>NC_092499.1:164264472-165607806 GCF_047511675.1 Marmota flaviventris
TTAAGTGACAGAATGCCCTGAACATGGCTGAACATGGCAAAGGACAGAGTTCCGCCAAAGCCAAGTACAATAGTGGGGACATCCTTGATTTTTAAATCCTCTTCATGTCAGAGTGGAGATGCCTATATGATATTTCTAATCAATTCATGTATTTTGATTCTATTTCACTAAGGAGAAAAAAACATTTCTAACATCTATTAATAAAACTATTCCATGATAATCAGACATAAAGGTATTCAAAGCTTGTAGTGACTGGGACCAGGCTTCTGATTAGTCTTCTTACCAACTAATCATTCCTGTAGTATTTTCAGGTTATTTCAAGAGCCAACTAACTCACCCTAGTGTTCCTTCAAATCCTATGTATTTTGAAATTATTTTTAGCTTATTGTATGAATTAATGTTATAGATGTATTTTAAAGTCTCAGTATGGCCTAGAATTTGTGAATTTTGTTATTCTATATTTGAAATACATATTAGATGCATGTAAGTTTATAATGCTTTAACTCTAGTAATATGCTTGCTATAAAAGCTGTTTTTAATGGCATAATAATAGGTATACCACCTTTTTATTTTTTATTTTTGGTTGATATTTGAGTCGTATATATTTTCACTATTTTCTAACTTTAAATTTCCTATATATTTTAAATGCACCTCTACTTTGATAATCTTTGTTTTTTAATTAGTGAGTCAGCTCAAATACATTTATTCCAAATACTGATACATATTTGGATTTGTTTCTAGTATTGTATTTCAGGTTTATCTGATTTGATTTTTCTTTCTTCCTTTTTTAAAACTTTCTTTATATTAATTGAATTTTTCTCAGTTCATTTAATCTACACTCATTTTAAATTTTTGTTCCATATTACTTCAATGGTAATCTAAAAATATACAATAAATAATTAACCTAATAACATCTGAAGTTACATGATATGTTCAACTTCCTTTAAACAACTGAGGACATTAGAATGCTTTATCAATAATCATTTCTTTTCTGTTTTATATGTTACTGACCACTATTTTATTACCTTTGAACACAAAATTTAGGCATATTTTTAAAAAATATGGTCAATATTTAGATTTTCCCGAGTATTTTACAAGTATTTTCACTCCACGTTTCTATTTTGACTTTTGATTTTCAATATATAAATACTTTTCTCCTTCCTAATGTTCTTTAGATGTTCCTTTGATTTGTGTTGTTCTGAAAATCTTTTTAATTTCTCTTCATTCTCTTCATATTTCACTGTTTACAATTATCAAAATAATATTCACTTCAAAGACAATAATCACACTGTCCTCTCTTGTAGCTACTGTGAAACCAGCTGTCATTCTAATTGTTTGGGTGTGATGTACCTTCTTTCTCTAGCCATTTTAAAGATCTTTACATTTGTTGATCTGGAGTTCCACGAAAGTGATTCTGGGTTTATGTTTCTTTTGATTTGTTTTTGTTTGTTTATGAGTCCTTCCCTAATCACATCTGGAAAATTCTTAGCTATTACTACATTTTCAAATACTATGTCTATCCCATTTTTTAATTATTTCATTCAGGAACTCTGATTAGATATCTAGTCTAAATTGTTCCTTAATGTACCCCAATCTTCTTTCTTGTATTGCGTCTCTTAATCCCTCTCTTCTACATTGTGGGAAATTACTTCAAATCTAAATTTTACTAATTCATTCATTAGATATGTTCATTCTATAGTTCTATAGTTCTAATTATACTTTAAATTCATAATAGTTCTGTTTATTTTTGCCTTGTCCAATTTAATTTATCTTTCTTATTTATTTTCATGTATTTTGACTCTATTTCACTAAGGAGAAAAAACCTCTAATTACTTTTGATCACATTGAACATACATATTTTTAATCTGTATCTGATTATTCCAATATCTGTAATCTCTATGTTCTTATGTGTTTTATTATTTTGATGATAAATACCTATGGGAATCTTGAGGCCTACTTGATAGTGCCTTCCTTTTAAAAGATTTGTATTTCCAGTCAATTGGGGGCAGTGCCTATCTATTATTACTTTAAATTAAATTCCCATTTTGTGGGATTTTAAGTGACCCAAGTATTTGGTTCCAGAGGATTAATACTCTATAAAACGATATTTTTCTGTTCTAGATGAGAACTTACCATTTCTTTTTTAAAAAAATATTTATTTTCTAGTTATAGGTGGACATAATATCTTTATTTTTTAATTTTTAATGTGGTGCTGAGGATAGAACCCAGTGCCTCACACAAGCCAGACAAGCGCTCTACCTCTGAGCCACAACCCCAGCCCCTTAATGTTTCTTTTATATGCAACAAAATACACCAATTATGGTTTGTATTTGTAGAATCATATGTTATCTCTGATACTGCAACTCTATTTCAACCTTCATAGTTAGTAATTTTAAATGTTTCAATCTATAATTGGATATTAGCTTCTTATAATTGCTTGACAGGTTCACATTTCTGTTTTGGGGCTTTTAGAAAAGAATATCATGCCTTGATTTTTATTTAAAATAATGCTTATCAAACAACTTTAGGGAACATGAAAAATCCTCTGCTTCTGTGACAGACATTAAGACACAATGTCAAATTAGTTATTCCTTGCAAATAAACTAGAAACTACTTGCTTTTTAAATCAAGTATTAAATATCATCCAATAAAATCCTAATATCAGGTTTTTAAAATTTTTATTAGTTGTTGATGGACCTTTATTTTATTTATTTATATGCAGTGCTGAAAATTGAAGCCAGTGCTTCACACATGCTAGGCAAACTCTCTATCACTAAGCCATAACCCCAGCTCCCTAAAATCAGTCTTTTGGGGGGTTCAATGAACCAATAACTCAATAAGCATCCTTTATGAACCCTTACAAGTGGTCATTTTGATGTCCAAAGGTATTCAAACAAATGCATAATTCTCTACTTTCTCATCTAGAAAAAATTCAAATACGAAATAATTTCCTAAGTATTCCAATATAAAATATAAATTTCCTTAAATTTGAAAACATTTAAAGAGGAAATAATACCTCTGTGAATAAAATGAGTTCTATATTTTGAAGTGCATATGTAAGCTAATTTGCCTACTTTGGTCATTTAAATGCCTTCGAGTCTACACATGCAAATGTCTAGACATGCAAATGTACACATTCTTATTGGAATTCTTCTGAAACATGAAAACAGAGCCCCAGCCTTCTGTGATTGACAGTGGAAATATTCTAAGAACACGATCAAACTAAATATAGGCAAGACTCTGAAATTGAATTTTCTCTAAGCCAGAAAAACATTTTTTGTTTTATTTCTCTGTTTATGGTTGAAAGTGGACTAAGTTTCTATTAGGCAACCAATCCTAATGGGACAAGAAGGAAAAGGGCATCATGTTTCAGTTTTGCTAGAGCATCACCTAAAGGTCCTTATTAAAGTCAGCTAGCACTAAGGAAATCCATGAGCTACCAAAACATTTCTCAGATTTAACATTTATAGCAAACACACACACACACACACACTTACACTTGTCCTATAATATAGACCTTCTTTCAGAGTTTTTTGTTGTTGTTGTTGTTGTTGTTGTTGTTGTTTTAAGTTGTAGATGAACACAACACCTTTCTTTAAACTTATTTTTATGTGGTGCTGAGGATCGAACCCAGTGCCTCACACATGCCAGGCAAGTGCTCCCCCACTGATCCACAAATCCAGCCCCTTCTTTCAGTTTTGCCATCACTTTCATAAAATGCTCCATCAACTGGATGCAGTGGCTCATTCCAGCAGCTTGGGAGGCTGAGAAAGGAGGATATGGAATTTGAGATTAGCCTCAACAATTTAGCAAGGTCCTAAGCAACCTAGTGAGAACCTGTTTCTAAATAAAATTTTTGTTTTATTTCTCTGTTTATGGTTGAAAGTGGACTTTTTAAAAAGTGCTGGCAATGTGGTTTAGTGGTTAAGCACCTCAGGGTTCAATCCCTGCTGGAAGCCATGCTAGAACATTTAGAGCAAGGTTTACAATGATCTGGATAGGCAACAATTAAACATGAGCCATGAATGAACAGAATAAACACAATTCTCTTGGGTACATTTCGTTCCAAAACACTTTTCTGTCACATTTTCAAAGCTACTGAAAATTGCTTAGGCTACAACCAGAACTTAACCATTTTGGAAACCCAAACTAACAAGAATTGCTGCCCTTGAGAGTTTATAATCTTTACTTCTAAATGACAAATTAAAGCCAGAAGAAAGTGAGCATGAAACACACGTACACACACATGCACACACACACTTAAAGTCTAAGTATAACATCTATTTGATGTAAGGAAAACAGTTAATACATACTCTGTATTGCCATAATATTTCTATGTCTAAGCCTATGAAAATAATTGATAGGACTTGTAGCACACCAGAAAATGTCTGGTAAATTTGCAAGCTGTCTGTTCAGGGAAGGTAATAGCGGGTAGATGGCACTTTAATTTGAGGATCGAAAGCAAGAAGCAACAGCATTGACACACCCTCTCGCATACAGGATCAGTATCCCAGTGCAGCAGAAGAAGAAACAAATCTGGAACAAAACAGAATCATAAACTTGCTTACAACTTGGATGGAAATAAAGTATATGAGAACAGGCTCAAATTTGTACTGAGGAAAAAAAAATAGACAAACAGATTTCTGAACCAGAAAAACAACAGTGAGAAAGTATTCATAATGACACCCACTGATACTGACAGGTGGGGACTTACAAAAGAAAAGGAAATAACATGCTGAGTGTTTTACTTGGATTGAGTCAATCCAAACACAATGATTGAATGGATATTTGTCAAAAAGCAGGCTATACCAAAAAAGAAAAAAATGTGATGCTTGGATTTGAGAATTCTGGTTGATTTAATTGAAAACAGACAATTATAGTTTGATTCTATTTATTTAAAAATTATTAATGTAATACATGCAAATTGAAAATTTCCGGGCAATAAAGAATGGCATAAAGTAAAAAGTAAAAATCCCTCCATCTCAATACTACTACTCAAAAAGTACACATCCCCAAAACTGACCAGTATTAGTTTCTTATATATTTTATTATATACATATATGTAATATATAATAATATGATTTTAATATAGTCATATAACATGATTTTATACATAGTCTTTAATTTGCTTTTTTATCTGGCAACATATTATGATAACTTTGCAAATCAACGAAATATAGATACATAGTGTGATATTTCAAAGAATAATGCTACTAATGAATATTAAGGTGACTGATATAATTTCTATAATGATGAACAAAGCTGCAACGAATGAATATCCTGTAAGACATTAAAGAAGTCCTCTACGGGACATAATGTCCATATGAATGTCCTTTATAATATTGTTTACATGCAGGCTGCATTCTAGCAGTTTAATTTCCTATCTGCTATGGTTTGGAACTCAAATGTCCCACAAAGCGCATGTGTTAAAAGCACAGTCTGTGATGCAGCTAGATTCAGAGATGGAGCTTTAAGGCAATGATTGCATCATGAGGGCTCTGACCTCACCACTGAATGTATCCATTGATAGCTGGGTGAACTACTAGGAGGTGAGTCAGAGGAAGTAGGTCACCCTAGACTTGCCCAGGAAGAGTTTATCTTCACGCTGGCCCCTTCCTCCCTTCCTCCCTTACTCACATCTCACATTCCTCATCCTCTTCTCTCTTGCTCTCCATTCTCTCATATTCTCTCTCTCTCTCTCTCTCTCTCTCTCTCTCTCTCTCTCTCTCTCTCTCTCTCTCTTTCCTCTGGATTCCAGGCTGACATAAGCAGGTTTCCTCCACCACACCCTTCTGCCATGATGTTCTGCCTTGGAGCCAGTCACTATGAACTCAAACCTTTAAAACCATGAGCCAAAATAAATATTTCCTCCTCTAAGTTGTTCTCATCAGGCACTCAGTCATTTTCATCACAGCATTGAAAGGTTGACTAACACACCTTCCCAAATCATTCTCTTTATGTTCCTCTAAAACACTATGTTCCCAGGCCCAGCTCTCCATCACTCTACCCCCACCACATAAATAAACACACACACACACACACACACATAAACTTAACTCCAACACATTCATATACTCTAATTAAAAATTTACTTCTAAAATATATTCTGTAATTGATCACATGTCTATTATTCCTTTTTAATAACATATAATAATGTATGCACATTTTGAAAAAGGTGTCTGTACTCTTTTTATTTATTAATTTATTTTAAATTCTTCTTACTTATACATGACAGTAGAGTCAAATTGGACATATTTATCCAAACAAGTTGTATCTTATTCTAACTAGGATCCCAGTCTTGTGGTTATACATGACATGGAGATTCACTGTGGTGTATTCATATACGAACATAAGAAAGTTATGTCAGATTCATTCCACTGCCTTTCCTATTCCCATCCCCCCCTTCTTTCCCTTCATTCTCCTTTGTCTAATCTAGTGAACTTCTATTCTTCCCAATCCATTATTGTGTGTTAGTGTCCAGATATCAGAGAGAACATTCGGGCTTTGGTTTTTTGAGATTGGCTTATTTCACTTAGTATGATAGTCTCCAGGACCATCCATTTACCAGCAAATGCCAAACTTTCATTCTTCTTTATGGCTGAGTAATATTCCATTGTATATATGTACCACATTTTCTTTATCCATTCATCTGTTCAAGGGCACCTAAATTGGTTCCATAGCTTAGCTATTCTGAATTAAGCTGCTATAAACATTGATGTGGCTATATCACTGTAGTATGCTGATTTTAAGTCTTTTGGTTATATACCAAGAAGTGGTATAACTGGTTCACCTGGTGATTCCATTCCTAGTTTTTTGAGGATTTTCCACACTGCTTTCCAAAGTGCTTCCCCAATTTGCAGTTTCAGCAGCAATATATGTGTACCCTCTTCCCCACATCTTCACCTACATCTATTGTTACCTGTATTCTTCACAGTTGCCATTCCGACTGGAGTGAGGTACAACCTCAGTGTATTTTTAACTTGCATTTCTCTAATTGCTAGAGATGTTTTTGAGGCTATTGTGAATGGGAAACTTTTCCTAATTTCTCTTTCAGCTGATTCATCGTTGGCATACAGGAATGCAATTGATTTATGGGCGTTAACTTTATATCCTCCTTTACTGAATTCATTGATGAGTTCTGGTAGTTTTCTGGTGGTGTTTTTTATTATTCTAAATATATAATTATGTCGTGGGCAAACAGTGATGTTTTGAGCTCTTCTTTACCTTTCATATTCCTTTAATGTTGTTCTTTTGCCTAATAGGTCTGGATAGAATTTTAAGGATGATGTTGAATAAAAGTGTTGAAAGAGGGCATCCCAGTCTGGTTCCAGTTTTTAGAAAAAAATGCTTCTTTTAAGCATTGATGCATCAACCACAATTCTACTATTCTCACCTGGCTTTATTTTCTATTGACATGAAAATAAGTTTCCCGTATCTGTACTCTTTGGTAAAAATAGTACAATTAGGCTATTAGACTAGACTTATGCTCAGAAAACTGTTGAAGTTAGTTAAATCAATAAAATAATTAATTGATTTGAAGAAGAAAATTGGATTTTTATGGGATTCAGTATGAGTTTAAATTGACTGGCCAATTCAGTCAAATCATTTAGTGCCAAATCCATATGGATTCATCCTATAACTTCATAATGATGCTATTCTGTAGCAAATCCTATGATGATGACACATTAAAAGACACTGACTATTCACATTATAAGTATTAATAGATATTATTATTATATATCATTATTAATCATCATGTAGTCTAAATATAGGAAAAGAACTTTCACTTCTGGACAAGATAACAGGGACAAGATATATCCTCCAGTCTGGAGCATTTAAAAATATAGATGACACAATAATTATCAGACATAGGATATCAGGATATCAGGCAGTACAGAACAGTGATCCCTGAGAGTAAGAAAATGAATGAAAGGAGGCCAAGGATTGTACCCATCATACTGTACTGCCTGGGGAGATTTTCCATGTGGCAAAGTAAGGAGCGGGAATGGAGGAGAACCAAGCAATTTTTATGAGTTGAGTACACGTTAAATGGTATCCAAAAATGCCAAGACAGCATTAGTTCACTAGGAGAAAGCCATACAGAATAGCTACAAGATCTAGAGAATACCTCTTATATTTTCAGCTGAGCATATGCATCTGATGAAACTACCTGAGGGAAATGATCTCTGGCACTCACATATTTCTAGGAAAAGTTAACATTCCAATTTGATGAAATTGCAAAACATTATAATTTGTGAGGCATCAAAGAACATATTTAAAGAGTATTAAAAGAAGTATTCGGAAGAATTAGCCGTATAGTAACGTCTCCGTGTGACTTAATAAGACTTACTTTTAACAATCAAATATTTTCCTGTAACTCTAGTGCATTCAAAAACATAAGATATTAACTTTGGTATTGAGGAAGATAAAAAATAATTCAGTAATCAATATGGTAAATTTCCCAATGTCTGTCATCCAATCAATAATTGTAATGCATACAAAGACAAATGGGAAAATACACTGCTAAAAAAAATGTATAGGAGACTATTCCTTTGGATGAGCTTCTGTACTAGACAAATAGACCAAACCAAAATGTAGACATTCATGTTAAAATTTCACATCCCTAAGGCAAAAGAAAATTGTTTATTTGAACTTTCAAGAAATCAGGACAGAGAAAGATAATCCCAAACAAGTCAGTTTAAGCTTGCAAGATAAGGAAATCCCTTCTGCTTTAATCTTTGCAAAGTAAGTAATATTGAAGCAACAAATTCACTTTTTGTTCTCTGTTCCTACTCTCTTCAACCATTTTTCTGCCTATAAAGCTAACTTCCTCCATTCAGCTCATTGGAACATTCATTATATTGTGTAGAATTAAGTGTTGCCCAATTTTAGAATCGCAAATAAAAGTCAATTAACATCTTTAAATTTGTTGTAATTTGATCTCTTGACACAACCTATAAAGAGAAAAATTCATCAGTAAGAGAGACTTAGGACAGAGATGTGAAAATTAGTAAATAAAGGGCATACAAGAATCTTTATAAACATATTCTCTATGTTAAAGAAAACAGAAGCAAAACTGAGCATGTTAAGTAACACTTGTGAGATTTTTAAAAATTCAACTTTTAGGGCTGTGGTTGTGGCTCAGTGGTAGAGTGCTCGCCTAGCATGTGCGAAGCCCTTGGTTCGATCCTCAGCACCACATAAAAACAAATAAATAAAATAAAGGTATTGTATCCAACTATAACTAAAAAATAACTTTTAAAAAATTCAACTTCTAGAAATCATATATGAAATAAAAATATATAATATATGGGATTGATAGGTTTACGAACAAAACTTCAGTGAGCTCTGGGACGATTTTAAGCAACCAAATATACATACATTAGAGTTATCAAAGGGGAGAAGGGGCAGAAAAAATACTTGAAAAAATAATGGAGAAAAGTTTACAAATTTTATGAAAACTACAGAACCAAGAAATTCAACAAACCACAAGCACAGGCAACATGAAGTATACCAAAGCAAATTGCAATTAAATTACCTAAAAACAAAAAGAAGAGAACTTTAAAAGTAGTTAGAACAATTACACCTTATGTTAAGTAACACAGGCCGATTGATAGCATGTTTCTCAATGGGAAATGCAAAACAAAGACAGTGGAATAATCCAAGGTATGGAAATAAAAAGCAAAACCTGTCAACCTAAACTTTTATTCTCAGTAAAATATCTCTCAAAAACCAAGGTGAAATGAAGACTTCTTCATTTATAAATACTTTTCAGATATACTGAAAGAATTTCAATTCTAGAAGAATTGCACTATAAGAAATATGAACAAAGTCCTTTAGACAAAAAGTGCTACTAGATGGAAATATGGATGAAACCAAAGTAATGAAAAGTATTGGTAATGATAAATATGTGGGTAAATATACTAGAGTTTTTTTTCCTATATTTGAAATGTTTTAAAAAGATAATAAATGAAAAAAAGAAGTGTGTCACATTAGATTGGGTAGAGAGAAGTGATGGGAGGGGAGGGGAGGGGAAGGGGGGGATAGGAAGGGCAGCAAAATAAAATAGGCATTATTATTGCTGTATGTATTTAGATGACTGTATGACCAATGTGATTCTGCAACCTATACAATCAGAAAAATGAGAAATTATACCCCATTTGATTCAAATGCATGAATTGTCAAAATCATTGTACTGTCATGTGTAGCTAAAAAAAAAAGCTAATAAATGTTTGAAGGAAAATTTATAGTAATGTGTTGTGGGATTTATAGAACACACACATACATACACACACACATAAAGGTAAATAGAAGAACAAAAACAACCCAAGGGAAACGTGAAAATGTACTGTTTTATTCTTATAATTTACATGAATTATTACAAAATTAATTAAGGAGTACACTGAGATAAGTCAAATGTGTACACCATAAACCTTAAAGCCAAAAAGATACAACAAATAATCCAGAAATATAAAACAAACAAGATGATACATTTAAATCCAGCCATACCACTATATTAAATGTCAAGGGTCTAAATGCACACACACAAAAAAACAATAGTTACCAGATAGAATTTTAAAAATCAACACCAAATTAAATGCTGACTATAGAAAATCTCCTTTAAATAAAAAGACACAAAAGAGTTCAAAGTAAAAGAATGGCAGAACATATACCATATTAATACTAATACAAGAAAACTGAAGTGGCCATATTATTATCAAAGTAGATTTTAGAGAAAATTATTTTACTGTTTTAGTCAGCTTTGCATTGCTGTGACCAAAGGTCCTAACAAGAACAACATAGAGGAGAAAAGTTAATTTGAGATCATGATTTCAGAATTTTCAGTCCATGGTCAGCTGACTCCAAACCTCTGGGACCCAGATGAGGCAGAAATGGTGGAAGGTCATGGCATAGGAAAGCCACACAGAACACAGTAACCAGGAAACAAAGAGAGAACTCTGCTAACCAGAAACAAAATATAAACCCAAAAGTCACACCCCCAATAATCTACTTCCCCCAGCTACAAACTACCTGCCAACGGTTACCACTCAGTTAATCCACATCAGTGGATTAATCCACTGATTAGGTTATAGCTCTTAGAACCTAGTCATATTACCCCTGAACATTCTTCCTTTGTCTCACACATGAGCTTTAGGGGGACACCTCATATCTAAACCATAATAATTACCAAGAATAAAGAGGTTTTATGCATATTATAGGATAGATTCACTAAAAAAAGACATAATTTTCCTAGACATTTATACACCTTCCAACAAAGACTCAAAAACTATAGAACTGTGAAAATAAATGCACAAATCTACAAACACAGAGATTTGAATTGCACTATGTCAACGATTAATAGAATAAAGATAAGTCATCAACCAACTGACTAACAAATTTCACATAGCTAACATTTATAAGACAAATCACCAACCAATAAATAGAACACACAATATTTTTTTCATGTGCACACAGGATATTTACAATGAATCACAATATCTTAGACCACAAAATAATCCTCAATAGACTTAAAAGGATTCAAGTCATGCTAACTATGTTCTTCTATTAAAATGGAATTAAATTAGAAATCCGTGACAGAAAGACATCTGGAAAATTATCAAATATTTGGAAACTAAATTACACACATGTAAATAATACTTGGTCAAAGAAGAAACTGAAATTAGAGACTATATACAACTGACTAAAATTAAAACACAACATCTGAAATGTGTGGATTTCAGCTAATGTAGTACATAGAGAAACATTTGTAACTCTCAATATCTATATTAAAAAAGAAGAAAGGTCTCAAATAATGTCCTTGGATTTCATCTTAAGAAATCAGAAAATTAAGGATGGTGAGGAACACAATCAAGAGAAAAAAAAGTCAGAGTTGTAATTAATTATATCAAAAGAGAAAACCAATGACAAATGAAATCAGAAATCAAATTCCATATATGTATAAATTTGTCAGGATGAACCCAAATACTATGTGTAACTATAAAGCAATAATAAAAAAAATCTAGTTCTTTGAGATCAATATGATTAAGAATCTAGCAAGTCAATCAGAATAAAAGAAAAAAAGTCTCAAATAATCAAAATTAGGATTAAGAGAAGTTGCATTATTTCATATATATACATATATATAATCTGAAATAATGTAAATTACCTTATACATACATACACACATGTGTGTGTGTATATATATGATAATAAGGAAATATGAAAGCCTTCATGCCATTAAATTTGAAAATTAGATAAAATGAATGAATTAATTGAAAGAAAAATAATCTAATACACCTTGCTAAAAAGATAGACGCCTGAATAGTCCTATATATTTTAGAGATTAAATTTGCAACTAAAAACTTTGTAGCACAAAAATTAAAAAGCAATAAAAATTCCAGGACCAGATGGCTTCACTGATGAATTGTACTAAACATTTAAAGAGAAAATAATACAAATTCTATACAATTCTTTGCATAAAACTTCCAATATGATGAGATCAACATTGCCCTACTATCAAAATCAGCAAAAGATATTATCAAAAAAGAAAACTTCAGGGCAACATCCCTAAACCTTATAGATTTTTAAAGTTTTAAAATTTTAGTGAATCAGATCCAACAATAAAAGATAATACATTATGACCACATGGACTTTATTCTAGGAATACAATAATAGGTGAACAAGTAAAAGTTAACCATATGACTTATCAACAAATTAAATAAGACAAAAAAAACAAAATATACATTTATAAGTATATATATTTACATATGAAAGAACATACAGCTAACATTATAATTAATAAAAAGGGCTTAAATCTTTGTTCTTAAGATCAGAAACAAAGCAAGGATGTCTCCTTACACCACTTCTATTCAACATTGTCCTGGAAATTCTAGCTGTACCAATAAGGAAATATAAGACAAAGGGTGAAAAATGGACAAGACAAAAAAGGAAGGAAAAGGAAAAGAAAAGGCATCCATATTAAAAAGGAAGTAAGAGAAAAGATAACAATTCATTTTGTAGAAAATCCGTCACAATTTACAAAACAGTTTCTAGAACTAATAAGTTTATCAGGACTGCAGAATATAGGGATATTTAAAATTGTTATAAAATAAAATAAGATATAAATTAAAATTTCCTATTTACTAGCAAGCAACAAACAGTTGAAACTGAATAAAAATCATTTTATTTACTATAATATTAAAAATATATAATATTTAGGGATAAATAGGACAAAAATATATGAAACTTATAAATTAAGAACTATAAAGCAATGCTGAGAGAAACTAAGAAAGACCCAAATTTCTGGAGAGAGACACCATCTTCATGGGTTGGAAAACCTGATATTGTAAAAATGTCAATTCCTCTCAAAATGATCTACAAATCCTACACAATCTTAATTGACAAGCTGATTCCATATATGCTAAAACTTTTGTTTTAGCATAACACTTCTATGTTAGCTTGGGCTGCTATAACAAAATACAATAGGTGGAGTATCTTAAACTGTAGACATTTATTTCTCACAGTTCTAGAGGCTGGGAAGTCTGAGATCCAGATGCTGGAAGATTCAATTTTTGGTGAGGGCCCTCTTTCTGGCTTGAAGGTGGCCACCTTCTCTCTGTACCTCACATAATGGAAACAGAAAGCTCCAGTGTCTCTTCCTCTATATAAGGAAGCTCATCCCTTCATGGGGTTCCATCCCCATGACCTAATCTAACCATAATTACCTCCCAAAGGCTAATTCCTAAATGCATCACTAAACCCAATTTTGGGAGGACACAATTTTTTAATCCATAACAATTCCTTTCATATCTGGTGGAGCAATAATAAGGCTAAGATATTAATACAAAACTGTATAAAATTAGGAACATGCCGGGATTGCAAAAGGAAGTTGAGAAGGAAGAATTACTTCTGTGTTTATGGGAGAAAGAAAGTAGGAAAGGGAGGAAGAAGGAGAAAATGAATGCTTTGCACAAAATTTTTATCTGCATCTTCAGGACCAAGTATGAATCATGGCTTGCAGCCATGAGGGGAAAAGGATTCCAAAGAGGAAATATGATGAGAAAATATGAAAAAGAGAAAGGGGGAGAAATATACTGAAGGATACAGACTATATTCAATTTTCTGGCACCTGGCTTGATTGAAAGGGAGAAAGTATAAAGAAGTCTATAAAAGGAAATGGAGTTAGATCATATGGAACTTGCATGTTGTTGACTTCCAATATTCATCTCGGACATGGTTTCAACATGCATTTTAATAAGCACATTTAGAAATTTCCTAATCTCCAGAACTAAACCTGTTTCACATGCATTCTATTTCACATTATATCTTGGTTTTGATCAACTCTCATGTCACAAGATTTCAAACAGGACACTCCTTCAAGCTGTAATGATGATCTCTGCCTTCTTTCAATTTGTTCTAAAAATCTTGCTCTTTGGAGGATAAACACATATTGGGATCTCAGTCTGGTTTTAACCTACACTGAATTCCAATTCAACGTATCAGTAAAGCCTACTTCAGTATCCTAGAATTACTTGGCTACCTTAGACTTAGTCTGGATCATGAAGACCTGAAGTTAGCTAACAAAGCATTTCTAACACAGAGCTATGCTGCATGGATCTAGAGGAAGACATGAATCCAAACATATGTCAGAGGTAGGCATGGGTCAGAGCAAGAGACATGCATCCAAATTCCCATCAAAATAGGAAACATGAAGAGAGAGAGCCTATAGAATGGGAGAAAATCTTTACCACATTCACTGCAGATAGAGCATTAAACTCCAGGATATATAAAAAACTCAAAAAACAACCTAAAAAACTTATAACCTAATCAATAAATGGGCTAAAGAACTAAACAGACACTTCACAGAAGAAGAAATACAACTTAACAACAAATATATGGAAAAAAGTGTTCAATGTCTCTAGCAATGAGAGAGATACAAATTAAAACCACTCTAAGATTTCATCTCACTCTAGTCAGAATAACAATCATCAAGAATACAAGCAACAATAAATGTTGGTGAGGATGTGGGGGAAAAAGGTAGACTCATTACACTGTTAGTAGTATTGCAAATTGGTGTAACCATTATGGAAAACAGTATGAAGATTCCTCAGAAAATTTTGGATGGAACCACCATTTGACCCAGCTATCCCCATCCCTGGTTTATACCCAAAGGACTTAGAATCAGCATACTACAGTGACGCAGCCACATCAATGTTTATAGCAGTGCAACTCACAATAGCTAAACTATGGAACCAACCTAGAAGTCCTTCAACAAATGAATGGATAAAGGAAATGTGGTATATATACAAAATGGAATAGTACCCAGTCTTAAAGAAAAACAAAATGATGGCATTTGCTGGTAAATGGATGTAGCTGGGGACTCATACTAAGTGAAATAAACCAATCCCAAAAGAGCAAATGTTTTCTCTGATATGCGGATGCTAATTCACAATGTGGGGGTGGCACTAGGGAAGAATAGAATTACGTTGGATTAAGCAGGGGAAATGAAGAGAGGGGAGGGGGAATGGGGATAGGAAGGATAGTAGAAGAAAGATGACACTATTACCCTATGTACATACGTGACTACATAACCAGTGTGATTCTTTTATTCTAGTTTGTTATATATGATGGCAGAATACAATTCACTTCATATTACACATATAGAGAACAGTTTTTTAAGTCACTGATTGTACACAAAGTATTTTCACACCATTTGTGTCTTCAAACATGTACTTAGGGTAATGATGTCTAACTCATTCCACAATCATTCCTACCCCCTTGCCACCTCCCTTTCCTTTCTCCCCTTTGCCCTATCTAAAGTTCCTCCATTCCTTCCATGATTTCCCCACCATCATCATTATGAGTCAGCATCCTCATATCAAAGAAAACATTAGGCCTTTGGTTTTTGGGGATTGGCTTGCTTCACTTTGCATTATATTCTCCAATTTCATCCATTTACTTGCAAATACCATGATTTTATTCTCTTTTAATGCTGAGTAATGTTCCATTCTGTATATATGCCAAAGTTTCCCTGTCCATTCATCTACTGAAGGATATCTATGTTGGCCATAATTTAGCTATTGTGAATTATGCTGCTATAAAGATTGATATAGCTGTGTCCCTGTATATAGTATACTCCATTTATGTATGATGTGTCAAAGTGCATTCTACTGTCATGTATAACTAATTAGAACAAATTTTAAAAATAGGAAACCGATTTTTAAGGTGAAAGACTATCAAGAGCTTGAGAGAGAAGCTAATGGGATTGGAGAGCGAAGATGAATGGATATCAGGAGTATACAGCCCAAATAGGCAAATGGGAAATACGGGTAATACAGACAGAAGTTTGATACTCACAATCAAATTTCTGCATTATGTATAGTCTGGTGTAGATAGATTGATTTTGTATTCAGAGGGAAACCAAAGCTTCACCTCAAATACTTTACATAAATACAGAGCTTCAGTAGGTATTCATACATATTGTATAATCTTATTTTACAAAGTATATAATGCTGTGAAGATAATTAGGCTAGAAATTGAAGTTTAGAAATACAAAGTGTGATTTCCCCAAAGTCACTCACTTAGTAAATGGTGGTAGTGGCAGTAGTGGTAGAGTCAGAGATCTATAATTTCAGGTTCCTGCTTCTCTTAATAGTTTTTAATCAGTACACCAAGAAGTAAAATCATATAAAATCTACTTTGAGGATTCCATTTCTAACATTCTGAACTATGATCAAGATCTTGAAGTAAAATGCATTAACATCTAAAAATGAATGGATTTAAAAATCCTACAATCATCATCTGTGTTAGTATTAAAAAGTCACTAACATGTTATGGATTTTTACATTAATAGAACATTTCCCATACCTACCTTCAAAAAAAATAGGAAATTTCCCAAATAAAATCCTATCACATACTGAATATTTATAACTGCCTATTTTTATTGACTATTTTGCTAAGGATAAATGTACACACGAAAGCCCAGTAATACAAAATAACATTATCATAGTTTCTGGGTATACCAGAAAAAAATAAATAAAGACAGCAAAATGAGTCCTTCAGGGTTCAACAGATAGATGTACTTTAAGACCACAACATTTGAACTCAAGTATCTCAAAGAATCTATGAGATCCACTGAGTAAAATGAGTTTTTCTGTGTCAGAATAAAAGCCACATAAGATTGACTGATACACTTGATATGGAATCTTCCCAAATGGTTGGCAAAGCATCATGCTGATGTATAATATTACAGGTGTCTTTCAAGGTAAGACATAGTTGGATGAAATATAATTATTTTGAGAAGTACCAACCTAAGTAAATCACAGGGGGGAATAAAAATTTGAAACAAAGAAAGGCTTTTAAGTTCATTTTTGTCTAATTTCTTCAATATCACAGAGAGAAAAATGCAGCCTAACAATTAAGTAACCAGTTAGGGAAACCAAAAACATGAACCGTGTGTAGAATTTTAAATTTTCTAGTAGACTCTTTTTAAAAATTTAAAAGAAGTAGGTGAAATCAATTCAATATTTTATTTAAACCTATATATCCAAAATATTTTTAACATATAACCAATATTATTTTAATGAGATGCTTTACATTCTTTTTCTTATTGTCTCCAAAATTTGGTATGCCATTTTCACTTAGTACATTTGAATTAGGCATATTTCAAAAGTCAATAGCCACGTGTGTCTACCTACTACCATGATGGATAGAGCAAGTCTAGGATCCCACCATCAAGGGTAAAAATTCAGCATGCATCTTTCCTAATAACTCAATATGCCTCCTTAGTAATATGGATGTAGATAAACTCAATCATTTCCCAAGTTGAGGTCATTCTAAATGGCTTTAAATGAGCATAATTAATACATGTGCTATACTCACAGGGTTTTCTGTATTATATGATGGATAATTGTTTAAAAAAATCTAAGAACATCTTCTAATGGAAACATTCCTTTTAAGGAATAATGAAGGGAATCTATTATCTATGTATGCACAGTAATAGATACTAGAAAAGTCATCAAGGTTTTATTTCAATTTATAACATTAAGGTGACAAAAATCAGTTTTATTATTAATTATTACAAAGAAATTCATTACCTTATCATTTCTTTCCAATACAGATATGAAATTTTACTGAGCCCTAAGCTTTTACAGGCTGATTCATTTTTCAATTACATAATTATCTAGCCATCCTTTTGTCTGACATTATTTCTAACAACAAGTATATGCTATTTTTTTTTAACCTGAGCCATTATTAATGACAAGTACAAAATAGGCACTATCATGAGATGTGTTTGCATATGATAAGGATATTGTATACCATTTCATTGTTTTTAATTCTATTGTTTTATCTCTATAAAATCCAGAGCAGTTTCCAAATTTAAATTTTACTCATAAGCCCTAGAAGAGCTTTAACCCTTGATAGAGCAGAGACCTAATTGTAAAATTTGGAATATTTTATTATTTTGCATTTATCAAAATGCACAAGCTTTCCTTATATCAAGTTTTACCAAAATTGTAAATTACAGCACGTGAAGAAGAAAATATTTAAAAAGGCATCATACATTTAAATTGTGCTAATGTTCTCAAATCATAGACACACTGTTGTCAAGATGGCACCCTTACCATCCCTCTCACCACCATCATCACTACCACCCAAATTCATAGAATGACAAGACTAAAGCTCACAGAAATAAACTTGGTGTTGTTTTTCTCAAGAAATGAGTTGAAAAGTAGTTCCAAAAAGAGAATTTTTGTGGCTAATACTTAAGTCATCATTATACCATTATGACAAAATGAAGATTCATCTTGGTCTGAAGGTAGAACCATAAAACATTTCTGATGACTAAAAATGTGGTAAATGGAAAAATTATTTGAAAATAATAGATATATAAAATTCCTTAAATAATTTTCTATTTTAATTTATATATTTTGTAATCAAGTATTAATTATCATATATTACAAGGTGAGGAGAGATGGGGTGATGGCTCAGTGGAAGAGCGCTTGCCTAGCATGTGTGAGGTACTGGGTTCGATTCTCAGCACCGCATATAAAAATAAATAAAATAAAGGTCCATTGACAACTAAAAAAAAGAATATTTTAAAAATATATATCTTACAGAGCAAAGTCCAACTTCTACATACTAAACAATATTTCAGTTGTTTATGTTATTATCTCTCCCTAAAGAAGTCAGTTTAATGATCTACCTTAATGAGTTCTCTTTTGAAATCATGTGAAATTTCAGATAATAGTCTAATAGTATGTTTACAAATTTAAGCTATGATACTCTAAAGAGGAGGGCAAGAAAGAAAGAAGAAAGGAAGGAAGGGAGTGGAAGTGGCAGGAGAAAAGAGAAGGGAACAGAAGGAGGGAGGAGGAAGGGCTCAAGGAAGAAGAAACCTACAACTAAAAAAATACATATAAAAAAGTACAATTTGTTTTTGTGTAAAGTTGATGAAATATAAAAGTGTTTTCTATGGAAACAGAATGATGAGGGAAATTAAAAGAAAAGTATCATGGAGGTTTATTCTTCTGAGGAAAAAAAAGAAAAATCCCTAAAGCAAAAAAACTTCACAGTACATCATTTGAAATAGGGTTTTGGTCTGAAAACTACAGATTTCAATAAGATTTTAATATAGATATTTTGACCTGCTTCTTCACAACTGACTTTCCAACCAAAAGTTTTCATGACTTTAGTGCCAAAGATAGTTACTTAAAAAGCTCTGCATTCATCATGCTTTGGTTTATATAAAGAAGTAGTTTCCTCACCAAATTTTACTTATTTCACATCACTGTAATTTTGCAAAACAATAGTCTTTATAAATATGAAAAAAAACTTTTCTTTTTTGTCTACCTTATCATCAAACAGTTACTAAATGCCTCTCAGTGACTTTCTAACATCATCACTTTACTGATATGAGTATTAATCTTTGCTTAGCTTAATTGTTACACGGTGTATTATATAAGAAGGTATAAAAGTAAATTTAGGATTGGTTTAAATACCTCATTTTTCATAACTGCATGTTATTTGTTGCTTAGAAAAGTATTTCCTAAATCTTAATTCACTTATTTCATTATGGAATATAGTTAATTTAGGAAAATAAATGTGACATACTCTGGAAATTGCATAATATCTCTGTGTCCCTGAATACATTTTCTCTACTTCCTTCTGGAAATTTACCCTACCAAGTACAGTTCTAAAAATATGAAACTATTGTCCCATAAGTTAGAAAAATCCAAATGCCATTTAATTTATAGAAATCTAGAGGAAAGGCTAAGTCAGTTCCATGAAATGAAAAAACAAAATGATAATAAATACCATTTTACTTTCTGTGCATTTTTTCTATTTTAATTCACCATAACAAATGACTTCAATTAAAATGCAAAATGACTTAAAACTACCTACATAAAATTTGCCTACCTACATAAATTTTTTTATCAAAAAAATATTTAAGAGAAATTAAAAACTGGACCAAAGAAAAAAATGTAGAATAGAATGATGTCACAGATGATAGAAGATTAGGAAGCTTCAAGAATTGATCCCTCCAGGAAAACCACTAATGAGGTGGCAAGAAATGCCAGGAACAAAAAAAACTATTTCAGAATTTTGAAGTCTAGTGAAAACGTTTGCAGCAGCATCAGGGAAAGTGCTACATGAAAAGAAAGCTTGGTAAATGTCAGTGTATTTTAACGTTTTACATAGCAACTACCATCCTCCATTCCCTTTCCCCCAGCTCCATGGCCAGCAGCTATATTCTTGGTGTGGCTTGCTGGCATAATAATGGGCAATGGGAAACTGTCCTCCAAAAATTGGAGTTGTGGGGCTAGGGTTCTAGCTCCGTGGTAGAGCACCTGCCTCGCACGTGTGAGGCACTGGGTTCGATCCTCAGCACCACATAAAAATAAATAAAGATATTGTGTCCATCAACAACTAAAAAAATATATTTAAAAAATTGGAGTTGTTTATTTTGATATGTTTGGTTCTTCACTGAGGCACTGGCTCAGAGGATGGACACTATTTCAACTCTTCTGAGCTAAGGCAGCATCTGTCAAAGGAATTAAAGAGGCAAAACACTTAAAAGTTACTTAAAAAGCTCTACATTCATCATGCTTTGGTTTATATATAGATTTTTCCCTCTCCTATTAGATCCAGACATTCAAGGAATTCTCTTTAAGATCACTGGATGACCCATAGAAATAATGAAACAAACAGAGACTGTAGTTACTACATATGACAAAGAATATAGTTTGGGAAAAAATAGAAAAAAAAAAACTCAGAAAAAGGATGACTAAGCTTTTATCAAGTAACAATTGTAATCCCTGGGCAGGGGAAAGACTCTGATTTCTGAAATGACCACATTACAATATAGAAAATAGAAAGTGTCCAGTTTCCAACAACAAAACATTGTAAAGTATACAGAGAAACAAGAAACTATGGCCAATTCATACAATTTTGGATTTAAATTTAGTATTGCATTTTGATTTCTTCTAATCTCGTTTGTCTTCTTATTTTTTCTGACATCCTTTATATTAATTAAATTTGCTTTTCTTAATTCAGTAAAAAAAGAATATAAAATGAAGAAAGCCTAAGGGAACCAGGGAAAACTAACAAACATGTTAACACATGCATTACAGAAAAAAAAGATGAGAAAATAAAGTCAATCCTTTTTATTCATAGTTCCCATATCTGTATGGTACTTTTCTGGTCATTCCCAGATGCGCTGAACACAAAAGATTTGAGTCACTCAGTAGACATGTTTCCAGCTGAGGTCAAACAAGATGAAGCTGTGCCTTCTTGCCTCAGCTCTCACACTCAAACTTTCTCATAATTTATCTAATGAGATATTTTTCACATTTTTGTGCTTTTTGTAGTTACTGTTTGAAATGGTCCCAACCCCCAAGTATAATGTTGAAGTGCTGTCTAATGTTGTTAAGGGCAAGGAATCTGTTATAAGTCAAATACATGTATTAGGTAAACTTCATTTAGATATGAGTTACAGTGCTGTTTGCTGTGATTTCAATGTTTATCATTAATATGGTACATCCAGAAGAAAAGGAAGAAGGAATTTGCCCATATATGTGTGAGGCCACTCCAAAAAAGTGCTAAAGTAACATCTAGAGTGTATGATGAAGCTGTAAAAAGATGAATATCAATTAAATTTACTGATAACAGTAAGCATAGTGGAAAGCATTTGACCAAAAACTAGAGATAGTGACAGTCTCATTACTCGAGATCAGGAAAATGTTAAACTCTCTTGACTAATATATTAGTATAAGGAAATATTGCATATAATTAATTATTTAGAAGAAATAAATAGTACGTTTTAAAATAAAAGTTACATATTTACTGATTGATAAAACTATTATGACAAAAGGCTCATAGGAACCTAACCTTATATTTTTCCTAATGAGCAATGGCTTCGGATTCACGAAGTCCATTTTTATGTTGACTTTTTAGAATATAAGTGCTATAAGTAAGGAAAAATCAACTGTAAAGAAATTTATTCAGTAATCAAAACCTCACAACAACAACAAAAAAATCCAAGACCAGATGACTTCACTGAATTCTACCAACATGTAAAGAAGAATTAATATTATTTTTCAAATTCTTCTAAAAAATAGAAAAGGAATACTTTTAGATATATTCTATGAGCCAGCTTTACACTGAGACAAAAACCTGATATCAATAAGTTAAATACAGAATTACCATGCGTCCCAGGAATTTTATCCTAGATATATACCTAAGAGAAATGAAACCATATGTTCACGCAGAAACTTGTACACAAATGTTTATAGCATGCCTATAATAACCAAAGGATAAAAACAACCCAAATGTCTATCAAGGAATGAATAAACAAACTGAGGTGTATATAGGTTTATATATAAATAAACACACACATACATAATGTTATTTGGTAATAAAGAAAAATAATAAAGTGCTAATACAGGTTATATAACTTGAAGAAACCTCAAAAACATGCTAAGTGAAAGAAGCCAGACACAAAAAAGTCAAGTATTTTATATGATATTTATATGAAATATCCCAAATAAGTGAATCCATAGACACAGAAAGCAGATTTAGTGGTTGCCAGGGGTTGGGGAGAAAAGAAGAGGGAGAAAGAATATTTCAATGAGTATGAAGTATTTTTCTGTAGTAATGAAAACGTTTTGAAAACTAAAGAGGACGTACAACACTGCAAATGAATAATGCCACTGAATTATACATTTTTGAAAGGCTAATTGTGGGTTATCTGCACTCTACCTCAATTAAAAGAAAAAATGAGAACAAAACTAATCCATGATTTCCTGAGAAGAGGTTACCATCAGTTGCTTCCCCAAAATGAGACTTATATTCTGTATCCTGCTTCTCAATATCTTTAATGTGAAAGAGGCAGGCTCAGTGATGGCTCAACAGAGTGCTCTAACAATCTCAGCACATATCTAACCTCCTACTTTCATCCACACAAAAGCTGAGGATCTACTCTAAATGCCATTTATTACTGACCAAATAAACTAAAAATCCCCTAAAGCACATTGTTGTTTTGATAGCTCAGATTTGCCCCTATCTGTCTCAAGTTACTCATATGTCCTAATGACTCCTAAATCCAAAGGGTGGAGGAAAGTGATTTAGTGGCACCTCATTTATGCACTGGCTACTTTCTGACAACTTCAACTATCTAGAATCTACCTGACAAGCCAAAAGATAGTTGAAAGAAACCCCTGCACAATGCTTATATTTACTATAGCCACAAAGTCCTTGTAAATCATGAGAGCTACTCAGGTATTTACATATGCATGGAGTATTCAATCTTGCTATTTGTTATTGTTCACTGTGCCATGATATTTGGCACAGTGTCATACTGATTGGGAACCCAATTAGATTACCCATACTGATTAGAAGGGAGACAGGATTTTGTTATGGAATAGCACAAATACCACTGGCAGTTTTACATCAACAGTAGTGACTAATTATAAAAAGCAGATATAAGACTTTAGACAGCATAATAATCTAGAATTATATGGTTAACAGGCTAATGGTCTTTGTAATCCAGCAATGTGTAACAAAAAATCTTCATGTTGTCCAAAAACTATTAAGAAATGGTTAAACTGTACCCATTGTTGTATGTTAAGCAAAGAAGTGTATTACTTTTATAAGACTTTCATCAAAATACTTAAAATCAAAATGATCTAGTATTTAAAAAAGAGAGTACTATTTTCAGGAAAAAAAAAATCACTTTGGTGCAATATTCTAGTGAATAACCACAGGGAAATTTAGGAGTTGAATATATAAAAAAATCAATACTCATCAATATCTTCAATACCATAAATATCTTCTATTGAGATAAAAACTGTAATCTTATTAAAAGGCAAATGTAGCCTAGTAAAAGTCCTGGGCTTTTACACCTCATTACACATCTTCTTCCTGAAACTTCTTTCCAACTGTGTTACTCCGCAAAAATTTGACCAATTCTATCTCCTTTTCATCTGCAAACTATATAAATAATATTTGCTTCACAGGAAGCTCTACTTTATAGCGCGGATAGCAAACTTTGAGAACTCACAACTCCAAAAATTAGTGCTGGGAGTCAATAAAAAGTTTCAGTAAAGAGTATGATGAAATATGAAGCCATAAACAAAAGGCAAAGCTAAGAATTCACTAGAAAAATTGTGACTTCTTATAAATTGTTTTCTCAACTTCCTATTGGAAGACTAAATCTGGAGTCCATACATTTAAATGATTTTGGCTGTTAAATGTTTTCTTCTTCCTCAGGCAGAGTTTATCTGCTGTCAGATTTATTTTCCTAAGGCATAATTTTGTTCATGGCACTGGTGTTCCCCTGGTGTCTATCCTCAACCCTAATTTTTCTCCATACTTTCTTGGTGTTCTCATCCAGGGCTATATCATTATGTCATAGCTATCTATAGTCTTGGCCTCTCTTCTCCATTGCAAACAAAGGAAATGGGGAAAATGCATCAAAGAAGAAAAAGAAGAATCTGGGGGAAATGAATGGCTATTATCAGCACAGTATTATTTTAGGGAACTGAATTCTACAAAATAAACTTTACAGATTATTACTGTATAATATAGCTATACATAAAATTGGATGAAAGTTTCAATTGCAACTTATTAATAATATGTCCTTGGGTGAATCTCTATATATTATCTTCATGCCCTCATTTAGTAAATGGAGATAAAAACAGAATACCTATCTCAAGATTATGGTGAAGACTAATAATATATGGCATTGAATACCTTTAGCAAAGGACCTGGCACATATTAGGTAAACTGTTTTAGCTATATACGTATACAGCAAGTCTTCAGTAAATATGCATGCCTTCAACAAATAAGCATTGAAATAAATAAAAGTAAATATATATATAATCTTTATAAATAGTAATATGCAATTTATACTCATTAGTGCAAGATGCACACATCTTTACAAGTTCGTTGGGATATATAGTATATTTATCGGGGCATAAATTCATATGTCTGTGTTTTTAAGTCATTTGAAATTTGTAAAAGGCAGTATTTCAAACTGACCTCTGGAAAAGAATACACCATGATTTACCATTTCAATAAGCTAACATACCAAATATCATTTTAAAAAGAGAAAATGTGTTCCAGGTAAGAGGTCAACATGGAAAAGAAATTTCCTTCTACAAGTAAGAGGCCACCCACTGCCCTTGATGTTTTGGAAGTCCATTAAAATCAGTAAAGGAAATAGATGCCAAAAACTTTAAAGTTCTTTTATGTTTACTTTCTTCAAGTAAAAATGCTATCTCTGACATGTAGACTTTAAAGGGCTACATTACTAAGGATTAAACTGGTCCATTAAAGGAACAGGATAGCCCAATGTTGATACTTATTTTAAAATTGTGAAATGATGAAAGTAATTTTTGTGGTCCATTATAAACTATGAATCAAAACAGAGTTAATGGAAGTTAATGTAAACAGCAATGAAATAATAAAACTGTAATTTGATAAAGGTACAGCTATCTACATTTCAATAAAAAATGTATATAACAAGTATAACTAAAATACAGATGTATCATTTTACTCTTAAAATTTTATTTAAATGATTACTCTATCTCATTTCCATTTTACACACACACACACACACACACACAAATAATTCACTTTAGAACACACTTTACTTTGCCTGAAAGAACTTTTTCTCCACTGATTACTAAGATGAGATGTCATACTGTTAGCTGAAAGCATTTACAATGAAAAGTTTTCATTGTAACTTGTCACCAATTTGACGGCTTCTATAAATCCCTCAGTATGAGTCTTAACAATCCCTGATTTCTTTTTGACATCTTTGAACAGAGGAAAGAGGTGGGATTATATAAAGCACCCTTTGTGTTTCTTCCTTCCTCTTACCTGCATTCCAACTATAATTACTGTGAAAACAGGTTTCTTGGCTAGGAAAAACTCCTAACAACAAAAGAACCCCTAAAGAATTCCAGATACTCTAAAGGTTATCATATGGAAGCTTTGCAACTAGAATGAGATGGTATTTAAATTCACTTAGCAAAAATTACCACAGTTGTGACAATAAACCCAATTGCACGAGAATTACAAGTTTGTAAAATAAACATTATGTACAAGGCTCATGGCTTCTTGAGTTTAAAATCTTTCAGACTCTACTCCAATGAATTTGCCTTGTTTTGTGCAGATTACATTCACTTACTCAGACTTCATTTATATTTGACAGATGGTCACATCACTCATGACATTTCCTGTTTAGTTCCATATTTAAAAATCAACTGCAGTGGAATGTAGACTAGCAATAGTCTTCTCTCCAATAATTATCCACACCAGGGGACATCAAAAACCTTTCATTTTTCAGATGGAAACAAAACAGTTGTGTTTATATTAACACAACTTTAGTTCATTTCCTTTTTCGGTGCCAGTTATGGCTGGTGCCAATTATAATATGTTAAAAGCCTTGATTTTCCACAGTTTTCTCAAAAACAACTTTATTTTTTTCTTACTCTTAGTCAAGTGAATAAAAGCTCTAAACTAATAATTTTAAATGATACTAATTATTTTTGTAGCCTAACAATCAAAAACTCATTTCCCAGTGGCTCTCTTCTCTTTTAAAAGTCTGTGACTTAAAAATCTCAGGTGTTTATTAATTTAATCCTAGAAGTATCAACTGGACTGTACTAATCAGAATTAAGTAATATAAGAAACACAATGAACTTATTCTACTTTTCCCAACTATTTTAAAATCTTAAATCTTCTCTTACCAAGACTATGCTTCCAAGAAGCATAAGAAACTATTAAATAAAACATTTTAATGTGCAAAGTTTAAGAAATGCACAGTCAGTATGAAAAACAACATGAAAATAACAAGAGATTTGTATCTACATTTTCAATGACTTGGTTATATCTTAAGTTATAAAACTTAAAATATTTAATGAAATTATAATTTGCCTTCTATCAAATAAATACAAACCTAAGAACCAAGAGAAACCAAAGGTCATATTTTTTATTACTACTTTAATAAATAAAAGTTGAACTTATTGAAAATTTGGTTTTCAATTCTAACAATAACATTTTTTAATCTCTTTAAAACAGTCACCTTAAATGAAAGATCTATCCTAATTACTGACACATAAAATTTTTGAAGTGTTTAGAAAAGACAAAGTCACTAGAATTTCTCTAATCAATATTAATTCTCTAAATACAAATTATATTTGATTAACTACTATATTTAAATGCACTATGTCAATAAGTTAGAAAATCTGATTTCCATTGCCAATATGATGTCATTGTAGGACTTTATAAAGTATTTCTATACCTTTGGAATAAATGGCTAGCATTAGCAGACCTCTCCTTTTACAAAAGGCCAGTCTCTGCAGTTGAGTTGAAGTGCTTAGGACAATACAATAATAAAGACAGGAGTCAAAATCCAAACATTTCTAAACTAGCATTATCATTTTACCAAGAGGTTCAATGTGCACACAGGAACAAAAGGCATAGGTTTTTGTTTGTTTGTTTGTTTGTATATTATTTACTTGTCACTGTGCTGCCATGGAGTAACAAATATGGCTAAAACAATTTCCTCAGCTGAGAAATTTCTGTCTGGGACAGCAGACATGTAAATAGATTGCTTGCATACAATGAGGAATGCAAGAAATATATAAGTACCCTTCATTAGTACTTAAGCTGTTCTTAAAAGAAGGCACTAATGCATTCATAATTACAGTGTTGGGGAAAATTCTGTGGGTTTTCCCAGTTCTTCCTACAACTGCATCCCCTTGAAAAGTGCATCAAATTGCTGTTTGCAACTTAGGGCATTTTCCTGAGAGTTTGGTGTTTTGTTTTCAGTGACTTTTGAGTTTATTTTAGGTAGCGAACATAGTTTTTTAATTGTAGTAGATATGTATTTATTTGAAAAATACTGGTTCTTCTGACAGTTACAAAAAATTTCCTTCTGTTAAAAGCTAGTTTATGAAAATAGCTCCAAATGAATAACAATAGAGGATTATTCAGTTATGGTAAAAATGTAAAAGGTGGCTCAAAAATGACTTTTGTTTGAGAAATCCTCCAGGAAAACAAAATACTTGACAAATTTGTAGATCACTCATATACAATAAAAATATGTCATCCTTTTCAGGATCAATCCCATTGAATCAATCCAATTATAGAATATATGGTACATTTATGATGTTAAAATGAACAAAACATCCTTTTTACTAGTAAAGTTTTATTTTTTGAAACCTATCAAAAACTATCATTTTTTTCAGAACCAGAACTTCTAAAACCTACTTGGTTCATGGAACTACACGGTTGAGACAAGTGTCTATATGTCTTTCTTTCTCCCATCATGTGAGTAGTAAAGTAAACAACTGATTTGATGCCAATCAAGGCAGCAACTACTATCTTGGTGTTGAATTTTGGTACAGACATAATGAAGACAAGAATCTGTTTTTCAATAAAGGGATGAACACACATGTTCTTCATATAACACCTTTATACAAGAAGCCCTACCCACACTATTCCTTAATATCACTATCTTGCTTCTTATAATATGCATTGTTTTGTAAGTGATAAATAATATTAGTGAAAAAACATGTCCAATATGCTTGGCTTCACTCCACTATGGTTTTCCTTCCAACAGGTATTCTTTTTATAACACTTTTTTAAAAAGATCAGATTAAACATCAACACTTAAAAGAACTACTTCAACAGAGAAACTATCATACTTTCTTTAGAGACTTTCTTTTATATTTCTCAAAAGTAGAAATACAGGACAACAATCAAAACCTTTGGGGGAAAATATGTATCATGATTCAGAATCACTTCAATTTTACAAAGAAAATATGGTTCACAAACAATATATAACATTCCCATAGAAATCTCAGATAGTACCATCTAATCAAAGATATGAATAGTTCTGTTGTAAAATATATGAATACTCATATTAAGGAGAAATTTAAAAAAATAAATAAATAGACTCAGATCAATACAGACAAGTCTCTGATTCCAAAAAAGATCTGGTCAGGACAGGATTTAGTTCACATTTGGAATTTTGAGTAAAGGGGAATAGACTTATACTAAGAGAACTATAAATCAGGAGAGGAAACAGTTTACAAAAAAATTCTAATGTATTATGATAGTGGCTACATGAATATAATCTAAAAGAAAAAAGGCAAGCCTGGTCAAAGACACACTGAATACCAATAGTATAAAAGCATAACATAAATGATTTGTAAAAATCCCTGAAGAGCTAAGTGAGTTTGAAAAGAATGAAGTTATAAAACTCACTCTTCCTGATTTTAAAATTTACTGTAGTAAGCTAATGGTATCAAAATAGTGTGAGAGTAGCATTAGAATAGACACACAGAGTAGCATTAGAATAGACACACAGACCAATAGTGTGAGAGTAGCATTAGAATAGACACACAGACCAATTGGGAGTCCAGACCTAAATTCATACACCTATGATTAATTGTTTTGGGGGAAAGCTACTCAACAAGGAAAGAATAATTTCTTCTACAAATGGTGGCAGGATAGCTGGATTTCCACACACAAAATAATGAAATAGAGCTCTCACTTCATATTATATACAATAAACCAACAACCTAAATATAAGAACTTAAACCTTGAAACTCTTAGAAGAAAACTTAAGGGTAAATCATCCTAACCTTGCATTTGGCAAGAGAGTCATGTATGACACTAACAGCACAAGGAACAAATAGATTAATTGGACATCAAAAGTAAAATAGATTAATTGGACATCAAAAGTAAAAATTTGCGTGTCAAAGAACATTAGCAAATGAGTGAAGAGACTACCTTAGCATTAGAAAAGCATTTGAATATCATGTGTTAAACTCCTCTAAAACAAATGGGGAAAGGATTTGAATAGATTCTTCTCCAAAGATACACAAATAGCCAGTAAGCATAAGAAGATGATCAACATGATTAATTATTAGGAAAATAAAAATAAAAACAACAGTGAGATATCACTTCACACCTAGAAGGATGGCTAAAATAAAAGCCAGAAATTAACAAGTCTTGAGAAAGATGTGAAAAATTTGGAGCACTCATATGTGAAAATGTGAAAGGTATAGCCACTACAGAAAATAGTTCCACAGTTTCTTAAAATGTTAAGTACATAATTACCATAAGACCCAGTATTTCCACTCCTAGGTATGTATCCAAAGAAACTGACAATAGAACTCAAACAGATACTTGTACACCAATGGTCATTTCTGTATTAGTCACAATAACCAAAAGGTAGAAATAATTTGTGTCTAACGACAGATGAATAGATGAATAAAATGTTATGTATACATATATGTGTGTGTGTGTGTGTGTGTATATATATATATATATATATATATATATATATATACTATATATATTCAATGAATTATTATTTAGCCTTAAAACAAATAAAATTCTAATATTTGCTATAACATGGATAAGCCTTGAAAACATTATGCTAAGCAACACACAAAAGGATAAATACTGCATGATTTCACTTACTTGAGGTAGCTAGAATAAGCAAATTCATAAGCACAGAGATTACTCTGTGAGGTTACAAAGGGTTGAGGGTAAGAAATAGGAAATTATTGTTTAATGATTACAGAGTTTCTATCTATAGTAAAAGTTTTTAAAATAAGCAGTGATGATGGTTACATTGTAAATGTGCTAAATTTAGTCTATTGTAAATGTACTAAATGCCCCTAAATTGCACACTTAAAATTGTTAAAATGAATAATTTTATGTTATATATTTCTTATAATTAGAAATTTAAAAATACATAATATACAAATATTAAATTGTATACTTTAAATGGGTAAATTACATATGAATTATATGTGAATATTTTCTAAAATAAGAATAATAGTATCTCTTTCCTAAGGCTACTGTGAGAATTAAAAGAGTTACTATTTCTAAAGTGTTTAGACTAGTGCCTGGCACATAAGAAGTACCAGTACCAATTGTTATTATTGTTTGTAAAAGTGTTTGGAGAGAAACACATCTGAGATTTTAGATAGGAGAGATTTGGAGGGAATTGTCCTACTTCTAAACCACCGAAGAAAACTCTACTTCATGAAAGACATGAAACCTGTCTTGAAAAACATCCGTTGTAGATGAAATGTAGCAAATGGCAACTGTGGGGATGATTTTGCAACCAGAACACAGATAAACAGAAAGGGAGACATTGATCATATTTGCCTAAAAAGAAAAGGACTGACATGCCCAGGTAGATATAGTAGATATAGTAGCTAAGGAAAAACTAATGATAGATCTCAGAGAATCAAGAACTTAGGCATTACCCTACTAAGCAATTTTGATGGTGAATTTAGATGGCTAGAGTCTCATGAATTATTACAAATAAACCATACACACACACACTCACACATACAAACTTCCTCATGTTTTTACACATTGAATTTCTGTCAGATATGTACTTAATAGATACAACATTGTTTTATTGTCTATTGCTGCAGGCCAAATTCTCTCAAACAGACCCTGAGATAAAGGCTAATAAGAGAGTGCTCTTGGGAGTAAGAGAAGTGAGATTAAGCAGAGAAAAAAGTTGAATTGAGATGCAATGGCAACAGAATTATCTGGAGCGGGACTGGCCCCTTAAAGTTATGTTGAACAGAGGGAAGAAGGATGGACCTTTGTACTCCCTGCATTGTACTGTTATTTTATGTGGTCTGCAGTAGGAAGGGGAATGTAGTTTTATGGAAGCTCTTCTCAACTGAGGAGTTCTTCTCTTCTCAGGGGGTTTGGGGACCACTATTTCTATATTTCTTGCATTTATGGAATGAGTACCCTGCTCCTGGAAGACCGGGGTCGGGGGTGGTGACCAACTTTGCAAGGCAACTTGGTGACCACCACATTACTATGTCCTTTGTTGTGGTCACCAAAACTGGAACAAGAACAGCATGGCTTGGAAATTTTGGTACCATGCCAGAGGTACTGAATCAGAAAATCTAGAGGTGTGACCTAACAATCTGTTTTGATAAGCTCTTCCTGTAGTTCTTATGCATGATATGTTTGAAAAACATGACTACTTACATTATATAAAATAGGAACTGCACAAAACTATTTTACTGTGAGAACAGTTGACCATTACAATTTGCACTCTTGTGAATGCATACCATGAACTAATGTTCAATACTACTGGAAAATAAGAAATTTAATTACTTAGAATCCTGACTTTGGAGAAGTCACAGAGCTGTTGGCCTATAAACTCAAGGGTAATAATAAGTTATAGCAATATTTGATATAGCTCCTTATATGTGACATAGATCAATGGAAATGTGAATCAACAAAAGAAAGTTATGTTCATTGTAAAAAAAATTCTCTAAATATAAAAGAACATACTAATGGCAAAGAAATGTGAATTAAATAAAGCAAAAGATAGGAGGTGGACAACTCTGGCCAAATGTAACACAATTGGTGTCTGACACTCAGGCTTTTTTTAAAAAAATATTTTTTAGTTGTCAATGGACCTTTTTATGTATTTACTTATATGTGGTGCTGAGTATCGAACCCAGTGGCTCACCCATGCTAGGCAAGTGCTCAACCACTGAGCCACAACCCCAGACCTCTTCTTAGGCTTTTACAAAGATCTGCAGGTAAAGAAATACCAAGGTAAGCTCAAAAAGGAGGCAGGGAATGGGATCAGGCAATTTAGCTCTTCTAAAGAAGAGTATTTAGGGCTGGGATTATAGCTCAGTGGTACAGCACTTGTCTAATATTTGTGAGGCACTGGGTTCGATTCTCAGCAACACATATTAATTAATTTATAGCCAAAAGGGATGTACAGAGTTGAAAAAAGCCAAAGAAAATCCTCAAGTCTGCATTAACTTTATGTGATACATAATACTGAGACAAATTCCACACAGCGACAGGACAAGGTGGTGAAAAACCTTCAAGGATATTGTCACTCCAAATATTCAATAATACCTGAGTGATGGTGTGGTCTGCAACTCATTAGAGCATTCCAGGAAACCTTCTAAGAAAATGATAAATGGAGTAATGAATGCCCCACACAAACAGCTTCAAATTTTGATGGTGTTTTCTTTAAGCTTAGTACTAACAGCCTTAGCAATAAGAGTAAAAGGTATGCCTTCCATTTCTGTATTGCTGTCCACTCTTGAAAGCACCTTCACACAACCACACACCTGTAATTTGACACTCGTGAGTACTCATTGAGATTGGGGGTGTATTAACTGCATTCTATAGGTAAAGAAATGGAGCCTGAAAAGCCTGTTACTTGTCTGAGGTCCCACAGCAAGCTAATTGGAGAGTGGCATTTATTATTATCATATCCTATTGTCTTTTATTGAATATATCCTATTTACCAGGGAGTAGGTTAGATTTTATGCCAGGAAAATCTACATACAACCCTTCAAATGAAACACTACAATTCCCTTTTATAAATAAGGAAACAGGCACAGACAGTAAGAATTTGCCTAACACCACAGCTATTAAGCTTCCACAGCTATTAAGTGGAAGGACAAGAATCCAAAAAAAATGTATGGTTCCAAATGGTATATTCTTTCTACCATACTATCTCAATTGGTCTTGGGTGATGTAGACATTATGCTCAGATGATTCTTTTATTATTTTTTTATTTATATATGACAGCAGAATGCATTACAATTCTTATTCAAATGATTTTAATGTGCACCCAGGATAGCTGCTAAGCTGCTACAGAAGCAAGGCATGTACATTTGTGGCCAGGCATGTGTACATGCCTAAGCTGAAAAAAATTAATTAAAAGACATAGGAAGTGCATTTAAAAAAAATTATTTTAAGGAGGAAGAGCAAATAAAATGTAATCTCAAAAATTCCATGTTTTTGATAAGTAGCTATTAAGTATTAGTATAGTTAATATACTGGTATATTCACCTTACCAATGCATCTGGAGCAAAAAAAATCTAAGAGCAACTTTAATAGAAATAGAATGGCATCTCTGATTCTGAAAGCTAGAACTCAACCTCATATTTTATTTGACTCTAGAATTTTCCTATATTTAAAATAAATCATCTTAATTTAATTTCAGTGCACTTCCTATGTGTAAACAAATAGTTTCATACAAAACCGGTATTTCAATGGTGTGAGGTAGTTAAATATTGATTTGCCATTCTCCTGGCATAATGACTGAACAGAATACTCCATCAGTTTGTTGAACCAATGTCCCTAAGTGCTGCCAAACAGGTCAGCAATTAACGTCTTTGCTGAGTAGTTGGTTTCCTCGATATCTACAAGGCAATGATTTTCATTGAATTGAAAGTAAAACCAGAGACAATCCATTCATCCACATGAAAGCTAGCTTGTCATTTGAAACTCTGAGGCAACTGAACTACAGTTCTTCTCAGACTCCAGGACTTATTTCCTCCGCCCAGCTGCCAATCTGTTTCACCTAGAAAAGCCCCAACCCCCTCTTCCTTTGCTACTAAATTCCATATTAACACCTCCCAGCTGCCAAACTTCCTAGTTCTCTCCTTTGTCTACCTTTATAGTATGTGATCAAGAGCAAATGCTCCAGCAAGCTTAAAATCTTACAGCTGCACAAAATACACATGGGGAACAAAACCTTCAGAAACAGGCATCCTTTAATGTTTAATGTAACCTAAGCCGGATGCTTAAAAACATTTTTGTCTACTGGCTACAAAATTCCATAATGTTAGAGGTTTTCTAAAAATTATTCTATAGTATAATTTATGTCTGAAAATTAATCTGGTGATATTTAAATTTAATTCTTAACTTATCCGACTTAATATTTTTGCTTCGTCAACTTTAAGTGTATTCCTGTGATTTTGATTAAAAATATTTATAGAGTATTTCTTTTTTATTAAAAAAAAGTAACACTTGAATCTATTTTAGATGTAGTCTTCACTTTAATATAATCCCCCCCCCCCTTCTCTTTCCATTCTGATTCTTAATGGAGGAAACAGTTTCCTTTTAGGACAAAAAAAAAGAAAAAAAAATCTAATACAGAATACAAGATTTATAAATACAGAGTCCAAGGCCATAAAAAGATGTTTAGATATAAAATGCAAATGGGAATATACCTGATCTCTAATATAAGCAAATTTTCTCAAACTCATTTTTAAAAACAAATTTATCTGTTTTAAATGCATACTTTCCAAATTAGAAGAAAAAAATACTGCATGTCATACCAAAATAACATATACTACTAATCAGAAAGCTTGTGTCTTCTATCTAATGCCATCATTAACCACAAATGAACAGAGGCGGGAAGATACCTATTTTTAAATCTACATGATCAATTAGATTGTTGACAGAAAGAGAAAACACAAAGATGTGCAGAACAGTGTAATTTGAACTCCTTGACATTTTATTTTTCAATCTGTATCTGATGCTGCAAATCTAATAGCTAACTACTTTTGCTAACTCCCACATCCTCAAATTGCAAGTTCTTTTAGGAAAATCCCTTGCTATCTGAATTCTCCAAAGATCTTCGATCTTCATATTAGTAAGACTGAAGAATACCTTTGTCATATCAAATATGCTCAGCTGTTTACCACATGGCAAAGTAGTGTTAGAACCATTTAAAGAAATGTCTGACAACATTAATCTATTTGACCTTTGACCTGCAGATCTAAACTGTAACTATGGTGACCAAAGCTTGACCTTACAATGCTGAGAAACTTTAAAGCTGGGCAGTATTTGGGGGTCACATTGTTAAGTTAGACAAAGGAGTAAAGAAGTAATGTGACAGTTTCCTGGGAATTAAGGTCAGCAGGTCAATTGCACTGAAGCTTTCTGTGTATTAAGAAAACTAGCTAAATTTTTTGATTTGTGAGAATTCATAGAATAGTACTTTGTTATAGATTATAAAAAGTGCAAAGAAATCAATTCATTAAGCCCAAAGGAAATTAGAGATGAAAGTACAAGTAGCATTCAATATTTAATAATACAATATTTCATAAATGTAATTCACTATTTTCAGGGTCTACACAATCACAAGTAAATAATTTCACTTTCATCTTCAGATTCCAGTTTTAAGTATAGGAGTAAGTTACTAAGATGATAAATGACCATGTTTTCTTTTTTCACACAGTATGTTTTTATGAACAAATTCGTAGGCATTTACTTTGATACCTATTAAATAAAGCTACCTTCACATACACATACAATTTTTATTTGTAACACATTATTCTCTGAGGACAGCCTATAATAAACAAAACAATGAGCATGTATGCACATGCAGAGTTGGTGTAGCGCCCTGTAAGAGTGGCTGCTACTCCTAAACATGAGCACCTCCTGTATTTAGTTGTGCTCTCGCTGCATAATTAAAGCAGCACTTCACATAGAAACTGTGAATCTCCATTTTCAGGATTTTCTAATTATGCCAATAATAGGCTAGATTAACCTCTTCCACACACAGAGAAAAAAAGCACATTCTGAGGCATTGCTTTAGGGATATTTTTCCTGAAGGCCTGATTATTTCTGTGCTAATTCAATGGAAGTGAATTATTTAGTGTTTAGCAGTGTAAAGGTGGGGCAGGAGATCTGCATAGAAAATAGTAAACAGTGGTATTTTCCATATGAGCAAAGAAGTTTCAACAGTACACCTTCCAACCAATTCAATTTTAAAACATACATTGTAAATTTAGTCCTATAGATGATTCACATTTGCTATTACTTTTGTGAATATCATAATCTGTTTAGTTCTTAAGAACCTGTGGGGGCTGGGGGTGTGGCTCAAGTGGTAGCGCACTCACCTGGCATGCGTGCAGCCTGGGTTCGAGCCTCAGCACCACATACAAACAAAGATGTGTCCGCCAAGAACTAAAAAATAAATATTAAAATTCTCTTTCTCTCTCTCTCTCTCTCTCTCTCTCTCTCTCTCTCTCTCTCTCTCTTAAAAAAAAAAAGAACCTGTGGAAGAATGTATCCTAAGTCAAATGAACTTCATCTCATATTTAAAAATAGGTAAGAAATTAAACATATATATATATATACTGAATTTCCTCAAATATATAATCACATGGAAAGGCACGTACACTAAACATCTCCTCTGTTTTTCACTTGTTAGTATGGAGAGTCTCAGAAGACAGGGTTGCTCAAAGAGCAGTCCCCACCTGCTGCTATTTTCTTATCTATTATCTACCTATCTGTCAAGGAGGGTGTCTCAGTGAGTTTTTTTCCCCACATGTTCCTTAGAGACTTTTCAAGTCTTTAGTAGGTTTAGGGGAGTCTCTGGAATAGCAAAAGATTTGAAGGCTTAAAAAAGAAAATCCAAGTATGGGTCAGTGTAAATGAATTTTGACAGTATGCCCCAGGGAAGATAATGCTTTTAAATAAACCACACTGGGACACAGAGTTATAAATCCATGGTAGAATCAGACATGACCAGTAAAGAATGTAGATCAAACCAATCAGTAAAGCCTTTTGATCACATGTTTTTCTGCCTGGATATGGTCTAGATGAAACTCTGCTGAAACTTTTATATAGCCTAAGAAGAAAACCATTTGGAGAAATACCTCATGAAATCCTTAAAAAAAAGTTGGAAGGAATAAAGGGGTAGGGGTAGGAAAGAGAAAGGGGCTGGGAACTGGGTCTAATGTTAGGAGTGTAAATATGAAAAGCAGAGAAACAATGTAGTACACTTTCATTCTCCAACACATTTAAAATTTGATCAGTTTTAACTAAGAGTGGCTAAAAATATACTTCCAAAAATGCAACACAAAACAATACTTTATATAGATGTTTTCTATCGATTTCCAAATCACATTTCAATCCCACATTACAGTCACTGTTTTAATTAGTTGTCTTGAAACATACTTAGCCACAATGTACTGCTATTTTAATATAGTCACTGCTGAATATCTCTTTAAGGTATATGTATTAATGTTCCTAGTTAAGACTGGTCAATAAATTGTACTTATATGCATGCTATCCTTTGTTTCATTTCAGCTTTTGCTAACTTAGAAAACCTGATATATTTTGAATTTAGTAATATCAGTTGTAGAAATAAAAGGTTTCAAACCATTAAATTAAAAGGAAGCATTGAGAAAGCAGATGAAAAAAAAAAAACTAGGAAGATGTGGAGTGTTGGCATCACTGAAATCCGAAATATGAGATAAACCAAAAATCTGGTTGAAGTCTCACATTCTAGAACACAAGATCCCAGTGAGATTCAACCATGCAGCACACAAAGAATCATGAGTAGTACCATTCCTAAGGTATCAAAATAATGCTAGAAGACTCATGCAAAGGGGGCTGGGGTTATAGCTCAGTGACAGAGCACTTTCCTAGCATGTGTAAAGCACTGGGTTCAAGCCTCAACACCACATAAAAATAAATAAAGCAAAGTTTAAAAACAAACAAAAAAACTTCTGCAAATTAAAAAAAAACAAGAAGACTCATGAAAAGGAAATACATAATTTTAAGAGGTGAGAACCTTCTTGTGGAAAGTTCAATGGAAGAAGTTGGGAGAGATTGTTGAACATAGGATGAGACTATGAAGAAGATGGCTTTGATTTTGTAAATAAAGAGGACACACTGAGCTTTTAATTTCTAGATTTTGATAACTAAAACTCTGTTCTCTTCTACTGTCTTGGATAATCAATATAAACCCACCCAAGGGAATTAAGATAGATAAAAGATAAGAACAAGAACTGATTTAATTTCTTCTAAGATTATTGATTTAGTTAGCTTTCTAAACTTCTTATTGTTTGTTCTAATTAGTTATACATGAGAGTAGAATGTACTTTGTTACTTCTTACATAGATGGAGTATAATTTCTCATTCTTCTGATTTTGTATAATGTAGAATCACACCAGTTATGTAATCATATATGTGCCTAGGTTAATGATGTCTGATTCATCCTACTGTTCTTCCTGCCCCCATATCCCCTCCCCTCCCCTCTACCTAATCTAAAGTAACTTTATTCTTCCCTAGCACAGCATCCCCCCTCCCCCATGCTTATTGTGAATTAGCATCCACATATCAGAGAAAACTGGTTTGGGGGATTGGCTTATGTTGCTCAGTCTGATATTCTTCAGCTACATCTATTTATTAGTAAATGCCATAATTTCATTCTTCTTTAAGGATGAGTAATATTAATATCATAATATATTAATATTCCATCATCATATATGATAAATATGTATATATACATATACATATATATGCATATATATATATATATATATATATATATATATATACATACATACACATCACATTTTCTTTATCCATTCATCTGTTGAAGGAGTCCTAGGTTGGTTCTATACTTTAGCTATTGTGAATTGAGCTGCTATAAACACTGATGTGGCTGTGTCACTGTAATATAATGATTTTTAAGTCCTTGGGTATAAACTGAGGTGTGGGATCAAACTAAACTTCTTGAATCAATTTATCTTTTCTTATAAAATTATACATTTCACACAGATTCTCAAATGTATGGGTATTATAGCATTCTCTTAATATTTTTCTTTTTTAAAAAAAATTTTAGTTGTTGATAGACCTTTATTTTATTTAGTTATACATGGTGCTATGAATCGAAAACAGTGCCTCACACATGCCAAGCAACTGTGCTACGGCTAGACCATAGCCCCAGCTCCTCTTAACATTTTTCTTAATCTCTACAATATTCCTGTTCTTTTTACACATCCCTCATCATTTTTTATAGACACAATACCTTAATTTTATTTATTTATTTTTATGTGGTGCTAAGGATCAAACCCAGTGCCTTGCACATGCTAGGCAAGCACTCTACCACTGAGCTACAACCCCAGCCCCATCTTTCATCAGTTTTTGTTATTAGATTCAATTAAGGTCTGTAAGTTTTATTGATCATTGATCAACTTGGTTTGAATGATTCTGATTTAACTTTTACTTAGTTCATTTCTCTTAATTCCTTTATGCCTGTGTTTTCTTTTTTCTGTTCTTGCTTTCTACTAAGTACATTTGAGATTTAATATCTTCCTAGACTTACCTTTTAGGCTATAAGTTTTGACAGGTAATGGTATAGATTTTTTCTCATTCTAAATTGTTTGTTATTTCCATTTCAATTTCTTCATTATAGAAGTTGTTTACAAATGTATTTTATATAATTCAATATTTCCAATATTTAGTCATGCCATTATCATTATATTTTAAAATGGTGTTGCTATTGAGGAATGAAACTATAAGGTTGCCTTTACAGACTGTTTATGAAAGTCCTCTGTATTTGAAATAATATGAATTCTCCATTAGTTACAGAGTACTGTTTCCTATACATCTTCTCAGAATTGAACCGATCAGAAATTGGGACTAAGGAGACAACAGACTAAACTACAGCAAGTGATGAGGTAGAAATCAAACACAGGTCTGCCCAAAGCCCACACTCTTAAAAAGTATGACAAATTGCTTCCATAATTATTGCTCCCCTTATCTTTCTCTACCCAGCATCCTAGGAGTTCATTGACAACAAATCTTATTTCATTCTATCACAAAAATCATTATAAACTGTTCTTTGGTCACGGGCAATGAACCAATCCAAGTATTCATCTTCTTTTTCAACTCCCTTCTACTCTTAAATTGGTCTGGCCTGTGACTCAAATAGAACGTGGTTTGTTGATTCCACTTTTGCATTCTTAGTCCCCCTGAACTGATAGGAAGAAAATAAGTTACAGTCCTAGAAATATCATGTGAAGAAGCTACAAAAACAGAGAGGATTACAACTACACAAAGGAGAATAAGAACCCCAGCTGACAAGAAGAAGCAAGGCTCCAGTCATCCTTGCTCAGGAGTCAGAAAAGTAGGCAAACACCAACTTAGAGTCTGTCTCAGTAAGACATCCCATGGAACAGAGACAGTTCATTTCTGACTTCTGATCTAAATTCCTGACTCACATAAGCTGCCAGAAATTAAAAAATGGCTATTTTTTTTTAAAGCACCAAGTTTGAGGATCATTTGTTATTTAGAATAGAATGAATGAATAAATGGTGAGTGACCCAGCACCTTGACACCATTGATAATAGACTTTTTTTTCATACAAATAATAGAGAAGTTTTTGTTCTAGTGGAATTATTTTGAGCTAGCATGACAGTACAAAATAAGACAGCATGTTATGGTGCTTCCTAGAATGGTGTTTTACATCATTTAACAGCAAGCACTCACTAAAACTGACTCTGTATCAGATTCTACACAGGGCTCTGGGATGGAAAGGTGAGCAAAATCACGCAAAGTCCCTACCCCATGGAGCTCCCAGTGGAGTCAGGGAGATGGACATTAATCAAATGATCACCAAAAAGTTAAACTGAAAACTACCAGAAGGCCATAGAGGAGAGGGATAAGTTATGAAAATATGCAGGGGTGGGAAGAGCTGATGTGCTCAGGAGGTCAGAGGAAGCCTTAAAGAGTAATTGATACCTAAGTTAAAATCTGAAGGATGGGAAAGTTTAAACTAGATGAAAGGAAGGCAGAGTAAGTAAGAGGAGAAAACATATGTGCAAAAGGCTTTTAATGGAGGCAATCGGTCAATAACCTTTTGAAAATATATAATAAAAAATAAAAAGGTATGAGGTTGTGACTCAGTGGTTAAGCACCCCTGAGTTCAATCCCTGGTACCAAAAAGAAAGAAAGAACAAAAGAAAGAAAGAAAGAGAGAGAGAGAGAGAGAGAGAGAGAGAGAGAGAGAGAAAGAAAGAAAGAAAGAAAGAAAGAAAGAAAGAAAGAAAGAAAGAAAGAAAGAAAGAAAGAAAGAAAGAAAGAAAATACATAATAACCACAGAAATACCATGTGGATATGTAAACTCTAAAATTCACTTTATTTAGTTGCTTGAGTATTTCTGATAATCTCAATATAGTAACTGCTCACTATTCAAATATATAAATTGAAATCAACTATCAGAAAAAAACTTTAAAAAATTCTAATGCTAAGAATAAAAGCAAGTAATCAGATAGATGTAGACAAAACATGATCAAAGTTATTATTTCTAAAGTTTACAAAAAATATTTTCTATATTCAATATAAAGAAGTTCAGTATAATTTGCTCAAAATCACAAACTATGAGAGCAGAAATTGTAATTAATACAAGGCTTAAAAGGGAAAAAGGACTTTTGGCATTGTCTTATAAGAAATGATTAAGATATTTATATTTAATTTTTGTATTTTAAGTCTCTTTTATAATTACAATTTCCCACGGAGTACAGAATGTATATAAATGTGCATAAATGCCATTAATAATCTAATAATTATTTAATTAAATGTATGGTCTTCACCTGCACATTTACACTATGATGTTTTAATGTGCTGCCAGTTAGATTGCATTTCTTTACTGAAAATGCAGTTGTTTACTTAATAAAGCACAGGGAGATTCTTTGGCAGTTTCCTGGAAAAGAAACTGTGGTTTTTATGTCTCCCTTGAAAGGAAATTAAATTGAAAATCCTGCATTTAAATAACACTGATGTAGTGACATCAGTGGATTGGGGGCCAGGAAATTCAAAGTTAAAGCTAAAGCTGGCACTCTATCCTTAAAATAGGCTATTGTCCTGCCCCTATCACCAGTCCAGCAAATTTAATTAAATCTGAATTCTGACCAGTTGTTTTAAGTGGTTCAGAAAACTTCTTATAGGAATTTCATCCTTTATATGGCTTTTTGTATTCTACTTCCTCTGTCTGGGACACAAAGAATCTTTATACATTTTCTCATCTCTTAAAAAATAAAAATAAGAATTTGGAATAAAGGAAATATTTTATCTCAAGTATTCACTGTCTTTTCAAAGGCGAAAGAATTTTCCACATAAAATACTTTCAGACTCACTACTAGAACAATCCAGGAAGAAGTTTCAACAAAAGCTACCCTTTCATTTTATTTAATTTAAATGTTTTTTTTAAATCCTTAATGTGCATATGCTTTAATTTTCTATTAACTTTCCTATCTAATTATTAAAAGCCACTGTACAACATGAGAATTAATTACATCTCATACACGAATGCTTTTCCCAAATTTATTTTAACATCTCTAGTTTTTGAAGTATTAAATAGCAGTCTAATATTAAAATTTAAAATAACATTTTTAAAAGGTGGAGAAAAATTAATTTTTATTTATCTCTAACAATAAACTCTTAAAAACTCTATGGTTATTATTTCTCATCACAAAATTCAACCAATAAAACAATTTGTTTTACCTTTATAAGAGTTTATAATTCATTCTATTCAAAAATCTTACATTTGCTGAGAATTCAAATTGATTTTCTGGTGCCAAGTTTTTTTAAAACTTGCACAAGGATTATTTCTAAAATCATCATTTACTTTATTTAATCTGAAACTGTGTGGAAGAAAAAAATGGAGTATATTCATTAAGTCTACATTGGATATATATTTTTATGGTGGGTAATGAATTCTATAAAGAAAGAATATTGAGTTCTCATGCTCTAAAGCAAATATGTATATAGATACTCAATAAGGGGAAAGAGGTAAATAGGAAATAGAATCTCATACGAAAATGTCAGTATTGTATTAAAGAGGCAACAACAGATCATACTATGTGATGAGTAAGGCCCCCAAATAAATTGCAAATGACATCAATCAACATGACAGAGTAGATAGCTCCAAGAGATTGTGACACTACAGAAACATAAAGAAATCAAGCAAGACTATCAGAATCAACTTTGTCAGAACTTAGAAGAACACGCATAGGTTTATGGCAACCAAGTAAACATCGGATAGAGGAGAAGGAAATTTAAAAATGGTAGGAAGTGTTAGTCTTTACAGCTGTGGTTATCTTCCTCATGGTGTAACTCTGGTCCTTGGATTTAGGAAGCAAAGACCTTATTCACAAATAATTAATCACAAATAATAATCGACCCATATGATTGATCCCTGGGAAAAGGATAAAAAGTCCTCTATTTTGTTTCCCTAACTGCAAACTCATTCAGGGAAGAAAAACTGCAGGAATTCCTTAAAAATACTGTAAGGTGTATTAGCTCATTTTATGTTACTACAACAAAATATCTGAGGCAAGCTTCCTTTATAAAGAACAGATGTTTTGGGGCTGGGGATGTGGCTCAAGTGGTAATGCGCTCGCCTGGCATGTGCAGAGCACTGGGTTCGATCCTCAGCACTACATAAAAATTAAAAAATAAAGATGTTGTATCCACCGAAAACTGATAAATAAAGATTAAAAAATTCTCTCTCTCTCTCTCTCTCTCTCAAAAAAAAAAAAAAAAAAAAAAAAGAACAGATGTTTTTGTTTTGGAGGTTCAAAGACATAGTGCTAGCAATGGTTCAGCTCTGGTAAGAACCTCATGGAGTCAATGCAAGAGCACATAGGTAAGCAAGAGACCATATGATTAGACAAGAAACTAGAAAGCCCAGGGTTCCATTTGAAATACCTTAAACCTTTCATCCCCAATTGACCTAAAATTGACCTAAGAACCTCCCACTAAGCCTTATCTTTTAAAGGTCCCCTATTTCCCAGTACCGCCACACTGAGGACCAAGTCTTCCCCACACAACAATATCCAGATTCCAAAAGACTATCCTTTGAAAATGAAGAAAAACTAAGATAGTTTCAGAATAATAAACACTGAGCGAATTCATAATTGGTAGAATTTCCCTATAAGAAATGCTAATGGGACTCCTTTAGACTAAAAAAGAAAGAACACTAAGCAACAACTTGAAACCATAATGATGAAACACAGAACTCTGGTAAAAATAACTATGGAGTAAACTTTAAAGAGTATTGTTGTACTTTTTGTTTGTAACTCTTCTTCTTATTTGCTACAATATTTAAAATGCATAGATATAATGCACAAATGTATAAGACAACAACACTGTTATTGGACATACAGTATATAAAGATATAATTCCTGATGACAACAATAACATGAAAGGGTTGTATAGTAGAAGAATTTTTATATGCTTTTGCACCTAAGATAGAATCACTGTAAACTAGGTTTTTATAAATTTAGGGTTCTAATTGTAATCCCCATAGTAACCACTGAAAAAAGAAACTTTAAAATATACACAAGAGTAAATGAAAAGGAAATCAAAATAGTACACTACAAAAATTTAGAAAAGAAAGCAATAATGGAAGAAATGAGGAACAAAAAGCTATAAGACATATAGAAAACAAATGGCAGAAGAAGCCCCTCCTTATCAGGAATTACTTCAAATGTAAAAATTAAAAGAAAAAAAAAAGACTTTTCAATAAAAAAACCAGAGATTGGCAAAAAAGATTTTTAAAAAATGATATAACTACAGACTATGACAAGAGACTCACTTTAGATCCAAAGACACAAATAGATTGAAAGTGAAAGGATGGGAAAAGATATTCCATGTGTGTATTATCCAAAGTGGGGCTGAGAGAGCTACACTAATTTCAGAAAAAAATAGACTCAGTCGAAAATTGTTGCAAGTGACAAAGAAAGACGTCATATAGAGATAAAAGTGTCAATACAACAAGAATGTATAAAAACTATAATCTCACTACAAAGACCCAAATATAAAAAGCAAACTGACAGAATTGAAAGAAACAAACAATTCTACAGCAATATTTGAAGACTTCAATACAGCACTCTAAACAAATAAGTAGAATATCTAGACATAAGGTCAGTAAGAAATAAAAGACCTGAATGACACTATACCAAATTAGATCTAAGAGATATGTATAGAACACTTCACCATTAACAACAGAATAAACATTCTTATCAAAATTACATATAAGAGGTTGTGAGGGGAATGGGAAAATAAACAAGGAGAGAAATGAAGTACAGTAGATGGGGTAGAGAGAGAAGATGGGAGGGGAGGGGAGGGGGGACAGTAGAGGATAGGAAAGGTAGCAGAATACAACAGTTACTAATAGGGCATTATGTAAAAATGTGGATGTGTAACCGATGTGATTCTGCAATCTGTATTTGGGGTAAAATTGGGAGTTCATAACCAACTTGAATCTAATTATGAAATATGATATGTCAAGAGCTTTGTAATGTTTTGAACAACCAATAAAAAAAATTTTAAAAATAAAAGACAATTCATTATAATCTCTTTCTCATTCACAGATATCCATTCATTGCTTTAAGAAGATACAATCTATTATAAATTCTCTTCCTTTTGCAAAGGTACATTTTGTTGTCATTTTTCCCTCTATCACAAGAGAACAAAAGTTTCCAAAGATGCACATTTGATTGTAGCTGGAGAATATCATGCTAAGCGAAATAAGCCAAAAAAATAACAAAGCTGAATGTTTTCTCTAATATGTGGATACTAATTCACAATAAGGCAGGGGTTGGGGTGGAGGGCACTAGGGAAGAATAGCATTACCTTAGATTAGGTAAAGGGAAGTGATGGGAGGGAAGGAGAGGGGATGTGGGGATTAGAAAGACAGTAGAATGAAATAGATATTATTACTGTATGTATATATGTGACTACATGACCAATATGATTCTGCAACATGTATAATAAGAAAAATGAGAAATTCTATCCCATCTATGTATAATATATCAAAGTGCATAAATGTATTATACCATCATGTATAACTAATTTAAACAAATTTAAAGAAGTCCAGCATATCTACTTTTTGTTGTTTTTGCTTATTTGGTGTCATATGTCAGAATTAGTTGCCAAATCCAAGGTCATGAAGATTCCTGTTTTTCCTTCTAAGAATTTTGTGGTTTTAGCTCTTATATCTAAGTTACTTATCCTTTTGGGGTTAAAATTTAAATATGGAATGAGGTAGGGTCTAACTTCATTCTTTTGCATGTGGATATCCATTTTTCACAGAGAAAAGATAGCCTCTTCGACAAATGGTGCTGGAAAAACTGGAAATCCATATGTAGCAGACTCAAATTTAACCTCTATCTCTCACCCTGCACAAAACAACCCAAAGTAGATCAAGGACCTAGGCATTTAGACCAGAGACCCCGTGCCTACTAGAAGAAAAAGTAGGCCCAACTGTCCATCATGTAGGCTTAGGAATCAACTTCCTCAATGAGATTCCTAAAGTGCAAAAAGCAAAATACATGGAATGTATTTTGTAAGAAATGTATTTGTAAGAAATATGAATGATTTACAAATATACAAAAAAATGTTCAACATCTTTAGCAATTAGAGAAATACAAATTAAAACTACACTGAGATTGTACCTCACTCTAATCAGAATGGCAGTTATCAAGAACAAAAGTAACAATAAATGTTGGTGAGGATATGGGGAAAAAAGAACACTCATACATTGGTGGGACTGCAACCACTCTGGAAAGCAATATGGAGATTTCTCAGAAAACTTGGAATGGAACTACAATTTGACACATTTATCCCACTTCTAGATATATACATAAAGGACTTAAAATCAGCATACTATAGTGATGTGCTTACATCATTATATATAGCAGCTCAGTTCACAATAGCTAAACTATGGAACCAACCTAGTACCCTTCAACAGATGAATGGATAAAGAAAATGTGAAATACATATAAATGGAAAGGCATAAAGAAGAATGAAATTATGGCATTTTCAGGTGAATGGATGGAAATGGAGACTGTAAACTAAGTGAAATAAGCCAATCCCAAGAAAACAAAGGCCAAATGTTCTCTCTGATAGGCAGATACTAATGCACAATAAGACAGGGAATGAAGGGAAAGGGGGATGGGAATAGGAAAGAAGGTAGAATAAATTAGACATAACTTTCCTATGTTCATATATAAATACACAACCAGTGAAATTCCACATCATGTACAACAGCAAGAATGAGATCTTAATTAGAATAAGTGATACTCCATGTATGTATAATATGTCAAGATATGTTCTACTATCATGTATATATAAGAAGAAAAAAATTTAAAAGTTGTCTCCATTAAGAGATGAAGAGTTGAGGGTACTTTGAGGGAACTCTTGAACAAGACTCACAAGGGTAGAAATGTATTTTCTGTGCTCACCACAAAATCTAGCTAGCTAGCATACAGCCCAGCCCATTACATATGGGGAAGTAGTAGTACAGCATACTGGCTCCAGCAATCAACAGGTGACTTTGGACCAGCTTCTTGACTTCTGTGCACCTACCTCACATGGCTGATGTAAAGATTAAGACAGTTCTGGGAACAGTGATTAGCATATAGTTAATTATTATTGTTATCATATTACATATTTCTGCATACCAAAAGTCATTACTTGAACTGATGAAATCTCAGTTTTACCAGATCTAGTTGTAGGAATTGTAGGATTTTTGTCCTATGAGCAGGGATTCTATTGGACATTACAGAAGCTGACAATTGGCCTACTGGGCAAACCATCAACACTGAAGCTATAAACATGACCTTTATTAAACAGCCAGAAAAGGATGTGAAATGTGCAGATAAACCAGAGATGTCAACAAATGGGATCTAGAAAATAAACTTGTGCTAGGCACGCACAAAAAAAAATGTAAAAGGTTAAGGTGAGCTCTGGACAAAACAGAGGAAGCCTAAATGTCAGAAAGATGCAGTAGTAAAAAGCAAAAAGTCCTATCTACTGTGTTCTCTGTCTCTTCTCTGTTCCTTTTTTTCACTGGATTACCTATTGGATCATTTTTTGACATCCTGCTCACAAGCCCTCACGGTTTCTAGACAGCTGCCAAGTCCCCAGACCATTCGAATAACAATGACCTGAGAACTGTACCAGGCAATTAAATTACCCCAGGCAGCCTTTCTACCTACTGTAGTGGCATGCTTTACAAAGACTGAAATGCATATCTGCTGTTCAGAAAGAATGAGGGAAGTGCCAGCAGTTCCTTTTTTAAGGTTTGAACTTTTATCTTTTAAATATCAATCAGTTATGAGTGAAATTTTAATTCACTAAAATTGACTGCTGAAAAAACACAGGGGTCATTTATTATTATGTGCCTATTCCCAAGCCTCAAGTCAGGATCTGAGACCTAGGAAGAGATGAGTAAAACCATCATCTAGTGAGAAAACCACAGGGGTATAAGAAAAAGGATCTTAGTTTCCTCATACAACAGTGGAACACTATAAACCTATACAAATATAAATTGCTCCAGTAAGGGTAAGATTAAGAAATAGAAAGAAAAGTATTCCAAAAGCTTTATAGAACAATCAAGAAATGGCCAATACTCCTACTCACTGGGAAACCCAGAGGTGAATGCTCAGAGAGCCACCAAGAATCGCCCAGACTTGGCACAAGGGCATGTAAATATACATGAAGGGATTTCTCTCATGTAAAACTAAAATTAGAAAACTGAAATTGAAAATTAGACTTTCCAACTCTCCTTAGTATCTATGGTCCTTGACAACAAGGAACAAACTCCTGGGAAGCTCTATTTTTCAGATGTTAGCCTGGCAGCTTCTGTTCTATCCAGGAGATATTTTTCTTCTATGGCTTCCCAAAATCCAGGACTTCTGCTAGAAATTAAATAATAATAAATAGGAATATGGAGTGTGACTGTATGCTAGGCACCATGTTAAACATGAGATTCTTGACATGCTTTGTATCATTTAATGACATAGGAAAAAATAGAGGGACAAGCTGAAGAAAGTGATTTGTTAAAAGTAGAGGTTCCTCAAATGCCTTCCTAAAAGAAAAGATGCCTGATGGGAGCAAAACCTAAACAGTAAGTGAGGACTTTATAGCTTGTTACAGGGTGTGATAACCAGGATAATTCATTTGCTTTAACAACCCCTTGAGGGCAACTGTTAATACCCCCAGGGGAGGTGAAGTGACTCACCCAAATTCTTCTTACAAAAAGCAGTTCAGGTCACCTCCCAAATTCCAAACCCAGTAGAAGCAACTCCCAGGTGTAAAGAAAATTCAGCAATGAGAGGAAAGCTTCATAATTTTCTGCCTAATCTCCCTTTTTGAGACCTCTCTTGGCCTTGTTTTTTACTTTTTCGATTCACAAACACAAATTACACATATTAATCATGTACAACATGATGTTTTAAAATATGTATATATTGTGGGATGGCTAAATTGAGCTAATTAGCATATGCATTACCTCATGTACCTATTTTGTAATGAGAACACTTTAAATTTTCTCTCCTAGAGATTACTTATAAAATTAGTTACAGTCACTGAATTGTATGGTAGATGACTTGAATTCATTGCTCATTTCTGAAATTTTCTATCTTTTCATCAACATATCCCAAACTCCTGGCCCCTATGCCTAAATCCTAATAACCACTAATTTTTCTCTGAATGCAATTTTTTTAGAATTCCACATGTGAATAAGATCATGTAGTATTTGTCTTTCTGTGACTGGTTTGTTTCATTCACCATTATGTCCCCCAGGTTCATTCATATCACAAATGATAGGATTTCTTTATTTTTAAAAGCTGACTAGAATTCTGTTGTGCATACATACCACATTTTCCTTGTCCATTTGTCCACTGATGGATCCTTAGGTTGATTCCATTATCTTTGCTATGATGAATAATGCTGCAAAGGACATGGGAATACAGATATCTCTTCAACAGGTTGATTTCATTTCCTTTGGATATATACCTAGTAGTGGGATTTATGGATCATATGGTGTTTCTATGTTTAGTTTTGAGGAACTTCCATACTGTTTCCTATAATAGCTGTACTAATTTACATTCCCATCAATGGAGTACAAGGGTTCTTTTTTCTCCACATCTTCTTCAACATTTCACTTTTATCTTTTTAATAATAAATATTCCTGCTTTTCACATGTGAACCCTGAAAGAATCTCCTGAAAATGCCTACTTGTAGTCTCTAGATCTGGGTATTTTTTAAATTAACCAGAATATGAAGCCCGACTACAATGCTGTGTAACCTTGGGCAAGTTTCTTAACCGCTTTGTTCTTGTATAGAAAATGGAGGTAATCATATTAACTACATCATCGTGATATTAAAAGAATTTAGTGTGTAAATATAACTAAAAGTGTTTAGGATAGGACCTGAAATATAATATCTACTCAATAAATGAAAACTACATTAAACCAAAAATCTACTACTTTGTATACTGTACCCGGGAGTAAATTAATCTACTTGAGAAGTTGCATTAACTCCTTCAGGTCACCAAAGTGACATTCAGTTCACTATTTATTGCATCCTACATCTACATAACAACAGCTACCACTTAAAAGCAAACTAAATTGTTATAAAGCATTGTTCTTTGAAACTGATCCTTTACTTCCATATTTCATTCTGTTTTCACCTCAAACCTGAAATGGTCTTTGTTTTATAACATGAACAATTTTTCCATTTGGAGGGAAGAAAGGGAAGAAATAAATTACAGCCGCAAAGATAAGTTGAATGTTTCAAAGAACTAGGCCTGGCATCTCTCAGAATAACACATGCTTAATGCAAAGAGATGGCTTTGTGTGAGATCAGGGGCAGCTCCAAAGTTTTTTTCAGGGGGTGGAATCCAAAACAACCACTTTGGCCATTTCCCAAAATCTCAAGAGCATTGTCTTATTTGCCAGGTTACTTGCATGAATCTTATCAATATCAAATGTACTCACTTATTTACTGTGTCCCTGCCTGTCCTGGCAGATGAATAGAATTTGCTCTCTGTCCAAGCTCACTAGCAATAAAAGCCAGCAGCATCTCATCAGTTGTCTGCAAATGTAGTTCTAAAGATGGTGGGAACCATACTTCACAGTTTTACATATGGTTTACATCTGAAATTTGCCCTGAGAAACCCCTACATTTAACCTAGAGATTTTTTTCTTTTCTTTTTTTCTAGAGGTCACTGTCACTACTAATATCAAACTGACAAAAAATTTTAAAAGATTCTCTACCTTGATTTAATAAATCCTATATAGGAAATTTATACTCAGAGAATGTGAAGCATCTAGATTTGTAAAAATCTCATTATGCTTCTCATTTAAAACTTGTTATTGCTGGGTGTGGTGGCATATGACTATAATTCCAGTGATTCTGGAGGCTTAGGCAGAAGGATCACAAGTACAAGGCCAGTCTCACCAATTTAGAAAGAACCTCAGCGACTTAGGAAGACTGTCTAAATAAATAAATAAATAGGGGATGGGGCTGGGGCTCAGCCGTAGCACACTTGCCTGGCATGTGTGAGGCACAGGGTTCGATTCTCAGCACTGAGTATCAATAAATTAAAAAAAAAATAAAACAAAGATCTATCAACAACCAAAAAATTATATATTAATAAATAAATAAAAAGACTGGTGATGTATCTCAGTGGTAGAGCTCCCCTGGGTTTGACCCCCAGTTCCAAAATAAATAAAACTTGCTATTATATCATGTTGAAAAATAAAAGCAGAAAATACAGAAAGTATTACAAAGAAAGAATCACTATAATCTGCATTTTGGAAAATGTACTAGGATGAGTGTAATACAACGGTTGAGATCATTGTTATTAATGGATGAAAATGTCAAAATACTATGCTATCTATCTATAAGTTAGTAGACAACTTTTATGGCAGAGGGCAATTCTCAACTGTGGCTTGACTGCCAAAATATTTCCCACCCTTCATACTCTTCTTGCAATGTTGACTTAGATGTCTCTCCCATGGAGGAGTGGATGTCTGTGTTTGCTTCTCTTATATTTACATGGATTTGGGACTATGATGGAACTAACACTTAAGTTATTACTGAGGACAGGTAACTAAAATGTGATGCATTCCTGCCTGTTTTTCTTAAGATGCTCACTCCTGGAAGCCAGCCATCTTTGCCTTAAGAAAGCCAAAGCAGTCCATGAAGAAGCCTGCTTAGTGAAAAACAGAAGCCCCCCGGCATACAGCCCTGGCTGAGCTCCCAGCAGAAGCCAACCCTTCAGCGATGTCTTACTCCTGGGGCTGGTAAGTTGATCAGCCATGTGAGTAAGGAATCTTCAAAGAAGATCCTCCTGCATTTCAGTTGACACCCTTTGGAGAAGAGATGAGCTATAACTATTGAAAGTTGTGTGTGAAAAAAAATATATAGGTTAGTGTTGTTATAGTAAGAATAATTTTGGGGTGTTTTGTTATGAAGCAATAAAAAGATGATTAAATTGTTAAAAGTGAGAACTACTATTATTAAAAGTTCAGTCAGAGGTTATTATGTGGCAATAATGTGACAATAGTATTAAATGTAATGTTTTAGTTTATCCTCACAATAACCCTTTGCACAGAATATTATTATTTCCAGTTTATATATGGGGACACTCAAGGACACACATAGATTTAAGTAATTCATCCACAAATTAACTCAGCGAGCAAGTAGCTGAACTGGGCTATGAGTCAAGAGATCTGGCTACAAAGCCAACGCCCTTCAGATCAGGGAGTCAAGAGCACATTCCACTAAATCAGGGTCCAATAGGTCTTAAAGTCTAGCCAGTCAGTATCTGCTGCTCCAGGCCCTGCTCAGCCACGTTCCTCTCTTCTTAGTGAGAAAGACATACAAACTAAATACATTACTTCCTCCAACACTGGGCAGAGTCTTTATTTTCATAAAACAGCCCTTTCTATCCCTAGTAATCTTAAGAATGGAATGAAAAACAGCCAGTCTTTACCAAAGATGTTTTTAAATCACAACTTTAATACTGAAAAAAAAAAAAACATTTATTGTAAAAAAAAAAAAAAAAAAATTGGAAACCTAAGTATAAATAAAAAAGACCTGTAACAGTTTTCAGATAAAACCACTCTTAAAATTTGATGTATTTCCTATAATTTTCCTATTATATTTTTTTAAATATAACTGAAATCATAAATCATACTTTTATATCCTTATTTTCTCACAATTATATAATCAGCATATTCCCATGTCACTCATTGAAACCTCTGAATACATAAGTGATAGGAAAAAGATAACCTCCAAAGACATAATGTATATTTTATTGAAGGATATCTGGTCACTTCCAGTTTCTTTTATCATATATTATCGGCAATGAATATCTTTCTTACAATTTCCTCAGGATAGTTTCCTAGAGCAGAAATTACTGAGTCAAAAAATATGGATTGCTGAGGTTCTTGATTAGATTTTCAGAAAAGGACCATTTTATAGCCCCAATTACAGAGTCACACCTCACTCTTTCCTACATTAGATATCATTTAAAATATCATTTTGTAATTTGGTAGTGTATAAGTGGTAACTTTTATTTTTCCTTTTGATTACCTATTAGAAGATTCAAGTGATCTTATATATAAGAACATAACAAACATTATAAAACAACATATTAATGTACTAGCAGATAATTTCCATTGAGCACCTACTACATTCTTGACATCCATTTAGGCTCCTCCTGTACATTTAATCTACATAAAAATAATAAAGATTAAATTTCTAAAATATTCTGAACCAACATTGATGGAAGCTGAGGTAGAGAAAGATTGAGTTACTAGCTTTAGCTACAGAGTTTTCATACTGGAATCTAAATCTAATCTTATTTGACATCAAAATTTAAGTTAGTTCCATTATTTTACAATACCCATTGGATCAATGGATGACTAAGATAGATGGATAATGAAAAATATATAATTTGAGTTCATTGTTTTTATTCTACTTCACTAATACATAAATATATATGGGAACATATTTTCTCAAAAATAATGAAATAAATGTTCTTATTTTTGAGCACCCAGCTAAAGAAAATGAAATTATAAATTAAATGTTACTATTCCTATACAGCAGCAATTCTGAATTATTTTGGTCTCAGGACCTCTTTATACTCTTAAAAATTGTTGAGGCCTCCAAAAATAGAGTTATATTCCTCTATCTTTACTATGTTAGAAATTAAAACTGAAAAATTTTAAAAATATTTGTGTATTCATTTAAAGACAATGAAAAACCCAATATATGTTTATGTTAATAATATTTTGTGCAAGAAAAACTATATTTTTCAAAACAAACAAAATTTAGTCAGAAGAGTAGCACTGTTTTATGTGTCTACAAATACTTGCAATGTTGTGACCGACCTAGCCATAGACAACTAGTTCCCATTCTTGCTTTGTCATTCAGCATGTGGTAATAACACATATCAATTACACTCTGAAAACCTCTACATATTGAAAGAGTAAGAGTGAACAGACAAATAACATCTTAATATCATTATAAAAATACTTTTGATCTTACAGGCCCTATATCCCATGAGAGAGTCCTTACATTGCTTTAAAAACTGCTAGGATATGGCATACAAAGGTTGATATCCACCTAAAATTCAGTAAGCAAAAGAATACTGTAGGATGGTATGTGTATTGACTTTGGCATCAAAAATATTTCGATGAATAAGAAAGACACAAGAAATACAAAACTTTATGTTATGGAAACATTCTTTATTAAAACAAAAATAAAAACACAAATCATTCACTGGAAGAAGACAAGGCCAGCACAAATATACAGGCCAGTAATTATTATACAGAATATATAAAGACCTTTTACAAATTAATAAGAAAAACACAAATAACTCAGCAGAATACAAGGCAAAGAACATAAATAAGGCATTTCAAAGACAAGAAAATGCAAAGAACCTATAAACATCTGAAAAGGTGTGCAACCCAATAGGAGCAGAAAAATAGTAAAGAAAACAAAAGCATATCATTACAATCTCATTAGTGTAGCAAAAACAAACAAAAATCCTGACAATTAAGGACTCAAACACTACTGATGGGAATGTGGCAAGCACTTTGGAGATGTGGCAGACACTGCTGATTGCCTATTGCCATCCACCTTCCCTTTCTTCCTTTCTAAAGGCTTATGTGGTTCAGCTATCTCCTTCCTCCTGGTGATCACATTCTTCAAGGAAAACTAGCTGTATTCCCCAGTCATCATGGTTTTGTCAAACTTTGTTAGCAAACAGTTTAGGCATGAACGTATGCTTTAATTTTAGCCAATAAAATATGTAGGAAAATCAAATGGGAGAAATATCTAGGAAAAGTTTTCCTGCTCTTCAAAAAAGACAGACACCATGCCCCAGGCTACTGTTCTTCAGTCTCTGTGTGTTTCATGGAGAGGAACTGCTTTTCCATGAAGAAAGCATGCCATTGAGTCAATAAATTATACAAGTATAAGGCAGCCAAACCCCTGGACTTCTTATATGTGCTAATAAATTCTTTATTTAAGATACTATAAATTCTACTGTCCATTACTTGCAGCTGAAAGTACCCTGACAGAGAAAAAAAAAGAGTTTAGCAATAGAGGTAAAAAAATATTCATATCCCCAAACCCAGAAAATCTACTTCTATGTGTATAAACCAGAGAAAGCCTCACACATGGAGAATAGAAGATGAATGAAAGAATGTTCCTTACAGTCTTCTTTGTATAGGGCAGCTGAATGCAGTTCTTCAGTGAATTGAAGAATAATTTAATTATCATCAAAGTGATTGTTATTAATTAATTATTAGTAAGTACTAATACTAATATTAATAATTCCTTTCTTTATTCTTTCTGGAATAAGGATATCAATATTTTGAATTATGAGATCAAGACCACCCATTATAAAGCAATGGGCTAGAAGCATATATCACTGTAGGGGAGTAATAACTACCCTGCACTACTTATTTGTATTTTTGTACAAATGAGACAACAATTTCTATGTTGTTTAAATATCTCATTTTGAGTTTTTAAAGGGTCATTTCTGACCCTAATTTTAATTAAATGAACATGAAAACATAGGCTGGAAATATATAGCCAAATTCATGACAGTTGATGCCTCTGGGGAAGAAAAGAGGTAAGCGAATAAGAAAAGGAACTAAGGATATTTCAACTTTTTATATTATTATATACTGTTTTTAATTAAGAATCTACAGGAAAAATAAATAAATGTTAACCTTTGTTAATTTATTGTTGTTATTTATTCTCTATACTTCCTTGTTTAAAATGTCCACAAAGGGGGTGACACAGAAAATAAATTACCCAAAAAAGAGGTGATGAGGAACGAAAGGAAAAGAATGTCTCCTTCACACACACACAAAAAAGAGAAAGTGTTTTCCTTCTATATGCACAAATTAAGTCAATATTAAGATTCAATCTAATCTCTTATTAAAGATTAATGCCACCCAGTCCTGCTGAGGGTGCGGGTTTGGGAGGGTACCTCTCTTGAGGGCAATCTCATAATTATCATAAATTCATTAAAAGAGTGTCAGCTCTTATGAACCATTAATTTTACCTCTAACGAGTAATGTTAATAAATCTACTTCATTGAGCACAAAGAATTAGCTGGAAACATTTTATCAACTGATGACATGCAAGTATACTTGATAACATGAACACAATTTCACAATTTTCTTCAGTAAAAAATTTTTAAAAATCAAGCACACTATTTTCCTAAATTGTAAAAAAGTATTTGGTATATATGAATAAGTTATAAAAATCTGAAAGACTTTAAACCAAGCAGTGTTTGACACTGGATGGAGAGAATTCAGATTCTTTTTATTTCCTTCTTATTATGGTTATAATTCGGTTGTAATTCTCTAACTTTCTATTACACATATGAAATTTTTGGCAATACCATCATTTAATGGCTATGGTTAACCAAAAAGTGAATGTCGAGTTGACTGCAACAAATCTAATGAAAATAAATAGAAGTAGTGAATTCATTTCTTATAGCACAAAATGCATATATGGCTCTTACTAGCATAATTAGCCTTCCAAGTCATTGTGTTTCCTCTTTTAAAACAATAGTTATTTATTTTAATGAATTTGTAAGCATCTCATATTAGGGATATTGAAGGAAAAATACAATTAGACTATACTCCACTAAAAAATCAATCATTGAGACTAATAAGACAGTTGGTTTGTCTTAACTGATGAATAAAGAAAGTCATTTGTTTGTTAGTCTACTAATAAAGGGTATTGTTAAAAAGCACAAGTCAAAGGAAGGGATGAGGTTCAGAAGAAGCCAAGTGCAAACAGAAATATATTTGCAAATAAACTATATCTATATCTCTCTCTATATATATATACTACGTACATATATGGACTATATATATACCAGAATTATAATATATACATATACAAATATTCTAATATATACATACACATTATTTGATAAATAACACATCTGAAATCAGTATAACTTCCTTCCTAATGTTTTCTTTCATGTACTTTCTGATACAAATTACTATGAACCTTCAATATCATAGCATTTTCATTCCATGTTCTAAAACCTATGCACTTGTTCTTTTTTCACTTTTGGAAGATCCTTAAGTCTCTACTTACTCTGCAATGTTAGACTAGATTTTAATTTGGACACAAACCAGAAGCCTCCGAAAGCTGCTCCATATTACTAATGGATGTGCAGGTGATTTGGCTTTGACATGTGTCCTCATGCACACAACCCCCTTTAATAGCCATGGCTAAATTCTGGCTCTTTTAGTAACTTTTAGCTTTAACCCTCCTAAGACAGGAGTCCTTGTCTTAAAGAGATTGTGTCCTTGCCTTATAGAGATCGTCCCTTAGACACATATCCTGTGATTATATTTTTGCTACTACCCTGGATCCTGATTGACCAACATTTTATTTCCCAAATATATTTGAGATTATTATGTCTTGTGATAAAACTAGATTACTTTAAAATTCAAATATCAAGAAAATACAAGTCTGATTTTCACCAGGTAATTACTCTATTAACTTCCTAAAATCATATGTTCTCTATTATCATAGAAGAGAAACACAATTTAAAATTTCCTTATAAGTACTTCATATTTATAGTAATATATTTCTACTTTCTAACAGAGAGCTACTTTATTTTCTATAAGAAGTTTATTTCTACTTTCTGTTAGAAAACTATATTGGAAGCAAATAAGACACATCATCATTTTCTCTAACTTCTCTCAAATATAAGATAGTAAGATTTGCTTATAAGGAACAAATAATATCTAGAATAACAAAAATAATAAGAACAGTAACAATTTTTCTTGCAATATATAAAATATGGGCAAAGTTATTAAGTAACATTTTACTGAACTTAAAACTCTAAATAAAACAAAACAAGCAAATATTTTAAAATATGTAAGTTCTACTCTCAAAAAAAAAAAAAAACGTACTTTAAAAACCCGGTCACCTTAGGATTTTTGGCATCAAACCTATGACATTTATATTTTATATGTCCTTTCCTACTCTTTGGTGAGCCAACAAGCTTTGTTCTTTGTCAATAAGATATGATCTGATAATTCTGACTTGCCTTGGGGAAGAAGACAGATTTACAAGTGGACACTTTGAAAGAAAAAGTCTATTTCCTGGGCCACTGAATAAAACAAAGAAAAACTGCATCAGAAGTAACTCAAATAGTTGAGTGTTGCTTCTATGTAAACATAAAAATTTAAAAATTGTCAGAGTCCCTAGATTTTACCCAAATGAAAATTAATAACTTTATAATTGATTAAACTTTTAAAAAATTATTAATTTTCAAATCTACTCTTTTTAAAATAACTTTTTTAAAAAAATTGGGGAGGGGCTGGGGTTGTGGCTCAGTGGTAGAGCACTTGCTTGCCTGGCACATGTGAGGCACTGGGTTCAATCTTCAGCACCATATAAAAATAAATAAATAAAATGAAGGTATTAAAATATTTTAAAAAATTTTTGGTTGTAGATCTACACAATACCTTTATTATTACTTTTTTATTTTTATGTGGTGAAACTTCTTAAGACTGGATCTAATTTTTAAACAGATATGAAACCTAATAAAGTATTTGTGATTTTGTAGCACTAAAATATTTTAAATATCAAACAAAAGAAATAAAAGCTAAAGAAAAAATTATGTCATGTTTTTAAATTTGGCAAATTCAAGGTTAATAAAGTAGAAAATGAAGTAAGCAAGTCTAATCGATATTTGGCATAAATTATGCTCAGAAAACTTCAGCACATTTATATTTTACAGAAAAATTCCCAGTAGTAAATATGACTTGATTTTAAGCTTATTTTTACTTGGAATAGTTGTCATTGTAAAACACTAACTTATTTCAAATCTTATCAACTGAATACCTTATCTTTTTAAAATCTTGCAAATAATTAATTCATACCAGTTCCTGAGGGTTGGAAAAACCCACTGTTGTAGTAAATCTGCTTCACCTAGACAGTGCCAGTGAGAGACAGTTTTTATAGTCATTTATAAATAAATATAATAGAAAACAGTCTCTGATTCTACTTTAAGCATATCTCTTTCAACATTAAACACATTTATGTAACCTAAGTAATCCTGACTGCAGGGAAATCTCAATCTCTTAAAAAAAGGTAATCTCAAATACAAGAGAATTATAGAGAGCTAGTTTTCAAGAGAAAAAAAAAATCTGAAAATTTCAGCAAATTTTCTTCTCAGAAAATATATTTGTGTTCTTAAAATTAGCATCCTTACTCAATAAATAGTGGCATAAAGATGGTTTGTGATGACCTCTTTGGTCCTGATTAGTTATAGTAGCTGGCTGTAAAGAAAGGATCACATATGGCCTCTGAGAAACCCACTTTTATGATATATAGTAAATACACATCTCAACAATCAGACATACATTGATCTGCTCTTGTTAACTGTTAACCATTCCAGCAAAGCTAAGTTTTATACTAATCATTGCCAAAGATAAGGGCTTTTTCCTTTGATTTGTAATTAAATCTCAGAATCAGGCTTAGTGACTGTTATCTCAACATCCACAACAATAAGCAGAAGCATTTCTCAAATTGTTTCCTTCCCAAAGATAAATTGTCAAAGCACACAGCTCAGTTTAACATTAGTGGATTGTTTCTTTTGAACTGAATCTGGCTCCACTCATCACTATGAAGATGAAAAGCATCTATCCACAGTTTTAGCTCTATCTTGGTATGTGCTTTCTAAGATTTGGTAGTGACCTCCTACCACTTTATTTGAAGTCCCTAATAGCAAAACTAGTTGAGTTCCATATCCCTGTCTCCATAATAAGAGAATTGAGACCCGGAGAGCTGAAGCTCTTTTCCTAGGGCTAAATGGAAAGTAATACAGAGATGATTGACTCATTCTTCTTGCCCCAAGTCTCTACTTGATGAAGATCCATTTTACCATTTCAAAGTATTTTGTGTGTGTGATTTGTTATTGTTGTTGTTGTTTTATTTTGTTGTTGTTGTTTTTAGCATTTTAAAACGAAAAAGAAAGAATGAGAGGGAATCAGGGAATGAAAACCAGGCAAGATCACAGCCTAGATCAATTGGATTTGTACACTGTTCCATATGCATGGCCACATAATGGATGCCCAATGAGTGAAGAAAGTAGGGATCATCAGACTTCCAGTTTTTCACTAGCCAGTTGCCCCTGCCCCCGCCTTACCTAGAACTGTGTACTAACCTCTTCTGAATTACAATTCCTCTTTTCTCTTCTAGGAGACCAAGGGGTGCTTTTTTTTTTTCCAGGTTTTATTTTATTATTATTTTAAAATCACCTTTCTCCCAATCCCTGATGTGCAATAGTCTAACTTGGGCACAAGGGAAAAGAAAGGGCATAACAGAGTATGGGCAGGCACACAGGGAAATAACCAATCTGATTTTGCTTTGATTTCTGTTTCAAGTTCTATAATGACAGATCCCACTCCAGTGCAGTATGTTTTGGAAATAAAGTTAAAAGGGATATGTGATTGTTTTAGGTACATTTTAAGTGTTGACTAATAAAAGGCAAATACCAGAACAGAAGAATAGTTTAATATAGCATTTTTAAAACCTTTTAGTATTCTAAGGCATCTGTGACCTGCGAAAATCTAATTATTTCTCCAATACCCTTTGGAATTGTTCAGAAAGAAGTGGTACAGTTTCTAACTAGTGCATTAAGCATCTGGCTTGACTTCACAGAATTCCAGATAGCTGAATGTGCACTCTCTATATTTTATTACCATTGCACAGGCGCATGCTGAGATGTAGTACTGTTGTGTCCTGACACACACCTGTTGACAGAGCAAAAAAAAAATACTGGACTAGACTTGAGAGGGTCTACAAATAGAAACTCTTTAAAATATGTTTTGGCAATTTTAACAGAAACTGTAACATTTTTAAAAATGAAAGAAAGAAGAGAAAAAGAGTAGCTTCAACTTCAAAAATTTATAAAACATGCCCAAGTTTCAGCATGCCAAATCCTCTGAAAATGAACTAAGCTCCAACACCCATCCCTTCCTTTTCAAACTAACAATACCCCATTTTCCTTTGGGCCATGCCTTCTCCATTCTCAGCTACCTGTTTGAGTAAGATTGACCTTATCTACAGATCCTATAGTGGCTTAAGCTCACCAGCATTTTCTCTACATTCTCATAAAATAGGTTTAGGAATAAGCATGTGATAAAGTTTAAACAAAGTGTGAACCTCAGGGCTCCATACAAGAGCTTCTGGAGGAGACCTCTCCTCCCTCTAAGCTATGTGATATGAAAGTGATATGTGCAACTTAAGAGGAAAGGCAGGAAGGGCCAAGTCTCCGTTATATATAGCTTGACAAACCTGCCCACAATGAAAAAGGCAGAACAGAAAGTCAGAAAAACTGTACTCTTGTTGACATATTTTAAACCACTCTATCAAGTTTTATCTGAAGCCATACCATACATTTGAACTTCTCAGTTGCATGAGCCTACCAATTCTAATTGTTGATTTGGCAATAAGGGTTGGCCTTTCAATCACTTGCCTCCAAAAAATTCTTAACTGATAATAGTCTAAGACCTTTAATAATTAAAAAAACAGAACTGTTTTCTTTTTTTAACATCTTTTAAGATTTTATTTTCATAAACAATAGTGAAGGAAATGAAAATAATCAAAACTATTTCTATTTGGGGTTGGTTTAGGGATCACCTAATCTTTTACAGGAGTAGTCATGAATATGTGTATGATGAATGAATGAATGAATTAGGTAGCTTAAGTATAGACAAGTTGGAAGACCCAGATTAAATTGTTCTATGAAATAATTACATCACAATGATTTTCACCTGGGAGTTAGTAACTAAAAGAGATTTGGTGGTGGGCAGGGTAGGGGTTGTTGTTCATTTTTTGTCTAGATATACAAGTTAGTAGCCAAGCTTGAAAAACCTAATTTCAAATCCAATCTGCCAAGTTCTCTACCAGGGAACATCTCAAATCTTCTAAAACAGAGGAAAAAAATACTTTGATATGATAAGTTTCAATATTTTTAAGGTATAAAAACTGGGATAATTTTGGAGTTCATTTCTAAGTCAGTTTCCAATCTGAAATGCATTTTCTTATGTACAATGTTAGATTCCCAAGTTACCCTACAAAACATAAGAAAATGAAAAATAACAACAAATATTTTTTCAACCCCAAATACCTACTAGAACTCAACTAAGTTTTAAGTTCTGGGAACATGAGGTCATGAGATGCATGAGGACAATAGGAAAAAAAAATCAATAAGAAAAATTTCCTTTTCCTCCATCTCACTTTCATTTCTTGTCTGAAGAACTATAAACACAAGAACAAAGGGAAATTTGAAAAATGAGAAATTTATTATTGGCCCTCTCCTATCTTTGTGCACTTTTTTCTCCCACTTCATTAAGTCCTTTTTTCCCAGATGTTCAGATGCTCCAATTTTAATAATGGTAGCTACCATTTTATTGGGTACTTAGTTTGAGACACTGAACTAATAAACTCAAAGACATTAAATAATTTGTCTATAGTCATGTGGCAAAGCCAAGAAAGAACCCGGGTATACAGGATTCTGAAATCCATGTACTTAAACTTTATACTACACTGGTTTCTACACACTCAGCTGAGTTCTTCCTGCTATGACAATCCATTCCCTTCCTTCCTATCACAGCCTAAATGGCATCATGCTTGTCAGCCTCCCTTCCCCTTCAACCAGGACATTCATCCTCTATGGTAATTAATCTCTTTTAGGAAACATAGTAGAAAAGCAATCTGAAGTAACTCCCTGTACTCTTAACCTTTCTAAAGGTGATACATACTATTTCAAAATGGGCACATACCATTATGAATTCACTTCCATCTGGCAGAATTTCAGGGGCTGATCAAAGCAAGAAGTGACAAGAAAAATGGAACCATCAAGAATATATAATTTTGGAGATGGTAAGATAACCAAGGCTCTCTTAAAGAGTAGTTTTCCTCCAAAGTCAGTACCTCTAGTATAGATTACATTTTTCACAACACCTTCCCTTCTACATTTTAATCCTCAGCTTAAAAAGGAGCAATAATCCATAATTGGCATTTAATAAATTCTTGCTGTTTTTATTTCCTATGTGAAGAAACCAAAGGCCACAGCGGGTATTTGAAGTCATATAACAAATGGCAGCCTGGGGAATGGAACCTTCAGAGGTCCTAACTCCTAGGCCAGTACATTTTCTTTTAAATACCTTTAACCCAAATGGCCCATTTATTCTTCTTTTCTGTTGAAGGCCTGCCTGAATGGAGAAAAAAAGAAAAACTGATTAAATATGAATATAAACCCAGAGGAATTTGGTCAGGCAAAAATTTCCTTTAAAAATAGAACTAACTCCCATCTGAAAATGTCTTCTAGAAAGAAATATTTTATAAAATAATTTAATCCATGTGTTTGTTTTGCAGTAACAGAAAAGAATCCACCCTTTCTTAAGAGATTAACTGTTAGTCCCACCTCCCTTTCTCCAAAAATTCAGCAGCAGCTGCATCTCAGTTTAAATTGTACTACTTAACAGTTCTAAGAAATTGGCTTTTCAATAGACATTAGAATTCTAAAACTCCTGGATTTAATGGGTCTGTCCTGGGAGGACTGCAAAAGTGCAATCATAGAACAATAGGGGTCAGTACATCTCTCATCAAGGATTCACCTTCTACTTTGATATCCTCCATTCTTGGAGGAGAACACATATGTGAAACAGCTATCAAACAAGCATATAAATAAACTAAATGAAGGTAATGAAGAGACCATGATTGTGTGTGTGTATGTGTGTGTGTGTGTGTGTGTGTGTGTGTGTGAGAGAGAGAGAGAGAGAGAGCTGGCCTCCCGAAACATTCTGAGGAATTTAAGAAAGCACAAAGGATGTGCAAGGTCCTGGGTTCAATACCCACTATAGCCAAAGTGAGAGAGAGAAAGAATAAGCTCATGAATCTCTAAGAATAAAGCAAATAAAAAAATTAAAGGAAATTGCCTTCTAGATAAATATAAAGCAAAATCTTCTCATCAACAGTAAAGTAAAATGCACTAACTTGGTGGAATACAAGTTGAAAGCAACTGTTGACCAAATAACAGAAAACAGTCTATAAAACTGTAATTGAACATTAAAGTCGTTCTCAGTAAGGCGGACAAACTTTCATTGTTTTTAAAACATGCAAAACAATAACTTCTTCTTTACCTCCAAAAAAACAGACTATAAACTTTTATTAAAAAAAAAATTGGCATTCCTATCCCCTTTCCCTTAAATAAATTGGTTATTGAATAAGCTTTCTACTTATTTGAGAATAAATATTTAGTTGGGGTTACTGGCCTGTATCTTCCACAGTTATAACATGTTTGCAACTAGTGAAAAATAAAAACTCGATTTTGTTAACTTTTTTTCAATACAGATGGCTTAAAATAAACAGAAATCTGTGGGGGGTTTTATTGTAATCTTATAAATATCCTTCTAACACACTTGGATTTTTTCTAAGTTTGCTACCACTGCCTTGTAGTAGTAAACTTTAGAAAATGTTGAGATTCCAAAGGCTGCCTACAAACCAAATGGCATTCTTGCTTTGGCAGGCTGAGCACCTCATTTCGGCTTCTCTCACCCCCTCTAGCGTTTGCAAAGCTCATCTGTCTGATTATCCAGTTACCTCACTGAACAAGAGCGTGGCTAAGTCCTGCCCATCTATGACATCACCCCCTTCTTCAACCACTGCGAGGTGAAGCTTTAAACTTCAGACTTGGAGGTGGGCTGTGTGCAGTAAACTGGAATGCTCTCCCTGGCTCACTCAGCGCAGGGGTGATGTGAAGCAGGGCAAGCTTAGGCTGCAGCTGCCGTTGGCTTTGTGTGGACTGGACGCTGTGTTTGGGAGACGAGGGAGGATTATTACTCCAATTCACAGTCAATGGAATTACAGCTACAGCAGACGTGTACATAAGATTGCTATTTCTCATCTTCCTGGTAAGTGTTTTCCGTGTTTTTTCTTATGATTGTCCCAGAAAGTTTGCTTGGTTTTACTCCCTAGAAAGAAACGACTTAGTGCCATGAGGAATCCAAACAGGGATGTTTGCTCTGTCACCAGTAAGAGCAATATATGTGCGTGCAAGCCAGCAAGGAAAAATTTGACTAGACAACCAAATGCAAGAAGTTTCTTAAAACCTTTCATTTTTGAAAAATAATAAATAGCTACTTTCCACCTCGAGTAACCGATATTTGAAAAAGGCTTTATGGAAAACATCAAGTTGGAAAGTTAAATGTTAAATATTAGAGAATACAAGGAGGATTTTTTACAGATAGGAAAGTGAAAGGTCTTGCTAACTTGGTGTGTACTGTATGTGTGGTATGATCACCAATTGCTGTTTTTACAACTGTGAAAGGAAATCGATAATCCCTCAGCCCATGAGTACGCAGTACATGAAAAGCATACATCTTGCTCACAGCGAGCCAAGCCGAGCTTCTCCTGGAGACTTATGTGCCTCTGTAAAGGATTAACAGCTACACCTAGATTTTAAAGCTTGCACTGCTATCCTGCGAGAGCTCCTTCAAGCATTTCAGGGTTGCAAATCTCAAATAGTGAATTCAACTCAGAGGAGGGGGAGATTCTCTTCCAAACCATATTCCCCCTCTAGTAGAATGCCAAAATCCATTGCTTGGGCAAGTGTAGTATGTGACTAGCATAGTAACTGGCTAAGTCTACTCAGAAAAACTAACAAAGCTACCCTGGAAGCTATGCTTTTGATGTATGCAATGAGTTCAGGGTAGAAGGAAAAAGAGTAAATGAGTAGCGCCCTCATCCAGTGGGATATGCAGAGTATCCATTCACTTGCAACTCGTAATGGAAAAAATCTTACATTGGAACAAATGCATTTATACTACAATGCTTTCAAAAAGTATCTTCTCAATCTTTTTTTTTTTCAATGAATTAGGTCTGAAACAAAATGGTTGCATAGAGGTAAAGAGTGCAACAGGCCCATATTTTTCCAACATCTGTAGGGTATTTATTAATTTATTTAAAATTAAAAAGAAAAAAATTTTGATTTTCTACAATTATGGAGCCAAATTCTCCAACAGTTTTAAAAATCAACTATTTTAAATTTTCTTAAGAAATACATCTGCTTTTAAATGCACATGTATGTTATTTTACTTGCTTAAAACATGAATAAAGCCACTAGAAAAGTGCTTCAGCTGTAGCAATGCCTTTCATTTATCCCTAACTACATAAAAATGCCATGACCGGTATAAACATAAAGAATGAGTTTGTCTGTTTTCAGGTAGAATCACTTATGCCTGCTCAAAGTGACGGATGATTAATCCTCATCTCTTTGGAAATGAATAAAGAAAAATTAATCCCCTAAAAGTACCACAATAATATTATTATTACTATACTACAAATATTAATAAAAATATCAAATTTTAATTAGAAGTTTGATTATGTCACTTAATTTCGAACATATATGTACTTGGACACACAGATACACACACACACATACACACACAGACACACAAGTATTTATTAGCCTGAATTTTAAAACAGGGTTAAAAAAATGTGATTGCATGTACTTAACTAAGAAAATTACAGTTAAATGTTTTCCTAAATAGAGAACTGCCAAAATATATCAGGTCCAAGGATCAGCAAAGTGAATGAATAAACATGATGAATTCATTAATATTATATTCCAGTAGACCATCTATCAGTTATTAATTGGGCTTTTCATTTCTCTACACACCCCTTTGCTTTTTTAATCAATTATGGTTACATTCAAAAGGCCTAATTAAACACTTCCTAAACATAAAGTTGTGAAATATATAATTGGGCAGCAAATAAAGTTTTTATCAAAAAGAAGAAAATTTGTCATAACTAAATGTGGCAGCAAAATAGAAGGTATGTTTCTTTTGCTTTCAAGTGTTAATTAAGGAGCCTCCAATTCTATCAAAACTTTTTCAAAGCTAAATGAAGCAGTGTGAAATAAATTTGGTTGAAATCTTGTGGCTGTCAGACTTTGTTAGCAAGCTATTAATTATCTTTACCCCAGTTTCTTCTCTAGACTATATTGCCCAATCAAATAGAAACTCCAATTATGCTCAGCATCTTCTGCCTAGGGACACAAGACCCTAATGAACACTGGGTCTCTCCAGATGAAAAATACAATTATCAGCTTTAAATATGCAATGCAGTGCAGAGAGATTTTTCTGTGCTCTTCTTGGCCATAATTCCTAAGGCTTTCTCCTCTTTCTGCGTTATTTTGAACAATTTTTAAGCCCAACAAAAATCAGTAGCAAAAAAGAAAAAGAAAAAAGTCAGTAGCTGGGAATTTGCCTTGTCTTAATATTATATTAGTGTTTCTTCTTTCTTGCTTTTTAGTTTTGCTATGCCAATGCTCATGCCAATATGAAATTAAATCTGGCATTTAAAATATATTTGATCTAAAGTTGCCATTTCAGTCAATTCTCAATTCTCCTCCCCTTTTTAAGGTGGGTGGGCTACTTAACAAAGAATGTGATTAATAGTTAGATCCAGAGCTAACTTTAAAATTTTGAATAAATCCCATTTTATATTCTCTTATTCATACCACTTTATTTAAAAAGCATTATAAATAATGGTCTCACTTCAAATGAAGAGCACCATAAATGAAGTCAACTAGGGAAATAAGGTTCTGTAAATTTCTCAAAGGCCTTGATTTCGCCCCTTCCTTCTCTCCTCCTTTTTCCTTCCCTCCTGCCCCCCACCTTTTGCCCCAGAGGCCTTCACTGTTCTTCTCAACAGGAGGCTTTGTTGTAATTAAACCAGAGAAAAACTGGCCAGCAGCAGCCAACATCTGACTTGCCGCTTCTGAAAGCAGTGTTCTGGTAGAGTGTACCACCCCCCAGCGGGCAAAAACTCTACAGTAAATCTCTCAGCAATATTAATCCTCAAAATGGCATTTTCTCTTCAGAGCATAAAAAGGGATATTTCTTGTCTTCTTCTAACATCCTACCATTTCAAAAATTTACTAAAAGTCAACAAACCTATTTCCAACAAAGAGATGATTAGTAAATATCTTCCAAAAGAGCCGTCTTCCTTTTAATAACTGATATAGGTATATATATTTAAGAAAGCATTTTTCATTTTCAAAATGCAGATCAACATTACTAAATTTAGTTAAACGTCACACTAAAAGACAGTTTTGAAAGCCATTTTATATTGTACAAGAGAGCATGTTTCAGGATTTTGTTTTATCTATTAACAAGAAATCCAGAGAAAAGATTTTAAGTACAAAGGAATAAAATATAATTTAAGCAACAGCTAGAGTTTAATTTGTTTACACTTGCATAATCTCTTTCCTAGCCCCAAATCAAATGTCAGTAACATAAAAAAAGCTCTCTCCAGGTACGAGTCTGTTTAAAGGAAAGGAGGGAGAAATTGCTCTCACTTGATGGGACAATGACAGCTTTTGTTCTTTATTCTTTCACTTTACATGTGCAAAAGTTACCTTGGTAACTTTGGAGAGAAAACTCACAGACCACATTTGCTTAAACACCATTTTTAATGCGTGCCACTGGACTGTAGATTGATCAACTTATGTGTTGTTGATTTTCTTTTTCTTCATCTGGTTTAAATCAATAATAATGCTACTCCTACTTGGATATGAAAAAATGTATTTTATAATTTTAGATGTTCTCACCCACTAGCACAGTGCTTGCCACATGGTTGATTTAAATAAATATTTGCTGAACTAGTGTATGGAAATTTAAATATTAGAAATTTAAAGCCAAATAGTGTTCACACAATTCCTGGAAGAGGAATTTCAGATTTGCAATAAAAAAAAAAAAAGTTTGTGGTTTAACAAAAGTGAGCACCCTTTTAATTACACTTGCTCAAAAGTCAGCACAAACTTAAAGCATGTCCCTGCTCGAAGCTCTCTACCACTTATCTTCACCACCCGCTATATTAACATCTTATTCATTCTTACAAGTTGTGGTTCTTTAATTCATTAAGTCTGGCTTTAATATCATAAAAGGAGAACATTCACTATGATGAAAGATAACATCTCAGTTTGCCTTTTTTGTTTTAAGAATGCTTGATTTAACTTTACAAGCCAAAATAAATGAAGCAGAATTACATTCATTCATCACAAACTCATTGGGGAAAAGAACCAGTAACATGAAAGGAGAAAGTAAAAATCCTTTGCTTTGGAACTTTTAGCCCCTATTTTCCATAAACAAAACAAAACCTTCTTCAGGCTAGAAAATAGTGTGGATAAAGCCAAGTATAAAAAAGGAATACTTGCTTCTCTGCCTCTCAGCAAACCCTTATGACTTCATGACTCTCAAGAGGAGAGTTAGAGGTCCTTCTGCTTGCCTGGCATTAAACAAAAGAATTGGAACTTTCCTGAAATCTGATGATCGTGGAAAATTTAACTACCAGGCAGGCTGCTTAGAAAGCATTTTGCTGTCACTATCAACTAACCTGAAATACTCCAGTTTTTCAGTTTAACCATATACACAGTTTATTTGAAATACCTTTTGTTGTTGCATTCACAGGTTGTTGATTTTTTGAGCTTTCTAGAAAAAATTTTAATCTTAATAAATGAATTATTTCCCTTATACTCTAGATGATGACTGCCATAAGTTCTAATTTACCTAGAAATATTCACAAACTTGGATAAATTAAGCATGGGTTTTCTTCAATATCAAGATTTTATTCCAAATAATAATGCAATTATTCTGGATTAAAACATGGTGTTTTCTGATTGAATATTTTTAAAGTTCCAATAAAAAGAAACCAAAAATTCAAAACCTTATACTTGGTCCTAAGATTGTTAAACAAAAATGATTAATAATCAAACAAGTCAAATCAAAATCAACTTAAACAGAAGGTACCAAATAAAGGATTTAGGAAGTTAGCACTATCATCATCTATCTTCATTTTAGTATAAGTTATATTCTGAAAACATAGGAAATACCTTTTTCTCTCAAATATTTCCATATCAAAAATATTGTACTAGCAGAGAAAAAATCATGTAAATATGCAGATTGCCTCAAGTTCTTGATTTTATTTCAATATCACTTTTCTCTTCAGATACGACTCCTTAATTTCTATTAGTTTTCCTAAAATATTTCAAGATGATAGCATCCTCGTCTATTTGAATGTTTTCTTAGGTGTATTCTGAAAATAAACTAGAGGGAAACTTTTTAGACTTGATGATTACATTATAAATGCAAAAAAACAATTGCCTCTGCAATTTTTTAAAAGACACTGAATAGAAGGATCCCTATTAAAATTTTGATTCACCAGTAAGTTGATTATGTGGTTTCTTCTTTTTGCTCGTTTTAAGTGCTATATACTTAAATGATTCCATTAAAATAATTTAAAAACATCCTTTTAAGTAACCAGGCTCCACTTACATTTTTCCACCAAGTTACCCCATTAACAATATTTTTCTAAAAGATCGATTGCTTTTTGTTCAGAAGTAATGGCTTCTTTCAAGCCTATGCAGACAGAAAAGCTCTGAAGTCGATGTTGTGGAAACCTGGCCACAGTGTCCATGCCGATGGGGGTCATTTTCTTTTCATCATTCACATTCAACTACAATGTCTGTGGATATGGAGATCCAGCTCAGAAAGGAGGAAGTTGAAATATTTGTGTCAGATTGCTTTCTTTTGATAGAGAGATATTCATTATACTTTTTAATATGCCAAAAAACAAAACACCTCTCTGGCACTATATTTTCAAATATAAAGGGGTAGATGATTAAAAAATTCAGTCAAACATAAATTGAATTGTTTTGAGTCTAACTGTAGGGAACATGAGCAAGTGAGAGAAGCTATTAGCAGAATCTTCATTTGTGAAAGAGAATCCTTTCCTAAGAAATCTGTTTTATGTTTTAATGCAATTTGGAAAGGACATTTTCCACGAACTTAATGAGATTTAGTTTTTCTGTTAATCCTACATTACTACTACTATTGTATGAATGGAAAATGTGAGTTTGCATATCAAACAGCAGTGGAAGCCAGTTTACAAATGTTAAACAGGTAAAATAAACAAATTAATCTTTCTTCTTTTCACACCAACTTAGTTTTTATATATCTTTCTCTCTTTGGGTTACAAATGTGAAAAACAATACATATTCTTAGAGCCTGGTTTTGTAAAACCAGATATAAAATTAAAATGGAGATGCTTCATCTCTGTTCATTATTATGATCATCACTTTGGATATGTTGTGATCTGCCATGACTTGGGACAATCAAAGATTTTAAATTCCCATTCAGCTGATTCACCTGCACTTTAGATTATGTCTTGCCTTATCAGTGTTCCTGAATATAAGAAATGTTTGACTATTAGTGATTTTAAGCAAGTTCGCACTTGTTGTCTTTATAATAATTTTAATTAGTTTCTAATGCAATTACATTACAGTATTTGTTTCTAAATTTAAATTAACCACATTATTTTATATGCTGATTAATTTTCCAGCTTAGAAAATATTTAAAGCAAAAGATCTTAAAAATAACTTGTAGTTATAATTTCAATAGCTTGGTTTTCTATTTTCACAAACAGAAAGCAAGAGTTTACAAGATAATTCCACAATAATGAGCAAAACTCTCACATTAAACAAAAAATCATTTAAAATTTTTCTCTGTGTACACTTTGCAATATTCACTGGAGACTTCTTTATCTATCTATTGCCATTTTCATTTCAAGTTGCCCTAATAAATTATATGCATTTTTTTTCAACTTTTCTTCTGTTAATAAAGTCTGATGGCATTGGCATCAAGTGGTAGTCTGAAAGACACAGAATTTTCAAAAGAACCAGAATCACAAAATTATGACATTATTTAACATACATATTCAGTAGAGAGTTTAAATTCTGGAACAGATGCCATCCTTGTTGGACACTAGGTAATAGTTGGCAGAGAAGCAAATTACTACTTTAGTCCTTAATCTTGAGGTCAAATATTCCCATGATACTCAAGTGTTCTCTATATGTAGAGAAAGCATCTGAGTGGGTGACCCTGCATAACTGATACTGAACTACCAACCTAATTCTAGCCCTAAAAATCCTCATGCATATTAGTTAATGGCAGAACAATCATCATTAAAATCACTGGTCTCTTTAGTCAAGTCTTCTTTCAGAAATGAAAAGTACATTAGTGGAAATTTGTATGTTCATGATTAGCCTAGAGAGAAATGCCCAATCAGGTTTTGATAGGCTTTCTAGGTGGTCATTATATGGGTGTCCTTTCTATTCCAAATACAGATTTTTCCAAGTTCACTGTATGAAAAGAAAATTATAGTAGTATTTTCCTAAAAAACTAACTTGAACTTTTATGCCACCTTTTAGGCAAGAACACTTGAGGGCCTAGAATTTCAAAATCACTAAGGAGCCCCCAGACACACCCCTAAAGAGGAAGGTGATGGTGTCCACCTTCTGCAACTGGGAATTCTTCCTGCAGAAAGAATAAAATAGGGAACTAAGCAAATAAAAAGAAAAGCATTAAAGCAAAGTCTTTTCAACCTTTCAAATTGGAGATCGTATAACTTTTGTAAAACTGTGGTCAAATGTTTCAAAAAGTTACCATGGCACTTCTGTCAAAAGTCTTTGTTAAATATTTACGCATCTCTTTGACATATACTTGTTCTTTTCTTTTTAAACATTTTATCATTTTATGCCTAAGACTTAAAGTGAACTTATGAAAATTACCCTGAAAAGTCATGAAAGGGGCTTATGCTACGAAACAATTAAGGGTAAAGACTGTTGGCTGACAATGTCATATTATCTCCTACTTTATTTATACAGCTAACTGGGAAGCATAAAAACAAAGCACTCAATAAATCCCTTTCCATCAGCTACTATACTAAAGATGTGTTGCTTAAAGAAAGAATTGAAATTAAATTTCTAGGCAATTTCTCTAATTTTTTCAAGTTTATTATTAATAGTTCATTAAAACCTTTTACTTTCACAGGAGATGCTCAATACCAGTATATTTTAAGGAAGAAAACTATAAAGAAAATTTAGTATGCTTCTTTTTCTTTCCATGAAGAATATATGAATTGTTTTCTTACCTCTTAAAAGAGAATACATGTTCTTGTATAACGTGACTGCACCAGAAATTCTGAGAAAGCAGCAAGAAGCAAAAGCTGAAAATAGCTATTTCACAGCAGGTAATCATACCTCAGGATGTAGCTACTGTACAAAGTTTATACTTGGATAATCCTGGATGGGAATAAAGGTAGGGGGTAACTGCCTGAAAAAAAAAATAAAAACCTATTACTATACAGGCCCTAGCGTCATGAATGGCTTTCTTCATGAGGATCTGAAGTTACTATCTCTGCCCACATTGCACAGAAGAGCCAATAAGAATTTCAAAGAGGGAAAGTTCTACTAAGGGAATTAAGCTACACAAAAGGAACCTTCACACAGAAACTCTATCAGAAAGAAAAAAAAAAAAATATATATATATATATATATATATATATAGGAAGCCATGTGTCCTACATAGTAACAGGAAGCTGAATTGTTTCTGGCCCCCACTTTAATGAGCTTGCCCACCATGCTGAACCGCAGCTGGAGTGTTCATTGACAACAGTGAGCCTGACCTGGAGGTGTGTCCGGCATAGGATTTCTTGAATAAACAGTGAAGAACATTTCCAAGGACTAAACAAGAGTTTATAAGTCCCAGCCCCTCACCAGGAAAATAATATATGTGCATGTGGACTTTCACCCACGCAAAATTTACTCACATCGTTAAAATAAGGTAGGAAAAATATTAAGTGTTTTATTTTCATGCCTAAAATTATAAAGGCTAATAAATATCTAAAAGTGCAGAAAAGTTTATATGACACAATATAGATTGGTATAAATCTATAAATCACCAACCCATGGGGGAAGTTGAATCATGTACTAGGTTAGAATTTGAAGAAAAATAAATGAATTGCGAAAACATGTTATGGGCTAGAAAATAAGTAAAAATGTGGATAAAGTCATTAAACCATGTAATATAAAACATAAAAAAATCAAATCCAAGGAAAAGAATACTTTAACATGAATTAGAATTTTCCATTTAGATTAGCTGCACATATTAGCTATAAAATTCCCAAAAGTAAATAAATGAAAGATTCCTTTTTTATTCTTTTTGCTTTTAAGCAAGGTTTACTATTAATAATCCAAGAAAGAGAAATACCATTAATAATCAAATCAAATGATTGGCTTTAATGAGACTGAGAATCTAAAGATGCATGAAACTATTCTTGAATAGTAAAAGAATAGACTTTGTTTTTATTACCCATTTGTACAAAATGTGGTCTTTTATTTAATAAGAAAGTAGAAATAAAAATTTGGTTTTTTAAGAAAAGTGAAATTATCATCTTTATAACAAATTATATTTCCTATGTCAATTATTATGAATATTAAGAAATCATTCAAAATTTGATTAGTTTGATTAGTGACTGGTTGTAAAATTAATATTAAATATCATTAAAATACTTTAGACTATTTAATAAAACTCTAGTTATATTTAACATTTCAAGATCACAACACTTGGGACATGATGCTTTTTAACTTATATACCAGAAATATTCAAGGTAAAGAGGTTGATTATATGATTGTGTTCATTGTTAGCAACCAGTAACTCCTAATATGTCCTTGTCTAAACAATTAAAATACTAAAAGTGATCACAAATGCTTTAGTTATCTCTCTTCAGTATGGGAGTCTGATGATTTTCTTTCTTTTATTACTCCATTTTAGGGCTCTGAAGTAACAGAAAATCTTTGTGTAAAGACCTCAACATTGCTGACCATGATCAGCCCAGCCTGGAGCCTCTTCCTCATTGGGACTAAAATTGGGCTGTTTCTTCAAGTGGCACCTCTATCAGTCATGGCTAAATCCTGTCCATCTGTGTGCCGCTGTGATGCGGGTTTCATTTACTGCAATGATCGTTTTCTGACATCCATTCCAACAGGAATACCAGAGGATGCTACAACTCTCTACCTTCAGAACAACCAAATAAATAATGCTGGGATTCCTTCAGATTTGAAAAACTTGCTGAAAGTAGAAAGAATATACCTATACCACAACAGTTTAGATGAATTTCCTACCAACCTCCCAAAGTATGTAAAAGAGTTACATTTGCAAGAAAATAACATAAGAACCATCACTTATGATTCTCTTTCAAAAATTCCATATCTGGAAGAACTGCATTTAGATGATAACTCTGTCTCTGCTGTTAGCATTGAAGAGGGTGCATTCCGAGACAGTAACTATCTCCGACTGCTTTTCCTATCCCGCAATCACCTTAGCACAATTCCCTGGGGTTTGCCCAGGACTATAGAGGAACTACGCTTGGATGATAACCGCATATCCACTATTTCATCACCATCTCTTCAAGGTCTCACTAGCCTAAAACGTCTGGTGTTAGATGGAAATCTGTTGAACAACCATGGTTTAGGTGACAAAGTTTTCTTCAACCTAGTTAACTTAACAGAACTGTCACTGGTACGGAATTCCTTGACTGCTGCACCAGTAAACCTTCCAGGCACAAACCTACGGAGGCTTTACCTTCAAGATAACCACATCAACCGGGTGCCCCCAAATGCTTTTTCTTACCTAAGGCAGCTGTACCGACTTGATATGTCCAACAATAACCTAAGTAATTTACCTCAGGGTATCTTTGATGATTTGGACAATATAACCCAATTGATTCTTCGCAACAATCCCTGGTATTGTGGGTGCAAGATGAAATGGGTACGCGACTGGTTACAGTCACTACCTGTGAAGGTCAATGTGCGTGGGCTCATGTGCCAAGCTCCCGAGAAAGTTCGTGGAATGGCTATCAAGGACCTCAATGCAGAACTGTTTGATTGTAAAGACAGTGGGATTGTAAGCACGATTCAGATAACCACTGCAATACCCAACACAGTGTATCCTGCTCAAGGACAGTGGCCAGCTCCAGTGACCAAACAACCGGATATTAAGAACCCCAAGCTCACTAAGGATCAGCGAACTACAGGGAGTCCCTCAAGAAAAACTATTATAATTACTGTGAAATCTGTCACCTCTGACACAATTCATATCTCCTGGAAACTTGCTCTACCTATGACTGCTTTAAGACTCAGCTGGCTTAAGCTGGGCCATAGCCCAGCATTTGGATCTATAACAGAAACAATCGTAACAGGAGAACGCAGTGAATACTTGGTAACAGCCCTGGAGCCTGACTCACCCTATAGAGTATGCATGGTTCCCATGGAAACCAGTAACCTCTACTTATTTGATGAAACTCCTGTTTGTATTGAGACTGAAACTGCACCCCTTCGAATGTACAATCCTACAACCACACTCAATAGAGAGCAAGAGAAAGAACCTTACAAAAACCCCAATTTACCTTTGGCTGCCATCATTGGTGGGGCTGTGGCCCTGGTGACAATTGCCCTTCTTGCTCTAGTATGTTGGTATGTTCATAGAAATGGGTCACTCTTCTCAAGGAACTGTGCTTACAGCAAAGGGAGGAGAAGAAAGGATGACTATGCAGAAGCTGGCACTAAGAAAGACAACTCTATCCTGGAAATCAGGGAGACTTCTTTTCAGATGTTACCAATAAGCAATGAACCCATTTCAAAGGAGGAGTTTGTAATACACACCATATTTCCTCCTAATGGAATGAATCTGTACAAAAACAATCACAGTGAAAGCAGTAGTAACCGAAGCTATAGAGACAGTGGTATTCCAGACTCAGATCACTCACACTCATGATGCTGCAGGACCTGCAGCAGACTGTGCTTCAGGGTTTTTAAAACCTAAGGGAGATGATGGTAGGAACCCTGTTCTACTGCAAAACACTGGAAAAAAAAAATAAGACTGAGAAAGCAATGTACTGTACATTTGCCATATAATTTATATTTAAGAACTTTTTATTAAAAGTTTCAAATTTCAGGTTACTGCTGCGATTGAAGTAGTGGAGATGCCTGAACACAATACTATATTTTAGTATTTTTTAGTAATTTGTACTGTATTTTCCTTGCAAATATTGAAGTTATAAACCATTTACTTTGTGTTCTACTGAGTAAGATGACTTGTTGACTGTGAAAGTGAATTTTCTTGCTGTGTTGAACAATCAGGACTGCATTCACATGAGATCCTTGTAGTATAAGCACAGGCCATTTTTCACTTTGGTATTAATAAAATGTAAAAATAAAAACTGGCTAAATGAGAAAAATTAAATCTCAAAATAGTTATGAAATACTGTTTCAATTATTAAATTTGTATTATCCCAGTGGTAGTCAATAAATCAAAATATGTGAAGTAATGGGCAATATCAAACTTGCTGCATATCTCCATTTTTACTCTAGGCAAATTAAGTATCCTTAAGTTAAGCATATCTTCTAACTGAATATATCAACTGGCATAAAAACAATGTGAAGTCTGCTGTTACAGTCATTGTCAACAAAGCTTTAAGAATAAAGGACTTCACAAAAACAATAATATAAATGTGCTTCTAAGTTAGGGGGGGAAATCTATACTTAAAAGAAATGAAAACTTAGACTTATATAGTGCAATAAACACAAATACTAGAATTGCATTTTGGTTTTGCCTGTACCATCCTAATTTTTGAAAATTGAATTCTAAACACAAAATTGTTAGTGTTTATGATGTTTTTATCATAACAGATGTCAAAGAGAAATTTTATGCATATTAAAAAGATAGCATAACCATAAGTGATTCCCCTCAGCAATCCAGAGAAAGTAGAACTTTAAATAAGGGAGAATTTAAAAGAAAAATAAACACTAGAAATCAAATTTAGATCTGGTCTATGTGAAATGTTTTAACACTGTACATAAATGTCCAATTTACTTTCACAATGATCAAGAATACTGCCCATTACTGTCACAGTTTTCCAGATATTACATAATAAACTTGTAATGTAACATTTCTTTCTAGCTTCCTACTGAATTGTGAGCTATTACTTGTTTAAAAAACCATATCATTTTTTGTTGCCATGATTTTTTTTTCAATGAAAAACCAAAGTGCATTGTACGCCCTTTGGCCAGTCTTGTATGTGCCTTGATCCAACGCTACATGTATTCAGCTTTTAAAACTCGACAAATTTTTCATACTTACTTAAATATGAAAAATTATGGTCTTATTGCTGAATAAAACTTAAGAAAAAAGTACAGAATAATTGTGCTTGCTTTTGGGATTATGTTACTATCACTAAAAGTAGCAAATTGGCCAGCACATTAGTCCTAAACACCCCATGTATTTTTCTAGGCATAAAAATAAAAGTTGGCTACAAATAAAAAAATAGCAATATCTTGAGGTTGTGTATTATTTTTACTTCAAAGAGTGAGTGTTTCATGTATAAATTCATTTTTTAAAATTTTACTTACATATTCTATAAATGGAAAACTTCAGAAATTGATTCAGGGCAATGTATGCATTACTGCTATTGTCCTGACTGACGCTTTTTAAAGATGGTCTGTGAAAAAATAATGTGTTTTTTAAATAGCCTTTTTGGAAATCTAAGTCAACTACAAAAGATATGAAATATTATATCTACCACTTAGCAGGTATGAACTTAAAAACAAATGGCTTACCTTTCTTGGCTTAGTTTACACACATGTAAATGGAATTCCTCTCATATCACAGAGTAGTTGTAGGAGGGGATTAAATAAGATGAGGTGTGTAAAAACTGTACAATGTTCTACAAAATACGTTACCACTATTATGGTTAAGAAAAGTCTGCCATGTGTTCCAAGAGGTTTGCAAGGTGTTGCTACTTCTACTATTCTGCTGACACAGAGCTCTTCAACTGTGAAATTTTAGTCATTATTCATTTGCTATCTTAACTGTTTCATGACAATTTTTCTTTTGACTTCCTGTTATGGAGAATGGCTGTTTTCTAGGACCATTGCATTGACTATATTCCAATTAGTATACCTTTCATGAGCACAAAAAATTTAATGCATGTTTTAATACTGATTACTTCACCTGCAATAAATTAGAAACATGTTTTATACTAGCAAATACACAGAGCATCAAGAGGATAAAAGCTAATTTTTTACCTTGGCTTGTTATGAAATCTAAATACATAGAGAGATACATAGATAGTTGTAGTTAAAGATGTAAGAGAGAGACAAAGACAATAGGATATTAAGGGCCACCTCTCCACCTCAGAAGGCATTAAATTGTACACATATTTCCATATGTCCCAAACTAAATGTTCACAATTTTTTACTGATAAACTCCAACTCTTGCACTAATAGAAAACCATAGGAAGAAAAAAAAAGACAATCCTAAATAAATAGCATATAGATTTAACAAAAATGCAAGTGGGAAAGCTAGGTGAAAAATAAAAGTAGAAGGAAAAAAATCACTTCCATGTTGAATGTTTGACCAAAAAAAAAAAAAAAAATGTTTTTAGACACAGTCACTTGTCACTGCATAAAATCACTGTACTTTCCCTATTAAAAACAATACTCTATCTTTTGACAAGGACGATTTATTGAAAGTATTCCCCTGAGCCAAAGGTACTAGTAAAAAAAAAAAATACTAACTACAGTTCCTGACTAAAGTAGATTTTACAGCTACATGCCAACATGACAGTTTTCATGAGGCATCTAAACAGATCCACACGCTGTACAGTACCTACAGGTTGGATGTTGAAGGAACCATCCACCACTGAATTTACTTTAATATTAGTTCACCCGCTGTTGAAAACAATAGTGGCATTTAAAATTATAATTTCTTTCTCCTATTTAGCATGATTAGCAAATCTTCATTTACCATAGTCTTGGATTCACAATTACTGTCCTTTTGGTTTGGGACTTTTGGTCAAATTAGGAAAAACAAACACATACTTATCAACAACATTAAGAATTTCAAAGTTCTCTAAAAGCCAATGACTTATTGAATGGTTTCTATTTTATAAATAGCAGAAGCCTTGCCTTCATGAATTGTGTTGTCTAGAAGTTTTAGGGCATAACCATAATCTACTGAGAGTTTATTGCTTCTGAAGTACAGAGGAAGAAGCAATTACATCTATTTGGATGGATCACCAAGACTTCATAAATAAGGTAAAATTAGGGTTAGGTGTTGAAGGGTAAGAAGGAATAACAAGAAAGCAAGAACAGCGGATCTTACAATGGAAAGAAAATAATTAACAAAATCACAAAGACAGAAAAATGGACAGTGTTTCTCAAACCCCGCTTTGCTCAAAATCACTTAGGAAGGTTTTTACTAAGACACTCAAGCCTCAATACAGACTTACTAAATTAAAATCTCTCAGGTTAACTATGGATATTTATATTTTTTAAAATTCCAAAGACAATTTTGATACTGTAAAAGACCATTGATGTAGGAGATGTTCCGAGAAAGGCCAAAAGTCCAGTTGAAATACAAGTAAGGAAGTTAAGACAAGAAATGGGGCTGGGGCTGTAGATCAGTGGCAGAGTGCTTGCATAGCACATGTGAGTCATTGGGTTTGATACTTAGCACCTCATAAAAAATAAACAATTAAAATAAAGGATGTTGTCCATGTACAAATACAATTAAAAAAAAAAGACTGGAAATGATATATATGTCAGGCTCTGTAGTATATTGAATCCCAAGCTAAGATGTCTGCATTTACATTCTTCACCAAGGCTTTGTGAGTACCTGGATCAATAAGCAATGCACTTTAGTAACATTTTGTGGAAATAAAAATACACAGAAGGATGCAGAGAAAATCTGGGAGCAAATATACAAGCTAAAAGGCTATGCAATATTTCAAGTAAAGGAAATAAGGGCTTGAATAGTGCATTGACAGTGCTGTGGAGTTAGGAAAAGGAAGGATATTCCTTCCTAATGTCCCAAAGATAAAGGAAGGAAGGAAGGAAGGGTAAGGGAGGAAGGAAGGGTAAGGGAGGAAGAAAGTCAGAGAAAGAAAGGCATACTTAAAAGATACAGGAAAGAGTAAAATGTTGAAGATGATGAACATTTTCAGCATAGGTAAGTAGAATGCTGGTGAAGCAACAAAGATTGAAGATGGGAGAAGCAGACTTCAGAATATTTTGTACATATATATTAGGTATGAATGAGTGATGTGTGCACATTCAGGTTTACATTTGCTAATTATGAATAATAGTGCCCACTTTTAACCCTCAGTAGTGACCTAGTTTGGATGATTAAAATCATCTAAGGGATTCAAAATACTTTTATGTTATGTCTCTTAATAGGTTCAAAATCAAGTCTGAAGACAGAAGCTCAGCATTAAGGAAAATAATTCATATCCAAGAGGTTGTTATTAAAGTTGAGAGGGTAGATGAGACAACCAATAGGAAGAGAGGAGAAAAAAGAGATGAGGTAAAGGACATCTACCAGGTAGGGTAGAAGAGGGAGAGTAATTCAAAACAACAAATTAACAATTAAAGGAGGGGTTATAGAAGGAGAAAATTGTGGTGGGAAGAAAACAGAACCAATTCAAAAATAAAAGTATTTTTAAAAGATGTCAAAAATATAGTCCTGATGCGATCATAGCATATGACACTACTGAACACAAAAAGAAAGAAAAAAAAAGAATACCCTCGGGGGATTATAAAAGCAGTATTTGCAGAGTAATAAGGCAAAAGTCTGTGGGGTATTAAGGCTAATGGGAGATAAAGAAAGCAGAAAACAATGATTAAAACTACCCTTTTAAGATCTAGGAAGGTGAAGAGGTCATAGTAGGTCATGGGGAGGCACAAGGTAGATAAAAAGAAAGTGAATACAGAAAGGAGATTTATTGATCTCAGGAATAAGATTGGTTGTACAGATAGGAATCTACAAAGAGGAGAGGCAGCTTATTTAATAAAAGAAAAGAAAACCGAGAGGCTCAAGAGGTGGGGGATCCAAATCATGCCTGCAATTCTAAGACAAAGTAAAGGCTGTGACAAAGAAATTATAGTTTTGGTAAAAATCACTAGTAAAGAAGAAAAAATCAGAGAGAAAGATTTGGTATGAAGTTAAGGTTTGTAATACAGGTCCTAAGAAAGATGAAGAAATGTCCCAAAGATAAAGAGGTTGGATAAGCAGATGGTTAGGTGAGCAGATGGAAAAGGAAGGACATTCCTTTTTTGAATAAGGTAACAAATACAGTCAGTTCTTTCATGGCTGGGGAAAACATTCTTGAGAATCTCTACCTACATTCCACACTCCACCCCTCCCTTAGGTTCATTAAATACTGGTAGTAAGAGATGGAGCAGATAACAAGGAAGATGTCATCCTCAGGGAACAGATATCAATTCTGCAAGGTTGTAGAAAGATTTAGAAGAAAACTTTCAATCACAGAAAATTGGAACTCAAAAGAAAAAGGTTAGATGGGCCCATGAGAAGTAATTAGAAGATAGATTAGACAAGAGGTCATACTTGCATATGGAAAAGAACAAGAAACAAGAAAGCAGAGCAGGAGAGGGCATTTCATCTAGGATATTAACAGAAGATCACAGACAAAAGGAGATAGATCATTGGAAGTCAGCAGAACCTCCCGGATAGTAGAGGCATTCTGAATAGATGGAAGAGAAAAACTAAAATAACCTAATTAACCTTGCTCTATTCTTTGAACATCAAAAAAATTAAATTCAACTTTATCTCAAAATACACACTGAAAAAGTGTTTCCACCTATGAAAACTTTTACCCAGTCTTTCCCACAAGTATCATAGGATTTCTGGTGAAGGGGTAAGCAAATCACATTATGTACCCATCCCACTCCCTACTTTTATATTACATGGGTAGAATGAGATTAGAAATGAACTTGAGGTCTCCCTTGAAGATTTTTTATTTTTTTCTTTAAGAAGTTTCAAAAGAAAGCATGCAGCCACAGGGTGTGGAAGTTGGGGATAATGGGATTTTACAGACTGATTGTGTTCAAGCATAAAAGCAGTGCTTCTTTTTTAATGCCAGCTGCCTAGAGGAGAGGGAGGGCAGTCTAGACAATTACCACCCAAAGTAATTACCCTTGAATGTATACTAGGGTTCTGATTATTCTGATATTACAAAGCTGAGGCTAGTTCATAGCTACATTCCTTTAGAAAGCATGCAGTCACTGCTGGAATTCCATATTTTAATTTTCTTGATATGGAGACCAGTGTTAATGTATTATTCCAGAAAAGTCTTGGTAAAACAAAAACCTAAGAAAACTCTCTCTTATTAAAATAAATTCCATAGATATTGGTGACATTTTATACATACAATGGATTTAATAGGTGCCTGGTGATTAGGGTGCCACTGCTATGACACTGCCTTTCATTGAGGACTTGTTAAGTATTTTATATATTTCATTGTCATTTAATTCACACAATGGTAAAGATAGGAATTACTATTCTTATTTTTCAGATGACTTTTAAAAGTCAGAGATATGTTATTCATTCAACATTTAACAATGGTTTATTGGGCACCGACTCAATAACTATGCTTAGGACTGGTATACAGCAGTAAACCAAAAAGACATGGAGATTATAGTTTGGAGAGTACAGGAATTCAGATATCAAACAGAACCTAAATTAATATAAAATGAAAATTTGTGATAGTGCCATGATAGAGAAAAACATGGTTCTCTGAATGAGCACAACAGGATAATATATTGAGATTAAATAGCTAAGGAGAAATCTAAGACCTGATGGATAAAGAATCAGCTGTGTGAGGAATGAGAAGAATAGTATTCTGAACACAGGAAACAGGAATGTGTTAAAAGTTTCAAAAAGGGAGTCATATTAGTGTGTTTAAGAATTGAAAGAATGTCTCATGCACAGTGAGCAAGATACAGGAGAGATCAACGAAGCAAGCCTGGGAAGGAGACTAGACTTCATTGTAGTTTAAGAGAAAAGTCAACGGAGGGTTTTTTAACAGGAAAGGGAAAGAGCAGGAAGAGAAAGAAAGGAGAAAGATAAAGACAAGGAAAAAGAGAAGGAAGTCCTCAGTCTGCGGGAATCACACTCTCAGATTTCAACTGTGATAAATAACTCCTGCTACTGTGTGGAGAAGAATTAGTACAGAATGATGGTAGTAAGTAGAGAGAGGAGAAAAAATGCTCAATATACTTTGAAACTATAATGGAATCCTTCTTGCATTTGTATAGTTAGTAAGCAGTGCTACAAGTAGTCTACTTCTTAAGTGTGAGCCCTTCACCATTCTCTTAAATATACAGTAAAAAGAAACACTTCAGTAACTTTAAAAGATAAATTTTAGTCAAAACAAAATCCTTTTACTAAGATAGTAACTAGAAGATATTTTCAGGATTAAATCTCAAAACTCTTTGTTGGCAAATGTAGCTTTCTCTTTCAAGGTTTACAGACCTACGATGCTGAATGATAACTTCTGGTTATCATTAGTAAATGGCTATAAACTACCTTATAACATTTGTCTTATGGCTTTCAGTCTTTTAAAACTCAGAGTTGGTAGACAAATCTTAATGTATGGGTTCACTACAATACTGCTTCCTGATCACTTTGTGTCTTCTAAGGATCATCTTATAACAGAGGGGAAAACTACCAGGTCTCCTATGGCTTTGTGTGAATTTGAGAAATATGAGAGTACTACTGCCAAGTTTATCAAGGAAAAGAATGACAAAATTGTTTTTTTTTTCAATAATATTTTGAAAAAAATAATAACCTTTGAATTACTGAAATTCTTTATTCAGAGTGTATGTACCAGACATACAAGAAGACAGATAGGTATTAAAGATCTATGCCAAGTACATACTTTTAGCCAACATGTCATAGAATCTTGTGTTTTAAAAGGTTTCACCAATTTTGGTGATGCATACTAATTATTAAATCAAAATCATAATCACTTTATTATCATAAGAATATAATGTTGGAGGGTTATTACTGAACTGTAATTAGTTTACATTTAAAAATTTACAATAGGGGCTGGGGTTGTGGCTTGGAGGGAGAGCGCTCACCTTGCATGCATGAGGCACTGGGTTGCATCCTCAGCACCACAAAAAATAAAATAAAGATATTGTATCCACCTATAACTAAAAAATAAATATAAAAAAATACAATAGAAAAACAAGCAGCTAATCTATGGCTCACAATATTTATCTAATCATTGAGCTAACTACAGGTTCATCATACTTACAATGTGAGAATTAAATGCTACGTTGATTGTTATTATTATTGAATATACTTGATATTTTACTCATGGGTTATTATCCATCACTCCCATTAAAATGCAAACTCCACGAAGACAGAGAATTATTTTTACTCCTATTTTACTAAATTTCATAAACTTATGGAGCAATACTTAGCATCTAGTTGACACATAAAATCATTGTTGGATGTAGGAATAAAAACTAAATGAACTTCAAACAATTCTATCACTGTCATCTGAAAAAACCTTGGTGGAAGCTTTCTATAAACTGGAGAGCTTTCTACAAATGTAGAATATTCTTACTAACTTCATAATACATAGCATAGACAATTTACCAAACATCTCACATCTGTTATCTCCTTTTCTTGTAACTGAAGAAAGAAACTGAAGATCAAATAGATATTGCAGCTTTCTCAGTATAAAAAAGTAAAAACAGTACAATGAGAATTCCAACTAATAAGGTGATTCCAAATCCAGGTATTTTAACTCCAGGTCACCTTCCTTTCTGTGTTGCTCTCTTTGTTTTGACTGGCTGACGCCAAGTGTGCAAAACAAAATACAATGAACACTCTATTAAACCACATGTACAATTGATATTTGAGGTGCTGAATAAGAGCATTTCTTTGAAATAAAGAGGTCTGGGTTCGCATCCAGTTTCTGCCACTTATTTGGAATATGTCTTGGGCAATAAGCTAACCTTTCTAAGTCTTACTTTCACCTTCTATAAAATAGGATAATAATAGTGCCTTTTTAATTGTGTAGAATAAATTATATATTTCAAGTAGAGCATTTAACTCATACCTGGATCACAGTAAATGCCCAATAAATTTTATTTTTACCTTTATGATAAAGAAACAATTTTCTGGATCTGACATTAAAACTGACATTTGAAAACAGTGTGACAAAAAATGGTAAGTAGAGAAACAAGATCAACAGGCTTTGTCGGCTTTCCTGTTTCCCCTCTATACCATGCACTAATTTTACAGAGGCAAATGCTAACAAAGGCATATTTCTCTCTCTCCCTAACACAGGAGAGTGCCCATTATATTTCCCTGCTATCTTCCCCTAAAAGAGCAAGTGGGAATGTCAAATGCTAGAAAGGAAAAGAAATAAAGATTTGTGTTTAAAGATTATCTTAAACATTTTAGAAATTAAGAAGTTTTCTTTGCATTGTTGTTAATAAGTCCTTGTTTGTTTGTTTGAAATGAATAACTATCTAGATGATTATTTCTTTGTTTGTCTTTCTTATTTTTGTTTTGCTTTCAATGGTGAGGAATGAACTCTGGGCCTCCTACACACTTGTACACTGGGCATGTTCTCTACCACTGATCAACATCCCAGTCCTAGATGATTACTTGCTAAGTCAAAGTCAGAATTACTAAAATGTATCCAGTGTATAAGCACCAGGGACATTGTTTCAGATGAATTAGCTACTGATGGTGGGAAAGATAAAGTGTTAACAGCCAGGTACATGTCTCAGGCAACTACAGTCTTCTGTAAGTATAAAAGCAAATTGCAACACCCAGGCTATTTCCTTCTAGATGTGAATCCAAATTAGCATGTCCTTGCTTTAGAGAGGAGGGAGATCTAATCTCTGTTTTTTTCATGAGTTTAAACTTTTTTGTTTGTTTGTTTAATTTTGTAGAGCACATACTCATTTTATTTTATTGGTTGGTCAAAACATTACAAAGCTCATGACATATCATCTTTCATACATTTGACTCAATTGGGTTATGAACTCCCATTTTTACCCCAAATACAAATTGCAGAATCACATCGGTTACACACTCACATTTTTACATAATAGCATATTAGTGACTGTTGTATTCTGCTACCGTTCCTATCCCCTACTATCCCCCCTCCCCTCCCCTCTCATCTTCCCTCTCTACCTCATCTGCTGTTGTTCAATTCTCTCCCTTGTTCCCCCCCCCTTTCCCCTCACAACCTCTTATATGTAATTTTATGTAACATTGAGGGTCTCCTACCATTTCCATATGCTTTCCCTTCTCTCTCCCTTTCCCTCCCCCCACTCGTCTTTGTTTAATGTTAATCTTTTCCTCATGCTCTTACTCCCTGTTCTGTTCTTAGTTGCTCTCTTTATATCAAAGAAGACATTTGGCATTTATTTTTAAGGATTGGCTAGCTTCGCTTAGCATAATCTGCTCTAATGCCATGCATTTCCCAGCAAATTCTATGATTTTGTCATTTTTTAGTGCAGAGTACTACTCCATGGTGTATAAATGCCACATTTTTTTTATCCATTCATCTATTGAAGGGCATCTAGGTTGGTTCCACAGTCTAGCTATTGTGAATTGTGCTGCTATGATCATTGATGTGGCAGTATCCCTATAGTACGCTCTTTTAAGATCCTCAGGGAATAGTCCGAGAAGGGCGATAGCTGGGTCAAATGGTGGATCCATTCCCAGCGTTCCCAGGAATCTCCATACTGCTTTCCAAATTGGCCGCACCAATTTGCAGTCCCACCAGCAGTGTACAAGTGTAACCTTTTCCCCACATCCTCGCCAACACTTATTGTTGTTTGACTTCATAATGGCTGCCAATCTTACTGGAGTGAGATGGTATCTTAGGGTGGTTTTGATTTGCATTTCTCTGACTGCTAGAAATGGTGAGCATTTTTTCATGTACTTGTTGATTGATTGTATGTCCTTCTCTGTTAAGTCTCTGTTCAGGTCCTTGGCCCATTTGTTGATTGGGTTATTTGTTTATTTGTTATCTTATTGTTTAATTTTTTGAGTTCTTTATATATTCTGGATATTAGGGCTCCATCTGAAGTGTGAGGGGTAAAAATTTGTTCCCAGGATGTAGGATCTCTATTTACCTCTCTTATTGTTTCTCTTGCTGAGAAAAACACTTTTTAGTTTGAGTAAGTCCCATTTGTTTATTCTTGTTATTAACTCTTAGGCTATGGGCGTCCTATTAAGGAATTTGGAGCCCGACCCCACAGTATGTAGATTGTAGCCAACTTTTTCTTCTATCAGATGCAGTGTCTCTGATTTGATATCTAGGTCCTTGATCCATTTTAAGTTAACTTTTGTGCACGGCGAGAGAAAGGATTCAGTTTCATTTTGTTGCATATGGATTTCCAATTTTCCCAGCACCATTTGTTGAAGATGCTATCCTTCCTCCATTGCATGCTTTTAGTCCCTTTATCAAATATAAGAAAGTTGTAATTTTGTGGATTGGTTTCTGTGTCCTCTATTCTGTACCATTGGTCCACCTGCCTGTTTTGGTACCAGTACCACACTGTTTTTGTTACTATTGCTTTGTAGTACAGTTTGAACTCTGGTATCGCTATACCTCCAGATTCACACTTCCTGCTTAGAATTGCTTTTGCTATTCTGGGTCTTTTGTTTTTCCATATGAATTTCATGATTGCTTTATCTATTTCTACAAGAAATGCCGTTGGGATTTTGATTGGCATCGCATTAAACCTGTAGAGAACTTTGGGTAATATCGCCACTTTGATGATGTTAGTTCTGCCTATCCATGAACAGGGTACATTTTTCCATCTTCTAAGATCTTCTTCTATCTCTCTCTTTAGGGTTCTGTAGTTTTCATTGTATAAATCTTTCACCTCTTTTGTTAGGTTGATTCCCAAGTATCTTATTTTCTTTGAGGATATTGTGAATGGAGTGGTTTTCCTCATTTCCATTTCAGAAGTTTTGTTGCTGATATACAGGAATGCCTTTGATTTATGCGTGTTGATTTTATATCCTGCCACTTTGCTGAATTCATTTATTAACTCTAGCAGTTTCTTTGTAGACCTTTTTGGGTCTGTTAAATATATTATCATGTCATCTGCAAATAGCGATAATTTAAGTTCTCCTTTTCCTATTTTTATGCCTTTAATTTCTTTTGTCTGTCTAATTGCTCTGGCTAGTATTTCAAGAACTAAATTGAATAGAAGTGGTGATAGAGGGCATCCCTGTCTTGTTCCAGATTTTAGAGGGAATGCCTTCAGTTTTTCTCCATTTAGGATGATGCTAGCCTGAGGTTTAGCATATATAGCTTTTACAATTTTGAGGTAAGTTCGTGTTATCCCTAGTTTTTCTAGTGTTTTGAACATAAAGGGATGCTGTACTTTGTCGAATGCTTTTTCTGCATCTATCGAGATGATCATATGGTTCTTGTCATTAAGTCTATTGATGTGGTGAATAGCATTTATTGATTTCCGTATATTGAACCAGCCTTGCATCCCAGGGATGAATCCTACTTGATCATGGTGCACAATTTTTTTGATATGCTTTTGTATTCTATTCGCCAGGATTTTATTGAAAATTTTTGCATCCAAGTTCATTAGAGATATTGGTCTGTAGTTTTCTTTCTTTGAAGTGTCTTTGGTTTCAGGATCAGGGTGATGTTGGCCTCATAGAATGAATTTGGAAGTGCTCCTTCTTTTTCTATTTCTTGAAATAGCTTGAAAAGTATTGGTATTAATTCTTCTTTGAAGGTTTTGTAAAACTCCGCTGTATACCCATCCAGTCCAGGGCTTTTTTTTTGTTGGTAGTCTTTTGATGGCTTCTTCTATTTCTTCCTTTGTTATTAGTCTGTTTAAATTGTGTGTGTCTTCCTGACTCAATCTGGGCAGATCGTATGACTTAAGAATTTTATCGATATCTTCACTATCTTCTATTTTATTGGAATATAGGGTTTCAAAATACTTTCTAATTATCTTCTGTATTTCTGTAGTGTCTGCTGTGATATTGCCTTTTTCATCCCGTATGTTAGTAATTTGAGTTCTCTCTCTTCTTCTCTTCGTTAGCATGGCGAAGGGCCTGTCAATCTTATTTATTTTTTCAAAGAACCAACTTTTAGTTTTATCAATTTTTTCTTGTTTCAATTTCGTTCATTTCTGCTCTAATTTTAATTATTTCTTGTCTTCTACTACATTTGCTGTTGTTTTGCTCTTCCTTTTCTAGGTTTTTGAGGTGTAGTGTGAATTCATTTATTTGTTGTTTTTTTCTTTTTTTGAGGAAAGAACTCCAAGAAATGAATTTCTCTCTGAAAACTGCTTTCATTGTGTCCCATAGATTCTGGAATGTTGTGTCTGTATTGTCATTTGTCTCTAAGAATTTTTTTATCTCCTCCTTTATGTCTTCTGTAACCCATTGATCATTCAGTAACATATTGTTCATTTTCCATGTGATGTAGGATTTTTCCTTCCTTCTTTTATCATTGATTTCCAGTTTCATTCCATTATGATCAGATATGGTGCATGGTATTATCTCCACACCTTTATATTTACTAAGAGTTGCCCTATGGCATAATATATGGTCTATCTTTGAGTAGGATCCATGTGCTGCTGAGAAGAACGTGTATCCACTTGATGATGGTTGATATATTCTATATATGTCGGTTAAGTCTAGGTTATTGATTGTGCTATTGAGTCTATAGTTTCTTTATTCAGCTTTTGTCTAGAGGATCTAATGGTGAGAGCGGTGTGTTGAAGTCACCCATAATTATTGTGTTGTAGTCTATTTGACTCTTGAACTTGAGGAGAGTTTGTTTTATGAACGTTGCAGCTCCATTGTTTGGTGCATACAAATTGATAATTGTTATGTCTTAATGGAGGATGGTTCCTTTTAACAGCATATAGTGTCCTTCTTTATCCCTTTTAATTAACTTAGGTTTGAAGTTGATTTTATTCGATATGAGTATGGCCACTCCTGCCTGCTTCTGGGGGCCATGTGAGTGGTATGATTTTTCCCAACCTTTTACCTTCAGCCTGTGTATGTATTTTCCTATCATATGAGTCTCCTGAAGGCAGCATATTGTTGGATATGATTTTTTGATCCAGGTTACTAGACTATGTCTCTTGATTGGTGAGTTTAGGCCATTAACATTTAAGGTTACAATTGAAATATGATTTGTACTTCCAGTCATGTTTGTTTATTTATTTATTTTAGTTTGGCTAGTTTTTACTTTTTGGTTATTTTCCTCCCCCTTTACTGAGATACCTCCCACTGTTAGTTTTGGGCACTATTTTTCAATTCCTCTTCTTGTAGTATTTTGCTCAAAATGCTTTGCAGTGCTGGTTTTCTGGCTGTGAATTCTTTTAGCTTTTGTTTATCGTGAAAGATTTTAATTTCATTGTCAAATCTGAAGCTTAATTTTGCTGGATACAGTATTCTTGGTTGGAATCCATTATTTTTCAGCATTTGAAATACATTGTTCCAGGATCTTCTCACTTTCAAAGTCTGTGATGAAAAATCAGTCATTAACCTAATTGGTTTACCCCTGAATGTAATCTGCCTCCTTTCTCTCGTAGCTTTTAATATTCTCTCCTTGTTCTGTATGTTGGCTATCTTCATAATTATATGTCTTGGAGTTGGTCTATTACGGTTTTGAATGTTTGGGGTCCTGTAGGCTTCCAGGATTTGGCAATCCATTCCATCTTTCATCTCTGGGAAATTTTCTAGAATTGTTTCATTTAATAGGTTGTCCATTCCTTTGGTTTGAATCTCTATGCCTTCTTCTATCCCGATGATTCTCAAATTTGTTTTTTTTATGACATCCCATATCTCTTGAATAGATTGCTCGTGGGATTTAAGCATCTTTTCTGTGTTGACCATATTCTTTTCATGTTGATAAACTTTGTCTTCATTATCTGATGTTCTGACTTCTACTTGATCTAGTCTATTTGTAATATTCTCGTTTTAGTTTTTAATTTGGTTTATGGTTTCCTGCATTTCTAGGATTACTGTTTGATTTTTTTTTAAGATCTCTATCTCCTGGTAACGCTCGTTCTTTGCCATTTGAATTTGTTTGTTTAATTCATTTTCAAAATATACTTTTATTGCTTGGACTTGCTGTCTCGTGTCTTCTCTAATATTCCTTTCCATCTGAGTTAGGTATGTCTTGAGTTCTTTCCCTATCCATGTTTCTGATGCTTCTAGGTCCTCCTGTAGATTTAAGTTGTCCTGCATTGTTTGTACTCCTTTTTTCCCTTGTTTTTTCATGATGTTCACGTTACTTTCCAGCTCTATTTGATTGCTGTGTTTCTGCTCTCTTCTATAGATTTATTTTGGTTTTGTATATCTCTGTTGTCTCTCCTTTTTGTTGGTAGACTATGCCTGCTAAAGTGGATTCCGCTGGGAAGGAATTCCGATGGCCGAGCTCCAGTGACGTCACCTCTCTGCTATGGCGGGCCCCAGGCTCCTTGCCGGGGTGTCCGAATGGCGGGGTGGGACTGGACTGTCTCTGGTTGGTTTCAGCTCCCGGTTGCCGGCGGGCGGGCGGACTCTAGCCACCCAGTCGCACGGGCAGCTGGCGGGAGATCTGTCGCCGGCGGGCGGGCGGTCTCCAGCCGCCCAGTCGTGTGGGCAGCGGGTGGGCTGTCGCCGGTGGGCGGGCGATCTCTAGCTGCCCAGTCGCGCGGTTGGTTGCTGGCGGGTGGGCGGTCTCCAGCCGCCCAGTCACGCGAGCAGCATGTGGACTGTAGCCGGCGGGCGTGCGGTCTCCAGCCGCCCAGTCATGAGGGCCTGGCCTCTAGTCCCCTGGTTTCTCCTGCTAGTCCTGGTTTCTCCTGTTAGACCAGATTTCCCCTGAGTGATGCCTCTCGGCAGTTCAAACTGTACTTTGGGCCTGCCATTTGTTGGGTGTGGAGGGTGGCTATTGGGAACCCCCCGGCACTCTATTGTTTTGATTTTTTCCCCTTGCCCCTCCCCCAGCGCTGGCAAGACAGGTTTCGTTCTCCCCGCTGATGGGAGGGGGAGTTGAAAGTCAGGTGTCTCTAGTTTTCCCCGCGTCTTTATGCAGGCTCGCTCTGATAATCCCTCCCCCGGAAAGCCTAGGAGAGATTTTATGCGAATTCCCCGCTGTATGGGAAATGAGCTGAGTAACACACACCTGTTTTATTGTTGCAATCTGTCGGAGAGTGGTGGTGGTTACTTCAGCTCTCCAAGATGGTGGCTGCTGGTTTCCTTGGTGGAGTTTCCATTGTGGGGGATGGAACTCTACCGCTTCCTTCCCCGTCTGAAATCCCGAACTCAGCCCGGGGCTCAGTGAGGGTTCAGCCAGCAGGATTCCACAGAATCCACAGCAACGTTTCTCCCTGCCTGCTGGTCGCTTCTCGGCGGCGCCCCTCCATCGGTAGCCGCAGGGCGGGCCGCGCGGATCAGTCAGCCCAGATCTCCGGTTGCACAGTTGGCTCGTGTTTGAGACTCAATTACCGGACCTCGGTGCTGGAAATCCTTCCTCTAGGTTTCAGTGCACCCCCATTTTGCTGTAAGTTCCTAACAAGATAGTTTTTTGTCGTTCTAACTCGTTATTCACCTGCGCAGTGGCGCGGTACACGGGGTGTGATGCACTCTATTCGTGGCCATCTTGGAGTCCATGAGTTTAAACTTATTTCATAGTTTATCAATTGATGATCTTTTCCAGCTACAAGAACTCAGTTAACATGTTTCTACCTCTATGAATGTTGACTAAAGTCCTTAAAGGGTTAGCCTGAGTGAAAAATCAGGCTTCAATGTATATTGTAGTGCAATAGAAGTGAACCTAGAAGAAGTGCACTACTTCACAAACACGTTAAACATTTCCTTCCCCAGACAGATTTCACTCACTCATTTCCAATTCTTCACCCTTCCTTAGAAATCCCAGACATAGATAGTAGTAGGAGCCATTAAAAAAAAAAATTAACACTTCACCTTCACTTGGGAAGAAATAACAAGGAAAAACAAAGCAGTTCAAACTAAATTGTTAATAAATATGTGAAAGTGAATTGATCTGTCATTTCAAAGTTAAAAGAAAAATGTTACATGTGACAAAACAAATATTTAATGATCAAATGAAGGAAAATGAAACTATTTATCAAATGGCCACAAAATGCTTAAGTATTTATGAAGTAAAGACTTTCCTTTAATATTAAGAAATATAGGGTTAAGAATACCTTGAAAGTACGTTAATCCTTTTTTTTCCTCTCCTTCAACCAGTTGGTAACAGATAAGAGTAACCAATTCATTCTTTTAAAATCTTTCTAAGACAAGGAATTCTAACGTATTTTAGAATCTCTGCTAAAATAAGCATTATTTAATGTAGACATTAAAATTTTATACAGTTACCTTCCAGAACACCACCACCACCACCAGTAACTACTACTATCAATAGGAAATACAGAAGGATGACAAGATATTGGCATATTCAAACACGTCATTCTTGCATGTAGGGTTGAGTGGTTAAGAAAACAAGGTTCTGGAATTGAGCCAACCTAGTTTCAAAACACATTTGTTCTACCATTTACTTGCAGGATAACTCTGGGAAAATTATTTATTCTCTCTGAACCTGCCTTTCTTAATACTGTGTGTGTGTGTGTAGTGCTGGGTATTGAACCCAGGGCTTGTGCACATGACCCAAGCATTCTACAAACTGAGCTATATTCCCAGCCTACTACTTTCTTAATATTACAAGATTAGTAAATGAATTAAAGTACATGAAGTACTTAGTATAGCCTGATAATATAGTAAGGCATAGTATTTGGTGATTTTTGACAACATTTTGCAGGATAAATAGTGTGGGTTCTAAAATGTGGCTTCTTAGGTTCAAACCCAAGCTTTCCACTGGTTACTGACTTAACTTGGGAAAAATTATTTTACCCCTCTATATTAATATTAGTAAACACATAAAAGTGATTAAGATAGCATATTGTACATGGTAAATAATCAAAAAACAATAAGTATAAATGTTACTTAAACTGAAGGCTTATGGAAGCTGAAATTTAAAGAGAATATCAGAAATTTTCTCTTCTGAAATTTTAATTGATGATAGCATTAAAAATAAATCAATACTATCAACCCAATTCACATTCATAAATCTTTCATATAACACCAATATGTAATTATGTATAGATCATACTCCTAGTAAAGTCTCACTAGTTTTAAGTTTCCCAGACTTGCCTGATGATACAGATCAACAAGAGATTGTAACTGAGCAGGTTTGGGGTGAGGCTTGGAATCTATGTATAATCAGCTTCCCAGGCTAGTCCTATGGGTAGGCAAGCTTGGAATCGCTGGGCTAGTTGAACTTTTGCCCAACCATAGAACCTGAGAAAAATATCTAGCAGTCACACCCACCTAAGAGAATTATTGTTTTATAAGTATTGTGTCATGGAAATAGGAATACTAAAAAATATTTCTTTATTCAACAAACATTTTACTGAATATTTATCAGTACCAAATACTGGTTGAGGGACAACTGGGCATACATTAAAGCAAAACTCAAACTCAACAAATCAGTCTATAAAGGTTAATTGGAAAGCAAACATACTCTTTTTTTTTTTTTTTTTAAACAGGGATTGAACCCAGGGGCACTTAACCATTGAGCCACATTCCCAGCCCTTTTTATGTTTTGTTTTGTGACAGGGTCTTGCTAAGTTGCTTAGGGCCTCACTAAATGGCTAAGGCTGACTTTCAACTTGCAATCCTCCTGCCTCAGCCTCTTAGCAGCTGGGATTACAGGCATGCACCACCACACTGGGCTTGTAAACCTTCTCTTAAAAAATAAAATTACTGGGGACTGGGGTTGTAGCTCAGTTGTAGAGCACTTGCCAAGCACATGTGAGGCACTGGGTTCAATCCTCAGCACCACATAAAAATAAAATAAACAAAACAATGATATGGTATCCTTTTACTAAAAAAAAAGTATTAAAAATGAAATTACTGGAAGAGTCAAAATGGCAAGCAGAGAGGAAGAGCATCATTGACAAAGATACCTATAATTATATGCTACCATTAGTCCTTAGGAGTTCAGAAAGAATATGGATAAGTATTCTGGTGACCAAGATGTCTGGTTCTTTGAGAAATCTATTATAGTTATTTATGACAATGCTACCATTGCTAAAGAGCTAAAAATGCTAATAATTTAGAATATCCAAATAACAAATTCAATGGAAAAATTTTTAAGGGTATAATCATTATTTTTCCCTTGATCCTTCTGAATATTAGCATTTAGAAACAAAATATGGTTGGAGTAAAATTAGCACAAATGTGGATTTGGTTTTTTTCAAGAAAAAGATAAAATGAGCTTTCATTCTTCCAAGACCCATGTTCACCCCACAAAAAGACCACATATATGTTCAAACTATTAGCAGTAAGCAATCTAGAATCTAGTAAGAACACAAGCAAAACAATGGTATGAATTAATTCTTGTTCAATGATGCCAAAATAACATTAATATCATTCTACTGAATAAAGAAAAATTATAAGATATAGTATAGGAAATTTCTAAACTTTTTCCAATGTAGTTCATTATTAATTTCATTAGGCAGTGTGGTCAAGAAATTTATGTACCAGTTTATTTATCATTGTTTATTTATATAGTTATTACAGCTTAAGATCCAAGGTAATATAATAAAATCATTAGGTATAACAGTAAATTCACTAGGTAATTGTCAGTAATCTCTTGGTCAGAGAATTTCTAGCTCTATGCATAAATTTAGAATCAAATGAACTTAAGTGTAATTATCATAGTTATTCAAATAGTATTAGTCCATAGGCACATAGTTTAAATAAAACATATAATAGGTATTACTTAAAATATGACCTTCAGGAACAAAATTTCAGGTTTTTCAGTTATCAACAGGCCCAAGAATTAAGAAAACAAAAGGCCACTTAGGACTATTATAACTACTCCTGACAGATTATTGGTGTAGTGGATAGATAGACTTCTTTTTCTATTTTTTTCTGACTTTACAAATTTCCTAATAAGAATGTACTACATTTTTTTTCTATGACTAAGAAAATTTTTTTTCTTTATTTCAGGAAGTTACCTGAAGGCCCAATTTTTTTGAACACGTATAGCAATTATAGCAAGGCCATATATAAACTTTTTTCCTTGAAGTTGTTGAATCATTCTCCCTCAAAGAAAAATTGTCTTAGGTTCTCTTCATTTTGTCTAATAAAAAATAATTCAAGAAAAAGATAAAAAGGAGTGAAATTCTATATATTACTTCCAAATGTAGATCTTCTAAAGGATGCTAAGTGATGATATTAATAGCTTCACTGGTAGGGATGAAAAAAATTCTGTTCATCTGCTATGTGATCCAAAGACACATAAGTGAAAGCTGGAAAATAAAGAATGCTTATCCTTTCCTAAAAAGAAAACAGCCATTGGAATGTGGACATAAACACTGAATGGGCTTTTATTACTCATCCTTTACCCTTTCCACCTCCAATTTCCTACTCCCCGCATCTTTATTTTATTTTTTCCTATTCTGTTTTTTCCTTTAGCATGTCTCCACAACCAGTTCCTTAGAAGGCACTCAAAGGCATTGCCATTCTCAATGATGCCACTATGAATTTAAAAAGGGACAAATGTAGTCAGACACTGGAATATGTGAAGGAAATCTATTAAGCCTTCCATTCAGACAAACATGGCTATTTCCTAACTTACGATTGATTTGTTAAAAGTATACTAGATTGCATTTATGAGAAAGGTTTAGTTATTTCTCCTTGAGCCTTTTTCCAATTTTCTTGAGTACCATGCTGATTCAATCAGTCCAGTTTCCCTGATTTAAAGCCACTTTAGAAGGCAGTAAGGATCCAAAGGGCAAGGAACTCACAGTGAGTCTTTAAAAATAACAACATAGAAAGGCATCTACCAAAGTGAGTTCAATACAATGATCTGGACAGAGTCAGAAGATGTACACCATTTTAATCCAGTGCCTTCAGCTACTTAAGATTCAGATTCCTGGCTGGACACAGTGGCACATGCCTGTAATCTCAGCAGCTCCAGAGGCTGAGGCAAAATAACCAAGAGTTCAAAGCCACCCTCAGTAACCTAGCAAAGCCCTAACCAACTCAATGAGATCCTGTCTCTAAATAAAATATAAAAAGGGCTGGGTATATAGATCAGTGGTTGAGTGCCCCTGGGGTTAATCCCTGTATACCCCTTCCAAAAAAAAAAAAAAATTGAGATTCCATTGCTGACTGTAAGACTTCAACTGACATAAGACTTCAGCTGACATACTCTTCAAAGAATCCACACAAGAGAACCCACCAATGCCTAGTGACAGAGCTTTCTGAGGTTTTCAACCTGGAACTTATTTGTTTAGGGTTTATACAATGAATAAACAACTTAAGAGACTAATAACATAAATGCCATCACTATGTTCCAATCTAGAAGTTTTTATTACAGCAAGTTTAGCCCTGGGCAAGCTGCCACAATCAGCACATTGTGATAACAAATACACTCACTGAATTTTCTTTCTAAGCAGTGTGCAGCACTTGAGTTGTTCCTGAGAATTCATGAAACAGCTGTAATCAACAAATTATAGTTGGAACAGCTAGATATAACATTAACGATATTCCTGCCTTAATTGTCAAAAAAAAAAAATTGCTTGCTTTCCAAATGAATACTATCAACTCTAACTTTTAGTAAGATCACCCAAACTAGTTCAATTGACATGACAATTAATCCCAACCTTTTCACCACCATAACATGCTCTGGGATTATAACTCAATTTCTAGAAAAGAAAAAACTAGAAATGGATGCAGATGATGAAATAATTTACCAAAATGTACCACCAGAAACAAAGTTAAATGAGATAAAATTGCTGATTTTTTACCCCCAAGTTTAAAAGATCATTGATAATGTTGAAGGTTCTTTCTGAGTATATGGTAAAATATGGCTTACTAATTGGAGTGTATTTGCAAAGTTGGAAAATCTGTTTTCTTCCCAGTTCACTATTTTGTAAACTTTTGACACATAAACTTACTGACCTTAAATTTCATAACTCTAAAGGTGCTCAATAATAGTTATACTAGACCATGCCCAAAGGATATTATTTCTCAAAACAATGAAAATAACTGAAAAATTATCAAATTTTTATTTAAAGTGAATAAAGTTCATAGCATCCTGAATAAATTCATGCACTCATATTAGAAACAAAGTAAGAGTGATTACTATGTGCATGGTGGAAAATCTTGGACAATATATAAATTAAAAATACAGATATTTTCAAGAAGCCACTGACCTAGTAAGAGATAGTGGGGAAAACACAATAATGCATCAATGTGAAAAAAAATGCCCCAATAGAGAAACATATACATGACTATACAAAAAAGAAGAGTTACCTGAATCTAACTGGAAGAATACAAGAAATTTGGGGATTTGATTGTGAAGATACTCTATGAGTAATTATAAATATAGGTATTTAATAAAAGTATCTAATCCAAGGTAAAGATTCAGAATAATTAGAGTATCAGTGATCACTGAAGTCATAGACATACACCAGAGAGGTCTGGATGATTATGAGGGGAAAAAACAGGTAAAATGGAATTTTGGGCAACAAAGAGAAATTTCCCAAAAAGAATAAGAAAAAGAATAGCTGCTCCAATTTCCTAAATATTTGAGTTCCTTGGAATTCTGTTTTAGGCCCTCTTCTCTCTAAATAATGTACAATTCCAGGATCTAATCAATTCTTTGGTTCCAGTTGCCACTGATAGTATGTCACTGGTTTTTAAATCTGTATTCATGCACTAATTTTCATTTCTAAACTTCACAACAGAATTAGGAAAGAAGGATGTCACAGAATCCAAGAAAGAAGAGAATTTTCAAAGGAAGTCATCAATATTCCCATGTATGGAGGGAAAGCAAAGAAAGATAAATAATAAAACATGTCCATTGGATTTAGAAAGAATATATCACTATTGACCTCTGACCACTTTTGAATGCATTAGTTACAAAAAAGGGACAGACTATCCTTCCAAGGAGTTTGACAATGAGGAGTAAAGAGATAAGACAAAAGTTAGACAGGAGTTATGGAAGAGAGAAAGAAAACAAGAGACAGGAGAGAATATTAGTTTTAAATGGGAGAAACATTATAGGTTTATGTTGAAGAAAAATACTTCTCCTGGTCCACTCTTTGCTGCTATAATAGAATATCAAAGGCTAGGTAATTTATAAAGAAAATAGATTTATGTGGCTCACAGTCACAGGAGCTAGTAAACCTAAGAGTGCTGGCATCTGGCAAGGGCCTTTGTGCTGCATCACAAGGTGGTAGGTCAAGTGAGTGTATAAGACAGACAGGAAGTAAGACCAAATTCATCCTCTCTACCAGGAACCCACTCCCATAACTGACCCACTTCTTTGATAACCTACCCACTCCCACTTTAATGGCATTAATCCATTACAGTGACTTAATCACCTCTCTCCCATCTCTTAGTGTTGTCACAGTGGCAATTAATACCAACATGAGTTTTAGAGGGGACATTCAAACTGTAACAGTACCAACAAAGGAAAGAAGGTTAATAGATCAAAGTCTTCAGATAAGGAAGATAAAATGGGGTATAGAACAAGGATAAAATTTTTTACCAGCAAATATGAAGAGAATTAATTCTCTGAGACACACACACACACAAAGATATATAAGCATCTCTATATGGGTGGTCAAGACCAGAAGGTCAAAGAATTTCTATTGGATGGCATTTATTTTTCTTCTGCAATTTGAGAGACAAGGTCATTTTCTAAGAGTGAAAAATAATATTTAGATAGGAGCTTTGCTGAATTATATGCCAGAATATGGCAATAAACAAAACCAACTCAGGAAAAAACAGTGATTCTATCTATCACTTCTCCAAATGTAGTACCTTAGAGTTTTGTTCTACTTCCTCTTTATATATTCACTTCTGAGGCAATCTCATTCTATTTTTTGGTTCCAATTACCATGATAATATGATATATGATGTATAATGTATATTCAGTAACATGCTGCATAATGACACTACAGTCAACAATGGACCCTGTTTGACAGTGATCCCATAAGATTACAATGAAGCTTAAAAATTCCCATCACCTAGCAAGATTCTAGACATTGTTACTTTCTAGCCTTATTCATTACTTATGTGTTTATGATGATACTGGTATAAACAAATCTAGTGCACAGTCATCTGTAAGTATAACACATACGGTTATATATAGTACATAGCACCTGATAACAATAATACACAACCATGTTACTGGTTTATGTATTAAACATAAACCATTGGTTTAGAGACCCAGAGAAAGGGGTATGTATGGAGTCTAAGAGGAAAATATGAAGCAGCTAATGAAATCTAAATAAAATATTTGAATCTTGATGCTAACAACAAGCAGACATACTAAATCTTACTAAATACTGACTAAAAAATCCACGTATCTGTGTGATTTTCAACAGCAGTACTCAGTGACCTGAGGGTAAAATAAGAGAGGGCTGGATTGACATAAGTAGAAATCTGGAGGGTGAATATTTTTTTTAAGGATACTGGAGAGCTCTTAAAACAATGGGCTATTGAGTATTGAGTATCAGCTAAGCAAAAGCGAAATGAAGAGAAAAGTTAGGAAGAAATGGGATGAATAGGATGCACCAATGTAAACTGAAATAAACAGACACATCAAACAAGTTGAGAGTGGGGATTTCAGTCAACCATAATTTCAATCTGAGACAGAGGCACAGTGGTGCCTATTAAATATTAAAAGGTAATCTCAGACTTCTTTTTTAAAGTAGTGGTTATCCTTCAATAGCTTCTCTTGTAGCTATAGAATGAACTATCTTGAACTTGGTAAAGTATAATCACATATCAAGGTAGAAAGCAGCCTAATCTGCTCTAGACTTGGCAGAATGTGTTTGGAATAGTATGGTCCATTCGGATGTAATTTTTTTAACAGAGTCTCTGATAAACATAAAGTTGCCATGGATAGACATCCTTGAAGAAAAATAATCCAAAAGTTAATTCTACTAGGAATAATGGGAATGTTCACATTCACAAATAGTAAGCAAGTCTCTGGCATAAAGGCATTCCTATTTCTTTTCTTAGACGTAAACTGGTACAGAATAATAGAGAAACAAAATGTGGTCATTCTGGTAAATGATAAAAAGTTGGAGTTATAGAGCTAAGAGGTCAGAATATTTCCAGGAACATCAATGCAGATGTTGAATTCACACAAAAGAATCATAGAAAGGATCATGTCATAGTTGCCCCTCATCCTTCTTTAGGAGATCTCCAGTGCACTTTATGAATAAGCCACTGTATGGCTCTACTAGGAAATCTTGTTCTGCTGAATGTTCCTTTAAATAAATTGGGAGGCTGTGGGATGGGGAAAATAGAGAGGGGTGTCAGAGAGGCTTAACTCTGACATCTGGAGTTGTGTTAAACTGGAAGACTACAAGCTTTAGAAAACAAACAAATTTGATGCATATTAAGTAAGTTATGAAGAAGACAGGTCAGATAAAGGGCTCCTCAAATGGGAGAGTAAGCAAAAGGGTAATTCAGTAATTTAAAAAGTACAAGCAGGTCATATCCTGGTTGCAATCTGTCTCTTCAGTGAATGAAAGCCTTGACTTTGTAACCAAAGTCAAGCAGAGGAAAAGATCACTGATTCCTTCAGATTTTGCTTGTTTCCTATGGCCTTAGACATTTATGATGGGAAGAAACTGGTGGGGTAAGACTTGAGGGAGGCATGAAAATAGATAGATTTCTCGAAAAAAAAAAAGTCCCATAAGAAAGCTGTTACTCTAAAGTTTTTTTTTTTTTTTTAAAGTTCTCCAAGAAATTCAATTCACTCTCAAAATGTTCTGTCTTTACCACAAATCTAAGCCATAGTAAGTGACCCCACCTCTCTGCTGACACATCAGAGAAAGGGACTTTGGAATTACAATTCTGAAAATAATCTGAATAATTTTGGAAATAATTTTCCCCCCCTAGAACATACAGAAGAGAGCATATCAGGCTGACACCTTGATTCTACCCTTGTGAGACTCAGAGAAGTCAGATAGACTTCTGATCAACAGAACTTTGAGATAATAAACACACACTGTTTTTAGCCACCATGTTTGTGGTAATTACACACTAATAGAAATCTAGTATACTTTCTATACATTGTTATTTTGTCTACCCAATAAATAAAGGTGAAAATTTTGAAAAATACTTAACCTAAAGAGAAATAATAGGTCAAAATAAACTCCTAGATTTCATAATAGCTATGCACAATGGATCTTTATTAAAATAAAATGCACATTTTGCAAGTATATTTGAATTGATTTTAAGGAATCCATGAAGTGTATATTAAAAAGATTCTATTACTTAGTATAATAGAGGAAAACAATTCAATATTCCCCAAATATTTTAGTTAAAAAAATTATATAGACAGATTAATAGATACAGTTTTCCAAAGAGAAGTGGAATTCAGTAGGTATAAAGGGTATTTTTTGATGAAGGAATGACAAGGGACTAACACAACTAGTCACTACACTACTACTGAATATTTATATCTGATTTATAAAGTCAATCTATGTTGATGTGTGTTCTATTTTAAACTTGAGAAAGCAACTGAACCATGACTTAATTTTTTGAACTTCCTAAAAACGAATGCCATATTGTACCTCTCCCTGCATTCCTGCTGCCTAGCTTAGTGTTTGAGACATAGTAGTTGTTACTTACCAGCTGTTTATAAATAAGTAAATACATAAACAGATGAATGAGGGTTTAGACTTTTTTTAAAAAAACCTACTCTGGATAAACCTTAGGAATGGCTCTTTCTATAACTGTTTATAAACACAGACCAATGCATACATGGAAAGAAAGGTGTAGTAGTCACTGTTGTTACTTGGTTCATATTCCTTCATCACCCAGTGTGTCAGCCTTGGAGCTACTGATGTTTGGCCTGGATAATTATTGTAAAAGATAGGATGTTCTGGCATTGTAGGATATTTAGAAGCATCCCTGGTCTCTACCTATTAAATACAAGTACCATCCCTCCCACTAGGTTGTGTTAATCAAAATATCTTCAGGTATTACCAAATCTCTTCCAGGAACAAAATCACCTCTAACTGAAAATGCTGACATTTACCTGTAGTGCACTTATATCTCAGCTTCTTAGTGTATTGGCTGCTAACAGCTATCCTCTTCTCCTGAGAATTGTCCTTAGCCCCTGTGAGTTGCCTCTCTAGGAAAGGTCTGGGAAGTTATGTCCTTCCTCCAAAGATAGGTTTAGACAATGAATGAATGGTGAAAGTGAGGAATAAAAGATGCCTGTAGATGAGATATCTCTGAGGTACTATTCATGTCCCAGTGTTTCCAGTAGGATCAGATCAAGACTATGCTTCAGTTGAAACTACATGATTACCTCGCTCCACTACCTCCCTCCATCTTATTCTATTACCTTTACTCTCTTATAGGATCCTCCTCATTCTCCCTTACTCTTTCAATAAACCACTTGCATAAAAATTCCCATCTCAAGGTCCATATTAAGAGAACCCAACCTAAAGACCTGTAAGAAAATGGGCAAGGAGAAAATAAAATGCTTCTTTGACAAGCATTAAAAGCTCATCACAAGAATTTAAGAGAGATTTTACTCAGGGTGTTAAATGACATCTGATCTTTCTGCAGAGAAGATCACATGCAACACTTAGCACTTAAGTGTAGAATGTTACCAGGGTATGAATGGTTGTGGAGGAATACGTGGTAACTTACTACCTTTTGCTCTTCAATATTTTCAACATTTTGATCAAGAAAGCATGGGCCTCAATTTTTCCTTTTCAGGGGAAATATATAATATTTATTCAATTTGTAAAAAGCATATGATTTTTCTTCATCACATATCATTGTACTTGAGGAAAACAAGGAGTATGTCTTTTTATTTGTACTGGAGATTGAACTCAGAGGTGCTTTATCACCAAGTTACATAGTCACATCCCTAGTCCTTTTTATTTTTTATTTTGAGACAGTTCTCACTAACTTGCTTATGGCCTCTCTTAGTTGCTATGGCTGGCCTTGAACTTGTGATTCTCCTGTATCAGTCTTGTCAATCACTGGGATTACAGATGTGCACCACTATGCCTGGCTCTTGCTCACATACTTCCCACCCAGAAACTTTTGTTAATACTGTAACTCTGACTGAAATATCTTTTACTCATGTCAAAATACTCAAAGTTTATCCACATTTCAAGTCCATGTTTCATACTCAAAATGCTTCATAAAGGATTTTAAAATTCCCTTGACTAAAGAGTCCTCTTCTAGCACTTTTTCATTGCATTACATTATGTGAGTTATAATTATATGTCTCTGTACAAAAATCCTCTAGGGTAGATGAATGTTCTCTAACTCCAGTCTTTATTTTTATTTTATTTTATTTTTGTACTTGTAGATGGACAGCATGTCTTTTATTTTATTTGTTTATTTTCATGTAGTGCTGAGGATCAAACCCAGTGCCTCACATGTACAAGGCAAGCATTCTGCCACTGAGCTACAGCCCCAGCCCTTTAACTCTAGTCTTATCTAATGTTTGTCAAAGGAATAAGCAAATGAATAAATGAATGAGGAAAGGTTATTTCTGTGGACTCTTACTTGTTTTCCTTTTGGCAAACTTATACAAATAAATTAAACCAAAGAATCTTAAGAAGAATTAACAGAAAAGCAACTTAGACACAAAACCTTGTTTTTAAGAAATACAATAAATACACCAACTAATATGAATATGACCTTTTAGTTGATTTTTGAAAGTTTATTTTTCTCAGTTGTAATGTGTATTCTCAAATTAATTCTCAAGCAGCTGCACTAATAAGAATACACATCTTCTGCTTTAGAAACTCCTAAATGCCATTTCTCAGAGAGAATTACCTGAAGAGCTTGTTTAAAAATATAGTTAACCTGGCCTAACTCCTGAATTTCTGTCCCATTAGATCTGAGGTAGAATATTGGACACTCAGTCAGGTTTGGAGATAGTTGCTCTTTTTCATGCCAAGAGATCTCAAGGCAACTAACTCAGTTCTTTCTGTGCTCCCCTGTCTAGTTTAAGGCCCAGCTTAAGTCTCATGTTCCAAATCATTGCCTTCTCTTTTTTACATGTATTACTCAAAAACAGATAGCTATAGTGGTGACTAGGACTTTTCTCTTCACTATTTCACTTAGTTAGACCTTTCACTACCTATTTATCTGTATGTTCCTAGTGGGGGAAAACAAGTGAATTCTTTCTTCCATTCTATTTCCAGAGTATTAGGCAATTTTACCTACTTTAAATTAAATACATTATTTTTTATTTAGGTAAGAGAAAAAAATTAAACCTTGTAATCATTGAAATATATAACATGAGAAGCACTGAATGAGATGTTGGGTTTTTTATTTTTTATTATTTTTATTTTTATTTATTTTTTATTGGTTATTCAAAACATTACAAAACTCTTGACATATCATATTTCATACATTAGATTCAAGTGGATTATGAATTCCCATTTTTACCCCAAATACAGATTGCAGAATCACATCGGTTACACATCCACGTTTTTACATATTGCCATACTAGTGTCTGTTGTATTCTGCTATCTTTCCTGTCCTCTACTATCTCCCCTCCTCTCCCCTCCCCTCCCATCTTCTCTCTCTACCCCATCTACTGTAATTCATTTCTCTCCTTGTTTTTTTTTCCCATTCCCCTCATAACCTCTTATATGTAATTTTGTATAACAATGAGGGTCTCCTTCCATTTCCATGCAATCTCCCTTTTCTCTACCTTTCCCTCCCACCTCATGTCTCTGTTTAATGTTAATCTTTTCCTCCTGCTCTTTCTCCCTGCTCTGTTCTTAGTTGCTCTCATTATATCAAAGAAGACATTTGGCATTTGTTTTTTAGGGATTGGCTAGCTTCACTTAGGATAATCTGCTCTAGTGCCATCCATTTCCCTGCAAATTCCATGATTTTGTCATTTTTTAGTGCTGCGTAATACTCCATTGTGTATAAATGCCATGTTTTTTTTTAATCCATTCATCTATTGAAGGGCATCTGGGTTGGTTCCACAGTCTAACTATTGTGAATTGTGCTGCTATGAACATCGATGTGGCAGTATCCCTGTAGTACGCTCTTTTAAGGTCTTCAGGGAATAATCTGAGAAGGGCAATAGCTGGGTCAAATGGTGGTTCCATTCCCAGCTTTCCCAGGAATCTCCATACTGCTTTCCAAATTGGCCACACCAATTTGCAGTCCCACCAGCAATGTACAAGAGTACACTTTTCCCCACATCCTCGCCAGCACTTGTTGCTGTTTGACTTCATAATGGCTGCCAATCTTACTGGAGTGAGATGGTATCTTAGGGTGGTTTTGATTTGCATTTCTCTGACTGCTAGAGATGGTGAGCATTTTTTCATGTACTTGTTGATTGATTGTATGTCCTCCTCTGAGAAGTGGAGATGTTGGTTTTTTAAAAGTAAATACTTTATCATTGTAAGGCTAAACGGAGTACATGAAAGGAACACTGAAGGGCAGAAAACTTCCTGAGAAAGCATGTTTTAAACACAGAGGCTACACCCTTGTATTGTTCAGCTTCCTGCAGTGAGCAACAGTTACCTTTATAATATTTAAAATTAATAATAAATTCATTACCAAATGGCCCCTAAATAGAGATGATAGGTGTGGAGACTGATACATAATTTAGAATGGATATACTACTTGGATGTAATGAATCACTTTAGCATTCCAATATCCTGAGTCATCTGCGTGAATCCACAAGCATGGGGATAATAATTCTCACCACTCACACAATGATCTCTGAGATCTACACTGAATAGAAACCCCCAATCCAACTTGAGTCAGTCATGACTAATCCTGTTACAGTCAAGGATTCAAAGCAATTCTCTCACAGTCCTCTTTTATATGCTATTTCTCTGCTTAGGGCTGAAAGCTTCCTCTAGACTATTCTGTAAATATTGGTCAATATAAATATTCAGTTTGTTTATACTCCCCATGAGCTTTCTCTGTCAAGCAATAGACTAAAGAGTCAGGTAAAGTCTATTTCTCCTTAGGATAGATCATGTGCTGAAGTGGGAAATAAATGGTTAGTCAGAATTATTACTACATAGAGAGATAGTCATAATTTCTCAGTAAAAGTTTTGAAGTCATTAGACTGGCAAATATCATACTCCCTCCCCTGAGTCAGGAAACAGCATGTTCTTTCTGATTGTGTTGAAATTGAACCAAAGGGTGATTTCAAGCTCCTTGAAAAACTCACACACTGTAAAGTAAAAATGAAGGACTATTGGAAAGAGGAGAGGGAAAAAGAGTTAAGATTGGGTTCATCCTCACAGTGTTAAGAAGCCAATATATCTAGTAGGAGATGTTGAGCTGAAGAAACTAGTTCCTGCCTCATCGAGTGATTGCACTACGGTAAGGTTAGGACAAGACAGTGTAGTCCTGAGGCTAGCCAACAGATGAGGAACTCAAGGAAGTATCCTGCAAGAGTTAGTAAAAAATAACAATAACTTCCAAATAAAAGCTTATTTTCCTCTCACATTAAGAAGTCAGGAGTAGATAATCCTCCATGGCTGGTTGGATAACTTTAATAAATCCTCAGAATTCCAGATTTCCTCATCTTACTCCTTGCATAGCCAAACCTAGCTACAAGAAAAGCTAGGTAATAAAGCCTTTTTCCTACCATATATACAAGTAATAATGAGTTATTCTATTTCTTAGGTGAAAAGGAGAAAGATATTAGCTGACAGAAAGCAATATCTGCATGTGATATACAAACTCTTAAGAAGAATCACATGGTTCCTACTTCTTTCTGTTTACACTAATATAATCCTCTCCTTTGAGTAGGGACAGCACTTACAGCTTGATTGTAAGAAATAGAATGTGGAAAATATGACAGGATAGAGATGATTAGCATATATAATTATATTACATAAAGTTGTAGCATTTTGTGTTTTAGGAGTCTTTCTCTCTTCCAAGAATGTCTAAGAGGAAGCAAGCAATCATGTTGGTGAATTTTTTTCAGCAACAAACTGAGGAGTCCTCTAAGGAGCTGAGGGTAGCCTTCAATCAACAGCAAAAAATAAAGCTCTCAGTCCAACAACCACAAATAACTGAATGCTGCCAACAACCATAAGAGCAAGAAAGCAGACCCTTTCCATGTTGAGCCTCTAAAAGAAAATCTAGCTCTGGATAAAACTCTGATTGAAGCCATGTGAGACCCTGGGCCAAGCTATGCCCAGACCCTTGACATACCAAGAAACTAAGTTAATAAATGTATACCGTATTAAATTAATAAAGTTGTGATATTTTATGCAGTAACAGAAAACTAACATACTAACACTGAAAGCAACTGAGAGATGATCAAATTACTACAAAAAATCTTAACTTAGTACCTAAAATATACTATTTGATAAGTATAGGCTATCATCATCATCATCATCATCACTACCATCATCACCATCAAAATCATCATAATTTCCTAATCCTGGATTCCTCCAATTTTGCCATCATCTACCCTAGCAATTTAGCAGCAGGGAACAAAATCTAATAGGGCAAATAGCTCTTCTAGACATATCACTTCTAGACTTCTTGGAAGCACCCAACTTTAAAATCTAATTGGAGTTGAATTTCCATTATTACTGCACTGGTGATTCTTGTATATCCATCTGCCACTCCATTCTAAGAACCTGCCTCTCAAGGACACAACAATCTCTTGGTCATGCCTCATTGGGAAAGAATTGAAGAAAATAAGATAGAATACACTACTCTAGGGGTTCGGTTCAGAACTGCAGGCAAGTCTACAGAAAATAGATATCATTTTGTGGAGTCAGGCTGAGGATAAAAAGAAACAATTAGCTAGAGGTTAAGTGGCAAAACAATTGCTAGAAGCCTAAGGTTAAAATGTCATGGGATATTAGTAAAATATTGGAAGAATTATGTGAGAGCAAAAGTTACAAATTGCTTTGAAATCTAAATCTATGCATTTTAATACAATGTAGCAGAACCAATCTGAGTATTTGGTTAATATTCTAGCACATGACAAGAATACCAGGAGGAATTTTAAACATGTTTAAAACGAGAGTATAAAAAAATAAAGAAACTTTCAGAATATTTCCAGAGAAAGCTTTTATAAGGCCATACAAACCCTGAGCTATTTTAGATGATAATGTGTTAAGGCAAATTAACATCCCCTATATCAAGCAAAGATTTCAAAGCTAAGCCATTACATATAATGGAGTGAGGCAGAAAAATGAAATCTACTCTATGAAGTATATAAAACAAATAGAAATTGCTGTTATGAGACACTATAAAATAGTCAATAATTCAAAAGATGATTAAAAATAAACAACATATTAGTAAAAAAACCTGGCAGAGGCAACATTCTAATAATGGATTTTGGTTTTTGGCTTATAGCAGCTCAAGGATCTTAGAGGGAATTCAAACAGAATAGCTATTATGCCAAAAATCTAACGTAGTTTTTGGTTAAGTTTATTTTTACATTTAAAAAACTCAGGTAAAACCATATATTTTTAAGAAGAAAAAAGTACTCAAAAGTAATGAAAACTAAAGTCCACAGATATTAAAAATAAAAAAAGATATCTCTCCAAGAAGTACACTGGTGTTAATTGGTAGAAGATATCAGAAGTTATTTAATTTTTAAATTCTTGGAATCAAATTTTTTTCTTCCTTATTTGATTCATACTCCTGTTCTACAAACATAGTAAGTTAACTTCCCAAATTCTAGCCAATATATAAGAAAATATTTTAACATTGTTCCTGAGTAAAAATTTCCATTCCTACAGAATTGGGTTTCACCTTTTTCCCCCCATAATATGTCCCTATTTTTAACAACAGTGATAATATAATAATAAGGTCACTATCCCAACGTTTCTCTCCAGTATAGTCAGCTTTGTACAAAAGATACATGATTCTAATAACACTACAGAGAACACTAAGCCTCATAAAGTATCTCTGGTCATTGTGGGAGGGGCTGAATGAGAAAATATAATTATTAGTGACTGTAAGCCAATCAATACCACTCTGGGAAACATTTTGGCAATGGTGGCTTAATAATGTCATCTATAACCAAAAGTCATGAAATGTTACCTTCCTGTAAAATAATAGATAGATGAAAGAAGAAAAAGGAAGGGAGAAAAGTAAAGTTTTTAAAGGTTTCTTTCTCAAGGTATAGTTTTTTTTTATTTGTTGGCTTTCTCCCTTTCCATTCAGAATGACGTGTGTTCATGATCAAAAAAATTTTTCATAATGGAGTGAATTATGTGTCAATGAAGTTTATGAACTTAAAATATGAACACTGCAGGGTAACCAAATAGAGTTTGAAGGGTTTCTTCATTTCTCTTTGTTTCCTTTTCCTTGTTTTGGTGTTTGTTTGTTTGGTACTAGGGAACAAACCCAAAGTGGCAAGGCTTGCACATGCTAAGCTAGGGCTCTTCCACTGAGCTATATACATCCTGAGCCCAGCATTCTTTTTAAGATAAAAAGGGGAAAAGGGTATGTCCACAATACAATAGAGATAATGTAGGCTTCACTGATAATCATGGAGTTACAAATAGCAGACACCTTTTAACATGTTCATTTTTGGTGACTTCTAAGAATTTAGTTTTTCACAGTTTTTGTAATCAATATGTAAACAAGCTTATCTGGTGTCATATAATCAAGAGTTTGTTGTTGTAACAATATCTTTTCAATACTATAAAAAATTTTTGATACAATAGTTTCCCTGAGGGAGACTTCAGTTAATATACCAGCATCCAAAGGGAAATTAGAATAGACAATTCAGACTTTATAGATGAAGTCAAGGCATATTTTTGGATCTGAAGATGCTGACATGTTACTAATAATATAAACATGTTGTCTCATTAATCCTCATTATGGTTTGGATCTGGAATATCCCACAAGAACTCATGCAGCACGGTTCAGAGTTAAGGACTGGGGAAAGGGATTAAATCATAATAATCATCATTAATCCTCCTTGTCAGTGGATTAATTAATTTGAGCTGAATGGACTACTTGGAGGAGGGACTTACTTGGAGAAATTGGATCATTGGGGCAGGTCTTAGAAGGATTTATCTTGCCCCTGTTCTCTCTCTCTCTCTCTCTTTCTCTCTCTCTCTCTCTGAACTAAGCAGTTTTCCTCTGCCATGACACTCTGCCTCACCTCAGGTTCCCCCCAAATGAAGCCAGTTGACCATGGACTGAGACTTCTGAAACTGTGAGTCACCATAAACTTTCTTCCTCAAAGTTTTTCTTGTCAGGTATTTTGGTCACAGGAACAAAAAGCTGACTAATACACTCCTTAATCTTACACTGAACTAGAGTTGATCTGAAATCTTCCAAATTCAGTTCTTTCTTATTCTCATGCTTTTCTTTGTTCCTTCTATCTTGGATGCTATTCTGCACTATCTTTGTCTTTCAAAACATTATTCATCCATCTTTTAATGTCCAGATCAGTGCCAGTTTTTCATGGTGTCCTCATCATAATCATCCCACTAAAAGTAATACTGTTCATGAAATAGAATCTATTTGAAGAAATAACCTTAATGAATTCCAATGGCACCACTTCATACATTATACCTTGTATCTTGACTATTTCTTCTTTATATGCTTTATTTTTTTAAAAAAAAATACTTTTTAGTTGTTGATGGACCTTTATTTTATTTACTTATTTATATGTAATGTTGAGAATCAAACCCAGTGCCTTACACATGCAAGGCAAGCATTCTATCTCTGAGCTACAACTCCAACCCCCATATGCCTTCTTTTGAGGGTAAGGTTGAATATAACTGTATTTCCACCATAGGAACAAGGACAGTGCCTTGCAAATTACTTGGAGAAAGCTGACAAATGTTTATTGAATAAGCTAACCAATTAATGAATGAAGGGTGGATAATTAGAGAAGAGGTAATAGCTCAATTGTGCAGTAAATGCACTAAAAATTCAAAGAAAGAGAGATAACTCATGTTAAAATAGTCTGGCAGGGCATCATAGATCATGAGCTAAGGACTGAAAAATGGGAAGAAGTTTGTAAAGAATATTTTAGATACTGGCACGAACATGGTGCATTGAGTCAGGGACAAAATAACACAAAGTCAAAGTAAAAAAATCTAGTCTGTCCTCTAGAATGTAACCTTTCCCAAATTCTACGATATAAACTTTATGAGGTTATTTATCGGTAATGTACAGATTTTTATCATTCTAGTAAAAACTCTCTTGGGGCTGGGGATGTGGCTCAAGCGGTAGTGCGCTTGCCTGGCATGCGTGCGGCCAGGGTTCGATCCTCAGCACCACATACAAAGATGTTGTGTCCTCCGAAAACTAAAACATAAATATTAAAAAAAAAAATTCTCTTTCTCCCTCCCTCCCTCCCTCTCTCTCTCTCTAGAAAAAAAAAAAAAAAAAGTAAAAAAAACTCTCCAAAATGGACTGGCAACCAAAATGAATCAGTTAAAAAAAAATCTAGCTAGGCCAAAATAGAACCAAGGGAAATATGCAGCATTCATAGAATTTAATAAACGTACTTGGTTTGCAACAGGCATTTAAAAAGTATTATGCAATTTAGAACAATGTATGAATCACAAGGGTTGCTCCTTTTTATACTCAATAGGGTCTGAGGGTGTGGCAGCTGGCTCATATCTAATCTGGAAACTCATCCTAATGAGAGTTTAGTTGCCAGTAAAAATTTTGCTTCATGATGCTTCATGATTCTACATTTTCCTTTCAAGAACACTTAAAACTCACATCTTGGATTTTCAGATGTGACTAAAATAGCCAGAGGGATCCTGAAGGACACCGATTATACCATAGTAAGATAATTTGCTGTTTCAAATGGTAATGGTGACCAATTATGCTTTGGTACTGCAAATATGGAGGTGACAGTAGTGCTCTGAAGAAATTTTGTACACTGAGTTCCAAGTTTTATAGTGTCTTTCCACCAATATTTTGAAACAAATTTAGCGTTAAGCTTTTCAATATGCTGAGCTGTCAATCAAGTTTCAGTTTCCAGGTGTTGCTCTTTTAAGAAAGCATAGTGCTTTACTTACCCTGATTGGTAACAGCAAGTATGTCCACCCTAACACTTCCAATAACAATCTACAGATACTTTGTCATTTTGCAATGGAGAAAAAGCTTAATTTTCTATATAGCATGAATAAGCCTTTAAGAAATCAATTTCTAATGCAGAGTAATACTCCATTGTGTATAAATGCCACATTTTTTTTATCCATTCATCCATTTATCAAGAACTATGTAATGTTTTGAACAGCCAACAATAAAAAATTTAAAAAAAATAAATAAATAAATAAAATAAAATGGTATCTTTAAGAAAATAAAATTGAAACTATGTATTTCAAGAAAATACTTGCAAAGTGAAATCCTAATAAAGAATTGCTTTTTAAAAAATAAAAAAAAAAAAGAAATCAATTTCAAAGCAGATTTCCAGAAGCAACTTCTAAGGGGAGCTGAAAGAATGATGTTTTAGCGTGCTTTGATACCTACCAAAATTCCCAAATTACATAAATGCTTAATAACAAATAAGCATTTTGCATACAACATTACCTTTCCTGGAAAACCTTAAATAAAATTCAAAAGGTACTTCATCAGTACTTTTAAGTTTAGAACATTTGAAAACTATTGCCTAAGTTTTAAAAATATTTTTTGCTCCCCCTTTTTTGGCATCCACATTAAGAAACACATTTCTATTTAATGTTTTGTGGATTTAACATCTTCCAAAGGATATTATAATTAAGTAACTACATGAATTAAGTGCTGGTTTACTGTCTTATAATCACTGCCAACAGATAACCATTAAGGACAAAAATTAAGGCACTCTTGTAGAATAAACATTGAGAGGAAGTGGAGATGTTTATCCTAAAACAACAGACTGATATTGAGACAGACACAATATTCTTTCTATATTACACTTTTTATATCATATTGAAAGAAATTGTTCTTAGGTAATTGAATATCAACAACAAAACCAAACTATAATGTTACAAATTAAAAGGGATGGGTAGATAATAAAAAGTCATAAGGAACCTGGTTCTCATTTGCATTAAAGTTACTGCATATGGCAATGAATCTTAAATAATTCAAACAAAAGTCCAATTAAGATGCTTTTAATTTCAAAGCAGAAGTTGCAACAGTATAAAAACAACATCTAATCATAATATTTACCAAGTTTCAACATGTTCATGGCATTCAAAATGTCAGAAAAGGTCATACAGTAGAATGTAGCTGTAAATTCTTTGCCACTCTTCCCATCCCCCCCCCAAAAAGGCTATTTCTATTGCCCTCAAATATAAGCACGCAATATTCTATGACTTTGAACATAGAAGAGTAAAGATTTGGTGAAGGAGGTGAGTGAGAGCAAGAAGAATAAATATTTAAATACCTGTATTTGATCTTTTATTTCTTTGATCCAGAATAATTAGCTATTAAAATCAATTTGAATTGATTTTTCAATATTAATAAAAAATGAAAAAACCCAACAGTCCATTCATGCATCTAAAATGATAAGTTATCATATCAAGCAATTTTTTTCAACAAATTATTAGAACAATTGCATTTAAAAAAATGTTGACATGTCCTATAATTTCTTTTGCAATAGAATGTGAGGAAAATAACACTATAACTTCTGTAGCTGTGCTATTAATACTACCACTTCTAATTTTCTTACTAGGGTTATTTCTTTTTGGAAACTAGCTACCATTGCTATGAGAACCTTAGGCTATGTAGAGAGATCATACTAAAGATAGTTAAGGCAATGATTAGCCGAGCACCAGTATACTACCAACTCCAACTGCCAGCCATGTGAGTGAGCCATCTTCGACTTCCCAGCTCAGTCTAGCATTGGAATAATAACAGCCAAGTCAACCCAACTTAGAGATTTCAGATTATATATTCAACTAACTTTTAAGAATGATTATGAATATCAGGTTTTGATATCATATCAAAGAAAAAAATCCATAATTATTTAAATAATCTATTTTAACACTCTTCCCTTTCCAACTATCTATCTGGGTAAGGTCATATCTTCTTATATATTTCAACCAAAACAACACATTGCAATAGACTGACTGCAGAGCAAACATGAGAATCCAATTATTCTCTTTTAACCAAATATCAAAGAAATCTGTAGTGGGGCACACAGTAGTACACATCTGTAATCCTAGCTACTCAGGAGGCTAAGGCAGGGGGATGGCAAGTTCAAGCCCAGCCTGCACAACTTAGCAAGACCTCATCCCAAAATAAAATAGTAAGAAGGTAGTTCAGTGGCAGATGTTTGCCTAGCATGTGTGAATTCCTGGGTTTCATCCCCAGATCAAGAAGAAAAAGAAAAAAAGAAATCTTCAAAAAATGTAAAGCAATATATCATATACATTAATGATTTTGTTTGAAAATAGTTTTCTTCACAAAAATATATAATTTAAATAATAATTATAATGCATATTATATATACATTATATATAAGTACATATATATACATTATACAATGTATATATAATTTGTGTTAAAAATATACTAGTAGTAACTCCCCAGTTCTCCTACTACCTAGTCCCTAGCAATGACAAATCTACTTTCTATTTTCTATGTGTTTGCCAATTCTGGACATTTCATTTAAATGAAATCATATAATATGTGGCCTTTTGTGTCTGGCTTCTTTTACTTAGCATAATGTTTTCAAGACTTACCCATGTTGTAACATGTATGAGTAGTTAATTCCTTTTTGTGGCCAAATAATATTCTAATATATATATATATATATATATATATATATATATATATATATATTGCATTTTATTTATCCATTTATGACCTAATTGACCTTTGGGTTGTTTCTAATTTTTGGTTTATTTGAACAATTATGAACATTTATATATTAGATTTTGTGTGACTATCTTTGTAATTATCTTGGGTATAGACTAATACTGTTTTAAGTGAACTGATAAGTACATTAAGCATTTCCAAACTATAAATATCAGTTATAAAAGCTACATAAATTAAATCTCTTTAAGGGATCCCTCCAAATTTTTTTAAAAATATAATGGGTTCCTGAGACCAATAATGTAGAAAATGCTACTATACAGAAAATTTTTCCTACTCTTTCCTTTTCAAGGAAATATGAAAATGTAATATTTTTAAATTTTCTTTAAATTATTTATTCAAAGGAATTCTGATTTCACTTTTGGCTCTTACAAAATTTTCTATCTTTTTAAAACAATATTCTTAGTTGTAGATGTACCCAATACCTTTATTTTATTTATTTATGTGGCACTGAGGATCAAACCCAGTACCTCACGTATGTGAGGCAAATGCTCTACCACTGAGCTACAACCCCAGCCCAAATTCTGCTATCTTGACAGATTTATGTCCCAACCTATTTTTAAAGAGAAATAATGATTAACCACTACAATAAAATCATCTAACAGAGGGTAAATACCATGATAGCATATGGAAGATATTTTTTCTATAAAGATGCAAAAAAGGGTGAAATGTTATATTACTTTTTATAAACTTCTAGATATTTCTAAAAATATCAAACTTTTTAAAATACACATGTTCCTCAATTCTATGACCTAAATGGGCTCCTGTGCAAATTCTCAGAACTTTGTGATAATTTCCTTGGCCCTTTTTTACTTGGGGAAGACATTTCTGGTCCTGTAAAGCTAACTTCTATCAAAGTTCTAAAAGTTGGCATTTCTCTACCTTCTACCCATTTTTCACAGAATACTCTTTTCATTAGGCATTTCACAATTGTAATTCTTGAACCAGTATTTTATATTCAGTCTAAGAAAAAGCTTCAAATATCCTAAACACGATCAGCACATGTATCTTCCAAAAGATACTAGACTCATAAATTTCTAAAGCAAATTCATTATCTTTAAATGACTACACATGTCAAAATTGTTATATTCTCTGACCCATGATTATATATCTGTTTCTCATTTCTGAATTTCTCCAAATTTAAAAAGCAATTCATATAGTCAACCAAATTCCTAAAGGATTTAGATCACATTTTTCTGTGTAGGATAAAGTTCTATACAGCATTGGAAATAGAAAAGATACTATAAGATATTTAATTATCCATCCATTATTAAAGGACTATATTCAATAATAAACATTTTTCTAAGGTAATAGTTTACCCTTTCTTGAGAATTGAAAATGAAATTCTTTCACTGGATGACTGTTCAATGAAGTGGGATAGAAATTTCCTTCTGACAGTCGATTTTAATTTTCTCAAAGGTCACCCAATTATTCCTGATTGAATCCCCTTGTGACACACTAATTTAGAAATGTTTCCTCATTAGTGCCAACATCTTCCAAGTTCTGGGAGACCTTCAAGTATTACATCATTCATTTAAAATGTGGATTCAAACAGGAAAAAGAAAATCTAGGTTTTTAGATTATAATTTTGTTTTACATACATGTATCCTGTAAAAGAGACAGTGTGTATATTCAAAAGTTAGTAGGGTAGCATGAAAAGTCAAATGCTTTGGAGTTCAAATGTTGCCTCTGTCTCTTATCAGCTGAAGAACCACAAAGAAGTTATTGGGGCTCTATTAGACTCACATTTCTCATCTGCAAAAGTAGAAGCAACATCAACTATCAAAAAGGAAGTAGTTTTCCTGATAAAATAAAGGGATCTGTATATTGCTATATTTTATCAAAGTTGTTACAATGATCATCAGAGTAAACATCAACTTAAGGTAACATAGATCCAATAAGAAATCCATTACAATCTAGAATAGAAAAGCTATTACATAACTCCACTAAGGGCAAGCATAATGGTAATGGAAGAAAAGGTATGATTTTCATAGACGCACAATGGCCAATAAAATACCCCTAGTTTCTTTGCTGCTGTTGTTGTTGTTACGTTGTTATTGTTAATTCTTTTTTTTTTTTTTTTTTTTTTTTTTTGCTTAAGGAAGAAGAGGAGAAACAATAACCTGTGAGAAGGGAACCATTTTCCACTTCACTGTAAGAGACCTGGTAGGGAAATTACTTTTGCTGAAACTACCAAATTTTTAACTCTTATTCAGTGCAGCAGCCTTTAGCTCCTCCTGTGTCTAATGCTACCACAAGTATTAATCAGAATTATTTTTCTCAGACATCATTTTGATGTTCTTCCTGCCATGCCCAGATGTGTAGAAAGGCACAAAAGCCCCCTACTATCTAACAAAGACTCTTGTTCCAAGTTCTACCATACGGTACTACACCACTCCTTGTGAACTTTACATCACAACTGTATATTACAGTAAGAAAGACTCAGTTTAAGAGTGGATTCTTGCTTAAACTTCAGTATGTTTAAAACTACATGTAATAATAAATTATTAACTATAGCACCCTATTGTGCTACAGAACACTAAGACTTTCATATAACTGCACTTTTGTATATTTCAAAATAACCAGAAAAAAAGGATTTTGAATGTTCCCAACAGAAAGAAATAAATGCTTGAGGTAACGCATATGCTACTTCCTCTGATTTGATTATTACACATTATATACATGTGCCAAAATATTATACACCAGCCCAGAAACATGTACAATTCATGTATATCAATTTTAAAAAGAAAATATAAAAAATTCTAAAAAAAACCCTGAAAAATGTGTAACTCTGATTTAAAACTTTCTGATTATTTTTCTGATGTACTCACAGAACACAACATTAAATGTGATAGCCATTTATTAAAAATGGTAATACTTGGGAGTACTGATGCCCTCTAATACAATTACTGACTGATCTAAATCAATTAATGTGAAGCAAATTCCATTTCATTTCCTTAAGACTTAATTAGAGATCAAATTTATGTTATGCAAACATTTATTTATAGTAGTACCAATCAAATATTTTTTTCAAAAGCAATTAGATTACAAAAAAAACATACTGGGGAAAGGGAGATTACTGGACCATACAACACACAGTATTGTTCTCAAACAAGTACTCAAGTAGTGTAGTTTCATATATAGGCTAGATAGTCAATGCCAATTAATTCTAATTCTTTTAAAACTTAAGTATGGTCATTTATCTGCTGGTAGATTACCTATCTCTTTACTATAACCTAGCCAACTGTCAACAAATAGGGTAAATGTGTGTGTGGGGGGGTGTGTGTAAACAATACTTACTTTAATGAAATTATTAACTTTTTTGGAAACTGCTGAACACTGAACAAACTAATATTTAAAATCAATCTAAGAACAAATTTAAAGGAAAACAGATATGAAGATGCACTGCACTTTTCATTAACTATTATCAGTTTTCTCTAAACATTTCCTTACTCACTAACTCTGAATGCTCATACGGCATCTCATTTGTCTTATCCTGAAGATGGAAGACTGTCCCAAATATTTTTCCCTTCTCAGGGAAAACTAAGCATCAAGATGTCCTAAGAGACTAAGGCAGTATTTCAATGTAGAAAACACTACCTGTTTTTCTCTCTTCCCCCTCCTTTTATTTTTTAACCTACCTGATGCTGAATCCTGATGTAATTGGAAATATTTTAATTCATCCTATCAGCACTGCTTTCCTTCCTTCTATATGGAAGAATTAGAGAATGAGAAAAAAAATGCAGAAGACTAACATTACCTTCTTCCATTATATCCCATTACTCTTCTATCCTCATTTCTGGTTAGATGAATTTCTCTTTCTTTTCCTTATTTCTTTTTTTTTCTTCTTAGAGTATAATTCCTGGCACTATCGCTTCTCGGCCTTTTGGCTAAGATCAAGTGTAGTAAAGTGATGAAAAATAAATATTTTATAAATAAAAGAATAAACAGAAGTGAATCAATAGTCTCCATCCTTTTCTTTGATGCAAGATCTTCCAACCCACCATGTTTAGTTAACCACCAGATTCTTAGTTAAGCTATTAAGATACTACTTACCCTCCCAAAACCATTAAACTAGTTCTTTGAAAACCATTTTCCGAGTTTATATATCTTAAACATCATTTTGAGCATATTCATTCAAGAAGTTCTTTCTTGAGCATCTTTTGTCTACTCACAGTTTGTAGAAGATTTAACATAGTTTCGTGAGTATAATATATTTCTAACTGTACTCTAAATTCATACCACTCTATATAAGAGGTCCTCTCAATTTGAAATTATTACAAGCTGTCTCTTAAAAGGCTGTTTTGAAAGGAAGCTTCTTCAGAACCAAACAACAGCAATAAGGCTGTTGATAAGCAATAAAGGGAGAATCGCTGCTATTTGAGATTCAAGCTGAGAATGGATTCTCCAGATTGGGCAGAGACTCAGCCAATTCCTAATCCTTTCCAAATTTGCTAGCACAGAAGCTGAAACAGCCCTTGGATTTCCATCTTCTCTTAATGACCAGTGTGAGAGGCAGTTTCACAGGGAAACTATTGACACATGGGCCAGGGAGCCTGCATTTGAACCCCTTCCTGGATTATGAGGTTGCTTAACCTCTCTGTGTTTTGTTACCTCGTCTGCTGAAAGAGTTATTTTTTGTTCTTACCTAATCAATTTTTATGAAGACCACCATGAACTACTGTTTGGAATCTTCTTAAGAAATGTCAACTAAGTCTTTATTAAAATAAATTATATAGGGCTGGGATTGTAGCTCAGTAGTTGAGTGCTTGCCTCACATGTGTGAGGCACTGGGTTCGATCCTCAGCACCACATAAAATAAATTAATTAATAAATAAAATACACACACACACACACACACAAAAGAAAAAAAATCCCTTGAATCACACAGAAGGCTAGGCACAGTGCCTTGCCCAAAATAGTGCCTCATAAAAATTATTGATTTGATTGAATATGAGGTTTTCTCTCATATTAAAAAAATTCTTAGGTTAATTTTAGAGAGTTCCCAGAAATCAGGAATAAGGCAACTAAAGAAGGCTTCCATTGTCAACTTAGTACTTAATAATCATCAAAAATGATGAAAAGAATCCCTACATAAGAATCCACTGTAAGAAAAAAGGAGCCATTATCTATTATACTCCCTCCCAATTAGACTCTAATAAGGAGTCAAATGATTCTGTGTCAAAATCATCTCTCTGATTGAAATTAAATGGTGCTTATAGATAAATCTTAATAGATATCAGAATATACTTTATACTTTTAACTATTTGGGGAAAATACTGCCTTTTCAGTGACATTATATATAGATTAATGACATGTATAATAAAAGGAGTAATAAAGATATGAACAGTATGAAGAGAAGTGGAAAGGCCTTTACCATTTTTCTTTGGCCACATATGAAATTATCTGTCTTTGGGTACAAATAAACTTATCACTGCATTTCCTAATGTGCCCTACAGTTTCTAGGATGAAGAAAAGCTGAATAGTCTAAATTAAGAATTTATTCAAACTTAATGTCAGCAAGATGAATAGCAAATAATGATCCTAAATCCCAGGATGAATGTATTTTCCATCTCATAGCAAAAAACGTAAGCACCATTTTAAGAAAAGATTTTAGTTCTCTGTATCCTATGCCTGGGAGAAATTAGAGTTTCATTAAGAGTAAGTTTTGACCAAATTACATTGTTAGATTGTGTGCATGTTATGAATATATAACAATAAATCCCACCATTATGTACAGTTAAAATGTACCCCCAAAATATGGGGAAAAAATAAAGCTGGGGGTGGTGATGCATACCTGTAATCTTAGCAGCTGGGGAATACAGGAGGATGGCAAGTTCAAAGCCAGCCTCAGAAACAGTGAGGAGCTAAACAACTCAGTGAGACCCTGTCTCTAAATGAAATACAAAATAGGGCTGGAGATGTGGCTCAGTGGCCAAGTGACCCTGAGTTCAATTCCGCATACCTCCACCCTCAAAAAAAAAAAAAAAAAATGGGGAAAAAATAAACCTTGAAAACAGTGTGAGGTTAGGGATTGGGAAAGTTGTCAGATTCAAAATGGAATCACCCAGGATAAACTATGGCTATGAAGAGCTCTCACACAGAGTTTCCCGGATAACGGGAAAGATCACAAAGACAGAGTGCAGTAAAAGGTCAGCAATTTGCTTATACAAGAACACTTGCCTGACACAGCTTCCAAAGCCCAATCCAATGAAATAAGGTCCTATGACTTTAAGGCTAGTTTTACCTGGTAACTACAGCCACTTGACAACCAGAGGTCACCAGCTCTGGCATAAAGCCACAAATGCCAAGGAGCTTTCTTTCAAAACTTTTGAAAGAAAAGAGAAGATTTTCTCTTCTCCACGATAAAACCCTAACCCCTTTCTTTTATTCCTGGGATAAACTTGAGGTTACCCTGGCCTGTGCTTGTATCTCAGATTGCAATCCTATCTTTATTTATTCCCAAATAAAAGTTTCTTTACTGAAAATTCATCTATTTTTCTTTGACTTTGACAGAGTGGTTAAATTAATAAAAATTTTTCTACATATAAATTTAATAATAAGAAGAAAATATATTTTTATCAAATTCCTTCTACATGTCAGGTACTATGGCTAAAAGCTATGTTTTTTACCACCAGTGAAACTCCACATCATGTACAACCACAAGAATGGGATCCTAATTAGAATACATTATACTCGACATATGTAAAATATGTCAAAATACACTGCACTGTCATGTATATCTAAAAAGAGAAATTTTTTTAAAAAGCTGTGTGTTTATTATCTCATTTAACTATTTCACCTATGCTATCCTGACTTTAGAAATGCAGAAATTATTAGTCTTACTGAAGGATACAGTTATCTACCTGTACTCCCCCATGCCCTTAATGTTGCTGCCACCAAAATTCCTACCTTGACCTGGCCGGGCCCCCTGCCTGCCAAAAAGGCCTACTGAAAGTAACTAAATCCTCCCATAACCTGGCTCTGCTAAGCCTCCATATAAAACTCAGACCCTCATGGTGGCCATCAGCCACTTTATCCCACAAAAGGAGCCACACCAGGTGTTTGACTGATTGACTCTGCTGATGAATAAAGAAGAGCTTGCTGGTCCAGGTAGGCTTCCCACCTCCTGGTAACTACAGCCACTTGACAACCAGAGGTCACCAGCTCTGGCATAAAGCCACAAATGCCAAGGAGCTTTCTTTCAAAAAAAGCTCCATCATTTGTCCATCATGTGCTTTCACTGTTTTACTCAAAGCCTCACAATTTTGAAAGGAAAAAAAGTAAAACAGAGGAAAGAGATATTTGAGCAATACAAATCATAACTCATCTGATAGGTGAATTTAAGTAAGAATTAAAGTTTTATATGATATAATAGCTTGGAAACATCTCTCAGAGCTTCAAGCAACCACATGAAAAATGGGAAAGTCATAGCCTGACAGAATTTTCACAAAGAAGAAGGGGGGGGCAGATGAGGAGGAGGGGGAGGAGGAAGACATAAACACTGGGTTCACCTAAGTATTCTGTGGTTTTGTAACTAAAAAATAATTCATGCTATACGACATTAATGGAAAAACCAACAGTACAATATTCAGATGTCAGGAAACAAGTCTTAATGAACTAGCAGACCACCCTTGGATAATGTGTTCAGTTTTAAGTAGAACTTATAACAGTGTCAAAATATAGCGATTTAAAGGAGTTTGAGCAAAATTATTGAGTGTCATGAAATGATGACATAGAAAAAGGAGTCAAGAAAATGAAAAAGATTTGGCCTTGCAAAAAGAGGTTGAGAAGAGGCGTGGTACCTGTCTTCATATATTTGAAAAGCTGCCAGATAAAAGGGAAAAAACAGGTATAGATGCATTTATCATTATGTCAGAGAACAGATTTTTAAGTAGAATTACTAGAGAAGAAGATTTTTGGTTGAAGAGTATATATTCTAAAAATTAGAGCCATCCTGAAAGGGATGTGTGTGTCTGTGTGTGTGGGTGTTCACACAAAAAATTTCATATATTGCTTTTGAGAAAAATTTATATATACAAAAAACTTAAAATTTTGTTACATGTTTCTAATTTTATTCCATATTCTTCTCTAAAAAGCAGACAGTGGCTAATAAATAATTTTTCACATAACAGCTATTTAGTGTCCTGCCCTATAATATCTTTGTTTAATGTAACACATATTAATGTCCATTTTATGCATATATCTAGGACTAGTAGATAAAAATGCTTATATGGTATCCTTCAGGAATTTTCCCAGGGTTAGAATCAGGAGAGGCAGGCAGTAGGTTTTCAATACAATAACCTATAACTAAAGGGAGATGCAATCCAAAGAAATTCTTCAAAAGCCAACATGATAAACAAGAAAAATACAAGTTTGTCTAAGAATCTAAAGAGAATCTGATTACTAAATTCCAGCATATTTAAATAATGGACTTAATATTATAGAACTCCTTCAAATTTTACCAAAACACTATTCATTATTCTTACTTTGTTAATATCTATTTTTATAATAAAGCTCAAAATAGATATTTTTCACATTTTTTCCTGAAAAATCAAATACAATAAAAGACAGAAAATTTTAATTTCTCTCTCATATGCTATTTGCCCCTATAATTCTTATTCATATTGCTAAAGATAATAACCTCTATTTTGTTAATATTATCTTAAAAGAGAATAAAAATGAGAATAAGCCAGCTTAATAATTTATTTTAGTGAATGATTCATTTATCCCTGGGAGTATCCTTGTCCTCAGCAATGCAAATCAAAACATTTCAGTTCTGAGACAACAGAAACCAGCACATTTTTAGACAAGCCCCAATTAAATCCAATATGTCCAATACATTCTCATTTCCAAATTAAAAGTCACTACATAATATGCTCTTTTCCCAGTGATTTGCCATATGCTTCATTTGGCTAGTTCAATCTCCTCTTGGTTGATCTGTATATTATCTAAGCCAACTTATAAAGGTTGGCACTAATTTTCATACACACACACACACACACACACACACACAATGAGGCAATACAAAATTCTCAACAAGTTTTAACAAAGCAGCTCATATCACCAAATCTTGATTATGTAGTGTTGAAAAAGTTCTCTAAGGCATTTTAATATGTTTAGAGACTAGCTTGCTACCCTCAATGGCTATTAGCAATGTGCTCAAATCCCTGTTTGTTATTACGCCAACACACAAATTGTAGGATAATTGTTGGCACAGTGCATTGGTATTTCAACCATGATGTTGATATTTATCTATCTTGGTAAAGGCTGCTATGGGAACTGATAGCTTGTTATTGAAAGGATGGGATAAAAAAAAAACACCAGAAAAGGGAGGAGCAAGAACAAGAATTATATGGCTTATTTAACAATTTAAATAAATACCACAGGAAAATCTATTTGCTACTGTAGCTTTCTTTAAAATTTAATTTATTTTTTTATTAGTTGCTCTTTATAAATATTTCATACTAGCCATTCATATTTCCATGAATGGCCTAAAGAACCTTGGAGGTGGACCACAGACACTTTGGGGGTTACGTTTTTAAAGAAGAAGGATTAGCTCTTATGTTTCTTTTGGTCAAAATATTACTTCTTGTTATCAACAGTCGCTAAAATAAAACATGGCAGTTTTATATAGCATCATGTATAAAATATACAGTATCACATATGCACATTTTCCTGAAAAATGCTAATAAATTTAATCTGAATTTAATCAAGCCTAACAACTCACTTCCTGTTTACAAAAATATAGGGGATACAGAATCTAGTGTGGTGCCACAGGTGTCTCTGTACTATGAAAAATGGTGTGGTAGTGGAGAGACTGTAAAAACATAATGCAATGTATAATATCTGCATGCCAATCCAAATAAATTAAGTAAAAGATAACATTTTTGAGACAATTGATGAAATCTGAATATGAACAGATGATTAGATAATACTGAAAAATCAGTGTTAATCTCATTAGTTGTGACAATGGCATAAAAAGTAAATGCTCTCCCCCACACTTTTTTTGTTTCCAAGATATATCTACTCAAGTATATAAGGGAGAAATGACATGAAATTTGGGAATTGTTTAAAATTCCTCAACAGCCACAACTAAAAAAGAAATAAGTGAAACAAGTAAGAAAGATCTTGAGAATTCTTGAGTGATAGTTATATATGGGTTGATTATCAACATTCTTCACATTTTTATATGTGTTTGGATTATTTATACTAAAGGATTTTATTGTATATTATGGTTCATCAAAGTGTTTTAAGTAATAATGGTGGTTGTGGGTAGCTCTTTTGATAGAACATAAATTCGATACCCTATTTATTCTCTCCAGTATTGAGCTGAGATTCTTACCCATGGATGGTTTTCAGGAGTCTAAGAATCCTTTAATATTTCATTCCCAATTCATTTCTCTTGAGAGAGTCCATATCATAAGATTTTCTAAAATATCAGGGTCCCCATTCAGGTTTGGAAATATCAGAGTAGAAGCTTACTGAAGAAGGTTTGTGACTATTTCTCTTTAGTAGGCTCATTAGCTCATTTATTTTCAAACATTTTTAGCAAATAATCCAAAACACATAATAGATCCTAACTATATATACTACGGCCTAGTTGATGCTTGTTGCCCTGGTTTGGATGATAAATAACATGGTCATCCTAACTCTATACCTGGAGTATAAACAAATGCTTAAAACAGACCAGTTTTTATTGTTGTTATTATTTTAATGTTTGTTTTATTGTAGTTGATCAAACTGGCTAGTAATTAAATGTGTTATTGGCTAAGACAAGACAATGCTTCCCTACCAATCAAATCCTGAATTTCCCAAATAATTGTCAATTATGTATTTTTGTTTTATATTTTCACACTAATGTTAAATTATTTCCCTAAATTGACTGCACACATTTCTTTACAGTACTCTTAGTCTTTGCCCTCATTAGTAGCTTTTTGGTGTATGAATATCTACCAAAATACATGTTAACTTTTCTAGGAATTCATAACTATTATTAGCTTCCTTAAGAGCAAGTTTTTCCACATATGGGGCCATTAATGTACCCTTCTCTAGAATCATTTTCCTCTCTAGTGCTAATCTGATATAGTATCTACTCTATAATTAAGACCTGACAATAGCATTACTTTTCCCTGAAAAAAAAAATATCAATAGACATTGTAGCTAGCCCAAAAGCAATCACTAGCAAATAAAGGAACTTTCCATTCAACTATTTTTTCACAGTTTATTTTCCAGGATTCACCAATGCTGAAAAATACTGGTTACAATATGTGCTATATAAACAACCATTCTAATTGTATGAGGTAATACAGCAATCTGCAATCTCTGGGTGACCTGATTAGAAATATCTGACTTGTATCTATCCATTTTACTTTATGGTATATTTAAGATACCCGGAGCAAATAATCTCCTCTTTTTTAATTATCAGACTCTACCTGCTTTTTATTCCAAAGTAAAAGAAGATAATGACTCCCAGGAAGGAATTAAATATCCAAATTATTTACTACAAAAGTACTAAATCTTTGTATATACTTGAAGAAAGGGCACAAATTATTTTTCACCTTGTAGATCTGTGTAACTACAGATGATGGTGCTGGATGTCTATGCTCAGAAATAAACCTTAAATCTACAGTAGTCTAGCTGTAACAAAATTCAGAAGATAGATTTAAGGGATGAGGCAGAATTCTCTACATCCATCTCCTGTATCTTCACTCCTCTCAAAAAAGCACAAAAGGTGGTGGTGGGTAGGGGGGTATTTCTTGGCCTCTGACAATAGGGGAGAATCAAAAACTTTCAAAACAGAGAAAGACCTTTAGTAGCATTAACTCCAGTCTCTTCATTCTACATATAAGGAAACTATGGCCTAAATAAGTTGAATGACTTGTCCAAGAGTCACATGGTAGTTAACAGAAGAGATAGGCTTAGAGAACTTTTATTACATGCTGTCTTCCTAAAACTAAGGTTTTGGAGGAATAAACAATATTCTGTAGAAAAAGAAGTTTAGATTAAAAGGTATGAGGGAAACAGGTCAAATATTGAGTAGAGTTTAAGAAATTAAGGGAAATAACACAGATAAAATAAGAATTTTAAAATGTGAGACACAATAGGTGTTAGATGAAAATGAAAACAAGGATTTGTCAGATTTTGCTAAATCTCATGTGACATTTTATGGACCAAACCAAATTAAAAAATGTAGCAGATCTAATTATAATGTCATTGATTTACCATTTCACAAATATTAAAATGTGAAAAAGAGCCTCTTAGGGAAATCTGATATGTGGATAAGACAGTATATTTTGAGAAAGCACATTAAAGTATTTGACACTTCATTAATTTCTCACCCTCTTTATCTTCCTCCTCCCCCTTCTCTGGTCAAGATCATCAGCAGCAACATTTTATTGAATACTTCCTTTGTGAAAATAACACTATTCATCTTGTTAGATGGACCTATTCTCAGACCTGAGGACTGTTTTCTGTGCTATTACAAATAGTCCTCAGTCACTATGATACCTGAAAATACGTCTATAGTGAAAAATAACCCACTGTAAACATTAAAAATTCCCCAAACTGGAGTCTAAGGTTATGCTGGAATGAAGAAAAATGAACTACTTTCCAAGTTTAGTATATCTGAATGATGATGATGGGAGAAAAGAAAGTAACAGAAGAAACAGCTAAGCGCTGAGCAAAGGCTACTAAACACAAGGATGCTCCAAAATCTACCCAGACCTCAGCCCGCCTAAGTAAGGAACTTTCAAACTGGTGGGTCCAATCACATCTTCTACTAGGGTTGTTCTTTGCCACCCAACGAAACTGTCTCCTCCGCCACTGCCTAAAGTATTGTTCCCTACTCAGCTGTTTTCTTCCACAATCTCTAGCCACTAGTTTACCCTAAAATTCTCACTTTGTTATAAATAATCCTCCATCTACAAACTAATTTCAGAATGTTCTCTAAACCTTTTTTCTTCCACCAGATCTTTTGCTTCTCATTAAGGAAATTCCTCATCATCTCTCCCAGATAACACAGGGTCTCAATAGCACTCTTAATTACCATGGTTAGATTTCCCAACCTCTTCTCAAACCCTTTTCATCATCAAGCCAGATTTCTCTGCTCCTTCTTGCTGTCATCTTTCTCTTCCCCTGAAGACCACGACACCTGATTCAGCCTTACTTTCTACAGAATCTTATAATCATTGCTGACTTCAACACCCATGTCAATGTCTCTTCAACAATGGAGAATGCAAGTTTTAATCTTCTCTTCAATGTACAAACCATCCTTAACTATGTTTCCATGAACCTTGTGAGTACTTGGAACTAAGCGGATCATCAGCAAACCTATGATGCAATCATGGGTTTGTCTGAATACATATCCTTCTCTTGTTCTTTCCTGGCTCTGCTTTATCTGATGATTTGTCTCTGAAGGCTTCAAGGTGGAGGTCTTGAAAGCACCAGCAGGAGACTGAAGGGAAAAATGAAGAGAGAAGCTTGGTCTTGTCCACACCAACGCTCAACCTCTGGTGATGTCTGTGTTAGACACAATTCTCTTCAAGTCAAACAGACAGGGCTACCACTCCTCCATCTTCCACTCCTACTAACATTCCCTCCTGCTTTTGTCCCTCCAATATATTGGCTTCATGCTTTTCTTTTACGCCAATTTATGCCATTATACATGTACTTTTTTACATTATAATTCTTAATACACATATATACCACAATTTTTCATATCTCTGTTTGTATATAATGTATGTTGATACCCAATTCAAGTCTTCATACATGTACTTTGTATAATGATGACCATCACATTCCTCCATCCTTGCTAATCCCCTTCCCCGTCCTTTTCCTTCCCACCTCTCTTCCCTATCTAGAATTAATCTAATCCTCCCATGCTCTCCCTCTTTACCCCACTATGAGTCATCCCCCCTTATATCAGAGAAAACATTTGGCATTTCTTTTTGGGGATTGGCTGACTTATCATTTTCTTCTCCAATGCCATCCATTTACCGGCAAATGCCATGATTTTGTTCTTTTTTAATGCTGAGTAAAATTCCATTGTAAAATGCCACATTTTTTTTATCTATTCATCCACTGAAGGACATCTAGGTTGGCTCCACAGTTTAGCTATTGTGAATTGTGCTGCTATAAACATTGATGTGGCTCTGTCCCTGTAGTATGCTGTTTTTAAGTCTTTGGGTATAGTCCGAGAATAATTGTGGGGTTGATTCACAATTCTCTATTTAGATTTCCAGTTTCCCCATGACCAGATAACCAATTATTTGCAGTAAATAATGTCCCTTTCAAAAATCTTGAATGGCTTCTTTTGGGGGTAGTAATACCTTGAATGATATGCATATCTATGTGCATGTGAATCCTCCCTCCCTTTCTTTCCTCTAGTGTCAAAGGAAGATGCATCCTTAACAAAGGTAATCTCTCCACAGAGTTCCTAGATACAATACTATACTATACAAAACTTCACTGATAATCCCCTTCCTTTATCTCACTTATTTTTAATCTGTGTCTTTCTCTTGATCACTTCTTCAGCAACTATTCAAGTCGTTTTCCATCTTATCAACCAAACTTTCTCAATCCTGTCATCATAATGGAGCTACTATTCTATCACTCTTTCCTTTTATTTTCTGTTTACTCTGCAATCTACTGAAATCATATCTTTACCTCCCTATTCCATCCTCCAAAAGTTGCTCTGGTAAGAATATGAACATCCCTTTAATTGCAAAATTCAGCACTGTACTTTCACTGCTTCCACCACATCTGTTGTCAATAGCTACTAAGTGTGGACGGGTCAGCAAAAAGCTGTCTTTTAAACTTCAAAGATACATATATAGCTGTTGTTCAACCACTTCAACCACAAGGCTGCAAAAGCCCCAGTGTATTATTTATTGATTCCCAAAGAAAGAACCTGGAGGATTCAATGGAGAGGATTTGGAATTTTTATTACTCACATATTCCTTGCCAGTAGCAGGCCAGGACAATATTGAGGGCTGCGCCATGCTTACAAGCAGGTGGAACAAATACAGGATAGATTGTGTGGCTAACTGTGCATATGAGTTTGTTCCTTTACTACACGACCAAGGTTGTTCTACTTTGATCACCACCTAAAGATTGGAGATGAGGGAAGTGGCCAGTTTCCCTCCTCCTTACCCAAGACAACACATTCTTTGAAGTCCTTCTTATATCACCAGCAGGAACAGTGTCCTAGACAAGGGAGTGACCAGTGTTTAACCTCAAAAGCTGCCTATAAGACACTTCCAGGTAGATCTTTCAAATGATCTTCAAACTCATTATTTCCAAAATTACAGTAATTATCTTTCCTCCTCATTCTCCTTTGAATTTCTTATCCTTTTGAATAATAACACAATGCACAGTCACACCCAAATCAGAAACCTTGGAGCCAACCTAGATTCCACCTACCCTCTCACCTCCCCTGTTAGGTCATTCACCACACCCTATAGATTCTATCTCCTTTTTCTATTAGCAGAGGATTTTTAAAGTACTTCAATTCTCAATTAAAAGACCATCCATAGCTTAGTCTCTGCCTAAATTTTCCTTCATTCCAAAACCTCCTGCACATTTAACAATTCATTTAAAACACAATATTCTTTTCTAACTCTCCATGACTTTGCTTGTGGTGCTTTTTTTCCCCTGGAAAAGCCATCTCTCTCTTGCTTCTCTATCACCAGGGAAATACTTGGTCTTATTTCTATCTTTTCACTTTGTCCTCTTTTATACTTACTTCATTTTCTGCAAGGATCTTTCTATGGTCAAAGAAACAATCACCAGGGGCTGAGGATGTGGCTCAAGCAGTAGCGCGCTCGCCTGGCATGCGTGCAGCCCGGGTTCAATCCTCAGCACCACATACAAAGATGCTGTGTCTGCCAAAAACTAAAAAATAAATATTAAAAAAATTCTCTCTCTCTCTCTCAAAAAAAAAAGAAACAAACAATCACCAGCATCTTTAGGCTTATCATTTCCTTGTAGCACAAAATCCAAATGGTAAAAAGACCATGTTTCTGAAGGGCTCCCAGAAAAATCTCTGGGGAGACTTTGGTTATATGGCTTAGTTCACTAGTCCTGTGAATTAGTCTCTTACTATATGTGAGGTTCTTGTGGACAAGGTACAAGGGCTTACCTCTGTATTCCCAGAATACAGAAGTATAATGACAGAAGATGTTCAATGAAATAACAGAATGAGGGAGGGAGGAAGAGAGGAAAGAAAGGAATGTGAAGGAAAGAAAGGAAGGAAAAAGAAAGGGAAGGAGGGAAATGGGAGGAAGTAATCTACTAATAGGTACTTCAATGAGAACACAGATTTTATAAGTGAGATTAACTGAGGATAGAAAATAGGTTTCCAGATTCTCAATCTATGCTTTTTCTCATCACACACACATACACACATACACACACAGAGAGAGATAGAGAGACATGTATATCTCTCTAACAGAAAAAAAAAATGGTATAAAATATATTTCTAGTGACTCCAAAAGAAGTGTAAGGGAAAAGTCATATAAAATTCAGAAATAGAAAAAGGATTTTTTGTTTAAAGGTGCAAACACTATAACAGAAGGGACTTTGTTACAAGTCCAAATTATTTTTTCAGTATGTTCCCCCATTTCTACACTGAAATTTAAGGATCTCACTTCCTGATATTAGAAAGGAACTCTATTTTACTTGAAAATAGCTTCCTTACTTCTTGTTTTCATATCAGCTAAACATTTCAGTATTTTTTTGATCACTTAAAACACTTGGCAGGAGTCAAAACAAACTCTTAGGGATTGTACTTGTTTCACCACTCCTAATCTTTTAACATCAAGTACATACTGGACATATAATATGGGCCTACTGATTTGCATGTCATTTCCATTTCATTATGATGTTTCTCTATAGATCTCCCTAAGTCCTGTCCCAAGCACTCTTTTTTTTTATAGCACTCTTAAACCAAGTACTTCTTTCTTTTTAAAAAATATTTTTTTAGTTGTAGATGGACACAATACCTTTATTTTTTATTCATCTATTTTTATGTGGTGCTGAGGATGGAATCCAGTGCCTCACATATGTGAGAGGAGCATTCTACCATTAAGCCACAACCCGAAGCCCCCAAGTACTTCCTTCTTAAAAAAAAAAAAAAGACAAACCAAAAGAGAATACTCTGATAGTATACACACTCCACTTTCCCATTGTGAAATAGGCCTTCCAGATACAGTTCACCCTCCAGTAGTTAGTACATATTTTTATAGTCTTGATTATCCACTCATCTAAGAACTCTAGACATATAATTTGATTCTCACAATAACTCCACAAGGTATGTATTATTACTACCTCCAATTTATAGACACAGAAACTGGGTAAGGACAAAGAGGTAATGTGCTTACACTAATAATGTTGCAAGTACAATCCCAAACTAAGCATCCTGGGGCCAGACACTGTGCCCTTAGCCCGTATATCATACTGCCTCTTAAGAGCACCTTAAGGCTATCCAAAGTATCTTTGAGAAAGGAGGATATGCCATTATGATGACACTCCTTTGCACTAAAAAAAAAATCCTACAAAGTCAATTCTGACAGTTCCCAATGACACTAACAACTATTGGCATAAATAAGCTTAACTAGTTTCTTTTGTCATGTACCTCCATATAAATACACACTATGCACACACACACGTGTGTGTGTGTATGTGTGTGTGTGTGTGTGTGTGTGTATATATATATATATATATATATACATATACATATATATATACTTATACAAAAATACACATATATCTGTATTCATACTTCTACATGTGAATATACACATAATAGCATTCTTTTTTTTATACATGACTGTAGAATCTATTTTGATATATTTATACAAGCATGCAATATATCTTATTCTAATTAGGATCCCAGTCTTGTGGATGTCTATGATGTTGAAATTCACTGTGGTGTATTCATATATGTACATAGGAAAGTTATGTCAGATTCATTCCATTGTCTTTTGTGTTTCTATCCCTGCTTCCTTCCCTTCTTTCCCCTTTGTCTAATAGCATTCTTTTTCAAACTTTTCTATCAGATTATTGTATTTCATGGAATTTCTACTAATATCCATGTTTTGCTCTTGCCTTTTAAGAACTAATGAGTATGCCATCAGTAACATAATTTGGGGGAGGTTATGGACCAATAAAATGACAATTTATCTCTAGTGAACTAGAGTTTGAGAACAACAACAACAAAAAAACATTTGGCGCCAATAGTTTTTAGGGCTCCTTGAATTAAAGAGCATCAATCTATTTTCAATTCCTTTACTTAACTCAACAGAATATTGTTCGTAAGAACTGACTGATTCATGAGTTTTCTCAGCCTCTCCTTCAAACTCCTTACAAACAAACAATACACAGAAAAGGCTCCTACTTCTCCACAAACCCAAGACTGTTCAGCAAGGGTCAGAAAGTATGTGATTTCACTGCATACTCTATTTAAACCTCAGAGTTGCACTTATCATACCATATTAAATTATCTTCCTTCTTGTTGGCATACCCACTAGGTCATCACCTTCCTGAGGAAAGGGCTGTTTTGTTTACTTTGGGGTCCTCAGCACCTAGCATAGTGCTTGACATATAGCAGCTATTTAATAAATATTGATGAATGATACATGAATGGATACTGTTTTTTATTTTCACCATTTGCATAAAACTATATTCACAATACCTTGCATTTCATAACATACTTTCACAGAAAGGAAAGCTGAGGCTAAGTATTTAAATAAACTATAGAAACAAAGCAATATAACTTCCAAAGGATAGAACTTAAAATATTGAAACAGTGGGCAGAATTTAAAAGGAAAAAAATATTTATCTTTAGTACCTTAAATTTACATATGAATTTGCAGTTTAGAATGGTCCAAATATTTCTGATTGTTTTTCAAGCCATTCTAACCACTCATGTTAAGGGAGTTGACATTGAAGTAATCTTTATTTTGATCAATACATCATCACATACACAATTATAACTTTAAAATATTTTCAGTTTAGAGATGAATGATATTTTTAAAGTGCAGATTTTAATTGAAATGTTCTAAGGAATAAAAGTAGTTGGTTTGTGCTAATTTCTAATTAGCTGTCAACCTTAATTATATAATATTTTAAAATTGCTAATTATTACTCATTTAATTAAAAAAATAAGTGAGTTGATTTATAGATCATCACTAAATTACAGAGGCTCTTCATGTAAATTCAGAATTTCAAAAAGTTATGAAAATATTTTCCTCCTATATATTTTTAAGTAATCTTAATAGAAAACATGTATTTACTAAAAAGTGCCTATCTATATTGAAATACTGCCTTCCAGAATATCCATGTATTTATACTATTGTATTTTTACTGTACTTTAAAAAGAGAACCTGTCAAATATAAACTTTAAAAACTTTACTATTCGGCCTAAACTTTTAAAAATTAGAAGAAGTTAAATGATATAAATATTCAAAGAAATCATTATTTTAAAATTCTGATAGTTACGTAAAGAATTAATTTTTCTTCAGGAAAAAAAATATCTTAGTGTGATTATACATGTAGAGATTGATACCTAGTAAGAGAAGTTATTTAAATTTTGACTCATTATGTGTGAATCAACCTTCATGAAAGATTGACATTACTAGTTTCTCTTATTTCTACATGTACCTCATTGGTGTATGGTAAAGATAACTAGAACCATGTTAAATTTGGGAGTTTTGTTTTGTTTTTCTTTTCAAATCCTTGAGTAACCTCCTTGGTATACATAGGGACTGAAACTAGAAAGCAGAAACCCAAATTACATCTTCTGGCAAAAAATGAACTAGATTATCAAATAGAATCAAATATCACACTGAAAACCAGTAGATGGGAGAATATAAAAATAAAGGTTAGAGGACACCATTGAAATATCATGGAAGAAATTAATTTGGAGAGACTAAGGTAGGAAAGAAAACTAAATCCCATAGAGTTAAGAATGGTTATTTAGAATCTATAGTGGCAGCTGAGAGATTAGGAAAATAAACAGATAAAAAGCACTCTACTGGATCTCAATTTCAAGGGAAAAAATAAGAATAGATTTTTTGGGGTAATGAAAATTCAAACATATATCGAACATTTTAAAAGTAGTTTTGAGGAACATACAATCTAAAATAAAAATTGAGAAAATATTAAAAATAGGGAAAATTAATACATTGGCAGAAAACACTGTGCTGTCCTTCACATATACATATAAAAATACACTGTGATCACATTATTCAGCATATACAACCTGTTCTCTGCCTTAGTTATTTGTTAAGAATACACTTTAAGCATTAAATAAATAAAGAAGTAAAAACTTATATTAAAGCATGTCCTCTGAAAACCACAAAGAGAATATATTAACAAACTTAAGATCAGAACTACCATGTGTCTGCAGTAACATGTACTTATCAAAATAAGAGGGGAAGTGGAAGCTCTGAAATGCTTTACACAAAATCACTACTAATAAAACATACCATTTGCATGTGCCACTCAAAATATAGCACTTATCTCAAATGACCAAACTTTGAATAATCAATGGTACTACATGAAAAACAACAGTAAATTACTTTGCAAAACTAAATTTTTATAAAGCCAAGAAAATGAATTGGGCCACAGCTACTGTTTTGGAGTTTCAACTCTAAATTAATAGTTCACAAATAAATTTTTACCTTGAAAAGCTATAGCCTAAATAGAAGAGAGATTATTCTGTGTACCTAAACAGATACACAAAAATCAATTTTAGAGGTTAGGTAAGAGGAAATTTTTATTATCAATCAGGGGCCAAGAACATGAGGTCACAGTCCAAACTAAAATCATTAATTAATTCATTTAGCAAATATTTATTAAATCTTCACCATATGCCAGATTCTATTGTAGGAGTTCAAGATATATCAGTATACAAAGCACAGAAATGAAACTTGTCTTCATGAAACTATATACAAGTATGGAGAAAGACATACACAAAAAAGTACACCCGTACCATGTGAATATTATAGTAAAGTTATATAGAATAAGTAGGACAAATCAACACAGCTTAATAGTCAGAACCTTCTTTTGGGTTTTTTTTTAATGGAGATGAGTAAAAAATAACAGCAACGGCAAATTCCCTAGAAGAAGTAAAGATGGCTAGCCAAAACTTAGTTCATAATTTTTCAGATTCTAGATAACCAACATAGTTAAGAGGGGAGAAGGCCAGGGAAGGGGAAACAAAAGTCTCCAAATAGGCTCCCACTACCCACTTGCAGTATGATTGAAGAAATCTGATTTGGATAAACTTGGCATCATTTGTGCTGTTTTCTTCTGCTTTGGGTAATTATCCTAGTCTGTATTTAGTTCTCTAGATTTCCTCCTCTGCTTCTTAACCTCTCATCTTTGTATAAATAGTTCCCTTATAAATACATTTAACATAATTTCGTCAATGCAGCATGTCTATGGTGGGAAACATGAATGATGTGAAATGATAGACAGTTTTAAATTTTTAAACTTTATTTACAGATAGTATTGATTAGCTTATAATGAGACTGAGCACTTTTTGGAAGTATTTTAAAATCAACATTAAAAAATAAAAAACCCCTAGAAGCTAGAGTTGCAACTCAGTGATAGAGTATTTGCCTACCATGTGTGAGGCCCTGGGTTCAGATAGAGTATTTGCCTAGCATGTGTGAGGCACTGGGTTCAATCCTCAGGACCACATAAAAATAAATAAATAAAATAAAGATTTTGTGTCTATCTACAACTAAAATACACACACACACACACACACACAACAAAACCTAGATAAATTTGTGCAGATGAGGTTCTATGGAAGGCACATTAATAATAGAAGTATGAAAAATAAGACATTAAGAAAACCCAGCTTCCTTAAACTTCACTGGTTTTGGAACATTCTAGACAAGAAATTCTTGACATTTTTCTGGTACTTTTCCTAAGTTGAGTACACTTTATTCTTTAACAGACTCTTTTCTACTACTTGTCATATCAATTTATAGAAAAACATAGTATAGAAATTTGAAAGCAGACCTTTTTTATCAGTGTCTGTTTCCCACTAGCTTAAGAGTTTTCCACTCACGTTGGAAGCTATTATTTTTAGCATTTAGATTAACAAATGCTAGTGGTAATATTTTGGTTTCTCATATTAAATATTTATTAGGTTCTAACTATTTTACCTTTGTGGTTTTCTAGCATATGCAGAAATATTATCAGTCATTTTATTCTATCTCTAATACAATCATTTACTTGAGTAAAATATTCAGCAATCTGAAAAAGTGTAGTGATTCAGTTAAATCTTACCATGACATAACATGGGAAACACAAACTTAGATAAAACCAAGAATGCAATGTAAGATTAAAATTAAATATTTTAAAGGTAAAAATACAAACAGTTCTTTGTATAATTAAATGTACAAAATATTTTCCAATTGGAGGAACTCAATTTCAAGCTTCTTTCTTGAAATACCTTTATCAAATGCTTTGCAAGAGAAAAAGAAGATATGCAATTAGAGAGCTGAGGAAAAAGCATGCTGTACAGAGCAATAAGACAGATGGTGTAGTCCCAGCATCTATTTTTCAGTATGTGGCAGTTATGAAATTTTGTTGTGCTGATAGTACATAGGTCTTCAAACACATCTGAATTCATCTGTCACTTAATATCATGAACCTAGGATTGCCAGAAATAAAATATGTGTAGCTTTTGAAATCTGCATAAAATGTTATCAAACTATTTTTAAAAATGTTATTTTCTTAAAAAATGTTATTTTCCAGTTAAGTAGTAAATATTCATTTCGATCATAGTATTTACTGACAATCAATTAGAACTCTACAGAGAACCCCAGTAATTTTACAACAGCAATGCAATTTCTAATTTTAAATCAATAAGTTCTATTTTTAGCTATAACTATTATTTCATTTTTTCAGATTCAAAATACTCTTTGGCAAATTGTTGGAATTATTATTATTGACATTATTATTGCTATTATTATTGTATTACTAAAAGTTTAGAATTCTATATAAATTATAGATACTAAGGAAAATGTGAAATATTTGAAAAGGTACTAAGATAAGCAAATCACATAGATGAGAATACAATAAAGAACCCAAGCAATGCCTTAATCCATCCACAATTCCCTAATCAAAAATTTTCCAGGTGAACTGCTATTTTCAAAAGGATAATGATGGCCCAAGCAGAGCACTCATGACCCAGAAACACCACTCAAAATTTTGACTCAAAGAAGGCTAATTTTTCTTTATTAGTTCTTTTTAGATATACATGAAAGTAGAGTATATTTTGTCATATTGTACGTACATGGAGTATAATGTGTTGTAATTAGGATCCCATTCTTGTGGTTGTACATGATGCATTGACTGTGGTGTATTCATATATGAACATAGAAAAGTTATGTCAGATTGATTTCACTGCCTTTCCTATTCCTATTGCCCTTCCCTTCCCTTCATTCACCTTTGTTTAATCCAATTAACTTCTATTCTTCCCTCCCCCCAATACCACATTGTCTGTTAGCATCCACATATCAGAGAGAACATTTAGCCTTTGGTTTGGGGAGATTGGCTTTTCATTTAGCATGACAGCCTCCACCTCCATTCATTTACTGGCAAATGTTATAAAGTCATTTTTCTTTATGGCTGAGTAACATCCATTGTGTATATATACCAGATTTTCCTTATCCATTCATCTGTTGAGGGGCACTACAAGTGGAGCATCATCTTGAGGAAAGTCTGGGTAAAGAGTTTGGAAGAGGTTTGTACAATAGAATAAAGAAAAATTTTGTTACATACAAAAGGGTCAAATTAGATCTCTATGGTACAAAAGTTCATGATTCTGATAAACCTGTTGCTTGGCCAGAAGCAGAGTAAATAAAGCAAATTTTTATATAAGTACATCTTGTTCTACCTGTTTCTTTCTGCACCCTTACCATCTATTGCTCTGGGAGGTTGAGACTACCTAGAAAAAAAAAGTAAAAATAGATCTAAGACTCAACAAGTGTGGTCTGTACAAAGACCAAAGATCAGAGAGGAAAAACAGATTAAACTAAGAATTAGAAAATATTTCACAGAATTGAAGTACTTGAGCTATACTCACAGACTACTGGGTATTTCTCAGACATTAAGTAGAAGAATTTTCTAGATAAAGAGTAAAACCATGATTTATTCAGAGAACATTTATCATGCCTTATCCTGATCCAATATTCTGATACTAACTCAAAGAATTACAGAAACAAGTAGAAATCACAACAATAAAGACGATGATATCCTGATTACTCTCAGACCAAATGCCTGCCTGCCTGCACGTAGAAACATCATGAAGTGTTACAAATGTTTGTAATGGAATTCTTGGAACATTAATAAGTCCTAAACATACAAAAGTGTACTCTCAACCCCAGGTAAAAGCAAAAACTTACTTGCCAGCTGGGCACAGTGGTGCAGGCCTATAATCCCAGCGGTTCAGGAGGCTTAGGCAGCAGGATCGCAAGTTCAAAGCCATATCAGCAACTTAGGGAGGCCCTAATCAACTTGGCAAGACCCTGTCTTAAAATAAATTATAGAAAAGGGATGGGGATGGGGATCAGTCTTTAAGTTCCCCTAGGTTCAATCAATGGAAAATAGAAAAAAAATGATTTACAAGACATTTTTATGTAAAAGGTTAATTTCACCTAACCTTATAGAGGTTAGGAATAATTATGAGCTAGAATTTATACTTAAGACAGAATTTGGGGCACCAGCCAAGCCAGACTGGAGGAGGAAGCCCGGCCCCGCCCTGTGTGCTAGTCCAGAGGAAGCTCATCAACCCTTAAAACCCATCAAAGGGGGTGTGGCTACCAGCACGGTTCTGCGGCTGATCCAGGTACCCGGTTTCCAACTCCCCCCCTTAGCTGCGATAACTCAAAATATTTCCCATAAGCTTTTGGGGGTTATAGCTATCAACGCAAAACAACAACTGTACAGGCACCTGGTTTCTACCTCAGAGACTAGAGTAGGGAAGATACAGGTGGAAGCTCATTTCCTTTCACACTGGCTATACCCACCACCCTGAATACAGAGGCTCAAGCTAGGAATAGACAATGCCACCTACTGGAAGCAAGGAAAACAGTGTTCTGAGAGACTTTTTTTTTCTCTTTCTTTCTATCTTTTCTTCTCTCTCTTCCACAACTTCAACATATGTGAAACCAAGAACTGTGCATGAACAACCGAATTACCAAAGTAATATAATATAGAGGGACTGTATATACCCCACCTTCCCCCCATTTTTTTTCTTTATTTCTATCTTACTTTCCTTTTCCTTCTCTCTTATTTCTCTTTTCTTCCTTGTTATTTTTTTTCTTTTTTTTCATTCGTATTCTCTCTATCCCACTTTCAATCTCCTAACTTTTGCTATCTATACATAGGGTAACTATCTAAATACAGATAGGAGGTTGAGTCTATACATTCTTCCATAAATTACCAATCTATTGGTTAGAGTTCTCCAAAGGTGCTAAGTTAGTTTAACCTTATACCCCCACTCCTTTCCCTCTAAGTATAACATCCTTCGTCTGAAATTAAGTTTTCTATATGCCACCAGATATGGTATGCCTTTTATGAAACTAATGAATATATTCTTAAGTAGTAATTAAAACCAATATCTATAGACTTAGAATCTAACTATAAATGTATTAATAATGAAAACTTGTGCTTAGATAATGTACTGTTGATATTGGGAAATGTTAACATTGTCTTTCTTCGCAAAAGAGGGATTTTGGAGCTATACAAGAACAATACAAATATATAAGGGGAAAAACATTACCACAACAGTTTCACAAAGCAAGAAAGAATCATGAGCAGTACAAAAAGACAAGGAAAGCAAGGACCACAAACAATACAGGTCAATTCAACATAAGATGAGGTAATATCTGCAGCTGATGGAATATCACACAAAGAGTTCAGGATATACATGCTTCAGATGATCTGGAGTCTCAAGGAAGACATTATACAGCAAATTCAGACAATGAAAGATCCCTTTGACAATGAATTACATAAACAAATCCAAGAAGCAAAAGATCAACTCTATAGGGAGATAGAGGATATAAAAAACAAACAAACAGAAATTCTGGAAATGCAGGAAACAATAAACCAAATTAAAAACTCAAATGAGAGTATTACCAGCAGAGTAGAACACTTAGAAGATAGAACATCAGACAACGAAGACAAAGTTTTTCAACTTGAAAAGAACATAGACAGCTCAGCAAGAATGTTAAGAAATCATGAGCAGAACATCCAAGAATTATGGGATAACATAAAGAAACCAAACCTAAGAGTTATTGGGATACAAGAGGGTATAGAGGTCCAAACCCCAAGGGAATGAGCAATCTATTCAATGAAATAATACTAGAAAACTTCCCAGACTTAAAGAATGAAAAAGAAATCCAAATACTAGAAGCCTACAGGACACCGAATGTACAAAATCATAAGAGATCCACAACAAGACACATAATAATGAAGATGCCCAACATACAGAATAAGGAGAATCTTAAAAGCCACAAGAGAGAGGAAGCAGATTACATTTAGGGGTAAACCAATCAGGAGAACTGCTGATCTTTCAACACAGACTCTGAAAGCTAGAAGATCCTGGAACAACATATTTCAAACGCTGAAAGAAAAAAGGTTCCAACCAAGAATCATGTATCCAGCGAAATTAAGCTTCAGGATTGAAGATGAAATAAAAATCTTCCACAATAAACAAAAGTTAAAAGAATTAGCAGCTAGAAAACCAGCTCTTCAAAACATCCTTGGCAAAACATTACAGGAAGAGGAAATGAAAAATAGCAATGAAAACCAACAGCGGGAGGTAGTACAGTAAAGGAAAAACTAATCATAGAGGAAAAACAAATCATGTTAAGTAACATACATAATCATATATGGCTAGAAATACAAACCATATCTCAATAGTAACCCTAAATGTTAATGGCTTAAATGCACCAATCAAAAGACATAGGCTAGTAGAATGGATTAAAAAAAAAGATCCAACAATATGCTGCCTATAGGAGACTCATCTGATAGGAAAAGAAAAAAAAGATCCAACAATATGCTGCCTATAGGAGACTTATCTGATAGGAAAAGACATACACAGACTGAAGGTGAAAGGTTGGGAAAAATCATATCACTCATACAGACCCCGGAAGTAAGCAGGGGTGTCCATACTTGTATCAAATAAAATAGACTTCAAGCCAAAGTTAATCAAAAGGGATATACAAGGACACTACATACTGCTCAAGGGAACCATACACCAACAAGACTTGACGATCATTAATATATATGCCCCAAACAATGGTGCAACTATGTTCATCAAACAAACTCTTCTCAAGTTCAAGAGTCAAATAGACCACAACACAATAATCATGGGAGATTTTAACACACCTCTCTCACCACTGGACAGATCTTCCAAACAAAAGTTGAATAAAGAAACCATGCAGCTCAATAATACAATTAATAATTTAGACTTAATGGATATATACAGAATATACTACCCAACATCAAGCGGATACACTTCCTTCTCAGCAGCACATGGATCCTTCTCAAAAATAGAACATATATTATGTCACAGGGCAAATATTAGCAATTTCAAAGGAGTAGAGATACTACCATGCATTTTATCTGATCATAATGTAATGAAATTGGAAATCAATAATAAAATGAGAAAGGAAAAATCCTACATCACATGGAGATTAAACAATATGCTACTGAATGAACAAACGGCTACAGAAGACATCAAAGAGGAAATTAAAAAATTCTTAGAGGTAAGTGAAAACTCAGACACAACATATTGAAATCTCTGGGACACTATGAAAGCAGTACTAAGAGGAAAATTCATTTCATGGAGTTCATTCCTTAAAAGAAGGAAAAGTCAACAAATAAATGACCTCACACTACACCTTGAAGCCTTAGAAAAAGAAGAACAAATCAGCAGCAAATACAGTAGAAGGCAAGAAATAATTAAAATTAGAGCTGAAATCAATGAAACCGAAACAAAAGAAACAATCGAAAAAATTGACAAAACTAAAAGTTGGTTCTTTGAAAAAATAAATAAGATTGATAGACCACTAGCCACACTAACAAAGAGAAGAGAGAGAACCCAAATTACTAGCTTACGGGATGAAAAAGGCAACATCACAACAGACAATTCAGAAATACAGAAGATAATTAGAAATTATTTTGAAACCTTATACTCTAATAAAATAGAAGATAGAGAAGACATCGATAAATTCCTTAAGACATATGAACTACCCAGATTGAGTCAGGATGATATAAACAACCTAAACAGACCAATATCAAGTGAGGAAATAGAAGAAGCCATCAAAACACTACCAACCAAGAAAAGCCCAGGACCGGAGGGATATACAGCAGAGTTTTACAAGAACTTTAAAGAAGAACTAATACCAATACTCTACAATCTATTTCAGGAGATAGAAAAACAGGGAGAACTTCCAAATTCATTCTATGAGGCCAATATCACCCTGATTCCCAAACCAGATAAAGACACCTCAAAGAAAGAAAAATATAGACCAATATCCCTAATGAATTTAGATGCAAAAATCCTCAATAAAATTCTGGCAAATCGATACAAAAACATATCAAAAAGATCGTGCACCATGATCAAGTAGGATTCATCCCTGGGATGCAAAGCTGGCTCAATATACAGAATTCAATAAACGTTATTCACCACATCAATAGACTTAAAAATAAGAACCATAGGATCATCTCAATAGACGCAGAAAAAGCATTCCACAAAGTACAGCATCCATTTATGTTCAAAACACTAGAAAAACTAGGGATAACAGGAACTTACCTCATCATTGTAAAAGCTATATATGCTAAGCCTCAGGCTAGCATCATTCTAAATGGAGAAAAACTGAAGGCATTCCCTCTAAGATCTGGAACAAGACAGGAATGCCCTCTCTCACCACTTCTATTCAATATAGTTCTCGAAATACTGGCCAGAGCAATTAGACAGACAAAAGAAATTAAAGGCATTAAGATAGGAAAAGAAGAACTTAAATTATCACTATTTGCGGCTGATATGATCCTATACCTAGAAGACACAAAAGGGTCTACAAAGAAACTACTAGAGCTAATAAATGAATTCAGCAAAGTAGCAGGATATAAAATCAATGCGCATAAATCAAAGGCATTCCTGTATATTAGCGACAAATCTTCTGAACTGGAAATGAGGAAAACCACCCCATTCACAATATCCTCAAAAAAATAAAATACTTGGGAATCAACCTAACAAAAGAGGTGAAAGATTTATACAATGAAAACTACAGAACCCTAAAGAGAGAAATAGAAGAAGATCTTAGAAGATGGAAAAATATACCCTGTTCATGGATAGGCAGAACTAACATCATCAAAATGGCGATATTACCAAAAGTTCTCTATAGGTTCAATGCAATGCCAATCAAAATCCCAACAGCATTTCTTGTAGAAATAGACAAGGCAATCATGAAATTCATATGGAAAAATAAAAGACCCAGAATAGCAAAAGCAATTCTAAGCAGGAAGCGTGAATCAGGAGGTATAGCGATACCAGATTTCAAGCTGTACTACAGAGCAATAGTAACAAAAACAGCATGGTACTGGTACCAAAACAGGCGGGTGGACCAATGGTACAGAATAGTGGACACAGAAACCAATCCACAAAATTACAACTATCTTATATTCGATAAAGGGGCTAAAAGCATGCAATGGAGGAAGGATAGCATCTTCAACAAATGGTGCTGGGAAAACTGGAAATCCATATGCAACAAAATGAAACTGAATCCCTTTCTCTCACCATGCACAAAAGTTAACTCAAAATGGATCAAAGAGCTTGATATCAAATCAGAGACTTTGCGTCTGATAGAAGAAAAAGTTGGCTCCGATCTACATACTGTGGGGTCGGGCTCCAAATTCCTTAATAGGACACCCATAGCACAAGAGTTAAAAACAAGAATCAACAAATGGGACTTACTCAAACTAAAAAGTTTTTTCTCAGCAAGAGAAACATTAAGAGAGGTAAATAGGGAGCCTACATCATGGGAACAAATCTTTACTCCTCACACTTCAGATAGAGCCCTAATATCCAGAGTATACAAAGAACTCAAGAAATTAAGCAATAAGAAAACAAATAACCCAATCAACAAATGGGCCAAGGACCTGAACAGACACTTCTCAGAGGAGGACATACAATCAATCAACAAGTACATGAAAAAATGCTCAATATCTCTAGCAGTCAGAGAAATGCAAATCAAAACCACCCTAAGATACCATCTCACTCCAGTAAGATTGGCAGCCATTATGAAGTCAAACAGCAACAAGTGCTGGCGAGGATGTGGGGAAAAGGGTACACTTGCACATTACTGGTGGGACTGCAAATTGGTGTGGCCAATTTGGAAAGCAGTATGGAGATTCCTGGGAAAGCTGGGAATGGAACCACCATTTGACCCAGCTATTGCCCTTCTAGGACTATTCCCTGAAGACCTTAAAAGAGCGTACTATAGGGATACTGCTACATCGATGTTCATAGCAGCACAATTCACAATAGCTACACTGTGGAACCAACTTAGATGCCCTTCAATAGATGAATGGATTAAAAAACGTGGCATTTATACACAATGGAGTATTACTCAGCACTAAAAAATGATAAAATCATGGAATTTGCAGGGAAATGGATGGCATTAGAGCAGATTATGCTAAGTGAAGCTAGCCAATCCCTAAAAAACAAATGCCAAATGTCTTCTTTGATATAAGGAGAACAACTAAAAACAGAGCAGGGAGGAAGAGCATGAGAAAAATATTTACATTAAACAGGGATGAGAGGTGGGAAGGAAAGGGAGAGAGAAGGGAAATTGCATGGAAATGGAAGGAGACCCTCATTGTTATACAAAATTACACATAAGAGGATGTGAGGGGAAAGGGGAAAAAAATCAAGGGAGAGAAATGAATTACAGTAGATGGGGTAGAGAGAGAAGATGGGAGGGGGGAGGGGAGGGGAGATAGTAGAGAATAGGAAAGGTAGCAGAATACAACAGTCACTAGTATGGCAATATGTAAAAACGTGGATGTGTAACCAATGTGATTCTGCAATCTGTATACGGGGTAAAAATGGGAGTTCATAACCCACTTGAAATAAATGTATGAAATATGATATGTCAAGAGCTTTGTAATGTTTTGAACAACCAATAAAAAAAAGAAAGAAAGAAAGAATTTGATGTACACAGCTGCACCATTATGGCTATCCACATCTTTTAATGCATAGGTTAGCCTGAGGAAAAAACATAGCAATACTTGCAGCAGTACTAAACCAACTTTGTAAGATACAAAGAACCCAAGATTGTAGCCTTTGGGATTCAAGGAAGCATGGGGAATTTGCTCGGGTCTAAGCCAAAGAAGCTAGGAAGGAGGCAAAGGAAAGGAATGGAATGGTGTCTATGAACCTTCAACTCTCAGGATGCAAGGTGTCAGTAGGTGGTGGAGGTAGAAGGATAAAAGTAACAGCAGAGTAACAGGAAAAGGTTCCCACTATTCTTTTTAGTATTGATTAGAGTGTACCAGAAACTATTTCTGGAAGGTTCTCTAATAAGCTTGGGATAACCCTTTTTTATTCAAAAGGAAGCTGGCAGATTCTACTATTTCACTTTTTGAAATGTTGCCTATTTGTATTTTTTCAATATCTGAGTGTGAAATAATAAAAGCAATGGGTTGGGAATCCCTCAGACATCTCTATTCACTACTGGAATCCCAGATTTAATGCTTACTACTTGCAACTTTGCGATTTGGGGGGGGGGCTTCATTTTCCCCAAATGAAAAATGGAAATAACTATACCTTTCATGAAGATTAAGTGGTATAATGCCTAAGGGCATTTAAAATTTTATTTTCTATAGCCCCTGGTTTCAGACTAGTTCCCTCATATACAAAGTAGGTTCACTTTACCCATGAAAGAAGAATATATAGAGCTTAAATTCCACTGTGGCTGAAAGGAGAAAAAAAAAATGGGCTTAAAAAATAAAATGCTTACTGTACAACAGTGTTATTGGTGCTATATTTAAAGCTATAAGAATATTACATTAACACTTATGGCTGATAACTTGGTTAATCTTTCTATAAAAAGATCAGGGTTATTTCATATTTACTAAGGACCAATAAAGAAGAGCCAAGTTGTAATCAGAGCATACATAAGATTTCATGTATTCATGCTATATATACAAAGAATTGTTTGTCTGTTAGAAATGTGATGGTCTTGAAGTCTCCAGTCCTTAACTGCTATCACCAGCACCTGCTTTGGAGAATACAAAACTTCTGCCAATTTTATATGTTCATACCAAGAAGTTGCTTTTAAAAGGAGGTCAGAAGAATAACAAACCTGTTCTTGGATTATGCCTTTTACTTTGTGTAAATCCATCCATGGGCTCACTGTGAGTCTTTGTGCCAGGTTCTAAACCCATTCACAACTGGCAGTAGGCATGCTATAATGTCACATCTCCCTCCTGGAGTGGGTCCTTTACATTACAACCAAAACTCTTCATGACATCTCTATTCACTACTAGAATTAGTTTTCTGAACATCACCCTCAGTATAGTATTTGCCTAGCATGTGTGAGGCACTGGGTTCAATCCTCAAGACCACATTAAAATAAATAAATAAAATAAAGGTATTGTGTCCATCTAGAATTTATACACATACACACACACACACACACACACACACACACACATATATATATATATATATATATATATATATATATATATACACAAACATAAAACCTAGATAAATTTGTGTAGATGAGGTTCTACCAAAGGCACATTAATAATAGAAGTATGAAAAATATGACATTAACGAAATCCAGCTTCCTTAAACTTCACTGGTTTTTGAACATTCTAGACATTCTTGACATTTTTTCTGATACTTTTCCTAAGTTGAGTAAACTTTATTCTTTAACAGACTTTTCTCTACTATTTACCTCACAGAACATAACACAATGATTAAGAAGTACCTAGGCTAAGATACCTGCATTCAAATCCTGGTTCATCATTCTTCTGTGTTATCCTGAGAAAGTTTCCCTTTCCTTCTCCTTCTTTCTTCTCCTCCTCCTCCTCCTTCTTTTCTTTTTTCCACCAAGGATTGAAGCCAGGGGTGCTTACCCATTGAAACACATCCCCAGCCTCCCTTTTTTTGTTTCGTTTTATTTAGAAACAGGGTTTCCCTAAGTTGTTTAGAGCCTCACTAAATTGCTGAGGCTGGCTCTGAACTTGCAATCCTTCTGCCTCAGCCTCCGGAGCCATATAGGCATGTGCCATCACACCCACTATGAAAGCCTCTTAACCTCTCTCTGCCTCACTTTTCCCAACTCCCGCATAGAGATAATGAGATGGGGGCAAAGGTCTTATAGAGTAGATAATAATGATCAGGTTGGGAAGATGGGGACTAATTCAAAGAAAGGAAATGAAATGCTAACACCTTTAGAACATTTCCCTCCCCATCTCAAAGTTACTGATACCTCCAGGGAATCGCTCCTCCCAACACAGGCGTTGCTAATGAGAATAATGGGGTCTAATCAAAAAAGTAAAAAAATCCTTTCCTAACATAATTTAGGCACATGTTTCCAATTGAATAAGCCGACTGATAAAGTCCTGCCCTTTTGGTCACCATAGGCAATATATGAAGAAATCTGTGATCTTTAAAAATGCAAGAGACCCCCACTCTCATGGATACCAGCTCTGGGTCCCCTTTACCTCTATGGAGAATTATATTTCTATTCTATTCTTAAATAAAATTTGCTTTCCACTCTTGCCTCAGCATTTCTCAGGCGTTTAATCTTCAACACGAACAAGAACCAGATCCTGATTTCCAAGACTGGAATCAATAATATCAGTATCTCAAAGGGATGTGAAGAATAATAAGTTGGATCATATAAAGCACTTAGAAAGAAGCTTAGATATTGGAATACTTAGTAAATATCAATTATGATCATATTAAAATATTCTGGTAAGAACACACTGCCCACTTACTGCATAATTTGGCTCCTCCATAAGATGTAAGACCAGTGAAATGTACAAGTAGTAAGTTTTTTGCCCTGCCCTATCAACCTATGCTAATATGTTTGTCATGAAACTGAGTATTATGGACTTGATAAGATTTGCTATATTAAATGTTCATTGAGCTTCCACGCACTTACAAATGCTTGCTAATTTTACACATAACACATAGAATAAGGAAAATAGAAATATTATTTTCAGGCGCCAGATGACAGAACCCATGTAGTCACTTTACATCACTCATTGTTCAAAACAGCCTTGTTTCAGTGGGGCCTATAATCACAGCAACCTGAGAGTCTGAGGCAGGAGGATTGCAAGTTCAAGGCCAGCCTTGGCAACTTAATGAGATCCTGTCTCAAAACAAAACAAAACAACAACAACAAAAATTAAGAAAGATCTGGAGATGCAGCTCAGTGGTAAAGCATCCAAAGATTCAATAGCTGTTACCAACAAACAAAACAGGCCTGTTTCATATGAAGCAGTGAGTTGAAGAAACAGGCTACCTACTGGAGAGTTAAGTTCTTCACTACTTTTGAGTTAACAGTTTCTCTATAATATATATAATTTTCTCAATGTTAGAAATCCCTTAGCCAAAGTGAATAACTGAGCTGTGTTTCCCTAAAAGACAATGCCAAGTCATGTATTATCAATCTTAATTTCAGTTCATAAAGAAGGGAGACTAAGGGCATATATATTATATATGTGGAATAATGGGGTCTAATCAAAAAAGTAAAAAAAAATCCTTTCCTAACATAATTTAGGCACATGTTTCCAATTGAATAAGCCGACTGATAAAGTCTTTGTAGTGAACTTCTAGGAGAGAAAGGAAAAAACTTGAAGAGAAGCAGTTAGATGTTCAGCTACAAGAACATAAACAAGGAAACTATTAAATTATCAGTTAATTTTTAGTTTCAAACTAAATGTGTATAAATGTAATATTAGTATTCCATCCTATGCAAAAGAGCATAAAAGCTGAAAATTTTTATTTCAAAAGATTCAGAATACAGTTTATGGTCTGTATGTAAAATTCAGTAAGCACAATGAACTCAAAAGCTGACTCTGCAGACATTACTAATAGCTAAAGAGGGGTCCTTACACATATCTTGAAAGATGGCCCACTGATGAGCCAAAACATACAACAAGTATGTATGAAGGCCAGTGCACTTTATTTGGGGCCATGAATTGTTTCTTCAATTTAAGAAGGGATAATCTCGCTAAAAAGCAATTAGTGAAAGAGAAAGGGATTTCTTTTACTTGATGGCATCTGTTTGATTTGATAAATTAATAAAACAATTTAGAATAATGGACAAAAATCCCTCTTCTAAAAGAAAGGCTCTCAACATTAAGGATATAATCATAATGAAAATCATATGAGCTCATATCTCTTGAATTTAAAGAAAATGTTACATTACTTTTGTATGCCTATAACAGGAAAGGTATATCATTTGGCTTTCTTGGCAATTGCATAATGCAATTTATATAATTACATAATTCAACAGCAATTATATAAAGTTAAAATTGGTAGAACATATGAATAAACAAGCTCATTTTCAATTTTTCACAGAAACTTAAGAATTGAGTGATTTAAAAAAAAAACTCAATTAGATGATTATCACCTGAATGTCATCTGCCACCCAACATAATAGTTTCAAAATTCAAATGAATTAAATTACTTCAATGTAAGAATGTCTTTCTGTTATGACTGCCTATGGCCTAAGACTATTGTTGACCTTTGCTCAATATCTCTCAAGCAGGCAAGCATACTTCTGCTTGGCATATGAATATTTTATATGCAAAAATCATTTTGATCCAATATTACTTAAATTCAAACTTACATGTATTTTGCAATACTGTATATGGAGAAATGATGAGAACCATCTCCAAATTCTAAATTCTATGTTTATGTGCCTCTCTATAATGCTTCTGTGTTAACATGAAACCTGTGATTTTTCAATGTACTAAATACAGAAACAGAAAAATTGTTATCAGATAGGAAGGTTAATCCAAAATTTAAAATTAAACAACTGATAAATGTAATTACATGTCACTCTGAAGAAGCCAAATAGAACCAAATTAGCAGAGACCATCCAAATTTTATTTCCTCAACACTTAGGATAGAATTTGAGTTAAATGACCTTTAACATGACTTTAAACAGTGTCTTTTAATTTTAACATCAATAGCTGAGGATGTACTTTCAAGCAGCTGGAATTTTCAAATAATACATTTTATGATACCTACTCCAGATCCCTAACATAAATTAGCACACATTTTCTAAAGGAACCAGCTGCATTGTCTCCATTAAGCTTATGTAAAAGAAAAGTATTAGACAAGGGCATTAGCACAAGTACCAGTAAAATTAAAAACTAGATTCTAAGTGCAAAGGCAGGTTTTTCATGTGCTTTGCTTGCCACAGGGTCTCTCTCTGGAATAACATTCCTGCTTATCAACCACCTCTAATACATCTTCCTATAGGTTGAATTCAAGCTTCAGTTGTTCAGGAAAGACTTTTCTGTACTTCCTGACTATATAATTCCGTATTATACAAATTCATATCAGCAGGAACCCTTACCGAATGCAGTACTCACAGGTGCCAAGATTATTTATATGTGTGCAATTTGCAACTTGTCTTTCATATGTAAAAGCTCCTATGACTGCAATGTGTCTGTATTAACAATCCATTAAATTCCTACCCCTGTTTCATGTTAAGTAATCATAAAGAAGTTGTCCACATTAAAAAAAAATCACACACCAATCTTAATAAAAATAGCATTGATTTTATAAGTCTTCTATACATAAACCATATAAATGTAAGCTCAGCTCTTATGAAAAGTATGTTTATTTTGGGCATACATATACCACTTAGCAAACTGCTATTTTCTTTCATAAATATCTCAGAAAGATTATTCTAGTTAATATGTGTAACACTCTATTAATATACTAACCTTTGAAAGATGAATATTCTTTATCAAATAGTTGTTCTTTTTAATTTTTCAAATGGCAAAATAAATTAAAGGAAAAGATAATCCTAAAAAACATAGAGAGTAAATACAAACTTTCATTCTAGTCCAAATAGAAAATGTTGAGGCCAACTTTGAGCTCAAAGAGAAACTGTGAGGAGTTAAAATCTTCACCGTGTGTGTGCGCGCGCGCGTGCGCACGCACGCACACACATGCATGCTTGTGCTCATGTGTATCTATATATAAAAGAACTAGGATACAATACATACCATATCATAAGTTATAAGATAACAGGATAATGCCAGATCATTAATTAGAAATGGGGTGGGAGGGGTTGGGAAAGTACATAACAGAGTTGTTAGATGATTAATACTTTCAACAAAATATTTATAAAACCAGAAAATACATTCATAAGAAAAAAACAAGTAGTGATATCACTGTAAATGCTTCTTTAAAAACCTCCTTACCATTCCATCTAAATGTTAACTAATTTCCAATGTTCCAGAACTTTCACAGTACTCATCAGAGTGTGAATTTTTTTCCCCAAAGGAAAGTTGTCATGTATGCTTCAGTGAAAATTTCCTTAGCATAAAAGTGCATTCTCAAAATATCTTAATTCTTCTGATTTAGAATATGGATCCTCAAAGGGTCTGCAAAAACTCAAAGATAGGCTAAGAAGAAAAAAATATATAAGATTTTTAGTTCTGAACAAGGCATTGCCTTCCAGAGTGTATTTCTCCAAGGAAGGATACGTCAAAGGCAAGGGAATTTTGGAAATAAAATGCCTAAGAATAAACAGATTTCATGCTCCCATCACATGAAATAATAAACAGAAAGGCATTGTGGCATCATGGCAGAGCATTCAATTTTCCTGAACTAACCTGGTGCCTGCTTCTTAGAGAATATTCCATTTCACTCTCAATTATGACTGGCATTTTTAGAACATGAAATTAAAACAGAAACATTCAGGCAAGTTTGGAAAATAGTGAGGAGGTATCTTTAAAGTCTTGTTTCTTTCTTTGTTACTTATCTGTTTTTTGGGGGGTGCTTAATAAAGTTAGCTGATATTCATTGTATTATCACAATTGTACTTTTTCTTTAAAATAAATATATAAAAATTAATAAATATATGATTTATGCCTATATTTTAATTTATGATGCATTACATAGTAAAATTATTTTTTAAAAATCTTAGCATCAGACCATAATAAAAACATTGTGGATTCCTTTCTCAAATATTATTTCTATAGGTATATATCAGTAACCCCCATTTGAAGTGATATGAATCATGTAGATTATAATCACTACTGCATTAATATTTTGAGTGCCTTTTTCACTTAATGTGACAGACTGTATTTCCAAAACAGTTACATAATTTTTTTCTTATTCCATACAACCTTCTTATGACTTTTTGTTTCATGTAGATCTATACTCCAATATCCTGTCCCTTCAATCTTGGCCAACTTATGACTGTGGTGGTAGGGCTTCTTTGATTACTGAGATTAAAGAGCATAGCTTCTACCTAGTTCTTTAGGAACACTTGGTCTTGGAACTCTGTAGTCATGCCACAAGAAAACCTAAGAAGCCCATGAAGAAGTCAATATAGAGAGAAATGAAGACCTTCAAACTTCCTCCCCAGCTAGTTACCTAGCTGACAGCTACCACCAACTTGCCAGCCACACAAAAGAGCAACTCTAGAAATGGATACTCTATCCCATCTTGAGCATTCCCCGAAGTGATACTATATCAAGCAGGGAGGAGCCTTCCCCCAATAAACTCTGCCCAAAGTACAGAATCATATGCTAAATAAATTATTGTTGTTTAAAAAAGTTTGGGGATGATTTGTTTCATGTAGCACGAGAACTGATACCCTTATTTTATAAGATCAATCATCATGTGTATAAATTTATATTAGTTTAAACTACATTATTCTCCAGTGAATGTACGTACCATAATTTAAATAATCTATGAAAACTGGATAGTCTCAGTCTGGTTTCCAATAGTTAATTTACTGCATGCTAAAGGCCAAAACTGAAATAATTAGATCAATAAATACAAACAGTTTCATGGTTCTTGAATGATGATGTCAACTATCTTTCTAGAAGTTTTACATCAATTTGCACTGTCATTGCTAATGTGTGAAAATACTTTTCCTACAGATACCACACCAGAATTGAGAAGTATCATTTTAAAAAGTATTTACTCGTAAATTTTTGTGTAAAATACACTTATTGCTGATTACCATCAGGATTAAACATTCATATGATTTATATTTGTTTCCAGTTTTAAATGCATCATCGATTCATATCCCATTTATCTAATAATATCTTTGTTTAATTAACATCTCAAAGCTCTATATACATAAAAATATTAATTTTTTTCTTTCATATCTGTTACAAATATTTTTCCCAATTTCACGTATTTTCTTTCTTTTGGCATTTTTGAAAGATAGCTTTTATTTTTTTATTCTAATTTGTTATACATGATAGCAGAATGCACTACAATTCATATTACATATATAGAGCACAATTTTTCATCTCTATGCTTTTATAAAAGTATATTCACAACATTTGTATCTTTTTCATACACATACTAAGGGTAGTGACATCCATCTCATTCTACCATCTTTTTTACCCCCTTCCCCCTTCCCTTCCCCTCCTTCCCCTTTGTCCTATCTACAGTTTCTCTAATCTTCCCATGCTCCCCCTCCCAAGGCCATTATGAATCAGCCTCCTTATATCAGATAAAACATTTGGTACTTTACTGAGCATTATATTCTCCAACTTCATCCATTTTCCTCCAAATCCCATGATTTTATTCTCTTTAATTGCTGAGTAATATTCCATTGTACCACATTTTCTTTATCCATTCATCTACTGAAGGGCATCTAGTTTGCTTCCACATTTTAGCAATTGTGAATTGTGCTGCAATAAACATTGGAGTGGCTGTATCCCTGTACTATGCTGCTTTTAAGTCCTTTAGGTATAGAAAGAGGAGTGTGATAGCTGGGTCAAAAGGTGGTTCCATTCCCAGTTTTCCAAGGAATCTCCATACTGCTTTCCATATTGGCTGCACCATTTTCCAATCTCACCAGCAATGGAACCCAGGGTCTTGTGCATGTAGGTGCTGTTTGTATTCTTAATAGCTGTCATTCTGACTGGAGTGAGAGAAAATCTTAGAGTAGTTTAATTTGCATTTCTCTAATTACTAGAGATGTTGAACATTTTTTCTTATATTTGTTAATTGATTATATATTATCTTCTGAGAAATGTCTGTTCAGTTCCTTGGACCATGTATTGATTGAGTTATTTAGTTTTGGAGGGTTTAGCTTTTTGAGTTCTTTATATACCCTAGAGATTAGTGCTCTATCTGATGTGAAAGTGGTAAAAATTTGCTCCCAAGCTGTAGGCTCTCTGTTCACCTCACTGACTGCTTCTTTTGCCTAGAAGAAGCTTTTTAGTTTGAATCCATCCCAATTATTAATTCTTTATTTTTATTCTTGCACTACAGGAGTCTTGTTAAGGAAGCAGGGGCCTAATCCAATATGATGGAGATGTGGGCCTACTTTTTCTTCCATTAGGACAGTCTCTGGTTTAATTCCTAGGTCCTTGATCCACTTTGAGTTTTGTGCATGGTGAGAGATAGAGGTTTAATTTCATTTTGCTGCATTTTGATTTCCAGTTTTCCTAGCACCATTTGTTAAACAGGCTATCTTTTACGTTTTTTGTGCCTTTGTCTAATATAAGATAACTGTAATTATGTGGGTTAGTCTCTGTGTCCTCTATTCTGTACCATTGGTCTACCAGTCTATTTTGGTGCCAATACCATGCTATTTTTATTACTATTTCTCTGTAGTACAGTTTAAGTTGTGGTATAGTGATGTCATCTGCTTCATTCTTCCTGCTAAGGATTGCTTTAGCTATTGTGGGTCTCTTATTTTTCCAGATGAATTTCATGACTGCTTTTTCTATTTCTATGAGGGATGTCATTGGAATTTTGATTGGAATTGCATTAAATCTGTATAATTCTTTTAGTAGTATGGTCATTTTGACATTACTAATTCTGCCTACCCAGGAACTAGGAAGATCTTTCCATCTTCTAAGGTCTTCTTTAATTTATGTCTTTAGCATTCTGTAGTTTTCATTGCAGAGGTCTTTTACCTCTTTTGTTAGGTTGATTCCCAAGTATTTTTTTAGGCTATTGTAAATGGAGTAGTTTTCCTCATTTCCCTTTCAGAGGATTTGTTACTGATATACAGAAATGCCTTTGATTTTCAGGTGTTGATTTTGTATCCTGCTACTTTGCTGAATTCATTTACTAGTTCTAGAAGTTTTCTGGTGGGATTTTTTGTGTCTTCTAGGTATAGAATCATACTGTCAGCAAATAGTGCTAATTTGAGTTCTTCTTTTCCTATCTGTATCCCTTTCTTTCTTTCTTTCTAATTTCTCTGGCCAGTGTTTCAAGAACTATGTTAAATAGAAGTGGTGAAAGAGGTCATCCATGTCTTGTTCCAGTTTTTAGAGGGAATGCTTTCAATTTGTCTCCTTTAAGAATGATGTTGGCCTGGGACTTAGCATAGATAGCTTTTACAATGTTGAGATATGTTCCTGTTACCTTAGTTTTTCTAGTGTTTTGAACATGAAGCAGTACTCTATTTTGTTGAATGCTTTTTCTGAATTTATTGAGATGATAACACGGTTCTTAAAATCTTTAAGTCTATTGATGTGATGAATTACATGGATTGATTTCCTTATGTTGAAACAACCTTGCATCACTGGAATGAACCCCACTTGATCATAGTGCACTATCTTTTTGATATGTTTTTGTATTTGATTTGCCAGGATTTTATTGAAAATTTTTGCATCTATGTTCATTAGAGACATTGGTTTGAAGTTTTCTTTCTTTGCCTGGTTTTGAAATCAGGGGGATATTAGCCTTATAGAATGAGTTTGAAAGTGCTCCCTCTTTTTCTATTTCCTGAAATAAATTGAAGAGTATTGGTATTAGTTTTTCTTTAAATGTCTTGTAGAACCCAGCTGTGTATCCATCCAGTCCTGGGCTTTTCTTGGTTGGTAGGCTTCTGATGGCATCTTCTATTTTGATGCTTGAAAGTGATCTGTTTAAATTATGTATATCATCCTAATTCAATTTCGGCAAATCATACAACTCTAGAAACTTGTCAATGCCTTTGATATTTTCTGTTTTATTGGCATACAATTTTTCAAAATAATTTCCAATTATCTTCTATATTTCTGTAGTGATACTTCCTTTTTCATCATATATCTTAGTAATTTGAGTTTTCTCTCTCCTTCTCTTCATTAACATGGCTAAGGGCCTGTCAATTTTATTTACTTTTCAAAGAATCAACTTTTTGTTTTGTCAAATTTTGAAATTGCTTCTTTTGTTTCAATTTCATTGATTTCAGCTCTGATTTTAATAATTTCCTATCTTCTAATGCTTTTGGTGTTGATTTTTTCTTCTTTTTCTAGGGCTTTGAGATGTAATATGAAGTCATTTATTTGTTGTATTTTCTTCTTTTAAGGAATGATCTCCATGCAATGAACTTTCCTCTTAGAATTACCTTCATAGTGTCCCAGAGATTTTAATATGTTGTATCTATGTTCTCATTCACCTCTAAGAACCTTCAAACTCCTCCTTGATGTCTTTTGCAACCCATTGTTCATTCAGTAGCATATTATTTGGTATCCATTTGTTGAAAAAGCTTTTATTTTTTATTTTATCATTGATTTCTAATTTCATTCCATTATGATCTGAAAGAATGCAGGGTAGTATCTCTACTTTTTTATATTTGCTAAGAGTTGCTTTGTGGCATAACATATGGTCTATTTTAGAGAAGGGTCCATATGCTGCTGAGAAGAAAGTGTATTCGTTCACTGAAGGATGAAATATTCTACATATGTCAGTTAAATCTAAGTTATTGATTGTATTGCTGAGTTCTATAGCTTCTTTGTTCAGCTTTTGTTTGGACAATCTATCCAGTGTTGAAAGAGATGTTAAAGTCACACAGAATTATTGTGTTGTGGTCTATTTGACTCTTGAACTTATGAAGAGTTTGTTTGATTAAAGTAGACACTCCATTGTTTGGGACATATAAATTTATTATTGTTATGTATTTTTGATAAATGGTTCCCTTAAGCAGTATGAAATGTCCTTCTTTATTCCCTGTGATTAACTTTAACTTGAAGTCTACTTTATTTGATATGAGGATGGAAACCCCTGCTTGCTTCCGCAGTCCATGTGTATATGTATTTTCCTATGAGATGAGTCTCTTGGAGGCAGCATATTTTGGGATCTTTTTTTTTTTTTTTAAATTCAATCTGCCAGTCTATGTCTTTAGATTGGTGGTTTATATTCCCAGCCTTTTTTGTTTGTTTTTGGTAACTTGACTTGGTTTCTCCTTTGATTAGTTTTTCATTTAGTGTAATACCACCCTTTGCTGATTTTCATTGTTTTTCAATTCCTCTTCATGGAATATATTGCCGAGGATGTTCTGTAGAGCAGGTTTTTGAGTTGTAAATTCTTTTAACTTTTGTTTATCGTGGAAGGTTTTTATTTCATCATTAAATCTAAAGTTTAATTTTGATGAATATAAGATTCTTGGTTGGCATCCATTTTCTTTCAGAGCTTGATATATGTTGTTCCAGGATCTTCTAGCTTTCAGGGTCTGGGTTGAAAAATCTGCACATAATCTAATTGATTTCCCCTTATATATAATCTGATTCTTTTCTTTTGTGGTGTTTAATATTCTCTCCTTATTGTGTATGTTAGGCATTTTCATTATAATTTGCCTTAGTGTGGATCTGTTGTGATTTTGTACATTTGGAGTCCTGTAAGCCTCTTCAATTTGGTTTTCCAATTCATTCTTCATGTTTGGAAAATTTTCTGATATTATTTCATTGAATAGATTGGTCTATGCCTTCCTCTACATTTGGCCTTTTTATGTTATCCCATATTTCTTGAATGTTATGCTCATGGCTTCTTACCATTTTCATTGTGTAGTCCACATTCTTTTCAAGATTATATATTTTGTCTTCATTGTCTGAGGTCCTGTCTTCCAAGTGGTCTAATCTGTTGGTGATGCTTTCAATTGAGTTTTTAATTTGGTTTATTGTTTCTTTCATTTCAAGGATTTCTATTTTTTTAAGAACCTCTATCTCCCTATTGAAGTAATCTTTTGCTTCCTGTATTTGTTTATGTAGTCCTTTTTGAAATGATCTTTTGCTGCCTGTATTTGCTCTCTTATATCATCCCTTAATTCACAGAACATTTTAATCATGTACATTCATCTCTGTAATTTCTTCTGCTGTTCTTGCCATGGATTCTAGTAATGTGGTATCTTGATTTGTTTGGGAACTTTCTTCCCTTGTCTTTTCATATTGCTTGTGTGTCTTCCCTTCTAGCACTGTGAATCTGAGGCATTATCGTTTTTTACCCTATAGGCTTATAGTGCCCCTGTTGGATTCAATACCTCTCCTTTGAATTGAAGGACAATGTTATCAGATCCCAATATAAACAGTATACACCCTAAAAACAAATGTTTGGTATTAAGACGTTTACAGTTTGGTCACAATGTACAGAAATGGTGAATTCAGTTATTATCTACAACATATTCAGTAGGTTTGTAAATGGGTTTACAGTTTCTGATGATGGACAAAGAACCAGGGGTGAGAAGAAGGACGATATGCTAAAGAGACAGGAAGTGAAAATATAGAGTTTTTATATCTTAGAAAGTGTGAAAAAGAAATCTAAACAGGAACGTTAGTAGCAGGAGAAGGAAGAGGAAGTAATTTGGGGTAGGCAAGTAAGTGGGAATACAGTAGAGTACATAAAACAAACACTCATATATATTGAGAAAAATTTAAAATGTTAAAATAGTAGAAATTGGTGGGATAAAAGAAAAATATATATATGTACAACACAGCTGTAATATCCTATTCAGACATCCCAGTCCTCAACATTCTACTTCATGCAGAGTATTTGGTTTCACATATGTTGGGGATATGAGGGCAGGAGAATAGAGAAGGGTGGAGGGGAGAATCTTGAAGGAAGAAACAGGGTTGTTTTGGTTGGAAACCCCTATCTTTCCTGCTTCCTTTCTCATCCAATAGGTGGGGTAGTCTGTTGTTAGCTGGTATCTCCACCCTCAGGGTGGTGAAGTTGCCTGGTAGCAACTGCTGGGGAGAGGGGGTAATTAGAAACTGAGTACCTGGCCAGCTGGAGTTCCAAACTGGGTGTTGCCCCCCACAGAAGAGGGTGATGAAGGTGACCCAAGATGGAGGCACCTGCTTTCAGCGGTGGGCTATTGGGTCGCATGGCCAGTGGACTGTCCATAGTGTGTGGTGGGAGCTGAGCAATGGCCGCTGGAGGATGAGTTCAGAGAAGAGCTCCTGCAGTGTGTGGTCGTTGGGTGACTTCAGCCTTTGTGAAGTTCTTAGGGGCAGTCAGGCCACTGAATGCAGTATCTCTGCTGCTGCAGCGTGCCAAGATGGTGGTGACCGAGGGAGCCCTGCGTTGGTAGATGGGGGTCCACACGGGAGTGGTGACCAGAGTTCCTGTGTGTGGGAAGCTGCTGGGTGGTTGATGATTTCTGCTCGGGTGGGTGGCCGATAATTCTGCGCAGGTGTTGATGGTGGCCACTCGGGTACCTGATCGTCCTCTGAAAGGGCAAGTAGTTGGGAGACCTACTCTGATGCTGAGGCCTGGAGCACCGGATGGGCACGGTGGCTGTGATTCCCATGCAGGAGCAGGAATATCTATCACAGAGAAGCAGTATTCTCACAACTTGAGTCCCAGGTAATGGAGCGACACAGAATGCTGCCTCCCTCTGGCCTGCCATCTTGGACTCCCTCTAGTTTTTAATTTTTATGTAGGCAAATTTAATGATCTTTTCCTTTGGGTTTTTGTTGTTATCTTTCTCTGATTTATTACTCTCCAGACATCTGGTATTCAAATTTACTTTCTTCTGTTAGAGTTTCAGTTTCATTTTGATTCCCTGTCAAATTATTCTGCATTTTTCCAGGGCATGGATGTTATAAAGTATAAAATAAATTCATACTTTAGGTACAAATTTAGATTCTTTGTTATTTTTTAAATTATAAAACAATTATTACATATACAACTGCAATGCACTAATTAAGGTAACAATAATAATTGGGCTGGGATTGTGGCTCAGCGGTAGAGTGCTCGCCTAGCACGGGCAGGACCCAGGTTCGATTCTCAGCACCACATAAAAATAAAGGCATTGTGTTGTGTCCATCTACAAAAAGGATTCTCTCTCTCTCTCTCTCTCTCTCTCTCTCTCTCTCTCTCTATATATATATATATATATATATATATATAATCTTAAAAAAAAGGTAACAATAATAAACGGGAAAAAAAGGTAACAATAATAAACGGGAAATTTGTAGAGCAGAGCAAAGGATTAGGGAAGAAAGCAAGGGAGGGAAATAGAAGGTCCTGGGGAATAAAACTGATCAAATTAGGTACATGTATGAATATGGCATAATGAAGCCCATAATTATGTATAATTATAATGCACCAATAAAAATTATTATAAAACTTTCTTTAAAGAATCTTCTCCCTGGATTTTTATGTATATTATGATATTATGTTTTGTATCTGGAACCAAAAAGCTCATGTATTGAAAACTTTGTGCAAGTGCAGCAATGTCTAGAGGTAGAATTTTTGGGAAATGACAAGCTCTGACCTCATAAGTGGATTAATCAATTTGAACGATTAATAATTTGAATGAATACTGGGAGGTGGTGGAAACTATGGGCAGGGGAGTCTTGGTTGGAGGAAGTAGGTAACTAAGGAGTGTTCCCTCAGGAACCATATCTTGTCCCTGACCCCCACCCCATTTCCCCCTGCTGCCAAGAGGTAAGTGGCTTTCTACTGCCACACCCTTCTACCATGACATTCTTTCAGGATCACCTCAGGCCCAAAGCAATGGAGCCAGCTGCCTAAAATAAAATATGGAAAGCATCTGTTATACTCCAGTGGAATCATTTCAGAGAAAAAGATTAGCTTTTATCATTTAAAATTGCATAAGTTCTATCTTTAAATACATGATATTTTAATTTGTTAAAATTATTATTTATACCAGATACTAATGACACAAAAAACTGACTTCCTTTAAAAATATAAATATTTTTAAAGAACCTATTTTGTTTAATTTCTGGTTCTAACATTTCTAAACGATAATACATGTGAAATGGAAAAAAAAAATTTAACTGACAGAATTTTAAAGAATGGGTTTTCAATGCCATTCCATGATCTGGTGTTATAATGGCATAGCCTCAGACTCTGTGAAATGTAATAATAGTAACTTTTGGTCTCTCCTCACTAACCCCCATAGAAATTCTCATTAAATAGCTCCAAGATATTTGGGCTTTGGGTTGTGTCATGTTTTCTCATATTCCCTTTCACAACTCCCCTCCCTAAAGAAATGGCTCACATTCTTCCTAAGAGTTGATTTCTTCACTTGGGCTCTAGATTCTGCATGTTCTTGCCCCAGGGATGCTTTGCTCCCACTCTCATCTCCCCTCTCAATAGACTTATGGTTTTATGTTATCTTTGGCTTAATATCTCACACCCTACTAACTCCTTCAAATGTTCACAAGTCTCTCATTTTAAAAAAATACTTTTTTGCCTCTATTCCTTTCTAGCTATTACTTTATTTCACATAATATTTATCTCGCTCCCCTGTTCTTTGTTCAAATGAGGGTCTAAACCTCCTGCTTTTATTTCCTTGATATCATATAATGAGGCTTCTTTCCTGTCTCCTTCAAGCCAGATCCAGAGGTTCTTTATCATTCTTCTTTACTCTTCTGTTGCAGTTTGTCCTTGAAGTTTGTTTGCTTGATTTCTATGCATCCTGCCATGCTGGTACTTTTCATAATTTTTTGGATCTTTTTGGTCCTAGACTCCTAAAAAATGCTTCTTTCCCCCCAAAAAGAGGACTTCAAGTATGCCAACAAGAGACAAATTCTCCTCCACACACAATTCTTGAAGATCACTCATTCTTCTAACTTCCATTGAATGATATATGAATCTTTACAATCTTATTCTGAAAATTTACCCACATTATTACATATTAATTAGACATTTACTCTTAAATCCCCCAACATGAGTATCAAAGTGCTGAAAAATGTTATTTTCCCTGTAAACAGGATCTTCATACAGAAACAAAGAAAACCCTTGTATTTTATTATTATTAAAACCTATCACTAATAAGTAACATTCAAAGTTTTTGTTTGTGTTTTGTTTTTTGGTACTAAGGATTTAACCCAAGGTTGCTTTGCCACTGAGTCAGATCCACAGCCCTTTTTATTTTAATTTTATTTTTTTTGAGACAGGGTCTCATTAAGTTGCTTAGGGCCTCACTAAATTTTTGAGGCTGCCTTTAAACTTGTAATCCTCATGCCTCAGCCTCCTGAGTTACCAGGATTATAGGCATGTGACATCATGCCTGGCTCATTTGAAGTATTTTAAAAGTAAAATAAGACATCAAGTTTGAAATATGCATGAAAATAAATTTAGCCAATATCATGAAGATAGGAGAAAAGTATACCAGAAATAATTTTGGTAACCAATCTTTGAAAATGAAAAAATATTTAAACATATCAACAAAAGTATACATGAAAATAAACTTTATGAATACTTAAAAAAACAAATTCATAAATTTACATGTATTTCCAACAAATCTTTATTCTTTCAATTACATTTTTCTGTTTCATTGGTTCATTACATATTCTGAATATCAAGATGTGCAAAATTATGAAAAATCAATACCATGACATTTTTTAACAGAAAAAAAAACTTCAAACTCGGACTAAATTTTCATTTTATAGATTTTATTAACATGCTAAAATGTAAATTTTGATTGAAACACAAAATATATTAAATGTCACATTCTAAAGTCAGGTGCAAAATCAAGAATGATACTTCTAAGAGAAATATGTAAAAACCACATTCCTCTTATTAAATACTGCATCATCTTGATGTTAAGGGTAGGAGAGTCACTATTTAGATGTTAATACCATAATTTTGAGAGTAAATTTTGGGGAGACATTCTGAGCATGGGGAACCTTATGTATGGGTTTGTAAGTACCTGTTCCCTACCTCTCAGTTTAATGTACAGCCCCCAAAGTTTCATAGAAATATGTTGAAATAAAGTTTGACATTTTCCTAGAAAACTTAAAAATGAGGTAGTGGCTAGCTATTCAATTGCTCTAGGAAAAAACTGTGTGATAGAATAAGTCTATACTACTTCCTGAATTTCTTTGATCAAAGAATGCACATTACCCATGTGCCACATGTGGGTCTTGTTTAAGAGAGTACTGGTGAAAGATTATCTTAAATCTGCTCCAAGAGAGCCACCTCCAGAGGAAGTGAAACTTCAGGTGTCATTATACGCATACAGACTGAGATGGTAGTGGCCAGTATAAATCAAGATAGGTGCCCTATTGTTAAACAGACATAAGGTAAAGAGACATAAACAATGCAAAAGGATAGGGAGGAAAGTGCCCCCCAAATGAAGAATCAACTTTAATTATCAGTCCAATTTAAGACAATACCAGCCAGGTAAAAACTTTCTTGCTCTTTTATGTCTTCTTTACCACTATACTCCTGAGGGGTCAGAAACTGCTGCTAGAACACTGGATCTCAAACAGAGGTAGATGCAGTAGAAAAAAAAAAAGAGTTGCAGCTCTGTCCTTATTCCCCACATGCAGGAAACTGGACTCTAAGCTGGAGGATAGAACCTCAATTTTTTTTTTTTTTTGAGAGAGAATTTTTTTAATATTTATTTTTCAGTTTTCGGTGGACACAACATCTTTGTTTTATTTTTTTGTGGTGCTGAGGATCAAACCCAGTGCCCCGCACATGCCAGGCGAGCATGCTACCGCTTGAGCCACATCCCCAGCCCAAGAACCTCAATTTTAAACCAAAGTCACAGTTTGACTAATTACACTGAACTACCAGACTTAATGAATACTAAGCTGAGACTGTATAATAAAAGACCATAGGTCTTTCTACTACTTAAAAATGATGTGAAAAGTCATGAATGATGAGATCTACTCAGGGCCTAGGGAAAGTTGGATCCACTGAAGGGAAAGAAATTTATTGTTAGTTACCACAGATTGTGTTTGTCTCCATTCAAAGGCTATATATGCATACACATATGTACACATATGTGCACACACATATTGTAAAATGCATATAAAACTGCATTATGGTGCAAAATTTTCAAATTTTATACAATAAATTTTTTATTTCAAATTTTGGTTAAGATACCTCAAAATATGATATATTTCTATTTCAAAGTTTTAATGCTCAAAAACATTAAATATGAGAATTTATAAAATAATTCATTATTAAAAATCAACTTCATCAGAAACAAAAAGAATTAAATTGGGATTCAATGGACAGATTTTGTTGATTGATGAAATAAATATATTAAAGTTGCAGTTTAAAGTAATATTTATGAAGGCAAGTACTCAAAATAAGTAAAACTAGGAGTAGTTTTTTAAAATATTAAAAATAATTTAGACAGGCAATGCATATGAAAAATATTATAAAGAATCAAAAGTTTTTTCATGTTTTTAAGATTCCCAAGTTCCTCATCCATTCAAAGCTATCAGCTTTCCCACCCATCTCAGCAAAATGATTTATAATCCCATCACAGAACCTAATTTCCTTTTACCAAGTCTATGGCATGCACTGCAATCAACTAAGGAAACAATTCATTAGACAGGCTTACAGTGGGACTTGTTTGTATTACCCACACTTTACAAGAAGTAATTTTAAGGAGATGCAAAATAAAAAGGCAAATCATGGAAAAATTGATAGTTAAATATTCAAAACATACAAAGCTGTGCACTTTGTGATATACTGGAGATAGCAACCTAGAACAGTTGTTACAGAATACTTTACATTTATAATTTTATCAACAATTCCATGCATTAGAAAAAAGAAAACATTTAATATCACAGTATAAACACCAATAAAAAATGAATAAAACACTTACTGATTTATTCTTGTAACAATTTTCAAAAGGGCTCTGCTGTGTACTTACAACCTTTATGGATATAACAAACTTTTATTAGCTAATCCTTTTCTCTTATATTGAACAAGTTTGGGACAATATCTTTTCTTGACTACTTCAATATTTATATGTACTGTCATTAACCTTCCTTCTTTCTCCTTTCGTTTTTTTTACTTATCTATGCATGTTCCACTGATGTTTCTACAACAGAGGACAAGAACATGTGTATATGTTCTTCCATTTCCCTATGTAAATTTCTCAATGGGCAGAAACAACATCATATTCATATTTGCTCAAAGCTTTATAGTTATTAAGATTCAAAACACACCCCAATGGTCTCACCTTCTGTGTCCTTGCCACAATAATTGCCTGCATTATAACACTGAGCTTCTCTATCAATAATATTTTCTTATCCTGACTTTTATTTATCCAAGCAATGCACTTAAAAGATATTACAAAGAAGGTCAGTGTATCTACCAATCATTCACTCTGGAACATTCCTATGACCCTTTGCCACAGCCCCATAGACTGGCCCCCAAATCCCAGGTCTGAAATCATCACATCTCAAGCCCAAGTATGTCTATCAGAAAGGCATTCTGCACTATGTAACAAATGGACGGTCTCTGTCAACCTCAAATCCTAAATATCTGTTTTATGAAGCAGATAAATGCATTCATAATTGCATTTATACTCCTATATCTGTAAATCTAGATATATAGATTCAAATATGAACAGAAAATTAACTTCTCCTATTTCCCCTTTATATTTTATAAGTTTCTCTGCCCTTGTTTAAAAAAAAATGATTCCAGCTTTAGTTGAGCTTTAGTGAATTTATGTGGAATACGTGGTCAATACAGACTTTTAAAACAGACGTTATGATTACTGTATATTATTTTGTATATTAAAAGTGTCAATTTAGAGTTAGAAAGCAGTTATAGTCCCAGATCCTAAAAGATCGTGTATATATCACTATCTTATTATAAACATTCTTGTTCTTACAATTTATTTACCTTTTGGGGGGGCGGTACTTAGAATTGAACTCAGGGTCTTAAACAGGCAAGGCAAATGATCTAGTATTGCACAATTCCTCCAGTCCTTATTCCTAAATCCTATAACATTTTTTAAAAAATTATTTTATTTAATCTAACTAGTTATATATGACTGCAGAATGTAATTCAATTCATATTACACTAATAGAGCACAATTTTTCAAAAACCTAAAACTTTTGTTTAAAAGACTTCATGGTAGGACTTGTATTATTCTAATTTTCTTAAGTGTTTCACATATTTTTACATATCTATTCACACTAAATTCCAGCTCAAGAATCTAAATCTGACACTGAATGGCCCATTTGATAAACTGAACAACCTTAACACTGTTAGACAATTATCATCTCTTTTAAAAAGATAAATGTAGAGGATGGGATGATAATGAATTAGAGAAAGGGAGCACTTTTCAGGTCTCCACAATTCAAGATTCAAGCAGCATGAGTGTTGCTTCTCAGCAAGGTGGGTTACTGAAGAAATTCACTGAAATAAATAATCAGACAGTAAAATAATCATAGACACAGAAATTTGGAAGCTCTGAACATAGAACAAGAAACAAAATGTTAGAGACACACCAGCTTTGCTGATGGCAAAGGTGAAAGTACTGCCAGTTCACTGCAGAGAGGAGGAGTAACAGGCACAAAAAGAGAGAAACAGCAAATATTTGGTATGGGACAACCTGTGGAATAAAGAAGGAGGCATGTCTTAACTGATCCAGAGACAAGAGGGCAAGCTGATGATTAAAAAGTGCTCAGAGGAGGACATACAATCAATCAACAAATACATGAAAAAATGCTCACCATCTCTAGCAGTCAGAGAAATACAAAATAAAACCACCCTAAGATACCATCTCACTCCAATAAGAATGGCAACCATTATGAAGTCAAACAACAATAAGTACTGGCAAGGATGTGGGGGGAAAGGTACACTCATACATTGCTGGTGGGACTGCAAATTGGTGCAGCCAATTTGGAAAGCAGTATGGAGATTCCTGGGAAAGCTGGGAATGGAACCACCATTTGACCCAGCTATTCCCCTTCTCGGACTATACCCAAAAGACCTAAAAAGAGCATACTACAGGGACACAGCCACATCAATGTTTATAGCAGCACAATTCACAATAGCTAGACTGTGGACTGTGGAACCAACCTAGATGTACTTCAATAGATGAATAGATTTAAAAATGTGGCATTTATACACAATGGAATATTACTCAGCACTAAAAAAAACAAGATCATGGCATTTGCAGGGAAATGGATGGCATTAGAGCAGATTATGCTAAGTGAAGTTAGCCAATCCCTAAAAAACAAATGCCAAATGTCTTCTCTGATATAAGGGGGTGACCCAAAATGGGATAGGGAGGAAGAACATGAGAAGAAGATTACCACTAAATCGGGAAGAGAGGTGGGAGGGAAAAGGAGGGAGAAGGGGAGTTGCATGGAAGATGGAAGGAGACCCTCATTGTTATACAGAATACATGTATGATGATGTGAGGGGAAAAAAAGTGTGTCACATTAGATTGGATAGAGAGAAATGATGGGAGGGGAAGGGAGGGGAAGGGGGGATAGGAAGGGCAGCAGAATAGAATAGACATTATGATTGCTATATGTATATAGGTGACTCTATGACCAGTGTGATTCTGCAATCTGTACAATCAGAAAAATGAGAAATTATACCCCATTGATTCAAATGTATGAATTGCCAAGATCATTGTAATGTCATGTGTAGCTAATAAAAAAAAAAACTGCTCAGAATCTCTCAGTAGGAGGGAGTAGAGACAGAAGCCATTTGCAAGTGGCAGTTTTCAGTGGCAGGAAAATGAGAGTTCATAAAAAGCCTGTCCCAGCAAACACCTGCCATGGGGTACAGTGTGTGCCTGGTCTAGCATGAATGAAACAGGCAAACAGGATTGTGCACAGGGGATTCAGGCTGGGGAGAAAGGGTTTGCTTTGGTTGATGTATATTTCTGTTTTTAACTTTGTTTTTGCTCCTCTTACTACCACTTTTTCACTTTCTTCCCCTCTAATAGCCAAATTCTCTTGTTCTTCTTCCACTGTCTCTTTATTACTTTTATTTTTTGTTCCCTCTTTATAGCTGTCACCTGCTACCTCTCTCCTGCTTCCACTCTGTTTTTTTTAAATATTTCAAACTATCTCTTGCCTTCCTACCTCATTTTCTCTTAAGAAATTGTGATTTTAATATCTTCTGAACTTTTAGTTTACATAATTCCAGCTTCCCCACCACTCATGTTGTTGTGGTTGTTAATAAGATGGACATTGTAGTTGACACCTACTGTTTTAGGCCAGATCTAGGTCATAGATGATTATTGTTGGTGCTGATGTTAAATACTGACTCCACTATTCCTCTTTGTGTGGCAGTTGGTGTTACAGCTATCATAGTAGGCACAAGTCATGTAAGGTGGTATACTTGTATCTAACATTAATGTGATTGCTTATTCCATCTCTTTCCAAGATGGCCTGGGAAGTGATTGGGATAGGACAAGTTCACAGTGTAGAGATCCTGCTAGTACGCTACACTCACAACTCAGTCAAGTGACAGTGAACCTTGCTCAGACAAGAAACAGCCCTATTTGATCTCCAACAAAACTTTAATGCATAAAATACAGGAGACACAAACCCCAAACAAATACCAGACTGAAAGCATGAACAACTAGAAATCGAGGAATATAAGTCCAAGACCTCTGAAAACATGAAGAACATTTTCAGTGAAATAAGAGCAGAAAATATTCCAAACATTAGAAACCAGTTGGACATACACATAAAGGAGTCATATAGAACCCCAAAGGGACAGAATCAAAAAGAACTTCTCCAAGGGACATCATAATGAAAATGCCTAAAACATATTTTAAGGAAAGAATATTAAGCTAGAAAGAAAAAATATCAGGTCACATTTATGGTAAACCAATAAGACTCACTTCTGATGTCTCAACTCAGACTCTAAAAGCAAGAAAACAATTGCCTGTGAAGAGGGTTACATCTAGAAAAACTATCTTTTAGAATCAAAAAAGAAATAGAAAATTTTCAAAAACAAAGTAAAAGAACATGGCCACTAAGTCAGAACTACAAAAAATACTTAAAGATATATTATACACAGAACACAGAGAGAGAGAGAGAGAGAGAGCGCTCCCAAGTGGATGAAGCTCTCTAGAAGAGCTTTTATCTAAATATCTAAATGAAAATTAAGATTAAGTTAAATATAGAAAATGCAACAAAATGGCAAGAAATATCAAACATCTATCTATAATAGCACTGAATGTAAATGGTCTCAACTCTCCAATTAAAAGACATAGATTGGCAGAATGGATTTAAAAAATTAGATCCACATATATGCTGTTTTTAAGAGACTTGTCTCATAGGCAAAGACATCCATAGGCTGTAAGTAAAAGGAAAGAAAAAAATATTCCATGCAAGTGAAGTCTGAAAACAAGCAAGAGTAGCTATTCTCATATTTGACAGAGCAGATTTCAAGCAAAAATGATCAGAAGAGACACAGAAGTTCACTACACACTAGCAAAGGGAACAATCCAACAAGGAAATAAAACAATAGTAAATTTTTATTCCTTAAATGCTGATACATCTAATTACATGAAACAAAGACTTCTTGACATTAAATCCCAGATAGATCCTAGCACAATAATATGGGATGATTTCAACATTCCAATCCCTCCAATAGATAGACATTAAAATCAACAGTTTGTTTCAACCTAAATAATACTACAAATCAAGAGGATCTAACAGAAATCTACAGAATATTTTGCCCCCAAACAGTTCAATTCTTCTTCTTCTCAGCAGCTAATGGAACCTTTTCCAAAATAAACTATATTCTAGGTCACAATGTAGGTCTTATATCATATGTACATCTTATCATATCATAAAGGAATAAAATTAGAAATTAACAGCAAGAAGAATTATAGAAACCACATAAATACATGGAGATTGAGCAACCCTCTTTTAAATGAGCAATGGATCATAGAAGAAATGAAAGAAATTTAAAAATTCTTAGAAACAAATGAAAACAGAGATACAACAAATGAACATCTCTGGGACAGTATGAAGGGTGTTCTAAGAAGAAAGTTTGAAGCACTGAGTACCTACATTAAAAAAAATAAAAACAGAAAGAACCCAAATAAATCATCTTATCATACCTCACAGCCCTCGAAAAGGAAGAACTAACTCAAAAATTAGCAAATGACAGGAAATAACTAAGGTCAGAGCCAATATTAATGGACTTGAGAATTTAAAAAAATAATATAAAGAATCAATTAAACAAAGAGTTGGTTCTTTTAAAAGATAAACAAGACTGATAAACCCTTAGCCAAACTAACCAAAAGGATAAGAGAAAAGAACCAAATCAACAAAATTAGACATGAAAAGGAGATATCATCACAGATGCTTCTGAAATTCAAAAGATCATTATAAACTACTTTGAAAATTTATATTCCAATAAACTTGAAAACCCAGAAAATACTGACAAATTTCTAGACACATACAACCAAGTCAAATTATGAAGATGAAGAAAACCAACACAAAATAATAGCAAGTAATGATACTGAAGCAGAAATTAAAAGCTTTCTAACAGAAAAGTCCATGACCAGATGGAGTCTCAGGTAATTTCTACCAGACTTTTAAAGAACCAATGCCAAGTCTAATAAAATGATTCCATTAAACAGTAAAGGAGGAACACTGCCAAATTCATTCTATGAAGCCAGTATAATCCTGATGCCAAAATCAGACAAAGACATATAAAGGAAAGAAAACTACCGATCAATATCCTTGAAGAACATAGATGCAAAGCTCCTCAATAAAATTTAGCAAACCACATTCAGAAACACATTAAGAGGGGCTAGGATTGAGGCTCAGTGGTAGAGCGCTTGCCTTGCACACATGAGGCACTGGGTTTGATCCTCAGCACTACATACAATAAATAAATAAGTAAAACAAAATATTGTGTCTATGTTCAACTAAAAAAATTAAAAAGCACATCAAGAAGATAGTATACCATGATCAAGTGGGTTTTATCCCAGGGATGCAGGTTTGGTTCAACATACACAAATCAAAAAATGCAATTCACCACATAAATAGAATTAAGGACAAGAATAACGTAATGATCTCAACAGATGCAGAAAGGCCTTAAAAAATACCAATTCATGTCAAAAACTCCAGAAAAAGTAGCTATAGAAGGAATTAATCTCAACATTATACAGGCTATATAAAACAAACACAAAGCCAAAATCTTACTGAATAGAGAAAGCATTTACTCTAAAATCAGGAACAAGACAAGTCTGTCCACTCTCCCTACTCCTATGGATATAGTTCTTGCAACTCTACCCAGAGCAATAATAATAATAATAAAAAGAATGTAATGCAAATAGGAAAATAAGTCAAATTATCTCTCTTTGATGATCGATACGAAAAACCCAAAAAACTCCACCAGAAACCTTCTAGAGCTGATAACATACTCAGCAAAGTAACAGGATACAAAATCAACATTCATAATTCAATAGCTTTCCTAGACTTCAGTAATGAATATGCCAAGAAATAAAGCAGGAAAGCTATCCCAATCACAATAATCTCAAAAAATAAAATACAATACATGGGAATAGATCTGACCAAGGAGGTGAAAGGCCTCTACAACAAAAATTATAGAACACTAAATGAAGAAATTGAAGAAGGCCTTAGAAGATGGATAGGCAGAATTAATATTGTCAAAATGACCATATAACCAAAAGTGTTATATAATTCAGTAAAATCCTCATCAAAATACCAGTGACATTCTTCACAGAACCAGAATAAAAACAGTTTTACAATTCATTTGGAACAATAAGAGACTCAAATAGGCAAAGCAACCCTAAGGTATACTGGAGGCATTACAATATCTGCTCTGAAATTATACTTTAGGGCTATCATAGCAAAAATAGCATGGTATTGGCATCAAAAAAGACATGAAGACCAGTAGAACAGAATAGAATTCATAGAGAAAACCCCCATAGATACAGGCATCTGATACTTCACAAAGGTGCCAAAAATATACGCTGGAGAAAAGAGACTTTTCAACAAATAATGCTGGGAAAACTGGATACATTAATATGTACAAGAATAAAAATAGATTCCTCTCACCTTACACAAGAGCCAAGCAAAATGGATCAAAGACCTAGGAATCAAGACAGAAATTTTGCAGATTCCAGGAAAAAAAAAAATAGCCCAGGCTAAACACTCCAACATATTGTAGCAGGTGCCAACTTCCTTCACAAGACCCCTAAAGCCCAAGAAATAAAAACAAGAATCAATAAGTGGTACAGCATCAACTTTAGAAGCTTTTGCACAGCAAGGGAAACAATTAAGATTGTGATGAGACAGCCTACAGAAAGGGAGAAAATTTTGCTAGCTACTCCTCTGAAAAAAAATTAATATTCAGAATATATAAAGAATTCAAAAAATTTCACACACACACACATATATACACATCAAAACAAATAATTCAACCAAAAAATGGGCAAAAGACTAAAAAGACAATTCTCAAAAGAAGAAATATAAATAACAAATATATAAAAAAAAGTTCAACATTCCTAGTAATCTGGCAAATGCAAATCAAAACTACAATGATATTTCATCTTGCTCAGTCAGAACAGCAATCATCAAGACTATAAATAACAAATTCTGGCAAGGATGTGGGGGAAATGTTATCTTATACATTGTTAGTAGGGCTACAAAGTAGTAAACCATTTTGGAAAGCAGTCTGGAGTTTCCCCAAAAGGCTAGGAATGGAACTACTATATGACTCAGCTATCCCACTTCTTTGTATTTATCCAAAATAACTAAATTTAGCATAACAATGATACAAGCATTTCAATGTTTATAGCAGTACAATTCACAATAGCCATGTTATAAAACCAGCCCAGGTGTCTGTCAACAGAAGAAAGAAAAAATAAAATGTGGTATATATGGACAATGGAGTCTTGGTCATAAAGAAGAATGAAATCATTGCATTTTTTGGTAAATGGATGAAACTGGAGAACATCATGCTAAGTAAAATATGTCAAGGGTTGAATTTTTCTCTCATATGTAGAAGTCAGAGCTAACTATGGGAAGAAAAGTTGAGGGTGGGAGGATGATTTCACAAAAGCAGAGGAAAGATGGAGTTGAAGAAGACAATTGAGGTGAAGGAAAGAGGGATGGAAAAAGGAAGGATCTACAGAATGAAACTAACAAAATTATGCATGTATATATATGCATATACATATGAATATACCACACTGAATTCCACCTTTATGTAATACATACAGTGCCAATTTTAAAATAAATAAATAAAAAGGAAGACTAGTAGAATAGAGCAAGGATAAAGAGGAAGCACTGAACTCTGAAATTGAGCAAATTATATTCCATGCATATATTATTATGTCAAAATGAACCCTACTATTATGAATAACTAAAATGCACTAATAAAACCAATTTAAAAAACAGATAATGAGGGTTAGGGGTGTAGATCAATAGTAGATTACCTGCCTAGTTTGCATAAGGCCCTAGGTTTGATACTCTGTATTTTGTGTGTGTATGTGTGTGTGCGCGCGCATGTGCATACTGCACAATTGCCTGCTCTACATACAAATCAAGAATATCAATATAAAGGTACCCAGACAAATTATAAGGTACAAATTCCATCAAGGAAATTTTTTATCATTTCTCCTGGCCATTAAGGTTCAATGTAAGTTTAATTATGCTGCCAGCATGTTTATAATTTCAGAATTGCCAGTCTATGTTCCCAAACTCATTTCTCCATGTTTTTCAATAAGAATTCAGTATCCCAAGGGAAGTGCCTCAAATGGAAAAATACTCATCAGAACAAAAAAAATTATTAGAAGATTTACTGTGAGAGCCTCTAGAGCTATATGCACTCCAAAATAACTTTGGTTATAAGTTGAGTCCATTACATTTATATATGGAATCAAATATTTTCAGTGGCATTACTATAGTAAATTTGCCAATTGAAACTGTATGAGTTAAAACTCCTTGCAAAAATTTACCCAGAAACACATAATAAAAGGTGAAACAAAACATGTCTGAATACTTTAAATACTAGTGGTCTTAACAGCTATGTATTCAAATTCATAACATGACAGGTTTTATATTGGACACTCCCTAGGTATAACAACACTTGAATCTCACAGAAAACCAGTTTACAGATAAAGGAGCTAAAGCTTAGCCAGCCAGACAAGGGCAAGATCACATAAGCAAATAAATTGTAAGGAAATATGGATTCAAACCCAAGGCAGTCTGATGCCAGACTCTTCTCTTAATTTCTAAAACACATTGTTTTCACAAATCCTCCTAATATACAGATTCTGTTTTATAAGAAATCATTCTGGAAATTAAACACCTTTTAATTTTATAATACTAAGCTTCTTTAATGTTGTATAACAGTAATTGTTCTCTTTGCTCCTTTGATAGTTTAGCATCTTAACTCTTTGTCCCAAGATGACCTACCATTCCCTGGATAGAAAGTAGGGCATCTTAATTATCATCACCACCTCAGAACACAGAATTACAGGAAGAAATATCTTTGAAGGGAGTAGGTCTTTAAAATACCTAGGCTTTTTTCCAATCAACTCAATTATACATTTACTCCTTTTAAGAAGAAAAGGACGACATGAAACTAAAAAGCAGTAAAATCAAAGCTGACAAATAGACTAGTGAAATTAATGTATCTTTATGCTGCATTCATATATGGAATGTACAAATAATACATGTTAAGAACAAAATAAATAAATAAAGTCTCTTGATCCTGCTGCAGAGATCAGCCAATACATCCAACAAAATTTGCCTGAAAAATGAGATCAAAAGAGAGAAATAATAATAAACCCAGATCTTTAAATGCTTCATGTGTTTAGATACATTATACTGTTTATTATTAAATGGTGATATTCTCTATGAAGGGAATTTCAGAAAATGCAAGTTCATTCTAGGAAACTTCAGATCCAGATTATATAAGAAGTTCTTTGCCAGAGCAGAAAAGCTGGCCAACGCTTTGCATTTTGGTTCTTGCTTGGTAGTTGCAAGTTCTCTGATGAATCACCTCCCAACATAATTTAACTTTTCTCCTCTTATTCTCACTTCTTTCATACTTTAGTAGACAAGCAGTGACAATGATGGTGTCCTCCTCAACTATCACAGGAGGAAAGCCTTTCATATCTGCTTTAAATGACCAGCTCTGAAAAAATAGCAAGTCCACCAGGCATGTTATTGGTAATGTCAGTCCATCCATCTATCTTAAGAGTGTTGGCATTTAAAATTAAGAAGAGGCTGGTTTATAGATAAGACAAGCAGAAAAAGTGAGCCTACAATTTGCATAACAAGACAGAAATTCTAGTGTGTTTTACCACTTTCTGTCTTTCATTCAATCATTCAACTGGCTGAGCCAGGAAAAACATAAATTCTTCCTGTGATATATTTGCAAAGTCTTAGCTCTAGGATGTAGTAGGAAAAGAAAACAACATAACAAACTTAAGCATTATTAATGTTTTCTGACTGTTTGAATGCATATATACCGCAGCTGATTTGATTCGCCAATTTTGAGGTAAGAATAAATCCTTCCCTTTTAAGATCTGTTTTCCAATAAAACTTATTTAAAATAATGAGTGTAATCAAACTATTTTGAATAAAAGTCTGAGTTACAAAGCGAATAAATGACTTATCCAGTCTACAAGGTTAGCAGCAAGGTTGAAATTAGAAAGTATATGACTAGTGATTTCATACTTGATATACTTTGCCTTATAATATGCTAACAACTATTGGTAAATAAGCAGAGCAAAAATATAGTACTGCTGTGTAGCACGTAGATGAAGAGTTCTGTGTGTGTGTGTGTGTGTGTGTGTGTGTGTGTGTTGCTGAGTATGGAACCCAGGACTCATGCATGCTACAAAAGTGCTCTATCACTGAGCTATGCTCCAGCCTCTTGCAGACTTCCTAAGTTTAAGAAAATGGTATTTCACAGAAGCAAAATCAAACAGAGACATATTCTGCTAAGGTCCAGTGATTGTAGGTATTGATGACCAGTAATATTTTCATCCGTACCTTGAACCCTAGTACCAACCTTTCAGCTGCCAATATATTTTCTTTTAAAAACTAAATTTCATATCACTCTGTATATTATGGAAGCAAATGATAAAACTATGAGAAATTTACACATCTACCAAATTATTAAAATATATGTACATATAAAATAACTTTCTAATCCCCACAAATGCAGCAAAAAATAAATATATCTAGTTTAGAAATATACTCAGCAAACTCATGGGTCATTTGGCGGTTGATGATCCAATCTGTTGGGTATATTTTGGGTTCCTTGCTTCTTTTTTTTCTCTCCAGATGCTTCTTTTTTCTGATTTTGGTGTTATTAGATCTTCAACAGAGTATGGAAGAGGAAAAATTTTGCCTTGTTGAGGCTATTACAAATGGCAAAATTATAAACAAAGAGTTGTATTATTGTCTTTTTTTATAAGATTACATTATCTGTTACATATCACCACCACCTTCCATGAACAATCACCAACTACCTCTTAGAGTTTTTTTGTGTACCTTGTCAGTTATATATTTGATCCTGGAATTCTGAATTTGTCCTTACAAAAAAACGGCAATGCAATTATAAGTAAGGTTTCACCATTTTATTTTAAGCTTAAAAAAAATATATTCAAGGGGGCTGGGATTGTGGCTCAATGGTAGAGTGTTCGCCTAGCACTGGCGAGACCCGGGTTTGATCCTCAGCACCACATAAAAGTAAAGGCATTGTGTTGTGTCCATCTACACCCAAAAAGTAAATATTTAAAAATATTTTTTTTCAAGAAAAAGGCTATAGGTATTATCGGAAAAAACAATTTGATTAAAAGTCAAGTAAAAAGAAGGGCGAATAAGTATAAAAATGAGATAAGGAAAAAGTAAGTTATATAATAAGAAGCACTGAGATGAAGGTGGCATGGTTGAAGGACAGAATTAAAGTGTGTATGTGCACATGGATGCGCTGCATACACACACACACACACACACACACACCACAAAATATTAAAAGAAGTTTCCATTTGTTATGCTATGGTAATACCAATCTTCACAAAGTAAGAGTATCAGAACTTCTTGGGGAGCAACACAATGACTAATTTACATGGCTGAAATCTGAGGTAGTCAAATGAATTTTAAGCCCTAAGCATCCTGATTTGATGAGAAGAAAGTTAGGAGAAGCATTTACCTTACATCAAGCCTCATGTGTATCGTCAGCATGTACTGCAAATCTCTTTCCTCAGGTCACTTCCACCTGGAGTCTTGGTGTCAGCACCTCTGCTCCTTGGTCTGTAAGTAGGACTGGCTATATTCAAAGAAATTTAACAATACTCCCTAACTCAGAATGACAAGAAACCAACAGAACCATTTAGATTCTCAATTAAAATACCTTTACTTTTTCAATACAAGTTCTCTGTAACTTCAAATACTTTTGTGAATTTATTTTTCTTTCAGGTGTGTGTCACCACGCCAGGCTAATAACAATCTCTTAAAGATAGAATAAGCCAGCTCATTCAGCCATAGAACAGGTAATTTCAGGCTGCAATTCGCCTGCGGCTTGCAGACAGATTGCTAGGGCTCAGCGCCTGGGTGCTTCTTAGAACTTGATCTTATCGGAGTGAATACCCAGCGCGGAGCGGCTGCGGAGCCCGCGGAGGCTGCTTCTTGGACCCTGCGCCTACCAGAGCATACAACAAGCACTAAGCAGCCGAATTACGGCTCCCGGAACTGAGCCCGCGGGGACTGCTTCTTGGAGCTTACAATTATAGGAGCTTACACCAAGCACGGAGCGGCCGAGTTCCGGCTTCCAGAACTTCCCTGGCCCGGGGCTAGGAGCCCGCGGAAACTGCTTCTCGGTCCGGGTCCTGCTGAGGGCCGGTCAGGACTCACCCGGTGCTTTGGTTGCCCGGCAAGGGGAACGAAATGCTGCCATTCGCATAGCATACCAACATGGCAGAGATCTGATGTCTGCAGAAAGCGGCGGAGGAGGGAACTTCATTAATACCAGTGGTGACATAAGCAGTTGGTCTCCTGGTAGGGGGGGTGAGGCACAGTCACCCGAGTCTCCTCAATTTGTCGTCGAGCCAGAGGGAAGGAGCCGGGCCGCCGCCAGCGCCCGGAGCAGGCCCAGCGGCTTGCCAGCGTGGTGACCGCGTGACCCCAATTGGAGAGGGGGCGGAGCGGAGCCGCCACCCGCACCCACAAGGTGGGCAGACCCGCGACCCAGTGGTACATGGGCGTGGTAGGAGGGGCAGGGCAAAGCCGCGGTTCGCGCTGTGACGAATGAGCGTGCAAGGCAAACAGACCTGTGACAGCCTGGCGGGTCAGGCCCAGTGGCCTGCCAGTGTGGTACACACGTCACCCCAACTGGAGTAGGGGCAGAGCAGATCCTTCTCCCACGCCCGGATCAGGCCCTGCCGGTGTGGTGGTCACGTGACCCCAATCGGGGGCGGAGCAGAACCGCCACCCGAGCCCGCAGGGTGAGCAGACCAGTGATCAACCTGTAGATCAGGCCCAGGGGTCCGCAGGCGTGGTAGGAGGGGCAGGGCAGATCCGCCGCCCGCGCCTCCAAGGTAGGCAGACCTACAACAGACCTGCGGATCAGGCCCAGGAGCCTGCCGGCGTGGTACAAACACCACCCTAATTGGAGTAGTGGCAGAGCAGAGTCGCCGCCCGTGCCAGGAACAGGCCCAGTGTCCTGCAGGCGGGGTAGTCACGACACCCCAATTGGAGTAGGGGCAGAGCAGAGCCTCCACCCGTGCCCGAAAGGTGGGCAGATCTGCGACCGACCAGCGGGACAGGCCCAGTGGCCTGCCGGTACGACAGACACGTCACCCCATTTGCAGTAGGGGCAGAGTAGAGCCGCCGCCCGCGCCTGCAGGGTAGGCAAACCTGCAACCGACCGGCGGATCAGGCCCAGTGGCCTGCCGGCGTGGTACACTCGTCACCCCAATTGGAGTAGGGGCAGAACAGAGCCGCCGCCAGCTCCCAGAACAGGCCCAGTGACCTGCCGGCGTGGTAGCCACGACACCCCAATTGGAATAAGAAGAGTGCAGAGCCGCCACCCGCACCTGCAGGAAAGATACGCAAGCAGTATGAAAAGACAAGGAAAGAAAGGACCACAAGCAATGCAGGTCAACGCAACTTTAGAAGAGGTAACAGCTGCAGCAGATGGAATGTCAGATAAAGAATTCAGGATATACATGCTCCAGATGATCTGGAGTATCAAGGAAGACATTAAACAGCAAAATCAGACAATGAAAGATCACTTCGACAACGAATTACGCAAACAAATCCAGGAAGCAAAGGATCAACTATACAGGGAGATAGAGGTTATAAAAAACAAACAAACAGAAATCCTAGAAATGCAGGAAGCAATAAACCAACTTAAAAACTCAATGGAGAATACTACCAGCAGAGTAGAACACTTAGAAGATAGAACATCAGACAATGAAGACAAAGTATTTCAACTGGAAAAGAACATAGACAGCTCAGCAAGACTGTTAAGAAACCATGAGCAGAACATCCAAGAAATATGGGATAACATTAAGAGACCAAATTTAAGAGTCATTGGGATACAGGAAGGTACAGAGCTCCAAACCAAAGGAATGAGAAGTCTATTCAATGAAATAATACAAGAAAACTTCCCAGACTTGAAGAATGAGACAGAATCCCAAATCCTAGAAGCCTACAGGACGCCGAATGTGCAAAATCATAAGAGATCCACACCTAGACACATTATAATGAAGATGCCCAACATACAGAATAAGGAGAGAATTTTAAAAGCTACAAGAGAAAGGAAGCAGATTACATTTAGGGGTAAGCCAATCAGGATTACAGCTGATCTGTCAACACAGACTCTGAAAGCTAGAAGATCCTGGAATAACATATTTCAAACACTGAAAGAAAATGGGTTCCAACCAAGAATTGTGTATCCAGCGAAATTAAGCTTCAGGATGGAGGATGAAATTAAAACCTTCCACGATAAACAAAAGTTTAAAGAATTCGCAGCTAGAAAACCATCTCTTCAAAACATCCTCGCCAAAGCATTACAGGAAGAGGAAATGGAAAATAACAATGAAAACCAACAGTGGGAGGTAGGACAGTAAAGGGGGGGGGGATAATCAAAGAGGAAAACAAACCATGTTTAGTAACAGAAATAAACAAATATGGCTGGAAGAACAACCCATATCTCAATAATAACCCTAAATGTTAATGGCTTAAACTCACCAATTAAGAGACACAGGCTAGTAGAATGGATCACAAAACAAGACCCAACAATATGCTGCCTACAGGAGACGCATTTGATAGGAAAGGACGTACATAGGCTGAAGGTGAAAGGTTGGGAAAAATCATATCACTCATATGGACTTCGGAAACAAGCAGGAGTGTCCATACTCATATCAAATAAAATAGATTTCAAGCCAAAGTTAATCAAAAGAGATAAAGAGGGACACTACATACTGCTTAAGGGAACCATACACCAACAAGACATAACAATCATAAATATTTATGCCCCAAACAATGGTGCAGCTATATTCATCAAACAAACTCTTCTCAAGTTCAAGAGTCTAATAGACCACCATACGATAATCATGGGAGACTTCAACACACCTCTCTCGCCACTGGACAGATCTTCCAAACAAAAGTTGAATAAGGAAACTATAGAACTCAATAACACTATTAATAACCTAGACCTAATTGACATATATAGAATATACCACCCAACATCAAGCAGTTACACTTTTTTCTCAGCAGCACATGGATCCTTCTCAAAAATAGATCATATATTATGTCACAGGGCAACTCTTAGACAATATAAAGGAGTAGAGATAATACCATGCATCTTATCTGATCATAATGGAATGAAACTGAAAATCAACGATAAAAGAAGGAAGGAAAAAGCATACATCACTTGGAGAATGAACAATAGGTTACTGAACGATCAATGGGTTATAGAAGACATCAAGAAGGAAATCAAAAAATTCTTAGAGATAAATGAAAACACAGACACAACATATCGGAATCTATGGGACACATTGAAAGCAGTTCTAAGAGGAAAATTCATTGCTTGGAGTTCATTCCTTAAAAAAAGAAAAAACCAACAAATAAATGATCTCATACTTCATCTCAAAATCCTGGAAAATGAAGAGCAAAACAACAGCAAAAGAAGTAGAAGGCAAGAAATAATTAAAATCAGAGCTGAAATTAATGAAATCGAAACAAAAGAAACAATTGAAAAAATTGACAAAACTAAAAGTTGGTTCTTTGAAAAAATAAACAAAATCGACAGACCCTTAGCGATGCTAGCGAAGAGAAGAAGAGAGAGAACTCAAATTACTAGCATACGGGATGAAAAAGGCAATATCACAACAGACACTTCAGAAATACAGAAGATAATCAAAAACTATTTTGAATCCTTATACTCCAATAAATTAGAAGATAGTGAAGGCATAGATAAATTTCTTAAGTCATATGATCTGCCCAGATTGAGTCAGGAGGATATAGAAAACCTAAACAGACCAATATCAATTGAGGAAATAGAAGAAACCATAAAAAGACTACCAACTAAGAAAAGCCCAGGTCCAGATGGGTATACAGCAGAATTTTACAAAACCTTTAAAGAAGAACTAATACCAATACTTTTCAAGCTACTTCAGGAAATAGAAAAGGAGGGAGAACTTCCAAATTCATTCTATGAGGCCAACATCACCCTGATACCTAAACCAGACAAAGACACTTCAAAGAAAGAAAACTACAGACCAATATCTCTAATGAACCTAGATGCAAAAATCCTCAATAAAATTCTGGCGAATCGGATACAAAAACATATCAAAAAAATTGTACACCATGATCAAGTAGGATTCATCCCTGGGATGCAAGGCTGGTTCAATATACGGAAATCAATAAATGTTATTCACCACATCAATAGACTTAAAAATAAGAACCATATGATCATCTCGATAGATGCGGAAAAAGCATTTGACAAAGTACAGCATCCCTTTATGTTCAAAACTCTAGAAAAACTAGGGATAACAGGAACATACCTCAATATTGTAAAAGCAATCTATGCTAAGCCTCAGGCTAGCATCATTCTGAATGGAGAAAAACTGAAGGCATTCCCTCTAAAATCTGGAACTAGACAGGGATGCCCTCTCTCTCCACTTCTGTTCAACATAGTTCTCGAAACACTGGCCAGAGCAATTAGACAGACGAAAGAAATTAAAGGCATCAAAATAGGAAAAGAAGAACTTAAATTATCACTATTTGCAGATGATATGATTCTATACCTAGCAGACCCAAAAGGCTCTACAAAGAAACTATTAGAGCTAATAAATGAATTCAGCAAAGTGGCAGGATATAAAATCAACACACATAAATCAAAGGCATTCCTGTATATCAGCGACAAATCCTCTGAATTGGAAATGAGGACAACCACTCCATTCAAAATATCTTCAAAAAAAATAAAATACTTGGGAATCAACCTAACAAAAGAGGTGAAAGACTTATACAATGAAAACTACAGAACCCTAAAGAGAGAAATAGAAGAAGATCTTAGAAGATGGAAAAATATACCCTGTTCATGGATAGGCAGAACTAACATCATCAAAATGGCGATATTACCAAAAGTTCTCTATAGGTTTAATGCAATGCCAATCAAAATCCCAACGGCATTTCTTGTAGAAATAGAGAAAGCAATCATGAAATTCATATGGAAAAATAAAAGACCCAGAATAGCAAAAACAATGCTAAGCAGGAAGTGTGAATCAGGCGGTATAGCGATACCAGACTTCAAACTATACTACAGAGCAATAGTAACAAAAACAGCATGGTACTGGTACCAAAACAGGCGGGTGGACCAATGGTACAGAATAGAGGACACAGAAACCAATCCACAAAACTACAACTATCTTATATTTGATAAAGGGGCTAAAAGCATGCAATGGAGGAAGGATAGCATCTTCAACAAATGGTGCTGGGAAAACTGGAAATCCATATGCAACAAAATGAAACTGAATCCCTTTCTCTCGCCATGCACAAAAGTGAATTCAAAATGGATCAAGGAGCTTGATATCAAATCAGAGACGCGCCGTCTGATAGAAGAAAAAGTTGGCTACGATCTACAGTCGGTGGGGTCGGGCTCCAAATTCCTCAATAGGACACCCATAGCACAAAAGTTAATAACTAGAATCAACAAATGGGACTTACTCAAACTAAAAAGTTTTTTCTCAGCAAAAGAAACAATAAGAGAGGTAAATAGGGAGCCTACACCCTGGGAACAAATCTTTACTCCTCACACTTCAGATAGAGCCCTAATATCCAGAGTATACAAAGAACTCAAAAAATTAGACAATAAGAAAACAAACAACCCAATCAACAAATGGGCCAAGGACCTGAACAGACACTTCTCAGAGGAGGACATACAGTCAATCAACAAGTACATGAAAAAATGCTCAACATCTCTAGCTGTCAGAGAAATGCAAATCAAAACCACCCTAAGATACCATCTCACTCCAGTAAGATTGGCAGCCATTAGGAAGTCAAACAACAACAAGTGCTGGCGAGGATGTGGGGAAAAGGGTACACTTGTACATTGCTGGTGGGACTGCAGATTGGTGCAGCCAATTTGGAAAGCAGTATGGAGATTTCTTGGAAAGCTGGGAATGGAGCCACCATTTGACCCAGCTATTCCCCTTCTTGGTCTATTCCCTAAAGACCTAAAAAGAGCATGCTACAGGGACACTGCTACATCGATGTTCATAGCAGCACAGTTCACAATAGCAAGACTGTGGAACCAACCTAGATGCCCTTCAATAGACGAATGGATAAAAAAAATGTGGCATTTATACACAATGGAGTATTACTCTGCATTAAAAAATGACAAAATCATAGAATTTACAGGGAAATGGATGGCATTAGAGCAGATTATGCTAAGTGAAGCTAGCCAATCCCTAAAAAACAAATGCCAAATGTCTTCTTTGATATAAGGAGAGTAACTAAGAACAGTGTAGGGACGAAGAACAGGAGAAGAAGATTAACATTTAACAGGGATGAGAGGTGGGAGGGAAAGGGAGAGAGAAGGGAAATTGCATGGTAATGGAAGGAGACCCTCAGGGTTATACAGTGGAGGAGGTAGAGAGAGAGGAGGGGAGGGGAGGGGAGAGGTGGGGAGGGGGGAGGGTGGAGGATGGGAAAGGCAGTGGAGCACAACAGACACTAGTATGGCAATTTGTAAATCAATGGATGTGTAACTGATGTGATTCTGCAATCTGTGTATGGGGTGAAGGTGGGAGTTCATAACCCACTTGAATCAAAGTGTGGAATATGATATGTCAAGAAATTTGTAATGTTTTGAACAACCCACAATAAAAAATTAAAAAAAAAAAAAAAAAAAAAAAAAAAAAAAAAAAAAGATAGAATAAGCCAATGATGTAAGCCTTGTGTTGAGGTGGAGATAAGGTAATCAAAAATTATGTACAACTATTCATTTTATTTCTATATAAAAAAGAGATTAAAAGACTGCAAGTAAAATTTTAAAGTCATTCACTATCCAAAATCATTTCTTTTTAGAATAAACTTTCAGATATTATAAACTATCTTACACTACATTTTTAAATATATGTATCAGGTTTCTGTTTCAAAAGTCCTCTCATTCCTCTACATACCCACACACATACTAACATAAAAGTCAAAAGTCTTATGAATATGTCTGCATTAACATGAATCCAGGTGTGAAAAAGGACCCATTAGAGAATTAAACTCAACTATCTCACAGGAAAAAGAAACTAAAGGGATGGTAAGAAAAGACAAAATAATCAATTTTTTATAGGCACAAATTTAGTTTAAAAATATTAAAAAGGGTGTGTCACTTTCATTTAAAAAGTGAAACTTTAAAAGGAAGAAACAAAATCGTAAAAGTTCTAGAAACAATTTATTTATATTCTTTTCACAGGAAAGGAAGTACATATAACCCTGAAGTCAGAATAAAAAAATATACACAATGATCTAAAAAATTAATTCCACTACATTAAAGGTGAAAAATAAATAAACATAAAGAAATATTTCCACTGGCTATGATAAAAGACTAACTTTTGTAATTTGCATAGTATGTAAAAATCAAGAAAAAAATCTAATAACACTTAAGAATAGAGAAAGCTATAAACAAGAAGATCGCGACAAAAAGAAATAGTAAGGAAACATGAAATCTGATCAATCTCATTCCCCAAAAAAGAAATGCAAATCAAAAAGCAATGGATATATGGACCAAGCAGACAGAATAGAAACCAGAAAGAAGTCAAATTTTTGACCAATCGATTTTTGTCAAGGGTGTCAAAACCATTTAATAGGATAAATAAATAAAATTCTCTTTAATAAATAAAACTGGGACAACTGGCTATCTGTATGCATAAGAATGAAATCAGACCCCTACTTTGCAACATATACAAAAATTAACTCAAACTGGTTCAAAGATAGAAAATAAGAACTAAAATTATAAAACTTTAAAAAGTAAACAGAAATCTTCATAATTTTCTCCAATAGTTTGGATTTGGAATGTTCCCCAAAGGTTCATGTATTAAAGGTTTAGTACACAGACTGGTTTGCTATTTAGATGTGATGGAACCTTTAAGAGGTAGAGCCTAGTAGGACGTTTTACATCATCAAGGGCATGTCCTCAATAAGAATTGTGGGACCCCAGTCCCTTCCTCCTCCTTTTTCACTATCATCCCAACTATGAAATACATCGCTTGGCTTTGCTGAGAGCTCCCCCTCATGATATATTGCCTTATTACAGGCTCAAAATCAATGTGTCTGTCTAACCACAAAACTGAAACTTCCAAAACTGTGAGCCAAAATAAATCTTTCCTCTGTCTAAGTTGATTATCTCAGGTATTTTGTGACAGTAATGGAAGGCTGACTAGCACACTTTGGATTTGGCAATAGATGTTTAGACATGATTCCAAAAGCATGAACACCAAAAACAAAAATAGATAAATTGGACAAAGGGACAAAGCCATATGTATATGGCTTTTGCTTACCATGTTTGAAAATAGAAAAAGTTATATAATAGGCACACAAGTAACAAAGAGAAAAAACAAGAATTTTCATATTACATTGCTGTGACTATAAAGAGAGGCATCCAGTTTTCTTATTTTTTATTACCAAATCATGGGTATGCATAGAAGTTGGGTTAATTTTGACAAAAAGCATACATGCATGGCATTTGATTTACTCCATTCCAGTCCCAATGCCCCCCTTTCCCTCCTATATTTCCTCCTCCTATTCTCCTTCCTCTTTCTACTGATCTTTCTTTCACTCATTTATTTTGATAAGTACTTTCTACATATACATATAGGTGAAATTCCCTATGGTATATTTATATAAGCACAAAACAAATTTTGTTATATTGAATACACATTTTCTCTCCTTCTCCATCCCACTTTCCTCCCTCTTAATCTTAATCTCCTTCTTCTACTCCACTGATTACTCCACTGATTTTCCCTGTACCTTTATAATATCCTATCCCTCCCCAAACTTCTTTCCCTTATTTTGGTCTAGCTTCCACAAATGAGAGAGAATATTCGACCCTTGATTTCTGAGTCTGGCTTACTTCACTTAACATGATGTCATCCATTTCAATTTGATGCTAGCCAACAACTCACTCTACCAATATGAATTTCCCTTACACTTTCCAGTGGACTCTAAGATATAACTCTAAATATTTTCATTATATAACTTTTTTTGATAGTAAAGAACTTGAAACACTCTAAAATTGTCCATCATTTAATAAATGTTAGTACAACCACAGATGGAACACGTAGAAGTAATGTTTTATAGTCATATATATTATTATACAATAAAATATCTCAAAAAGGTTAGGCTTAAAAAAGTAAGATGCAGAGACATATTATGTATGTATGTATGTATGTATGTGTGTGTGTATGTGTGTATAACATATATATGTAATTATTCCAGTTATTATGTTCTTGTTCCTTGTGTATATATATATAAGCAAGCTTTATACATGTAAAGAAGAAGATAGAAATCTTTTATTTTATACTTTTTTGACCATGTATATAGATCGCTTTGCTTTTAATTTAATCAATCTTTACAAAATTTTTTCGTTAGTTACTCTAACATCTGACAATCATGAGTAATTTTTGTCTAACTTTAAATACTTTCATTCATTAAAAATAACTAATTAGTATCACTCAGATCTTGAATGTCCCTCAAAAACTCATATGTGAAAGAATTTATCTTCAACCTATGGTGCTATTGAAAAGCAGTGGAACCTTTAGAAGGTAAGACCTAGTGAAAGGAAGTGGTGTGCTCTTGAAGGAAATATTCCCTAATCTTCCTCTTTCTTTGCTTCCTAAACACCTTAAAGTGAGCAAGTTGCTCCACCATGAGCTCCCTGCTATGGTACAATGCCTTACCACATGTCAAAAGCAATAAAGTCAATTGACTATGAACTAGAACCTCTGAATCTGAACCTTAAAAATCTCTTTTTAAGTTGATTATCTAAGGTATTTTTTACAGTAATATAAGACTGACAAACTAATAAATTTCCCTATCATTTGAATAATGATACTTTGCAATTAAATTATCACCACGTCTCTGAGAACTCTAATAAGAGCATAGACTCTCAATTTCCAAATTCCTCTTGGAACAAAGAATAAATAGTTCACAGATATAGTTGGTTTAATCTTTAAAATCTTTCAGCATCTAGAAGTCTTATACTCCTAATTGTGATTATATGTAGGTTGTAATTGATAATTCAGCCCCTCTGACACAAACATAGAATAGAAATTAATTAGTCTCCCAAAAGATACTAAAGAGAACAACTAAAGGAATAATCAGTGTATTTATGGAAATGTAGGCTAGCAAAACTATTTTATTTTTTACCTCCAGTATTTATATCAACACCAGATTTTTTTACATAAATAAGGATAGCCTTCTTTTCTTGCGGGAGTACAACTTTTTTCCATTGATAAGTTGTTGATAAAATCTGTTGTATATACCTTTATTCTGAGCTTGCATCTTTTATTCCAAATGATATAAAAAATGGCAAGTCATATTCTTCTTGGCGGTAGGTTTGATTTTTTTCCCAAAGGCAAAATGTTATTCTATAAGAGAAGCTACCAGAAACCAAAGCACAACTAGAACTACCAATTATATGAAATATGGTTCTTTTCCATGTGCAACTAGTAATACAGTTCTTAAACCAATTCTGAAGTAGGTGTCACAGAAATGACTTACCAGAGAACAGTAAAATCTGAGTACAGACTTTCAAGGTAATAGTATGGGCTTATCAATTCATGTCTCTTTAAAAACATCATTATTTTGAAATCACACATATATTCTGAAACCAAGAGAGTGTGTATATGAGAAGTCATTCTCCTGATCCTTATCTGTAGAGTTAAATGATTTTTAAGGTAACCAGATGCTCTGAGGTGCTCTAAGCTCTTGTCATCAGGCAGAAGAAGTTATATTGACTCCCACATCACAAACTCCAATTTTCATTCCACATCTTATCTAATCTATCAGAAACATTTGACAAAATAATCAGTCCCCTAGCTTCTTATGTCATTTTATTTACAGCTTTGAAGGGTCATTATTTTTCTTCTAATTCTCTTTCTGCCTCATGGGCTACTCTTGCTCAATGTCCATTTCTGGTCATTCCACATCTACCTGATCTCTAGACAATGGCAGAACCCCAGACTCATGTCTCTATTCTTTTCTATCTATACTCATTCATTATATGATCTTCTCTAATATCCTGCCTTTATTGACTGTATTTATGCTGCTAACTCCCAAAATTATATAACCAGGCCCATCTTTCTACTTGCCATCTTAGATATCCAATATAGCTATCTCAAACTTCATATATGCAACCCATGCTCTTAATTTCCATACTAACATCTGTTCTATCTACAAATTACCCCTTTTCATTAAGTTGCACCTCTACTTTTCCAAAAATCTCAGAACCATTCTCAGCTCCTTCCTTCTCTTTCCTCACATCTTTTATTCCAAATGATATAAAAAATGGCATATTTTATTCCAAATGATATAAAAAATGGCAAGTCATGGAACCAATCTAGATGCCCTTCAGTAGATGAGTGGATAGTGAAAATTTGGTATATACACAATGGAACATTACTTAGCATTAAAAGAGAATAAAATCATGGCATTTGGAGGTAAATGGATGAGGTTGGAGAATATAATGCTAAGTGAATCAAGCCAATCTCAAAAACCAAAGGCCCAATGTTTTCTTTGATATGAGGATGCAGATGTATGATGGCAATGGGCTGGAGGAGCATGGAAGGAATGAAGAAACTTTAGGTACGGCAAAGGGGAGGGAGGGGAAAGAAGTGGGTAAGGGGAAAGCAAAGATGATGGAATGAGTTAGACATCATTACCCTAAGTACATGTATAAGACACAGTGTGAAAATACTTTGTGTACAACCAGTGTCTTGAAAACCTGTGCGCTATATGTGTGATATGAAATGAATTTCATTCTGCCATCATATATAACAAATCAGAATTAAAAATAAAATAAAAAATTTAAAAAGCATTGTTCCATATTTTAATTTATTGATAGTATATAAAAATATAACATTATTATAATACCTGTCAGTATTTTAGTTGTTGTTACTGCATTTCTTCTCACTATTGTGATTTTTCTTTAAGAAGCTTTTAGGAACTTATTCTATACCTGATACTGATAATTTATGAGGATTATATTCAAGATGGCATTCAGAATTTTAACAAAGTACCTTTCAATTAAAAAAAGAGGGGGCCAGGCAATCTGCAATCTGTATATGGGCTAAAAATGGGAGTTCATAACCCACTTGAAGCAAAGTGTGAAAGATGATATATCAAGAACTATGTAATGTTTTGAACAACCAACAATAAAAAAAAAATTAAATAAATAAATAAATAAAACATCAAAAAAAAAATAAAAATAAAAAAATAAAAAAAGAGGGGGCCAAAAGAAGGCAGGAATTTGTCTCCCATAGCTATATTTTAATATCATAAGTTGAATATTAGTTCTTTATTTTTACATATATTACATCAATTTTGGAAAAGATTGTAAATATCTGATTACCATGAATAACATACATTATAAAAAGACATATCCAACCTAAATATAAGAAAGGTAAGTCTCTAGGTGATATAAATGAAACACATATTTAGGATGATAAACAAAGCTAAAGCTACACTACATCACTAAGAATCAGGATTTTATAGTTGGAAACTAAAACATTCAAATATGTAAGGATAAATTCTGATAACATGCCCACATATACAGGGAAATGGAAACTGAATTACCTGCATAAAGCAATTTCTGAAACTTGGTTTAGAAAAACTCACTCCACTATTGCAGAGAATCATCAAGAAAGCTGACCAGGGATATGGTTGGAAGACCCATCCACAAGAAATTAGAATCCCACTGTCTATTATACACATAAGTATGGGGTCCACGTCACAGTGCACTCATGGCATAGGGATTCCAAATGAAAAATTTACTAAAAATCTGGTATCGAATCTGGATATATTTATAGTTCCTATAAAATCAAATTAAAACTAGCTAATAGAATACTTCTTTAACTCCCAACACACAGGACTCCAATAGTAAACAATCTATATTGATAATGAGCAAAGTAAAAATAAACAGTCGCACAAATAAGTGAATTGTGAATGAATGAGAGAATTTATACCCTAAGAAATAAAAATTAAATGATTTGAATATTAGTATGTGTTTAAAATGTCATTTTAGGGCTGGAGCTGTAGCTCAGTGGTAGAGCACTTGCCTAGCATGTGTGAGGCCCTGGGTTCAATTCTCAGTACCACATAAAGATAAATAAATAAAATAAAGGTATTGTGTCCATTTATACAAAAAAAATGTCATTTTAAAGGGCATATAAATCAAGAATATAGACATATGTAAAGGAGAATTTCAAGAACTGAAAAACAAGAAATGAAAAATCTCAAAGAAAGAACAGGTAGAATTATATAACTTGGACTCAGCTAAAGAAAGATATGAGGCAACATGTAAGGAAAAAAGATCAAAATTATGTGATTCGGGATACATGAAAGAAAAGATGTACCATTTATCTAATTGGAGTCCTAATAGGTAAGAAAATAGAGTTGTAGAAGCAATTGTTAGAAAATATTGCTCATACTTTTCCAAACATTTTTTAAAAGAATCCTTAGATTGAAGAAATGGTGAATATGTTTATATTTACACAAATATAGGTTATGAACATATGAATCCACATATAGACACATTGTAATGAAATCCCAAACACCAAAGACAAAAAGAAAATGGAGACTGTTACAGAGATAACAATTAAACTGACAACAGACTTCCCATCAGCAACAAATGCTGCCAGATAATGTCAGCTAGAATTCCAAACCCACAATTCCATACTAGGAATTCAAATTGTTAAGAAGTGAAGAAGAAATTTTTAAAAATTTTACACATACATAGATTGAGAGTTGATTACTACAGACTCTCACTAAAACTCAATTTTGATAATAGGGAAGGAATTTGATGTAAGAAAAAACACATGTCATTTGAATTGAAAATGAAACAGTGATTTGAAAAAAATTAGAAATGCTTACTGGAAATAAGTCAAAAATAAAGTAGATCTAATATATTGAACAATATGACAATTGAGGCAAAAAGACAGAGAGACTTAAAGTATTAATGATGTGTCTACTCCAGGCTTTGTTAATCATTTAAGGATGGAAATTCCCAAACTAGTAGAGGGAATGTGCGAAAGATGAACTAGATGAACATACACCAAATTCATAAATGCAGTAGACTCTGCAAAGTTTGGAAGGACAATGAGACCATGGGGGTAACAAAGGGATTTTTTTTAAATCTTTAATGTCATTTTTAATCTTAAGAATTTTGAGCTAAAATATAAATATATTAATTATTTATGTTGAGTAATCAATATTTCTTAATTTTATTCTAATATTTTAATATTTTTAAAATGTTAAACTCAAGGTTGCAGATGTAGACTCTATTTTTTTAACTGTAGAAAAGATTACTACCATGTCTCAATCAAAGAATATAAGAGTATTTTGATTTGAAATCTCATAAATCCTCAAGAGTTGTATGGACTAGAAAAGTTCTAATCTTCAGTTTATTTCTCAATCTTAAATGAATATGATATCAAACTGTTTTCCAAGTTTCAACCATTTTCCAAGAAATGACTAGTACAATGTTATACCTTGACTTTGAAACTGGGACATAAGCACAAGCAAATCAGAGCAAGCATGATTTAATTTCAAAAGTACATGGGTTTCTGTTCAGAGCCAAAAGAAAGAAACAAAGGGAGGAAGAGAGAAAGGGAGGAAGGGAAGGGAAGGAATGAAAGGAAAGCGAAGAGTATAAAATGTGTATTTTCAGGGCTGGGATTGTGGCTCAGTGGCAGAGTGCTTGCCCAGCATGTGTGAGGTACTGGGTTTGAGTCTCAGCACCATGTATAAATAAATAAAACAAAGGTACATTGACAACTAAAAAAAAAATTGTAAAAAGTGTGTTTTTCCAAGTAGAAATGAAAAAGTTCACAGGGAACTTGCTTGGGTATACTAAATAACTTGGCCCTTATCTTCGATTGAGCCTCCCAGTTTAAAACTTTAACATATCAGTGGGTTAATTGACACAGCTAGTCCATGAGCAATACATCAGTTTAATAAAAACAATAGTACCATAAATATTATTTTTCTTATATTATTTTCCTTTCCAGGGAAAAAGAAAAGTTAAACTTATAAAGGATAGGGCAATTCCAAATTGCTATATTGTTCATGCACTTGTAAATGAGGTCTGCAGCTTCTAAAACCAAAATAGAGTGCGAATGTCCCAGTAAATCTGCATCAGATGTGCTTCAGGTTGAAAGGAAATTATACCAAATTCAAGTAGTTAAATGAATCGTGAAAAAAGTGTAATTTACACAGATAGACCATGTTATGCAATTGCTCTACTTGTAGAAGTCTATGTATAGAGCAAAACAACTCCCTTATTATTTCCAAAAATATATGTAGTTGGTTGTTCCTCTACAGCTGGATGAGGCATTTCTTTATAATATCTTTCAAGGCATTTTAAGGCAGAAAAATGAGTTATGTTAGTCATAAAGGGAGGTAATATAGTTTAACATGCAAAGAAGGTGCTCAGGAGACTACTGCCTGGTGTTTGAATCATGGCCTTCCAACTAGCTATGTGAGCTTGAACCACTATGTGCTTCTGTTTTATACAAAATGAGGATGTATATGTGTGTGTATATATATGTGCATGTGTGTATGTGAGTGCATGCATGTGGAAATAAATGTCATTATTCAAAATATTTAAATGTATAATCAACATCTCTTTCATCTTTTAAGAACTGTAATTGAAATATATTCTAGTATGATTTTAGGCTCTACTAAGTTAAAATACACAGTTGTTCATAATATAAATTTTATCCCTTCTACATATGAAAATATTAGTCTAGAGATGTAACTTCATATAGACTTAAATAACTAGATACCTTTTTAAACCTGCCTAGAGCAATATAACTCCTCTGTTTAGACAGCCCTATTACCAAGTTCCAAGCATCAATTATACAGTGCGAGCTTCTCATATTTAAAAAAAAAAACTAAAAAATAAAAGTTGATTAAAAAAATAACTATTCTTACCTACATTTGATTTTCAAGCATTATAACTAGTTTATTCTGATTCATTAAAATAGCAAATATTTAAGTGCTCTTGCATATCCAAAATAATGAGCAGACACATGAAGCAATATTGGAGGTGATGAGTAATGCTGATCTCCCAAAGGAAGGGAGAGAGGCAGCTGTATCCACTTTGGTAGTGTTAGGCGTTTTGACAAGAATGCAGCCAAATGACAAGGTCTAAAAATTTGTTTGTGGGTATGTTTGTTCATTTGTGAAGGGTGTGTATGTGCATGCATGCATGCATGTGTGTGTATACAGAAAGAAATACAATTGTGATTGTATGTGTATGGGCAAAAGAAAAAAAAACAGAAAAATAGAAGCAATTCAATCTGCAGATAAACCAGAGGTATAATAATATAGTACATGGAACACAAAACATACTAAAAACCCACTGAGATCTTAAATCATCTAAAATAATTGAAGTGATTATATAAAGTGATATTTAATTTAACACAGCTTTCTACTTTTGTTTGAAAGTATCACCATCTTCCTTCAGGAAATATGTACTTACTGGAAAAATACATATAATAGGAATAACTAAATTTTAAATTATGAATTTCACAAAGTACCATTCAGAGACTTAATTCTAGGATTCAGTAAGGGCAATCTTCAATAAGACCTTTAATAATGTGGCCAGATATTCCTACTGCTCACTTATAACAGGGTTCTGGAGCTAACAATGTCACATGCACTATGTCATTACCTTCAGCCTCTGGTAAAGTTCCACCATAATAACATCTGATCAGCATCATCAAGAACATATATTGAATGCTTACCATGTGCCAGAAACTACTCTAAGTACTTCCAGTGAATTAATTTACATAATCTTCACAATAACATTTGAAGCAGGTACAATTATCATGCCTATTTTATTAATGATTGGTAAATGAGACATGAGAAGGTTGAATATCATGCCTAAAGTCATTCAGCTAGGAAGGGATAGCTTCAGGATTTCAACCTAGGCAGCATGGCTATGGAATTCAGACTCTTAACCATCATATATATGCTACAGGAAAAAAAGTATAGAACAGAGAAAGAAAAGCAATCTCTTAAAAGATGACCACTACATCTTTTCTAGAGAAATGAAACAGTCTCTTAGTTTCTCAGTTTCTGCCCTTGCCTCTTTAGTTCACCACATAGCAGTCAGGAAAATCTTTTTTAAATATAAATTAGATATCACATCTTTGATCAAAACTTTACAATTACTTCCCATCAGACTTAGAATAAACTTAAGTTTTTACCACATCATAGAAAGCTCCTATATTAACATGATCTTGCCTTTGCTTACTCATGAAACTTTACTGCCTACTGCTTTCCCCCCAAAGCTTGGTTAGTCCTAAGTACAATGGCCATCTTCTGTTTTTCAAAAATGCCAAATATGCTCATGCCTGAGGGCCTTTGTATTTACTGTTCCCTCTAATGCTATTACTCTTCTGTCAAGTATACTCTTACAGTTTGCTACCTACTTTCATTTAGGTCAGACTGCACCTCCCTAGAGAGCCCATTTCTGACCACTTTTTTTTTTCAAAAACACTCTTCCCACTTAAAGTTCACCTTACCCTATTTAATAATTTTTATAATACTTAATAGTAATTGAAGTTATATTGCATTTATGTATTTAACTTTTATCTTATCTGTAACTAGACTGTGAGCTCTATGAAGACAGAAAATGTGTCTTAATTTACCACCAAAACCATATTTCTAGAACAGGCATTTGGTACTTATCTAATAAATAAATGAATGAATAATATACAATGAAGTTAAATTAATTTTTAGGACTCTTCTTTTCTTCCGTTTTCTATACCTAAGAAAATGTGATAAGACATGAGATAAGAACAACAATGAAAAAAAGAGAAAAATTTTAAAAGGAGACATGATATAACAGATTATCAATCACTGAAAAAATGTCACACTAATAACCATTAAATACATGAAGAGTTATCTGACAAGAAATAAAACCAGTTGTTCTTCAAAATATAGTGAAAGCCAAATAAAAATAAATGAAGTTATTGCATCTTGTATGTTCACTTAAGACACTAATGAAGACATTTTGACAGTTTTTCAAAACAGATTTACCGAACCAGATATTTAAGATGCCCAAAGTCAAATCTTCATATAAGTTCTCCAAACCCTCACAACCTCTTCAAAGAAGGGGAAAAATTAAGTCTTCCATTTATCTCAAACTGAGCATGACCCACCACACTAATAAGATAAATGAAATCTTACAATAGGACAACTTTTTGTTCCTTTGTCCTACATTGGTTGCATGGATATCTGGAATGAAAGATCAAGAAGACAGCTAGAATGAAATGGACCTCCACTACAGTAGACTTAACAATAGATGGCTGTTCCTGCATTTCTTTAGCTTTTACAAATGGAGCAAATAGAATACAGTTGATGAATAAGCCAAAATACCATACCTTCTATTATCATGAAGGATTTAAAATAATATACAAGGGATAGGTAACTTTGAGAAAGTTTTAAACTGTGAAATACTTCTACTTATCATATGTAACAACTACTACAAAGACATTTGATAACTGTTATTTATCAAGTTTTAAAATAAAAATATAAAAATACTAATGTATAATTTTAATTTAAGGAGTAATTAAATATATTTAAAAATATGACATTATTACCTATTTTTATTAGTTTATTTTATTCTGCATTCATTGATTTAGAAATTTATGTAAGAGTGTGAATTACAAATCTTATACCTCTTGAGCAAAAATTGCCATTAAAAATTTAGACCAGTACAGGGGCTAGGGTTGTGGCTCAATGGTAGAACACTTGCCTAGCATATATGAGGCACTGGGTTCGATCCCCGGCATCATACAAAAATAAAAACAAATAAATAAAGGTATTGTGTCCATCTACAAAAAAAAATTTAAAAATGTAACCCAGTACAAATACAGAAATGTTGCAATATTTCCCCAAAAGCTTAACTTTTAAAAAGAGCAGGAACTTGGAATATAAATAGTATGTGTATGTTTTTTTTAACTTAAACAATTTTAGAAGGATATAATAAAGTAATTCTTGGAACAAAAGATTTGCTACTGAGAGTCAATTAAAAATGCCTGGGAAATTCAGGAATTACATAAATATAATTTCAAAATTGCTTAAAATTAAGTATTCATTCAGTGGGAATAACTGAAAAGAATGTATTGACAATCTGATGTACATGAGTTTATTGTTCATTTATTTTGGTGGTGCTGAGAATTGAATCCAAGGGTTCAAGCATACTCAGCATGTCCTCTATCACTGTGCATACTCCCAGTCCATTACTTTTCTACTGATACATTTTTAGTGAGTTTGATTATTGCCTTATTCTTTAAAAAAAAGAGGAATTTTTTTTCTTAACCTTTATTTTATTTTTGTGTGGTACTGAGGATTGAACCCAGTGCCTCAGGCATACTAGGCGAGCACTCTATCACTAAGCCACAACCCCAGCCCCTATTGCCTTATTCTTAATAATGAAATTTTACATTCACAGAAAAACTGATCAGAAAGCATAGATTCCCACAAACTGCCTGTCCTTGGCTCAAAGTTGCTTTAATTGTTAACATCTTGCATTGGCATGGTACATTTGTTATTGGTGAATCAATATTGAAACAATATTAATTGAAGTCCACAGTTTATACTAGGATTCACTCATTGTTTTGTACAGTTCTATGGGTTTTGCCAAATCTATAATGACTTACATTGACTATTATTATATCATACAGAATAGTTTTACTGCCCTAACAATGCCACACACTCACCTCTTTATCATTCCCCTCTCATTTTCACTGTTTCTAGAATGTTATAGAGTTGGAATAAGTATATACTGCCTTTGCAGATTGGCTTTATTTCAGTTGGTAATGTGCATGTTCTTCTATGGTTTTTTAAGGCTTGATAGTCTTCTCTTTATATCATTAAATAATAGTCCACTGCAAAAATATACCACAGTTTATGTGTACATTTATCTATTAAAGGACAACTTCCACTTTCACAATTTACATTTGGGATATATTGGATATATATAGTTGAAGCAATATTGACACCATTCTTTACATTTAAATTAATTCTAAAAGCAAAGGAAATTTCAAAGCCCTGTACCAACAGATCCCCCCCCCAAAAAAAAGTAAAGTTGTCATCAAAATCCTAGCAACATTATATCCTTATAAACACTTAGTTGAAAAGATCCTGTGTATACCAACAGCTACCATCACCAAGACTTCTGACCAGGTACCATACCCCACTGCTCCGTCATTGATCCTATAGAACCTCTAATGTTCTCTACTAAGGAGAAGGTCAACATTTCCAGTGCTACTAGACCACATAACTCTCGTCTGTTCATTCCTTGATGCTTAGGCATTTCCCAGGCCATGAAACTTCTATATGTACAATGCACCTGAACAACTAATCAACAATATTTTCTCTCACTTCTACCCTAACCACAAGCATACAGTCTATCCACCATTACCAAACTTCCCCCTGATATTCACATGCCAGAGAAACACACACAAAAAAACATCCAACATTAGAGTGGTTTCAGGAAATTAAGAAGTAACAGCCACCATTAGAATACTATTTTCAGCAACACTATGGTTTAGAATAAGCCTTTGTAAATCTGGAAACCTGCCATTTATAACAATAATTTTATTTTCTGTTGTTGTTTGGAGTTTTTGTTTTGTTTAGAAACAGCATTCTAAGTTTCTAACAACTAACTTAAAACAACATTTTGGATCACCTAAGTTTGAGACCACTTGCTTTTTACACTAACATACAAAATTGAAATCAATATCCATATGGAATCCATAACAAAAGCTTGTATTTTGAAATATTGATTAATTAGTCTATTATAATTATACTGAAATCAAGTACTTTCTAATTTAGCACCCTACATTTGCAATTTGATTGACATAAATAAGGTTGTATTAAAGGCTTAAAAGGTGATATTGATCGGAAGATTACAAGTGTTGTATTTCAAAATGAAACTGTTTTAGTATTTTTTACAATACACAGGAGGCTGTGAGAATCAAATTTGAAAAGTTAAGTACACTTAAAAAGATGAATATACTTTTTCAAAAGGAATAATCACACATTAATATATATATCATAGAAAAAAAAGAATAAATGTCAGAGCAAGCTATTAGATGAATCAGATTTTATTGTTCCCATAATATTTCTCATGTGTTTTTTTAAAGTAGTTGTGTTTACAGACTAAAAGCCTCCTGATTTAAATTTGCCCTTTCAAAGCAGAAGAAAATATGTACATTTTTTCTGTGATATTCCAAACTACTAAAATACTACCAGTGAAATCATTTGATGTAGTTTTTTAAGCTTGAATTATGTGCTTTACCCTGAGATTATTCTAAGGAAAACAAATTATTCTACCATTAGAGAAAAAAATACCAACAAGTGGAGATCTAATAAATGAGATTTGAAAATGTTGATAAACACACATCTGACCTATGAAAGAAACTTCCCCCAAACAGGCAGATGGCAAGCTACAAAATAACATCTGGAATTTAATCCCAGGAAATCAGATGCAATGTGAAATGCTGAGCAGCAAGCACAGCACTCACTGGAATATGATATCAGATATGATGGCTAGTTTACAGGATCTAAGCACCATGGTAACAACTCTACAGACAGCTATTCAAAACAGTGGCATTTGAAAACCACAGGCCCCTGATAATAAAAGGCATAATGGTGCAAAGTAAGAGCATTGGTCCATAGGTCATAAATACCACACACATTCAATTATCAAAAGAAAGGCAGTATATTTAATAATTAGTCCTCCACACAAAACTCTGTTGAGAGAACAAAGAAGACAGGAGCAGTTTTACAATAAATTAACTCAAACCAAAAAAACAAAAAATATATGTACATATGACAAATCAGACACTACATTCCGTAAAAACTGTTAGTAAAGACAAGAAGAATGTAAAATTTGTAATAAAAAAAATCTAGAAGCCAAATAACTTCTAGATAATATGCAAAACTAAAGAAAAGAGATTACTTTACCAAGACACTAATGGTCCCATAAGAATTATTAGTTCCTGACTCAGATCAGGAATCTACAGAGTAAGTTAACAGTGCAGAAGATTGGAATCAAGGTAGAACATAGGGTTCCAGGAACAGACTAAGTAGAGGTCTGCAAATGACACAAATGTTGTCAAGACTGAGGCTAACAGTATGGTCAGATGGACACAAAGTGTCAGCAAGACCAGCCATGAAAGTAGACTTCAAACAGTTGGCATGAACAAAATCAGAACAGAAGTGAACAATGAAGGCGTATGGCCCAGGGCTGAGGCATCATATAAGCTTACATCTGCTGTGAGATTCAAGGTAAATTCCTAGAACAAGATCCTATGGTGGTTAATATTATATGGCAACTTGGCTAGGCCATGACACCTAGATATTTGGTCTTTGAATGTATTTTTTTAGGAGATATTAACCTTTAAATCAGTAGACTTCGAGTAAAGCTGATTACTCTCCCTGATGCAGGTCGACTTCATCTAATCAACTGAAGGCCTTAATAGGAAAAGGCTCACCCCTCCCCAAAAGGGGAATTCTGCCATCAGACTGCCTAAAAGTGCAATTCTTCCTCCATATCTCCATCCTACTGGCCTTTCCTTCTGATTTTGGTTTTATCAAGACTACACAGTGATGTGAGTCAATTTCTTAATACAAATATCTCTGTATACACACATCCTACTGGTTCTTTCTCTGGAGAATTCTGACTAATGCAGTCCCAATACCAAGAATTTGGAGCAAATTCTTTTCTACATAGTTCTCACCTCCCCAAGATGGGTTTCCTAGAGCTATTATCCAATTGCTCAAGGAAAAAGGACCTTGCCTTCTTCATCTTTGTCTCCTATACCATATTACGATAAGGTCTGACATATAGTCAATAATCAATAAGCCATTTCAGACATATCTGAAATTAAGATTCATGTACTTTCTGGCCCATACAATCCCTTAAGACTGCCCACAGTGCTGAGTCTTTCCACCTATTCTTTATGTTAGCAAACAAAATCTATACAAATATCTGAGCATCTAAATATCACTTGTCCTTCTTGCTTCTTTTTTGTGGCTCGAAAAGGTAAATTTACTTTTGAGACATTAAAAGGGCTTAATTTAATAATTTCTAGATAAACTGAAATCTGCTTTCCAAAATACTTCTAAATTTCTTTCAAATAGCCAACAGCTGAATTACAGAGCAAAAACTCTAGTCCTCCAATCTAAGAACTAGAATAAGTCAGGCAATGACATCAAACAATAATACAATACCTTTTATAGAACATCTATTATTTACCAAACAATCTTTGTCAGCCGCTTTAATATGCATGATTTCAAAACACCACTATAGCAAAACAGCACGATAACTGTGTTTTACAAATAAAGACACTGAAGCAGAAAAAAATTAAAGTTTACATATAAAAGTGGGATTAGAATCAATTTCCTCATTGCAAAGCCCATTCACACACCATTAATAAACTTACAGCAAAATTTAATTTCACTCTCATCAAAGGATGAAAAGAATTAGTATTATTGTTTGGCAGCTAATATAGAATGTGTCCTAAAGTGACAATATCTATATCATCTAAACAAATAGAAACGTTTATCAGAACATTGCTGTGTAACGTACCTGGCAAAATCAGCTAAAATAATAGATTAAGTGCAGAATGAAAATTAAATGCCTTCATTTCAAAAGCTTTTAATAGTTTAGGCAGAGATATCATTATACCTGCTTCCAGCACGGTCAAAAAATAATAACTGTAAACTCTGAAGAAAAAAAAATTTTAACTACCTGAAAACTTTGGAGAATTTATACAAACAGAGAGAAACTGAACCTGTGTTGGCACCTAGAAGAAGAGGATGTCCTAGGTGGTCTCCCTGCTTTGCTTTGCTTTGTCCTGTTTTGGTTTTTTTTTATGCTATTGAGCCTGCAAACAGTTTTCATAGTCCCTATGCAGGGAGCTAAAACTGCAATACATATATGATCATAAGCTCCCTTCAGATACTAAGGGGAAAAATTGAAAAAAATACATTAATATGACCATGATCATGACTTAAGAATTTCTCAAACTGTGGAGTATTTTCTCTAAAAGTAACAAAGATTTTAATAAACACAATTTTAAAGTCAACTAATTCACATACTCTAATTAATCTCTATGTATGCCTTAAATCTGGCATATTTTAAATAATAAATATCTATCTTATTTTTTTATATTTCCCCTAAAGCCAAACCATCTTAAGATAAACAAGGCATGTAGGTGCACAAAATACCAATTAGTAGCAGGCACAATGAAATTTTCTTGGAACTGGATGATAATCATATTCCCATTAAATATACTTTCTTTTATTAATAACTTCTTTTAATCTTCACATTTCAGCCTTCTTAATGTAATATTAATTTGAGGAGAAGAATGATAGGAGAAAAATAAAGAAAACTTTTAATTTACTTTTGAATAACAGTTTATCTTAATAATCATAATCATAGATTTCAATTAATTTTAAATGCAATAGTTTATTTTGACTGCCAAAGAAAAACTTTTAAACCCATATTGTTCCTGAGCTCTCCCAAACTAGAAAGAGTTGATTACTAAATGTTATAATTAATAAAAAAATGAGTCAAAGGGATGATCATCCTTTATCATTCCATCATCATCATTCAAAGCTATATCCCCAGTAAGATACACCAATTTTCAAAGAACTATTTTTTCCAAAAAGGCTCCATGCTATGTTATGCTTGGGTTTAAATTTATTCTGAGGTCTTGCTACCAGGAAGCAACTACGAATCCTAGGAATCTTACACTTGACTTTTTGTTTGGTTGGTTGTTTCTTCAGTTACTAGAAGTTCAGAGTTAACTGTGAGGCCCATCTCTAGCAACTGTGCAGCTTTATGCCATGGAAGACTTAGTGCTAATCTTCCCATTTGCTGAAGGTGGTTAGGGAATTTCATTTGAAAGATTGAAACTTACTATAGTGAAGTATGAAAATATGACATCTGTATGATATAATTTGTAAACTGAAAGTGTTGGTTCATATTTATCAATGCCAATATTAAAGTACTAAATATAATATTTGTGTGTTAATGGGAGCATAAATTAAGTGTGTGGTTACAAACATAAAAGAAAATACTCATTCTGTTCAGCTTCCTAGTTCTCTGGTAAAATTCACACACTCATTCTGTTGTGATGGTGATGTATACTAGCAGCATCCTCTAATTAGTCATGGTTTTCTCATGTAGAATTCAGAGTTTCTGGTCAGTTCATGAGTAATCCAAATGCCATGCTGAGTTTACAAACTGAGTTTGAGTTAACACTCGAGCTCTTCCTATGAGCTCAGGCCCACACCAGATTATTTATATTTATTCAACTTAGTACTCTTGATCTTAAGAACTATGTGTTTTTACCCCAATTTTAGAAGCAATGACTACAAAAATCAAGTCACAAGCTCAAATTAACTAAGATACAATAACAGCTGAGACCCATATCAGACTCCTTGACTCCAAATTCTGTGTTCTTTATACCACTCAATAGCTACCTAGAAAATTCATACTTCATACACTAGCAAAAATTCAAAAGCTGAATTTATTCTTGTGGAAGCATTGTAGAAGGTAAAATAATTTAGGTAAAATTATGTTAGTGTTACCAGCTGGGAATTGTATCCTAAGGAACTTGTATAATTGTATCATGAGAAGTTCCTTTTATTGATGAAAAAGTAATCAAGAGGAATTGAGATCTAATCTTGCTGTGTCATCTTTCCCCATAAGAAAAATAATAAAAGGAAGTGTATTGTAACCATGAAACTTCTCTCTAAAAACCAGTCCCACTTTCAAGGACTTATTTAAATTGGTAGAACTCTGACAATTTTACCTAGTGTTGGTGGTGTTAATCTGTAGACTATTTAAATACTATATGTTTAACTAAATATCAATAGGGTTTTGAACAGTAAAGATATATGAAGTCTGGTATAACTCCTATACTAATTCCATTGTAATACAGATCCACCTTTATCCAAAACCCTTAAAGCAATGTGCTTTAGAATGTTAAAACAGGTATATTCACATGCATATATGTGCATTTAGAAGGCAACACTATAAATATTTCATAAATTAAGTGGCATTCTGAAGCTTGCAGAGTCCCAGAAGGAAGTAGGTGTCCAAATTAGAATAATATGAGAAAAATTTATCTAAGGTACTATTACCATAGAGAAATCAAGGATAACTTTGATAGCTGGGAAACCAGAAGCTTGTACGGCAGTAACTAATATGACTTCTGGGCCAGAAGACTAAAGAAAGGGAACCTTTACTAAAAGCTGGAGACTAAGAAGTTTGTGAGGACCCTTCAATCAGGAGACATGCTTGGATGGCTCCTCATGAAGGGAGCCTCAGTCTTCTCCTTCACTCCAGTTCCTTGCCAATGATTTCCACTGACCAAGCTAATGGGAAAGCAGACAACAGGAAGGCTAAATACAGACTGTAAAAGGCCAGACTTCCAGGTACATAGATTGGTGGAGAAAGATAGACAATGACTCTAGCGGGATAAATGAAAGCTATCCAACATTCACTCTGAATAGGGCCTGAGGCAATATATATTCATTAAATTTATTAATATTTCTGCCACAAAATTTACAATGATGCATACTAAATGAGATAAAGGCTATAAATATCTTCTTTTAGTCCACATCAGGTTTTGTTGCCAAATGAGTTCCAAAAAGGAAAAAAAAAAAAAAACACTAGTTTTTCAGTCTTTGAATATGTGTATCTCCGTTTTATAGATGATAACAGAGGTTTATGAAGGAGAACAAAATTGTTCAAAATCCCCAAAACTAGTAAATGAAAGAGTAAGGATCAGATCCCTGTTCTGAGTTGCTAAGGACTCTTTCATGCCTCATTACTTTCCATTCCTCATCTCATAAAACTACAAAATTGGTATGGACCTTGAACACAGAGTATCATTTAAAAAGTCTTGACTAAAAATACAATCACAAACATTTCCTTCTCTTTACAAGATGCACTATACTTGGTGTTCTCAGAGTTAATGTTTCCATAGTTGCTCAGAGTCTACAATCAGCTAGTCATCTGAAAAAATATTTTCATAGATGTCATACAGCACTGAAATTTAGAATTTCTTTTCCTTTGACTGAGTTCTACTCTTACTGGTCTTATTGAACACAAGATATGACTTTAGATTGCATTTTGCACACTGAAAATTTAATCACATTCCAATTTCAATAATTACAGCAGATAGAAAATAAAATATGTGAATAATCTTATTGTGACTACAATTGTATTCCCACTGATATAAAAACTTTGCAACATAGTTACTTCAAACCCACAAGCCACCAGGAGTCCAATTGCTAATCTTGAGTTAATATGAAAGTTCTTCTCAGCACATGCTGTATAAAAGCTCCATCCCTTCAAACCTGCTTCCAGCTAGGTAAGTCTATTACCAGCTTTCTTCTCTGTAGGTTGTCCACACTATGGGCTCCACTACTTCCCAGCAAGAAGTATATTCAAAGTACCAATGAATAAGGCATTCGGCCTCTAACTTCCTTTCTCTCACTGGATGCCTATATTTGGTTCCTACTCTCAGCTTCTTATCTTGATTCTACCCCTGCCTTAGCCCAGCTACTATCTTCCTGGTATTTTCTCTGATCCAACTTACTGTAGTATTTATTCCTAATCTGCAAAGCCAAGCTTGATTTATCTTTACTGGTCCTAGAATTGTTTTATGATTATTAGCTTAGAATTTTAAAATTTGATAACAAGTACTGAATATGAAAAATGGATTTAGTGATTCTGGGTATGTGGCAAATGGCAGGTGTGGCTGGGCCTGGTGATGTACACCTATAATTTCAGGTACATGGGAGACTGAGGCAGAAGTATGGCAAGCTGGAGGCCATCATAGACAATTTAGCAAGACTCCATCTTAAAATTTAAAATAAATAAATAAGGGTGGCCAAGGATGTGGCTTAGTGGTAAATGTTTGCCTAACATGGACATGGTACTTTTCCCCCAATACTGAAAGGGGGAAAAGGCAAATGTGTATAATTTAGCTGGTTGAAATCTATTACTTATCTTTCCCCACTTTTAAGTCATAGGAACTGTGAAGAAAAACAAGGTCACCAATTTTCTTTTTTTTTTTCAAAATACTGTACATTAAACTTGTATTTATCAGAATTTCTGGAGAGTAAAGTCTGGATAATGAGATAGAAATTGAGATATATAGTACTTTTTCCTGGGCACAACATAGATTGCATATCTCAGACTCTTCTCAGGTTGTAGAACTGAATTGTAGCCAACAGAAAGTTAACAAGTGAAATGCTCCTTAGTCTAAAACTTCCCATCCTCTTTTCCTCTTAGTCTGGCTGAGATAAAGACAGTGCTAGTCTGAATTTGGAAGCCACATGCTAATGATGGTGATCTTCCCTATTTGAGTTCCTAAGTGGTCACAGGTAGAAGGGCCACCCAGTAACCTAATTTCCTTTCTTCCAGTAGGTATTACATGTGTGACAAATAAATTGCTGTATTCAAGTCACTTTGTTTCTGTTCAAGACTATTTGTTTCACAGATAGCACAAACCTAATTAATATCTCTGAGGATATAGAGGAAAAAAACAAACTCAAACTCAATTTCTCTTACTGTGCTCTCACCATATGCTTCTGACACCAGACAACCAACACTACAGCAACAGACATCAACTTGAGTGTCCTCTAATTCAGTTCAATTCTGAGGCTATCTGGAGGTAGTGTCAGATTCCCCAGGTTGAAGGCATAGTCCCCAAGATTGCCCCTCAACCCAAAACTCCAGATGCCAATCACAAGCCCATTGTTTTACCCTGCTTCTGACCAATCAGCTATGAATCAGGGTCCCTACAACCTGCTTCTCTGGTTGAAATAATTTACTAGAATGGCACACAGAACTCAGAGAAACAAGTTTACCAGTTCGTTATAAAGGATATTACACAGGACACAAATGAGGTGGTGCATAGAGTCAGATATGTGAGAAAGGGCACAGAGTTCTTGCCCTCTTCCAGCACCCCAGGTTCCATAGTATCCAGATATCTGCATTCTGTTCTTTTGGGTTTTTATGGAGGCTTCATTACATAGGCATGATTATATCACTGGCCATTGGCTATCAACCTTTATCTCCTCTCCCCTTTCCAGAGATGGAGGGTGGGACTGAAAATCCCAACCTTCAATCCTCTTTTATTCTTCCATATAACCAACCTCCATGCTGAATTTGCACTGGAGCTGTGAGTCATCAGTTGGCACACAAAAAGTTTTCACTTTAGAATTTCCAAGGATATTAGAAGTTGAATACTAGAAAAAGAGGAGGGAGAACTATAAATGGTCAACAAATATATGAAAAAATGTTCAATATCTCTAGCAATTAGAGAAATGCAAATTGAAACTACACGTTTTAATCTCTCTAGTCAGAATGGCAATTATCAAGAATACAAGTAACAATATATGCTAGCAATGATGTGGGAGAAAAGGTCCACTGATACATTGTTAGTGGGGCTGCAAATTGTTGCAACCACTCTGATCTGGAGAGTCCCCAAAAAGCTTGAAATGGAACCACCATTTTACCCAGTTATCCCACTCCTAGGTTTAGTACCCAAAGGACTTAAAATCAGCATATTATAATGACACAGCCATATCAATGTTTATTGCAGCTCAATTCACAATACCTAAGCTATGGAACCAACATGGGTGTGCCCTTCAGCAGATGAATGGATAAAGAAAATATGGCATATATATACAATGCAATATTACTTAGCCATAAAGAAGAAAGAAATTATGGCATTTTCTGGTAAATGAATAGAAGTGGAGAATATCATGCTAAGTGAAATAAGCCAGTCCCAAAACACCAAAGGTCAAATGTTTTCTCTGATAGGTGGATACTAACAGATAATGGGAGATGAGGGGAATAGAAGTTTATTGGATTAGAAAAAGGGGAATGAAGAGAAGGGAGGCGGAATGGAATTAGGAAAGATAGTAGAATAAATTGGACATAACTTTCCTATGTTCATACATGAATACACAACCAGTGAAACTCCACATCATGTACAACCACAAGAATGGGATCCTAATTAGAATAAGTTATATCCTTTGTATGTATGTATGTATGTATGTATGTATGTATGTATAATGTGTCAAAATATATTCTACTGTCATGTATATTTGAAAGGAACAAATAAAAAACCTCTAGGTCTAAAAAGTTAGAATAAAAAAGTAATCCTGAGAAGTATATATCTCTAATCTTCATTCTCAGACCAATAGGAGATCCTATATAAACTCTGTATTAGAATTCCACTATTACAAGGTTGCCAGTTGCCAATACAGATGAATCTTTAGTAATCTATTAAGTCATTTTCTATGGGATAGTAGTCAATATTATAACAGTTGTAGCAGGGTACAAAGAAAGCAAATCTGAAAAACAAAACAAGAAAAGATAGGTGTTTCACCCTCCACAATGTAAGTGGGCTAAAATAATCAGACCCCTTGTATGAAACAAAACTCAAATGTTTGGTATCTTATATTGTATTCAAGGTTAGAAAATTGGACAACCAGCAGTAAAAATAACCTTGTAAACCTTAGTGATAAAATGTATATGATACTGAGGCCATGCATAGTCTTCATCCTTGTCACCAAAAATGTATATGATACTGAGGCCATGCATAGTCTTCATCCTTGTCACCACATGCACTTTACTTCTGAGCACCACTAAGCAGACATATTCATAGAAAGACAGCTCATGCATCTTAATATTAAACAGTTTCAATTGAGTGTTCACTTTAAATACAACTATTTTTGGTTTCTGAGCCCATTCTGAGAGTTTCAATCTCACACAGTCTCCCCTAAATTCTCTAGACAGCATCTGCCAGTCTTGTTCCCAGAAATCAATACAGAGCCTGACCTCAGGCTGTCTTTCTTTTCAAGCTAAGTGGACAATAAGAGGTACTGCCTGAAGTTATATGCCCTGGGAGGTTTTGTTGTTGTTGTTGTTGTTGTTTTCTTCTTGAACATCCTTCACTGCCACTGATGACAGAGACTCTAATGGTGTAGCAATTCATTTCTGACTCATACCTGAAGAGTTTTCAGAGTCATCTATAATTCTTTATCCTCAATCAAGTTTTTATAAGGAGTTTCACATAAAATACTCTTGTGAGTGAAGACAAGGTTGGCAATGTAGCAAGTACTGCTGGTCAGAATATCACAGAGGCAACTGAAACTGTTCTTTAAAAGTTCCTATAATTTCTATCTACTTCCACAAAATTTCATTGAATTAGAACATCATTTTCCCTTTCTTCTTCTCTTTTGTTACTTAAAAGGTGACCTTCCCATTTGTGCTTTTCATTCTATCCTTTCCTTCTATTTCACCTGATGAACCACTTAGTAACCCAGCATATTTCCCAAATTTCTCTCCACAATTTTCCAAGTTACCCAGCAGATATCTTAGATTTGATTCCACAAGTATTGAAAATCTCTTCTTGTTATACAATCTATTCAATTAATAATGTTTTTAATCCTGATTACCAAGCAAGAATTTCCTGGTAAAATAGATATCATGGTAATGCAGCCACTTAGAAATATGACTATTTATCGGTAATCTATAAAGGATAAGGGATTATCTCTATCATCCATCCCTACCTTTTTGAGTGGCCTAAAAAATTTTAAATTTTAAAATTTTATCAAATGATAAAATGGATAAAAACAAATATATCTTAACTAAGGTACTGATTTTAAAAAAGATTTGTAAGAATGCTTATAAGAAGACAGTAGGAAAAGAAAGAGCAGCTAACTAATTCAACTGAATAAAATTTAATGAACATGGCAAAATGCTAGCCAACAGAAAAATTTGAGAACTACCATAAGAAACAAAATCCATCTGGGTAAGATAGCAAAAACAAATTGAATGTAAAAAAAAAAAAAAAAAAAAAAGCTGTTTTTGAGCACTTATAAGCAAGGGGTACCTGGTATAAGGTTTATGCTTAATAAATATTTCTTGAATTTTTTTCATACACCAAAACAGTCTTATAATTGTTCTTCAAACTTTAAAGTACATCAAAATCATCAAAAGTGCTGGTTAAAAGACAAACTGGACACATCTTCAGAGTTTCTGACTCATCCATTCTAAAGTGGAACCAAATAATTTGCATTTTTAACAAGTTCCCAGTCAATAATCAGTACTCTTGATCAAGGTTCCTGATCAACAACACTGTCAATCAGTAGTGGCATGGGCTGGGCACAGTGGTGCATGCCTGTAATACCAGTGGCTGGGGAGGCTGAGGCAGGAGGATCTTGAATTCAAGGCCAGCCTCAGAAATTTAGCAAGGCCCTAAGCAACTTAGTGCCCCAGCCTTTTTTATACCTTACTTACTGTCTTTAAGTAAGATATAAAAAGGGATGGGGATGTGGCTCAGTGGTTAAGCACCCCTGGGTTCAATCCCGGACCAAAAAAAACAGTGGCACATTTGACATTTTGGGCCAGGTCTGTGGAGGGCTGCCCTGTATTATAAGATATTTGGCAGCATCCCTCATCTCTACCTATCAAATGTCAGTAGTGCCCAGTCCCCCAAGACATTGCCATATGTCTCCTAAGGGGACAAAATTACTCCTGGTGGAGAACCAGTGCTGTAGATTACCCAGATTACCTTTTGGGGTATTTATTTACTTAATAGACATAGTTGCTCCTATATACACTGTGATTAATATTTTAGAACAATATTATATGATAATTCACAAGTTATCCTGATAAATAAAATGGAAAAATGTGGCTGAATACAAAAACAAATTTAAAAACTTTAAAAAAGAATTACAAGACTTTATCTTTTTACTATTAAATTCAAGGATTTTAATTAATAGATATATAGCACAAAGACCCTCAAACCTGTATTGTTTTCAACTATTTTCTCCTAGAAAGGAATATAAAAGGGGCTGTATTCCTTATAAAAACAATAAAATAAGCATAACTACCTGAGTATAATCTAAAAAGTATTCCAGAGGTATTTCCATAGAAAGAAGGAAAGAAAATATTGAGAGCACTTAATAATGTATCGTTGGGCACCAGAAAATTAAATAATATCATAGCCTCTATTCCTGTTACAGATAGTTAATCATATTTACTTTTCTTCTGAGATAAAGTCTGGATTATATACCTAGTTACATCATTTTCTATAATTTCTACTTCTTAAAGAAATTCTTCCCTCTTTTCAGAATTATGTAGGTCCTATTGTCATTTCTGTGAGAGTCCACATTTCTCAAAGAAAAAGAAATAATTTATTAGACGTGCCAACTTTGTTTTAACAATGTTCCACCAAATATCCGGGTACTTGTAAACTTCTGTCTCCTTTAGATACACGTCTGCTCTATGAGCTCCTCAGGAGCCAAGAATCCATTCCTCTCTGCACTAGGTAGCCTGCATAATACTCACATTATTGTAGTATTTCAGTTTTTCCTCTGTTTTCATTCTTGTTAACATGTCCTTACTACCCTTTTACCCTCAAGATTTAGAGGCTCTACCTCCCTTCAAACTACTGTGTTCTTTTGAACAATGAAAAAAATAAGCAAGAGTAAGTTATAAAAAAAATAATTATGTAGAGTCATTAATTATATTGTCTTCAATGTGCCAAAGACTGCAATTATTTTGGTGAAAATTTCTTATAGAGTAAAAATAACCAAAGAATAAGAAAATAAGCTATAAAACAGGTCTTTTTATTCTGATATAATGAAATTTCCAAACTACTCTTGTTTTTCAGAAAATATTGTACAAATTGGGTGTGGATCAGATCTTGTTAAACAACCAGCTTCAACACTACTGAATCTAGGTTATAAACAAACCTCACAGATCTAGGTTATAAACAAACCTCACTGAATTTGGATTATAGGCATTTTTAACTACATCTTTTGAGTGGAGAAAGTGAAAAGTCTTATTTAAGACTGCCAAATCACTGTATTTATATTAGTTTTCCAAAGATCTAATGTATAACTAAGATATAAATAAGGGTTACCAAATCATGAATAGCAATATTATGAACAGAAAAACTACTTCAGGAGATCAAAGATTCCCATTTCTATTATTTTGAGAATGCTAACATGCATTATTTGGGACTCTCAGTATTATGGTCAAATATTTTGATAAACATTTGTATTAGGTTAAACTATTCTTCAAGTATAAAGTCACAAATTATTAACAACATATATGTATGTATATAATGTTTTTTTTTAAATTTTATGCTTTTTTAACTTTTTTATTTATATATTGTTAAATTTAACACACACACACACACACACACACACACACATATCCATCTACTTCCAGATTTTGCGTGTGTGTGTGTGGTGCTGGGGATTGATCCCAGGGCCTTGTGCATGTAAGACAGGCACTCTACCAACTGAGCTATATCCCCAGCCCCTACTTCCAGATTTTGATATTTGTTTCCTACACATTGATTTTCTAATGACAACATCTTTACTGACTCTATTTGTATTTGATCACTCAATACCATTTCTTATGCTTTTAAATGATAAACAAAACAGTTACCAAAAAAAATACACCTAAGAGGCAATGCAGAATGAATTCTTAAAAATAATATTATATGCACATATTAATATCACAGGGAACCTGACCTTTATGCACAGATGGAATAACCAATTAAATTTAAATAAACATGTGAGCAAAATGAAGTCTACTAGAATAGAGGAAGGAGAACAGGAAAGGGGAGGGAGGACGGGAGGCAAAAGGGTAAAGGAAAAGGTAGGGGATTGTGAACTGAAGTCAAATTCCATGAATGTATGAGTTTGTCAAGATGAATCCAACTAGTATGTATAATTATGAAGGTCTAACAAAAAAAATAGCCCTAACATTTAGGAATACTGTTTGCTCTCCATCAGAGCATCTTTTATATCAGGAGACTTTATAGATGTTATCAGTTTAAAATTACATTATGAGAACTAGAAGTCTAGGAATAATATACTATCCTCAGTGAACTTCAAAAACCAAGGAATTAGACACTAGTTTTCCTTTCTGAGGATTGTTTATAAAAGTAAAAAATGAACTTTTTAAAACATAAGAATATGAAAAGTAATGAGGTAAACTGTAGCTTATTGATAAAAATAATAACTCAATTCTCAATTTCTGATTTTCAGAAGTTGATTATGTATTTTATGGACTATCCAAGACCTTTCTTCCAAGTATTAATCAATTTATTGAAAGAAAAGAATGAGACTTAACTTATTTTTCTACCAGCATGTAATTCTGATACATAGCTCATAGTATAACAAAAATACATTACAGATTGATTAAATATTAAACATCAAAAAATGTTTTAAAAAGATAGAGGAAAAGATAATTTAACACTTATGTTAGAAAGGCAAGGAAGTTCTAAATAGAAGCAATCACAAAAGAGGTAAAATTATGTTTTAAATGCATTAACAAAAACACCCTTTACAGGTTAAAAGAAATATTCAAAAATAAAAGGCAAATGGCTAGAAAAAGTACTTCCAGCAAATATAACAAAAGTTAATGCTTTGGAAAAAAAAATTTTATGGAGAGTAAGACTAGAACTTAAAGAGAAAAACAGGCAAATAGGTATGGGTAATTAATTAACAAAATAGGAAATTCAAATACAAAAAGCAAATTCAAACAAAGGGGGAAAGTCCATATTTGCCTGTCAAATAAACAAATATTTGAAAATATGATATCAAGAAATGGTAATGATTCATTAAATTATACGCAATTGAGTTGTTGCAGAAATATAATCAACTATTAAGAAAACTATTATGGTAAAATTTTTAAAATTTTGATGCAGTAATTTTTTCTGGGAAACTATCCTAAGATAAAACCTTAAATATGGGGGTGGGTAATGTTTTAATTATGATGTTTGCTCTCATGTTATTTATAATAATAAACCATGAAAAACTAATCTCAAGAATGGGTGGATAAGAAGGGGATAGTTAAATAAACCATGGCAAATTCAGTACTTTGCCATGTACCAGCATAGAAATCTTCAAGAGTCTACTTTCATTCTCTGAATTTAAGCTTCTTTTTAAAATATTTTTAGTTGTAGATGGACACAATACCTTTATTTTGTTTATTTATTTTTTTTTAATGAGGATCAAACCCAGTGCCTTATGTATACTAGGCAAGCATTCCACCACTGAGCCACAACCCCAGCTCATGTATTTAAGCCTTTGTTTTCCATTTTTAAATAAGAAGAAAAATAGTACTTACTGCATGGAACAATTGTAAAGATTAAATAAATTAATACATGTAATAATTTGACAGTGTGACAGAGATAAACCCACAAAAATACAGTTATCTCATACTAGACAAAGGCGCCGTAACCATACACTGGAGAAAAGACAGCCTCTTCAACAAATGGTGCTAGGAAAACTAGAAATCTATATGTGGTAGAATGAAATTAAGCCTTTATCTCTCACCCTACACAAAACGCAGTTCAAAGTAGATGAAAGACCTAAGTATTAGTTCAGAAACCCTGTACATACTAGAAGAAAAGGTAGGCCCAACATTCCAACATACAGGATCAGGAAATGACTTCTTTAACAAGATCCCTCAAGCACAGATGTAAAATCAATAATCAATAAGTGGGATGGCATCAAACTGAAAAATCTTCTTTACAGCAAAGGAAACAGTCAAGAGCATGAAGAAAGAGCCTATAGAATGAGAGAAAAATCTTTGCCACCTGTACCTCAGACAGAGCATTAATTTCCAGGATAAATAAAGAACTGAAAGCACTTAACACAAAAATAAAAAACAAACAACCCAATCAATAAATGGGCAAAGGAACTAAACAGACACATCACAGAAGAAGAAATACAAATGGTCAACAAATATATGAAAAAATGTTCAACATCTCCAGCAATCAGAGAAATGCAAATTAAAACTACACTGAGATAACATCCCCTAGTTCCCTCCAGTCAGAACAGCAATTACTAAGAATGCAAATAACAGGGCCTGGATATATAGCTCTTGGTAAAGGGTTTGCCTCGCATGCACAAAGCCCTGGGTTCAATCCCCAACACCACAAAAAAAAAAAAAAAAGAAAAGAAAAGAAAGAAAGAAAATGCAAGTGACAACAAATGTTGGCAAAATATGGGGGGAAAAGGTACACTGTACATTACTGGGGGAACTGCAAACTGGTGCAACCATTCTGGAAAGCAGTATATAAAATCCTCAGAAAACCTGGAATAGAACCACCTTCTGACCCAGTCCCACTCCTCAGTATATACTCAAAGGAGTTAAAATCAGCATATTACAGTGACATGGCCACATCAATGTTTACAGCAGCTCAATTCACAATAGCTAAATTATGGAACCAACCTAGGTCCCTTCAAGAGATGAATGGGTAAAAAAAATGTGGTATATATACACAGTGGAGTATTACTCAGTCATAAAGAAGAATTACTTTATAACATGTGCCAGCAAATGGACAGATATGGAGACCATCATGCTAAGTGAAGTAAGCCAGTCCCAAAACACCAAGGTCAAATGTTTTCTCTGATGGGTTGAAGCTAATCCACAATAAGGGATAGGGGTGAGGGGAAGAATATAAGTACAGCAGATTAGACAATGTGGAATGGAGTGAAGGGAGAGAGGATAAGCAAAAGAAAGACAATGAATGAAATGAATCTGACATAGTTTTCTCATGTACATATATGAAAACAATACAGTGAATCCCACCACCATGTACATCCCTAAGAATGGGACTTTAACTAGATTAAGATATATTCCATGCCTGTATGATTATGTCAAAATGGATTCTTCTGTCATATATAACTAAAAAGAACCAATAAAAATAATTTGACAGTCTAATATACAATTATTACTTTAAAACTATATGCAGTCATTCAAAGAATGTGAAAAATGCTTATAATAGCACACTACATGAAAAAGTAACGTACTATATATAACAGGTGCATAGCAACATATCAACCAGGCATTAAACAGAACTGTTCCAAAATATTAGCAATGAAAAAAAAAGAAACAAACAAATATTTTGCTCAGGAATTAGGCAGCATAAATTAAAACTTTACCACATTTTAGGTATATATGCTATCCTCTCTGGCATAAAACTGGAAGTTGGTTTAATTGAGCTAATTATTAGTACTAAGGAGCTAATAATTAACTATGCAACTGTCTAAACTGAAACCTTTTTTTCCTGAAATACTCTTTTACAGATTCCAACTTCTTAAAAGTCTTTTACAGAGCTCTCAGCTGGCTGCCATCCAAGTTTTCTAGCAAAGGCTCTAAGTGCAAAACCCTTGTCACTTATTCACATACAGCAAAGACAATGTCTATTTTAGTTAGATTTGCAATATTAGCAGACTGGCATCAATAGTTCCTGGAAAAAAAAATCATCTATTTTAGGGAGGCAAAGGCTTTTGAATTCTAGTTCTGGTAAATAATTTTCAAAGTCACATTTTTGATGAACAGAAGCTTCAGTATCAACCAAGGGCCAAACATTGTACTTTTATTAAGAGGTAGGAAGGTTAACAAGCAGGAAGAGAGAGAAAGCAAGAAAAAGAAAAGTACAAAGCAAAGAAACAAGAGAGAGAAAGAAAAAGCAAGAAGAAATCTAAATTGCATTATGAGGCATAAAAGAAACCACTTTCAGCTTCAGGATGTATAAATAAAAGTAATTAAGTTTGATGGTGACAGTTCCCATCATTGCAAGAGGAAAAAAATCCTCATTTCAGTCACTTATGAAGTGACTTTTGAAATGACAATATAAAAGACACTTTGGCTTCATAAATTCTCACAGATTAGTGTTTTAAGAACAGAGGGACAGAGAGGAAAAAGAAGGAAAGGAAAAAGAGAAAGAGAGGAGAAAAGAAAAGCTGAGGCAGAGAGTAAAGTTGAGCATTGTCTGTTTCCAAGCTAGGAACAGAAACAACATATACTCCACTACAAAATATATATGGAAAAAAGACTGGGCTGCATTCATCAACAAAAAGTAGGGAAAAGTTCCATTTCTTTTAATGTTTTGTGTCTTCTAATGAATAACTAGAGTTTAAATTCTGAAAGTGATAATATCAAGTTTCAAACTGAATAAAAAGAAACAGTGATACAGAAATAATGGATTGACTCTTGATCCATATGATTGGTCCATCAATGTAATATCTGGCTTTAAAGGCTCAGATTTTCAATTAGAAGAAATGTTAGGTTGTATAGTCCAGTCCACATCATTCCTCATTACTTTGCTTTTATAGGCCTGTATACAAAGAGAAGAGAGTCAAGAAACTTATTAGATATCAAATTACTAAGAGTCTCCTCCCTAATAACCAAAATAAGAATTCTTTCTTCTCTCTCTCTCTCTCTCTCTCTCTCTCTCTCTCTCTCTCTCTTTCTCTCTCTCCATCCTCAACACTTGCCTGTGAGTGCTCAAGCACACGTGCACAAAGGCACACGCCCCCATGCACACATCCAGACTCCAACAAAATTGTCATAAAGTAGGCAGAATACTGTTAGACAACACTACTTATCATTCCCCACACTGTGAAGTATAAAACAGATTAATAATCAAGCTTATTTAGCTATTATTTTTTTGTAATGTAATGTGTCGCTTCTAAAATTGTACTCATTTGACTTACATCTTGCTACATGCATGCACACAATTTTTTTTTTTTCTTGGTGCCAGGGATTGAACTCAGGGGCACTCGACTACTGAACCACATCTCCAGTCCTATTTTGTATTTTATTTAGAGACAGGGCTCACTGAGTTGCTTAATGCCTCACTGTTGCTGAGGCTGGCTTTGAACTCATGATCCTCCTGTCTCAGCCTCGCGAGCCTCTGGAATTACAGACTTGCACCACCACACTGGGCCTCATGCACACAATTTTAATGTTGTGCCCATGATGTTTAAAAGGCTGTCTCTGGTGCATGCCTACAACCCCAGCTGCTCCAGCAGCTGAGGCAAGAGGATCGAAAGTTCAAGGCTAGCCTCAGCAATTTAGCAAGGCCCTAAGCAACTTAGAGAGACTCTGTCTCAAAATAAAAAATGAAAAGATCTGGGGATGTGACTTAATGGTTAATTACACCAAGGTTCAATCCCCTAAGTGGAAAGCAATATGGTAGGAAATTTTCTGTTGAAAGTGGCAAGTGGCATTTAAAAATTCACCTGCAAAATGTTATTAATACCTTCTGGAAAAGTAAAAATATTTCCAGTTAATCAGCAACATCTTTGCCCCACGATTAACCATAGTATATTTTTGCTCCTAAATCAACTGTTTTTCATTATCTAGGCTATCTTTCCCATTGATGCTCCTGACAGTTTAAACTTAAGAATGCAAAGAATGCAACTTAATGCTCACCAATAGAAGACCCAGTGAAAGCCCAGCACAGTAGCACACACCTGTAATCGCAGCAGCTCAGGAGGCTGGGGCAGGAGGATCATGAGTTCAAAGCCAGCCTCAGCAACTTAGCAAGGCCCTAGTTACTCTGTGAGACACCGTTTCTAAGTAAAAAAATAAAATATATTAAAATGGGCTGGGGATGTGGCTCAGTAGTTAAATGACCCTGGTTCAATCCCTGGGGAGGGAAGGAAGGAAGAGAGGGAGAGAGCGAGGTAGGGAGGGAGTGAGGGAGGAAATGAAATGAAGAAGGTGAATCTCATCTCCACTATGGAAAATGATTCAGTGTGTTTCAAATGCTAATATAAAGCTCATTTAACTGTTCATAGCACTTTTCTTCATTGTCATTCCCTTCCATGAATATGTATGACCTGGAGTTAACTATATGTTCTAGCAAGCAGAACCCTGAAAATGGAATTATTTCACAGTGGTCTTACATGTTGAGTGCACAGTATGTACTATCCACCTACTCCATCTGATTACAATGGGAGCAGCTGATGGTTTAGTATAGGGCACTGGCCCAAACTGGAGCCTTTCCCAGGTTCCAAGGACTTTGGGAGCAGAAAAGTCAAATTAGACTTTTTAGTCTTTCTCTAGTGTCAAAACTTTATAATGTAAAATTAAAAGCTGTCAGCAATCATATTTTCTGAATGTAAGAAGACATTCTGCAGAGAAAGAGAAGTAGGAGACCCAAATAAATAAAGTCAAAATAAAAGATACTCAGTCTCAAAGCATTTAAGTTTTTATTCCACAAACCTAGCTATATCTCTGTCCTCATCATGCTCTAATCATGCTGAAATCTACACCAGGATTCTTCTAAGTTCCTCCTTTTACTTAAGCCATTTGGAGTTGGATTGCTGCTAATTACAATCAAGAGCTCAAACTAACGTACACGTGTCTTTGGAACATTCTAAAGGAATGCTATGAAGCTATCTGATAATGGAAGAAGTAATGCATAGAAATACAAGGAAGAGATGACCTGGGGGAGAGAAGAGGAGGGGTAGTCCAAGCACCTAAGCAGAGAATTGTCAATGGAAATAAATGGAAAACAAGGTAACAAGAAGCATTTCCTGGACAAATGGCTTGGTATGCTAGCTTCGTTTTTAACTATCTTTGCAGCATTCTCTTTATGTATTTTTCTGTAACTGGTTCCTTCTATTTGCATTCTCCAACTAATACAAAATAAAGCTCATTTTTAGTAAAATACATATTCCCCATTCATAGGCAAATCTTTCATTTTGAAATAGATAAATAAGAAGTTACTTCAAAAAAACAATTCAAGTTAAATTTAGGCTCAATTCCACAAAGTAGGGATTGCCTTTCCTCCTTCATTGCAGACTAGATATGTTTTCATTTGCTTTTATGTTCTCATTACCAAAGGATTGATAAGTAGGTTATATTTGGCAATATTCTCTCACGGAATTGCAAGTCTATTATGGTTTAGATATGAGTTGTCTCCCAAAAGCTCATGTGTGAGACAATGCAAGAATTTTCAGAGATGAAATGATTAGATTATGAGAGGTATGACCTAATCGGTGGATTAAACCACTGATACAGATTAGCTGGACAGTAACTACAGGCAGGTAAGGATGTGACTGGAGGCAGGTCACTGGGGGTGTCCTTTGGGGTTTATATTTTGTTCCTGATGTGAACAGGAACTGCTTCTGGTTGCCATGTCCTGAGCTGCTTTCCTCCACCACACCCCTCCACCGTAATGTTGTGGCTCGCCTTGGGCCCAGGAATGTAGAGTTGACTTACCATGAACTGAACCTCTCAAACCATGAGCCAAAATAAACTTTTCCTCCTCTTCATTGTTCTTGTCACATTTCTTGGTCACAGCGATGAACAAACTAACAAAAACAAAGTCTAATAATGCCAGATAAAGAATATCTCAAGTTGGCTGATATGTATTCACTGCTTGATTATGTAATAAATGATGAACTTTTTTAACATCTTGTAAATTCTCTATACACATCAAACCAAGCTTTCCTTTCCACTACTAACTAGTCCCACCTTTGTTCTGCTTTGAAATCACTCTTGTCTCAGCCAAAAGTTTTATTTCTCAGCCAAGTAGGTCCTCCTCTGGTTTCCAACTTTGCATCAGGCATTATCTCTGCTCCACCTGACTCAAGAAATGTCAGTTTAGTTCATTAGCCCATGTTTTGTTTTTTGATTTATTTTTCCTTCTGGAAAAACAAGTTCATTGTATACTTTACTTGGATAACTGAAGCAGGTATATTCCACTATATTTTATAATTACTAAAAATATCTGTTTAAAGAGTATAATTTTTCCACTTAAAAATGACTCATACTTGTTAGACACAATTCAGAAAAGATGGAGTAAAACAATATACACCATGAAAAATAATGAGTGCATTTGGCATAGTCCCTCTTCCCTGAAATGTTTTTAGTTGTTATAAATAATATTTGTAACAGAAGAAGATATATGTTTGATGAACAAATATATGAAAATATGTTCAACATCTGTAGTAATCAGAGAAATGCAAATTAAAACTACTCTAAGATTTCATCTCATTCCAGTCAGAATGGCAGCTATCAAGAGTACTGACAGCAATAAGTGTTGGTGAGGATATGGGAGGAAAGGCACATTCACACATTGCTGGTGGGACTGCAAATTTGGTGCAACCAATAGGGGAAAGCAGTATAGAGATTCCTTAGAAAACTTGGAATGGAACTACTATTTGACCCAGCTATCCCACTGCTCAGTCTATACCCAAAGGACTTAAAATCATTTGCCCATTTTTTAAAAGTTTTCAGTGTTAAGTTTTTTGAGTTCTTCATATATTCTAGAAATTAATCCTCTGATAGAATAGTTAACAAAGATATTCTCTCATTATGTAGACTCTCTTCATACTGATAATTGTTTCCTTTGCTGTACAAGTTTTTTAGTTTGAGTCCATCTCATGTATTCATTCTAGGTATTACTTCCAGAGCTATAGAAGTCCTATTGAGGAAGTTTCTGCCTATGCCTATATGTTACAGTATTTCCCCTATGTTTTCCTCTAGCAGTTGCAAAGTTTCTGGCCCTATACCAAGGTATTTGATGTATTTTTAGTTGACCAATGTGCAGAGTAAGAAATAGGAATCTATTTTCAGTCTTTTATATATGGACATCCATATATAAAACATCCAGTTTTAGCACTATTTGTTAAGAGGCTAACTTTTCTTCAACATTAAATTTTTGGCAACTTTGTCAAGAATCAAATGACTACAGCTGTATAGACTTGCCTCTGTGTTCTATTCTGTTCCATAGGTCTATATGTCTATTTTTATTTTTAACCACACCATTTTTGTTACTATAACTCTGTAATATAATTTGAAGTCAGGTATTGATCTTTACTCTTTTTTGCTCAGACTGGCTTTGACTATTTGGATCTTTTGTTCTTTTCACCAATATAATTTTTAGGATTTCTTTTTCTAGTTCTAAGAGGAGTATTATAATTATTTTGATGGTGATTTCACAGACTCCATATATCACTTTTTTGTAGTAGGGTCATTTTAACAACATTAATTCTCCCTACCAACAAACGTGGGAGATCTTTCCATCTTCTGGTATCTTCTTTGATTTCCTTGCTCAGCACTCTATAATTTTCCTTATAGAAGTATTTCAACCCTTTGGTTAGATTTATTCCTAATTTTGTGATTTTGTGAATAAAACTGTTTTCCTGATTTCTTTTCTCAGCATATTAATTATTCATATGTAAAAAAGGTATCAATTATTGTACCTTAATTTTGTATCCTGCTACTTTGTTAAATTTGTTTATTAGCTCCAGAAGTCTTCTAGGGGAACTTTAGAATATTTTATATATAGGATCATATCACCTGCAAATAGGCACAGTTTAATTCCTTTCTTTCCTATTCATATCCTTTTTATTTCTTTCTCTTGTCTAATTGTTCTGGCTCAAGTTCCAGGTGGTGTTAGAGGACTTCTTTGTCTTATTCCTGATTTTACAGGAAATGCTTTCAGGTTTTCCCTATTGAGTATGACTATGGCTTTGGATTATCATATATAGCCATTATCCTGTTAGGGTAATTTCTTTCTATTTCTACTTTCTTCATTGTTTTTATCATGAATGAATGCTGAATTTTGTCAGAGGCTTTTTTTGCATCTATTGTCCTTGATTCTATTTAAGTGTTATATTACATTTATAGCTTTGCATGTATGTTAAACCATCCTTGTGTCTCTGAAATAAAACTAACTAAATCAATCTTTTTAATGCAATATTGAACATGATTTGCTAATACTTTATTAAGGATTTTTACATCTATGTTAATCAAGAATATTGGTCTGTAGTTTTCTTTCCTTGATGTGTCCATATCTGGTTTTGGTATCAAAGTTATACAGGCTTTGTAAAATTAGTTTGGAAGTATTCCCTCCCTTGTTATTTCCTCAGATAATTTGAGGAGCATTGGTACTAGCTCTTTTTTAAAGATCTGGTAAAGTTCAGCTATTAATCCATTTGGTTCTGGGTTTTCTTTGTTGGAATGCTTTTCATCACTGCTTCAATCTCATTGCTTGTTATTGATCTGTTTAGGTTTTCTCTAGCCTCTTGGTTCAATGTTGGTAGGTCATATGTGTCTAGAAATTTATCCCTTACTTCTATTTTTTGGAATGTTCTCATTCCATAGCATTCATAGCTATAAACTTTCCTCTTCAAACAACCTTTATTGTGTCTCAAAGATTTTGATATGCTGTGTTTCTATTCTCATTTGATTCTAAAAAATAGTTCACTGTAACTGGACAGTTAAGATAAGTATCTTCCTTAAGATGTCCCAACTAGAATGAATGTCAGAGCTTCCATTGGTTGCCAAGAAAAACGGACTTTCTTCTACCAAGTAAAATTGTATTGAGGAAATGATATCTGGATTAGGCCAAGCTGAAGGTGCCAGGGGCCACAGTATAGATGAGGCTAATAGAAAAAAAGGTAGAGCAGAAACAAATACAAAATACCCAATTCCTCACTGAAACCATTTAAACAACTGAATCAAGCTTATATGACAATAATTTCCTATGAATTCTTCACTCAAATGAGCCAGGTAGGATCATTTGCTTCAGCTCCTTTCAGTTGGGTATTTAGTCACTTCAAGAAGCAAGAATACTAAATATAGCACCACTGGGTGTCATGGATTACATACCTGTAATTCCAGCAACTGGAGAAAATAAGGTAGAAGGATCACAAGTTCAAAGCCAGTTTCAGCAACTTAGCAAGGTCCGAAGCAATTTCGTGAAACCTTGTCTCAAAATTAAATATAAGAAAGGCTGGGGATGTCGCTCAGTGGTTCTGCGTCCCGGATTCAATTTTTGATACAAAAAAAAGATAATAAAAAATGTAATTTCATTGTAGAGGTCTTTAACATCTTTTATTAAATTGATTCCCAAGTTGTTGTTGTTGTTGTTGTTGTTATTGTTGTTGTTTTGAGGCTATTGCGAATAGGATAGTTCTCCTAATTTCTCTTTCACAGGATTCATCACTAATGTATAGAAATACATTTGATTTAAGGGTATTGATTTTATATTCTGCTACTTTATTGAATTCATTTATCAATTCTAGAAGTTTTCTGGTGGAGTTTTTTAGATCCTCTAAGTATAGAATCATGTCATCAGCAAATAATGATAGTTTGTGTTCTTCTTTTCCTATTCATATCCTTTTAATTTCTTTCGTCTAATTTCTCTTGCTAGAGTTTCAAGGACTATGTGAAATAGAAGTGGTGAAAGAGGGCATCCCTGTCTTGTTCCAGTTTTTAGTTTCAATTTTTCTCCATTTAAAATGATGTTGGCCTTGGGTTTAGCATAGATCGCTTTCACAATGTTGAGGTATGTTCCTGCTATCCCTAGTTTTTCTACTGTTTTAAAAATAAAAAGGCACTGAATTTTGTTAAATGCTTTCTCTGCATCAATTGATATAATCATGTGATTCTTATCTTTAAGTCTATTGATGTGATAAATTATATTTATTGATTTCTGTATGTTGAACCAACCTTGCATCCCAGGAATGAACCCCACTTAATCATGGTGCACTATTTTTTAAATATGTTTTATGTGATTTGCCAGAATTTTATTGATAATATTTGCATCTATATTCACCGGGGATATTGGTCTGAAATTTTCTTTCCTTGATGTGTCTCTGCCTGGTTTTGGTATCAGGATGATACTAGCTTCATAGAATGAGTTTGGAAGAGTTGCCTCCTTTTCTATTTCATATAATAATTTGAAGAGTATTTGTATTAATTCTTCTTTGTAAGTCTTGTAGAACTCAGCTGTGAATCTGTCTGGTCCCGGGAATTTCTTGGTTTGTAGGCTTTTAATGGCATCTTCTGTTTGCTTAAAATTGATCTGTTTAAATTGTATATGTCCTCTTGACTCAGTTTGGGTTGATCATATACCTCTAGAAATGTGTCAGTGTCTTCAAGGTTTTCTATTTTACTAGAGTATAAATATTCAAAATAGTTTCTAATTGTCTTCTGTATTTCAATAGTATCTATCATGATATTTCCTTTTTCATCATAAATTCTAGAATCTCCCATGCTCTTGGATAGACAAAATTAATATTGTCAAAATGGCCATACTACCCAAAGTGCTATACAGATTCAATGTGATTCCAATTAAAATCCCAATGTCATTCCTTATAGAAACAGAAAAAGCAATAATGAAATTCATTTGGAAAAATAAGAGACCCAGAATAGACAAAGCAATCCTTAGCAAGAAGAGTGGAGCAGAAGACATCACAATACCAGACCTTAAGCTAAACTACAAAGCTATAATAACAAAAATGGCATATTATTGGCATAAAAATAGATGTGTAGACCAATGGTTCAGAATAGAAGACACAGAGACAAACCCACATAAATACAGTTATCTCACAAAAGACAAAGGTGCCAAAAACATACATTGAAAAGATAGCCACTTCAACAAATGGTGCTGGGAAATCCACATGCAGCAAAATAAAACTAAACCCCTAACTCTCACCATGCACAAAACTCAACTCAAAAGTGGATCAAGGACCTAGGAATTGGTCCTGTTCCTAATAGAAGAAAAAGTAGGCCCAAATCTTCATCACATCAGATTAGGTCCCAACTTCCTTAATAAAACTCTTAAAGTGCAAGAAATAAAACCAAGAATCAATAAATTAGATGGATTTAAGAATCAAATGAGATGAACTCAAACTTCTTCTCAGCAAAAGAAACAATCACTGAGATGAAGAAAGATCCTGCATTTGGGGAACAAATTTTTGCCACACATATTAATGCTCAGATAGAGCACTAATCTCCAGGATATATAAAGAACTCAAAAACTTAACACCAAAAAAAAAAAAAACAATCAATAAATGGGCTAAGGAGCTGAACAGACACTTCTCAGAAGAAGATATATATTTGATCAACAAATACATTAAAAAAATGTTCAACATCTCTAGTAATGAGAGAAATGCAAATCAAAACTACTCTTAAGATTTCATCTCACTCCAGTCAGAATGGCAGTTATCAAGAGTACAGACAACAGTGTTAGCGAGGATATGAGGGAAAGGCACACTCATATATTGCTGGTGGGACTGCAAATTGGTGCAATCAATCTGGAAAGCATTATGGAGATTCCTTAGAAAACTTAGAATGGAACCACCATAACCCACTCCTCAGTCTATAGGACTTAACATCATCATACTATAGTAACACAGCTACATCAATGCTTAATAGCAGCTCAATTCACAATAGCTAAACTGTGGAACCAACCTAGACGCCCTTCAATAGATGAATGTATAAAGAAACTATGGTATATATACACAATGGAATATTATTCAGCATTAAAAGAGAATAAAATTATGGCATTTTCAGATAAATCAATGGAGTTGGAGAATATCATGCTAAGCAAAGTAAGTCAATCCCAAAAAACCAAAGGCTGAATGTTCTCTCTGATAAGTGAATGCTGATCCATAAGGCAGGGAGGTGGATGGTGTATGGAAAAAATGGAAGAACTTTGATTGGGCAAAGGGAAGGGAAAAGTGGGGAGCAATCATGGGGTCAGGAAAGATGGTGGAATCAAAAGGACATCATTACCTTGGGTACATGTATGACTGCAGATATGGTACGACACTATATCACGTGCAGCCAGAGAAATGAAAAGTTGTGCTGCAATTTTGTACAATGAATCAAAATGCATTCTGCTGTCACATATACCTAATTAGAATAAATAAATAAATTTTAAAAATTAGAAAAATAAAATAAGGTTCATTCTTATGGTTTCATAATGAATCCTATTCTTTAGTAAAGTGGGGCAGTGGATTTAAAAAAAAAAAAAACCTACACATGATAAAGTCAGTTTTTTGCCTTGACTGACCATGAAACTTAGACCAGTAGTTTTCAGCAAACCTGTTCAAATTTTTATACCAGAGTAACAAGTTTAAAGACAAAATGCTAAAGGAATGAAGACTTCACAGACATTTTAGTTACATGTGTTCTGAAATTAGCATTGATAATCAAAAGTTGGTTGTACCTATAAAAGTTACTTTCTGTAAGTACACTGAATTATTCAGAAATTCAGCCCAAATATTGCATCTTCAAAAAATAATTTTAGATACCATGTTCAGAAGTCAGAGATGTGGTAAACTTCATTTAAAAATTATGTGTCCTAGCTTCTCAAAAATAAATCCAGAGTTATTGGGTTAATACCAGCAACCTTAGAGATTATCACCATCCTCTTCATTTTTCAGAGGAAGAACTGATGCCTAAAGAAATTAAATGGTATATTCAGATCCAAACAGTTCATAAGCACCAGGGTCTACACCAGACTCAGTCTCCTAATTTTAAGTTCACTGTCTATTTTGCCACATCAAGAGCCTGCTTTTTATGGAGGTTTTAGAGTCAAAGATAAGATTCTGTGTATGAAACCTCTTAATGCTACTTAATGGAGCACTCTTGAGAGAACCTTTATGTAAATGTCTGGAAACCAAAAGTCACTGGTTCAATTTCCAGTTAATATAGAGACTTTATTCATTGAACATTAACTGAAATGGTTTTTATGCTAATAGAGTTTGTTTTACCACAGATTTTCATAAAAAACATCATCATGCACTTTAAAATACATGAAGCACTCTTACAATATAAGAATCCCCAAATCAAGATCTGACTTTCAGGATGATGTTTGTACAATTTTGGACTCATATATTTCACTGTATTCATCAAAGCTGCCTTCTCTTTGTCTTCCACAATCTCCCATAATGTCTGCATTCCAACATGGGCTTGACCTCAGCCAGCCTCGTGATATTGCTTGAAATCCTATACTGCTATTTCTTCCCTTTACTTGTACTGATTTTGTATGTATACACCAAATTTTAAATTCCAATAACCTCAATTACTCTAATTTTAACCCCATCTGAGAAGAAGATAGATAAACATAGGTAGAAGAAACCTAAAAGCTGTTGTAATTCTGCAATCTCAAACATTCACAAAAAGGCTTTGTTTTAAGGAACTGTGGGGGGAAAAATAATTGGAAAAATGTTCAAATAGGTAAGAAACAAACAATTTTTAAACAGTAATACTTTCGGTACGAATTGGATATCTTTGATGAAACAAGTACTTTTAAGTACTGATAAGTGCCAAGATTGATATATCTTCTCAGAAATTTAGTTGGTTTAGTTTAATCTTTTTCTTTACTTTCACATTTTAGGTATTCTAGTGAAACAACCAAAGCATGAAATAACCATAAACAATCTTGCATAATAAACTACCATGAAATTTCAATGAAATTACTGCAAATAAAAAATAAAGTTGTCAATGTAGCACCACAGCATGAAGCAATACATGTAAGCATTAGTACAAAAAAAAAAGCATTCATTCAGTTGAGTTACTGCCATTCTATGACTGAATGAAGCAGAGCAAAAGATGAATGCACAAAACAATCTACCGAATTAAGTGAAATGGAATGAGAAGTGCTTTAATTGGATAAAATTTAAGAGCTGAATTACAAATGCCACATAAATAAACAGCTCTAAATAATGTGTCTTTCCAGTTAAATAATGACTTTAATAAAACAGATGAAAATGTAGGCTGTGTTGTTTTTTTCTGCCTGTCAGAATCTCATTAGCATTTCAATTTAAATTCTACAAGTGCACTCAAATCTCTCATTTGTACATCTGGCATAACTCAAAACACTGCCTTATTTGTTAAAAAAAAAAAAAAATTAAGGCAAATGAGCCAATTCACAATATCTTGCACTGGTATTTTAATAGGTGAAAACAATGTGGTTATTTTAGTGTTGCATAACAGCAGGGGTCTCCATATGAAGAAACTGAAAAGATTAAGGTAACACTTTCGAAGAAAATTTGGTTTTATAAGTAAATCCTGAAAGATGGAATTAAGAGCTAAAACTGTATTTAAACTATATACAGAATTAATATCTAAAATATTTTATCCACCTTTAGATTACATTTAGGAGTGGTATTTTAAAAAACAATTGATGAAGCAACAATTCCAAATAAATAAGCACTACTTCAAAGTTTTTGTGAAAATAGTTTTATTACACCATAATCAACAGCAAACAACAACATCAATAACAAAAAAAGATAAACATAGGTGAAAATTCTTCAAACTACCTATGCTTTGTAATGGTTTTAAATCAACAGTATACCTAAAAATCATGTAAAAATATTCTCAAACTGTATTTCCAAAGTTTAGTTCCAGAATTCTGATTATAGATAGGACCAGAAATGAGAATTTTTAAAATATATCACAAATGATTTTGATGCAAGTGGTCTGTGGACCACAATTTAAGAAACATTAACGTGTAGGATAACATTCATATGCTTTAGAATTATAATTAAAAGTCTTTCATAATCTGGTTTTATTCTATCTCTTAATCTACAAACTACACAATTTAGTTGACCATCTTAGCACTGAGTACCAAAGGCTAGATCTGAACCTCCTAAATCCTTCACACTACAATTTGGGTAAGACCAGTTAAAAACCTGTTTAGAACAGATCAAGGGGTCACAACATATGAACAATAGATAAGAGTGTTTGTCTTAATGCTCAAATCAGACTAACCCTAAGTCAAGTGTCCCAACAGGTAAGTAGAACACAAATAAACAAAGAACAGGTAGTACAGAGAGACTACTTGTTAAAGATTAATTAGACTCTACAAAGTTAACTTAATCCACTTAAGGATTTCATCTTATAAAGGAACTTGGAAAAATATAAAGGTAAGCTGTTTTATGCTACATTTAACAAAATTTAGTTATAATTGTAGCTATATTAATTCTTAAAATTATGTCAAAAAATAAACCAGCTATACGTCTTTTGTTGATATTTCTGAAATTACTTCATTTGAATGTAATATAACATCTGTCAATTCATATTTAACACATAGAGATACTAACAAATATCTAACAGAAATATTCAAGAGTTTCATGTGTTTTCCAAAGGGTTTCTCTTAAGTTTGTTATTCCAATCAATCTCTATTGAGGCATCATCATAGCATTACCATTGTCATTTTTCCCTGCTTCACTTATATACTATCAAATCTTTTACATGTGATTCAATAAATTCTCCAATATCACTTGCACTAACTTCATTAAATATTTATATTTCTCAAAATTTTCTTATTTATTTATGTATATATTTATTTATTTTCAGTACAGGATTGAACCTAGAACCTTGTGCATGCTAAGCAAGTTACCACTGAGTCACATTCTCAACCCTTTTTATTTTGAGACAGGGCCTCACTAAGTTGCCCAGGCTGGCCTTGAACTCACAATCCTCCCTATGCAAACTCCTAAGTAGCTGGGATTATGGGAATGTGCCACCATGTCCAGCTAATTTTCTAATTTTTATAGTCAATTCACATTGTACTCTTTAAGGTCTGAAATCATCAACTAAAAAGCATGGAGCCATTTGTCACATTTCTTAATTAATAAGAGATATATTGACATGATAGGCAAAGATAGAAGTTGTGTTCATCTGAGTGAAGGCTAATTTTATTTATGTCTACTTTTAACTAGGGAATATTTGCATGGCATGCTTACTTTAGTTCTCCATAGAACAAAGGAAGAAGTGGATTATTAAAATTTTGGTAATATTCCCTATGGAAATCCAAGAAAGTAATCAGCACTAAACACATATGTCAGAAGCAACTAGCAAACTCCATCAGGCTGGGCATCAAAAAGATCAAGGATAGAGTTATCCATGGTGGGGAAGAAAGGCTGGTAAGAGCATAGCACATGGCTCTGTGTTGGGCTGCCAGTGAGACGAGATATTCAGTGGCAAGTCAACAGGCAATTACAAAAAAGTTTTGAAAAATGTGTTTGTGGCTTTGAAACACTAATATTTATACATTATAATCTATGTATGCTAAACAGTTTTATATGCATTTTATCATTTAATCTTCACAAAAACCCTACAAAGTAGGTAATATTATTATCATCATTTACAAGGTAGCAACTGAAGCTTAAATAGACTAGCCCTTTGAGCTAGCAATGAGCCAAGATGGAATTTAAACCCAGTGATTCAGACTTCAAAATTGATCCTCTGAATTAGTCTACTACAGACTTTTGCATTTTATATTGTTCTATTTTTTATTTTCTATTTTTACTATAATAAAGATTAAAGAAATGTATTAACTTTGTTTTAATGACCCATTATCTATCTTTTCATCACCAGAATCTAGCAGTATCTTACATACAGTGGACATTCAATAAATACTGCTTGAATTAAATTGTCTATAATTAAATTAATGTTGCATCTCAGAGCAGATGCACAACAACCAATTTACCATTCCTTTGGGATTGTTTGCCTTTATGATTTCCAAGAATAGAGTGAGGAGAAATGTACCATTTTGTAGTTACATAGCATCTTTCTGAAAACTATGAAGGGAGAGCATTTTAATACCTCAGAATAGATCTGAACATGAAAAACTTTCATAAAAGAAAACAATATTTTTCTAGATTAACATAGCTATTTTAATTGATGGTTTTCTTATGTCTATATAATAAAGCTATGATTTTTAAAAGTATTTATCTTAAAGAAAAGGAGTTGAGACCAGGCATGTTGGTGCACACCTGTAATCCCATGGCTGAGGAGGCTGAGACAGGAGGATCTCAAGTTCAAAGCCAGCCTTAGCAAGGGCGAGGCACTGAGGAAGTCAGTGAAACCCTGTCTCTAAATAAAATAGAAAATAGGGCTGGGGATGTGGGTCAGTAGTCAAATGTCCCTAAGTTCAATCTCCAGTACCAAAAAAAAAAAAAAAGAAAGAAAGAAAAGAAAAAAGATAAGGAAATGAATAGTAGATTTAATCCATGTACTACAATGAATGGAATTCACTCAACAAATCATTCCTGAACATCTATTATGTCTGGCACAGTTCTAAGTACTGTGTATGTATATAAAAGATGCCTACATTTATGAAGCTTATATTCTAATGAGACGCAAGAAAGAGTACACCAGTAAACAAATTAACCACATAGATTAAATTGTAAAACCTTGAAATGTGTGGTATGTAAAAGGAATGGCTATTCTAGCTAGACAAATTAGATAAGAGTGCTCTTTAGTACAAACCAGAAGAAGCCAGTCAATAAAAAGGCATGGAGAAGGGCAGTTCAGGCAAAAGACACTCTAAGAACAGAGTACAAAATCTGTTTAATATAAAGGAATAGAAGAAAATATTCTTTAAAAAAAGCACATTAACTATAAGTGAAAAAGCACTTAATAGTATTAAAATAGTTTTATAAAAAGCACTCATTCTTAATAGTATTTTTAAAACTAACATCTGTGGACCCTTACCTCACACCACATATGAAAATTAATGTAAGATAAATTAAAGATCTAAATGTCAAAGCTAAAACTATAAACTCTAAGAAGAAAACACGATAATAAATCTTCACAATCCTGGAATAAACAATACCTTCTTTGGTGCAACCACTCTGAAAAGCAGAATGGAGATTCCTCAGAAAATTTAGAATGGAACCAAAATTTGATCCAGTTTTCCCACTCCTCAGCAAATATCCAAAAGACGTAATATTCGCATACTATAGTGACACATCCATATCAATGTTTATAGCAACTCAACTCACAATAGCTAAGCTGTGGCACCAATTTAGGTGAACTTCAACAGATGAATGGATAAAGAAATTGTGGTACATATACATGATGGAATATTACTCAGCCATAAAGAAGAATGAAATTTTCTGATATGCGAGTGCTAACTCACAATAGACGGCAGGTAGGGCAGAGATTCACTGCACAGGACAGGGCAGAGTGAGGGAAAGAAGAGGGGATGAGAAAGGGAACTACAGTAGAATGAATCAGACATAACTTTCCTATGTTCATATATGAATACACAACCAGTATAACTTCACATCATGTACAAACATAAGAATGGGAAGTTATACTCCATGGATATATGATGTGTCAAAATACATTCTACTGTCACATATAACTAAAAAGAATTTAAAACTTTTCAAAATTCAAAAAAAAGCAATACCTTCTTATATATGACAGAAAAGGCACAAGCAATCATATTGAAAGAGATAAATTTGACTTTATTAAAACTAAAAACTTCAAATGATGTGATCAAAAATGTGAGAAGACAACATGAAGAATAGGAAAAATATTTGCACATAATATATCAGATAAAAATCTAGTATTCAAAATAAAACAGAAATCAACAAGTCAATTATAAAAAGAACAAATAATCCAGAATAAATCGACAAAGAAACAGACAGTTTTCCAAAGATATACACTTAGTAGGCACATGAAAAGATGCTTGCCATCCTTAGTCATTTCAGAAAATAGAAATAAAAAATACAGTGTGATAACCACTTTTCTAGGAAGGGATCATTTTTTTAAAAAATTGCAAGTATTGAAGAGCTATTGAAATTCTCATCCATGGCTGTCAGGAATGTCAAATGGTATGGCATCTGTGAAAAAACATTTGGAAGTTCATCAAAAAATTGTACACTGAGTTAACATATGACCCATCATTTCTACTCCTAAGTAACCAAGAGAATAAAAAAAATCTATATATAAACTTGCAGGAAAATGTCATGAAAGAATTATTCATAATAGCCCCCAAATAGAAACCAAATGTCTATCAACTGATGAACAGATAAACAAATTGTGATAGCTCCAAACAATGAATCAGTATTTAGCCATCAGAAGGAAAAAAGTACTGATGCAGGCAACAATGTGTATGAATCTATAGCACTATGCTCAATAAAGAAGCCAGACACAAAGACCACAGATTATACAAGAAAGAAAAATTCCACTTATATGTAATGTTCAGAATAGCAAATCCATAGTGAATTAAAGTACACTAGTGGTTGCTAGGGACTGAAGGAAAAGAAACAGGATGTTTATTATTTTAAATAAATATCTATTTAACAATAGATATTTATTTAAAATAATTTTTAAAAATCAAATGCTGCCAGGCACAGTGGTGCATGCCTGTAATCCCAGCGACTCAGGAGGCTGAGGCAGGAGGATTGCAAGTTCAAAGCCATTCTCAGCAACTTGGCGAGGTACTTAACAACTCAGCAAGACCCTGTCTCTAAATAAAATACAAAAAAGGGCTAGGGATATATGGTCCAGTGTTTAAGCACCACTGGGTTCAATCCCCAGTACCAAAAAAAAAAAAAAAAAAAAAATCAAACGCTGACCACCTGATTTATGTTGAAATATTTTTCAGTCTCTAATTTCAAGCAATTTATTATTATTACTTTAAGAGAAAGCAGAAATTTAAGAAAATTTGCCTCTGCCTCTGACCTCTATACTAACATAAACCAGTATTATTTCAAATAAAAATAGAGAAATAAGAAGAATAAAGGGAAATAATAAAATATTAATTACCTCAACTTTCACTTTTCTATGGCAGCTTTATTACTTCATAATTATTCTTAGACTAGGGAGGGAAAATATAAAAGCCCTAACAACACCTGAGGCAATTTTACTAAATTGTACACACATAATTTTTAAAAAGAAAACTGCATCAAAAGAATAAAACTAGAAAAAAATCTTAGCAGTTGTACTCCTTATGATATCACTGAATAATATGCCACTTGACTTTATCCAAGTAGCTGGTTTGGGAATAATAGCTCAAAGCTTTCAACACAGAATGGTAAGCAAAAGTAAATCTGGAATGATCAAAAGTATTTACCTAATGAACCAGAAACGTATCTTCCAAAACATGCTCTATGTATTTGTTTCAAGCGGCAAGAATTTGGTTATAATAAATAGGTGAATCTCCACCTTTCTTTTTCCTCACTAGGACTGATCCTTACTTACTTTGTGATACCCAATGACATTACAGCAAATAGACATTAAAAATTTCTAATTTGATTCATGGAGATAGGAAGTAGATTAGTGGTTACTAGAGGCTGGGAAGTGGGTAATGGAGAGTTCTGCTTGGTACATGTAGAATTTCATTTTGGAATGCTGAGCAAGTTGTACAGATAGTGGTAAGAGTTGGACAACAACATGAGTGAACTTAATTTCACATTTAAATTTACCAAAATTGTAAGTTTAATCTTATGTGTATTTTACCACAACTTTAAAAAAAATTTTATTTGTTCCTTTTAGTTATAAATGACAGTAGAATGTATTTTTGATATATCATATGTACATGGCTTCCCATTCTTGTGGTTGTACATGATGTGTAGTTACACTGGTCACATATTCATTTATGAACATAGGAAAGTTACGTCCAATTCATTCTACTGTCTTTCCTATCCCCATACCCTCTTCCTTCCCTTCATTCCCTTTTGTCTAGTCCAGCGAACTTCTATTCTTCCCTATCCCCCTACCCCACTTATTGTGTTAGCATCTGCACATCAAAGAGAATATTCAGCGTTTGGTTTTGAGGACTGATTTATTTCTCTTAGCATGATAGTTTTCACTTCCATCCATTTACTGGCAAATGCCATATTTGCATTCTTCTTTATAGCTGAATAACATTCCATTGTGTACATGTACATTTTCTTTATTCATTCATCTGTTGAAGGACACAACACAACAATATGATTTGGTAAATTTCATTCCATAGTACCTCCCATTAGACTATCTGTTCTTACTCAAGAATGTTGCCTTTTTTATCTTTGTAATTTTAATATAATCAAATAAACATTTGTTAAATGAAAAATTAATTAACCAATCAATGGCAAAAGGGAGAATGTCCAGAAGCAGGGAAGCAGAATAAATTTTTTTTTCAGTAAACCAGGACCTCTCAGAAGCTAGGCAAGTGCTCTAGCACTGAGTGTTTACCTCCAGAAAAGAAACCAATTAATCATGCTAAGCACAGTAAAGTATAATTAGTACACAAGAACTTAGATTATACAGCAAACAACATTATGTCTCTTGGCTCCTTTCCGACCAAAGGCAAGCTCTTTATTTCAGTTTCTTAACATGCAAAAGTGTATGATAATAATGATATTAATGCCTAGCATGGTCATTGTCAAGATTATTGTAAAGCCCTTAAAACAGTCACTGACCTGCTGGTGCATGCCAGGCTGAGGCAGGAGGATTACAAGTTTGACACCAGCCTTAGCAACTTAGTGAGACCCTAAACAACACAGTGAGAACTTGTCTCCAAATAAAAAGTAAAAAAAAAAAAAAAAAAAAAGGGTGATTTACCTAGCTCAGTAGGTAAATCACCTCTGGGTTCAATCCTCAATATATAAAAAAATTCCTGCTACATAATAAATGTTAGATAAATATTTACCATTAATTACAAAAGAGAAAACTATATATTTCTGCCAGGTTCAATACTGAATATATGCCAAATTAGACATTGCTTTTTTTGTTTTGATTTGGTTTGGGAAGTACAGAGGAAAGTAAGCAAGTGTTTCACTATTTTGGGGACAAACAAAATGAAATAATAGTTTGAGTCTGGGAGGTTTAGATAAAAGAAAGAAAAATTTAAAGGTTGTCAATTGTTGAAATAAATCATCCCCAGAGACAATTTTCATCAAGATGTTTAAACAGGGTAGATCCCCATCTGCTCAGAAAGGTTTTGGTACAATCCTGCCAAAAAGCACAAGTTAAATTTTAAAGATTTTTTATGGTTGTTTGAAGTATGAACACCATAGAGAAGAGAAAAGAAAATATTTAAGAAATTCAAATGCAGATGGAGTTTTATCTGTCTCCCAAAATATGACTGTGTAGTCCAACTATTGAGCCTCTCTTGAAGTTTCTCTCTCTGTGTGAGTCACTTGGCACTGCTCTGATCCACAGCCAGGCTGTATTAGAGCTTTCAGAGCCATAATCTGATGTCAGTCATTGACTTACATGGGAAGCCAGGGAGGCCATAAAAGCTAATCACCAAATATAGTTAATATGAATTCCTTCCCTCCTGTAGACTCCAGATATTCTCTAGTTAAGAGGTAGAAGTTCATCTTCCATTCCTTTGATTTTTGGGAACCCAATACTGCTTTGGCAATAAGAGAGAAAGACAGAAGTTACTGGAGAAGCTCTGAGACTGTATGAAGAAAAGAGACCCAGCTTTTTTTTATATCCAAGTCAAGACTTCAGATGACTCCAGCCTCAGTCATCATCTGACTAAAGTTACAACAAAAGAAATGTCCACTTAAGCCAAAAAATAAATAAACAAAAATTAAAAATAAAATGAAACACAGAAGTGGGACAAAGATTATTGTTTTTAGGTTTTAGTTTTGAAATAATTTAAGACTTGCAAAAAGTTGCAAAACAATACAGAGTTCATAAAAAATCCTCTTCACCCAGCTTCCCCTAACATTAACAACTTATTTAACCATAGTAAAATTATCAAAGCAAGGAAATTAAGATTGCACTGATAATATTAACTAAATTTTAGGGCTTATTCATATCATAACAATTTTTCCTTACATTCTTGTTCCAAGAGTTGATACCGGATCCCACGTTGCATGTAGTTATTAAATCTCAAGTGTTCCTTCAAAATTATAATGATTCCACAGTCTTTCTCTTGTCTTTTATGACCCTGACACTTTTGAAAACTAGGCATTTATTTTGTAGAATGTGCTTTCATTTGGATTTGTTGATATTTCCCACAATTAGATTGGGGTTCTGAATTTGGGGTGAGATTACCCCAGAACTTATTTCATATTCTTCTCAGTGCATCATAGCAAGGGATACATGATATTGATATGTCTTTTTCCTTATTTATTTGTTTCTTGGTTGGTTTGTTCCATAGGTCTCACTGTGTTTTCCAGTACAGCTTCAAACTCTGAGTTCAAGTGATCCTCCTGCCTCAGCCTCCTGAGTAATTGGGGCTACAGATATATACTGCGGAGATTAGAAATTTAACAAAATTGGGTTACTGAATCTCAAAGGAAGTGCCCATGTGGAGAAAACCCATTAACCACTGCAACTCCTTGGCTCACTTGTTTATTAAATAAGAGAAATGCTGCAAGGAAAACAAGGGCAAAATTGTGTCATTCCACTCTGGCTCCACTTCTAATACAGCCCCCAGCAACTGTCCCTGTATAAATATTAATACCCCAAACCAACAGGTTGCTGTCTTTCCCTCTGGAGATAGCCCACATTCTCCCTTGAATGTGTATTCTTTGATTTATGCAAAGGCCTCCCCCTTGAGATTGCCCCCATTCTCTATTGTCTATGCATCTACTTTCCTAAATAAACCTCTAACTATGCCTTAGACTGGCATGAACAGAAATTCTTTTCCCTCACATATGCCAATAGCCCCACTGCTCCTGAGTCAAGCTCCCCCTTCTATCCTTGAATCTTTCTTTGGAGATTGTCCTCTCCTATGACACTGTCACACCTTGGTTGATATGCCTTTTTGCTTTCACTTGGTTAAGGTGGTGTCTTCTGGGTTTATCCTGAAAGATTTGTCCATTGATTTTGCCTAATCAACAATGATTGTTGTGATATTTTATATTTCCCTCATTCCTTATATATTAATTAAAATTACTTAAAAAAAAAAAGACTGTCCACGATCCTACATTTATTCAATTATTTATGTTGATCAGTATGGATTTTTTAATTTAATTTTTTTATTTATATATGACAGTGGAATGCATTATAATTCTTATTACTCATATAGAGCACAATTTTTCATATTCTTGTTCCAAGAGTTGATACCAGACCCCACGTTGCATATAGTTATTGAATCTCAAGTGTCCTTCAAATTATAATGATTCCACAGTCTTTCTCTTGTCTTTCATGACTCTGTAAATATACAAATTGGTATATTTACACCAATTTGTGTGTTCGTACATGTACTTTGGATAATGATGTCTAACATATTTCACCGTCCTTGCTAATCCCCTGCCTCCTTTCTTTCCTTCCCACCCCCTTCCCTATCTAGAATTCATCTAATCCTCCCATGCTCCTTCTCCCTATCTCACTATGAGTCCGCCTCCTTATATCAGAGAAAACATTTGGCATTTGTTTTTTTGGGATTGGCTAACTTCACTTAGCATTATCTTCTCTAACTCCATCCATTTACCTCCAAATGCCATAATTTTATTCTCTTTTATTGCTAAGTAATTTTCCATTGTGTATATATGCCACATTTTTTATCCATCCATCTTTTTATTATTTTTTATGATAAGTGGTATTTATTGTATATAGATTATTTCTATTTCTTTTTTTAGTTTTAATGATTTTATTTTTTAAATACACAACAGCAGAATGCATTACAATTCTTATTACACATAATAGAGTACAATTTTTTATATCTTTATATATAGAGTATGTTCATGCCAATTCATGCCTTTATACATGTACTTTGTTTTTTTGCATTAAAATTCTTATTACATATGTATACCATAATTTTTCATATCTCTGTATATAAAAATATGTTGAGTCTTCATACATGTACTTTGGATAATGATGTCCATCACATTTCACCATCCTTGCTAATTCCCTGCCCCCTCTCTTTCCCTCCCACCCCCTTCCCTATCTAGAGTTCATCTAATCCTCCCATGCTCCCTCTCCTTACCTCACATTCGCCATTTGTTTTTTTGGGATTGGCTAACTTCACTTAGTATTATCTTCTCCAACGCTATCCATTTACCTGCAAAGGTTATGATTTTATTCTCTTTTATTGATGAGTAAAATTCCATTGTGTACATATGCCCATTTTTTTTTATCCATTCATCCACTGAAGGACATCTAGATTGGCTCCACAGTTTAGCTATTGTGAATTGTGCTGCTATAAACATTGATGGGGCTATGTCCCTGTAGTATGCTGTTTTTAAGTCCTTTGGATATAAACTGAGGAGAGGGATAGCAGGGTCAAATGGTGGTTCCATTCCCAGATTTCTAAGGAATCTCCATACTGCTTTCCATATTGGCCTTATCAATTTGAAGTCCCACCAGAACTGTCTGAGTGTTCCTTTTTCCCCACATCCTCACCAACAATTATTGTTCTTTGTATGCATAAGAGCTGCCATTCTGACTGGAGTGAGATGATATCTTAGAGTAGTTTTGATTTGCATTTCTCTGATTGCTAGAGATGATGAGTATTTTTTCATATATTTGTTGATTGTATATCCTTTTCTGAAAAGTGTCTGTTCAGGTCCTTGGCCCGTTTTTTGATTGGGTTATTTTTTTTTTTTTGGGGGGGGGGGGGGTGCTTAGCTTTTTGAGTTCTTTATATACCCTAGAGATTAGTGTTCTATCTGATGTGTGAGAGGTTAAAATTTGCTCCCAGGATGTAGGCTCTCTTTTCACCTAAAAGATTGTTTCTTTTGCTTAGAAGAAACTTTTTAGTTTGATTCCATCCCATTTATTGATTCTTGGTTTTAATTCTTGTACTACAGGAGTCTTATTAAGGAAGTTGGGGCCTAATCCCACATGATAAAGATTAGGGCCTACTTTTTCTATTAGACGCAGAGTCTCTGGTTTAATTCCTAGTTCCTTGATCCATTCTGAGTTAAGTTTTGTGCATGGTGAGAGATAGGGGTTTAATTTCATTTTTTTGCATATGGATTTCCAGTTTTCCCAGCACCATTTGTTGAAGAGGCTATCTTTTCTCCAATCATATTTTTGGCAACCTTATGTAATATAAGATAATTGTAATTTTGTGGGTTAGTCTCTGTATCCTCTATTCTGAACCATTGGTCTACCAGTCTGTTTTGGTGCCAATACCATGCTGTCTCTGTTACTATTGCTCTGTAGTATAGTTTAAGTTCTGGTATAGTGATGCCATCTGCTTAACTCTTCCTGCTAAGGACTGCTTTAGCTATTTGGGTCTCTTATTTTTCCAGATGAATTTCATGATTGCTTTTTCTATTTCTATGAGGAATGACATTGGGATTTTGATCAGAATTGCATTAAATATGTATAGTGCTTTTGGTAGTGTGGACATTTTGATAATATTAATTCTGCCTATCCAAGAGCAAGGAAGATCTTTCTATCTTCTAAGGTTTTCTTTTATTTCTCTCTTTAGGATTCTGTAGTTTTCATTGTATAGATCTTTCACCTCTTTCATTAATTTGATTCCCAATTATCTTATTTTTTTAGGTTATTGTGAATGGGGTAGTTTTTCTCATTTCCTTCTCAGAGGCTTTGTCACTGATATACAGAAATGCCTTTGATTTATGGGTGTTGATTTTATATCCTGCTACTTTGCTGAATTCATTTATTAGTTCTAGAAGTTTTCTGATGGATTTTTTGGGTCTTCTAGGTATAAAATCATATCATTGGCAAATAGTGCTAATTTGAGTTCTTTTCCTATGGGTATCTCTTTAATTTCTTTCATCTGTCTAATTGCTCTGGACAGTGTTTCAAGAACTATGTTGAACAGAAGTGGTGAAAAAGAACATCCCTGTCTTGTTCCAGTTTTTAGAGGAAATGCCTTCAATTTTTCTCCATTTAGAATGATGTTGGTCTGAGGCTTAGTGTAGATAGCCTTTATAATGTTGAGGTATGTTCATGTTATCCCTAGTTTTTCTAGTGTTTTGAACATGAAGGGGTGCTATATTTTGTCAAATGCTTCTTCTGTTTCTATTGAGATAATTTTATCTTTATTATCTATTGAGTTGATTCTTACCTTTATTACATTTATTGATTTCCGTATGTTGAACCAACCTTGTATCCCTGGGATGAATCCCATTTGATCATGGAGCACAATCTTTTTTATATGTTTTTGTATTTGATTTGCCAGAATCTTATTGAGAATTTTTGCATCTATGTTCATTAGAGATATTGGTCTGAAGTTTTCTGTCTTTGATGTATCTTTGCCTGGTTTTGGGATCAGGGTGATATTGGCCTCATAGAATGAGTTTGGAATTACTGCCTCTTTTTTTTATTTCCTGAAATAAATCAAAGAGTATTGGTATTAGTTCTTATTTAAAGGTCTTGTCGGACTTCACTGTGTATCCATCTGCTCTTGGGCTTTTCTTGGTTGGTAAGCTTCTGATGGTTTCTTCTATTTCCTCACTTGGTCTTGCTCTGTTTAAATTGTGTATATCTTCCTGACACAATCTGGGCAAATCGTATGACTTAAGAAATTTGTTGATGCCTTCAATGTCTTCTATTTTATTGGAGTATAAGATTTCAAAATAATTTCTAATTATCCTCTGTATTTCTGGTGTCTGTTGTGATATTTCCTTTTTCATCACATATGCTTGTAATTTGAGTTCTCTCTCTCCTTCTCTTCATTAGCGTGGCTAAGGGTCTGTCAATTGGATGGAGTTACCTGTTCTTGGGCACTGCCGATTCTCACAGGCACACGTTGAGTATAAAGTTTTGAACTTTTGTCCTCCAGCACTGTTGGCTCTCATCCTGGCCTCATCCACCAGCCATCCCTCACTGCCTTCAACAGTGGGAATCCCTCTTCACAGGCTTAAAACCTGTGGGTTTGTTGGCGGAGCTCAGATGCTCTTTCTGGAGCTTAGGTGCAGATGTGCTCTCTCTCCTTCACTCTCCACTGCTCTGGACTTGGGGAAGCTCATGACCTGCCTCATGGACTTTCTGACCCTCCACCTCTTTTAGCCATCTCCCCACTACTTTCCTCAAAACAACAATACAAGCAAGAAGTCTCCACAAGGCACAGCCTCCTCTATTCCCATGTTCTCCAAAACCTTGAGGGGACCCTGCCTCATTTCTTCCACTTTTATGGCATTAACCAAAGAGAAGGAGAGGTATGTACTGGATTTCTCTCTTTCCCTCTGAACTTCTTCCTTTTCCCAATCTTTAGACAATGATCTCTACTATCACTGTTTATTATAAAACCTGTCCTTTGAGACTGACTTCTAATACACACAGTCACATTTTTTGAGACTCAAAAACTTCTTCTCAGCCTACTGTCTGCCTTGGAATAAAAGAATACATAACTGACCCAATTTCTCTGCTAGCATATGTCTGTCCAAAGGCCCAGTGTCCCCTGGTTTCTGCCAGAAGAGTCAGGCAATGTCATATGTCAACAGGGACTTTGCAGACATGAAACACATCTATTAATACAAAAATAATACTCAACTACAATGGTAGCAGCAGTATGCACAAAAAAAATTATTCATTTTTTCAAAGAACCAACTTTTTGTTTTGTCAATTTTTTCACTTGTTTATTCTATTTTGATTTCATTGATTTCAGCTCTAATTTTAATTATTTCTTGCCTTCGACTGCTTTTGCTGCTGATTTGTTCTTCTTTTTCTAGGGCTTTGAGATGTAGTGTGAGATCATTTATTTGTTGACTTTTCCTTCTTTTAAGAAATGAACTCCATGCAATGAATTTTCCTCTTAGTACTGCTTTTATAGTGTCCAAGAGATTTTGATATGTTGTGTCTATGTTTTCATTTACCTCTAAGAATTTTTAATCTTCCCCTTGATGTCTTCTGCAACCCATTGTTTATTTGGTAGCATATTGTTTAGTCTACAGGTGATGGGGAAATTTTTATTTTTTATTTTGTCATTGATTTCCAATTTGATTCCATTATGATCTGATAAACTACACGGTAATATCTCTAGTTTTTTTGTATTTGCTAAGAGTTGCTTTGTGGCATAGTATATGATCTATTTTAGAGAAGGATCCATGTGCTGCTGAGAAGAAAGTGTATTCACTTGATGCAGGTTGAAATATTCTATATATGTCAGTTAAGTCTAAGTTATTGATTGTGTTATTGAGTTCTATAGTTTCTTTATTCAACTTTTGTTTGGAAGATCTATCCAGTGGTGAGAGAGGTGTGTTAAAGTCACCCAAGACCATTGTGTTGTGGTCAATTTGACTCATGAACTAAAGAAGAGTTTGTTTGATAAACATGCTCCATCATTGTTTAGGGCATATATATTTATGATTGTTATGTCTTGTTGATGTATGGTTCCCTTGAGCAGTATGTAATGCCCATTTTTATCCCTTTTGATTAACTTGGCTTGAAGTCTACTTTTTTTGATATGAGTATGGAAACCCCTGCTTGCTTCCACAGTCGATGTGAGTGGTATGATTTTTCCCAACATTTCACCTTCAGTCTATGTATGTCTTTTCCTATCAGATGAGTCTCCTGGAGCAAGCAGCATATTGTTGGGTCTTTTTAATCCAATCTGCTAGCCTATGTCTTTTGATTGATGAGTTTAAGCCATTAACATTTAAGGTTACTATTGAGACATGGTTTGTATTTCCAGCCACATTTGTTTATTTTTATTATTTAACTTGACTTGATTTTCCTCTTTGATTAGTTTTCCTTTAGTGTACTACCTTCCTCTGCTGATTTTCATTGTTGTTTTTCATTTCCTCTTCATGAAATATTTTGCCAAGGATGTTTTGTACTGCCTTTTTTCTAGCTATAAATTCTTTTAAATTTTGGTAAAAGTTGCCCTCTACCACTTTTGTTATCGTGGAAGATTTTGATTTCATCTTCAATTCTAAAGCTTAATGTACTGGATAAAGATTCTTGGTTGGGCTTTCCACAAGTCGTCTCTAGCCTACAGTCCTGCTGTCCGGAGCTTCCCATGCCTACAGATCAGCCAGTCGCACAAACAGGCAGGCACTTGGGGGTCGGGGAGATGGGGGGGGAGGGAGGGGGACAGGCAGGGGGAGTTCCAGTTCCAGTTCCGGTTCTTTGTGCAGCTGCAGCAGCAGCTCAGGGAAGATTGTGGCCCAGCGGGTTTCCAGTCTGTGGCTCCGAGCAGCAGAGCCAGAGCCTCCTAAGGGGCGGGTGCAGTGGCTGCTACCGGCCCAGGTGGAACTCCGGGACCTCCTGTGTAAATGGGCCTGGCTCTGGGTCAAGGGCTATACCACTCCCCGATGCCCGGAGCGGCCTATCCGAGACCAGTATGCTGCCAGGCAGCCGAATGACACCTCAGGGACCTTCCATGGGACCTCCTGACTATGAGGGAAACCCTTCTGTCCAACCTTGCCTGGCCCAGTCAGGAATGGACCAGTCCTGCAAGATCCAGCAGATCCAGCAGGTCCAACAGCAGGCGGTCCAAAATCGAAACCACAATGCAAAGAAAAAGAGATGGCTGACAAAATTCTACCTCAAAGGATTCCTGAACTGGTACCAGAATCCCAGGCCTATATGGATCTTTTGGCTTTTGAAAGGAAATTGGACCAGATATCATGAGAAAATGGCTAGATATCCAGGAGGTCTTGAAACGTCCCATCAAGTCAGCCTTGTCCAAATATGATGCCACAAAACAAAAGAGGAAATTTTCTTCCTTTTTTAAGTCCTTAGTGATTGAACTGGACAAAGACTTGTATGGGCCAGACAACCATCTGGTAGAATGGCACAGGACGGCCACTACCCAGGAGATGGATGGCTTCCAGTTGAAGTGATCAGGAGATGTGAATGGATGGTTTATTGTCCTACTGATGCTGGATTATCGGAAGTGGATGATACCTTGAAGACTCAGATGAATTCTTTCCTGCTGTCCACTGCCAGTCAACAGGAGATTGCTACTCTAGACAACGAGATTCACGAAACAATAGAAACTATCAACCAGCTGAAGACCCAGCAGGAGTTCATGCTGAGCTTTGCCATATATCCTCGGGGTTTCATCAATGATTGGCTTCAGTCCCAGTGCTGGGACCTCAAGACCATGACTGATGTGGTAGGTAACCCAGAGGAGGAACAACGAGCTGAGTTCTATTTCTAACCTTGGGCTCAGGAGGCCGTGTGCCGATACTTTTACTCCAAGGTGCAGCAGAGACAACAAGAATTAGAGCAAGCCCTGGGAATCCGGACTACATAGGGCTTCTCCTATAGCCCTAATTTGGCTGCTCCAGTTATTTGTGCTGTGCTGTGCTGTGCTGCCTGCCTCATAGCACCTGCCTTGGTCTTGCTTGGGGCCTTTCAGGGGATGCTGTTGGTTCAAGGACAACACCAGAATGAAGAGGGTCTCACATTTCTGTCTCACAAGACACCTCTTATCTTCTTCTCCCATCCCATCTCTTCCTACCCCTCAGCTTCCCCTTGCCCCACAAAGTTCCTATGTGCCTCTATCCTCCCCTGATCTACACAGAACCTCTAGATAGTGGTAGAGAGAGAAACTGTAGTGGTAATCAATGCTCTGAATGGACTGGGCCTAAGACCAGATGGTCTTTAATGGGACCAGCTACACTGATCCTCGCCTTCAGAGACCCAGGAGTTGGGAATTGTAGCCCCCTCCTCCAAGACTCAGGCCTTGGGGCGCTCTATAAGGTAGTTTATTTTGGCCCTCCTAATAACAGAATCCAATTTCCTTCCTTCCCTTGTCAGGTTTAGAGCAAACTCTCCCTTCACTTGTTGCCCTCTAGCACTAAAGGAACCCTGGCTCTTGGGCTCCACTGAGCCCCAGGTCAGTCCCCAGTCCTCTACTGTCTCAGTGCTTCTCTGACTCCTTAGTAGGGGTCTTCTTACATCAGTATTGGGATTTGTTCTTGAACTATTGCTCTCTCCTACACACTCCTTATTACAATTTATTACAAGGTTCATTATAGCCTTTCCCTTTTCTTATAATTTCCTTCTCAAACAATGAAAAACCTATTTCTCTACCTAAAATGCATTTACTTATTTATTTAATTTAATATACATAGATGGTAGTCACAGAATTAATAACCCATGCCCCTGTAAAATCATAAACAAGACAACAACATTTCTACATTCAAAGTACTGTTACTTAAGGCTAAAAGTTACCTAAGGCTGTTCTTTGGTTCCCATGCTCTTCAGGATGGTTGTTTAGTCATTTTTAATACAAGTAGGTTCATTTTACCGTATGTATTCATTTGGGGTCCCCTGTCCACAATCCTAATTGGTTTCAATTACTTATTTTATTTGATACATATATCATTACTGATTTTAAGAACTGAAGCTATATATACAGTAAGTGTATAACTTCATTATCATCACCATTGTGTCCTTATTCTCCTTTATTTCCTTCCCATTCCTACTCATTACCTTTGGGTAATTCATTTAATCAGATTTCTGGTACAAATGAGTAGAACACAAATGTACTTCCTTATATCTTCTTTCATATACAGATACTGCCTTCTACTGTTTTGCATTTTGTTATTTTTTATTACTAAAAATAACTTTAAAGATAAGTTCATAGAATTTCATATGTCTTTTTCCTGTTCTTCTATATTATTTTTTGGTATTCTGCCCCTCCATTTGTGAGATTTCTTTATGTATTAGGCATATCAATCACTTGTGGTAGATGTTGTGAACATTTTCTTCCACTTTGTCAAATGTCCTTTGATGTCTGTCATGGTGCTTTTGGCTATAACACTTTTAAAATGTTTTATGTATTCAAATTAATTAATATTTTCAATTATCACTTCTGGACTTTCAATAAGAATTAGAAAGATTTTACCTACAATAAGGTTAAGAGATAATTCACTTACATTTACTTCTAGTAGCTTGTATGATTTCATTTTTTATACTTAGATGCCTAATCCATTACTTTGGAGTACAATATAAGATATGGTGTAAGATATCTTTTTCTGTAAAGTCATGAAATTTTCCCAGAACCATTTATTTTAAATTCTGCTCTAGCCCAGGCATTTGAGATACTATATTTATCATATGCTAAATTTCCATATGTACTTGAATTTACTTATGGGCATTTAATCCTATTCCATTGGTCTCTTGGTCCATTCAAGCTTGAACACCACAATGTTTTACTTATAAAGGCTACCTAGCATCCTAGCAGTTTTCTGTGTCTAGTAGGGCTAGTCCTCACTTACAGTTTTCTTTCTTTTTTTCTATGTTTTTTTGACTATTGTTATGTGTTTGCTTTTCTGAATGAAATTCGCCATCAACTCATTTAACTCCATAAATGGGAGATTGGTACTTTTATTGATATTGCATTGTTTGTACATTAATGTACAGTGAACCATTGCTTTTACAATGCTGAGTTTTTATGCAACAACAGGGAAAGTCTTTGCTTGTTAGCTCTACTTGTGTTTCATTAGCATCTAAATTTTTTCATGGTACAGGTTTTGCACATCTCTCACTACAGTTCCTTGTTGCAACTGGAATGGTAATTTTGATGTAAGCCACTAAGGTTAGGAGTGGTTTGTCATAAGCTGACAGATCTAATTACCAAAATCCACTGTCACCTATAGAAAAATCAAGTTGGAAATATGACTGCATTATCTTGAGAAAAAGGGGATAAATGATGAGTGAGAATTGGTTTAAGTTCCTCAGAAACAAGATAATACTGAAGAGCATAATATTTTTTCTTATATCTATAGAGACTTTTTAAATTAAACAAAAGATATAAAAACATAATGCTTTTAAGGTTTACAATGAAAAAAAAATGAGTGTTATAGAACACAACACAAATTGCCTGTTAATTTTCACAAGCTGTTTTGTTAAAGGAAAGGGGTAAATATTGAGAAAAGAAACTCAAGATGATAGAATGTTTCTATTAGATATCACATTAGTAACATTAAGAATGAAGAATAGAAAAGCTTTCTATTGTAAGATTACCATATTGTATCAACTCCAGAGAGCATATTCCACTTTACATATCTGTAGAAGTTATCATGAAAGGTCACCACCTTAACTGCACAAATACATTACTATGTAAAACTAAGTCTCACACATTTAGTTCAAACCCTTTTACCATCTGTTGCATGCGTTTTATGCATTTTAATTATTTGGGAGACTTGCAGAAGATCTACATTTTAAAAAATGCCTTCTGTCACCACAGGCAATCTAACAATTGTATGATTCATAGTAATCTCTCAGATAAACATCTCTAACAAAACCTGGAGAAAAACAGAATTAAGTTTGATTCATTCTGGATTCTAGCAGTGGGAAATCCATGATCAACCTAACCTTACAAATATAGTGAATAACTACTAGTGATATTTACAAGAGACGTGTCTCCAGATTTTTGAAAGATCTTTATATTTGTTTAGAGTTTTTGGAAATAACCTATCAAAAATTAGGACAATAGGACAAAATCCCATTTGTCTGTGAGACAATAAATTGGTAATCTCATCCACTAAATGCACAAACCCTAAAAGGTATCTAACAAATGTCCCAAAGTTATGTAGTTAAGTTTACATACAAAATTCACAAGAGAGGTTTTTTAAGCTGTCACTCAATATCTACTTGCCTAATTTTAGGCAAAATTTAACAAGTTGTTATAGGTTTTCCACCAGATATTTAGAAGAACGGAAGAAGGACATAGGGAATAAGAAGGTGAGAAGATGGGAGTACTTGATGCACTAATAGCTGAGAATTTTCCATAATTAATAATCAGCATTGAAGTACACATCCAGGAAGCTCAGAGAATACCAAATAGGATATGTACACAAAATCTACCCACAGGAATAACTTGTTCAAACTACAAAAAAATTCCAATAAGCCTAAGAAAAAATACCCTTCTAATAATATAACAAAGAGCAAGAATTACCTTACAGATTTTTCTCCAAAACAATTCAAGTAATAGAATACAGTGAAATATTTTCAATATTGAAAGGCAAAAATCACCAACATAGAATTTCATATGGAACATAATTATCTTTCAAAATCCAAGGAGAAATAAAGGCATTCATAAACAAATAAATGAGGAAATTTGTCAATAATAAACTTTCCTTGCAAGAAATGTTTTTTAAAAAAAGTTTTATAGAAAGAATGATGGTCTGTTAAAAACTTGGCTGTACATAAAGAAAGGAAAGGATTAGAGAAGGACTAAATTAAAATAAACTCAAATATTTTATCTTTCTTATTCTAACAGATAACAGTGTGCTCAAAATAACAGCAACAATGTATGTGGTGTCTGCAACTTCAAAAACAACAATGTTATAAGGTATGAAAGGGAAGAATTCAGAATACCTACACCATTCATAAAACAATATACTGTTATTTGAAAGAATAAGATTAGTAGTAAATGCATATTGCCAAACTCTATGACACCACTAAAAAAATTTTTAAAGAATTATATTTGAAGCTAGTTGTGTAGCTCAGTCATACAGCATGTAGTAATATTCACGAGGTCCTGTGTTCAATCTCCAACAACAACAACAACAAAGTATTAAGTAATATGCTAAAGAGAAAACAAAGTGGAATTATATAAAATACTCAATTAAAATCCGAAAGTGAGTAGAAGGAGAAAAAATAAGAAACATAAGGCTAGGGTTGTGGCTCAGTGGTAGAGTGCTCGCCTAGCATATGTGAGGCCCTGGGTTCGATCCTCAGCACCACATAAAGATCAGTAAATAAAGGCATTGTGTCCTTTTACAACTAAAAAATATTAAAAAAAAAAAAAAAAAAAAAAGAATCAGACTTGGCTTCCTCATTCCAACAAAACTGTCAATCAAATTTTGAGGAGGAGAAACATAGAACAAGGGCAATGAATAGAAAAATCACAACTATTTAATTATATCAATAACCACTATATATATATAAAAAGTTATATAGTTAAGTTTACATACAAAATTCACAAGAGAGGTTTTTTAAGCTTTCACTCAATATCTACTTGCCATTAATTAAAAGATGGACTGTCTGGATGATCAAAAAAATCAAGACCCAGTTATATCTTGTCTATAAGAAATCTACTTTAAATATAGAAGCAATAGTAGATTAAAAGTAGAGACATGAAGAAAGATACACCAAGCTGGCATTAATCAAAAGAAAACTGAACTGGAAGCTCTAACTTGCAATAAGAAAGGGAGGGACTGGGACTGCTGTTCAGTGGTTTAGAGTGCTTGCCAATATGCCTTTGGCCCTGGATGGTTCAATCTCCAATACTAAGAGAAAAAAAGAAAAAGGAAAAAAAGTATAATAAAACAATAAAGAAAGAAGGGGGGAGTAAGTTAAAAATATACAGTTTGGGATATAAGAAATACAATTGTCTTTGTTCATAGATAATGTATTCATATGTGTGGAAAATTCCAAGGAATAACAAACAAAATCCTGGAACTAATAAATAAGTGTTGTAAAATTTCAGGATACAAGGTTACTATTGTTATCTTACATAGAAAAAAAAAAAAACCCATCAACTGTAATGTGAAAGTAAACTCACAATGCCATTTAAATTACCATCCAAAAAGTGAAATACTTAGGTATAAATCCAGCAAAATATGAACAACATTTATATGAGGAAAACTGCAAAACTCTGATGAAATAAATCAAAGAAATGGAATATCCTTGTATAAAATGACTCAGTATTATCAAGATGTGAATTCTCCCAAACTTGATCTAAAAATTCAATGCAATCCCAATAAAATTCCCAGTAAATCATGTTGTAAGTATCAATGAGATGATTTTAAAATTCCATGGGGAGGCTGAAGACTCAGAACGGCCAATCCAACAAAAAAAGATAATACCTAGCTTCAGGATGCACTATAAAATAATCAAGATAATGTGGTACTGTTGGAAGAATAGACAAATTGATTAACAGAAGAGAATAGAGAGTTCGGAAACAGACAAGATAAACATAATCAACTCATCTCTGGCAAGGAAGCAAAACAATCCAGTGAAAAAGAAAAGTCTTTTCAACAATGGCACAGGCACAATAGGCCATCCACATACAAAAGAAAAAGAAAAAAGAACTTGAACACTGACCTTATGCTCTTCACTAGACATAAAACGTAGATCTATAAAACTTCTAGGAGAAAACACTAAGTCTAAATGATGGCAGGTTTGGCAATACATTTTTCAGATATGAGTATAATACTTGCTAAAAAAATGGACTTTGTTAAAATTAAAATTTCTGCTGTGAAAAACATGCTGCTAAAAAATGAAAATGAAAGCCAGAGTTGGAAAAAATATGTGCAAAACTCATATTTGATAAAGTACTGCTATTCAACATATATGAAGAACTCTTAAAATTCAACAATAAGAAAAGAATTCAATTAAGAGTGGGTAATAGATTTGAACCCAAAGGTCTCCAAGAAAGATAGTCTGGTGCCAAATATGTATATGAAACATCATATACGATACTTAACATCATATGTTATCAAGGAATTATAACTCAAGTTAAAATAACAATGAAGTATCACTATACATCTAAAAAGAAGGAGGTTTAAAACTCAAACATTAGCAAATGCTGTTGAGGAAACAGAGCAAAAGGAATTTTCATTCATCACTGATAGGAATGCAAAATGGTATAGGCACTCTGGAGGGAAGTTTGGAAGTTTCTTACAAAGCTAAACATAGCCTAACCATACAATCCAGCAATTATACTCTTGGTATTTGCTAAGTGAGTTGAAAAGTTATGTTCAAGCAAAAATCCTGCATACAACTCAAAACTATAAACTCTTAGAAGAAAACATAGAATAAAATCATCATAACATTGGATTTAGAAAAGGTTTTCTAAATATAATACCAAAAGCACAGACAAAATAAATAAAAAAAATAGACAAATTGGATGACATCATAATTAAAGATTTCTGGGCATCAAAGTAGAAAATTGAGAAGTAATCATTGGAATGGGATAGGGGAAAACAGCACCTGTTGGAATGAAAAAAAGTATTTATAAATAATATATCTGATAAGGGGTTAATATAAAGAACTCTTACTATTCTACAACAAAAAAAGAATCCATAAAGACATTTCTGCAAAGATGATTTTCAAATGGCCAGCAAACATATTTTAAAAAAAAAAAAAATCATCACTGATCATTAGGGGAGAACAAAACTTCAATGAAATATCACCTCATACTCAAGATGCTATTATCAAACCACAGAAAATGGTAAGTGTTGGTTAGGAGAAATAGAAACTTTGTACATTATGGCTGGGAATATAATGTGCTGCAGCTACTATGGAAAATATGGTGGTTCCTCAAAAACTGGGCTGGGGATATAGTTCACGTGGTAGAGTGCTTGCCTCACATGCACAATGCGCTGGGTTCAACCTCCAGCACCACAAAAATAAAAAAAATTAAAAAAAACCCTTAGAGCCTTAGAGATATGATTCAGCAATTCCACTTCTGGCAAAAAAGGTAGGATCCAAAAAATATTCACAAATCCATATTCATAGAAACACTATTCATAGTATTCAAGAGGTAGAAGCAACCCAAGTGTCCATCAATGGATGAATAAACAAAATATAATATATACAGCAATAGAATATTACTCAGGAAATAAATCTGACCCATGCTGTCTGTATAGATGAATCTTGAGGACATTTCACTAAGTGAAATAAATCAGACATGCAAAGAAAGATAAATATTCCATACAATTGAACTTATATGAGGCATTCACAGTAGTCATATTTATAGAAACAGAAAAGAGCATTATGGTTGCCAGGATCAAGGGATAGAGAAAAATGGGGATGTATAATTTAAGGGATATTTCAGTTTTTCAAGATTAAAAAAAATCTGGAAATTGGTTTCACAACAATGTGAATATACTTATTACTGAATTAATAACATACTTAGAAAGAGTTAAGATAGTAAATTTTGTTATATAGTTTTACAATTTAAAATTTTTATAAACCTAAACATACTGTTTATAGTAGCTTTATCATAATAACCAAAGGGTAGAAACAGCCAAGACAGGTAAACAGGGAAACAGTTGGTACATCCATATAATAGGATATTATTCCTCAGCAATACAAAGAAATAAGCTATCAAGTCATGACACAACATGGAAGAACTGTAAATGTATACTGCTTAGTGAAAGAAGTCAGTCTGAAAAGGCTACATACTATATGATTCCAACCATATAACATCTGAAAAAGGCAAAACTATAAAACCATTAAAAATATTAATGGTTACTATGGGTTGGGAGAAGGGGAGGGATAAGGACAAGTAGGTGAAGCACAGGAGATATTTAGGGTAGTGAAACTATCCTATATGACACAGTAGTAGTGAATATATAACATTATGCATCTGCAAAACCCATATAATTGTATGACACAAGAATGACCCCTAAGTTTACGTAAACCAAGGACAATAGTTAATAATTTATCAATATTGAGTCATCAATTGTAACAAACAAATAACAGTAAGGCAAGAAGGTCATGATATGGGAAAATGTATGGGTATGTATATGATTGGAAATATGGGAACACCCTGGATTTTCTGCTCAATTTTTCTATAAACTTAAAACTGCTCTAAAAAGTACATCCTATTAATTTAAGACAAGACACCCATTATTCTCATTTTAGATTCCTCCTTCTTATAGTGCTATGAAAAACATTACTGATCAGAGCATCTCTTTGGCTGGTATTTCATTCTTTATTCATCAATTTACTAATTCAATGCTCAAATATTTATACTGTTTGTAAACTTATGATCATCCATTCACAATTTTAAAAATATAACTTCCTATATGTCATTTTACTCCCTTTTTGAAATATTTCATTACATTATTTTCATATTAAGAGTCTATAAATTATATGTTGTACAAGCTAAATTTTGTAATAAATTATTAGAGCCTCTCTCATAGAGTCATCCTGGAGTTATTTTTATAGGTTAGTATGAAGAAAAATCAGTCACCATGATATGTACAAATTGAGCCCATCCAATTTTAGTTCATATTTCTTTTGACTGATGAATTATTCAATCTATTTGATCAATTAATATTAATGATTATTATATTATATGTAGTACATACTATAGTGAGGAAGACAGTATTAGCAGCTCTTGGAACATAGGAGAATCTTAATAAAGTTTTCAGTTTCTCAAGTTAATATTTTTTACATACATAGAAAATATTTTAGAGGGTGCAATTCACTGAAAGATTAATTATAATTATGAAATTATAGGACTTCAAGATTTTATTTTTGTAATAGGAAAAATGTTTTAGAATAATATTCAGATCAAATAAATGGTTTTGCTTTTAAGGATGCTCTTTAGGACTGTGAGGAAACATGTAATTGCGTAGAAAAGTAGGAATACTGGAAATAAATCATTCAGTACAAAAACCAAATGTCATGACATTGTTAATAACTGGTTGCTATATAAATGGCTTAGATAAATGCTATAGGAATTCTGAGGAGGTTCAAAAAAGAAAACAACCCTATGGTTTGGAATGGACTAACTTCACAAAAGAAAAATGAGATCTTGTAGGAGTATAAGCAAAATGCAAAAGGAAAAAAAAATCATAATATGCTGAAGAATGCATTTGTTAACCTGTTTAGCTAGAGTGGTTGATTTCACAAGCTGGAGGCTAAAGCCAAAACCAGAAATGTAGAGTGGGGCAAAATTAAAGATCTTGAATTCCAGGCTAATGAATTTATATATTAACAACAGACAATACAAGGCACTGAAAGTTTTTTAGGTCAAAGCAATATGATGAAGTAAATAGTTGTATGCAGTTCACATTAGATTAGGTAGAGGTGCAGACCAGAAGGACAGTTAAGTAGCTGTATGGAAAATTTTTATAGTGTGGTAGAAAAAGCAACTGAATTGGGAAAAGTCAGCCCCATCCCCTACCCCCAGGGTAGGGGTAGAGGGAAGGAGAAAGAACGGGAAGGGAAGAGAAGAGAAAAGAAAGAAGCAGAGAGAGAGAAAGTAGATGGGTTCAAAGGTGAATCCAAGTTTTTGAAGCTAGAAAAATATGAAAAGGACAAAAATGGTTTTAGAAATGTTAAATTTGCTCTGTCTGAGAGGTCTCCAGGTAGAAATGCACATTAGATAATTTGATAATACCAGAATTAGAGCTAAGCTGTGAGTTAACACTAAAAAGAAATATTCTAAAACTAGCTTCAAAGAAGTGATATTTGAAGCTCTTCAAAGGAGAAACTATCTGTAGAGAGACAATAATACAAGACCATCGGAAATTTTGAGAACCTACTTCTAGGGCACAGATGAATAAACAAACAACATTAAAGCACATGGGCACATTCTCTCTCTCTCTCTCTCTCTCTCTCTCTCTCTCTCTCTCTCTTCTCTCTCTCTCTCTCTCTCTCTCTCTCTCTCTCTCTCACACACACACACACACACACACACACACAGTAAATAATCACCGAGGAAAGAACCATCATGGGAGCCAAGGAAAATATTGTTGCCTCTCCCATATTATCATGAAAATCTTCCCTATAATCCATATCCCTCTCTGATAACTTCAGAATCCTATAACCATCACAAAACATTTATTTTAAAAACATTTATTTTCTTTGTACAAAGGATATTAGACATCAAAGGACAATCAGTGATAACAGTATTTAACCCTTCATTTATGATAGATCATCCATTATTCATACATAATTCAGTAATAAACCAAAATGAAAATAATGTTATGACTTGAACCTGAAATCATACTGGATTGATGTTAAGGCCTTAATGTTAAGCCTTGTGCAATGGCACTTATTATTTCTTTAAAATGGAAGGAAGTTAATTCCTTTCTAAAAATCATAGCAACAATAACATCAGAGATTAGAGTCCTGAACTTAATGTCCTACCGAGGACGTATCTAGTATAGAAACATGGCCTATAAAGTCAGACAGGCAGGGTAACATGACCTAAAAATTAAGGATTTCCAATTTCCACACTGATAACTTAGGGGTTTTCATTCATCCATCAATATGTTCATTCATTTATTCAAATAGCCACTATGTGTTAGACATTGAGAAGACAAATAGGAATATGCCACATCCCTGCTATCTCTGGCATTATTGTCTTTAAAACACATTTGGATTCTAGGAAAGACAAAATTGGACATATTAGTTATATTAATTATTTATCTAAAGATGCAAAATTGGAAGTCAGTCAAAATAGAAAGTCATATTCATGAAAGAATTTCAGTATACTACACTTTGCTCTAAAGAAAGACTTTTATACTGTGAATAAGTAGCCCCACTGGCTCCTTTCTCATTACTTCTAAATCATCCTTAGTAGTTTACTTAGCCTTGGTCATCCTAATATCATGTAGGTATCCGTTTCCTTCAAGAACAGGAGCATAAAGAAGCATAAATTAATATTCTCTTAAACAAAATTGGGTATTATTTGAAATCCATGCCTTAAAAACTTTGGTAGCAAACTCCTAGTAATGTACAAAACATTAAACTCTGTACAAACTCAAGATTTAAAATCCCTCAGGATTGAGAACCATCTGTTCATGATGACCCTTACAGAGAATTACATCAACTATTGCAAAGTAGTTTCATTTATCCCGGTCAGAAACTGTGTTTCAGACACTGCCTCTCAGTAGTTGGCAATCAGCAACCCCAGCAATTATACAATCTTCAATCTTCAAAAGAAAAAGTTGTTTCAGAAAAGCAGAAATTACAGATAGTAGTTGAAATTAACCTGATGACTCACATAGAAAGCAACCTAAAATATAAGAAATAAATAGTACAAATAAAATGGATATGATAGGACTTTTAAAATTTACAAACTAAACTTTTTGAACAATTATACTATAAATTAACTTAAAAATTTGAAGGGAAACTAAAAACTGTATTAAAGAGTTATGTATAAAACTTAAGTTAAAAGAACCCTTTTATCATATTATTAAGGTAATAACAAGGAAGATATGCAGTGAATTAGAAATACTATCAATACATAAACTAAAATATCTGTGTACACTAGTTAAGCAATATTGCAAGTAAAAAATAACCCTTGAAAAAGGCAGAATATGAAAGGCACATAGGAAACATATTCCTTAAATTACTGTTTATTTATTTCATTTAGAAATGGAACCAAAAGAAGCAATGAAAAAGCTATAACAAATGTTATGTTCCACACCTACCTTGTTTTTCAAGATAATTTAAATAATTTCTGACTACACACGAAAAAAGGACAAAACTATTTCTTAAATAAAGATTTTTTAAAGCAAGGATAATTATAACTTTGACATCAGCATAGTAGTTCTAAATTAAAACTATTAATTATAATTAAAATGTTGAAATATTAAAATGGTAAAAAATCTTTTAAAGCCTGCATATTAATAATGGAAATTTATTCTGCTTGTTTTCAGAAAAGGGTATCATGGATTTTAAAAAGCTTCCCAAAATGAGTTCAACCACAATAGAAAAAAAAGTATTAATAAAATGTGGTGAGACAGATTCCAAAGAGGCTACAGAATCTCCTATCTTTAAAATTAATAAAATCAGGAACACATTTATCTTGACTTGTTTAAATGAAGCCAGATTGAAGGCTTAAAGCTGAATTAGGTGAAAGCTGATAATCCTTTTTCATCAGTCATGTCTGTGGATTCCCTAGACAAAGAGTACTAAAAAGGAAGAAAGTTTTAACATTCTTTACACTACTAGTAAACAATCAAAATTTAAAATAGCATACGGATGCAAAGATATTTCTAACAATATATTATATATTTATTATTTTAGTTTTTAGTTGGACACAATAGTTTTATTTTGTTTATTTATATTTGTGCTGAGGATCGAACCCAGGGCCTCACACGTGCTAGGCGAGCACTCTACCGCTGAGCCACAACCCAGCCCATAACACTATATTATTATGAAGAAAAATTAAATATACATATATGAAAGATAAGACAAATAAATGGTGGGAACCCCAGAAGAAATTTTGCTTTTTTTTTCCAGATGGGGTCTTGCTGTGTTGTGCAGGCTGGTCCCAAACTCCTACACTCAAGTGATCCTGCTGCCTGATCCTCTCAAGGAGCTGAGACTACAGATGTACACTACCGCATCCAGCTTAGAATTATTTAAGGCAGTTGCATCTATTAAGCCAATTATCTTTCTTTAATCGGAATGAAATGTTTGAGATTATAATTTCAAACATCATATATTTTACATATATATCACTTTTTATATTATATCTATCACATTTTTCATTTGATATATTTCAAATATATATCTATGTATATAAATGTGCACACGTTTTACATACATAAATATATCATTTTTTTAATTAAAGAATGAATCTCACCAGAATTTTCAAATCAAAATAATGTACTCTAATTCTAACCTAAAATACAAGATTTTACTTGTGAAGCACATAGCCATGAGGTTTCCCAGAGCTCTTCTCTTTTCACTTGGGGATGGGCATAGGGGAGATGCAAAGAAAAAAAAGCTCATCCTTAAGGAATTCACATTGTAGCATTATGTAGAAAAGTAATTATGGCACTCATGCTAAATATTAAAATAGAAGTTTACACAAAGTTTTCCCAGAGATCATACTGAAATGAGTTATAAGCTGACTGCTAGGGAAAGATGACTAACAATGCAGCCAAAAGCATATGAGGCCAGAATCTCCCAAAGAAAGTTTCAGTAGAGTTCACAGAGAAAACTTTAAAAGGTTTTTAAAGTTTTACTAAATTACATATTGAATCTATCCTGATAGGTTCATTCTCAGTGCCTATAGAATTTCAATTTGTTGATCATATTCTTGTCACATAAAAAGTTATCCTGCAACAAAAGCCAGCCAATATGCTCATCATACAAAAAGAGAACACAAACCATGTAGTGTTTCAGGTCAATGCTGATGTTATCAGTCCAAAATCAGACATGACCAAGTCATCAGCCCCATGGGGAATGAAAAAGAGCCCTTTACCTTTAACAAGCTTTTTAAATATTTGGTAGATCTCACACTATTAAGAAATAAGGAAGCATGGGTATACAGTCTTGGGGAATAGGCCTGTCCTTTCCCTCCAATTCTTATTGCAGTTAAAATAATTTTACCTCACTTCTTCACAGAGCAACTGACAAATCATTTCTCCAAACTGGCATAGGGTGGTGAAATTAGAATTCAGAACAAGAGTCAGCAGGAAAAAATGAGGGCTGGGGAATGGCTTCTTCCTTTTTGATACTACATATGAAAATATTGGCTTCTCTTTGTTATATGTACCAGATTTACAAATAACTAATACACGTTAGATCTAAAATTCTAAACTTCTTTTTATCAAGGACCTATTTTTTCTCATTATAATACATTTTATCTTTTGCCAAACACAGAACATTTATACTACCTCTTTTTTGAAGGAAAAAAACTCCTTGATCATTTTCTAATAGATTTTCAGTTTTATACAATCAGAAATCACTTGCTGGAGCATTTGTATTGTTTTCTTTTTCTTTTTTTTTTTAAGAGAGAGAGAGAGAGAATTTTTTAATATTTATTTTTTAGTTTTCGGCGGACACAACATCTTTATTTGTATGTGGTGCTGAGGATCAAACCCAGCGCTGCGCACATGACAGGCGAGCGCGCTACGGCTTGAGCCACATCCCCAGCCCAGTTGTATTGTTTTCTTTAAGGATCAATGTAATAACCTCACATGGTATATTCTCATTAATATCAGCACACTGATTATATTTGACAGAAATTATCATAGGCTCTAGGAACTGGATAGTCACTAACCCAACAGTGTCACCAGAACGACAGAATAGTTGAAATTCTGGGCATCTTTCCATATCAAAATTCAGAAATTGATTTTCCTCTCCCTTTTTTATTTACACTTTGAACACACTGATTTTGTTTAATTGTGCTAAAGCATCTAGGTCACCTGCAACCCACTAGGAAGGATTTCCATTGGCTTTTTCTGTCTAATGACTGTATTCCTTGCCAGGCATGATGGCACATACCTAAAACACCAGCAATTCAGGAGGTTGGGGCAGAAGGATCACAAATTTGAGTCCAGCTTCAGTAACTTAGCAAGACCCTGTCTCAAAAATAAAACACAAAAAGGGCTGTGGATGTGGCTCAGTAGTTAAGAACCCCTGGGTTCAATCCCCAGTGCCAAAAAAAAAAAACAAAACTATAGTCCTGAAATTGTTTTCATTTCTCACTTAAGAGGACTGTTTTCTTTACAGTAATCACTGATTTGCTAAAGTCTTCACTCCTCCTCTTACTATTCCTAGAACTGTCTTCTCAAACATTTGTTTAAAAAAACTATTTTTCCTAATTATTTTCGTGGCAGTTCATTGCAATTATATCAGAAAATAAAAAATTGATTGGCATATATCTATAATTATATTTATATTTATATTTTATCTATGCCTACCCATTTATTCCAATTTTAACCAATGATCAAAGCACATTAAGTCATTTGGTTAACATGAAAGGGTTGTCAATGCATGGAAAATTAATGTAATCATAAAATAATATATATAAATAATTGCATTAAGAATACATAAGCTTTTAATAATAGAAGCACATAAGTTTATGTATAATCCATATGAGAATCAGTATCTGGAATAACTGAAAATAGATAATACTAAAGTAGAGGACAAAAAAAGTCAGGATGAAAAAATATTCAAAAGATTTACTCACTGTTGAACAATGTAATTTATTCAACACATTTTCAAAAATCTACTATCAAATGCAATATAACTAATTATATTCACAGAATAATAAGTCCTGTTTAATAGACCAGATATTTTATTGAATTACAAAAATTAAAAAAGTAAAACTACATAAGACTTTTTTTTTAAGTACATTTTTAGTAAACCAAAACATCTGCAACATGGAAAAGCATACATAAAGTATGTAGCCTAGTGAATGAAGAATTTAAACATAAATGTTAAGCTATAGGAAAGCAAAATCAATTAACAGTGTAATTACCAAGGTGATCTTAAAGGTACTGTTCAAGATTAATTTTTTTTTACCCTGGAATCAGCTTGAAAATGATACTTTTGTTTTTCTCTCAAAAATAATTGTAAAATTGTGCTCAAAAACATGAGAATCCAAATCAAAACAGTATTTATAGAGAACATTCTTTATAGGAAGCAGTTAAAATTCGTGGTCTAAGTCTCACAGCTAAGTCTATGAAAACAACATATTCCTTTATTTTCTGCCTAGGATTTAAATGCCAAATTCTTAACCAGGACTGATAGCAAATTCCCGATATCTATTAAGTTGAGAAATAAAACCTATGGATCCTCTATAGTACAATGCACGTAATGCCATGCACATTAAATTAGATTCAATGGACATCTCCTCTTTACTTTATTCTCACTCTAAATGTAAGGCTCCAAACCTCTAAGTTAAAGAATCCAGAGGCGAGGTCATAGCTCAGCAGTAGAGTGCTCCTCTAGTTAACAGACTAAGTAATCAACTGGCTCAAAATGCCATTTACAGTAAATCTATCTTGAAATTTTTAAAAATTTAAGAATAGCTATAGTATTTTTAAAAAAGCATGCCAAGCTAAGTCCAGAAGGCATATCAAAGCATATCAATGTGTGATTAGCAGTCTATTGTCCATTTTATTTTTTTCCTTCTTTTTTAATTCTATTTTTTTAGTTGTTGATAGAACTTTATTTTTATTTATTTACATGTGGTGCTAAGAATTGAAACCAGTGCCTCACACATGCTAGGCAAGAGCTCTACCACTGAGCCACCACCCCAGCCCTGCTTCTTTTCTTTTTTATTTGTTCTTATTAGTTATACATGAGAATAGAGTATATTTTGATATATTATATATAGAGAGAGTATAACTTCTCATTCTTCTGGTTGTATTGGCCATGTAATCACGTATGCACATAGGAAAGTAATGTCCAATTCACTCTTTCTTTTTCCTATTTCCAATGCCTCCCTTCCCTTCAATTCCCTTTGTCTAATCCAAAGTACTTCTGATTTTCCCTACCACCCCTTTACTGTGAGTTAGCATCTGCATATAATAGAGAACATTTAGTCTTTGGTTTTGGGGGGATTGGCTTATTGCATTTAGCATGATAGTCTCCAGTTCCATCCATTTACTGGCAAATGCCATAATTTCATTTCTCTTTATGGCTGAGTAGTATTCCATTGTGTACTTGTACCACATTTTCTTTTTCCATTCATCTGTTGAAGGGCACACAGGCTGGTTTCATACCTTAGCTATTGTGAATTCAGCTGCTATAAAACTTAACACCAAAAAAAACAAATGACCCAATAAATAAATGAGCAAATGAACTGAACAGGTACTTCACAGAAGAAGAAATACAGTCAGTCAACAAATATATGAAAAACTGTTCAACACTTCTAGCAATTAGAGAAATAAAAATTAAAACTACACTGAGATTTCATCTCACTCCAGTCAGAATGGCAATTATCAAGAATATAAGTAACAATAAATGTTGGTGAGGATGTAGGGAAAAAAGTACCGCAAATTGGTGCAACCACTATGTTGCAGTATGGAGATTCCTTAGAAAACTTGGAATGGAACCACCATTGACCCAGTTATCCTACGCCTCAATTTATATCCAAAGGACTTAAAATCAGCATACTGCAGTGACACAGTCACATCAATGTTTATAGTCCATTTTATATGGACTTAGAAATGGGGAGTTCAGTATCATGAGTCCTGAGCATAGACTCACAAATTTGTCTGCTGACCTTTATATATGTTCATCTTTTCTTTTATTACATAAGCATTCCTTTGTTTGATAACAAATAATACTCTTTATATTCCTTTGAGAATGAATCTATCTATAAATATTTGGTGTGGAATGATAGAGACATTTTGCTTTAGCGAATATCACTCATCTGAATTCCATTTCATTAAGATTTTGAGAAGTTGATTTAAGTGTTATATACATACACAAAATACACTCCCAATGCAACAGTTAAGCCTATTGTATCAATCTTGTTCTATTCACCAATGATTATTTATCCAATCATAAAAATAATCCACAAAAAAAATTGCAAATAGCTCAATACAAGAGTATTTGCTTTTGTGTAGGTGTCCGTCTTAACAGTTACAAAATCAAGACCCCAGTTTCCCATACAAGGACACATAGATGGCTTCCTTATAGGCTATGCCACAGACACATGAAAAAAATTGATAACCGGATTTCTAGAGTGTCACTTAATACTGTGTATCAAGAGCCTTAAAAACATGCTTATCTTTGACTCTGAGATTCCTTTGTAAGAATTCATCCTAAAATAATAATTGTGAAAGTATCCAAAGACGTGTAAAAATTAATTCTCAGAGCTAGAATGTAGGTCAGTGGTAGAGCTCCTGCCCAGCATGTGTCCTGGATTCAATTCCCAGAATGGCAAAAAAAAAAAAAAAGAAAGAAAATTTATAACAATACAAATTTATAACAAAATTCTCTATTTCAATGTTTAAATGTTTAAATGTTGCAATAGAGGATAAAGCAGCTCATGTATGGTAGGTAGGAAGGTAGGTAGGTAGATAGATAGATAGATAGATAGATACACACACAACATACATACATACATAAATATAATATGGTTATTGAACATTATGTTTTAGAAGGTACTTTATGATGCAGGAAGATTATTAGGTGTTGTGAACAAAGGGAAAAAGAGGCTCTAAAACAAGTAGAGTATGGTCCCACTTTTCAAGAATTAAAAATAAATTTATGTGTACAAAAAGATTTAAAGAAAATACACCAAAATCTAACTACAGTTAAACGATGAGGTGGCGGAATTACAGGTGTTTTCAATTTTATTCATATTGCTTCTCTGAATTTTCTACTTTTTAAAATAAATGTGGGGTTGGGGGACGTAGCTCAGTTGGTAGAGTACTTGCCTAGCATGCACAAGGTCCCAGGTTCAATCCCCAGCACCACCAAAAAAATAAAATTTTTTTTTAAAAATATGTATTACTTCCATTTTGAAAAGGCACATTTCCTTTAAGATATACCAGCAAGTAAGAGTAGCATGTAAAACATGAAAAAAATACACGAAGAATTATAATTTTTTTGAAAAAAACAATTGGAGGATATTTTTCATCTACTATATAATATAAAGGAAATTTCTGTGGTCCTGAGCCATCTTATATGATTTGCTAGTTTCAGAATCACAACCAGTCATCTAATTCCCAAATCCCTACCCCTCTTTTAAAATAGAAGACATTACTATCACCACTGCAGTTTCTTCTGTGTCATCTTCATTCTTTCCTTTTGGCAAATTCATAAGTAACTGGATTCTTCATAATTTTTCTTCTCTTTCACCATTTTGCTTTCTCATTACTAAAGAAATGTTCTACTAATAAAAAACTACCTTAAAAATATTTTATCTGAATTGATTCTAGCTAAGTGTTTTCCTTTAAAAAGAAAACATAAAAGCCAGAAAGCAGAAGAACATTCAAAAGAAAAAAAAAACTGAAATTGTACATCTGTACTGATCAGAGAGAGAGAGAGAGAATATGAGAATGAATCATTTCTTCCTAACATTTTGGCATCTCTTTAGTTATTTAGTTTAGTTTTTTTAAGACCTGAAAGAACAGTTTATGCTGAAATAAGCCCTAAAGACCATATTGAGGAAAATTAATTACAATACTCATAAGTGTTTGAGTACTGCCAATTCTCTTGTCTTTGTTTTAACTAAATTTCTTTTGCCTTTTTTTAACAATTAACGGCTACCAGGAAACAGTTTTGTACAGTTGTTCCTCTGTATCCATGGGTTCTGCATCTGCAGATTCAAGCAAGCATAGATAAAAAGTATTTGTAAAACAATTGTATCTGTACTTAACATGTACAGATTTTCTTGTAATCATTATTCCCTAAACAATATCCTAAAACAACTATTTACATGCCATTTACATTGTATTTGGTATTATAGATAATCTGGAGATGCTTTAAATTATACGGGAAGATGTGCATAGGATTTATGCAAAAGCTATACTATTATACATAAGACACTTCATCATTATACAAAATACATGTATGAAGATGTGAATTTGGTGTCAACATACCTTATATACAAACAGAGATACGATAAATTGTGGTATAAAGGTGTATTCAGAATTGTAATGCAAAAAAAAATAAGAGAGCTCATGTATAATGGCATAATTTGGCATGAACATATTTTATATACAGAGTTATGAAAAATGGTGCTGTAAATGGATAATTATGAATCTAATGCACTCCACTATTGTTATGTATGTAAGAAATAAATAATAAAAAGAAAATATAAATACATTAGTCCATTAGTTTAGTTATTTAGAATAAAAATTGGCTGAGAAAAAAAAATACCTGCATTCAGGACAAAGATAGTAATTCCAAAAGTAAATTACTAGTACTGAATTGCTACTATATAATATTACAACATGCATAAAGATCCTTTTATTTACTGAATAAGATTTTTTAAGACACAACTTGGGTTTTACTCATTAAAGTAAGCAATAGAATAGGTTACCAGAAGTAAGTTAAATCAGCACAACTTTCTAATTCAAACTCCATGTATGAACCCAATATAAAAAAGTAATCCTTTATTCTACATTCAAAATTCAAGTTTTTACTGGACTCAGTTCTTAACTTCTTTAAGGGGGAAATGGGAAAATCAGAGAGAGGAAAGATGTGAAGTCTGAAACAGGAAAGGGATAGAAGAAGAAGAAGGGATGAAAGATGAGATAGAACAAGAATGACAGAGAAATAGTGTTAGGTCATTGGTTGATAAGAGAAATACACATATACATAAGACACTTCATAATATAGAAGAAGAAATTAAGGAGAAAAAATATGTTATCAAACTCAAGGTTTGGAATTTATCTAGAAAAATATACCGATTTCTTTTCTTTTTCTATTAAAAAAAAAACATGAGAAGACAATACTTCTATGAAAAACACTGTGAATCAGGCAGGGGGACTAAAACATCATACTCATTTAAAATTGATCACTTCAGTTAAAAAAAAAAAAAAAAGAACAAGAACAGCAATCAGCTGCACACATTCTTCTCTTAGAGTGCTTTGATACCTGGAATAAAAAAAAAGTATAGAAAATATTTTCTGTCATAATATTAAATACTAAAAAACAAAACTTTTGCATTTAACAAAAAATTTGATAGTTTCTTCATAGAATCCAATTATACCTGCAAATGCATTTCAAATGAAAGGAAATGTGGTTTCACATGACACCCCACCAATTTTTCTGTTTTTATGAAAACACTCTTCACCAAAGATGACTGGTTTGACAGAAACAAAACTATGAAGAATGTGGTCCCAGAACATTCATCTTCAAGGAGTATGAAACAGTGCAACATCCTAGACCATACAGAACCTGTCAGACTGACAAATTAAATCTGAAAGCCCAAGGAATATAAAGCACAAAAAGAATTAAATGACTTTCAGAGGAAGTGACACCAAAAAAGATCTAATGAGATGAATTCTTACAAAATTATTAGATTATACAGACTTTTTATCAGATCTCAGTACACAAATGCCTTCTGAAGTAATTTATTCAATATGGTAAGATATCACAAAAAAATCCCATTTTCTAATTTATTAGTGTTTGCTACTTAATTACTCTCCTCATATATTCAGCCCAAAGATATTTCCTGAATATCTAATTCATGCCAAGTACTGTGGTATGCATTACTGATACCTACAGGCCACATGTACATACAAGAAGTAGATCACTAATAACTCAAATGTGACTTAATGATAGGGTAGAAATTCAGAAACTTCTAAAATATCTGGTTAGCCAAGAAGTTCAGCTATACCTCTACTATCTTAATTCTAATATCGAAGAGCAGTAAAACTTAACCAATCTCAGATTCAATTTCTCTTACATGTATGAATTTGCTTATGAATCATAAAAATGGTAAAAAAATAAGCTGCTATTAAGAGGAGACAAATTCAAAAAACCTAAAATGTCCACTAACTTAAAGAATTTCTTATACTACAAAAAGGCACTCTTTAAAAAAAAAAAGTCTTTTCATATATAATAATTCCACTAAAAAGAAAAAAAAAAAAAGAAGAAGAAGTAAGGCTGAGAAGGGGTGGTTGGGAACTTGCCTAGGATGTGTGAGACCTTGGCTTTGATCCCCAGAACCTCAAAGGAAAAGAAATGAAATGAGATCAACATTAAGAGTTTTAAAAATAGAATTCTTAGAATAAATACAGCAAACTCTAAGATCTCAAAGGACTCCTTTTTTGAAGGGTCTAAAGATTGACCAAAAAAAAAAAAAAAAAGCATGCAGAAATCCTAAGTTTTTTTGAAGCACATACTTAAATTTTCACTCAAACTGACGTGTGAGAAATCGATCCCTTGGCCTGGGCATGAACCTACACAGGTACCATTTCTGCATATCAGCAAATCTTGCTTTTTCACCTCACTTTACTCACATATTTTATAATGGATGCACAGAAGAAATACATATTCCTTTCAAGCATACAGTGTTCCCACTGTTCTTAACCTCCTTGAGGATAATTAATGTCTTATCATCTTTGTATAGATAACCTTTATATAGTAACTGTTACAGTGGCTGTAACTATAGTAATACTAATAGTGATTATGATGATGATAGTTTACACTGAGATCTTACTTCAGAAATACTTGATGCTATTTTAAGTATTTCACATATCTTTTAGTTTTCACAATTTAAGGAGATACTATTATTAATCTCATTGTACAGATAAGAAAACTGAGACTCAGAAGGTCAGAAATTTATTTACATGTTATAAATCTCAGTTTGCTCATCTGCAAAATGGAGGCAATATTTACTTCACCATGCTTCTGTGAAGATCCAATTTGATATCATCTGAAAGTACCTACCTAGCACATAAGAGGTAATCAAAATTAGTTCTTTCTTTATATCCATTCCTTTTTCTTCCCCTTTACCACTTGCCAAGATAGGGGAAAAGCAGACTAAAGATGCCTTTTCTATTTCATGGAATAATTTGGAGTACTGAAGGTCTGGTAGAACTCTGCTGAGTTTTGGGCTTTTCTTTGTTGATAGGCTCTTGATGGCATCTTCAATTTCATTGCTTGAAATTAATCTGTTTAAATTTTCTGCCCTTCTGTTTCAATTTGGATAGGCCATATGTCTAGAAATTTGTTGGCATCTTTAGGATTTTCTATTTTATTGGAATATAGATTTAAAAGTGGTTTCTGATTATCATCTGTATTTTAATAGTGTCCATGTGATATTTCCTTTTTTATTCACAAATTTTAGTAATTTTAATTTTCTCTCTTTTTCTTTGTTAGCTTGACTATAGGTTTATCAATTTTATTTATTTTTTCAAAGAACCAACTTTTCATTTCATCTACTTTTAATTTTTTGTTCTTGTTGTTGTTGTTTCAATTTCATTGATTTTAGTTCTGATTTTAATTATTTCCTGTCTTCTATTGCTTACAGTGTTGATCTGTTCTTCTTTTTCAAAGAATTTGAGATGTAATGTTAGGTTATTTATTTGGTGACTTTCTGTTCTTTTAAAGAATGAGCTCAGTGCAAAGAACTTTCCTCTTAGAACTGGCTTTATAGTGTCCCAAAGATTTTGATAAGTTGTGTTGCAATTTTCATTTACCTCTAATTTTTTTTTTATTTTATCCCTGATTTCTTCTAGTATCCACTAGTCATTCAAAAGTGTATTATTTAGTCTCCAGGTGTTAGAGTAGCTTCTATTTTTTCTTTTATCATTGATTTCTAATGATAAAAGGATTTCATTACATTATGATCTGATAGAATGCAAGGTATTTTCTCTGTTTTTTTTTTCTATTTGCTAACAGTTGCTGTGTGGCCTATGGTCTATTTTAAAGAAGGATTCATGTGCCACTAAGACAGTATATTCAGTCCTTGATAGATAAAATATTCTATATATGTCCATAAATCTAAATGATTAATTGTATTTATTAGTTCTATCTTATTCAAGTCAGAATGACAATTATCAAGAATATAAGTAACAATAAATGTTGACGAGGATATGGGAAAAAAGGTTCACTGATACATTGTTGATAAGACTGCAAACTGGTGCAACCACTCTAGAAAGCAGTATGGAAAGTCCTCAGAAAACTTGGAATGGAAGAACCATTTGATGCAGTTATCCCACTCCTCAGCTGTGACACAGACACATCAATGTTTATAGCAGCTCAATTCACAATAGCAAACATATGGAACCAAAGTAGGTGCCCTTCAATGACTGGATATAGAAAATGTAGTATAGGCCACCAATCACACACCATTTGCCCAATTGCTCACCTTCTGCCTGCCCATCACCAGTTTGCCTGCCCATCAACCGCCACCTGACATTCAGCACCTGATTGCCCGTCATTTGCCTGCAAACAGCCAACAGATCGCCCATGGATCACCCACTGCCTGCTACCCACTGCTACCTGAATGTCTATAGTCAGGGTACCCACAGGTTTGGTTACACATAACCACTGCCTTATCAGGTCACTGGCCAGAGCCTAGAAGACCAGTGCCAAGGGACCTGGAGATTTGTCTCCATCACTACCACCATCTCACGGCATAGACACTTCAGTCTGGGGATACTGGCCAGGACCTGGAGATAAATTGTTGGGTACCTGCAGGTCTGGTTGTATCTGATGACTTCCTGCTGGGTGTGCTAGTGGCCGCCATCTGGTTGCCTCTTTGCAGGGTCGCTTCTTTGTGTGAGTGCATCCCTGGTGGTCTATCTGCAAGTTTAAATGGCATTGAGATCCTGGGACTACAGCAAGGCAGAGCCTGGGGAATCTGAAGTCAAGATTTATCAGATTGCAGCAGGGTCTGCAAGGACCAGTCTGGGCTTAGCAAGCCTGTGGAAAGCCAGAGACTGAGAGCAGTTCCCCAGGGGTAGCATAGGTTAGAGAAACTGGAGAAAACTGGGCTCTTTCCAGCTCACTGAGTCCTGAACTGTGCAGGAAGGGGCAGGCTAAAACAGGTGGAAAGACTGGAAGAGGGTGTGAGAGCATCTTGTCCGGCACCCACTGGACTAGAGCTACCATCAAACATCAGACAATCACAGAGAAAGGAAGCTGACAAAATTGTTGAAAGCCAATAGAAGCAATTGTTCAATTTTTCATTTAGACTTTCCCTTTTTATTTTTCTGCCCTCTCTCTCACATCTCTACCATCTTCAAATCTAAATATTTTTCATGCATCAATTCATTGAGGAATGGGATGTCTGAATTATATATTACAGTTTTACTATGTATTCTTATACTTTTACCTTTTTTTAAAATCTGCATATATTTTTTCTCTCACTTATCTGTCTCCTTGAATTCTCTTTCACACTTCTCTTATGCTAACAGTAAACCTCTATTAATTCATCCTTCACTCTTACTGTAAATTTTTACCTCTATCTTTTCTCCTTCTCCCTCATAAACATCACATCCTAACTAATTCTGTTCCCTCTTTGTCTTTCATTTGAAACAGTAAACCCTTTAAGCAAACTTAATGTTCATATTGTAGACAAAAATTGAACACATCATTTCTGTTTATTGCGACAAGACTGTAGACACCTTAATAGCAGCTATTTGGTTTAAGGTTGTGTATTGTTTGCATTTGATGCTGTTAATATTGGCTTCCCCCTTAAAGGTGAGGTACTAGAAGCCTTCAGAAACACTATAAGACTGCAGGGTTGAAACTGTACTGCCCCAGATCAATACTGCTAGATGGGAAGACAAACAACTTGAAAAAAACAAGGGAATAAGCATCTCAAACAAACCAAGATGTTCCAACAATAAAATCCATAGACACACAGTAGAAGAAATGTTAGAGAAGGAGTTTAGACAGTTCATAGTTAGACTGATCTTCAAAATAAAAGATGGTATCAGAGAAAAAATACAGCAAGTGAAAGATCACTTCAATTAAAAGGCTGATATTATAAAAAGAAATCAAGCAGAAATCCTTGAAATGAAGAAAACAATAAACCAAATTAAAAATTCAGTGGAAAGTATCACCAACAGACTAGACCACTTGTAACACAGAACCTCAGGCAATAAAGACAAAATATATACTCTTGAAAATAAAGTCAACCATACAGAGAAGATGGGAGAAACCAGGAACAGAACTTCCAAGAAATATGGGATAACATGAAAAGACCAAATTTAAGATTTGGTATAGACGAAGGTGTAGAGATACAAACCAAAGGAATGCACAATCTTTTCAATGACATAATATCAGAAAATTTCCAAAATCTAAAGAATGAAATGGAAAATAAAATACATGAGGCTTACAGGACCCCAAATGTACAAAATTACAGCAGACCTACACCAAGGCACATTATAATGAGAATGACTAACATCCAGAATAAGGATAGAATTTTAAAGGCTATAAGAGAAAAAAATCAAATTACATATAGGGAGAAACTGATTTGGATCTCAACTCAGACCCTCATCACCAAGAGGTCCTGGAATAACATATTTCAAGCTCTGAAAGAAAATGGAGCCAATGAAGAATTTTACATCCAGTAAAACTAAGCTTCAGATTTGAAGATGAAATAAAAATTTCCATGATAAACAAGTTAAAAGAATTCATAACTAGAAAGTCTGCACTACAGATCATTCTCAGCAAAATATTCATGAGGAGGAAATAATTTTAAAAACAAAACAAAACAACAACAAAAAAAAAAAAAACAATGAAAACCAGCAAAGGGAGAAACTACACTAAAGGAAAAGTAAATCAAAGGAGAAAATAAGTCAAGTTAAAAACCAAAAATGGCCAGAAATACAAATCATATCTCAATAATAACCCTGAATGTTAATGGCCTAAACTCATCAATCAAAAAACATTGGCAGGTTGGATTTTTTTAAAAAGACCCAAAAAATATGCTGTCTTCAAGAGAATCACCTCCTAGGAGAAGACATCCACATACTGAAGGTGAAAAATAACTAGGGATAGTAGAAACACAACTCAACATTATGAAAGCTATTGATTCTAAGAACAAGGGAGAAAAATTGAAAGCATTCCCTCTAAAACTGGAACAAGACAGAGATGCCCTCTTTCACCACTTCTATTTGACATAGTCTTGAAAACTCTAGCCAGACGAAAGAAATTAAAGGGATACAAAGAGGAAAACAAGAACTCAAACTGTCACTATTTGCTGGTGACAGGATTCTATATTTAGAAGACCCAAAAAAATTCCACTAGAAAACTTCTAGAACTCATAAATTAATTCAGCAAAGTAGTAGGATATAAAATCAATACCCATAAATCAAATGTATTTCTGTACATCAGTGGTGAATCCTCTGAAAGAGAAATTAGAAAAATTACCCCATTCACAATAGCCTTAAAAATAAATACTTGGAAATCAATCTAACAAAAGAAATGAAAGAATTCTAAATGACAATTAAAGAAATAAAGTTAGCTTTAGATTTAAGATTCATGCTATCAAAGTTCTATTACCTAGGAATTTACCAATAAGAAAGCATTAGAAATTTGGATTTCTGACATTCTCCAGTATGTATCTTTAACTTGATGGCCTCTATTTCATAATTCCATCACAATCAACACAGATGGAAGAGTTCATTTATCTTCAATAATTTTTACCTTTTAGAAATCTATGAAAAAAAAGAAATCTATGAAAAATAAACATAAATTCATTTAATTAGTATTTTTTTGAATTTCAACTCTGAGCTGGGGCATATACAAAAGATAATCATAATATTAACTAATGTTTAATATTATGTTTATTTTATTAACCCAAAACACCAGACTTGGTCACAAATTATTTGAGAAAAGAAATGGAGTGAAACATATCTATTCATCTTTGGTCTGAACTCCCTCTAGGCCCAACAAAAAGAGACACAATACATTCATATACAGTGCATTTTTGTAGATATGTTAATTAATAATTAGTGTATCTATATATAGGGGATGGAGAACATAATTTCAAGGAAGATGTGAGGGGGAAACCAGAGGATATCTCAGCCACGGGATAAAGCCAAACCCTGGGACAAAACCATAATTATCCTTAGAGGAAAATAAAGCAATGATGCAAGCTTAGATACAGAGTGGCTGAATATGATTAGCCCTGAGAGAAATCTGTGGAACTAAGCAATATTCTAGAGGTGAAAAACTTTAGATGGTACTGTAGGCAACACCCCTGTGATTTGGGCCACTAAATCTGTACTTACACAAATATATTAATGTTGTCTCTCCTTACTTGTAAACGTTCTCAGAAACAAAAGATGTAGGCACTTCTAAAAGTCACTGAACAAATACACAATTTCCTCTAGTGTGAAGATATAAAAATGATTGCTTTAGAATATTATAGAGCTAGGGATGTAGCTCAGTGATAGAGTGCTTGCCTAGTATGTGTAAGGCCCTGGATTTGATCCCTAGCACAACCAAAAAAATATCATGAACTTAAAATTATAATTATTCACTTTAATTAATTAATTTGATCCTGACTAGACTATAAGCTCTATGAAGATAAACCCTAGAATAGGATCATCTCTTCCTACATCCAATATCTTATTCTAGTTCTGTACCAGGTAAATACAGACAAGTAATGAATATTAGATGAATGAATAAAAATAAATTAATGCATCCATAAGAAGTAAGAGGTAAATAAGTGAACAGAAACAGGGTAAGTGGAAGATCGGACAGAAGAAATAAGGAAACCTGAAGGTTGGAAAGCACTGAAAATATTCCAATAAAGTACTAAAAGCTAACATGAACTTTATCAAAAACATAATTGATAAATTGAGGTTCAAGAAAATGAGACATTTTCTTGAATATCTCATTATAATGCATCCTTGATACTATCTGTACTTCTACTCATCTATAACCCCCAAATTTTTACTATCCTTCAGAGAAAAAGTCTATATATATTCTAATTATTTAATACACTTATACATTTCTAAGAGTACAAGAAAAAGTATAAGAAACTGTCTAATGGCATCCCTATGTATACGCTTATTTGCATCTATCCAGGAACTGGGATTTTTTCTCTAAACTCTCAAAAACATGAGTTTATAAAATTAAACTATCATTTCTAGATCAAAAAAGAGGGAGAAAACCTTTGCCCAATGTAAATATTGATTATCTTTGATTGTTTTAATTTTAAAAAGAAACTTAACACAGAACTGAACTTTGTCCAGTCTTTCAACCATTTTTTCAAACAATGACATTTTAAGTTGTTTATATGATAATCTTAACCAGATACTTTAATTAGAAATACACATTTCTTATTCAGAGGTAGAGTCAGAGCTATCTATCCCCAACACTATAAAGTTCTTAAGCAGTCGTATTTTTACATCTTCACACTACAGAAAATTGTGCATTTGTTAATTTGTTAACTTTTCAAGCAAAATTATAATTTAAACGTGGAGCTAGAAAAAATCATATATCTCCAATTCATGTTAGTGTGAAGCAAGGTTAATGGAGATGCTCATTCTCTGAGGCCTGACAGAGACTGTACATTTCAAAGTGAATGTATGACCAGTACACTATTCAGTGATCAAGACACACACACACACACACACACACACACACACACACACATACTATCACAGTAAAAATCAAACTAGAACTTCTTAAAAAAAAAAAAAAGACTTTAAACAATCAGTCATCAAGAAGGAATTCTACACATATTGGGTTCTGTAACCATTTCCACATTAAACAAAATTATCATGCTGTAAAATGCTGACCCCACTTAAGAATCCTGCTGGACAGTGATTTCATCATTTTATTAAGCACATGAAGGCTGTTATCATCAGGTGGAATGTTGTTATAAGGTGGCTACACAAACACTGTTTGCTTAAAGATAGTGTTACCTGGAGAAAGAAATATTTTTACCAAAGTATGTAAATCATGTACCAAGATAGCTCACAAAACAGCTCAGAATCCTGAAAAATTTCCTATATGAGTATAGAAACAAGCACCCTTTCAAGAAAACTAGACATTAATTAATATATTGAAAATAATGTATAAAAACTCACTTCTAAAGACAAGCTTACATTGCCATGCTAATAACTTCATTTTGGTGAGTTCATTGTTTAAGCTTCTCCTTAATCAGATTTTCTAAAATAATTACTATTAAGAGATGAATTCAGGGCTGGAGTAGTAGCTCAGAGGTAGATTGCTTGCCTAGCACATGTGAGGCATTGGGTTAAATTCTCAGCACCACATATAAATAAGTAAAATAAAGGTATTTTGTCCATCTACAACTAAAAAATAAAATTTTTTAAAAAGAGATGAATTCAATTTAAAAAAAGAATGATGAAATACATAAAAAGTTTTCTTAATTTATTATATTATGCTAGATTAGTGTACCAGAGACACTGTTATATAACACTTCTTTGATGTTTGTGAGTGTATATATTATATAACCACCCTAAGACTTTAAATCAATCAATGCTTTTTTTACAATTCATACTATATAGACATATTAAAAATGTTTTTAATCCACATGTAATTATAAAGTGTTCCTTTCTAATCAGAATCTCAGATAATATTTACTAGTAATGATAGGTTGTTTGATTATAGAAAATATTAATAGTTTATAGAAGCATATCAAACATTTTAAATAAGATCTGATTAATTCCAAATTCACCATGAATTTAGCAAATAGAAGAAAATGTGCAAGTGCTAAAAGCAGTAACAAGTTTAACAAAATGTTAAAGATATCAAGTTTTAAAATGCCATCAATTTAGCAACCTCATACTGATTTCTTATTTAGCAAAATAATCAATGTGGTGGCAGCATCACAATACGTAACACAGAATTCTTCTGGAACACTCTGCTGACAAGCAAGACATGCTAGCTCCTTCTTTTACATGAGGACACCAGTGAGCATGGAAGGATGGCACAACACAAAAAGAAAATAAATTGGCATCTTGGGAAGTTTCCCAGGGGATTGTAAAGTGCCAAGCTGAAATCCTGTGGTCACTAAGCAGCAATAAGGACAGTAGAGAGATTCCTGTCCAGCTTCACAGCACCTGCAATATAAGTTCACATTAGTGGGATCACAGCACACCCTGGTGACAAAAATGAGCTACCTCTGGCTGGCCTGATCAAATTCACATAGAGTAAGCTACCTAACATTTCTTCAAATCTTTCTGAGAAGAACCAAAACATGGTGAATTAGAAAACCAAAAAGTTTATATAATATAAATGCTAATGCTATTTTTAAATAATCTAGTTTAACCATATGCCAACAGCATCACCATGGGCGAATTGTTAGATTATTTGTGACCCAATTTCGCACTGAGTAAAAATTTAAAAATAAAGAACAAAAAGGTCCTTACTTTATAGGGTATTCATAAGGATTAAATAAGTAAATAATTGAAACATGCTTAGAACAGAACCTAGCACACAAAAAAACACTGTATGTATTCATTACATAAATGATTAGATGAAACCAATGTAGAGATAGATTTCTTTAAGCCGAAAAAGAATATTTTTCCCCCTGGGGATTGAACTCAGGAACTTGCAAATGCTAAGTACATGCTCTGCTACTGAGCTATATGCTTGATCCTGAAAAGGAATAATATTAAAAACTGTAACATACTGTCGGCATGCTATGTGCCTTCTATTATGCTCTTGACATATGTAATCTCCCTTCTTTTTTTATTTGTTGTAACTTCCTCATTTTTTTTATACCTTGATTTATTTATTTATTTGTTTATTTATTAATGTGGTGCCTAGGGATCAAACTCAGTGCCTTACACGCTCAAGGCAAGTGCTCTACTACTGAGCCACAGCCCCAGCCTCTCTTCTTTCATTTTTATGATAAATATACATACTAGTCATCATTATCTCCTTTTAAATATGAGAGAAGGCAAATGTTAAATCCAAAACAAAAATAGGAAGCAGCAGAGCCTAGATTCAAACCCAGATATTTCTGGCTCCAAAACAGGCTTTTAACCTTAATGCATGTTAGACAAAGTTTATTTACTCATCTATGTTAGGGATGAGGAAATTGAAGTGTGTCAATTAAAGTCAAACAGAGGGCTGGTGAATAAAAAGCAAGGAATTAAGGTATTTTAGACAATTACAAGTATGTTTGAAACAATGAAATAGGTATAAAATTCCATTACGATGGGAAAGATTCCCTTGAATAAACCCGGATTTTAGTCTAGGGATATCCATCCTGCACACAACATACCCATAAATATGTTATAGTAAATTTGGAAGAATACATTTTTATTCTTGGGTGAGAGAGGGTAAGAAGGTTGCCTGTCCTAAATGACTATAATATGATCAACTTCTTCATTAGAGTAAATGCCAAGTCCAGTACAAAAACATGGTAAATTTCATCTTTCTTTTCCCAGCATAGAAGGGAAGACCTATAAAGAGGACTGGGTAGGGCACAAAAGCCCACCAGCTAACTCTCTTGGCCAATAACATTGATAATCAATTCAAAAATAAAGAGCTCTGTGGCAGGTGCACATTCCCAGAGCATGCCCAGTCTTGAGGATGAAAGAAAAACCAGCTAGCACTCTGCCTTCTCCATCGCCACAGGTATTGGCTAGAAATCATCTGGCAGCAGTCAGAGTATACATAAGCTCTATTCTTTGCAGCCAAAAAAAATTAAATTTAAAAAGTAGATATTTTTAAATCAATGGTGAAAATGTGGGTAAATATATTAAAAATACAGAGTACATCTGCAAGACATAGAACAATTACAGCTCAGTATTCTCACCACTGTAATAAAAATTAATCAACTCCTTTCTAGTTATATTGAATCAATCTAATTAAATGTTTTACTCAAAGTCAAAAGAAGAATATTGGTTTGGAATTTCCTACAAAAGTATTTTCAGAAATTTTTTTATGTTAACTAACAAAAATAATACCTTTTTCATAAAAGTATCATTTATATGACTTTTATATATATTATAATGAAAATGGTGATCTTTCCTTTAAAACAATAAATACATATTCATATTATAAACACCTTGCAAGAAAGCCAGTTTATCTAGAAATGGTCAAACTCCTAGTAAATGGCAAACCATCTGGCATAGATCATTTCATTGTATTTGTATCCCATTAAATCTCACCATTATTATTTTATCAACTACAGGCATTTTCCTTAGTAATTCAAGACTGACTACTAATACGCTACATGCATGAAATAGCAAACATACTCTAAAACTATTACCAAAGGCCGGTTTATCATTTCACAGATTTTAGTTAAATGTTTTCCTGGTCTATATGTCTCTTATTAGCCAGTACCATACTGTTTTGATTATTATTATAGCTTTGTAATACAATTTGAAATCAGAAAGTGTGATGCCTCTACCTTTTATCTTCTTTCTCAAGATTGCTTTTCCTACTTGGGGTCTTTTTGTGGTTCCACATGAATTTTTGGGATTGTTTTCCTATTTCTGTGAAAAATAGAAATTTTAATACAGATTACACCGACACCGAGAATCACCTTGAGCATTATGGACATTTTGAAGATATTGGTTCTTCTGATGCAGGAACCTGGTATCTTTCCACTTACTAGTGTCTTCTTCAATTACCTTTATAAATGTTTTATCATTTTCAATGGACAGATCTTTCATCTCTTTGTTTAAAGTTATTCCTAAGTATTTTATTCTTTTTGATAGTGCTGTAAATGGAATTGTTTTCTTCATTTCTCTTTTGGGAGTTCTTTGTTAGTATAAAGAAATGCATCTGGTAACTTTCCTATGTACATACATGAGTACAACACAGTGAATATCCACATAATGTACATCCACAAGACTGGGATCCTAATTGGAATTAGATGGTATAAATATGTCAAAATTGCCTCTACTATCATGTATAAATAAAAAGAACAAATAAATAATAATAATTTAAAATTTTTAAAGTAAAAAAAAAGAAATGCATCTGATTTTTGCATGTTGATTTTGTATCCAGCAAGACCATTGCTTTAAAAATATTCTACTCATTAAGCTGTTCACAACTTTGTTGTCATTACTAGGAACTTTGCATTTCTTAAATACTTAATGGAAAAAGCTGCAGGGAAATTATAAAATAATTTCTCTTTTTAGAGCATGCAGATAATTTGAAAATCCCTACTCATTTGATATGAGTTTGTGTCATACCTCTACAAATAAAAAAGAGATTATTGATGACCAGATTTTAGTTAAATATAACTGAATATATTAGACTTCTATAATATTCAGAACAGTATGATAAACTGCTGCTTCTGAAATACCATGTTTCTCGCAGTGTTTAGGAAACAATCTCTTTAGCAATTTTCAAACCATGTTATAAGTAGAAAGTCCATTTTCAGAGAATTATTGTTAGAAAAGTAAGGTTCATATTAACATGTAAAATTCTGTCAGAAGCAGACTATAACTTGATATAAAACAGGCTGCCTAATATTGTTGAAATTGGATCATAAATAAGTCTAGAGGAGATCCAACATGGCGGCGGGCGGAGAGGCAGCACTTTCAATACCCCGCCAGTGATGGGGTCATAAAGACGCATAGATAACACTTAGATTCTACCAACGGAGATCTCCTAGCAAAATTCCACTGAAGAGAGACCGGCCGGGAGCTACTAGGATTTTTTTGAAGCGACAGATTGCCCCAGACGAGCGAATCCCTGTCAGGAGACGCAGAGGTCCAGTTCCGCCAGCCACAGTCCGCCCACCGCGGCGCGGCTGCCGGCCTGTCCGCCAGCAGCAAATGTGACTGGGTCCCGCTAACCTCCGAGACGCAGCTTGGCAGGAAGAAGTCTTTAGCCAAGCCTTCATGAAATAGCGAGCTGGGAGCTGAAGCCAACCTGGGACGGACCAGTCCCACCCCTCCCTTTGGACACTCCGGCAAGGAGCCTGGGGCCCGCCATAGCAGAGAGGTGACATCATCGGAGGTCGGCCGATGGAATTCCTTCCCAGCAGAATCCACTTCAGCAGGTGTGAGACTCCCTCCCCATCCAGATACAAGCAGCCAGGAAACTTCATGGACCTCTCAGGGGTCGTGTCTGTAGGGTAGCAGAGGGGATCCCCAACCCCCCATATCACCAGCAGTGACTCCCAAGGTCTTAGCCGCCAGATTACCACAGCACTGGGGCTTAAATGGGACACGCGGTGGGGCTGCAAGTGTAACTAGATCTCTGGGGAACCGCTTCTGGTGAACAGGACCTGGCTGGCTGGCTGAAAGGAGGAAGGGGGGTAAGGGCTGGAGAAGTGAAACGGCTCTGGACTGACAAGTCGGAGAGACTACCAGGAGACGCCTTACAGGGATTGCTATGGGCAGGTAGAGAGCAGAAGCTCCGCTCGGAGGGCACAGCTCCACCTACTGGAAGGAGAAGAAAATGAATCTCTAAGACTTCAATTTTTTTTTCTTTTTTCTTCTTCTCTCTCTGTTCCTTTCTTCCCTTTTCCTTCTCTCTTTCTTTCCCGTTTCAAGTTTTATTGTTCTTTTCATTCTCCTCTAATCTATCTATCTCTCTCTCCTTCTTTCTTTTTAAGAGCACCTTCATTCCCCTACCCCCCAACTTTCATCCCAAGCATTACGTCTTACATTATGTGTAATTGTCTAAATGCAAATAGGTGAATGTCTCAAGGCTGTCTATACGGCTGCTAAATACCTAGCTACTACCAACACCTTGATCCAATTGCCTGTTAGTATCCACCTTCAGTAGAGCAATCTTCTAAAGTAGCCAAGACATACTAACCCTCGTACCATCATAGCACCTAACCTAAACATATAGTCCTAAGAACAAACAACAAATATGCATACAGGATCCAGAAGCCTTTTATGAATTGAATGAATCAGCTTTAAAGTACAATAAAGCCCAACATTTCTAGACATAATCTCCCACCACAAAGGAGAGACAACAGAGATATACAAAGCCAAAACAAATGTGTAGGAGAAAGCAATTACAAAGCAGTCAAACAGAGCTGGAAAGTAACCTGAACAACATGAAAAAACAAGGGAAAAAATGAGTACAAACAAGGCAGGACAATTTAAATCTACAGGAGGACATAGAAGCATCAGAAACATGGACAGGGAAAGAAATCAAGGCATACCTAACTCAGATGGAACGGAATATTAGAGAAGACATGAGACAGCAAGTCCAAGCATTGAAAGTATATTTTGAAAACGAACTAAACAAACAAATTCAAACTGCAAAGAACGAGCTTTACCAGGAGATAGAGATTAAAAAAAAAAAAAACAGTAATCCTAGAAATGCAAGAAACCATAAACCAGATTAAAAACTCTAACGAGAATATTACAAATAGACTAGATCAAGTAGAAGTCAGAACATCAGATAATGAAGACAAAGTTTATCAACTTGAAAAGAATATAGTCAACACAGAAAAGATGCTTAAATCTCACGAGCAATCTATCCAAGAGATATGGGATGTCATAAAAAAAACCAAATCTGAGAGTCATTGGGATAGAAGAAGGCACAGAGGATCAAACCAAAGGAATGGACAACTTATTAAATGAAATAATCCTAGAAAACTTCCCAGAGATGAAAGATGGGATGGACTGCCAAATCCTGGAAGCCTACAGGACCCCAAACATCCAAAACCGTAATAGACCAACTCCAAGACATATAATTATGAAGATAGCTAACATACAGAACTAGGAGAGAATATTAAAAGCTACGAGAGAAAGGAGGCAGATTACATTCAGGGGTAAACCAATTAGGTTAACGACTGATTTTTCATCACAGATTTTGAAAGCGAGAAGATCCTGGAACAACGTGTTTCAAACGCTGAAAAATAATGGATTCCAACCAAGAATACTGTATCCAGCAAAATTAAGCTTCAGATTTGACAATGAAATTAAAATCTTTCACGATAAACAAAAGCTAAAAGAATTCGCAGCCAGAAAACCAGCACTGCAAAGCATTTTGAGCAAAATACTACAAGAAGAGGAATTGAAAAATAGTGCCCAAAACTAACAGTGGGAGGTATCTCAGTAAAGGGGAAGAAAAATAACCAAAGAGGAAAAACTAGCCAAACTAAAATAAATAAACATGACTGGAAGTACAAACCATATTTCAATTGTAACCTTAAATGTTAATGGCTTAAATTCACCCATCAAGAGACATAGGCTAGTAACCTGGATTAAAAAAACAAATCCAACAATATGCTGCCTTCAGGAGACTCATATGATAGGAAAAGACATACACAGGCTGAAGGTGAAAGGTTGGGAAAAATCATACCACTCACATGGCCCTCAGAAGCAAGCAGGAGTGGCCATACTCATATCGAATAAAATCAACTTCAAACCTAAGTTAATCAAAAGGGATAAAGAAGGACACTATATACTGTTAAAAGGAACCATCCACCATTAAGACATAACAATTATCAATTTCTATGCACCAAACAATGGTGCTGCAACGTTCATAAAACAAACTCTCCTCAAGTTCAAGAGTCAAATAGACCACAACACAATAATTATGGGGGACTTCAACACACCGCTCTCGCCATTGGACAGATCCTCTAGACAAAAGCTGAACAAAGAAACTATAAAACTCAATAACGCAATCAATAACCTAGACTTAACTGACATATATAGAATATATCAACCATCATCAAGTGGATACACGTTCTTCTCAGCAGCACATGGATCCTACTCAAAGATAGACCATATATTATGCCATAGGGCGACTCTCAGTAAATATAAAGGTGTGGAGATAATACCATGCACCATATCTGATCATAATGGAATGAAACTGGAAATCAATGATAAAAGAAGGAAGGAAAAATCCTACATCACATGGAAAATGAACAATATGTTACTGAATGATCAATGGGTTACAGAAGACATAAAGGAGGAGATAAAAAAATTCTTAGAGACAAATGACAATACAGACACAACATACCGGAATCTATGGGACATAATGAAAGCAGTTTTAAGAGGGAAATTCATTTCTTGGAGTTCTTTCCTCAAAAAAAGTAAAAAAACAACAAATAAATGAACTCACACTACACCTCAAAAACCTAGAAGAGGAAGAGCAAAACAACAGCAAATGTAGTAGAAGACAAGAAATAATTAAAATTAGAGGAGAAATCAACAAAATTGAAACAAAAAAAAACCATGGAAAAAAATGAAAAAACTAAAAGTTGGTTCTTTGAAAAAATAAATAAGATTGACAGGCCCTTAGCCATGCTAACGAAGAGAAGAAGAGAGAGAACTCAAATTACTAACATACTGGATGAAAAAGGCAATATCACAACAGACACTACAGAAATACAGAAGATAATTAGAAAGTATTTTGAAACCCTATATTCCAATAAAATAGAAGATAATGAAGATATTGATAAATTTCTTAAGTCATACGATCTACCCAGATTGAGTCAGGAAGACACACACAATTTAAACAGACCAATAACAAAAGAAGAAATAGAAGAAGCCATCAAAAGACTACCAACCAAAAAAAGCCCTGGACCGGATGGGTATACAGCGGAGTTCTACAAAACCTTTAAAGAAGAATTAATACCAATACTTTTCAAGCTATTTCAAGAAATAGAAAAAGAAGGAGTTCTTCCAAATTCATTCTATGAGGCCAACATCACCCTGATCCCGAAACCAGACAAAGACACTTCAAAGAAAGAAAACTACAGACCAATATCTCTAATGAACTTGGATGCAAAAATTCTCAATAAAATCCTGGTGAATCGAATACAAAAGCATATCAAAAAAATTGTGCATCATGATCAAGTAGGATCCATCCCTGGGATGCAAGGCTGGTTCAATATACAGAAATCAATAAATTTAATCCACCACATCAATAGACTTAAAGACAAGAACCATATGATCATCTCGATAGATGCAGAAAAAGCATTCGACAAAGTACAGCATCCCTTTATGTTCAAAACATTAGAAAAACTAGGGATAACAGGAACTTACCTCAACATGGTAAAAGCTATATATGCTAAACCTCAGGCTAGCATCATCCTAAATGGAGAAAAACTGCAGGCATTTCCTCTAAAATCTGGAACAAGACAGGGATGCCCTCTATCACCACTTCTATTCAATCTAGTTCTTGAAATACTAGCTAGAGCAATTAGACAGACAAAAGAAATTAAAGGCATAAAAATAGGAAAAGAAGAACTTAAATTATTGCTATTTGCGGATGACATGATAATATGTTTAACAGACCCAAAAGGGTCTACAAAGAAACTGCTAGAGTTAATAAATGAATTCAGCAAAGTGGCAGGATATAAAATCAACACGCATAAATCAAAGGCATTCCTGTATATCAGCAACAAAACTTCTGAAATGGAAATGAGGAAAACCACTCCATTCACAATATCCTCAAAGAAAATAAGATACTTGGGAATCAACCTAACAAAAGAGGTGAAAGATTTATACAATGAAAACTACAGAACCCTAAAGAGAGAGAGAGAAGAAAATCTTAGAAGATGGAAAAATGTACCGTATTCATGGATAGGCAGAACTAACATCATCAAAGTGGCGATATTACCCAAAGTTCTCTACAGGTTTAATGCGATGCCAATCAAAATCCCAACGGCATTTCTTGTAGAAATAGATAAAGCAATCATGAAATTCATATGGAAAAACAAAAGACCCAGAATAGCAAAAGCAATTCTAAGCAGGAAGTGTGAATCATAGTGATACCAGAGTTCAAACTGTACTACAAAGCAATAGTAACAAAAACAGCGTGGTACTGGTACCAAAACAGGCAGGTGGACCAATGGTACAGAATAGAGGACACAGAAACCAACCCACAAAAGTACAACTTTCTTATATTTGATAAAGGGGCTAAAAGCATGCAATGGAGGAAGGATAGCATCTTCAACAAATGGTGCTGGGAAAACTGGAAATCCATATGCAACAAAATGAAACTGAATCCCTTTCTCTCGCCATGCACAAAAGTTAACTCAAAATGGATCAAGGACCTAGATATCAAAATAGAGACACTGCGTCTGACAGAAGAAAAAGTTGGCTACGATCTACATACTGTGGGGTCGGGCTCCAAATTCCTTAATAGGACGCCCATAGCCCAAGAGTTAATAACAAGAATAAACAAATGGGACTTACTTAAACTAAAAAGGTTTTTCTCAGCAAGAGAAACAATAAGAGAGGTAAATAGAGAGCCTACATCCTGGGAACAAATTTTTACCCCTCACACTTCAGATAGAGCCCTAATATCCAGAATATACAAAGAACTCAAAAAATTAAACAATAAGATAACAAATAACCCAATCAACAAATGGGCCAAGGACCTGAACAGACACTTCACAGAGGAGGACATACAATCAATCAACAAGCACATGAAAAAATGCTCACCATCTCTAGCAGTCAGAGAAATGCAAATCAAAACCACTCTAAGATACCATCTCACTCCAGTAAGATTGGCAGCCATTATGAAGTCAAACAACAATAAGTGTTGGCGAGGATGTGGGGAAAAGGGTACACTTGTACACTGCTGGTGGGACTGCAAATTGGTGAGGCCAATTTGGAAAGCAGTATGGAGATTCCTGGGAAACCTGGGAATGGATCCACCATTTGACCCAGCTATCGCCCTTCTCGGACTATTCCCTGAGGATCTTAAAAGAGCGTACTATAGGGATACTGCCACATCAATGATCATAGCGGCACAATTCACAATAGCTAGACTGTGGAACCAACCTAGATGCCCTTCAATAGACGAATGGATAAAAAAAATGTGGCATCTATACACAATGGAGTATTACGCAGCACTAAAAATGACAAAATCATAGAATTTGCAGGGAAATGGATGGCATTAGAACAGATTATGCTAAGCGAAGCTAGCCAATCCTTAAAAAACAAATGCCAAATGTCTTCTTTGATATAAAGAGAGCAACTAAGAACAGAACAGGGAGGAAGAGCATGAGGAAAAGATTAACATTAAACAGAGACGAGTGGGGGTAGAGAAAGGGAGAGAGAAGGGAAAGCATATGGAAATGGTAGGAGACCCTCAATGTTACACAAAATTACATATAAGAGGTTGTGAGGGGAAAGGGGGGGGGGAAACAAGGGAGAGAAGTGAACAACAGCAGATGAGGTAGAGAGGGAAGATGAGAGGGGAGGGGAGGGGGGATAGTAGGGAATAGGAAAGGCAGCAAAATACAACAGTCACTAATATGGCATTATGTAAAAATTGTGAATGTGTAACTGATGTGATTCTGCAATTTGTATTTGGGGTAAAAATGGGAATTCATAACTCACTTGAATCAAATGTATGAAAGAAGATATGTCATGAGCTTTTTAATGTTTTGAACAACCAATAAAAAAATTTAAAAAAAAAGAAAATTTTGAAAAGAAAAGAAAAAATAAATAAATAAATAAATAAGTCTAGATTCAAAAACCTTCATGGCAAACATTCGGTTCTCTGGGAAGCAGAATTCTTAACCAAGATGAGTAAGAAGGATGATAATTAAGTACTACCTCAGGGATCAAACCTGTGGAAAAGGAGGGAAATGAAGCAGGTTTTGACACAGGAAGAAACTGAACTATGATACAGGTCTAGCAACAGTCTTGATTGACCCCACTGGGACTTCTGGAACTAGAATGGCCCTTCAGAGTTATTCCGAGTTAAGCCAAAATGGCCAGACCTTGATAGTTCTACAGCAGGCATTGGGAAGGGTATTACCATAGTCAGGCTAGCTCCCTGCATCTGAGGTAGTCTCTGAAGTTGTACTCCCCAAAACTAGGGCAATAAGCTTTCATAAAAGAGAGGTTTGTGTGACATATCATATTATAGATGCTCCTTGACTTAAAATGGAGTTATATATAAAAAAAACCACCACCATACCTGAAAATATCATAAAACAAAAATGTATTTAATACATCAACCTCCTGAACATTATAGTAGCAATACTGCATTGTTTTTCTTTTTCATCCTCATGATTATAAGACTGACTGAAAGTTGTAGCTCACTGTTGCTTCTTCCAATATTAAAAGAAGCATTATACTGTATATTGCAAGCCTAAGAAAAGATCAAAATTCAAAATTTAAAGTACAGTTTCTACTGAATATGTATTACTTTCACACCATCATAAAGTCAAAAAAATCGCAAAGCTGAATCATTATAAGTTGGATACTGTCTGTATCTACTATATAGGGCAAATTTTTGTAGAGATATAAGAAACAAAAATCTTCAACCATGACAGAAATTTTAGTTATATATGTTTTTATCAAGGTTTATATCATTTATTCCTCCACTCCATTCAGATGTCTATACAAATGTCAGGCCTTCAGGATTTTCCCTGACCAATCTATCTAAAATAGCTTCCCTTTACTATGTTTTATTTTTTTCATGGCGCTACCTGACCTTTTAATATATTTTTGTTTATTTCACTTCCATTGGACTACAACTTATAGTACAGTGCAACTTTATCTTGTTCACCAATTTATCTTCAGGGTCTACAATAATGTGGAAGAGGATAACATATGAGTAGAATATCCTTTATCCAAAATTCTTAAGACCAAAAGGAAATTTGTTCAGATTTTGGAATATCGGCTTTTACTGAGTTTCAAACCTGCCAGTCTTTGAACTGGAACTATACAGTTGACTTCCCTGGGTCTCTAAGCTTGTCAGCTGCAGATCTTGGAATTTGTCAGTCTCCCCATCAGCATAAGAGGAAATTCCTTTAATTAATAAATATATGTATGTTTATATATATATATATATATATATATATATATATATATATATATATATATATCTCACACATACACACATACATACATATATATAAAAACATATCATGTCATCATCTCTGGAAAACCCTAACAAATACAGTCATCTTACTTAAAAGAAAAAATGTCCAACAATGAAAGTAAACTATAAATAGAACCCTAATTAATAAATGTATATGTTGTCATTCTCTGCAAAGAACATTAACTATCAGTTGGAACTTATCTGCCAAATGTATTGTTTTTTGTGGGTTTTTTGGATTGGTTTTTGAGAAATAAAGTGTCTTGCAAAGGTCTCCATCTCTTAAGAGAAGGAAATCCAAAAATCTAAAGATAGAAGTATAAAATCTTATACATAACTGCAATCAACTTAATACATTCCAATATTTATTTAAAATTCAAAGGCTGTCAATAAGCCAAAAAGATACTAGTATAATGACACCTTTATCCAAATGTAGTGCCAAAATATCTTTAAATGCAAAGAAATAGTTTTCAGATAAAAGACCTCTTAGGAGTCTACATGCCTATGTTCTCCTTCCATTATTGTGAATAATCAAAAACCAACTGGTTTCAAGTGGAACATTTAAGTTGACCTCTTCAGATAGTATTTCATCCAAATCATTTTGAGACACAGAAATGTTGCAGACATTGTACTACTTCTTGGAAATCTGCATTTAAATGATTGCCTCCTCATGAGCAAATGCCTATTTATGTACACAAAGTAATCTAGCTTACTTTGTGTGAATTTAGATGGTTTTGCTCTGTGACTGATGATTAATATGAAGCCTATAAAGTTTATTTGTTTTAAGCAATAGAAACAAAAAAATAATATTCCATTTGAAATATATTGCCACCTAGATTTTAAAATTCAAATATATACATTAGAAAACAATTCTTTATCCCTTGCCTAAAAGAATAGCATACATAAGAAGTCATAAATATTATCCACAATGAAAACATTTTCTAAACTGCCAAATTTTTTTTTAATTTCTATATACACAGATTTTGAAGATAAAAAGTAAACACTTGGTCCTTGAAGTATCTATAATTTTTCTCAGAAACATGACAAACTTATCCCAGTTTATTCCTAGCTAAAAGGAGTACTTCTATTTACCCAAAGGAAAATGTAGAACTTAACACTTTTGCTCCCTATAAGATAATAAATCCTGATAATGGGTTAATTATGAAGTGCCAAAATGTGCTATTTCTTCATTAAAATAATAGAAATATATTGTTTTAATGAACTGTTCTATGATAAATATAAATATTTTTCTGATATAAAAAAGGGAGGAGCCAGACACAGTGCTGCGTTCCTGTAATCCCAGCAACTAGGGAGGCTGAGGCAGGAGGATAGAGAGTTCAAAGCCAGCCTCAGTAAAAGCGAGGCGCTAAACAACTCAGTGAGACCCTGTCTCCAAATAAAATTAAAAATAGGGCTGGGGATGCGGCTTAGTGATTGAGTGCCCCTAAGTTCAATCCCCGGTACCAAACAAAAGGCAGAGAGGTCAAAAATTTTCCTAATGTTCTTGTCACTTAACATTTTTTTAATCAATTTTCTCCTCTCCAAATCAGAGCCATCCCTAACAATGTAAGAAAATATACCTCTTGGTAAACTTGGATGACCCAGTTTGGTTAAGTACACATAGTAAAACTCCTGTAGACAGAATAACATCATCTTTTAGCTTGGAATATGTTATGGACTGAGTTGTGTACCCTCAATATTCATATATTGAACCTTCAACCTATTACCTTAGAATAACTATACTTGATAAAAGGACTTTTATAGGAGTAATTAATTTACAGTGAGGCTATTAGAATGTGCTCTGATACAATCTGACTGTATCCTGTATCTGGTGTCCTAATAAGAAGTGAAGATGAGAATATACAGACACCAGTGATGCACAGAAAAGAAGTTATATGAAGTCTAGCAAAAAAGTAGCCATCTGAAACCCAAGAAGAAAGGCTCAGGAGAAATCAAATTTACTTACTTGGTCTTGAACTTCCATCCGCCAAAACTGTAAAAAAATTAATTTCTGTTGCATGGGCACCCAGCCTAGGATATTTCATTATGGCAACCCTTTCATAGTAATATAAAATATATATTATATATTTTTAAAATAAAATTTTAAAAGTATATATGTTTTAAAGTAAAATTGGTATATTGTTACCAATAAAGCTTACACAATCTTGACATCCTAAGGGAAAAAGGGTATATAAATTCACCAACTAAAATTCAGTTAAGAGAACATGATAACAAAATAATACTGAATATTTCACAAGTTCTACACTGGTTTCTAGAGACTGCTGATTTGAATACATATAATCCAACACAGTCCTTCCCGATCCAATAAAGTAGCCATTTCCTTTGAAATGGGATTCAAAAACAAATGAAACATGATCTTTACACTATTTTGATGCTAGTTAAAAAAGAAAATTTTTAAAGAGGTGTGTAGCACACTCATGAAAATACAGGTTTTGCATTCCTAATTCAAAAGCCTGAAATTCAGATTTTGGAGCATTTTGGATTTCAGAGTTTTGGGGTTGGGGATGCCCAACTGGTAAAGTCTATGCAATATTTCAAAATCTAAAAAAACTATGAAATCTGAAACACTTCTGATGCCAAGAATTTCAAAAGATATGGGATAGTCAACCCAGATAGAAACAGACAAAATTATTATCTAATTATTATCTAATGTGTAATAATAATTCAATCACTTAATTTAATGTATGATTAAGTGATTGAATTATTTTATAAGCACTATGATTGAACTCATGTTTCATAAACATGCACATACATTAATAGAGTGTGTACACATTCAGTATGAAATTAAAAAGCAATGCTACCACAATAAAGGTTGCCTAGGCCTGAAATTATTCAAAATTTACCCAAGAAGACTAAAGGGAGCAAATTTCAATCAATAAAAAGAAGCTCACACTAAATTCTATGAGTTTGATTATTTGTTTATTGAGGTGACATTCATATAACATAAAATTAATGTTTTTATGAGCGGTTTCATGGCATTTAGTATATTCACAATGTTATATAGTCACTATTTCTATCTAGTTCTAAAACATTTTATCACCCCAAAAGAAAACCCCATACCCAGCAAACACCCCCACCAATCCCCTTGGCTACTATCATTCTGCTTTCTATACCCATTATCTATTCTGGATATTTCATATAAATGAAATCATGTGATATGAGATCTTTTTTGTCTGGCTTCTTTCACTTAGAGTAATGTTTTGGGTATTCACCTATGCCATAACATATCTTAGTATTTCATTCCTTTATATGCCTGAATATTCCACTAAATGGACAAACCACATTTATTTATCCATTCAGCAGTTGATAGACATTAGGATTGTTTACACTTTTCAGCTAGGAATAATATTCCTATGAACACTCATGTACAAGCTTTTGTGTGGATAAATGTTTTCAGTTCTCTTGGGCATATATTTAGGAGTGGAATTGTTTGTTCATTCCATGATAGTTCCACATTTAACTTTTGGAGAAACTGACAAAATATTTTCTACACTGGCTTTACCAATTTATATTCCCACCAGAATATAGGAGGTTTCAAGTTCTCTACATCCTTATCAACACTTGATATTCCACCACCTCTCCACTTTTCATTATAGCAATCCTAGTTGGTATGAAGTAGTATTTCACCATGGTATATGTATATCATGTTGTAAGCATAATATACACATACCTGACATTTCAGTTCTAAGACTCACACAAGAAATTCCTAGCAATTAAACCAACTTATAAGATTCTTTTTATGTTTTTTTATTTTTTTTATTTTTGATTGTTTGTTTGTTTGTTTTTGAGACTGTGTCTTCCTAAGTTTTTCAAGGCTTCACTAAGTTTCTGAGGCTAGCTTTGAAATTATGATCCTCCTGCCTCAGCCTCCTGAGTCACTGGATTACAGGCATACACTACCATGCCCAGCAGAAATGTTAACATTCTTGAATAATGATAATTTCTCTGTCTTCAGATTTTATATATTTTTTTAAGTTGACTACTTTAAAAGCCTTCTTTAGGTTAGCTGACTTCTGGGAAGGCAGAACTTGAGATTTTCATCTCTAAGAAAGGCTACTCATATGAACAGCTATAAAATATCTTCGGAAGGCATAGGTAACCTGGTAAAGCATGTACCCTGGCATCACAATCTTCTTCCTCCCTTCTGTACCATGGATGCTTCAGTGACAGCAAAGGTGATACTTCTCCAGACAAGGAAACCTTAATTAGGAGAGAAAGATTATGGCCAATACTACATGACCACTGAGAAACAGTTTGTTGAGAGGGATAGAAATAGTCAAAAGCAAGGCACACATTAAAAAGTTAATGAGAGTGTACCTTTTTCCCCACATCCTCACCAACACTTATTGTTGTTTGTCTTCATAATAGCTGCCATTCTGACTGGAGTGAGATGATATCTTAGATTAGTTTTGACTTGCATTTCTCTGACTGCTAGAGATGTTGAACATTTTTTCATATATTTGTTGATTGATTGTATATCCTCTTCTGAGAAGTGTCTGTTCAGGTCCTTGGTCCATTTGTTTATTGGGTTATTTGGGGAGTTTTTTGGTACTTAGCTTTTTGAATTTTTTTATATACCCTAGAGATAGTGTTCTATCTGATGTGTGAGGGGTAAAAATTTGTTCCCAGGAAGTGGACTCTCGGTTCACCACACAAATTGTTTCTTTTGCTGAGAAGAAACTTTTTAGTTTGCTGGTGGGACTGCAAATTGGTGTAGCCAATATGAAAAGCAGTATGGAGATTCCTTGGAAATCTGGGAATGGAACCACCATTTGACTCAGCTATTCCTCTCCTCGGACTATACCCAAAGGACTTAAAAATAGCATACTACAGGGACATAGCCCCATCAATATTTATAGCAGCACAATTCACAATAGCTAAACTGTGGAGCCAACCTAGATGGCCTTCAGTGGATGAATGGATTAAAAAAAAAAAATGTGACATATATATACAATGAAATTTTTCTCATCAATGAAAGAAAATAAAATCAGGGCATTTGCAGGGAAATGGATGGTGTTGGAGAAGATAATGCTAAGTAAAGTTAGCCAATCCCAAAAAAACAAATACCAAATGTTTTATCTGATATAAGAAGGCTGACTCATAGTGCGGTAGTGAGGGTAGGGAGGGGGATCATGGGAGGAATAGATGAATTCTAGATAGGGCAGATGGGTGGGAGGGAAAGGAAGGGGGTAGGGGATTATCAAAGATGGTGGAATGTAATAGACATCATTATCCAAAATACATGTATGAAGACACAAATTGGTGTCAACATACTTTATATATAACCCAGAGATATGAAATATTGTGCTGTATATGTGTAATAAGAATTGCAATGCATTCTGCTGTCATTTATTTTTTTAAAAAATCAGTAGAAAAAAAAACTAGAAAAGTTAACTAGAGACGGGAGTGGCAGCACATGGGAGTGGTAGTCACTATAATCCCAGTGACTCGAGAGGCTGAGGCAGGAGGATCAAGAGTTCAAAATCAGCCTCAGCAAAAGCTAGGTACTAAGCAACTCATTGAGACCCTGTTTCTAAATAAAACACAAAATAGGGCTGGGGATGTGGCTCAGTGGTCAAGTAACCCTGGGTTCAATCCCCCATAAGCTCCACCCCACCAAAAAAAAAAAAAGTTAATTAGAGATCCTATATGTTACATCAGGTAGAAAAACAGATGTTTAATCAATGTTAAAGAGATTATCTTTGTATCAATCAATCATTTCAATTTTATGACATTCAGACTATATTGGTTAAAATAGGGCTTATATATTAAAAACCAAATAACTTCTAGCAAAGTCAGGAAATTATACTCACGTCTATGCTTACTTAAAGTATTGTACTGAAAATTATGAACCTTATTCTCTGCCTTTGCACATGAGGCAAGCTAATTTCTCCAAGTTACTACACAATATCATGTTCATTCTCTTGCCTGACTATAATCTCATCAAAGACACAAACAAACAAATTGGGAGTGGTGGCACACGCCTGTAATCTCAGGAGGATCGCAAATTCAAAGCCAGTCTCAGCAAAAGTGAGACACCAAGCAACTCAGTGAGACCCTGTCTCTAAATAAAATACAAAATAGGACTGGGTATGTGGCTCAGTGGTCAAGTGCCCCTGAGTTCAATCCCCAGTATGAAAAAAAATAAAAAAAGCAAACAAAAACACTGGTTTGGTACTAGACTTGAGTGAAACTCCTTTCAAGTTTGAAACTACTTGCCAGATCAAACTACTTTCATCTTTCAAGTTTCACTTTGAAAGATGCTACACAATCTCTAATGGTGAGAAACTGATATCAAGCACACTAGAAAGGAGGTTTTGTAGGTCAGATAGGCACAGACTGTGTAGGGATAGGCGTCTGAGTACCTCTGGAATCTAAGATGGGAAAGTCAAGGTTACAAAGGTGAAAAGTGAACAGATAGAACTAAGAAATTACACAGAATTTCTACATATGAGATACTGTCATCCATTTACAGTCTCCTATTTAAATATGTACTATTCCCAGGATTAGAGAAAGATAATTGCCAGAAGGAAACTATTTGTCATGATTTCTTGTAAAAAAGGAACTGTCCATCTTATTATAGGAGAAAATAAAAATGCTTTAATAGGATCATCTGTGGGGACCTCTACTAGTGAGACAATCCCATGTTTTCCATATAAAATATTATTGGCAGCTAAGAAAATATGCCTTTATACAGCAGGAAAAAAGTACAGGGGAAAAAGGATTCTCATGTCTCTAAATTAAAAGGAAGACCAGCTTTTATAAAGGCAGTAACTGAAATAACCCTTAGACCAATTACAGATTTTCAATATAATATAAGTAAAAAATAGAAGTATATTCCTAAGACATAAAATAAATAAAGCAGCTTAACAACTAATATATTTTCCATTCAAATAAAAAATCAATACTTTCATTAAAAAACATAACAATGCCTCTTTTAGTTTCGTCACTTCAAGTAAAAGGAGATCAATAGAAAAGCAGTCAGGGGTTAGTAGAAGAAAGCATATTTACAGGGGTGTTTCCTTGCTCTAACCAACAACAAACCAAAGTTTCTCAGCAACAATACAATATGAAAATCTTCAAAAATTCAATCAGGCCAACTATGATGCTTTAGTCAGAGGTTTTGGTCACTACCATTTTCATCCAAACAAATATTTCAAAACATAAGTTTCACTGAAGATTTTAATAACAACCATACTGTTTCAATATTACAGAAAAGAGGACAAGTGTTAAAATTAACCAGAGTCAAACCTGCAGAATCAATTTCATATCAGAAAGTATATATCCAGTCTTTTTTCATTGGCTGTTCAAAACATTACAAAGCTCTTGATATATCATATTTCATACATTTGATTCAAGTGGGTTATGAACTCCCATTTTTACCCCGTATACAGATTGCAGAATCACATCGGTTACACATCCACGTTTTTACATATTGCCATACTAGTGTCTGTTGTATTCTGCTATCTTTCCTGTCCTCTACTATCTCCCCCCCCCTCCCCTCCCATCTTCTCTCTCTACCCCATCTACTGTAATTCATTTCTCTCCCTTGATTTTTTTCCCTTTCCCTTCACTTCCTCTTATATGTAATTTTGTATAACAATGAGGGTCTCCTTCCATTTCCATGCAATTTCCCTTCTCTCTCCCTTTCCCTCCCACCTCTCGTCTCTGTTTAATGTTAATCTTCTTCTCATGCTCTTCCTCCCTGTTCTGTTTTTAGTTGCTCTCCTTATATCAAAGAAGATATTTGGCATTTGTTTTTTAGGGATTGGCTAGCTTCACTTAGCATAATCTGCTCTAATGCCATCCATTTCCCTGCAAATTCCATGATTTGTCATTTTTTAGTGCTGAGTAATACTCCATTGTGTATAAATGCCACATTTTTTTAATCCATTCATCTATTGAAGGGCATCTAAGTTGGTTCCACAGTGTAGCTATTGTGAATTGTGCTGCTATGAACATCGATGTAGCAGTGTCCCTGTAGTTCACTCTTTTAAGGTCTTCAGGGAATAGTCCGAGAAGGGCAATAGCTGGGTTAAATGGTGGTTCCAATTCCCAGGTTTCCCAGGAATCTCCATACTGCTTTCCAAATTGGCAGCACCAATTTGAAGTCCCACCAGCAATATACAAGTGTACCCTTTTCCCCACATCCTCGCCAGCACTTGTTGCTGTTTGACTTCATAATGGCTGCCAATCTTACTGGAGTGAGATGGTATCTTAGGGTGGTTTTGATTTGCATTTCTCTGACTGCTAGAGATGGTGAGCATTTTTTCATGTGCTTGTTGATTGATTGTATGTCCTCCTCTCAGAAGTGTCTGTTAGGGTCCTTGGCCCATTTGTTGATTGCGTTATTTGTTTTCTTATTGCTTAATTTTTTGAGTTCTTTGTATACTCTGGATATTAGGTCTCTAGCTGAAGTGTGAGGAGTAAAGATTTGTTCCCAGGATGTAGGCTCCCTATTTACCTCTCTTATTGTTTCTCTTGCTGAGAAAAAACTTTCATCATTCTAAATGGAGAAAAACTGAAGGCATTCCCTCTAAAATCTGGAACAAGACAGGGATGCCCTCTCTCACCACTTCTATTCAATATAGTTCTCGAAATACTGGCCAGAGCAATTAGACAGACAAAAGAAATTAAAGGCATTAAGATAGGAAAAGAAGAACTTAAATTATCACTATTTGCGGCTGATATGATCCTATACCTAGAAGACACAAAAGGGTCTACAAAGAAACTACTAGAGCTAATAAATGAATTCAGCAAAGTAGCAGGATATAAAATCAACACGCATAAATCAAAGGCATTCCTGTATATAAGCGACAAATCTTCTGAACTGGAAATGAGGAAACCACCCCATTCACAATATCCTCAAAAAAAATAAAATACTTAGGAATCAACCTAACAAAAGAGGTGAAAGATTTATACAATGAAAACTACAGAACCCTAAGGAGAGAAACAGAAGATCTTAGAAGATGGAAAAATATACCCTGTTCATGGATAGGCAGAACTAACATCATCAAAATGGCGATATTACCAAAAGTTCTCTATAGGTTCAATGCAATGCCAATCAAAATCCCAACGGCATTTCTTGTAGAAATAGATAAAGCAATCATGGAATTCATATGGAAAAATAAAAGACCCAGAATAGCAAAAGCAATTCTAAGCAGGAAGTGTGAATCAGGAGGTATAGCCATACCAGATTTCAAACTGTACTACAGAGCAATAGTAACAAAAACAGCATGGTACTGGTACCAAAACAGGCGGGTGGACCAATGGTACAGAATAGAGGACACAGAGACCAATCCACAAAATTACAACTATCTTATATTCGATAAAGGGGCTAAAAGCATGCAATGGAGGAAGGATAGCATCTTCAACAAATGGTGCTGGGAAAACTGGAAATCCATATGCAACAAAATGAAACTGAATCCCTTTCTCTCACCATGCACAAAAGTTAACTCAAAATGGATCAAAGAGCTTGATATCAAATCAGAGACTCAGAGTCTGATAGAAGAAAAAGTTGGCTCCGATCTACATATTATGGGGTCGGGCTCCAAATTCCTTAATAGGACACCCATAGCACAAGAGTTAAAAACAAGAATCAACAAATGGGACTTACTCAAACTAAAAGTTTTTTATATCCAGTCTTTTTATTTGTTCTAATTAGTTATATGTGACAGTAGAATGCATTTTGGCACACTGTACACAAATGGAACATTACTTCTCATTCCTCTGGATGTACATGGTGCTGAGTCACATCAGTAGTATAATCATACATGTAAATAGGGTAATAATGTCTCATTCTACTGTTCTTCCTATCTCTCCCACCCACCCCTCCCCGATGTCCAGTTTTTAATAAATTTAGTATGATAAACAGTATATGGAACTGAATTGAGGAAAAGTATAGGCATGTCAGGAATCCTAATTCCTACTCGTGGTTTTTTCAGATAAGGCCTGTATGTAATTGAGCATATTACTTCCAATTTTTAGGGCTTGGTTTTCCATCTATAACATGAAGCATCTGTCCAGGACTATATTTTGATTCCTGTCAATCTTTAAAACTATATGACATGAAGCTGGGCGGGGTGGCAAACATCTATAATCCCAGTGTGTCGGGAGGCTGAGGCAGGAGGATCTCAGAGTTTAAAACCAGCCTCAGCAATTTAGCAAGACTCTAAGCAACCCTGTCAGATGCTGTCTCTAAATAAAAATTTAAAAGGGCTGGAGATGTGGATCAGTGATTAAGTGCCTCTGAGTTCAATCTCTAGTACCAAATAAATAAATAAATAAATGACATAATTTAACAGGATCACTTTCTAACTTCCTAACATATACATAATGACTACATACTCTTTGGGTGGGGGGGAGGAGTAACCAGGAATTGAACTCAGGGGCACTCGACCAATGAGCCACATCTCCGGCCCTTAGCAGCTGGGATTACAGGCCTGCACCACTGTACTAAGCCAACTATGTACTCTTGACAGGATCATAATTAAAGTGTTCTCATTTCCATACTTATATCACTGCTTAAATTAAGCTCTAATACCTGAAAAAATTATCAAACATTTCCTTTATAAAAATCAAAATACTTTCTTAAATTCAGTATAACTACTAGCTTTTGCCTATGTAAAACCCAAGACTTCCTGTTAATTCTAGCAGAAAATGAATATATGTACTTTACTTTCTGGCATTAAAGATTTTCTTAGCACAGGCTATTTAATATAACATGCCAAATGAGAAAGGCAAAAAATAACAAGGTCTTTGTAGATCCCTACCATCATATGTTGAAAGAACAAATGATCCATAATGGTAAGGATTCCCTTGTATAGGATGCTTTCAACATCAGTTCAGGAATGTTATAGAAATACCTGAAGCATCAACAATGATCAATAATATAGAGAGATGTCAAAAATCAATTATTATATTGCCATTTATAACCATGCTTTTTAGTTTAATACTAAATTCATAAAAGAAAACTGAAAACTCATCCTCTTATAGAAGGTTCTTACAGAAGCCCATTCTAGACCAGAACAACACTGATTATTACAGGAGATAAGCTAGAGCTAGGCCATTCAGGGTGTCTGGAAGAAGGCTGGAATAAAAATTAAAATCTGGCTGGGCATGGTTGTACAAGTCTGTAATCTCAGCAGCTCAGAAGACTAATGCAGGAGGATTGCAGGTTTAAAGTTAACCTCAGCAACAATGAGGCTGTAAGCAACATAGTGAAACCCTGTCTCAAAATAAAAAATAAAAAGGGCTGTGGATGTGGCTTAGTGGTAAAGCATGCTTGGGTTCAATCCCTGACACAATAAAACAAAGAAAAAGAAAAAAATGAAAGTCTAGAGAAGTTTTTTCTTAGCAAGAACTACAGTGAAAGAAAGGACTAATGACTTTCCTCCATTGTTAGCTCCCCATTGAAATATTAGAGTAAAAAGTTCTATTCAGATATCCAAAGGAGTGCTTTGAGTGAGCCAGAAAATCCCCAAATTTTTCCAAAAGAGGATTTCTATTTCTCCATAGCTAAGTAGTAATGGGAATAGGTGAATGTTTAGGGTGACTATTTAAGGTTATAAATTACTATGCAGAAAGGATGCTAGTGACAAAGTCCAACAAATTCATCATTTGAGACTCAGACTCAAATCCTCTGAGTTCTACCATATCACCTAATACCTTATAAAATTTGAAGAAGTTCTAGATATCATCAAGAAAAAATTCAATAGATTTAATATAAAAAAAGAAAACCTTTAGTACAATCAAAACTCATAAATAAATCAAAAAAGATATTATAAGTAGCGAATATTACAAATCACTAATATATTACTGTATTCATTTTCTCATGGATAGCAAACTGCTACAAATTTAATAGCTCTAAACAACCCATTTATTAACGCACATTTCTGTAGGCCATAAACACAAAGAAAACTGTACTTTCAAAGGAGTACTGCAGTCAGAATTTCTAAAGTAAGATCAGAAGATTATCAGAATAACCTTAAAGGCATGTGTACCATATAACATAACCTAATCATGAAAATAATCATCAAATTTATGGTCCAAGAGATTACCAGGAGCGAGTATACTCAGAGGGGTAAAGGGAATCTTGAGGCTCATCTTAGACTACCATAATTATAAAAGAAGGTTTCATAATTTTGTGAAAAAAACATATTTCAAAATGCCAAATATAAATCAGAAGTGACATGAGCAAACAATGCACATTTGAGAATTTGCACATTTGAGAAGAGAATTTATTGGGAAATAATTGATAAGAAAAATCAAGTGCCACAAACATATTAGTACTTCTTAGCCTGCCCATACAATCATTATTTCTACAAATACTTCCTAAATACTAACAATGGGCCAGACATGCTACAAGCTATTGGAGGTATATAAATTTATAAAACAGTCCCTGATCTCAGAAAGTTCTTGATCTGATAAATCACCATAATGAGAGAATATATTATTTGGTAAAAGCACTTTAATAACAACTGAGAAGACAAAATCCTCTAAATAATTCACTACTACAGGTGAAGGCCTCAGTTTGACAGAATGAATAGAATAGTTCACTATCTCAAATTACAAGCTACATCAGGAACAATACTTGTCATTAAAGCAGTCTTCCCAATATTCATAAATCTGACTCACTCGATTCTCAAATTACATCATTTCTATCACAATGCAAGGTAATCTAGTCATTTCTAACCTATGTAGATCAGTAAATCTACAGATATAAAATTTGGGTCATTAATAGGTTAGCCTGTGTTATATTTGAATAATATCCCAATAGAAGTTTACTTACTGGATCTCAAATTCCCTAAGGGAAAAAAATCAGAATCACCACCATTTATGTATTTCTATGTTTGTTCTATTTTATTTTATTTGGACTTTTTTTCTCAGTTCTTACCAAGAATGGCCACATGTATGTGGCACTGAAGAAAAATATTCAACTCTCAATTAACATTTAAACTCCTAGAACTTTTGAAAGCAGAACTAAAGCAATATGATCTTCTAATTGATAAACACAGCAGCAACTTCTGATGCCCACTAAAGTTTGACACAAACAATTCTCTAATAGAAAGAAAGTAAAATATGACCCAAGGATTTTTTTTCTAATTTTGGCTTGATTCCCAAGGGCTAGTACTAGACTCAGTGACCATTTTCCATCAAAAGTAGAAAACAAAGTCCAATTGTAGAAATGACAAGGTTGCAGGTCTGCACTATATTTCAGGAGAAAATGCCAAAGACTCAGCAAGGGGATTTGGGAAGGATGGCAGGCTGATTCAACACAGATCCCCTCTAGATTATGAAGCTACTACTTTAAAAACCCTGGTCATAGAATAATAGGCAAAATTTTCCTGACATATGTAATCAATGACAGGGTTATCCCATTTTGTGGTTTTTTTTTTTTTTTTTTTTTGTCATCTTGATTATTTTTCATTGACTTAAATTCTTTTGAAGGTACCTCAGGGTTTGAAAAATTATAAAAAAATTCCCCAGTGTCCCTTCCTGGAGTTATATCATAGATCTTATTGATCTTGTGCCCTCTTCTTCATTTTTCAAATTCCTTCTTAGAAATGATTTGTTATCAGCTTCCCTCAATCTTTTTATAAAATGTAACAGTTCATGTCAGGGTGCAACTAATCTCCTCTAACACTTCATCCTCATCATGCTCTCAGAGTTACAGATACCTAGAGAAGATGACATATAAGGGAGAGGTGCCTATCTCCAGGCTTTGGACAATCAATCACTCTATCATCGTCTATTGTATTCTTTTGTTCTGTCATTTTTTTACAGGACACATTTGCTTTTCAAGGATCAATATTCAATTTAACTTTCTACGCACTATACATCAAATCTTTAAAAGGTGAAGAAAATGTGTTCCTAGTTTTGAAGTTATTTTAAACTATAGCCAGGTCCTAAGCCAACACCAACTAATGAATCACGTCCCTGTGAAATCCAAGCAGAGTCAGAGTGTAACCTATAAAAGGCAGGTCACCTTTCTTCCTTATTGTTAGGAACATTACTTTAGTAGATATTTTTAAGTAAAATAATGAGTTTAAAAAAGATATTTCTAAAGTACTTAAAACCTAATACCTTTAAGAAATAATTTCTTTTTTTCATTATTTCTTGCTAGGAATGCTATAAACATATTCAAAACCTTATGGGTTTTCTATATGTAAAGATATAATTATATTCACAAGGTCATCTAACATTTTAGTGGTTATTTCACCAATGAATAAAATTAATAATTAAATTTAGAAATTTTCTTACATGAATAAACTTTAAAAATTCAATGTTATAATTATATCATCAGATACTACAACCATATAAATATTTTAAGAAAGAACTGGATAAACCAAATGGAACCATTAAGAAAACCTGGTTTCTGCATTTAAAATAATTTATTTCTAAGTATCCTCACAAAGCTTAAGATGGTCTCTTCAACCCAGCAGTGTTGGACATGTTTCTGAATTAATTTCCACCTGAAAACCCTTGGGATGAAAATTCTAACTGTGTGATAAATTAAGTTGCCAAATGAAATGGATTAGCGATCAGTGAAACTGCCTGATAAGCTGTCAGATCCATTTTAGATTGGTATTCATCCTCTTTCTCCACCTGTTCATTAAGCTCCAAGTTCATGGCAACTCTAGTCACTGATTGCACATTAATAGGCTGTTTATATGGGAAGATGTAGTTAGCCTAGTCAACATCCGTATACTTCTACATTCATTTAAACATTTCTCTGGTTATTTATTCTATTCATAATCCCAGTGTGGGAAAATATAACTTACTTTGAAGTTTAATTTTGGACATGACAGAGATGTGATGTGTCATAAAATTAAAACTTAACAAAGCAAATCACATTGCACTTCAAAGTTAAAAGAAGCTATGGAAATTTTTATACCATAACTTTGCTTCTTCAAAAATATAAAAATGGAATGTGTAGTGAAAAAGTTGCTGCCTTTGTACTGATACTTTGTCAAAATAAAATATTTATTTCTGTCTTATTTAAATGTAAACATTGATTGTTTCTGTAACTAGAAAGCTAAACTACAGAAGAATGCTGAAAAATAATTATCAACCTTCTTTTTTATCAAAATGATCAAATCTTCCTTTATAATAACACAAAATTTACCACTGTCAATCAAAAAACAGCAAATATGAAATACAAATAAGAATACTGTTCTACTCAAATATTAAGCATTGACTCTTTCATTTTTAAAAACAGGGTTCACTTCATAAAAGAAATCCCCATATTACATATAAACTATGGCTTTAATTGCAGAAAAAACAAGTAAACAAATAATTAAATAAGTACATTTATATTCAGTTGATTGAACAAAATGAATACCATCCAGTAGTTTTTTTAATACCTTTATTTTATTTATTTATTTTTATGTGGTACTGAGGATCGAACCTAGGGCCTCACACGTGCTAGGGGAGCACTCTACCACTGAGCTACAACCCCAGGCCCCATCTAGTAGTTTTAAAGTCCACAAAAGTAGAAGTTTCCATACTCATTTTAAAAAAGGAGAAAAAAATAACTTTTTTAGATATTTTTTAGTTGTATATGGACACAATATCTTTATTTATTTTTATGTGGTACTGAGGATCAAACCCAGTGCCTCACAGTGTGAGGCAAGCACTCTACCACTGAGCTACAGCCCCAACCCCAACTTTTTGAAATTAAGTTTACTATTACCTCCATCTATATTGTTCTGCTGTAATAGAATACCTGAGACTGGAAAATTTATAATGGTCATAAATTTATTTCTCATAGTTCTGGAGGCTGGAAAGTCCCAGACAGAGAAACCAACAAGTGGTTGGTGCTTTATTACTGTCTCCATAATATGTAGAAGACATCACATGGGAGAGAAATAAGAGAGGGAGAAGAATCAGGGGAAGAGGGGGAAAATAAAGTGTAAGTACATAGGCAATCTCATCCTTTCATAAGGAACCAATTCTCTGCATAAATGACTCCCATGCTAACAGTATTAATCCATTCATTGAGCAAAACCCATCTAATCACTCTTAAAAGTCATACCTCTCCAAAATGTTGTATTAGAGAGTAAGATTTCAATACATTAACTTTAGGGAACACAAACTGTGAAACCTTTATATGAAACAAAAAAATATATATTTATTTCATTAAATTTAATAGAACTGCACACCAAAAAATTTTTCAATTTTACTATGTAATTTTAAAAATTAAATTGTAAAAAGCAAAAAGAATGGTGTATTCCAAATAGCATGAAATGCCAGTTTGTATCATTATAAAGTTCAACTTTTATTTAAATTTAACTATAATCCACCTCACAAGCCATACAATTACAAGAACTGAACTTGTAAAAAGAGGATATGTTTATTCATTGTTAACTGCAGACAGAATTAGAATCTACTTTCCCCATGGCCCTCATAATGTAAATACTAACTGTATACCATCTTACAGGACTGGTTCCTTCCTCTACAGTCTTGGTCCAACTGTTTCCATCCACATGAAAAGTAGCATTGAGAAGACTTAGTAAACCTTCTGAAGCTGAAGATGAGAAAGCATAGCTGCTCTGTCTAATACAGCACCTATGGAGCTTCACTGATCCTAGGTCCAGGGGTGGACTTTACGATCATCTTACCTACAAAATCTTGAAATTTTAGAAAAACTATCCTCAGTGCCCTCTTTGAACCAAAATGGTAGCCATAAGATCTCCCCACTGCTAAGTGCTGTGCTAGGTGTAATATACCATGAAAGTGAAAAAAAATAATTCATCTCTCATTTTGAGGAACTTCAGTAACCATCTGACCCTACCATCTTAAATTTCAGGAAGAGAAGCAGCAGCATTAAAATTAAGCTACTTGGGTTTCTCAGTTTAGAAACATTCAGCATTGGATGTTACCCAGGCCTCAGCCAACCCGAACTCCATCATCCACTGCCTGCTGGTAAAATCCACCAAGTTACTTGTGGCCTACTAATGTCAATAAAATTTTATCAGTAAAATCCTGCGTTTTACTACACAAGGTAGTAGCAAAACCTATATTCCTTTTGTCTTAAAAAAAAGCAATTTAAAACAACATTGAAGTACAATTCATCAAATCCTATATTGAGCAAGTTTTATATCTTTTACACCTTGAGAGATATTTTAACCCTTCCATACTACCAGGTTACATATATCCAAAAATTTAAAAACTTTTATAACCCTACAATTTCACTTCAAAGAACTTATTCCAAAGAATAATTAAAGATTTTAGCACAGATTTCTCAGCTACAATGATATCTCAGCCTATCTATAATAGCAAAAAACATGAAACCATGTAAATTCCCAACAATCAGAGAGCAATTAAATGAATTAACATTCAAGCATATGATTAAATACTGTGCATCCATTAAAACTTATACATAAAATGATTACTGTATTTACAAACAAAAAATCAATCATCAGATACAAAATGTACTATTATACCAGTTTTATCAAAAAAATCTATGAAATAAAAAGAAAGAACCTGAAGTAAACAAATATGAACTTAACAATAATATGTATAGATGATGTTTTATTATTGTTTTCCCTTTTTTAACATATTAAGGTATATTTTTTAACCAGAAGAAAAGTATTCTTTTTTAAAAATTCAGTTGACCAGTATGTATATAACAAACAAAATATATTTCCCTAAGTGACACTGAATAATTCTCAAAAAGAGAAAAAAAAATCTCTAAATACAAAAAAAAAAAAAAAGCTCAAGCAGATGATGCTGCTTCCCCCTGCATTTTTTTTTCTTTTACTTTCTTATAAAAACTAAAAAAAAGTTCTGCACTTTGTTGCTATTTAACTCTAAGAGATATTTCCTTAAAAGTAGAGACAGGAGGGGTCAAAAATAGAAGAAAACTCCAGAGGGGAATTTCTTGGCAACCATCCATTCCCCTTGGCAATTATTTTCTCTTGAGAATTATCTTCTAATACTTTAAAGGATTTAATGTTTAATTTCAAAAATTACTTCAGAAAAAAATGAAGATCAGAAAAGCAAAATGACAGGCCAGAGAGCAGAAAAATATAACAAATAAGAAATGATGATTTAACACATTACAAAGCTTCATTTTTATTCATACTTTTACCCTGTCCTCATAGAAACTGTTTTCTAGTTATCCTCGCACTAGTTAAAAGAAAGACACTGAGATCCTAACAGCTAAAAGCTCAAATTTATCATTGCATACCTTACAAATTCATTAAAATATTACCATTTAACCTAAGTCATGCACTATTTTTCTAAAACTATAAAAAATACCAAATGCTTATGAGAATGCCCTGCTAATGAAAATATAAAGTTATACTTTCACTTTGAAAACCACAAGGCATTATCTACTAAGGCTTAAAGTGACTCCTATACCAGATAAAGACCCAATAGAAATACATATTTGTTTATAAAAATATATACATACACTATTATAAACACAAACATGTTAGAATGTTCACTGTAATACCAATAGACCCAAACTGGAAACTACCTAAATGCCCACTAATAGTAGACTGGGTATATAAATTGTGACATATTCACATAATGAAATATTAATACCAATGATAATTGTCTACATTGATACCAAACAGTATGCATCAATCTTGCCAGCATAAAGATGAAAAAAGTAGCCAAACAGTGAAGCATAAACAGTACATTGTTCTATTTATATAAAATACAAAATGAATCTAAAATGTAAAACTAATAAAACTAATTTATGCTGCTAGAAGTTAGAACAGTAACTACACTATTTTGTATCCACTACAGGATTTTATGGGAAACCAGGGAACTTTGCAATACTGATATTTTTTTTTAATCTGGATGTTAAATCATAAGTTACCAGTTTGTAAAAATTAACTGAGCTGTATACATTTGTATGTGTGTGTCATTTATTGCTCAACAAAAAGTTAAAAGAAAAATTATAATACAAGAACTCAAAAAAAAATTTTAGTGCTTTATTAGTACCAGGAAATTTCTTATATAGAATCAAATAATAGCTGTCAATCCTGTCCTTAAATATTTTACAGATTATATGAATCTTATTTTTCTAATGATTTCAATTATAATTTCAAAATTCTAATTTCTGAATTATACTTCAGTTGAACAAATACATAAAAATGACATTTAATTTAATCAAGTAAAGGTGACTAAAGAAATTTGTATAAAATAAAATTTCTCAGTGGCCCTGGGTTAGATACCCAGCACTAAATTTTTTTTTAAATATTTCATCATATGCTGTCATACTGCCTGACTCACCTACATAAAAATTCAAATATTCTACTTTAAGTTCTCTACATTAAATTACACCCATCTATTAGATGGTAATCTATCTGATCATATTCTAATCATATGTCACTATCTTCATTTTTTACACAACTATAACAATAGTTAAAATATTTATCACTAAAGTAAACTAAATCTATTCTTTTCCTTGGCCATTGATTCATATAGATTACTACTAATATTGCAGAAACATGATTTTGTTTTACAGTTTCAGAATTCCTGGATATAGGTCAGGTAAATACTATAAAAGTTAAAGTTGGTCATATACCCATCTTTCTGTGCATAAGACTTGAAAACACCCATAATAACCTTATGACATTCATATAAATGTCATTTTTCTAATATTAGAATCAAGATCAGTAAATAAGCATTAACTGAACATGTATATATACTAAGCACTCTGTGAAGTACTTTGTATCTCTTTTGATTTTCATTCTCTGGATTTTCAAAACAACTCTGTGAAGCAACCCTATTATTATCCCTAGTCTACTAATGAGAAAATGCAGTTCAGAACAGGTGAATTATTTGCTAAAGATTATTTGAACAGGAGGTTGAAAAGACATAGTTAAAATCATAATTGATCTGACTTTAAGCCTTATATAATAGCCACAATGTAAATGTACCTTTTCTTGGCATGTATGGGTAGAAAGAACTACTAAATTATAAATCAACCTTCGTTAGTTTTCCTTTTAAAAAATCATTTTTCTGAAAAATTTTAATCTTTGACTAAAGCAACTCCTCTTTATTCTCCTAAAAACCTTTTGAGGATATTTTATTAATAGATTTTTATTGGTGCAATATAATTAACAGTGGGATTCACTGTGACCTATTTGTGCTTGAACATAAATGTCATTTCCCAGTACCTCTTCTTTCCCTGCCATCCTCCTCCCCCACCCAATTCCCTTCCTCTACTCTATTGATTTCCTTTCTATTTTATGAGATACTTTTTTTTCTTTTTTCTTTCTAGCTTCCCACATATCATGATTTAAGTTTTGAGTTTTAATTTTGGTTACTGAGTTAACATGATGCTTCTCAGTTCCATGCATTTACCAGCAAATGGCATACTTTCATTCATTTTTTTAAAAATTTTTTAGTTGTAGATGGACACAATATATTTATTTTATTTTTTTATTTTTATATGGTGCTGAGGATAGAACCCAGTGCTTCACACATTCTAGGCAAACACTCTACCGCTGAGGTACAATCTCAGCCCCAATTTCATTCATTTTTATGGCCGAGTCAAACTCCATTATGTACATATGCTAGATTTTCTTTATTCATTCATCTATTGACAGACAACTAGGCTGGTTCCATAACTTGGCTATTGTGATTTGTGCTGCTATAAATATGGGTATGCATGTATTGCTTCTAATATGATGACTTTAATTCTTTGGGATAATATCAATGAGTGTATAAATATATTACTAGTCTTTTGAGGAGCCTCCATACTAATTTCCATAGTGATTGTACTAATTTAAAATCCTACCATCAGTTCCTTTTTCTCCACATCCTCACCAGCATTTATTGTTGTTTGTATTTGTTATGATTACCATTCTAACTGAAATGAGATAAAATGACAGGGAAGTTTTAGTTAGCATTACCCTGAGAGATAAAGATGTTGCGAATTTTTTCGTATATTTGCTGGTTATTTGTATTTCTTCTTTTGAATTTTGCTTAATTCACTTGCCCATTTATTGAATGGGTTATTTGTTTTTATTAGTTTTTTATGATTCATTTTTTGAGTGCTTTATACATTTTGGATACTAATCCACTGTTGGAAGAGTAGCTGGCAAATGTTTTCCCCCATTCTGTAGGTCCTCTCTTCATGGTCTCACTTCCTTCATTGTGCTTTTTAACTTTATGCCATCCCACTCACTGAGCCTTTGTTTTATTTCTGGAGCTTTAGGGGTTTTGTTAAGGTGTTCAGCACCTGCATCAATATGTTGAAGTGTTGATCTTACATTTTCTTCTAGTTGCAAAGATTTTGCTCTAATTCCCAGCTCTTTGACCCATTTTGAGTTGACTTTGTGCAGGATGAGAGAAAGGGATCTGATTCATTCTTCTACTTATGGATATTTGGTTTTCTCAAAGCCGCTTGTTTAAAAGGCCATCTTTTCCAATGTGTTTTGGTGACTCAGTCCAACCCATTTATGCTTGGAGAATTATCACTTTTTATTGTACAACCCACATCTACAAAATAATGAAAAACTATATCTCCTATAAAATATTTATCTGTGATTATGGTACAATTTAAGTTTTCTCTAATCACAGAATATTGAAACATAAATTAAGTGGATGTATTTTCCACTTATGATCTAGCAAAGACCAAAACTCTATGAACACATTTCGTGTAAGATGATACAAGGACCTGGTCACTATAAAGAGATCATCCTATGTGGTGCTACATTAAGATGCTAGGCCAGCCGGATGTGCCCCCAAGTTACTGTAAACACCTACTATATACTGGCAATATTGTAAATACATTTAGAAATAGAGGAGAAATGGATCTGTGTTCTGTCTGGGCTGAAGCCTTACAGAGAGAAGGTGGCAGTGTCAGGAAATAGAGAGGCAATTGGTAACATCAGAAATTTATTCAAAGAATATTTCAGAAGAAAAAGTCTTCATCATAATGTAAGTATTCTCTCAAAAAAAATCATCAGAAATCTAGGAAAAGCACTTAATCTCTAAGGGCAAGAAGATTTGAGGATGCAACTATTATCCTCTCCCAAAAGAACCACTGAGGAAATACTATGTTAAAACTAAAGAATAAATATATACTTAACTGTATAACTGAAAACCACAAGGTAAGGAACTAATTATCCTGCCCACAATGCACACAGGCAGAGTGTTTTTAAAAGTAAACAACATAGATATGGAACCTAAAAATTCATCCTCTGCCTCAAAACTACAATTTATTCATCACAAGGATGAAACCAAAATAAATTAAGAAAAATTAATTTACCAGCTTTCTTGCATTTCCAAACAGAATATATGGTATATACTTTGCATACAATGAACCTATTTGCTTCTAGGCCTATTTTCTGTATTAGATCTAGCCAATCTCTACATGAAAAAAAGAAATATAATCCACTCTCAATCCAAAATAGTGCCAATAAAATTTACTAAAAGCCACAAAAGTTTTTAACCTTAATTCATCCTTGTATTTATCTGTCTAGGCCTACTGATGATAAATGCATTCTCTCATATATACTACAAAATTGAAACATTAGACGAGAAAAAAATAATCTTACCATGTACATTTTTTTTTTTTTTTGGTACCAAGGATTGAGCCCAAGGACACTTAAACCACTGACCCACATCCCTAGCCCTTTTTGGTATATTTTTATTTAGAGACAGGTTCTTACTGAGTTGTTTAGGGCCTCAATAAGTTGCTAAGGCTGGCTTTGAACTTGCAATCCTCCTGCCATAGCATCCCAAGCCACTGGAATCCCAGGAGTGTTCCACCATGCCCAGCACCATGTACAATTCTTGCACTGGAGAGCAAGGTATTTTTATTTTTTTTATTTTTTTGCCTTTGAAAAGGTTTGGATTTAATCCTTTCATAATTAGAATAAACTATGAAAGATATGCCAATTATATTTCAATTGGTCATGTTTTCCAGATTTTATCAGACTGCTTGACAGCACTTCAGTAAATGACCTGCAGTCAATTCACTAATAGTGCAAGTTGAATTTTTAATGAAGGATTAAAAGATGAGATACTATTTGATAGACATGCTAATTACTAGGTATTTTTTATAAAAACTCCAAATGTTTTGTTGGTTAATACTATTCCCTGGACCCAAATGTCAATATTCGCTGGACAAAAATGTCAAGGAATTGTCTATATTCAATATAAATGGCTTGGAATAATATCATAGTATCTATATTAAAGAATTCATTACCTTAAACTCAAAAGGTATAGTAACAAAATTAAGTGCTTAAGGGAGTCCAACAATGGGGGAAAATATGAAATGTGAGATAAATAGTACAAAAAAAATTAATTAGAAGTTAAGGCAGCTGAGTACAGAGGCACACACCTATAATCCAAGTGGCTCTAGAGGCTGAAGCAGGAAGATTCTGAGTTCAAAGCCAGTCTCAGCAATGGCAAGGTGCTAAGCAACTGAGACCCTGTCTCTAAATAAAACACAAAATAGAGCTAGGAGTGTGGCTCAGTGGTCAAGTGCCCCTGAGTTCAATCTCCAGTATCAAAAAAAAAAAAAAAAAAAGTTAAGGTAGCAAATACTTAGATCTGCATCAAAATACTTATTGGTTTAAACTGGGCACCATTTTCATTGCTATTATAACTAAATTATCTGTACAAAGTATAATATATACCTTTTGTGTTCATTGGTCAATGTTTTTTAAGTCATATTGCTATGGATTACTGACTGTAAATTATTTGAGCTCCTAAATGCACCACAATATGATACTTGCTGCCAAAGAAACTACAGTAAGCAGACATAAACAAACATATCTAACGCAAAAGGACTCAGTTCTATGACAAAGTTCTATAGCATCTCTATAAGTAAATAGTGAATATAGACATACATAAATTTGCTCAGATTGGGAAGGCAGAAATGAAGATAATAAAGTTATAGTTAAAAATGAAACTGGAAAATGTGCCCTAGGTCAAATCATGAAGGATTTTGTTCCATATACTAGGAGAGGACACTTCATGGAATAGGCAGTTGTTGAAAGGTTTTTGGTAGAGAAGTAACATGATCAAATATTACTAGAAAGATAACTCCAGGGGCAACACTAAAAAAAGCTGTGGTTCTTAAATATTAGGGATTGTATATATTTATGAAAATACACTGAGTCTTTCCTTTCTAGTGACATGGCAGACTAGCTATCAAGAAAAATGTCCATTATGTGTTAAATATTTTGAAAATATTTCAAACTTTTTATAAGGCCTGAGCTGGAAAGAAATTAAATATGTTTACTAGAGACCAGACATGATACTAATGAGTGACTCCTCAACAGGGTTGATTTCCAACAGGAGTTGACAGCTGATCTGACATGCAAGGCATACTTGAGGCATTGAGTTCGATCCCTGGCATCACATAAAAATAAAAATAAACGTATTGTGTCATCTACAACTAAAAAAAAAAAAATTTTAAATAGTTTCATCTTTGAATTTGGTCTTCCCTTAAATTTATCATTCCCCAGTTTATCTTCACAGAAGGATCTTTCTGACACATAATCTGTAATGCATCTTTCCCCTCTGAAAAATTCTTCGAAGATGCCCCATCTTCTTTGATTAAAAAATACATAATCCTGTGAAGGTGACACAGGAAGCACTTCCTAATCTAGCCCCTGACTGTATTTGCTCTCTGCACACTCAGCCACATGTGGTTCCCTATGTGCACCATGTGTTTGCCTATGTGCACCATGTGTTTGCCTGTTCCCTTGGGTTATATTCTTTTCTCTATTCCCCATGGCACCTTAAACACAACTCTAATAGAGCAATTTATCATGCAAATGGCAACTGTTAACTTACTTTCTTTACCTCCACTGTTTAACCCAGTTCTTGACTTATAATAAGAACTCAGTAAATCTATGCTGCTTCTTTTGTCAAGTAAAAGTTTCTTACTCTTCAATTTAGGTGGCACTTGAAATTTTGTTAGCTTACCCCTAAAGATTTAAGGATGCATACCAAAATGTTTTCAAGTATCACCGTGAGGTAATTAATTTAAAAGTGTGAATTTCACATGGAAAAGGCTTATTTTTTTTCCTAGAAAAATACTGCTTGTGAAATACAATTTTCATAATCTGTACAACACATATACATAATTCATAATTGAAAATACCACTCTGTTACATAGTCAAAAGTACTTTATTTAAAATTAGAGATAAAATAGGGTCAAACTTAAGGCACATATAGATCAGTGTCAATTACACATTAATTACACAAATTCATGTAAAAATAACTGGTGTTTTAAATGCTCAGGAAGAAAGCAGCTGCTGTCTTGAGTACCACTGTTTTACACTAAGAAAAACTTGTTCAGTGCAATAGAAAAATAATGCTTATAAATGTGGAAGGTATTCTCCATCTTCTCTACTAAGTTGAGTTATTTGGAAAAAGAAATCAGTGGTATGAAATCTATTCAGTATTTACATGTTAGTAATTATGAAAGCTAAAATATATCCCTGGATTAAATTCCTAGTATAAAAAAAAGTTCTTTATCTGGATTGTATGGTAGTTAAAAAAATTTATACATGGGACTAAAATATATATATGTATTTTATATACATATGCGTGCATGTGTGTATATGTATGCACACACACACACACACACACAAATGTAAGTTAAAATGACGAACAATGGGGTGGGGATACAGCTCAGTTGGTAGAGTGCTTGCCTTACATGCACAAGGCCCTAGGTTCAATCCCCAGCACACACACACACACACAAATGTAAGTTAAAATGATGAACAATGGGCTGGGGACACAGCTCAGTTGGTAGAGTGCTTGCCTTACATGCACAAGACCCTAGGTTCAATCCCCAGCACACACACACACACACACACACACACCAAAAAAAAAAAAAAAAAACGATGAAAATATATAGTCTAGGTCTAGACAATAGTTATATACAAATACCAATTTCCTGGGTTTTATATTGTATCATAGCTTACAAAATATCACTATTGTAGGAAGTTTACATGAGTATAAGGGAAGGGTACATAGGACTCTAATTAATAATTAACAATTAATTTCCTATAATTATTTCAAAATAAAAATTTTACCAAAAAATAGTCCTGGAGAGAATCTGAATTTGAGCCTAGGTCTGCCTGATTCTCAACTAGTACTACTTCCCTGCTACCATGACACCTACAAAAACTATTTTATGAAAATATAATCACATGAAAAAAGAATGTATAGGAGGCTATCCCGGGTAACATCTAAAGAAGTTTAAGAAAATTTAAAACGTACTTTATTAGGAAAAAGTTTAAAATATCAAATTATTCCATTTGTAGCTACTAAGACCAAATGTTTCAATGTTCTAATGTAGTCCTGGAAAGAGAATCTTAGAAATCTAATAAAAAGTGATGACTGGGCTGCTCTCGCACTATGGCTGGGAGGCACTGCCTCTCACTTACCTCTTACTAGAGGCAGCTCTAGAGTTTCCTCTCATGTTACCTTGTTCATCTGAAATGTTAACAGCTGTGCCTCTCCTCCCACACCAGGTAAACAAATTGCACACCAGCAAGCTGTAAATAGAGTCATTACACTATACACTTGGCATCTCTTTCCCATCAACCCAGGAACTTCCTGATGAGGTTATCCTTGTGATTTACAGAACATGGCCAGATGACAATTATCACAGCCAGAAATATAAGCTAAAGATGCCAAAGGGAAGTGAACAAAAGTTGCTATTATCTGTAGATCAATTCATTGTATGGCATCTATGTAAAATTATAAATACAAGGAAGAGCAAGATAAAATGTGAAAGAATCTAAAGAGTTAATCATTTCATTTTCATTTCAATTAAAATTAACTATAATGGTTTTTATCAAATAAATAATTTTTAAAACCAGAACCAAATCATTTCACTGTGTAAAGTCCGAAGTGCTAAATATGCTACTGGTCATGGGTACTACAAATTCAATTGTATCTAATTCATTTTCACAAATATATAGTATCAAATAAATTTTAAGAATATAAAGATAGGACACTGCTTTTCCAAGTGACACAGAAAACAAAAAAGGTACCATTTTGTGCTTCAAGGGGGAAAATATAGATACAGAGTTAACAAAAGCCAAAAAATATCATATTTTGATATTAAGTGTATTAACATGGCAAATTTTATGTTATATTAATAACAAAAAAAGAGAAAACTCATGAGAGTGGTCTTCAAGTCTTCAAGTATTCCAAAGGAGATAGATGTCGTCAATTGTACTACACAGGGCAAAACTAGATATATAGTTGTTTTGGTTTTGTTTTCATTTTTCTCCCATATATATATATATATATATATATATATATATATACACACACATATATATATATACACACACATATATATACACACATACAAATAGAGATGTGTATTTAAATATTATAAAATTAAAGCTCAACTATTTATAGAATCTCCGTTATAATAAATCATTAATGACTTGTTAACTGTGGAAATGCCTAAACAGAACTCCATACTGGAGAGGAGATATGAGACCCTTTCCAAGAACCTATCCTCCCCAGTGGCCCCAGAGGTCAAAGCAAAGCATCTTGATACCCAGGGCCACAAAATAAACAGTCCATAGGGACTAGATATAAGGAAGCCCTGTAGCCTGTGAGGTGACTTGAGGATGACATTTTATCCAAAAGGAGTGAGACATAGAGCACAGAGATTAAATGACCCAGACTACTTTCTCAAGAAAAATTTTACATTTTAGAGAAGCAGCAGAAGCAACAGAGAAGAAAGGAAATACAGGGGCATTGGAATAAAAAGAGGAAACAGCACTTATTATGGCAAAGCTGCTACATACAAAGTAACCAATACCCAACTTAGGGAAGAACAAGCTGACTAGGCTTCCAGCCTTCTTTCTAGGTCCCCAGAATTGTGGAAGGTATTCTAGGAAAACTTGATTTCACCTACCAAGGCATTTTCCTACTACCTTGTGTAAATTTACTCATCAGAAGAAATCTCTTTTTTTCCCCTTGGTTTTTGGTTTTCTTTTGTTTTGTTTTCATCTTCGTTTTTCTCCCTTTTGTTTTAAGCCCAGGGCCGAGGACCTAACGTAGGGCCTCATATATGCTACGCAGTAGCTCTGCCACTGAGCAAAATCCCCAACCCTCATCAGAAGGAATCTTTAGACAATGCTGAACTTTATCTGAACCCCATACTCCTGGAAAAATAATGACAGTCAAGAAATTACTCACCTTTTCATGTTCTGAGAAATGGCTTACTGCAAAGAACCATTCTTCCTAATGACTTAAATAAAAGGCCAGACACAGACCCTCCAAATTCCCATTCTTTATCTCATACATGATCACCTCAACTGTTTTCATTTATTATCTGGTTGTTCAATGTCTGGGAACTGGACTTTACCAAATTTTACTCAGGTTTCTTACTTTGGCCCACACTTCAACAATGGAAGGTCAACAACTCTTCTTTAATGGCTCCTGCCAGGAATCAGCTGACCTCAGGGAATATTACTGTGCATTCATACCAGTCCCTCTTCCCATTCCCCCACACCCATTTTCTTCTAGCCTTCTTTATTTCCCCTATAAAACAAAAGTCCTTTTCTGCTTAATCCTGGAGATGCTTATAGATCGCAAGGTTAAAATGGTTTTCCCTTTTGCAATTTTCTTCCTCCCCACATGGCAATCATCCTACTGTCCTATGTTAATTAATTAATAGTCTTTTGGGATAAAGCCTCTCCTTATCTATGCCCAAATTTGTTTTTATTTGATAATTTCAGTCTGTAAAGGATCTAACTTTACAAAATACAAATTAAAGCCATTAAATATCCTCATATTTATTCCTTTTATTTTATTTTATAGATTCGAAATTATTATGTCTTTCTTGATATATGACCTCATTATAAAATACATGGAAACATAGACCATCATAAATAACATGTTATACTTCCCCAATGTTCAAATAGAAAAATTAGACTATTAATTATTAAAACAAACTATGATTGCTAATAAAGCATTTCATAATGAAAATGAAAATCTAAAACCACACAACTAAAGTTTTGAAATAAAAGAAATCATTTCTTTTTTTAATTTTTGTTTAATTGTAGATGGACACAACACCTTTATTTTGTTTATTTACTTTTATGTGGTGCTGAGGATCAAACCCAGTGTGTCACACATGCTAGGCAAGCACTCTACCACTGAGCTACAACCCCAGCCCCAAAGAAATAATTTCTTTGGGTTTTACTTTTATCTAATATAGTTCAATCATCTCGTTACCACCTATTCAACATGAAAATAGCTTAAGGAACTTGTGTTCACTTTGGCCAATTATTAACTCAAGCATGAAACTAAAAATCATACAGTTGCTAAAGTTACTTCTGAAAGATTTTCTGCAACAATTTTCTACTTCTCCGGTGATACAGAACCCCAGTCTCAACTTAGTTTCTCTCACTCTAGAAGGTATTGCAGATAGCACATTAATTGTGGGACATATATAAAATAAATCCTCAATGTTTTTAATCCAGAAAAAAAATACATGACATTTCCATACCAGAAAGGATATTTTTCTAAGTTACTTCCATTTCTGTTTATGAAAAATATTTTGAAATAATATTCATGTAATAAAACATATCACAGAAAAATGAACTACTCACCCGCATTGACTATAGCATCTATCTCTAGCAATGTGATGTCACCTCTATACAGAGAAACTTTTTCACTCAAACTTTTCTTCATCTGTAATGTTTCCTGAGTATTTTCTTCTGTAATAAAAGGGATACATATTAATAGTAATATCATAAATTTAATTGACAACATTTAAATCAAGATAACCATAAGAATCAATATGGATTATTCTCTGCTACAAAAGACAGTGGAAATAAGTATTTTAATACCAGGAATAAGTTTATTATGTATTTATTTTATATTCTTCAACTAAATGCACTATCATGCACATACTGGGCATTTGCTATATTTTGGCAAGTTATTCAATATTTGCTATTACACATTTATTATTATTATTAAAATGTCCATTTTAAGATAAAATTATGTACCACTACATTCACAAGGAAATAAGAAAAAATGTGCAAATATGAAGAAAAAATAACTTTTTTGTGAAGGAACTTATTTCTGTTTTTTCCAGTTACTTAAAAAGCACCCTTGAAAAAAATATTTAGATGAGCCCCCACACAAAATAAAATAAAATAAAAGGGTCAGCTCTTTGCTAATCTAAAATAACAAGCTATACCTCAGGACATATTCAAGAACATCTGAATTTGTAAAATTGTCCTTCTAATCAAGTTGGATTTAACCTTTCACTCTAGAGGACACTGTTAGATATGAAAGAGAAATAGTTCTACCCAACACACAACAGCCAGCAAGTTGGTGTACTTAAAATAAGTAAAAAACTTTAGATTCTAAAATTATATTTTTTTAGATATTTCAGAGAAATACTACAAATTTTGAATTGTCATTTATTTTTGACAAATAGCAATGTTAAGACAAATTAAACTTATTAAACAAAGATGTATGAAGTCAATGTTTTTAAATATATTAAATTGCTATGCATAAAAGGCTTTTTAAATATAATTCTAGGGAAGCAGATTTATAAACTCAACTTTTAGTATTTATGATCTGTACAAGTCTTTTCATGAAAGAAGACAATACTATTCATTCACTAACAAACTCTCAGATGCAATTTTGAAGTATATTGGAGGTTAGAAGTGATAGGTTATAAGTAACCCATATTGTCTTTGGGACCCATCAGACAATGAAAACATTGGCTAGGACTAAGGAAATAATCTTTGGCCATTAAAGTGATCCTTCCTGTCTCTGCCTACAAAGCATTCCATTCTTAGCAACCATTTCTCTTCTTAAAAGATTCTAAGCAAAATATTCACTGGTGATAATAATAAGGAGGAGGAGAATATTGTGAGAAAATTGTTTGTTAAGGGAATAGAGAAGTATACAACTAGAGATATGAAAAATTGTGCTCTATATGTGTAATAAGAATTGTAATGCATTCCACTGTCATGTATAAATTTTAAAAAAAAGAAAATGAAAATTGGGTCAACTAATTTACAAAAAAAAAGGAGATGGACTTTAAGAAACTTCAAAATATAAAACATCCATAATTGAGCTGACTACTTCATTGACTCCTAGAGTACTATTTTTCTCAGTCAGGAACAGACTTTACTCCCAGATTCATGTTCAGATTTCTAGTTCTGCCAATTAACAGCTGTGTGAGCTCAGATAAGTACTTTATTCTCTCCATGCTTCAGTGTGTACAATACTCCTTCACAGTAATTAGATTTCTAAGCCATTCTCTAACTGCTTATAGCCCTAAAAAGTATTTATTCATTTTCTCATGAAGTCTTTATATAACACTATATTTTAGTGATATGATTTTTAAACATATGTGACCATAAATCATATACTTCTTTATCCAAAAGTAAAGAAATTATTAACAAAAGGTATTAGAAAGCATCAAATTTTTTTTTTGTGATTTTTTTTTGTTTTTTTTTTTAATTTTTTATTGTTGGCTGTTCAAAACATTACATAGTTCTTGATATATCATATTTCACAATTTGATTCAAGTGGGTTATGAGCTCCCATTTTTACCCCATATACAGATTGCAGAATCACATCAGTTACACATCCATTGATTTACATATTGCCATACTAGTGTCTGTTGTATTCTGCTGCCTTTCCTATCCTCTACTATCCCCCCTCCCCTCCCCTCCCCTCCCCTCTTCTCTCTCTGCCCCCTCTACTGACATTCGTTTGTCCCCCTTGTATTATTTTTCCCCTTCCCCTCACTTCCTCTTGTATGTACTTTTGTATAATTCTGAGGGTCTCCTTCCATTTCCATGCATTTTCCCTTCTGTCTCCCTTTCCCTCCCACCTCTCATCCCTGTTTAATGTTAATCTTCTTCTCATGCTCTTCGACCCTACTCTGTTCTTAGTTACTCTCCTTATATCAAAGAAGACATTTGACATTTGTTTTTTAGGGATTGGCTAGCTTCACTTAGCATAATCTGCTCTAATGCCATCCATTTCCCTGTAAATTCTATGATTTTGTCATTTTTTAATGCAGAGTAATACTCCATTGTGTATAAATGCCACATTTTTTTTATCCATTCATCCATTGAAGGGCATCTAGGTTGGTTCCACAGTCTAGCTATTGTGAATTGTGCTGCGATGAACATCGATGTAGCAGTGTCCCTGTAGCATGCTCTTTTTAGGTCTTTAGGGAATAGACCGAGAAGGGGAATAGCTGGGTCAAATGGTGGCTCCATTCCCAGCTTTCCAAGAAATCTCCATACTGCTTTCCAAATTGGCTGCACCAATTTGCAGTCCCACCAGCAATGTACAAGTGTACCCTTTTCCCCACATCCTCGCCAGCACTTGTTGTTGTTTGGCTTCATAATGGCTGCCAATCTAACTGGAGTGAGATGGTATCTTAGGGTGGTTTTGATTTGCATTTCTCTGACTGCTAGAGATGGTGAGCATTTTTTCATGTACTTGTTGATTGATTGTATGTCCTCCTCTGAGAAGTGTCTGTTCAGGTCCTTGGCCCATTTGTTGATTGGGTTGTTTGTTCTCTTATTGTCTAATTTTTTGAGCTCTTTGTATACTCTGGATATTAGGGCTCTATCTGAAGTGTGAGGAGTAAAGATTTGTTCCCAGGATGTAGGCTCTCTATTTACCTCTCTTATTGTATCTTTTGCTGAGAAAAAACTTTTTAGTTTGAGTAAGTCCCATTTGTTGATTCTAGTTATTAACTTTTGTGCTATGGGTGTCCTATTGAGGAATTTGGAGCCCGACCCCACAGTATGTAGATCGTAGCCAACTTTTTCTTCTATCAGACGGCGTGTCTCTGATTTGATATCAAGCTCCTTGATCCATTTTGAATTAACTTTTGTGCATGGCGAGAGAAAGGGATTCAGTTTCATTTTGTTGCATATGGATTTCCAGTTTTCCCAGCACCATTTGTTGAAGATGCTATCCTTCCTCCATTGCATGCTTTTAGACCCTTTATCAAATATAAGATAGTTGTAGTTTTGTGGATTGGTTTCTGTGTCCTCTATTCTGTACCATTGGTCCACCCGCCTGTTTTGGTACCAGTACCATGCTGTTTTTGTTACTATTGCTCTGTAATGTAGTTTGAAGTCTGGTATCGCTATACCGCCTGATTCACACTTCCTGCTTAGCATTGTTTTTGCTATTCTGGGTCTTTTATTTTTCCATATGAATTTCATGATTGCTTTCTCTATTTCTACAAGAAATGCCGTTGGGATTTTGATTGGCATTGCATTAAACCTATAGAGAACTTTTGGTAATATCGCCATTTTGATGATGTTAGTTCTGCCTATCCATGAACAGGGTATATTTTTCCATCTTCTAAGATCTTCTTCTATTTCTCTCTTTAGGGTTCTGTAGTTTTCATTGTATAAGTCTTTCACCTCTTTTGTTAGGTTGATTCCCAAGTATTTTATTTTTTTTGAAGATATTGTGAATGGAGTGGTTGTCCTCATTTCCATTTCAGAGGATTTGTCGCTGATATACAGGAATGCCTTTGATTTATGCGTGTTGATTTTATATCCTGCCACTTTGCTGAATTCATTTATTAGCTCTAATAGTTTCTTTGTAGACCCTTTTGGGTCTGCTAGGTATAGAATCATGTCATCTGCAAATAGTGATAATTTAAGTTCTTCTTTTCCTATTTTGATGCCTTTAATTTCTTTCGTCTGTCTAATTGCTCTGGCCAGTGTTTCGAGAACTATGTTGAACAGAAGTGGTGAGAGAGGGCATCCCTGTCTTGTTCCAGATTTTAGAGGGAATGCCTTCAATTTTTCTCCATTCAGAATGAGAAAGCATCAAAATTTAAACCATTATATCACAGTTCAGGTTTGGTTGGTTGGTTTCTTGATCTTTCATCAGAAAATTTAAATTGAGCCCAAAGTAAAGGATCAAACAATTCAACATGAATAAATACAAACTGTTATCATTTATCATTCAAGTAAGTTACTCAAAATAGTCTTTAGGAAAAGTGTCAGCATCATTCTTACATAGAATGCCAAAAAAGCATGTCCATACTATACTTACAGGCTGCAATTTCATGGTATTAGGAATTGTTAGCACTTCCTTTGACAATAAATCAAAAACAAATAGCATATTTTTGACCACCAACTGTTCTCGGTGACTACAAAATATAAATTCCAACTGAGAGGTCACCTTTTTTATTTGCATAGCAATGCACACTGTATTTTATCAGCACTAATCTCATTATATTTTCTCCCATATCCTCAATTTTCCAACAAAAATGTGTACACAAAGCCAGGCGGGTAGTGCCCACATGTAATTCCAATGGCTTGGGAGGCTGAGGCAGGAGGATTATGAGTTCGAAGACAACCTCGGTAACTTAGCGAGGCTCTAAGCAATTTAGCAAGACCCTATCTCTAAATAAAATATATATAAGAGCTGGGATGTGGCTCGGTGGTTAAGTGCCCCTAGGTTTGAGCCCTAGTACCAAAAAATATATATATACACAAAGCAACAATTCAAATTTTGCATCACTGGTTTATGTAAGTTGAAAGATCTGTTAGTTTTGCTCTTCTAGATTGTATACTATTGATATTGTCAAAAAAAAAGAGCTAGACAGTAGTAGAAGCAATAAAAACAGATTTTTATTTTTATTTATTTATTTATTTATTTTGTAACCAGCCCTTTTTATTTTTTGAGACAGGATATCACTAAGCCACAAAGGCCTCACTAAACTGCTAAGGCTGGCTCTGAACTTTCGATCCTCCTTCCTCAGTCTCCCAAATCACTGGGATTACAGATGTGGGTCACCACACCCAGCTTTAAAAACAGATTTATTCAGAACTAAAAAAGAAGAAAAGGGGAAAAACTTCAGTACAGAATAAGCTCAATTCCAAATACTACAAGAACAAGTGGGGATTTATAGCCAAGGAGCAAGACCGGGTGGGGTAGGGGAGATCAGTGAATGGAAAATTATAGGGTTGACTAAACAGACCTAACAGGATTCTTGCTGAAGGCAGGCAACTTTATAACAGACTGTCCAGTTCAGCTTCCAGGAATTCTAGGGCTAAAGGAAAGTTTTAGTTTGCAATAAATGCCAAGTCAGGAGGGCAAAAAAATTGGAAATGTTAATTTGGAGAATTTAGTCAACTATGGGAGAAACGAGAAGAACTAACAAAATATATATGATAGCAGGATCCAGTCAATTTATAAGCTGATATAAATGAACAGGATTAGAACTTAATAACTCACAAGTGTATTGTTTTCCATTGAAACAAAATTTCTCTCTACAATTATCTTCCATTTTTACTGTTATTTACAAAATAGGTCTGGTCTCATTATATTCAGCCTGATTATTTACTTAATGACAGCAAGAATAATAATTGATCATTTAGGGCTTTGGGTTTGTTTTGCTAAAATTTTTTAACAAGAATCTCTGATTAGACTTTTAAAAGCCTCTCAAAGAGTGTAAGCCAAGCCACAAATTCAACATCAGGATATTCCCATGTTAAATATAGATTTGTGTAAATTCTTCTCCTAGGTTCCCCAAATATCCTGTTTCCTGGGCCTTCTAGCAAGTGGCTTTCCTTACTTACCTGTAATGTTGGCAGCCCTAGAAGCCTGGTACTAGGACAGTTTTTCCAAGAGAATTTTGTAAGCATTGACTTTACAAAGTCAACCTGAGTCCTCAAAAGTGTCTGGACACATCTGATTCAATGCATCATTCTCAAATATAACATTCCATCCAAACACAGATTATAAACCAGTTTTTCCAATCATGCCAAGGAGAACAGATTCTTACTGAATTGAGACAAGTAATTGTATTGCCATGAAAATAAGAATACTCAATTGTGTTCATCCAAATTTGAAGAGATCAGGTAAAGAGAAAAGATTAATATTTCATTTCTTTTTACAAAGCATATTTTGTAAAACAGGATATTTGGGGAACCTAGGAGAAGAATTCATACAAATCTATATTTAACAAGCTATAGCTAGGTTGAGAGAGGAGAAAGTAGGTTCTTTGGGGGGAAAAAAAAAAAAAAAACATTAAAAGCCAGATGTGGTGGTGTACTCCTGTAATCTCAGCTACTCAGGAAGTTGAGGCAAAACGGCCACAGGTTTAAGGTCAGCCTGGGCAACTTGGCAAGACCTTGTTCTAGGTTCAATCCTCAGCACTGAGGAAAAAAAAAAAACCTAAGTTAGAAAAAAAAAAAAGATGTAATTTGCAAGGGAATTGGTTATTTCTGTGGCATACAACATTTAAGCAAGAGCTAGAATTATGACTGATAGCCTGATGGCATAAGATATTGGAAAATTTCCATAAAATTTATACAATTTCTGAAGTATCTGAAGTATTTATGGTAATAATATTTCCTCATACAACTATCACCTGAAAAAGGTTAAACATCACTTCTTATTTGACAATGTTTCTGTAAGGAGCATCTGCCAAGGACATGCTGGGACATGCTGGGACTCACTAAGTTGCTGGCCACAAGGAACAACAACCATTGAACTGCTTAGTCATGTCTGCTTGCAATTGATAAAGAGGTATAAAGGGCACTAGCCATAGGCGTGCTTAGCAATGACAGGTTACGAATGATAAGGAGCACAGCTCCATGAACATGTGAAAAGGACATGCCTAGTTGCAATTACATCACCTCACTGGACATAAACAATGGATGCTGACTTTTACTGGGTGTAACCAATCACCAACATACACCACCAACTTGGAATTGTATTTAAATTGCTGGTCCTGCCATACTGAAGAGTTTTGCTACAAGGCCATCAGTGAGATTGGCGACCTTTCTGTCCATCCCTGGACCTACTCCACCATTCCCTGGTGTCCAGCCATCAGCTGGAGAGAACTACCAGACAAGGACAACGTCTGCTCTTTGGCTAAGAGAAGTCATGTGGCATCGGAGGTATTTTGGAACTGTGGTTGCCCTAGGATTGTGTGATTTGCTTATAGTGTTTAATTAATGAGCAATGAAAGCTAGTTGGGGTACTTTTGCATTAATTGTTTATCTGCTTATAGTGTTTAATTAGTGTGCACTGAATGCTAGTTGGGGTGTTCCAGCACACCCAACACTTTTTGCATTAATTGTTTATATTTGATGAATGGTGTGATCGAATATACATTTGCATTTAAAGACAATCCACCTCTGAGTAGTTAATAGCGCCACTTGCGACAGTTTCCCATACATTTTAATACATATATTTAAAAACTGTATATTTTACAAAGTGAAACAAAAATTTTCCAGGGGCCCTCTGGGAAATACAAGTTCAGCAGAGTTCAAGATTTCACTTAGGATTTAATTTTAGAAAGCTGTCAAAAAGGTCAAACAATTTGAATACTTGATTAAATAGGGTCACAAATCACTATGAAACAATACTTGAATTCTATTGAACAGAGATGCCAAAAAAAACTAGCAAATATTTTCATAAGACAAATAATCTTTGTTCTGTTGGAAAATTACTAAGAGGATAAAGAAAAACTTTTTATATTCTATTATTTATAATAGATCAATAATCCAAGAAAACTTTGTTTTTATAAAGAAAACCAAACTCCAGTTTTACATCAGAAAGCTACTAGTCTCATTTCATTTAAATTTTAAAAATAAATCCATTCACCTTAGCCAACTTCACAAATAGAAAGTTACTTTTCTGTAAGCCTTCTACATCCTTCCATATCTATTCAGGTTTTATTCTATATTTTTTTTTCTTTCTCATTCTAGAATAACCAGTCATCTTATTTTAAAACAAAATCACTCTCATTTTTCCTTAAGAACAAAAATATCCTTCATATTTTACATATTGTTTCTTTTTTAGTAGTAGTAGTAGTGTGTGTGTGTGTGTGTGTGTGTGTGTGTGTATATACATATCTCCAAAGCCATCACTAACTCTCAAAAAAATTCACATTTGCCCTTAAATGTATATGCCTTGCTTCACTCCAAGGCGTGTTTCTCTTGAGATAATCCACATTCTCCCTTGAATGTGTATCTGCTTTCCTAAATAAATCTCTGTGTCTAAAAGGCACAGGCTGAAATTCTTTTCCATCACATACACAAAGAAGCCCACGGGTCCTAAGTCAAGGTCCTCCTCTCCAGGAACTCTTTGGACCTCCTCCAGGGAGAGTTTAACCAAGTGCATACAGCTGACAAATACAAAACTGGGATTTGAGCCCAGGCAGCACATGTTCTTAACCAATATGCTATGGAGGTTCTCATTTGTCTATTTAATAACAATGGTTTTCTAGATTGGCTACTTTGAAAATAAAGCAAAAGTTTCATATCATACAACACACCAGGGACTACAGAACTACATAATAAAAATAAATTTGCAGACAAGAATCATGTATCTTCTATTTATGTTTTGTCTTTTATTTATTTATGCAAAATAACCAAACTTGCAGATTCATTTGTCCCAACATGTGTTCTATCTGTACTGACCTTATTGTGATTTCTGGCATACATGTTACTATTTTACCTCTATTTTAAAGGCATCAGTTAGCCACTTTAGAAATGGATTAATTCATTTTCTAAGGTAGAAATATGATGCAATTCTATTGTAATAATAACAATAAAAGCAAATCTAATCAAATACACAATAAGTCAATAATGACATTAAGATAGTAAAGTAAGAGAAACTATTAACTGAATCTTAATTGACGTGAACTGACATTAATTGACATGACCAATACTGTGCTTATGTCAAAAGCATTAACTTTTTAAATGATTATTGAGAAAATAAAAGAATTTTCATAAAAATCATAACTAAATTTTACATTTCAAACTTTGTGAATATATTTTTTAAATGGTTTCATCATTTTCTTTTTGCAATGGTCAAACCATCTGGAAGATACCTGATAAAAAGTTAATATTGAAATGTAGGTGCTCAGACCACACTTTGGAAGACAGAGAGGCTGGGGAATATTCACACAAAGTGCCTGGAAATTCTAAAAATTCATATTGTCCCCTACATTAGATTTCCTGCATTTTAGTATCCAATGGCATGATATAGAGAAGGCACAATGAATACAAATGAGTTGTCTCATGATACCACAACAAGGGTACTATAGCCAATGGACATTTTTCATTCTGAGGATGCCTAAAACGTCAGTTTAGTTTTAATCCATCCAAGTGGATTAGATTAAAATTAATACTCCCTCTCCCTTAAAGAAAAAGCAGATAAGTAGGAAAATACCATGCCATGAAAGCAAAAACAAAGAAAAATCATGAAAATATCTATAGAAATAAAATTAAATTTATAAACAAGATGAGCAGAAAAATAATTTTGGCTTAAGAGGCTGCAAAATGTACAATCAGGGAACCAGAGGAATTCCAAAAAGGCAGGCTGTGTTACTGAGCTATCTCTTAAATTCAATCAGCCTGCTGATCTCCACACCTCTATCTCTTATATCATCATACCTGGCCAATAGCCAACATACTTGCTGTTCCAGATTCCTCTCATATACATACATACACAAATCTCCATACTCCAGCATATCTACTCATTCTCAGATCTACAGTTCTTGCTGGGAGTGGCGGCTCACGCCTATAATCCTACCAGCTTGGAAGGCTGAGGCAGGAGGATCGATGGTGAGTTCAAAGCTAACCTCAGCAAAGGCAAGGCACTAAGCAACTCAGTGAGACCCTGTGTCTATATAAAACACAAAATACGGCTGGGGATGTGGCTCAGTGGTTCAGTACCCCTGAGTTAATTCCCTAGTACCTGAAAAAAAAAAAAAAGTATAGTTCTTTTAGGTATTATAGATGTTACACTAGAAGACTAACTCTAAGCTGGAGGTTAGCAACTTCACTTTTGTGCTGAATCTTCAATGCTTCCTCCTTCTCCTCCCCTTTCTTCTTGTATCAGTTAGATTTTATTATTCAACAAACCCTTCAAAAACTTACTTAAAGCAACATTGGTTTTATTATTGTTCATTAGTCTGCTCTAGACCATATCACTCAAATCTGGTTGGCAATCAACAAGCTGGATACTCTTGGGAGCTTTAGTTGGAATGGCTTTTCTTGGCCTCCCATGGCCTCTCATTGTCCAATATGCTAGCCTGGGCTTGGCTTGGCATGACAACAGAATTCAGATACCAATGTGCATGCATTCTTTAAATCTCTGCTTGGGTCACGTTTTTTGTAGTCAAAGCAAATCACATGAAAAAAGTCCAAAGTTATTGTGGAAAAGCAATAAACAAGAGCATACACAGGAAAGTATGATTCTTTGCAGTCTTTTTTGACCCGATTTACTAAACATGTTCTGAGTTAGATTTTCTGCATCCTTGGTCCCAATATTAGTTTGATTGCAGTGTTTTTTGATATGAAAGCATTTATTTGAGACATTTTGATTTTATAGAAACCTGGTTTATACTGGGTTTGGTTCTTTTTTTAAATGCCACTTCAGTATTTATCTTCTATTTCCACTAGATTTCTAATAGATACTTTGAGGGACTCATTAATTTTTTGAAGCTCTGCTGTAGAAATCTAACATAAAAATACCTGTGGGAAACAAGAAGGCAACATAAGAGAATGAGACCAGCTTGGTTTAAAAATAAACAAAATGTACTATGGTATAAATTGGAAAACAAAAAATGCCATATCCAAAGGATGTAGCCTCAACTTACGTGTCATATGAGGATGTGGACTTTGTGTTTCCATACCTCCTTGTTTTTCAAGAAAAATAGGAAATATAAGTTTTAATGTGAAGTCTCCTAATTTTAAATATTAAAATCTAAATTTTTAAATGCAATATATTTTTCAGTGGCAGGGATCAAATCAAGGGCCTTGTGCATGCTAGGCAGCAAGTACTCTCCCACTGAGCTATAGCCCTAGCCCCCAAATAAAATTTTAAAAACAATGATAGTGTTTAAACTAAAGAAAATTGTGGCATATTCCTATATGTACATAGAAAATTTATGTCTGATTCATTTTATTGTCTTTCCTATTCCAAATAGGAGTTCTTGAATTGAAGCTTTCCTTCACTCTTTTTGTTTTTGTTTTTGTTTTTTTGGAGTACCGGGGATTAAACTCAGGGGCACTCTTTGTCAGGATTAGTTTGTAGCACAAGGTGAAAAGAATGGGGATCTGCTGCTGAGATTTTTCATCCAAGGAAGCTCTATGAAAGGTGAAAGAGTTTTAAGCCAATTAAATAAGTAGACTGCAAAACTGGAATAGCATAGCATGCATATGAGAGAATGCACAAGCACATAAGGGAGTTCACTGTATCTTCAAATAACAATGAAGCTGGATGCATACCTATAATCCCACCAGCTTGGGAGGCTGAGGCAGGAGGTTCTCAAGTTCAAAGCCAGCCTCAGCAACAAGGAAGCCCTAAGCAATTCAGTGAGACTCAGTCTCTAAATAAAATACAAAAAAGGCCTAGGGATGTGCCCCAGTGGTTAAGTGCCCCTGGGGTCAATCCTCATATCAAAATAAATAAATAGGGCCTGAGGTTGTGGCTCAGCAATAAAGTGCTTGCCTAGCACATCCGAGGCCCTGGGTTCGATCCTCAGCACCACATAAAAATAAATAAATAAAATAAAGGTATTGTGTCCAACTATAACTAAAAACTAAGTATTAAAAAAATAAATAAATAAATACACAAATAACAATGGAGCCATATATACGTCCTAATTCTAACCTCTTTCCTATAAAATAAGGTCAAATTTTTATACATCTATTTTATATGTCCTGTTTCTCTATGTTAATATTTTGAATTATTGTAACCACCCTAAGGTACTAAAGGAAATTGAGGGACAAGGAGATGAAGTAAGTAACTTGCTCAAGGTCTTAAAACTGACAGCTGAGATTTGAGCCCTAGAAGCCTGGTTCCAGCATGTGCTTAATCACTTACTGCCTCATAATAAAGGTCAGCCTCATATTATTTAAAAGAAAAGATCTAAAAGTTCTTTAAATAATGGCACACTTCATTCATAGAGGATTTCTTTTTCTTTTTAATTTAACATGACTATCTGTCAAGATGTTTGGGGTGGGAGCTTAGGAATTAAAAATGTATATTTTTCCTACTATTATAACCTCCTAAAAATCAATTCAGTTAAAACATTAAGATATGATTATATTTATGGCTCTTAACCTAAAGCTTATGTAAGAATTATGCAACATAATACCTGAAGTAACATTATGTAAAAAAAATCAATTAAGTTTATATGGTTGTACTCTAAAATATAAGGAGAATCAAATTAACATAGTAAAAACACACACATACACACACACACAAAAAAAAAAAAAGGAGACACAAATCTATGCCCTTCGGGTAAAATGTATAAAATCCCAATTTATCGCAATTTGGTATTTTGCCATTTCACAAAGTACAAATTTTCAAAACTACATTTCAAAATTTATACAGTAAACATTTCTGTAAGATATCTGAAGTATAGAACAAATACCTAATTGATTAACAAACATACCAGGATCTAGCAGACAGGCATATCTATTATAAAAGCACAATAAATAAGAATTGATTGACCAATTGATTATGAAATGTGTTTAAGGTGACTTGGTTTGTTCTACAGGTGTCTGAATTCACACAGTAAAGCACTTGATAATGAACTTCTCTACAGTAACACATTCAAAGCTATAAAACTAACTTCATCAGTGTAACTTAAATGACAAGTTGAAATATATCCTGTAGTAGATACTAAATCTAAGCACAACAGAGTAAGCAGGAATTACAAACCCAAACTTAGTGAAAAGAAAAAAGAGAACTTAGAACTGTATAGGTGCAGAAACCAAAGTCCTGAAAGGTTGTTAATTGCCCAAGGTCACAGAATTAGTTGGTAGCAGTCCAGTATTCCTTTCCCTCCACAATGACAAGTCACACATTTTGCATGTTATTTCATAGTTTAATGTTATTTAAAGGGATATCTCTATTTGTGTTACAACTATATATGTATGTGCATTATCCCCTCTTAAAAGAGTCAGTAAAGGATGGTTGCAACAAGGACAGATTCTATAAGAATTATGCCTAGATTTTAATCCCAGTTCTGTCACTTACGAGCCATGTGGTATCTGTCAAATTTAATTTCTCTGGGCCTGTTTCCTCACTTATAAAATGGGAATAGTACCTACATCACAGGGTTGTTGGGAGAATTAAATGGACTATGACATAGTAAAGTATGTGAAACACTGCCCTTCACATAGTGAAAAAACAAACAAAACAGTAAATGTTATCATGCTGGAGGAGGAAGAGAAGTATCACCAATCTGAAAGTTTGGGCAGAATCGCTTCTTTGTACCATACAGGCTATCCAGAAAAACATATTTTTTTAACCTATAAAATATATATACATATATAAGATATTATACATTATAAAATATATTATAACATATTACTTTGCAAAAACACTGACTATGCTCAAATATCCCTCTCTCCTACCAGGTAACCCAGATGTGACTCCAGCAATCAGCAGGGATTAGAGAAGAAAGTCTCTCATGTGAAGCTCAGAAGACAGTAAAAAAAATGGATAAGCAAATATAAAAGAAAAAATTCCAGGAGTCAAGGAAAACTATGAAGAAGTGTGAAGGATAACCTGAGATTAGAAGCCAGCAATCCCAATGCCATTTGGGAGAGAATGAAACAGGAGGGCCTAGTGTCCACAAGGAATCTAGGTTAACTGACTAGAACAGGGGTGGCAGCCTCTGGCTTTCCATTATGTGCAGCCATGGCAGGGCCCAGAAGAGATCACTCAAATTTAATGGTGCATAGCTTAAACTGACACACCACGTTCAGGAACAATCTATTCCTGCTTTCTCTGCAGAGTGCTAATATCTGCAACAAACACCTGATTTAAACTGTGTGTAAAGTTAAATATTAAATTACCAAAATGTTTTCTTTAGCTCCAGTACTTTTTTACTACCTATCTTTAATTTTCTCCCAAGTTTCCTTGAACATTATGGTAATAACTACTTTATTACTAATCTTGGTTCATCTTTAACAAATGTTCATTTTTATCATTAATATAATTTATTAACAGCTAAATTGCACTTGGCACTGTACCATGTTATACAATTTAAACATATAGCTAATGCCCACCAAACACCAGTGAAAGAAAATCACTGACCTATCTAATCAATTAGTAGGATTGGATAGGAGCCTGAATAGAAACAGATCCCAGAGGAAGCTCAAAATAATCTTGACTGAACTAAGACTGTGGAGACAGAAGAGGGGAAATGCCAGAACAAATACTCAAGAGGCATATTTAACAAAGTATTTGGTCTCACTGGAGAAGGGAAGATAGAAATTGCTGAGGTTGACTTGCTGATTTCTGACCTAGGTGGCTCTGAGAAGCAATAGAGGTGGGAGAACTACTTTGGAAAGGAAGGTAATTAAGTCAGTCTTGGATATATTAAATTTGGTTTCCTGCAGAATATTCAAGTAGAGGTATTACAATAGGTCTTGGTGCTTATAAGAATGGTTTTCATGCTAGAGATGGAGATTTGGGAGAAATCACATGAAAATGGTCCTGAGTGGTACATTAAGAGTATGCATGTAAATGAAAATGGACCATAGAGAGAACACTGGAGAACTCCAACCTTTATTTGCAAGGCAAAGAGAAAGAAAAAAGACACAATGAACAAATTCTTAGAAACCAATAGAAGCCTACGAGGAAAAAGTTTAATTTTTTTATTTAAAAAAGGGGGGGGATATGGATGTATAAGCAATGTGATCCTGCAATCTGTACACATGGAAAAATGAGAATTCATACCCTATTTGAATCAAATGTATGATATGTCAAGATCATTGTATTGTCTTGAGCAACTAATAAAAATAAATAAATAAATAAAGGGGGGGATTATCAGCTTCAAATGTTACACACTGAAAATGTACTATTAGATGGAACAACTGTCATCATTGGTTAGCAAGAACAGGTTCAATAAATCTAATACAAGGATGTGCCCACAACTGAGCTTAAACCATTAATGCCTTACAAGATGACAGAGAAATAAGAAGAAAAAAAACTGTGTTCTTAAATGACCCCATGAACTTGCAGTTGACCTGAAAAGTAAAGCAATAACTTTAAAGGTTAACCTTCTTTTTTAAAAAATTCTTTTATTCATACATTGCAATTCTACATAACAGTGGGATTCATTATGCTATATTCATACTTGCATATGACATTATTTGATTAATCTCATTCCCCAGTATCTTCCTTTCCCTCTTCTCCTAATTTACCAATCCAGCAAATGAATATAGGAGGGGCTGGGGTTGTGGCTCATCGGTAGAGAGCTCACCTAGCACATGCAAGGCCCTAGGTTCAATCCTCAGAACCACTTAAAAATAAATAAATAAAATGGATATAGTATAATTTGTCTAATAAATTCCTTATGAAATCAGGCACAGTGTTGTATGCCTGAAATCCCACTGGCTCGGGAGACTGAGACAGAAAGATCATATGTTCAAAGTCAGCCTCAACAACTTATGAGGTGTTAAGCAACTCGGTGAAACCCTGTATCTAAAAATAAAATACAAAAAAGGGGTAAGGATGTGGCTTAGAGGTTAAGTGCCCCTGGGTTCAATCCCCAGTACCAAAAAATAAATAAGTAAATTCCTTTTTGAGAACCCTTCGGTTCATTTTCCATTTTTTATCATTAAAAATAACACTATACTATAAAGACCTTTATATTTACATATAAATGTATTTACATATAAATACATTTACATATAAATATAATTACATATAAATATAATTAGTAATCTGTAATTATTTCTAGGGTTTCAACTCCTAAAGTAGAATTATTAAGTCACACACAGATTTTTGATGCAGACTGAAAGATTAAACTGCTTCATTTACCTATAGATGAGAGGAAAAACAAACAAACATGTCTTAAGACAGGTGAGGAAGTGATTATATGCTAAGATGGCTATAGAAAAGATAAGGCCTGAAAAGGCTATCAGATTAGAAAGTCTGTTTATCCACAGTTGAATTATAGAAGTTATATTTCATTAGGTTTCCTATCTTCCTTAATTCTTCCTTAACTCTTTGATTCCTCTAATTTTAGTCAATTTCAGTTTTACTAGTCTCACAATTCTACCAATTCTACTCTTAAAATATCTTAAATTCACTCCCTTTTCTTGACACTTAGCCCAACTCCCCCAGTGTATTAAGGATTAAAATAAATAAAACCAAAAGATAAAAAAGTCCCTGACCCTAACCTGTCTTTATCAGTCTTACTTCCCACCACTTAACCATCACCCTTGCAAACTTTATTATAACTAGATTGCCATTTACTTTCATCCCCTTGACAAATATATATTTTAGGGGGTAGTACAAATATAAGATGGGTTTGTGAATTCTCCACTACTCAAAATGATTTCTTCATTCATTGTGTATATAGCTTACTTGTTTTATAAATGATTCTCAATCATTTATATCATTTAGATCCATGTCTTTTCCACATTGACTCCTTCCAGATTCCTACCACAATGACTGACACATGGTAAATACTCATTTACTAAAGGAAGCAAAGGAAAACTGGAGGGAACACTACAGGAGAGAGTAAACAAAGAAACTAATACAAAAGACATATTCAAATCAAGAGAAATCACTTAAAATATTTTGTTGACCTATAATAGAAAAATTTATATCTAATGCAAGTTTCCATGCAGAAATGGTAATAACTTAGACATGATATTTTAATTTCCTGCTTCAAAAATCACTAACCTTCAAATCAAGCTTTAATTTTTGATCATTAATTTTTTTTTTTTTTGAATTGGGAATTGAATCCAGCAATGCTTAACCATTAAACCACATTCCTCTTTTTATTTCAAGACAGGGTCTCACTAAGTTGCTTGGAGCCTCACGAAGTTGCTGAGGCTGGCTTTGAACTTTTGATTCTCCTGCCTTGGCTTTCAGAGCCACTGAGATTGCACATATGTGCCACGAGCCCCACTGTTCTTTAATTTTTATGATAGTTTGACCAAGTGGATTCCAGAGAACCAGGCAAAATATTTTGGAGGAAGGCCCAAGAAATCTGACATTTGGCAAGCTTTAAAGTGATTCTTAAATATACTAAATTTAGAGAATCGCTATTCTAAATTATTATTTTGTACATAAAATCACTGACATAATCTGAAATAATACTGGAAGCCCTCCAAATTTATAAATATGTGCCCATTCACAGAATGTAAAAGTTATTGACTTAATGACACAGTATCTTCTTGAACTTCTCTACATTATCACAAACATGAAAGCATATATAACTCCCATCTATATTTAAGATGCTGGTAATGCTTAATGTTATAACCCACGTCGTTATTTTAGAGGTAATAAAATCAGTAGAATTTAAGATTAAGAAATCTCCAACTCTAGGATATTTAGGGAAAATAAATATCTGTCCCAGTATACTTAGACATTCATCTTCCTGAAACCATGGAGCCTGCACCCTCTCAAAATTGTCCTTCAGTGATTTTTTTTTATGATTAAGATCAGACTTTAAAAACTGATATGTAAAATCATAAACATTCGTATAACCATCATCTGTACTAGATGTGCTAGTCTGAAAGGAAAAAAAATTAACAAAAGACACTTTTTTTAAAATGTTTTTATTTCTTCTCACTCTTAGCAAAATAGTTTAAGGATTATTTTGAAAGCTTTTCATACATTAATATGCAATTTTAAAAAGAAACAGCAAATTACTCAACTAATAACAAATTGAAATTGTAAGAAATTTTCAGCAGTAGACTTTACATGAAACTTTTTGCAGTAGAATATTTCAAATGATATAATCAATAGTGTGCCTACATACAAAACTATCAAAAAGTACACATCATCATATTTTGCAACCTTCTTTAGTGTGAGGATGCATGATATTCGTTGTTCTGTGGAATACATATAAATGATTATTTATTGTACAATAAGCTATGTGACAGCTTTAAGGTAATTGAAGCATGTAAAATATTCTCTCTTTAGCACATAAGGATTACAAATTATAATAGTATTTTTCTGACTATATTAAGATACTAGATACTTAAAACATAAACTTGAATATCTAATAATCTGTCAACCAATTCAAATATTAAAATCAATGAGACAAACATTATTAACCCTGAATTCATTAGCTGGCCAAGATACACAAAATCTCAACAAATATACAACACCCATGCATAGTCTAAAACACTAGTTTTAAAAAGGGTGGGGTCAATCTATAAGTAAGTCACAATAACCCGACAGGGAAAATGTCATGGCACTTAAGTAGATTGACAGTGGGCACTAAAGCCATTAACAAAAATATTCAATTCGTCTTTTGACCATATATATATTAGACTTCCCCCTTCTTCCCACCCAGGTCTCAAATGCTTTACTGTGAATTTTCTGGAACTTTTGCTCTGAGATCAGAAATCTTGTGTATAGCCTAAGCCTGTTCTCGGAAATGTTTTCTTAGCTTCTTAACTTCACTGACATTAAGCTCTCTATTAAGAATACAATTCATTTTAAAAAGTGGTATTTTTTTTTAACTTTCAGCATATATCCTAAGAGGTAGGGATACATGCTGAAAGTTAAAACTTCCACATCTTAAAAAAAAAAATTCCCTTCTTTCCCTCTTTGCAAAGTAAGAAACATGAACATATAGATAGTGAAATGGCTTGGACTAGAGATTAAAGCAACCCTTATCAAATGGTTGAAGACCAAAATAAAAGGAATCATCACGGTCTTTAGACAAGCTTGTAGAAAAGAATCAGCTACAAACTGTAAAATAAGTTGTTAGGAACTTCTACTTTCTTTGGGGCCCTGCATTTATGGGTCTTTTTGTTACAACAATTAAATATATACCACAACCTATGGCTTTTCACTAGGAATAAAGTCTTAAGTCTCTATAGCAATGTCAGGTCCTACAGGGTCTTACCAGTCTTCTCCCTTTCACTAGCTTTGCTCTAACCCAACTGAAAGCCAGTTATAGATGCTTTTACCTAGATTTTCATATGGTTGATCTTTTATCTAGCTTATAGTTCTTAGTCAAATGTTACCCCTTCAGAAAAAAAGTTCTGTTATATATCCCATCCATTTTCTTTTAACATAGTCCAAAATTATTTGTCCATCAGTCTTTTCTAGCTAAAATGTTAAGTACTTTGACAACAAAAAAAAATCTTCTGTTTTATTAATGATTATACTTCAAATACCTGAAATTTCAGTAAGTAATGTTAAATAAATGTTTTTCTAAACGATGAAGTTATCTACCTCATCAAGGCACTGTCTACCTCAACCTGGGCTACTCTTCACACAGTTCTATGTTCCTTCCTGTACCTCAAGTCTCTGATTAAATGTCAATGCTTCAAAAAGTTTTCTCTGACCAAACTAACTATATATCCTTGGTTCCAACTTCAGCCCATCACATTCTCTATCACTTCACCCTATTTACTCCCTTCATACTTTAAGAGTATCTTGTTTATCTACGTATCTATTGACCATCTGCCCCCAAATATGTAAAGTGTGATCACATCAGTAACCTCATTTGTCATTTTCACTCCCAGTCTTATTTGCCTAGAATAGTGTCTGGTACTTAGTAGGTGCTCAATAAATTTTTGAGTGAACAAATTAATGATTGGAAATATGTCTGTAAAACAGTGTAAGTCTTTGATAACTTGTGATATTAACAAAAAGCAAAAAATAACTTCAAAATAATGTTTACCCTGAATCATGAACTACATCCAATAAAAACACAGGTAAGAAAAAGAACAAGAGGGAAATTAAATTTTTTCACCTCGAGGTAGGGAAATTAAAATAAATTAATTTGTTCTTGGTATTTAAATTAGAAAAACATAGTCTCAAATATTTGGCAAAGTTTAAACACAATTTTCAGCAAAATTAAAAATAAAGTTAAACCTCTACACACATATACATACACACAAAGAAAGCATCCAGCATAATAATGGCAATAAAACATTTTAAAAATGCAAAAAAAAAAGTTATACTATGAATGAAAATAAGTCAGATTCCTCTAGTAAAAGTTAAAATTTAAAAAAAAAGACTCTCAAAAAGGGTGAAAATTCTTTAAGGGAAAAATTTAAAAAAAAAAAAAAAAAAAAAAACCTCTTAAAGAAGGTAAAGATATAGCCAGCAAATGAAAACAAAAAAGAATTGGGGGGAGGGGGGGATTTGTGACGGGTTTTTGCTATTATGTTTTAAATGTACCCTGCAATGGGAGGTCAGAAAAGAGGTAGAATTGGATATCAGAAAACAGAGGAGAATGATTGGCAAAGGATATTTTTTGACATCTTCATTAAGGGATAAAACTGTAGATAAATTATAATGAATTTCAACTGTTTCAATATTAATAATATCTTTACACTAAAGAAACATTTTGTTTCCTATCAATTGATTTTTTTTGAAGTGTAGCATACATGCAAAAAAGTCACAAATCAATATTATACAACTCAGTAAATTATCATAGTCAGATACCCATGTAACCACCACTCAAAAAACATAACATCACTAAACAGAGAAGTCCCCCGATACAACTTCATAATCACTACACCTTCCTTCCTCCTTCACAAAATCAAGCACCATCCTGAGATCTTTTGAATTTTATACCTTCACATAATATATGTCATTTTGTGTGTGGTTTATTTTGGAAAACAGTATATATTTGTGCAATTTATTTTTTTTATTGCATGGGGCTGTAATTTGTGCATTTTCATTGCAGAAATCACAATCCATTTATTCATTTTACTACTGATAAGCATTTATATTTCCAGGTTTTTGATACTTTGAACATAACGGTACTTGTCTTTTAGTGAACTTGCATATTTGTGTACACGTGCGCACACACACACACACACACAGAGCTTTATTAAATAACTACCAACTTTCAAAAGTAATTTTTCCAACTTACACTCCTACATGCAGTAAAAGTTGCACTGCTTTTTTAAATCTTTTTTTTTTCTTTTTCAGTGTAGAGAATTGTGCATGCTGAGCAAGTACTCTACAATCCCCAGCCCTGCTCTTCAAAATTTGCTGTCACTTAAGTATTGTTCATCTGTTTAATTTTAGTAATTCAGGTGAAGTTTGTACTGTTATCTCATTATGATTTTAATTGCATTCCCCTGATAAATAATAAGGCTTTTCATATATTTATGGGCCATTTGACTATCCTCTTTTGTGAAATGCCTGTTCAGGTCTCCTTCCCATTTTTTTCTATTGGGATATCTGTCCTTTTTAAAATGATATATAGGAGTTTAGATAATACAGACACAAGCCATTTGCCAAGTATATGTATTACAAGTATCCTCCACCTATTTGGTTTGCTTTTATCTCTTTCATTGTTACTTTTGATGACAGAAAGTTCTGAATTTGTCAATGGTCAAAAAATTATTTCCTTTATACCACTAAGTTTTCTGTCCTGCTTAAATACTACAAGATGATGAAGATAATCTCTTATCCTATAGAAGCTTAATTATTTTACTTTTCACACTTAGATCTTCAACTAGTTGTGCATGCTGAAAAACAGGGATCAAGCTGCATTATTTTCCCAATTTGTGTATCCAAATGATCAGCAACTTTATTGAAAATATTATTTTAATTGATGAAATGTAAAATCCTCTACAAAAATATCATTAATTTTAAAGAATAAAAAATGTAGCACTAAAACATATTAGAAACAATGAAAAAAATAACAAACACAACAATGTAAAACTTTAATTCTTATAAGTACATGATAGTTGAAGCAATCAAAAAATTGAGACTATCAGGATAATGCATGTAATATGTGCATATATATACATACGCACTCTCTCACACACATATAGCACTGTGCACTTGACAGAGGTGTCACCTTATTTCTCAGTGTGTGGGGAATATTTTAAATACTGATATTATATGTCTCATAAGAAAAAAATCTTGGTAAATTCTCAAAACAAAGATACTATACATGCCTTATTCTCTAATCACATTATTATAAAGATAAAAATTAACAATTGTATTTTGAACATATGGACCATTTCATAATTTAAGATACCCTCCTAAGTAACTTTGAAATCAATGAGGAAATCACAGCTACTAAATTTTATTGAAAACTAAAAAAAATAAAAACAGCATATATCAAATCATATGGCATTTAGTCACAACTGCAATAAGAAGCAAAATTAGAATAATAAAGCTTTCACAAAAAAAGAAAAATAAATTGGAATATTAAATTGTTACAAAGAAAAACCTGAAATAAGTAAATTTTTTTCAGTTGCAGAATAGAAAATAAATGTCAGTGCTTCAAGAAAAACCAATAAAATACACATACCTTCAATCTGATTAAATATCTAAAAAGATAAAACACAAAGCATAAAATTGATAATAGAAAGGGCCTTATATTACATAAGGAGGGGATAAACTACTATAAGAAAATTCTATGTACAACTGCTTCATAATTTTTTTAAACTAAATGAAAGTTCTTAAGAGAGAGTAGGCCCACCTGGAATGCCTATTGTTTGCTTTCTCAGGTGTCACACAAAGACTTTTTTATTCATTCCTCTAGACACATAATGTGCCTCATGCATAGAATGATCCATGGATCTTTAAGGATGCACATTCGCATTTTTTTTTTTTTTTTGTCTCTAACGTTCCTGATCTTTCCCTAATATCACTAAGGGAGAACAACAAAACTAAATGATATAAAGAAAAATACACAACTCAACTGAGGAGCAACAACAACAAAAATTACACAGACTGAAGCAAAGATCCAGTGGAATCAAAGAGATGGGATAGACTTCAAGATTAACGCACTTTGAAAAACTATCACTGGAGGGCAGCATTGCAAAGACTCTGAATAACTCTCAAGTCCTTTCAAGAACTAAAGTAAAATTATAAAGCACAGCTAAGTTCATTTTTAATACTAAAAGAAAATGTTTTCACGTGGTTGAATAATCTTAAGAATGCTTAAAATATGATATTCCATTTAAAACAAGAAAATGAATACAGATTTTCCCTTGGAATTTCACAAAACAAAGACAACCGTAACAAAGTAAATTTAGGTAAATGAGTCTATAAATATAAAAAATTATTTTCTAAACTAGCTTTGGTATAGCAACTGTTCAGTTTGAAAATAATCACATTTCCTTTATATTTTCTTATGGCTTCTGTCCACATATTTATATTAATAAAATTAATTTATTCCACATAGAATTAGTCTCAGGCAGCCTATAAATAACAATTCACTCAAGAACATAAACTCTGAGAAAGCATTTTGAATGAAAGATTAAGAGAACAAATTCTTCTGAAAGAAAATCATTGCCTATGCTTTCTGGCCAAATGGAAACTGCTCTGGATGAATTTACCAGTACTAAATCTGAAGTACTCCTTCTGTACTTTTTATGTTTCTGCAATTCTCTGTGGCATCCAATACAACTAAATATTATTCTTCAGTGAAACACTAATTTCTTGCCTCCCAACATACCCAAACCACCATGGTCTCTTTTGTCATGTAAAGCGCTGTGTTGGCCCTGTCACTAACCACTTTTAAAGTTTAGAATTCCTTAGGATGCAATCCTTAGTCCTCTTCTTAGGATATCTTTTACTTTAAAAAAAAAAAAAGAAAGAAAGAAGAAGCATGGTGGTGCACACATAATAATCCTAGCGACTCAGGAGAATGAGGCATAAGGATCACAGATTCAAAGCCAGCCTCAGGAACTCAGCAAGGTCCTAATAAGCAACTTAGCAAGACCCTGTCTCAAAATAAAAAATTAAGGGGCTGGGGTTGTGACTCAGTGGTAGAGCACTTGCCTGGCATGTGGGAGGCACTGTGTTCCATCCTTCGCACCACAAAAAAATAAAAGAAAGTTATTGTGTCCATATACAACTAAAAAATAAAATAACAGGTTGCTTTAAAATAAATAAACAAAAATAAAAAGGGTTGGGTATGTGACTCAGTGATTAAGTGTCTCTGGGTTCAATCCCTGGTGCCATAAATAAATAAATAAAACAAAGGGCTTTCCCTATTTCATTCTCAAACCAACTTCTCACAACTGTACCTCAGCTATCTCTACTTGGATATTCCACAAATATTTCAATTCCAACATAGCTCTTCACTTTTCACCAACTATGTGCTCAGTCTTAATCTCTTTGCTGATTAAAACAGAAATGCTACTTCCCAAATCACCTTTCCTGTCAGTAGTACAACCACTTTGGTTTTGACCATTAAGAGTGTTGTATTTGATAGCACAATGGCATTTAACATTTTGAATGTGAATTCCTTCCTGGGGTGAGGAAATGCATGTTACATTCCAGGTCTCTAGAGAACCAGACTTCCTCTTAAAGTGTAAGGGTAAAATTTCTAAGCTGATTCTAAGCCGCAAAGCCTGAGTTAAAATGTAAAAGACCAGGCATTGTAAAGCTTCTAAACTGCAAGGCCTGGGTTAAAAAGTAAAAGACCAAGTATTGTTAAAATTCCTCTGCTACCCCCAAAACCTGAAATCCCTGTAGCTGTTAGGACAATACTGGAACTGCCCAGTAAATATTCCCACTGACTCCCTGGTTGTCTAATAACCTGGGACTCTGTGTAATTTGTCACGTAGTCATTTAGTCCCTAAAACCAATCAGTTTGAATGTGTACCCCGCTTAGGAGTGACCAATCACCCCCGTCCGACCTGTTCCCGCCAATGAATGAACTAATCATGTTTAGGAGTTGTTGTTCAATTTTCCCTGCGCCTCATGATGATTTGTTCTGATGTATGCAAAGCCCCCTGCCCTCCCCAAAAAGTGTACTTAAGCACTGCTTGACCTCTGCTCTGGGCTCTGGGCTGCCCTCCCTTCTTGAGCGAGCCTGCCTGGAGCCTCAGCGTGCTGAATTGGATCCTCAATAAACTCCCTCCTGCTTATTGCATGAAGCCAGTCTCTTGTGGTCTCTTCCTCAGACACTTCGCCGGACCCTTACAAAAGCACTCTTATTACTTGCCCTATTCCTTAAGGAATTTGAGTTTGAGGCTTAATTATTTTGGCTTAGACCACTACCTTGGACTGTGTACTTGGACCCCAAGTCTCAAGTTTTCACTCTTCAATTCATCCTCCACACTAATACCAGACTCTTCTCTTTAAAATACAAAAGCAAAATAAATAAATGAAATACAAAAGCCAAAACAGATCACTTCAAGTGACCCCCCTATTTATCTTAAGATAAGGGGCTACATAGGGCCAAGACACGTTATGACCAAACAGACCCCTGCTTGCCAGGCATGGTGGCACACACCTGTAACTGGGGAGGATGAAGCAGGAGGATCACAAGTTCAAAACCAGCCTCAGTAACGTAGCAAGGCCCTAAGCAACTCAGAGAGACTGTATCTCTAAATAAAACATAAAAAGGGGCTAGGAATGTGGCTCAGTGGTTAAACACCTCTGGGTTCAATCCCGGTACAAAAAAAAAATTTTTTTTTAAATGGCTGAGGATGTGACTCAGTGGTTAAGTGCCCCTGGATTCTATTCCTAGTACCCAGAAAAAAGAAAAAGAAAAAAAAAATCCCAGACCCCTGCTGATTTCTGCAACCTCCTCTTCTCCTCTTTCACCATCTAGCTTTCTTCTTTGAGCCACTGCTATGGCAAAGAGTCTACAGCTTATCCTCAGCAGGCAACTTCCCATGCTGAATGTTTGGGATACTATCTCTCCTCTCACCTCCCCAACTTCAACCTTCTGCATCCTGCTAAATTGTCACCTACTCTAAGAGTTTCCCTAGTATTCTTCAGGAATCACTCCCAACCTGATAACTTTTATCACTGGGGAGATTACACTCAGTTGTAAACATCCTTTGGAAGGAGATCCCATTTCATTCCTTCTAATGTGCTGAACATTAGCAAGTAACCTGGCAAAGAATAGCCTCTCAATAAATTTGAAATGACCTCATGAATGCCCAATGTCTATAGCTACTTAACAGACATGACATATTTAGAGCAATTTGGGGACTGCCTAGCAGACAACTTTTTCTTTTCAGCCCTCATCCCAGCATAGGCACAAAGATATCAACTCAAGTCACACAGTACAGTTCTTTTTCCTCTTCAAACTAAATGAGTCACCATATCCTCTCTTCTACCTCTACAAAAGCAGGATTATCTTAAATTGAAAATTTGATCATATCACTCCTCCAAGCCCCACAGAATAAATGCACAACACCTCAGAATAGTCTATAATCTTATTCAAAACACTGTTAGGGGATCAGCAGTAGCCACAGAAGCACTACCTACTGAATATAAGGTCCCACCTCATACTTACTAAACCAGAATACCCATTTTAGAAGCAATTCATATGCAAAGTAGTTTGCATTATCATGAAAAGGCCCTGAACTGAGACTATTAGATGGTCCCCGACTCCATTGTAGCTGCTTCACTAGCTACTTTCCCAGAGAGAACTCCACCCCTAGAAGTCATCTACAAGTTTCTACAATTAAGTATATAATCTTTGCACTTCCTTTTTCAATTTCCTGGTGTACCACAACCCACTCTCCCAAATTTATTCTTTTCTGTTATGCCTTCACTTTTCTACAATGTGTGTCTCACCTTATCTCTTTCTCCTTGCGCTCATAGTTCATACAGGACTATATTTTGTTTCATAATTAAAAGAATCTAAGACATTAGAATTTTTATCTCATTTAACTTTGTTTTTTAAGTACCTGGGGCAAAGGTAGGAGGGCTTTAAAAACGTCAGTTAATTAAACTGTAAATGAAAACCAACAGTCCTGATGAATACACTAACAAAAGGCAAAAAACAAAGGCAAAAAAAAAAAAAAAAAAAAAATGTGCCTGTGTATTGCTTCTGTGTAGAAACTGATCTACCTTTACTGTAATAATAAAAGTAAACAGAAGTAAGCAAATCTTATGTCAAAAAATAATCTGGTAGTGACTGGCAATTTTATTTGAAGAAAGATGAGCAATTCAACTAAAAAACATTAACAAATGAATATTCATCTTAAGCTATTTTAGGAAAAAAAATTATCATTTGATAAGACTTTCTCCTAAAACTTTTAAAGTAGGAAGATTCCTGCCTTTGATAATAATTTTGAATGTCTGATAATGTGAATAACTAGAGATGGTGAGTAGAGTGAGAAGTTAAAATTTTTGGAAGATAAGTAATTAACTTTCATAAAGTAAGATCTGCACAATGATCAAGTAGTAATTTAGAAACCAAAGTAATCTCTATGGGTAAGAAAGGAGTGGTGTGGTAGTAGTACTAATATTGAAAGATGAATTAATTCATTCAGAGAAAAAGTATGAATTCTCTAATTGCAAAATGATAAAAAAGAGAAAAAACATTTAAGTGTTTAATAGGTTACTGTTAAAAAATGGGTTTGTAGATAATAGTCTTATTTAATCCTTTATCCTGATTTTAAGATGTGCCTGCATAAAAAAATGAATTTATCCAAAAAATTATAAAATTGTTTCTTCTTATTTAATACCTTTATTGAATTTTAATACCTTTATAATTTACATACGATTCTATTTGCTTATTTAATGAAAGGCAAAGTGAATCTTCACTAAACCATGATACCAAAAATAAGTGCCACATATAAAATGAATAAGTTATTTTTAAGTATTTCAATGCTTGAATTCCAGATGTAAATTTAATATAAATGGTATGTATTACATAGCATAGAAATTTGACCAACAATTGAATGTGATATTAAATTGGCAATTTGATAAAGCAGCTAATTCCAATTTAAACTGGCTGTTAAAAAAGTGTTTGCTTCTACACACATAAATTTTTATTTAGTTCCAGTGATTCACCTTTTCTTTTTTGCATCTCTTCAAGTGTAAAATGGCTCATAAACCAAGTCATTTCACAGAAGTACCCACTACCTTTGTGTTGGCTAACATAAGAGAACCAAAATGGAAGTTTGTTGAGGACACAAAAAGGAAAAAACAAAAATTTCATTCATGAATTATTTGAAAAGAAAAGGAACTGAAGATATGCAATGTAGAATGTCCTTACTCTCAACTATAATAGAAATGGAATGGGAAGGCTGAGAATATTGCCACCAAAACAACTACCTCCCATACTAATGCAATCATCCTTACTTACATTAGAAATTGTATTTCAAATTGATCAACTAATTCATCATTTATTAAGCACTTACCTACTAACTGCAAAGCACTGTGCTCACAAAGGCCAATAAAAGACACTGCTTACAAAAGTTCTTCAGGAATATAAAGTACAGAATAATTTTTCAATATGCATCTTGTGCTTTTCCAGTCTCTCAAAACCTACAAGAATTACTTATTCCCACAAATGCTGATTCCTACATATTACTAGATATAGTGTTAAGCACAGAGAATGTAATAAAATAAAGCAGTTCATATATCCCAGATAAGCTTTCAATGTATTTGGGAAGGCAAAATTAAACTGTGAATTAAAATAAATGTAAGAAGTGCTTTAGATGATCCTATATAAAGAGGAAAAAAGAGTGGAGAGAGGGAAGCTAGAGAGATAACTATAACATTAGCTAAAACTACATGCTAGGAAAAGTACTAAGCACTTCCATATTTTCAAAAATCCTCATAATGATCCTATATGGCAGAAGGATTATGCTCATGCTTCTTTTGCAAACTGAAGAATCTAAAGAAGTTTAAATTTTCCAGAAGTCGTAGTGGTAAAGGGGAGAGCAAGAAGCTGGGAACTAAACCAAGGTTATGTGAATCTAAAGATCATGCAAGGTCATAACAGGTCCTGTGTATGAGTTTGGTACTTTATCAAAGGATTTTAAGGGGGAGGAAGGGAAAGAATGATTTGATCAAATTTTGCCTTTGGAAAAGATCCCTTTAAGGAAAGAAGGGGAGGGGGGATAAGATATCACAAAGATAAAGGACAGACCACTGGAGTAGAAGGAAGAGAACAAGAGAGAGAGAAAAAGGTAAAGGGGAAGAAATATGAAATGAATTTAACAAAATTCTGCTATATGTGTGTGTGTGTGATTTATTGTATGTATGTTGTACATATATATTTTTATATATTATATATATATATATATATATATATATATATATATATATATATATATATATATATTCCAAAGGGTATTTCACCTTTATGTAGAAAACACAATCAAAAATAAATAAAGGAGTGAAAAGAAGATCAGTAGAGGAGGGAAAATAGAGAAAGAGAGGAGAGGAAAAGGGGGGAATGGGAATTGAAATAAAATTCCTTGCATATATGATTTTGTCTACATAAAGCCAACTACTAAAAAGAAAAAAAGAAAGATTCCTTTAAGAAGGGTATGGATTGTATAAAGCAAGACTTTAGAACCAATAGTATAATAATAAGAAATGTTTAGGGCAGGAATGATAAAGATGGACAAAAAGAAATCTTAATAATTTAGGGCCTACCAGATATGATTATTATTGGAGAGGAGTAAATGACTTAAAACAACTTTATAAATGAAGAGATTGTTCCCCAAAATAAGGGTAAAGGATAATCAGGTTGAAATGAAGATAACAAATTGTTTCGATCAAATTGAATTAGAAACAAAAAAACTAACAATTGTGATATCTTAGATCATACATTGAGCACAACTATGGAATAATAATGTTGGATATTTTTTAACTATTCATGAAAGCCTACTTATTAAATATGACTTTTGTCATATATTTTTTTCTAAATTATTGTTTATGTATTCCATATCTCACTGTATAATACTATTTCATAGACTTAATGTTTTTTCTCCAGTAAATCATGATCAATTTTTTTAAAGTTACACACACAATTCCATGGGCACAATATGAAAGAAAGTTAAGGTTACTGTTTCCAACACAAGAGCCAATTGTTTCCTGATATCCCCATATCTACTATGACTTTGCTTTAAATTGGTATATTTTAAAACTTACAGCTCTATGAAGTCAAGCCCAAATAGCCAAAAATATTTACTATTGTAATAATTTTCCTTATGTGTTAGTAACCAGGACTTAAAAAAAATTATAATATTCTAGATGACCAAAGTAACGCTCAACCTCACAAACACATATATCACTTTAATCTTGCCTCCCAAAAAGGTAAAGCTATTCCATTTTGTTGTCAAATGAAATATTACATTTTAAAATCAAATCTCTATTATTTGGGTATTACATAATCATATTTCCAGGGCAGTGTGTTCTCTAGCATAGTATTCAAATGGCATTCCTCTTTTACCTGTCCATTCTAAAAAAGAAACATGTAGAGAAGGGATGGAAAAAAGGTACACAAGTATATTCAATAAAATTTTCTTGGGTGATTTAGTTTCTAGGACACAAAAGTATTGAGGCTAAGAAGAGAAAACAGGTTAAATTAAAACTGCTTCCTATAATAAGAATTTTTATTCCATTTAAAATGTCCATGCTAATCCTTTCATCCACTGCAAAGAAGAATAGCTTCTATCTTGGTGTTCCCAGGAATCATAATCAATGCTGAGCCCTCCTTCAGTCATTCACAGGAATAGCAAAGTATGTATATGTCACTGAACACTATAAATGTTTTTATATTTTTATTTTTTAGTAAATTCCATAAAGTTATTCATATTTTTTATAATTCTTAAACTCTTCCTTGAAAATGATAAAAACATAATACTTTCACTGAAATCAATGTAATACTACAAAAAGTAAAAAGAAAAAATTACTTCTGCTCCTTTTTTATTATCCATCCCATTTATCAAGACAATTAGGCCCTTCTTTAAGCTCAAATACGTATACATTTTACAGAATTACAAAGTTTTTTAAATAGAATACTTTATGAATCATAAATTGCTGACTTCACTCACTAAAGTATCACAGACATTCCTCAATATCAACAGAAAAAAAAAAGAGAAAAACCTTTCTTTTTAATTTCCATAATATTTCATGGCAACCCCTTTTCTATCTTGATGTACATTAGGTTAATCCTAGCTTTCTGACATCACAGTAAGGTGGTGATAAACATACTTACACAATTCACTATGTCAGACTGAAGCGGTCATACCTCTATATATAAACACACTCAGTTAACAAGAGAGCATGCAGAAGAAACCCCAATGCATGAGATGAACTCTCAATCAAGAAATCCTCTTTAGAGAAAGAAAAGATTTTTGACTAAAGAGATATTAATTTCAAAATCAATCATAATGTGATATAAAAATCCTTAAACTATGAGAAGACTGAAAAATGAAAAACAAGGTTTGGAATTCATATTATAGAACTGGCCTGGAGAATTGAAACAATTTTAAGTTTAAAAACAAAGTTTTCCTCTTGTCTGCCAAAGAAAAGCAAAGGATCACATGCTAAAAAATTTTAAAATAAATAAAAATTAAACTAAAAACCTACACAAATCAATTCATAAGATACTTTCTACATGAGAATCAAAAAATTTTAATTTTTGAAAATTTAGATTATCATTTAGGATCTCAGTTTATACCAAGATTTAGAAGAAAATTAATATAAAATCAACATCTTTGATATTATAAGATATTTATTATTTTAATTTTTATTTTAACATATTCAGTAATATTAGATTTGTCAGAAATCTCAAGGAAAACAGAAAATGATATGGTCACGTACCATAAATACAAAAATCATTTAAGTGTGAAAAATAAAATATCAGTTCCATTAAGCAGTCTATGGATATCAAACTGGAGATTTGAACACAATATGGATAGGAATCAACATACTTTATTTTAAAAAATTATATTTATTGACAAAACCCACAACAGTTGATGCTTGAGCACCATAAATTATTAAATGTAAGCGGGGTACAACACAAAGCTCTAATAACAAATACACAGACTGTACTTTTTCGATTCTGGCAAATGCCAAACTTTAATTCATCTTGGAAGCACTGTTGAAATAGAAGTAAGAGTGCCATCATTCACAGAGGACAAAGAGGTGGTTCTGAATGTTCACAGCTGGTGATAACTGTACACAGCAGAGAGAAAAAGTCCTGGGTTGAAGTACCAATTCCTTTTCCATATTAGAAGACCAGCATTCTTTCATCAAGACCCACAGAATTCAGTCATTCTTTACTCCCTTCTCAGTTCTCTATGTTCACTCTAGAAGTTATCTTGGTGTTAAATACACAACAAAAAGACATGCTTCTATCACCCTTTGTGTTTGTTTGCCTTCTCTCAAACAGTATTTCTTTTTCCTTCTTCAAAACAGACTTTTCTCAAAGGAGTCTTCAATGGATCTTTCTTGATTCAAAATGAACTGGAAGACAAGATCAGATAAAAGGGCTCTTTTCCTACTGCCCAAGCTAGAAAAAAAAACAAAAAACAAAAGAAGAAGACAAAATAATGCAAAATTCTCTCTTAAGAGCAACATTTTTTTCTTTGTTTCAGTGAAAACAAGAAAGAAAAAACTTTACCAGAAAAGAATAAAAGGTCATTTCACTTTCTTTAACTAGGCCAATTTTCTGTTGACATAACTTTGTGTACTTCCATGTAATTGGGTTCCAACAACTAAGTTTTGAAAAACAACTTTTCCCTACATACCCTTGCATACTTCTTACATTATCATCTAAAAAGCACAACAGAATTACTGATTATCAGGAATACAAGTGAACCCTTTCTAAAACTTTTTGATATTTTAACTGCACTTCTAAGAAAATCTTTTAGAAATTCCCCCAACATATGGTTTACAAAGAAAATTCTGCAATATTTTTAAGCCACAAAGGAAAAAGAATATAATAGAAGCCATTTCCTCAGCTCTTTGGCACTTAAAACTCTGCTATTCTAGGGAAAAATTGAGCACTTAAAACTTAGGAACTCCCTTTAATTAACTACTTAATTAAAATGCATAGCTATGTTAAACATCTTCAAGACTAAGAAGTAAATTCAGAGTGTCAAACAGCCAATTAACATAACCAAAAAAGAAGAAAAATCAACAAGTTTATTACAAATAAAACTTTTAACCATACATTCAAAGTATTTAAAATTCAATACAATTCAAGATCCAAACATTTTCAACTGGTTTCTAAGTGTTGACAGCTAATACTGTTAAGTCAGCATGCTACATATGCAAATGTCCCTAGTGAATCTAATTAACAGGAGTGAGGGGGCAATTAAGAATTCTCATGTGGGGTTGGGGTTGTGGCTCAATGGTAGAGTGCTCACCTAGCATGCACTAGGCACTGGGTTCAATCCTCAGCACCACATAAATGTAAAATAAAGATATTGTGTCCACCTAAAACTTAAGAATAAATATTTTTTAAAAAGAATTCTCATGTAACTCCCTTTATTATGGAGATGAGAGCAAAAGTTGTGCAAGTGTGCAAGAACAGAAGAAAAAAAAACAGAAAAATGCTAAAATTCTTTTTTAACTATTGTCCCACTCTTGGAAAAGAACTCTGCACCACCCTACCCTCCCATTTCCCATACTTCCCCCCACCCACCATCCACTCTTCCAGAAATAGAACTATTTTATCCAGTAAAAACACAGCAACCAAGTAAAAATATACAATAAGAAAAATACCTGTGAGATTTTCTTTCCATAACTTGTCCCAGGCAAGGATCCTCAGGTACTCTCTCCCATGCCATCCTCCACCACTTCTTCAACCATTAGAGATGCATCCTGAATGATGGTGGAGGGTTCAGAAGTTTATAGTAGATGTGGCATACTAAGACCAAGGGTCATATCCATCTCTTCACAAAAAGAATAGTGCCTTTCAAGCAGTCCAGAACTCCACTGCACACCTCTGTGATTATACTCATGTTACTATTCTGATACTGAACAATTCCTACTCTTGACCCAAAACAACTCACCAAGAAAACCTCAGAATCTTGAATATGTCATTCTTCTGGCTTTTTTCTTTATCATTCATTATTTTAATATATATATATTTTTTGACTCATTTCCATAAAAAATGCTGGATAATATCCTTTATTAATAAATACCTAAAATTTAAAGAAATCCTTACTTTAAGGTATTCTCCACATACATATTTTCTCTCATAAAATCCATATGAGGGAATTATTTGTTATCCCACCACCATACTCTAGGTAAACAAGAACATGCAGAAAAAAAAGTGAAAATACAGTTTGCTAAGTGTCTCCAAGTATTAGGGGAAGGTGACAGTTGCTAAGAAGTAACAAAAAAGTGTATCTTAAAAAGAAAACTATAGGCTTGAGACTATGTGTAAGTTAAAGCCATCTAAGTAACCACTGTTTCCTTCATGTTGCCTTCCTCCCTTCCTCTCTAATGTAATTGTAGCTCTGTAATTTTATATATACATATATATACACACATATTAGTTTATATATATATATAAACTACATATATAAGTTCTTTATAGAACAACCATGTGTTTAAAAAAAATAATATTCCTCTCATTTCTCCATCCTTCTCTCAAAGTGAAATCTTTATTAATTAATATGTCCTTTCTTCTTTCTTGTACACATAATTTCTGGTCACAAATATACTATGCATACTTTCCTCACAATTTGTTTTTTCAACTTAATATATCTTGACTACCTTTTCATAAAAGTATACTGTCAATTTCATGTATCTATTTGGTATTTGTTTCGTATTTATATAATATTCTATAGAATACCTAGATACTGTGCTTTGTTTATTTTCTCCCTTCCTCCTATCTCCTCAAAAGACTGAAATAATTGGTTTCTATGTTACATGTCACTTAAACACTTGATTACACACACACACACACACACACACACACACACACACACACACATATATATATATATATATATATATATATATATATATATATATTGTACTGGGACTGAATCTAGGGTACTTTACCCTTTACCACCAAGCTATATCCCAGTCCTTTTTATTTTTTGAGACAGGGTCTCACTAAGATGCTGAGGCTGGCCTCAAACTTTGCAATCCACCTGCCTCAGCCTCCCAAATCAATGTGATTACAGCTGTGTGCTGCAGTGCCTATTTTTTAATCTTTAGGTTCTAGGATATTTCCTCAACTTTACTTCTAAATCACTAATCCAGTTTTCAGTACCTCCTTCATTTTTTTTAAACAATCAGATTTTTAATTTCTGAGAACTGTGCATATTGCTTCTTTCAGAACAGCCTGATTAAGTTTTTTTGGCTATTTAATCCTCTTAACTCTCTCTCTCTGAAAATAGAAATTATATTAAGTTCCGTGTATTTCTAACATTCCCATTTTCCAGGGGTTAGTTTTTCCCCTTGGTTCGTCTTCTCTTTTGTATTGTTGGTTTTCTGGTGATCCATGGTAGCAAAATTTGTGAATAATGTTCCAGAACTATGATGTTCATTCCTAACTTGCCTGGGTTTCTGCTGTAGATCAGTAGGATTATCCTTCTATGAAGGCATCTTCCCTGAATGAATTGATTTCAGACTCAAAATATCAAGTCTTTGGTTTGCTTGTTTTGTTTGGTTTTGCCACCTTCCTCCCAACCCACCAAACCAAGGACCTCCACCATATCAGGCAATTACTCTACTATGGAGCTCCATCCCAACGTTTTGTTTGTTTGTTTTGTGTTGTTGTTGTTTGTTTGTTTTAAGGATATCACTAAGCTGCCCAGGCAGGCACCAAACTTGTGATCCTCCTGCCTCAGCCTCCCAAGTAGCTGCAATTACAGGTGTGCACCACTTTGCCAATCTAAGACATGTTTTATGTTAGGGTGTGTACTCATAAAGCTGGCTATGAGCTGGAACCCTCAAGACTGACTACATAGGCTTTATTTTGAAAAGAGATTCATTTAGTATATTACAATGTGTAAAGCCTTCCCCACCATGCTTGCTAGGAGTTCTTAGGCTCTGCTCTGTTATTCTTTCCATTCCCAACATGTATACTAGAAACCCTCTCCATAATCATCATCTGGAGAACAGAAGCCACAACTCTATTCTCCACACAAAAACTTCTGTTTATAATCATTCTGTACAAAGGATGAAGGGGAGGACCCAGCTAGTACAGGCAGTTTTTAAATTTATTGCTCTGATGACACACCATAGTCTACTCTAATTCTTTTGACACTTTTAACAATACAAATGGAACTTCTTGAGATCCACTGACCTCAAAAACTGTTCAGTTTCAATTGTACTTTTCTCTGCTCTTGTTTCTCTGAGCCTCTCATTCTACCTGCTTTCTATCAGCAGGGTACTCCCCTAAATTTACTGTACCAATGTCACCCTTTCTTACTCCTCAATGCTGTTGTTAAAGGCTTTTTTTCTTCTTTTTTTAAGTACACATTTAGTCCTTTCACACAGATATTGAGAAGGTTGGGAGAACTGAACATTGTCTTTTTTTTTTACCAAGTCTCCTCAAATATTTAACAAGTATTTTCAGTCTACTTTTCTTCCTAAATATCAGAAGTGTAAAATATCCACTCCTGTAATTCTATGCATACAAATTCTTTGCTTAGCATAATCTGCATAATAGTCTTAACTTTCCCCCTCCACCATATCCCTACTATAACACAAGTTATATTAAATCACTTAAATTTTATTTCCCAGTTGTCATTTTCTTTCATGCCTTCCATTTTATCAGAAATATTTTTACCTAAAATTATACCACACTTCAAAGTACACTATTAACAATTTTTAGACATAGTTTCACTAATAGTTTGGGTTTGCTAGGTTTTTTGTTTTGTTTGTCAATGTTTAATATATATCTTTCTTTTATGGCCCAGAATTCTCTGATTTATTTCATTTTGTTTAAGTACTTCTAAATAATGTGTTCATTCATTGAAATCTGTTGTCATTAATTGTCCATTCAAAAGAATATATATGTACACATATATGCATACACATATATATAAGTATATATGTATATATAAATATATATAAAAAACCTTCATTCTTGAAAAATAGCATTGCTGCAAATAGAACTGTAGGGTAAAAATATTTCTATCTCAGAAATGTACAGGAAATTTTCCACAGTCTCTTAGGACAGTGCTACATGAGAAAAAAACAAATGCCAATCTCATTCTTTTTTAGGTTAACACTTTTTTCTCTATCTGGATACTTAATTTTCTTTTGATCCTTGAAATTCAGAAGTTTTATCAGTATTTGATTTTACCAGAAATTTTACTTCAGTATGTTTTACTTCAAGGTTTTTCCATTTCAGGAAAATATTATTCTGCCATTTTATTATCTCCTGTTTCTGCTAAATTACTCTTTGTTATTTATATGTGACAGTGGAATGCATTACAATTCTTATTACACATATAGAGCACAATTTTTCATATCTCTGGTTGTATACATAGTATATTCACATTTACTCTTTTTACTTCAGGAATCCTATTTCTTATATACCAATCTTCTGGATCTATGCTACAAGTCTCAAACTTTTCTTTTATAAGGTCTAACTCCTTTTACTATACTTTCAGAGAGAACTCTCAATTATACACTGCTTTTACATGTTGTGGGTATGTGTATGCATGTGTGTGTGTGTGTGTGTGTGTGTGTGTGTGTTGTTGGGGACTGAAATCAAGGCCTCATGCATGCTAGGCAAGTACTCTACCATTGAGCTACATCCCCAATCCATATCCATCTTTTTTAAAAAAATGATTGTAAAATATTTTAGATATACAAAGGAGTATAAAGTATTATTTAATAAAAATGTATGTATCCACCACTCAGCTTAAAGGAAAAAGTGTTATCTGGTAACAGAAATGCCTTTCTTTTTCTCCCAGAGGTAACCTAAATTTTATGTTCATTACTTCCATATATTTCTTTTACTATATATTTTTGTAGATGGACACAATACCATTGTTTATTTATTTTTATGTGTTGCTGAGGATCGAACCCAGTGCCTCACACGTGCAAGGCAAGTGCTCTACCACTAAGTCCCAGCCCCAGCCCCATATATTTCTTTATATGTTGTAATATATATATTATTGCTTTGCATTTTTAAGCTTAACATAAATATCATACTTCATATATTCATTGGCAATTTGCTTTTTATACTCAACAATTTTAAGAATATCCATTGAATATGGGCATCATAATTTACTGATTTATTATAAATTTTGTCTTACAAAACATTTCCATGGATATACCACAGTTGATCTATTTTCCATTTATCAGAGCTTAAGATAGCTTCCAATATTTCATTCTTACAATGTTGCTATAAACATCCCTATTTTTGTTTCTTCATACTAATATGTGAGTTTGTTTAAGGCAGTGTTTTTCAAACCTCACCTCAAAACCCAACAATAATACCACATTAGTGTGCCACAGTCACAAACAGTTTTTTAAAAAAGGAATAGGAAAAGTGGAGAGTGAAGGGGATAAGAAAGGTGGGAAAATCCACAAAGCACAGAAATAAGGTACACTGCATGTAACAAGGATAAATTTGGTTTCCTAAACATCTGACTTCAATTTTGTCATGGTCTAAACAGAACATTAAACAAAAGTAAGGTTTGTGTGTGTACACAAGAATTTCTGGGTCATCGGGAAAAAATGGCATTTGAACTTCCTAGATATTGCCAAATTACTCTCAATAGTTATAGTTTATGCTTCTACTAGCTGAGTTCTCATTTTTTCACTTGCTCACCATTACAATGTAGTCATATTTTTACTTACCAATCTGATATTTGTCTGAAAATCCAAATCTTTGTGTTTTGAATGATTTTATTGGTTACTGTTTCAAGAATGGCATTTGTTTTTGCTTACTATTTGAAGATTTAGTTCATAATCTCTAGCATTCTTGATTTTTTAAAATATTTTTTAGTTATAGGTGGACACAATACCTTTTTTATTTAATTTAGTGGTACTGAGGATTGAACCCAGGGCCCCACGCATGACACAAGTGTTCTACCACTGAGCCAGAGCCATGGCCACAGCCCAGCATTCTTATTGCTTAGAGAACTGCTGACTGTCTAATTCTAGAGTCGTGTAGATAATTTGACTATATGTAGCTACTTTTACATTTTTCTTAGCTTTTAGTATTATCCAATTATTTTTCTTCCTCTGGATTCAACATGCTTCCTCAATCTAATGATTTGTATCTTTTAATTTAGAAAAAATTTTAGTCATTATTTCTTTAGATAGTGTCTATCAATCTCTCTCCTTTCTGAAACTTTAACTTCACATATGTGAGACAATTTTTCTTCTGTATCTAAATGTTCAATTCATATTTCCATCTCCGTTTTTTTCTATCTTCAATCTCATTTATTCACTGTTCAACTGGATTAGTCTAAACCATTTAATGTTATTTAATGCTATTTGCATTCTTGTTTTAGTACAAGTCCTTTCTTTTGCAGTGTTAAATTTTTCCTCACCTAGCCAGCGTGCTTTGGTTTTTGTTTTTTTTAAACTATCTTTTAGAAATTAAAAATAACAATATTCTATTAGCTTCTTTTTCAGAGCTTTCTGGTATTCTTGGCAGTTGTTTTTCTTTTACTTGGTGTTTGTTTGTTTTTTGTTTTTTTTTCTTTTTGGTGCTGGGGATTGAACCCAGAGGTGCTTAACCACTGAGCCACATGCCCAGCCCATTTTTACATTTTTATTTAGAGTCTGGGTCTCACTAAGTTGCTTAAGGCCTTGCTAAATTGCTGAGGCTGACTTTGAACTTGTGATCCTTCTACCTCAGCCTCCCAAGATGCTTGGATTACAGGCATGCACCATTACACCTGGCTTGGTCATGTTTATAAGTACTTGTTTATTTCAACAGTTTATTTACACATATTCTGTAATCTTATGTAGTAATTTCAATATCTGAAATTCACAGAAATCTAATTCTGCTGTTTGTTTTTCTGCTTACTCTTGGCTCATGATTACTGATTTTCTCATAGTTTTGTAGTCTTGGGATATAAAAGCACTTAACGGTCAGGCAATACCTAGAGGCATAGTTTAAAGGAGCATCTCTCTAAAGAGTACTATCTTTTATTTATGTTGGATAAAATGTAGTGTTACTAACATTCATTTGACAACATTTTAATAATTTTATCTGCCTTCAGTTTCCTGAACCAGGCATTTAATATAAATCACAATCTCACACCCACATGAAAGCAGGCTTTAGGTTCACAAATTTTTAAGTGAGACTTTTCAGTATTACACCCAAAAGACAAGTGACGAAATCTTGGATGTTTTTCTAGTTAAAGTTAAATGTAATTTTCTAGAGTCTCTTTCACTGAACTCTTATTTTGAAGAATCGTGCTTTATACAGTTGTTTTTAAGTTGTAGACTGACACACTACCTTTATTTTATTTATTTATTTTTATGTGGTACTAAGGATCAAACTCAGTGTCTCACATGTGGTAGGCAAGAACTCTTATCACTGAGCAACAACTCAAGCTCCTATAGAGGTATTTCAATTCTAACTCCTCATATATCAGGTACAAAAAAATCTCTCTCCTCAATCCCATGTTAGAAACCTCCATATCCACAAATATTCTGGCTGCAGCTTTAGAATCAATTTAGTACTCTCAATTCTAGCATCTTCTATATTTTTGACCTCTTGGTAATCATATTTTTAATTGTGAAGAATTTTTATTGGTCCTTTCTAAACATAATGTCTTTTGAATTCGTGTGTGTGTGTGTGTAGTTGTAGATGGATAATATTTTATTTATTTTATTTTATTTACTTTTATGTGGAACTGAGGATCAAACCCAGTGCCTCACACATGCTAGGCAAGCGTACTACCACTGAGCTACCACTCCCTGTCTTCTGAATTCTAACTAGGAATTTTCCATTTGCTATTATTTTCCACTATAGTTGGGATTTCTGTGCTATTTGCATTCTTGTTTTAGTACAAGTCCTTTCTTTTGCAGTGTTAAATTTTTCCTCACCTAGCCAGCGTGCTTTGGTTTTTGTTTTTTTAAACTATCTTCATCTTTTTAAACCCAGGTTACTTTCAATACTGATGGCTGATACAGATACTACTTTATCTTCCTCAAAATTCTCCCCCATTCCTATCACGTCCATTGGAAGGCTATGTGACTTTGTGGATGGAATTTGTGGAGAAAGCAGCAAAGAGATTTTTCGTCAAAGTTCATTATTTCAAAGTCTAACTACACTGAATATTGCTCACAGGGCCATTTCTCTGGTCTAGCCCTGTCATCTCTAAGTTAAGTGAATTGCTGAGCTAATAGATAAACAAGTCTACTTTTTTAGAAAGTAGAAAATATCAGAAAGCCAGATATTTTTCCTGATGTGTTACAGGTTGTTCACTACTAGCAGTTTCCAATAATCTAATCTCATCAATCTTATGTAAGTCTAGAATTCCCCCCAAAATTCTGGTTTACTGATTGCAACCTTTCCTGTCTTTCTGAATGTTTTATCATATTCCTATATTTCTTTTCCCACTTCAATTTGGACTCAGCTTGCTATCATATGTTTACCATAATTTTTTTAAAAAAACCTTTTCTAATTTTTAATTACTATTTCCAGTTCATCTACTGACATAAGAAATGTGAAGACAGAAGTTAGAGGGTTTTTTTTCCCCCTTTATCATGAACAGTTTTTTTAAACATTATTATATATAAACAGTTTTTTTAAAACATTATTATAAAAGTAATTGGCCACATTATAGGAAATTTACAATCTGCACAGTTTTACAGATAAGGTAAATTAAATATGTTTGAGTGAGCAACAATGTAGTGATAAATCAGAAAACACACTAAGAATCTGAAAACCTGAGAACTATTCCGATTCTACCAACTGCTATTTTTCTTCTTCACTCAAGTCTACATGGCAGTAAAAATAAAAGAACAACATATACTTTTTCTGATTTAATTTTCCACTCAGAGAAAATGTTTTATATTTCTCTCTGCTACTGAATGCCAAACTCATATAAAGAATACACCCTTGAATGCAAACAACTTTATTTTTCTGCCCACTAATTACCCTACTGAAAAATTCCCCAAGATACCCTTTATCCTCACCTTCTCTAAGTCCTTTAAATAAAAAAGTACAATGTCAATTTCCACTTGACTACTCTAAGAATAGTCACAGTCACATCATTCTACAAGTCAATGATTTATATTTTAACAGTTCTGCTTAATAATAAAACACAGGTCAATATTACTTACACACCATTCTAAAAAAATACTGGCTATAAAAACAAATTTATGTAAGAAGGCTCTTACATATCCCAAATTATCTTTGAATATAGTCAGCTATTATTCTAAAATAATCTTTAAAACAAAAGTTATATTTTTGGCCACGTGAAATGCTTAACTTTTTCAAGCTCTATGCACCCAAACCATAATAAGGAACTCAAGGTGGGGAGAAAGGATTACTTCAATTTAAAAAGTGCTTTTGTTTTTTTAACATTTAAAATTATAAAGTTAAAAAAATCATAGATCAGTAAATCAACAACTATTCTATAACTGCTATAGACAATTTTAAGTAATTAACATTAAGTGATCAACATATTTTTACTAAATCTATACCAAAAACCCATCACTGTGCTAAATTAACAGATTTCTTCTGAATAAAACACTAAAGTATATATAGAACGCTAATTGACTTTAGTAAGGCATGAGGATAACAATGGACTTCCTCCACCCACAACTCCCAAAGTGATTTTCCATGCAATGCATGAAATGTCTCTATTTAAAAAAAAAAAAGAATTCTTGGTACTTACAGGTAGAAGCCACAGGAAAGTACCCTATGGTGCTTGCTAATAAGACAGATTCTTGAATTCAAATTTATACCTACTAAAAATCAGGAACTATACGTTTTTATAAATATTAAAATTCAAGTATGTTAAGTTAAAATTTACTTAGAACCCAACAGATTCCAGACATTGTGCTAGGAACTAGAGACTAGTAAAATATCAGTCTCCGAAAATCTCACCTGGGAAATGAGTAAAGGCTTCAAAAGGACAGATCTATGTCTTATTCATAACTGAATCGCTGCTGATGTCTGAATGATGTATTTCAAGAATAGATTTCATTTTTTAATTTTTTATTTTTAGTTATACATGACAGTAGAATGTATTTTGACATACCATACACACATGAAGTACATAATTTCTCATTCTTGTGGTTGTACATGATGTGGAGTTACACTGGGCATGTATTCATATATGAACATAGGAAAGTTATGCCTGACTCATTCTACTGACTTTACCATTCCCATTCCCCCCCTTCACACCATTCCCCCTGTCTGATCTGGTGAACCTCCACTCCTCCCCGACCCCCACACTTTGCCTATTTGTGAGTCAGCATCCACATAATAGAGAGAACATTCAGCCTTTGATTTGGGGGTATTGGCTTATTTCACTTAGCATGACAGCCTCCAGTTCCATCAAGAATGGATTTCAAATGAACCTCTTATCCTTCAAGGTAATGTCCATTTACTAGGAAACTTTCCCTCATAATAAGCACTCCTAAACAATGAAATTATAGGTCTGGGATTGTAGCTCAGTAATAGAGCACTTGCCTAGAATGCCTGAAGCACTCGGTTCGATTCTCAGCACTGCATATAAATGAATAATTACAAAATAAAGGACCATCAACAACTAAAAAACTCTTTTAGAAAAACAATTATAATCATATTAATTAATACATAAATAAATTCCACTGAAGTAGAGAACAAGTATGCACTGCATTAAATTCAAAGTAAGGGGGGAATGAAGATGACATATTAGAGAATGGCATATTCCAGTTGCTATGTGGCTTGGGATTCAAGCAACATGAGTACAACTTCTCAGTGACATGGGTGAAAGTGGGAATTGATGTAAATTAAGTATTGGACAAAGTCTTTTAGAGAATCAGAAATTAGAGTGCATTAAACAAAGAACAACAAAGAGTACACTGGAATCAAGCCAGTTTTGGGAGCAGCAGCAGTGCTGGTTCACCATGAAGTCAAGAGATAATACACAGAGAGAAACACAGTAGACAAATGTGGCATGGAAAAACCGAGAGTTCAGGGACTTTTTTCAAAATGGCTGAATAGAGGAGGTCGCTTCCCTGGCTGCTCTGTGCAGTGAAACCAAGAAAGCAAACAGGCAGCTTCTCAGCAAGGTAGATTAACAAAAAAAAAAAAGTGAGGGGACCTTACTAGAGTTTAAAACTGGACATTCAAAGCAAATTGAGGACTCAGGAGGTTGGATATAATAAAATAAAGAAGAAATCCCCAGTGGCACAGCCACTGCAGCAGCCAGGCTGGAAGCACCAGCCAGAGCGGTTCCTCTGTGAGCATAGTGGAGGAATAAGGGAATTAAAGAAACCCACATTTTGGGGAAATCCAAGGTGTGTCTGAGTACAGGGCATTTAGATGTCAAGACACTGCCCAGCAGACATGAAAGACTCACTGTACAATATCCATGTGTGGGGACAGAAGCCACCATCTCTCCAAGTGGCATATGAAGAACAAAGGAAGAAACCATTTTGTAGCTACTACCAGGGGCTGGCAGCTGAAGGGGCCAATTCATGGCAAAACTGAATTTGGCCTGAAATAGGCTCAGTGAACACATGACATAGAGTGTTCTTAAGTGACCATGAGAAAATCAAACATGGAGAGAGGTTTATACATGGAACAACTGGTAGTGGAAACCCATCTGGCTCTACCACTCCCCTTCCAATCCAACTGCTTCAGATGCCAGGAACTCAGAAGGGCAGGGGCAAGAGCGATTGTTGGGAGACCGAACCCAAGACCAGAAAACGTGAGGTCCACAGGTGACAAAGGAAACTAAAAACTGCCCCCCCCCACCACACAAATGGAAACCAGGGGAGATTCCAAGGGTACAGTCTTCCAGCATGGACCAGAAAGTATTGGGCGATGGAGGTACAATCGTTTAAAATCTCCAGACCAATTGGCAATCAGCAAAGAGCCTGGAGCCCACCTAAGCCTAAACACTGTCTCCAGGAACTCTCTCACTCAGCAATCCAGAGGGTGGAGCATGACACTCCAGATGACCCCACCCAAAACTGCTGAGAAGAGAAACTTAGAATCTCTTGAACTCCAATGAAAAGAATTCTTTAACTTTTCATCAAGATCTTTTTTTAATTATTATTCTTTTTCTTTGTTTAAGTGTGACCTTAATGGTACATGGACACATACAAACTCATTTTTGTGGTTTTTCTTTTCCACATTTGTAGCATTTTGAAGCCAGTTATTTTTCATGGATTAGTTTTTTGTACACTAGGGTGTTTGATTAGCATATTTGAGTCTTGCCTTGTTTTGTATTCTTTAATTAATTTTTTCTCCTACCTGTTTCTCATCATTCTCTTTTCTTCTGCTAACAGCCAATCTCTTATTCTTTTACTCTTCCTTTAATCTTTTACTTCTTCTTCTCTCCTCCTCCCTCATAATCCTCACATCCTGTATCACTTCTATTCTCTCCCTGTCCACCATTTGAAATTATAAGCCCTTTTGCAGACTTACTGTTTTTAGTATAAGCAATAACATATGATTATATCATTTCTGTTTATTGTGATAATTAACACTGTAGGCATCATAGTAGGAACTATTCGATTTAATGCTGTATATTTTTTTTTTGTATTGGTGGTGGTTATTATTTGTCTCCCCCTAAATAATGACGTCCTGGAAACCTTCATAGACATTATAAGTCCACAAGGTAGAAACTCTACTGCCTCAGATTCATACTGTTAGATGGATAGACATACAAACAACATGAAAAAGCAAGGCAACAAATCGCCCTAAGCCAAGAAAATCCAATAACAGAACTCATCAACACCACATTGGAAGAATTATCAGAGAAGGAAGTCAGAATGTACATAGTTAAACTGATCTGCGAAGTAAAGTACAGTAAAAGAAATGAAATCAGGGCTGGGATTGCAGCCAGTCGGCGGAGGGTTTGCCTAGCATGTGTGAGGCACTGGGTCTGATCTTCAGCACCACATAAAAGTAAATAAATGTGTTGTGTCCATCTATAAATTTAAAAAAAAAATGAAAAAAGAAATAAAATCAGAGAGGAAATACAAGAAGTGAAAGATCACTGCAATAAAAAGGCAGAGATTCTGAAGAAAAAAAAGCAGAAATCCTTGAAATGAAGGAAAAATAAGCCAAATTAAAAATTCATTAGAAAGCATCACCAACAGACTAGACCACTTGGAAGACAGAATCTCAGGCAATGAAGACAAAATATATAATCTTAAAAGCACAGTTGACCACAGAAGAAGGATGTTAAGAAACCATAAATAGAACTTCCAAGAATTATGGGATAATATGAAAAGACCAAATTTAAGATTTATCAGGATAGATGAAGGCATGGAGGTATTAACCATGGAATGCACAATCTTTTGAATGAAATAATATCAGAAAATTTCCTAAACCTGAAGAATGAAATGGAAAATCAAATACAAGAGGCTTACAGGACCCCAAATGTACAAAATTACAACAGACCCACATCAAGGCACATTAAAATGAAAATGCCTAATATACAGAATAAGAATAGAATTTTAAAGGCTGCCAGAGAAAACTATCAGTTTATGCATAGGGGGAAACAAACACAAATCTCAGCTGATTTCTTAACCCAGACTTTCAAAGCTGGAAGGTCCTGGAATGACATATTCCAAGCTCTGAAAGAAAATGGATGCCAGCCAAGAACACTATACCCAGCAAAATTAAGCTTCAGATTTGAACATAAAATAAAAACCTCCCATGATAACACAAAAATTTAAAAAATTGCAACTAGAAAATCTGCACTACAGAATATTCTTCACAAAATATTCCATAAAGATGAAATGAAAAAAACAAAAAAGTAAAACCAGCAAAGGGAGTAACTACACTAAAGGAATAATTGATCAAAGGAGAAACTAATTCAAATTAAAAACTAGAAATAAGCCCAAATGACCAGGAATACCAATCATATCTCAGTAATAACCCTGAACATTAATGGCCTAAACTCATCAATCAAAAGACAAAGACATGCAGACTGGATTAAAAAACAAGACCCAAAAATATGCTGTCTCCAAAGGCAAAGGCATCCACAGAGTAAAGGTTTTCACATGGATGGTGTAAACAAGCAGAGGGTTCTATCCTCATATCAGATAAAGTGGACTTTTAGCCAAAGTTAATCAGAAGGGACAAATAAGGACATTTCATACTGCTTAAGGGAATTATACATCAACAAGACAAAACAATCATAAATATTTATGTCCCAAACCATGGAGCATCTATGTATACCAAACAAACCCTTCTCAATTTCAAGAATCAAATAGACCACAACACAATAAAACTGGGTTATTTTAACATGCCTCTTTCATTTGAAGAAATGCTAATAACAACAACAAGGTTTTAGCAAAAGTTTTTATCTTCTCTGGCAAAAATCAAGGACTCATCCCACCTTTGCTGGGAAAGTTATGAGAAAACAAGTATTCATAACAATACTGATATTTACATAAACTGTTTCAGGCATTTGGAAAATAATTAGGGAGCTCTATTAAAATTTTAAATGTGAACTGCCTGTGACCCAACAATTTCACTTTTCAGAATTTATTTCAAAGAAATACACACACACACACACACACACACAGAGAGAGAGAGAGAGAGAGACTACAAACATATTCAATGCAACCTTGTTCACAATTTTGAAAAAACCTGAGAGTTTTTCAAGAATAATTTATGATAAATAAATTTAAATGAGTTATGGTAAAAAGCATATAGCCATTTTTTAAAGCAAGAAAAGATTATCAAAATATAGTTTTAAGTGGTAAAAAGCAAGCTCCCAAAGCACCATGTATAATAGTTTTTACTTTAAAAAAGCAAAAGCCGGGTGCTGTGGCACACGCCTGTAATTCCAGTAACTCAGGAGAATCAAAGTTCAAATCACAAAGTTCAAAATCACAAGTTCAAAGCCAGCCTCATCAGTGGCAAGATGCTAAGCAACTCAGTGAGACCCAGTCTCTAAATAAAATACAAAACAGGTCTAGGGATGTGGTTCAGCAGTCCACCCAAAAAAAAAAAAACACCCTAGCAAAATACCATACACAAGTATATGTCCAATAGTGTATTTATAAAAATAAAAGAGGCAGCATGACTAAGAGAACAGACTCTAGTGTTAGACTGGCTGGATTAACCATGCACTTAACCTCTCTGGGCCTTAATTTCCCATAACATTATTACTTATTTCATATAGTTTTTAGGCTTTCATAAAAATAAAAACTCCCTATTATTTTTTAAGAGTTTCCTATATTTTTTTAGATGTATGGACCTTATTTTATTCATTTATTTATATGTGGTGCTGATAATCGAACCCAGTGCCTCACATATGCTAGGCAAGCACTCTACCACTGAGCCACAGCTACAGCCCATCGCTATTTTTCTTAATGCTTATAACAATACTTTTTTTATGATGTTGCATTAAATGAAATTAGAAATACATAAGATCTAGAAAGGTAATCACTTAAACACTAACAGTATTTACCTTTTTTGAACTAGAGAATATAGCATTTTTAACTCTTTTATGTCTTTTAAATGCTTTACAATGACCATGATTTAATATACTTCTTTGGTTTATAAAAATGCAACAAATTATAAATACAAAGGGATATAAATGTATAGTTGTGACCACTCAAAGTGGTTTCTAATACCTTTATATCATACCACACGATATAAAATAATGTCTAGCATAAAAATTGATTTATAATTAGTTTTATCATATGTTTAAAATAACTTTTTAATTTATACAAAGAAAATTTAAAGGAAAGTTACATAAATAATTAGAATTAATTATCTGTAAATAATTAGATTCATTTTAAGAAATAATCACAGAGCCTTATTCAAGTGGCTAATGCCAATTAATAGACAAAATTCAAAATTTTAAACACTTTTTCATTACCAAATTAGTGGAATCCAATCCATATGCAAACTGAGATACCATATACTTATTTTTAAATAAGAAGTACTTCATATAGCCTATTAGGAATAGTGCCAGTAGAATATAGGAAGATCTTTCTCACAGAGATGCAGAAATATTTAGAAAAATGTTACAACATTCTTTCATCATATTGTTTCCATAAAAGTCTACATAAACCAACTCACAGCATACCATGAACAGAGTTCAACACTCTTTAAATCCCATTAGCAAGCTATGTATAGCCAAAACTAAGTTAGAAGTATTACAGTTACAACATATAGACAACTCAGAAAAAAATCTTTTGACAACCTGACAACTAAATTTGGGTATATGGGAAAAAAATAAGAAAAAAGTATATCTACCTATTTGTCCTCCTAAAAGTAGGCTTTCTTTTATCTATTTAATTTGCTCCCCAAAGGTATAGTAAGAATCTCAGTAATGATCATTTGAACTACTAAGGAGAAAGAAGAATTCCTCACTTAATTGTTTGAATTCCTCACTTAACTGTATAAGTACTAATTATTCCAAAAAGTCTGGTCACTAACTCTACGTCAATAACAAAATTTTAAAAAGAGAGAAGAAGGGGAAAGAGAATAGAAAAGTAGGCCATTTCCCCAAATTTTCATTTATTATTATTAAAAGTAAAATCCACAGTGGCCCTTTTAGCAACTAAGCCCTCATAAAACCAACAAAGGGACTTTTTTTTGTGATGCTGGGAATGGAACCCAGGGACCCCTGTATGCTAGGCAACTATTCTACCATAAAACCACACCTTCAGTCCCACAGAACTATTTAATTAGAGATAGAAGATTGTGCTTCAAGGAAAATTAGGTACGATATCTTGCAAGTAAAATCTGCAAAGAAAAATATACCATTCCTTAGCTCTATCCTCCCACTGTGCCAATCAGTGTTTCAAAGAATGACTTGGCTCAGTGTATTTAATCACTTAATTAGAAACAGAATGCAGATCTGCATTTAGTTGCCAGCCTTTCACTATCAATAAAAAATAGAAAAGAAACAAAATTCATAGGTGCTTCAATCCCCAACAGAAAATATTGTTAAAATACATTACTGGGGATCAGAAAAAGGGAAACCACTAAGTACCAAGTTAAATTATTTTAGAATAAAAATCTTTATAGTCAAGACACATTACAAAATATATTGTTCAATCACCTCCCAGTGAATGAATTGCTTTTATTATGTCTGAGTGATTTTTATCCAAAACCTCCAGGAACACATGCTTCCAATGACAGAAAATACAATGTCAAAGTTGACACCATTCAGAAGAAACTAATATCTAAATTTTTCTATATTGTTCTAAAATAAAATTCTTATAACTTTGAGCCAATGCCTCAAAAAGTTCCCTTTGACGTTTAAAGTAGCTGGAGTCACCCATGTTACCACCACATCACGTTTTTCCAAACTAAATATCATGATAAACTAAAATGTAATTATTGTAAAAACTCAAAATAAACAGTATAAAAATATTAGGCTTGGCATCATTAAGGAAACAAAACATCCCAAATATTAAGATATAAAAACCTGAATTCCAAAATAAATTCAACATACTCTATATTTTCAATTCTAAGATGCTCCTTTTTAAAACATTTTAACATCTCTGAAATTGGAAGGTGTCTTTGTACTATTAAGGCATTTGTAGTTGGTGCTACTGTGTTGTTGATAACAACATAGTTTTCTCTGCTTGTAGAAGAACTTATTTATTATTTCTGGTCTAATAACAGAACAACTGTAACCTCTCAACATTTCAGGCAATATAACCAACATTTGAGGGACTGAGGATATAGATCAGTTGGTGGAGTATCTGCCTTGCATGCTCAAGGCCCTGGGTTCAATCCCCAGCACACCAGGAAAAAAGAAAAGAAAAAAAAATGAGCAAAGAAGAGGAATACTAGTAATTAGCTGAAGACGTTTCATTAACACCACCAGCTAAGATCAAGAAAACACCAATAGGTAGATATCTGTGGTTTAAAAGAAAATCCCAGATAAAAAAATAGAGTACATTTTTGAGTAATGCTACACCACCAACTCTCCTAAGTGCACAGAAACAAGATGTTGTGGGAAAACACAAAGATCAACAACTAGGTGGGGAAAAAATTTCAGAAATATTGAACTCTGAATGCCAAGACATTTTAGCAACACCTTAACCAATTTATTTCACTTATATTTTCAATGTATATTCAAAGAGGATATAATAAAATTAATAACTAAGTAAATCTAAGACTTCTACTGTACCTTTATTGAAAGAGACAAAGTTTTATTTTTTACTTTTTATTTATTAAAAGATAAAATTTTAATAGAAAAAGCACTCATGAAATTCATTTGGAAAAATAAAGAGGCCTAGAATAGCCAAAGCAATCCTTAGCAAGAAATGTGAAGCAGGAGGCATCATAATACCAGACCTTAAATTATACTATAGAGCTATAGTAACAAAAACAGCAGGGTCTTGGCACCAAAACAGACATGAAGACCAATGGTACAGAACAGAAAATACAAGCCAGGCATGGTGGCGCACGCCTATAATCCCACTGACTCCAGAGGCTGAGACAACAATATTGCAAGTTTAAAGCCAGCCTCAGCAACAGCGAGGCACTTAGCAACTCAGTGAGACCCTGTCTCTAAATAAAATACAAAATAGGGTTAGGGATGTGGCTCAGTGGTCAATTCCCCGAGTTCAATGCCCAGTACAAAAAAAAAAGAATAGAAGATACAGGGACAAACATATAAATACAGTTGTCTCAAAGTAGACAAAGGCACTATAAACATACATTGAAGAAATGATAGCCTTTTCAACAAAAGATGCTGGGAAAACTGAAAATTCTTACATAACAAAATTAAATTAACACCCCTATCTCTCACCCTGCACAAACCTCAACTCAAAGTGGATCAAGAACCTAGGCATTAGACCAGAAATCCTGCACCTACTAGAAGAAAAAGTAGGCCCCAAATCTCTATCATGTCAGTTTAGGAACTGAATTCCTCAACAAGACTCCTACAAGTGCAAGAAGTAAAATAAAAAATCAATAAGTGGGAAGGTATCAAACTATAAAGCTTCTTCACGGCAAAGGAAACAGTCGAGAACATGAAAAGATAACCTACAGAATAAGAGAAAATCTTTGCCACATGCACCTCAAAAAGATGATTAATCTCCAAGATATATAAAGAACTCAAAAAAACAAATAACCCAATCAGTAAATAGACAAAGGAACTGAACAGGTACTTCACAGAAGAAGAAATACAACTGGTGAACAAATATATGAAAAAATGTTCAACATCCCTAGCAATTATAGAAATGCAAATTAAAACTACCCTGAGATTTTACCTCTCTTCAGTCAGAATGGCAATTATCAAGAATATAAATAACAATAAATGTGAACGAGGAAGTGAGGAAAAAGGTATACTCATGCATTGCTGGTGGAACTGCAAACTGGTGCAATCACTATCGAAAGCAGTATGGAGATTCCTCAGAAAACTATGAATGGACCCACTATTTGATCCAGTTATCCCACTCCTAGGTATATATCCAAAGGACATCAAATCAGCACACTACAGTGACACAATCACATCCATGTTCATGGAAACTTGATTCACAATAGTTAAGCTATGAATCAACCTAGATGTCCTTCAACAGATGAATGAATTAAAAAAATGTAGTATACGTACATAATTGAATATTCTCAGCCATAAAAAATGAAATTATGGCATTTGCTGATAAATGGATGGAACTGGAAACTATCATGCTAAGTGAAATAAGCCAATTCCCCCCAAAATGAAAGGCCAAATGTTCTCTCTGATATGCAGATGCTAACACAAACAAGGGTGGGGGAAGGGTAGAAGTTCATTGGATTAGACAAAGGGGAATGAAGGGAAGGGAGGTAGGATGGGAATAGGAAAGACAGTAAAATGAGTCAGATATAACTTTCCTATGTTCATATATGAATACACAATCAGTGAAACTCTACATCATGTACAACAAGAACGGGATTCTAATATAAATAAGTTATATTCCGTGTATGTGTAATATGTCAAAATATACTGTCATGTATATGTAAAGAGAACAAATTTTAAAATAAGTATAAAATTTTATCAAAAGAATGCAGCATGCAATCATTTAATTAGCAGTGCTTTATTTTTCCCTCTTCCTTAATGGAATATAAAACAACAGTGTCTTACAGCTGATTCAATAGAATATGGTTGTTTAAGAAACTGTGTATTTTAGTATAATAAAACTTAACTATTCACCAAAATTAGTTTCCAGCTTCATCCTCTTCCTGAGCATGGAACATTACAATTTTCAGTCTCTTTTACATTTAAATATGGCCATATGACTGAGTGAAAGACACATGTACCAAAAAAGAAGTTATACGTACCACTTCCACTCCTTGCTCATAACAATCTTAGCTAGGACTGTACCAACTATCCTTGGAGACAGAAGACTAACTCAATCCTTCTCTTTTTTCCTTTCCCCTAAGATTTTCCAGAAAACATTCAAAGAAACTTGTGAAATAAGGCACTTCATCAAAATTTGAAACTTTTTAATCAAGGGACAGCAGTAAGACAGTGAAGACAATCCACAGATGTGGGAGGGGGGATATATTGCAAGTCATGTCGATATAAGAGATTAATATTCAGAACTCAACAAAAAAAAATTTTTTAAATGTGCTAAGGACTTGAACAGACATTTCTCCAAAGACATACAGATGGTCAAAAAGCCTTTGTAAAGACAATCAACAGCAACAAGTATCAATCAAAAACATGGAGAAACTAGATCTCTTGTGTACTGATGGTATGTAAAATGATACACCCACTGTGGAAAATGGCACTCTTTCTTTAAAAACTTAAACACAGAATCACCATATGATCCAGCAATTCCATTTCTACGTATATACCAAAAGAACTGAAAATAGAGACTCAAAAATATCTCATAGCTGGGTGCCTATAATCCCAGTGGCTCTGGAGACTGAGGCCGGAGGATCACAAATTCAAAGCCAGCCTTAGCAAAAGGGAGCCACTAAGCAACTCAGTGAGACCCTGTCTTTAAGTAAAACACAAAATAGGGCTGGAAATGTGGCTCAGTGATTGAGTGCCCCAGAGTTCAATCCCTAGTACACCCCCCAAAAAAAATCTTGTATACTAGTGTTCACAGCAGCATTATTCACAACTGCTAAAAGGTGGAAACAACTCAAATGTCCAACATATGAATAAACAGAGTATTACATATACATACAATGGAATATTATTCAGCCTTAAAAAATATTAAAAATTCTCATACATGTTACATTGTGGATAAATCTAGAAAGCATTATGCTAAATGCAATATGCCAAAGACTATTATGATTCCACTTTCAAGAGGTATTCGGAACTCACAAATTTACAGAGACTGAAACAAACATCAGATAAAAGAGTAACAGGAGTTGGTAGAGAAGGAAGAATAGGTAGTTATGTTTCATGGACACAACATTTCCATTTGGGAATGAGAAAAATTTCTGAAAACAGATACAACACTGTAACTGTACTTAATGTCACTGAATTACAAATGTAAAAACAATTACCCAATACTTAAAAAAAAATTATATGGCAAAATTTATGTTGTGTATATTTTACCACAATAAGAAAGTACATTATTTAGAGTCTTATAAGAGTGGGTTGGGAAGCTGGAGAACTCCTGAAAAATAGCACAAAGATTAGTCAAGAAAGGATGTACTGAATTATTAAAGGATACAAAGAGAAATGAAGCGAGGAACTCATGTGAAAAACAGACATAGAAAAGGTATGACAGACTTGGGCATGGTGGCACATGCCTGTAATCCCAGCAACTCAGGAGGCTGAAGCAGGAGGATCACAAATTCAAGACCAGGCTTGGTGAAATCAGGGAGACCCTGTCTCAAAATAAAAAATAAAAAGGGCTCAGGACATAGCTTAGTGGTAGAGCACCCTGGGTTCAATACTTAGTACTGGCGAGGGAAAAAAAAGTCTGATGTATGAAAGGACAGCTAAATCTGCAGCAAAAAAAAAAAAAAAAATGTAAGTGGGTAATTTTGGAGAAACAAAAAAGATATTAAGAAATGAAAACTTCTACACTCTAAATCATTATATGCATCGTCACAAAAATATCATTCTCATCAAATTAAAGTTTCTTTGTGTACTACTTCTGTTCAAAGACCTACATTTTTCCACTACTGTGGCATGCACATGGCTACTTTTGTTGAACTGCACTCATTATCTATACTCATTATATCAGTAATCCCCAACCTATTTCCAAATCAAAGACTTAGATAAGACAATAACCTGTATGTAAATTCTTATTTTGAACACTTATACAGAAATTCAGTGACTAGGATTGAGGGTATGTTTAGTGATAGAGTATTTACTAGCTTGGCATGCATGAGGTTCCAGCACCACAAAAATAAAAAATAAATAAACAACAACTATTTCAGGAAAGACAAAGACATTATAAGATACATACAACTGTATCTGTCAATTTGAAATTAATAAATAAATTTGAAAGAAGAAGAGGCATTATGAAGAGTCTTTCACATAGAAATATTGTCAGAGGGGAGAAAAGGGGGGAAAATGTTGGCTTTGGTTACCACCAGTCTGTAATCTCTCTCAATCTGTGTGCATGGACCAAATGTATTTAAGTAAAATCCACATTTATTAATATAATTCATTTGATATGTTAAAAATAAAATTAGCATAGTACATATATGAAGTTATAGACCTAAAAAATATATAGAAAACTTTTCATCTTCTGTTCTCAATAGCAATTCATCTTTATCAAAAAATTAAAAATATTTAGGGTTTGTTTTTATTTCAAAAACAAGTTTAATACAAGGACAATTTACATAACAGTGATCATGCAGTGTACAATAAATCTTATCTATCCACTGTCAAAATAATCTTGGAAAACAATTAAAAGAACCCAGAGGAGGGGTTGAAGTTGTGACTCAGCACGGGCAAGTCCCTGGGTTCAATCCTCAGCACCACATAAAAATAAATAAATTAAAGATATTGTGTCTAACTACAACAAATAAATAAATAAATAGATAGATAGATAGATAGATAGGTAGACAGACAGACAAGCAGACAGATAGATAAAAAAGAAAAAACCCAGAGAAGAATAAAGCAGGGAAATAACAGAAGTATAAAGTGTTTCATGAATTCCCATAAAATTCACAATCTTTTTTTTTCTCCATTTTACACCTCACAAATACTTGACACTTGTTTAGTATTTGTAAATACTATAAGAATATCATTACACAGAACTTTTCAATGTTTTCATACTCAAGTGTAAATACCATTCTCAAAATTCTTGTAAGTTATTGTTTTTTATTAGTTCTTCCAAAGGGGACCAAATTCTGTCTATAGACAAGGTCTTTTTTGAAGCAAACCAACTCAGTAAAGGACTTAGACAGGATTTAGTATTAAATTAATTTCTTATAGTTGATTGATGTCTCAAAGAACAATACTACTAAAGCAAATGCAATGAGAATGGCAACACTTTAAAATTATTATTCCACATTTAAAATATATAACAAGCTTAAGTGTCTACATTTTCACTCATTTAACTTAATCTGTTAGTAATAAAGCTTGCTGAAGCTGAAAACATGATGTTCAGTTACTAAATATAATAAAATAACAATATACAATGCTGTAGAATACACAAAACACATTAATTCTTATCCTTGTCTCAACTAGTTATATATCTATGTAATAGTTTAGTAAAATCTTTTTGAAATTTATCACATCTAAAACTTTTCTTAACATTTATTTATTTTTTTAAAATATCTTTATTTTTTATTTATTTACTTTTACATGGTGCTGAGGATCGAAACCCCTAACATTTATTTTTTAGTTGTAGGTGAACACAATACCTTTTTTTTGTTTTTATGTGGGCTGAGGATCAAACCAAGAGCCCTATGCATGCCAGGCAAGCACTCTTCCTCTGAGCTACAACCCCAGCCCCCATCAAATCTAAAACTTAATAAAACCAATCTTATATTTTAAAAAATGCAGAGTATTTATTGCCTATATTAAAAAGCATCTGGCTTAATTTCTAAGCCTTTAATTTCCATGTGAATTTTTCCAATACATGAAAGGTAGAAAGAAAATACTGTATAAAAATATCAACAGGTAAATGCAATTTATCATTTATTCAATTCATGCAACAAATATTCACTGAGTGCCTACAATATACCAAGCACTATGCCAGATGCCAGAGATAAAAAAGAGAGTTAAGATTAAACAGTCCTATATTCAAGATAATTACAGTGTCATAAAGGAGACAGATCCTAATGAGATATTCCCGCTGCTGAGTATATAAAAACCAATTGCTATAAACACTCAATGAAAAGGAAGATAGCTTTATGAAAGTATATAATACACTGCTTCAGAGTAAGGAAGCAAGGAAGAGTTCACAGAGAATAGTGGGCTTTCAGGCTTAGCACCGAAAGATGATAAAACTAAGAAAGTATGATAAGTGGTGAGCAAAATTTCACATTAAGGCTCAGTAGTGTGCGGAAACACTGCACACTCAAGAAACAGAAAGAAAGACAGTGTGGCTAAATGCAAAAGCCAAGAAAGGGATTGGTATATTAAGAGGACAAAGAGGAAAAGAGCCCAGAAGATAATGGAGGCCAAGTAGAATTTTATTCTTTAGTCTTTACCTTCACTTCTAAAACAAAAAAAAAATGTCTATTTTTAATATAAATTCTAGTTGTGTATCTTTGCAAGTAATGGAAACATTATGCATAACTGTTTAAAGAATAAGACAGAGTGCTCTCAGATACTTGAAGTACAAAATTTTAATTAAATTCATTTTAAGATTATTTATGAGGGAAAAATAAAACCACCAACTATCAAAATAAAGGATTTGTATCCAAGAAGCTGCAGTGTTTTGCCTTTAGCCTTCTTCTACTCTACAGATTATATTACTTCTACTCTATAGATTATATTAAAGTATAATGCTCAAACTGAATATGATAATATAAAATATGATAATATAAAAAGGGGTCTATTTTCTTTTCCAATTTTTACCTCTACTTAATTTAATTCCATCCTGTTCTTAAAGCCATTTTCCAAACTGTTTAGTCATTTTAAATTGCACTCTGTCTTCCAAAACACAACAATCGAACATTTAATAAAATAATGTAGTTAACACAGTTTACAAATATGGAACAGAATTTACCTTATCTTAGCTATTCGAATTTTTTTAAAGTATTTTTAGTTGTAGATGGACACAGTGCCTTTATTTTACTCATTTATTTTTATGTGGTGCTGAGGATCAAACCCAGCGCCTCACATGTGCTAGGCAAGCACTCTACCACTGTGCCACAGCCTCAGCCCGCTAATCGCATTTTTTAAGTTTCTGTTATCTTTATGGTCCCTCACCCTTCTCCATGTAATATTCTGTAGGGTAAATGATTATATTATTTCCAAAGTCCTGAAGATTAATAAACATATTGACATTCAAAAATAGTTGATAAAAATACTAGACTATGTACTGGTATTTAAAAAAGGATTAGATTAACATATACCTTCTTTTGATTATTTCTAAATATCACTTTTAACTTGGGACATAGCTAAAAAAAAATACAAAAATTCAATACCTACACTGAAATTAGCTTGGGCAGCTCGGGAGGCTGAGACAGGAGGCTCACTAGTTCAAAGCCAGCCTCAGCAAAGGCCAGGCACTAAGCAATTCAGTGAGACCTTGTCTCTAAATAAAATACAAAAGAGGGCTGGGGATGTGGCTAAGTGGTTGAGTGCCCCTGAGTTCAATCCCTGGTACCCTCCACCAAAAAAAAGAAGAAGAAACTAGCTTGGGACATAAATAAAATAACACAAAATTCAAAACCTATATTGAAATTAGATCTAAAAGTGAATAGACTGAGAGATTCAGAAGTTTGAAGTTTTCTTTGGTCATCCATGATTATTAGAAACAGTTAAGACAGAAATTAGTTTAACGAAAAATTTTTTAAAAAATAAGGCTGAACTTTTAAGCTATCGTGCTAATGCTTAATATAAAAAAAGGATTATAAATGTGCCTCTAACCAACCTATGTATATCAAAATATTTCCATACCCCTCAAAAAAATGGAGTGTAGAGAAAGTCAAATTTCCAAAGACTGCATGTTTTCAGACATTTTATAGTTAAGTGTTCTCCAAATGACTTATAAAGCAAATTTGAATATATACATGCATATAAAATATGAAGCTTCCTTCTAAATTGACAATTTTTTAAATATTTTCTCATACTTGAATACAGTAATTGTATGGTTTTCACCTAACTCATTCTCATCATGTATTATTTTATTTCTCCCACTGATATTCAAACATTCAAAATAATGACTTCAAAGACATTCTAAATTGTAGCCATAGTTATTTTCTCTGCCAGTCAAATATTAGCATAAGCCTGGCAGAGTCTTTGCCAATGCTTTGCTTCATTCAGAGAGTAACAACATTTCTTCTTTGGGTGGTATTCATTGGAAGCTTAGCAGGGAAATACTGAAGGGAAGCAGAACACATAAACATTAAACCCAAAAACTAAAACTATTGTCACTACAAAGAAGCAATGACATCTTTTATTTTATCTATCCATTCAACGGTTTATATATCTATGTATGACTTGTCTTTCTACTATATCCTGGGACTAGTTTTTTTGTGTGTTTATGATGGAAGGTTCACTTTCAACACACCTTTTGTAAACTTAACTACTGAAGCAACCTCACTTAACATATGTGAGAAAGAGAGGGAGAAGGTAAAGGTGAGAGAGGTAAATGACAGAGATAGAGATTCAAAATGAAAATCAAAATTTAGAAAGAACTCTTTGATCACCTTTGGAAGATATGAGGGAATCAACTCAATCTGAAAACTGGTAAATAAGGAAAATCTAAAATTTTTATTCTTCCTTTTGTGTATGAATTACAATGACCAAAGAGCTGATAAGAGAAAATTACTCCTTATAAAAGTCCAACTAATAAATGAAGGAAACATAAAATTCAAACACTATTTTGAAATCCCTAATAAAATAAAACAACTAAGTAACAATTATCAATAACTACTTAGGGTTAAAAAAAATGATAGGAAACTTTACAACTATATAGAGCAGACTGACAATACTTGAATCCAGTGATAAATATTATTACCATAGAGAGATACTCAAGACATTATGTGCTTTGTGATATAATGCAAAAAAATGCCCAATAATCCACATAGCATTCTTCAAAAAATTTTAAATATGTCTTAATAAGTCTCTGGATAGAACCATCAACTCTAAAAAATAGAGAAACATCACAATGTACTAAAGGATACCACAATGATATAGTCAGCAATAAAAAAATGAAAATTTCTGCAGGACAAACAGCTTAGTGTGTTAAATAATAAGAGGGAAAAAAAGGATAGGAAGAAAACTAACTAAATTAAAGTGACTTAAAACTATTGATTAATTGTAATACAATAATGTTGTTTAAATTTTGATTCAAATAAATCAACTGTTAAAAAAACTTTATGAGACAAAGGGAAAATGTAAATACTAATTAGATAGTTAATTATATTAATTAGTAATTTAATTTTTTTAGTTGTCAATGGACCTTTATCTTACTTACTTACATGTGGTGCTGAGAATCAAATCCAGTGCCTCACACACGCTAGGCAAGCGCTCTACCATTGAGCTACAACCCCAGCCCTTAATGTACTATTTTTATATGTGATAATAACATTATAGTTCTATTGAAACAACAAAAAAGTGTCTTTTAAAGATACAGCCATATGCATATATATGTATTATACACACACACATACACACACATGCACAAACACACACACACACACACACACACACCAGAAAAAATAGAAATGTATGTACGATTTGCTTCAAAATAGTCTGGAAGGAAGATCCAAGGAGCAATGGCATAAATTAAATAAAATTGGCTGTGTATTCCCTGTTGAAATTGATTGGTGAATGCATGAAAGTTTATTAACCTACTCTCTTTATACATACATTTTTTTAATGCCCATGATTAAAACTGGTTGGGGGATAGAAAATTGTCCCTCGTAGATAAGCATCCTTATTTAACACACTGACCAAGCCCAACTACACATAAGATATTATTCCAGGTATTAGCCAAAGAGAATAACAGAAAACTTAAAACTTCCTACAACATACCAACAGACAAATGAAATAGAATATTACCCAATTGCTAACAGAGAAAGATGTAACTGGAAGCATACAACTCCAGAGATTTGCTAATAATAGTTGACAAATATGAACATGAACAATAAGCAAATGATAGGTTGTAATGAGCTATTTTGGGGAGGGAAGGCTAATCACCTGTTATTCTTTTCTCTTCTGATCCATAACTTTTCAATATTACCAAAATAATAAATTAAAGTAAAAAATAACATCTACTTTCTTCCTCCATTTCATATAAACATTGATATTTATCTTATTTAGTGATTTTTCGTTTCCTTTTAATCTTTAAGGATGACTTAAAATCAAAATCAAAATTGTTACACATCTGGCCACTCCACTCTTTTTCAACTTTCTAGTGTAAGCTAGTAAGTTTTTAACTAAAAGAAATCTGAACAAAGGAAAAATTTTAAAACAAAAGCTTAAGAACTTTCCATGTAACCATGGAATATTAAGGCAAAATGACCTTCTGTGAAAACAAAGATAATAAAAAAACTACTGAGTTTAAAATTGATAGACTTTCCTAACCCAATAAATATTGTCCATTTCCTAAAAGTTAAGAACTAAATGAAAAGGAATTAGAGACAGATTTTAATATTTAAAGTATCATATTTTAAAAATTAAACTTGTGTAAATATCAATACCTACTTATATACATAATTATAAGCAATGACTTTAAACATTTCAAAATATGCCTATATGTATACTGTTCCTATATCATTTTTTGTAAAATATAATATATATACACACACACTTATACTTTCGCTCCTGGGCTCAAGTGATCTTCCTGCTTCAGAGACAACTCCCTAATAGCTGGAACTATAGGTATGTGCTAATGTGCCTAGCTCTGAATTTATATTTTTAGTGGGTTTTTTTTTCCCCCTTAGGGCTAGAGATCCAGTGCCAGGACCTCAGGCATGCTAGGCAAATGTTCTACCATTGAGCTATACCCCCAGCCCTAAAAATCTTTTAAACTATTATAGTACTAAATAGATTCTCTTTACTAATATTTTGTTATAATTAAGCAGTAAATAGGTTACAGTAAGAAAGTACACCTGAAAGATGTATATAATATAAAGAAATTAACATTACTTATAGAATGAGCCATTCCATTTCACTGGTGTCTGGGAGAGGCCAGACACCAGTTTCTAGGTCGTAAAGAGAGGAACAAGTAACATTTCAGATTTTAGATGAAAGAATAAAACACTGTTTAACAGAAATACAATCTTGATGACATCACCTAGTTCCCCATGAAGGACTTCAAGTTCAAAAAAGCATTAAGGGAAAAAAAATGAAATATATAGAGCAGTTATGAATCACTTATAAAATTCATACTAAGAGACAGGATTAAATATACAGCATCTAAACATGTAAGGTGCTATTCTAAGTGTATTTTCTAATTTGGGGAACACTATTTGGCACATGGTTTCTCTGAAAACATCCAACTCTGACTTCTCTAAACGGCACAATTCTACCCTACAGAGCATTACCTGCTGAATTCTTAAATGGAAGTAACCAATAGAAAGGCCAAGCTTCCATGAAGAGGTAAGCAAGTCCAACACAGGGCCAAGCAGCCTGGGTATCAACTGCTGCTTTGTCAATTATTTTGGCAAGAACAGAATTCCACATCTATCTTGAAAGGAGATTTCAAAATAACATCATGTACTATATCCTTAAAAAAAACTGACCAGCTAAATTAGGAACCAAAAAAGATAATCAGATGAATGAAGCACTAGAAAGAATAAAATAAACAAAATATATATGTGTGTGTTTGTGTGTGTGTGTGTGTGTGTGTGTGTGTGTATATGTGTATATATATATAATGGCTGAATATTCAATACCAGTTGCTTATAAACAAAAGAAGAAAAAACATTGAGACTCAAACATGAAGAGGTACAAGGTTAGACAAAGCCCAGAACTCTATCTCCCTGATTTCTGGCCCTATATTCTTTCCACTACACAGCATTATCTTTTCTTTCAATGATGTCTGTAATCAGACCATTATTAAAACAACTTGCATTTACTTAAGACACAAGTCAGATGTGAACATCCCAAACAGCTTGTCCAATGACACTTTAGTCCAATGACACTTTTTTGTTGTTTCAATAGAACTACAATGTTATTATCACATATAAAAATAGTACATTAAGGGGCTGGGGATGTGGCTCAAGCGGTAGCGCGCTCGCCTGGCATGAGTGCAGCCTGGGTTCAATCTTCAGCACCACCATACAAATAAAGATGTTGTGTCCACCGAAAACTGAAAAATAAATATTAAAAAAAAATTCTCTCTCTCTCTCTCTCTTTAAAAAAAAATAGTACATTAAGGGCTGGGTTTTTTATCTAAGAAATAAGTAAAATCATTTATTATTTCAATCAGTATTTACTATTAGAACCTGAGGTGGAGTCACTACCCAACTTGCCCAATATCAAACATTTCTAGGTAACATAAGGTCTAAAAGAACCCATACCTTTTCACTCCCATCCTCACATGCTTTTCCCTTCTAAAAACACAAAACCCTATCTAAAGCCTGATCATGTATTCTCTTCACAGACACCAAAGCCTAATTTGGATGTTTCTCCCCACAGATTTTGTCCATAGAATTCCATGTTTGTCTTCATTTTCAGGGCACAAGGTACTTTGTACCTGTTATGGTTCCATCAATCTAAGACCACAATCTATGAAATTAACATGGTCCAAGTTCATTTTATAAAACAGTTACTCACTATTAAGCACCTAAAAAGTACCCTGTTTGAATAAACTTTATATTCAGATTATTAATACCAGTGAGTGTTAATTCTGAGGTAAGCATGTTAAACATCCATTAACTTTATTATGTTTGCTTAGAAATTTTTTCATGTACCTTTTTAATCCTTAAAACTTCACTATATTCTAACACAATCTAGACTCTCATCAAATGACAAAAACTTTGAGAGTAAATTTTGTCATACAAATTTTTACATGCAGACATAATATCACCCCACACAAAACATATATTCTCAAAATTCTGTGAAATCCTACTTGGTTTTTCTCTATTCCTCCTAATATACTCTTTGAATTAATATGCAATCCTTAAAATAAAGGAACACAATAAAAATAAAATTAATCAAAGCAAACTCAAAATGCCACACCACCAGAGCAAGAGCAACATCTCTAAACAGCATTTGCTCTAAAAACTCCTGCAGAATAATTGTTTCTCTTTTAATGAAATGTACCTGTAAAAAGAGCACTATATTACAAACGTGATATATTTCAAAACACAAATTATATTAAGGTACAGTCCTACACTAAACAACTGAATGATAAGCATAATTTAAACAGCAAAATAACAAAAATGTCATCTCTTTCTTAAATGTTATTAATTTCTGTCAACAACTGTCATGCAAGAGTCATAATAAATGGGAACAGTTTGTACCTAAAAAATATTCTGAGAAACTTACCATCATTTTGGTTCTTGCCCTTCATCTCCTCCTTCCAGGATGGAATGGTGTTGAGAGGAACATAGTCCCTTATGTATTCTTTGCGTCTCTCCTCTAAGGTCATCTTCAGTAAACGTTCTTGCAAAATAAAAGCAGAATCTCCATTTGTATTTAATTATTAAGCTTTGGAATTATTTTATACTTTAAATATTAACCATGTTAAACTAACCAAAGACTTAGTATGGTCTTAAGGAACACCAAAATGTGTGTTAGAAGGTGTCAAATTAACCTCATAATAGCAAGAAAAATAAAAACAAAGCCTGATGAAGAAGACACTCTCATGATGGTCTAAGAAATAAGTAAAATCATTTATTCTTTCAATCAGTATTTACTAACAGCCTGGTACCTATCAGGGGATATGTTTATACACCCTAGATATAAAGGTGATCCTTAACCTTGAGTTCACAGGACAAAACATGAAACTGAAAACATACAAAATAATACCTATGTAGGTAAAATTTAAAATGGTAAGATAAGTCAGTCGCAGTGGTGCAACACACCTCTTATCCCAGCAACTCAGGAGACTGAGACAGGAGGATCACAAGTTCAAGGATAGCTTTAGCAACTTAGCAAGACCCTTAGCAACTTAGTAAGACCCTGTCTCAAAACAAAAAGGGCTGGGGAGGTAGCTCACTAGTAAAGCACCCCAGGTTAGATTCCCAGTACCAAATAAAAGGGGAAAAAAATGAAGACAGGTAAGTACAAATAATGAAAACACTCACAAAAAAAAAAAAAAAAAGAAAGAAAGAAAAAATATAGCCACCAAGATAATTCCTTGATTCTACAAGGCCATTACCAATAAAAGTGCACTTTCACTGTCAGGTTATGCTATTAACATTATAATACACTACACTGTCAAGAAAACTTCCCCCCAAAAAGTGATATGTAAGCTGACTCATGAAGGATGTATAGAGTTTTGCCATAAAGAGGCAGAAAGTAAGGACATTTTGACCAACAGAACAATATTAAAATTAAGGAAATGCAACTAGTTTAATGAAAAATGAAAGATACAATATCAGAAAGTGATTGGCTACAGAAGTGAAAAATAGCTGAAAACAAGATAAAACATAGCTATTTAGGAACTTGTACACCATGCTGAGAAGTTTAACTTTACCCTATAGAGCAGACCACTAATATTCAAAGTTGATTATGCATATCCCAGTAGGTACATAAAATGATCTACTAGAATGAATGAAAAAAAATGTGAAAATTAATTTTTAATCTTAAAAACAAGGAAGAACTTGGGCCAGTGTTGTGGCTCAGTAGTGGAGCACTTGCCTAGAATGTATGAGGCACTGGGTTTGATCCCCAGCACCACATAAAAATAAATATAAAACATTAATAAATAAAATAAAGGTATTATGTTTTTCTACAACTAAAAAAAAACAAGGAAGAACTTAAGATTTACTAATATTCAACATATAAACTAACACTGGCAACCTCACTCTATAGGTCAGCGGTTGTGCATCTTTACCAAAGATCTCCACGATATATATAGTGAATGACAGTCACACTCTCACCGTAATTCTCTTTTGGCTTATTACATGGCACTGTAGTTTAGATGATTTAACTTAAAAATGCAAGGAAATTCAACCCTAGCAAAATAATCACTTTAAAAGATTCTTTCAAGCTGGGTATGAAAATGGTGTTAGTGCTTATAGCCTCTGCTACTCTGGAAGCTAAGCTCAATACTTTTCCACACTCCTACAACTAGCTCTTCTTCAATCGTATCAAAAGAAGGTATTTTAATCAGAGGTAACATTCAAACCACATTTACTAAGGTGATTAGGGTCAAAAAATTGAGTTTCAGGTACCTGTGGGACATTCTTGAAATCAAGAATCTTGAACTTGGAGAAAGGTCCAACTTCAAGAACTGGAAATTAGGGCTGGGGTTGTAGCTCAGTGGTAGAGCACTCGCCTAGCACATGCAAGACCTTGGGTTCGATCCTCAGCACCACATAAAAATACATAAATAAAATAAAAGGTATTGTATTCATCTACAGCTAAAAAAATATTTTACAAAAAGATTTGGAAATTATAACCTAAATTTCTAGTCTAAAGGATTAGAGGAGGGAAGAGAGAAAAGAAAGGGGAGGGGATGTAACCTCAAAAAACAACTTTTTTTAATTTTTTTTTAAAGAGAGAGTGAGAGAGAGAGAGAGAGAATGTTTTAATATTTATTTTTTAGTTTTTCGGGGGACACAACATCTTTGTTTGTATGTGGTGCTGAGGATCGAACCCGGGCCGCATGCATGCCAGGCGAGCGCGCTACCGCCTGAGCCACATCCCCAGCCCCAATTTTTTTTTAATTTTAAAAAGCACTTAGGCATATTTATCAGGCACAAACAGATGAACAATGAAATAAAACCTACTTGTCACTGGGGTTACAAGGTCCCATTGAGATGCGGAAAAAATTAGGAAAAAGGATTTGAATAAGTAGAAGGATTTGAATAAGTAGAAGAAGTATTCTTCCTACAAGAATAAAAATTACACAAAAATTATAAAAGCCATTGTTTTCTTTAACTGGCACTGAGGTGGTACACAGTGCTGGTGGGGTTGTAATCTAAATTATGCAAATATATGTTGCATATCTTTGTTGCAGTGTCCTTTTAAGGTAAGCAGGCTGGTATTATTCCCAATGTACAGACAAGACAAATAAGGAAGACGGGTCAAATAACTTACCTAAGATTCTATATAGCTCAATAACGAGGATTCAAATCTAGGCAACTGTGTTCAGAGCTCTTGACCCTACTGTATACTTCCCTATAATTTCTACCTCATAGGATTGTTGTGAGAATCAAACAAGATAACCCATGTAAGGCAATAAGAATAATGCTGAGCACACAAACAGGATTTAAATGGTAACTCCTCTTATACCACCATCATAGTTATTACAAAATGATTTTAGGAACATATGTTTCATTAGAATATAACTAAAATCCAAGAGGCTATGGAGGAGTGAGCAAAAGAAGGCAAATGAGAACAACTCCAGGGTGAAGTGCTGTGAGAATTGTTACAGGCATAGAGAGGAACACAAAGATACTGAGAAATTAAAACATACCCAAGAACAAATAAATCATGGCAGAAGATCTCAACTACAGGAGATGGGATGAAGAACACAAGCAGTGGAGTTTATCTTAGAAACAAAGAAGTGCTTCCTCTAAGATAGGAAAAAAACCTAAAGAACATGTAAAGAAACAAACCAATAAGACCATGGAAGAGAATATTTAGGCTGTTCATGTTTTAAAGCATTTACTTTCTCTGTGAATTAAAAATATATATATATATCATCTGTGTATTACAAAGAGATAGGATCTTGGTAGAGTAGAAAGCCTGAAAGGAATAGTAAATTCTGACTTATCACACAAAAATGGAAAAGGAAGATGACTGTAAATTGCTAAAAGTACTACTTTTAAAGCCTTAGATTACTAATTTGAAATTACCACAATATCAGAAATAAGATGAAAGACATTAAGCAATTTACAGTTTTTGCAAATGTCAGAAGGTACATATAGAAATGAAACCTGTCCTCTGTCATTCTATTTATTTAAAAGTTTAAGTATAAAGACAAAACAAAACAAGACCAATTGTAAAAACAACAAAAGTAAGTCCTAATACTTAAAATGAAAATAAACATTAAGTAGCCAGGTACAGTGGCACATGCCTATAATTCCAGTGGCTTGAGAGGCTGAGACAGGAGGATCACAAGTTCAAGTCAGCCTCAGCAACAGCAAAGTGCTAAACAACTCAGTGAGACACTGTCTCAAAATAAAATACAAAATAGGGCTGGGGATGTGGCTCAGTGGTCGCATGTCCCTGAGTTCAATCCCTGGTACCAAAAAGAAAGAAAAGAAAAGAAATACACATTGATTCTGAATTAGGGCTAAAATACTATAATGTCTACTTAATAAATGTGGTCTTGAGCACTCCTTAGTTATTTGTTTCAACAATGAAACATACTGAAGACCACAGACATACAATTTCTTTACCGTTATATAAGATTTTTTTTTAAAGAATGATTCACCTTTCTAATGAACCCTTCCTCTGTAAACCCAACATATAAGCAGGCAGACCTACTTATTAGATGATATACTGAGTTTAAATATGTTTCTAGAGTGTCTTGACATTTCAATGAAGTGGGTAAGCCTTCTTTTGGATTTAAGTAACACTGCAAAAAATATTATGCCATCAACTCTCTAGTGGGATAAACTTTTCTGCTGTACTAGAAATTCTTTGTGCTTTCTTGATGGAATAATACATATGATTTTTGTACTCAAATTTTCCAAATACAAACATCTTGATAAAACAATAAAGCATACATTAAAGTTTCAAATCACAACTCTTCCCTTTAAATTTCATGCAAAAATAGCTTAGTTTTGGATAAGAGAAAACTACTTTAATTGCCTTCTTTGTGCATCTACTTCTTTATTTTAAAAATATTAATTTGGTTATATTTTTCCTTTAGAAGAAATAGAGAAAAAAAGACACTAAAAAGACTTATTTCTGCTTATCAGTCCAACTGTGTAGCTGTTAAATGAATGAACCATTATAACATTGTTACTTTAGGAACTTTTTTTAAGTATAACAGAAAAATAATTCTTAAGTACTCACTATAATTTCATCAACAATTCATATTATTGAAAACAATGTCTGTCTCCACTATTTTACCTTCATCATCATCAATAATACAAAGCTAACATTTCAAGACCATCAATAAAAATGGGTAGAAATGATTTTTCAAAGCTCATAAGGTATCCTTGTTGAAAATATATGGAAAATAAATACTACTGCAAGAAACAAATCATTTTATATATCAGGCTCTTATTCTCAACAGCATTTGTTCCATGACACCAGAATTTTTAGCCCTCCATGCTCATAATCATGAAAACATAGTTAAATGACACACATTCTAATCTTTCAGTATTTTAAAGGACACTTTAATTGTGTGTACTGTTACATTAAATCTTCCTGGTAGTTACTTTGGGAGGGTGGGCATCCTCCTATCCCTTTTCTCATATATTGTTGGAAACAGGCCCTACATAGAGGATTCTTTTTAATTCCCATTCTCACCTCCACCGTTTGGCTATCACCTGTTCAAAGGCCAGGACTTGCAATTAAAAAATCTACAAGTTTTAAAGAGCTACTATCAAAGAAACTAATTTTCAAGCCGGTCACCCAAACATGTAAGTTTAGCGTATCTTAACAGTATCAATACAAGCTCTTTTTGTTACATATCTGTGAGAAAGGTAAAAAATAAAGAATAGAGGTGAAAAAGGAGGGGGGGAGGGAAATGCCAGTATCAAGTTTTACATCAGAATATAATCTGTGATAACAGAAAAGAAAGAGAAACGAAGGGAGGGGACTGAATCATACACTTGTATGTCTTAAAGGAATTAATGCTACTGTCAATTTAACCTATTTGGCTGAGCCTTGATATGCACAAAATTCAGGAATGGGTTCAATCACTGAGTGACATACAATGCACTGAACAACTTCAGACTATGAATGGGGATGTAAAACAGAAATACATTGCTGAGTGAAAAGCCCATTCAGACTCCTCTAAAGCGCTTATCCTCACTGACAAGATGCTCCTTTCAGGTTTCCCCTAGAGTTTCAGATTTCAAAAGTCACACTGCAGCTGGGGAAGGGGACCTAGAAAGGGGATAAACACATGAAAATGGGGACTCTTTACCAGTCTGGGGTGGAGGAAGGAATGAATGAGGGTTCTGGGGCGCCAAGGCGCAGCGGCAATGCAGCCTGAGTGCCTGCCAGCGGACACTTGTCCGTGGGACACCCCAGCCAGGGGTGCCAAAGTCCCAGCTGGGATTCACAGAAACTTGTACCGCGCCAAGGGTACAAGGGATTCCACGCTGCCTGCGAGGCGACAGCAGCCCCACCTAGGCAGAAGGTGACCGGGTGCGGCTGGAGGTAGAAAGGGGCGTGCGCCCACACGTGCGCGAGCGGCAGGTGCCTGGGGGCGGCGCGTGCACGGCGAGGCGCGCACGGGTGTGCGCGTGTGTACACACCGACACCAGAGGGAGGCGGCACCGGCCGGAGGGCGCGAGGCGGGAGCTCTAGCGGAGGGCGCCGGGGCACACACTGCCTGACCCCCGCCCCCACCCCAACCCCTACCGCCCGCACCCCCCAGGACTCGACGGGCTGGTTACCTTTCTCCTCTCTCCACACCTTTTTCTTCTTGTTGCTGGGGTACATGTTGCCGTGGGGGTGGCTGGCTTTAAGCTGCAAGTTCCCCAGGCTCACGGGCAAACAGGGTGTGTGTGTAGTGGGAGGGTTAGGAGGGGGCACTCGGGAAGGAAAAAGTGAAAAAGGTTCTGCGTCCCGAGTCGCTCGCCGCTTTCCAGTTGCCGCCCTCCTCCCTCAGCCCGCGCTTGGCTTTGGATCCCACCCGCCTCAGTTCGGCGGCCGCCGCCACAGCAGCACCTCAGAGCCTGTCAACTAGGTCACGCCTCGCGCTAACCTAACACCCGCGCAGGCCCCGCCTCCCAGCCGCTAGGCAGCGCCGCCTCCCATTGGCTGCACCGCCCGCCGCTCTCCGCGTTCTAGCCAAGGCGCGCCCCGACTTCGGCCCCAGGGCGCAGGCGCAGGCGCAGGCTCCGGCCCGACGCCGAGGACGTTGGGGAGCTGGAGTGGGCGGAGCAAGGGCGCGAGAGGGCTAGAAGTACCTCTCGACGGGGGCGGAGCGTGGAGCAGAGCCTTGGAGGCGCCGGAGCGGGGCGTGCTTCTAGCTGGCTTCTCCGCTCTGAGAAGACCAAAGGGCGTGGCCTGTAAAACTAAGTGCTCCAGGTGACTGAGGAGCCAGTGGGCAAAATCCTCCTCAGGAAGTGGAAAGTATGCAAGCTGGAGAGGAAAGTGAGTGCAAAGGAATTGTCCATGCTCACTGTCACTGCCCTCTCTGGGCGAGCTCTGAAAGCTCTGAAGCTTTCCTTTGGGTGGGCAAATAAGGCCAAAACAAGTGAAAGAATTGTAGAAATGGTTCAAGAATTTACGCAATCAGCTGCCCAACCTTGAAGTAATAATTACAAATTTCATTGTAATTCAATGAAGTTTAGAAAGACAGGTAAACTGGGCTACTCAAAGAGTTTTAAGAACTGGGAAGTTGTAGACAACCAAAATACTGTATTAGAAACATAAGTCTGAATTACTTTGGGCCTCACTGAGTTGCTGAGGCTGGTTTGGAACCTGTAATCCTATTGTCTCAGTCTCCTGAGCTGCAGGGATTACAGGCAGGCACCGCCAAAGATATTTAGTTCTTATTTAGAAATGCTAAATGCAAGGTCTGCAATAAAGTGCATCATACTAGGAAGTTTCCCTTCAAAAAGTTAACTGTGAGTACTCCAGCCTAGGGCTTATCCTTCCAATTATGCTTTTTGTGTAATGTGTAGAAACATTACACTATTGATTGTCCCTTCTCTCATGTCAACTCAAAGAACCGGAACTTTGGACTGGGGTTGTGACTTAAGGGTAGCGCACTTGCCTGGCATATATGAGGCACTAGATAGATCCTCCAAACAAAAACTAAATAAATAAGCTATAAAACTAAAATAATACAATTAATAATTTAGACTTAACAGACATATATAGAATATGTCCTCCATCAAGGACTGAATACACTTTCTTCACAAAGAAAGACAGAGGCAAAAACATACACTGGAGAAAAGATAGCCTCTTCAACAAATGGTGCTGGGAAAACTGGAAGTTCATATGTAACAAAATGAAATTAGATCCCTATCTCTCACCCTGCACAAAGCTCAACTCAAAGTGGATCAAAGACCTAGGCATTAGATCACAGACCCTGCACCTAATAGAAGAAAAAGTAGGCCCAAATCTCCATCATATCAGTTTAGGAGCTGAATTTCTCAATAAGAATCCTAAAGCACAAGAAGTAAATTCAAGAAACAATAAGGAGCTGTGGTAGAGCACTTGCCTCACATGTGTGAGGCACTGGTTTCAATTCTTAACACCACATAAAAATAAATAAAATAAAGGTACTGTGTTCACCTACAACTAAAAAAACAAATTAAAAAAAAGAACCAGGGCTGGAGATGTGGCTCAAGCGGTAGCGCACTCGCCTGGCATGCATGCGGCCCGGGTTCGATCCTCAGCATCACATACAAAGATGTTGTGTCCGCCAAATACTAAAAAAATAAATAAATAAATATTAAAAAAAAAAAATTCTCTCTCTCCCCCCCCCCCGCTCTCTTAAAAAAATTTTTTTAAAAAAAAAGAACCAATAAATGGGATGGCATCATACTGAAAAGTTTCTTTTTTGTTGTTGATGGACCTTTATTTTATTCATTTATTTATATGGGGTGCTGAGAATTGAACCTAGTGCCTCACACATGTGAGACAAGTGCTCTACCACTGAGCCACAACCCCATCCCCTAAAAAGCCTCTTTACTGAAAGTAAACAATAAAGAACATGAAGAGAGAGCTTACAGATTGGGAGAAAATCTTGGCACCTGTACCTCAGATAGATCATTAATCTCCAGAATATATAAAGAACTCAAAAACTTAACCAAAAAAAAAGCCAAATAACCCAATCAATAAATAAGCAAGGGAACTGAACAGGCATTTCACAAAAGAAGAAATATAATCAGTCAACAAATATATGAAAAAAATTTTCAACATCCCAAGCAAATAGAGAAATGCAAATTTAAGCTACACTGAGATTTCATCTCATTCTAGTCAGAATTGCAATTATCAAGAATACAAGTAACAATGTTGGTAAGAATGTAGGGGAAAAGGTATATTCATATATTGCTAGTGAGATTGCAAATTGCTTCAATCACTATGGAAAGCAGTATGGAGATTCCTCAGGAAACTAGAAATGGACCCACCATTTGACCCAGTTATCCCACTCCTGGGTATAAACCCAAAGGACACAAAATCAGCACACTATAGTGATGCAATCACATCCGTGTTCATAGCAACTCAACTTACAATAGCTAAGCTATGGAACTAATCTAGGTGCCCTTCAACAGATGAATGGATAAAGGAAATGTGGTACATATACACAATGGTATACTATTCATTGTGAAGAATGAAATTATGGTATTTGCCAATGAATGGACAGAACAGGAGACTATCATGCTAAGTGAAATAAGGCAATCCCAAAAAAGAAAGGCCTACTCCACTTATGTATGATGTGTCAAAATGCATTCTACTGTCATGTATAACTAATTAGAACAGATAAAAATATATATTTAGAAAAAGCATTTAGGGAGACTGTGACTGTGGCTCAGCAGTAGAGCGCACACCTGCCATGTGCAAGGTGCTGGGTTTGATCCTCAGCACCACATAAAAACGAATAAATAAAATAAAGGTATACAAAAAAAAATTTTTAAGTTTAAAAAAAAAAAGAAAGAAAAAGCATTTAGGAAACCATGCAACAGCCTGAAAATTAAATAAACTAAATGAAGATGAGGGGAAAAAAAACAAAGGCCAAATGTCCTCTCTGATATGCAGATGTTTTCAAAACAAGTGGTGGTGAGGGGGGTGGGTGATAAAAGTCACTGGATTAGACAAGGGGGAAAAATTAAGGGAAGAGAGGGGGGACTAGAAGAGGAAAGGCAGTAAAATTAATGGGACATAACTTTCCTATATTCATATATGAATATACGACCAGTGTTACTCCCCATCATGTTCAATCACAAAAAATGAGAAGTTATACTCCATTTACATATAATATATCATATTATATGCTACTATCATGTATAACCAAAAAGAACAAATAAAATTTTTTAAAAATGACACCATAAGTGCTGAGCGTGGTTGCGCACGCTTGTAATCCCAGCGACTCCAGAGGCTGAGGCAGGAGGATTTCGAGTTCAAAGCCAGCCTCAGCAAAAGCAAGGCATTAAGCAACTCAGTGAGATCCTGTCTCTAAATAAAATACAAAATAGGGCTGGGGATATGGCGAGTGCCCTGAGTTCAATCTCTGGTACTCCCCCTAAAAAAATGATATCATAAAGTGGAACCCTCCTTGCCACAGTCTGGCTGGGCACAAATGCCGCAGTCTGGCTGGGCACACAATCACGAGCCACCACACAGCTTGTAGATTCAAACAGCAACTCTTTATTCCCGAACTCACACCAGCCGTCTACAATCACGTTCTGGGGAAATCCACGTTCTCTGCCCAAATCCACGTTCTCTGCCCAACTCCACCTCCACTGGGCTTCTATCTCCAAAAAATATACTGTCTGAATCCCGTGAGAACTCAAGGGGAACTCAGGCAGCAGGATACGCCCTATTCCCAGCAGGAATAATCTTAAACCTTAAACCTGGAACCTAAACTGGGAACGCCCTAAACACGACTATCTTAAACCGGGAACACCCTAATCTGCCTTGGTCCTTGAGCAAGGTCACCTACATTCAATGTCGCTGCAACATGTCAGCAACATGGGGTACGCTGGCAAGGAAATTGTCATACCTACTTGGCTAATGGCTCCCAGCATCTCCCCCCTTCTGATTAATTAAACAACAAGCAATGTGGCTTAAGGACCGTGCCTGGTAGGTTGTCCAATTCAACATATGGTTCTTACCCGTCATCGGAAAACTGACCTTTAGGCGTCAGCCTCCTGTCTTAGGTTGATACCACTGCAATTGAATCATACCCGTCACTGACTACCGGTCCAGCATACAGCCATACTTGTGGATAGGTCTATGCACCAGTGGGGGGGTGAGGTTCTTTGCCTCACCTCTGTTGGCCCCCAAATTTGGCCTTGGTGCCAGTGGGGGAGTGAGGTTAATGTGGCTTATGGACCGTGCCTGGTAGGTTGTCCAATTCAACATATGGTTCTTACCCGTCATCGGAAAACTGACCTTTAGGCGTCAGCCTCCTGTCTTAGGTTGATACCACTGCAATTGGATCATACCCGTCACTGACTACCGGTCCAGCATAAGCCATTGGCCCCCAAATTTTAGACCATCACTAGCAGAAGGGAGGAGGATACAGAAATGCCATGACACCAAGCCAATTGACGGCTCCTTGGGATAAAATTGCATCACTGGTGACACCATCAGCAAAGATATGTCAGCACTACCACAATTAACATGGGGTGCGCTGGCAAGGAAATAAAAATTGCATCACTAGTGACACCATCAGCAAAGATATGCCAGTATTACCACAATTCGCTGCACCAAACGATAGTTACATAGTCCAGGCAAGTTCTGCAAGCAGTTCAAAGCAGAGGAATCTATCAATATGTCCATTTCCTCCCAAAATCCGTTTCCTCCCAAAGTAAGTTGACTCTTTGATTGAGCATTACTTGTTGAGTTCTTCACCGGCACTGGGATGGAGATAGGAATTCTGGCAATGATGCTAAAGAGACATTATCCTGAAAAGAATTATTAAATATAATGAAAAGGAAAGGTGAAAGTAAACAAACAGATCTGTTAACCTACTTTAAAAACAATCCTTAACAGCCTTTTACCTAATTTAAACTAGTAAACAAACAGATCTGTTAACCACCTTTAAAAACAATCCTTAACAGCTGTTTACCTAATTTAAATTAAACCATTTAAATCACGTGAATAAAAATAATAATAATTCGGATCCATTTTTTCATGAGCGCTCCTCATATAAGAAATATGGACATACGCACATACAGACATACAACACAAAACACAAGAGTGTACACAAACGTACAACACATAAGAAAATAGTAAAGGCCTTGTAGCTTTACCTAGGTGAAATCTCCATTGCAATGTTTAAAAACTCCACAGTCAAAAAATAAAACTGATCAGAAAAACATTAACCTAGGTTTGTATGAGCTCAAAAAATAAAAATAGAACCTTATGATGTGGAAAAATGCAATAATAAAATAGCTATTGAAAAAAGCATCCTGGTTAATCACTGTCACAGATGTAAGAATGGCCAAGCTGGAGTTCTGGATATCAGCTGTTATGGATTTGAGTCAAATCATCTTCTTTTCGATCTGTAGAGACTGTTTTAGTTAATCTCTCTGGAATCCAAATGGGCTGCTGTTCTCCCTGTGGAAAAACACAAACAGAGCCCCAACTCCAGACTATCACTGGGTCAGGACCTTTCCATTGTCCTGTTAGAATATCTTTCCAAAGTACCTTAGGCTTATGTACATTTTTTGGATACAAATGTCTTTCCGCAGCACTAAGCCCTGATGAATCCAAATTTTAAAAGTTTAGAGTAAAAAGCGTTATTTTAAGTTTATCTTTGGGGAATATATACCCCCTTCCAATTCCCTCTTTTTGCTTTAATAAGTATATGTCTGTATCTAATAGTTGTCTTAGCTTTTTGTATTTTCTATCTGAAATACCTTACTTGACATTTTCAACCATTTTTTATCTTATTTCTATCTTCTAGTTTTTTTTTTTTTCCTAAGGTTTGTATATTTACCCTTAGTTGCTTATTTTCCTCCTAGTTTTTTTTGTTGTTGTTTTCTATTTTGTGGGTTTAAAATTATTGTCTTCCTACATCTTTTTTATCTTTCTACATCTTCTTTATCTTTTTTTTCTTTTTAACTTTCTATTCTTCTGTCTTTAAAGTTTTTCACTTCAAATTTTTAATCTTCTTTATCTAAGTATATTTTATCCTATTATCTTCCCATTTTTTTAAGTAATGCCTTTAAGATTAACTAGGCTTCGAATGATGCAATAAAGCAATTTTTTTTTCCACCATGAAGGTATCTCGACCACCTTCAATTTAACCTTTTAAAGCCTTTTAATTATCATCTATACTGTACTTTTAAATGTACTTTTTCACCACCTACAGCTTCACTCTTTTAAACAAGGCTTAGATTCTGTTTAAATCGCTTTAATGTTAGTTTACATGGCTGCCCTTCAACCAAGGCTTTTCTTTTTTTTTTAACTCCATTGAGCTTTGTCTCAATCTGCCATGTACAAATACCTTTTTCTTCTTTCTTCCTTTCTCAAGCTTTTAAAGTAAGTCTAGTTTCCTCAAAATCTTTTTAAACGGCATTTTACAACTTTTTACTTTACCACACAGAGATTATCTCATCTAGAAACATTTCTTTTTCCTTTAACCTTTTATATTAAAATATATTTCCATATCTTGAATCTTTTTCTCTTTTTTAACCGTTAACCCTTTTTATAAATTCACATTTTGAAACAACTCTTATAAAATTTCTGATTTAGACAAATTACTCCACTTTAATAAAATGAAAGACTTTCATGTTTTTTATGATACTATAATACTATAATTGAAACCCAACTGAAAATTTTTCTACTCTTTGTATATAAATTACACATGATAGAATCTTAACTCTTAGTAACCTTGTTTTAGCAAAGAGAGAGACACAAAGCAATATTAAACCTTTTTCCATTTACCAATTTATGAAAACACACATAATGTTTAAATATATTACCTTATGGAACTTAATAAGTAAAGAGTACTTGATTTCATATTTAGTGGTTGATATTTTAACACTTTAGCTTTGTAAATTAATCAGATGTCTGTAAAAACCAAGATCTTAGACAAATGTAGTAAACAGAACTAGTCATCTCTTTCTTGAAGAAAAATCCTTCTACAGGATACCATGATGGTCCCATTGATATACTTAATAACTTGTCTTTAAAAAGCCATGGGCTACATTTTTGTATTGTATCAACATATGTCCTAACTGTTCTTGGTCTTACTGGGGTGCCTCTTTCCTCTAACAATTTTTTTTTCCTCAGAGGCGAACAACTTCAAACTTTGAATCAACCATTTTCCCCAGTTTGCCTGAGAAAGTTCTAGGAACAGGCAACTTGAAATAAAAACAAAATAAATAAAAACAAGAGCATATTGTTTTTTCAATTGGTTACCCATTCTTTCTCTCTTCCTCAGGGGCGAGCAATTTCACTTACCTCTAAGCTTCAGAAGTTCCCCGTACGGGCCACCAAATGCCACAGTCTGGCTGGGCACAAATGCCGCAGTCTGGCTGGGCACACAATCACGAGCCACCACACAGCTTGTAGATTCAAACAGCAACTCTTTATTCCCGAACTCACACCAGCCGTCTACAATCACGTTCTGGGGAAATCCACGTTCTCTGCCCAAATCCACGTTCTCTGCCCAACTCCACCTCCACTGGGCTTCTATCTCCAAAAAATATACTGTCTGAATCCCGTGAGAACTCAAGGGGAACTCAGGCAGCAGGATACGCCCTATTCCCAGCAGGAATAATCTTAAACCTTAAACCTGGAACCTAAACTGGGAACGCCCTAAACACGACTATCTTAAACCGGGAACACCCTAATCTGCCTTGGTCCTTGAGCAAGGTCACCTACATTCAATGTCGCTGCAACATGTCAGCAACATGGGGTACGCTGGCAAGGAAATTGTCATACCTACTTGGCTAATGGCTCCCAGCACCTCCTAATATGATAGGAGTTGACTTTATAAAATGAGAGATACCTTTGCTTCCTTCCTCCCCCACTTTTTCTTTTTCATATGAGAACACAGAGAAGGCATCCATATGCAATCCAGGAAAAGAACCTTACTATGCGGGCACTCTGATCTTAGACTTTCAGCTTCCAGAATTGTGAGAAAATAAATGCTTATTTAAATCACTTAATCTATGGTATTTTGTTATGGTAGCCTAAGGTGAGTAATACCTAAGTCTTCTCATAACGATTAAATCATGAAGAACGGGACAAACATCACTTATCAGTATAACCTTATACCATTTGCCACCCTCATTTCTACAGCCCAATCTCTGGTTCCAACCATACTAATCCACAGAGCTTTTCATTTCCTTGAATACACCTTGTGCTCACCTCGTGGACTTTCCCCATGTCTGTCAGTATACTTGGGACAAGATTTGTTTAGTTGATCCATTCTCATTCTTCAAATTTCAGCTTAACTAAAAAGACTTTTTTAAATTCCCACTTGACCTCTACCCTCAGTTTCCCTTTCCATGCTGTGAATGCTCACTTTTTTCCTATAAAGCACTTTTTTGTGTGTGTTTTTGATACTGGGGATTGAATTCAGGGGCGCTTAATCACTGAGCTACATCCCCAGCCCTTTTTGTATTTTATTTAGAGACAGGGTCTCACTGAGTTGCTACTGAGCCACTGGGATTATAAGCATGTGCTACCATACCCAGCTTAAGCACTTTTTAAACATTAAAATTTTACGTTTGTTTTGGGGATTATTTTTTATTAACATCTGGCTTTTACTCTGAACTTATAATCACCTAAAGACAAGAAATATACTTTATGTTCACCATTCCCAGAATGACAGGATATCTAGCACATAATAGACTCATAATAGATATTTATTAAAGAATAAAAAGTAAATTAATGTGAAGTGGGCACCCATAGAGAGTTGTTAGCAAAACTAGGAAAGAAAACATTTGAACAGAAGGGAGTACCTTGAGAGGTCTTAATTTTAATGTGAACACTAAGAAAAAAAAATTTTAAAGAACATGAAATTAATGAATGCCTCAAGGAGAGTTACAATTCCTTTTTAGCATATAATAGGTATTCAACACATGAATGAATGAATGAGAGAGCAATACAAGGATGAGACATTGAACTCAATACTGGAAAAAGTAATTATAATCCAATTTCCAGGGAAACCAATAATATGTTTTCAGGGCGTTTTGTGTTATGAAATGTTGAAGGTCTCACAAAGAACAAGTAAGGTGAAAACTGAAAAAAGATTATTGGACTTCTACTCTAGGTCAATTAGTGAAAATAAAACTAAGTCATTAAAGAATAAGTTGGAAGGGGGCTGGGGTTGTGGCTCAGAGGTGGAGCGCTTGCCTAGCATGGGCAGGACCTGGGTTCAATCCTCAGCACCACATAAAAATAAAGGCATTGTGTTAAAAAAAAATGCTTAAAAAAATAAAATAAAGATATTGTGTCCAACTAAAAAATAAATATTAAAAAAAAAAAGAATAAGTTGGAAGCTGTTAGGTGCAGGACAGGCTGAGTAAGCTGTCTGCAGGGCATGCCAAACAAAGTTAGCTGCAGGATGACCTGGCCCCTCAAATCCACTGTCTGGTTCTTTATCAACTATTTGCTTCAAGCCCAAACGTCCAAGCCCCCGCTCAAGGCTGAACACTCAACCCCCTGCTCAAGGCCGAACACGTAACCCCACTTGTGACAACAAGGCAGCTTGCAGACCCAGAGACCTCATTAGATTTGGCTATAAAAACTCCCTCCTGCCAAGCCCCTCTCTCTCTTGCTGTCTCTCTTGCTTTCTCTGTCTCTCTTGTGTTCTCTCTCTCTCTCTCTCTCTCTCTCTCTCTCTCTTCTCTCCTCTCTTGCATTGCTGTAATAAAGATCTCTTGGTTGCTCTGAATGTTGTGGTCACTTTCCTTTCAGAAGCAACAGAGCAGAGATAGAAAAAGTAGAGGGTAGTAGGTAAAAGGATCCAAAGTCAAGAAAAGGTTTTTCTAAGAGAGGTGATATGATTTTTAAATTAAGGAGAAAGAAGATTAAAAAATATATTCTCACACACACACAAAGAATGAAGAAGAGCATTAGACTTAATTTTCTGTTGTTTTAAACCACTAAGTTTGTGGTAATTTGTTAGCACAGCAATGGGAAACTAATAAAGGGTATAAACCTATAACTTCATAATAGTAAAATGTGTTTCTGAAGTAATTTCTTAGAAACACTGTAAAAGTTGGACGTAATTTCTCAACTTGCTCCATTCCTTGTATATTCATAATATTTCCATGCTTTTCCCTAAGTATTCATTTTGATTCCTGGTACCCATAAGTATACCCTCTTGTGAAACGCCCGCATTTTTTAAAGTAGTGAAGAGTGCAGTTTTAAGTAGTCTTCGCTTTTATTCCAGTAAAACCTGAGCAGTTCTTAACTTAAACAGAGGATAAAGATTTTCATCAGATTTGGAACTAAGCAGCTAGATCCATGTGTTTCCTGTCTGCCAGCTCCTAGAGGTACCAAATGAAGGGATAATCCCAGGTCTGCTGAAGAACTTAGTTGTGTTTTCACTTATGTGCAGCTCACACCTTACTATTGTGTAGATATGGTTTGCATATCCCTTCAGGTGTTGAAATTTCACACCCCCACTTCTTATGGGAAATTAAGAAGATAGAAACTTCATCTGACTCTGCAGTTTAGAAGTGGACCCTGGGAATCCTTGATTAGGATTAAAGTCCTTAGGGTGGAAGTTCCTATGAATGAATACTAGTGGCTTTGTAAAAGGAGGGAGAAAGACCAGAAGAGGCACACATACACAAATGCACTTCCTCTCTCCTATCACCATTTGTTACCCTGCTATACTCTGGACTCTGCCAACCAGAAGCTCACCACCTGAGTCCTTTTACCTCCAGGACTGTGAGCCAAAATAAACCTTTTTTATTTTTATTTTTTACAAAGTTACCCACTCTCAGGTATCTCATAACAATAACAATGGATAGTACATATCTCTCAAGGAACATGAAATTAAATTTGGACATTAGTGTGGGTATGTAAAGATCAGACTTCTGGTCCTTTCCTTTTATACTAGACAGTAACCCCTACCTATTTCAAACCTAACTCTTACCTCTAACCAAGGACTAATAGATTAGATATGGTTCCTTTCCACAGCCTGCTTTCTCCAGCAGTTGCCTTCATTCCGGCTTGGAAGGAACTTCCTGGAAGCCCATTGGCCCAAGAGTAAGGAAATGGTTACTTAGCAACTGAGTCCTGAACCCCACAAACCTGAGAAGAGGAAGCTTGTGGGCCAGCCACCTAGTTCTGCCTGTGTTACAGTGAAGAGGATCTGCTTAGGAGATGAAGCCCTTGACCTTGTTAATAGAGATATTGATAATTCTTGGGGTCACAATTAAAAGTAAGTTTTTCTGTCCTTGTAGTTCTCTATAAGGTTCTTTTCTCTTTGTTCTAACAGCACTATGGGCTTAAGACAATTAGAAACTCAAATGTAACTTCACCATATTTCCAATTAACATCATTTTTATTCAAATACTTACTTGGGATAATGCTAGAGAAAAGAATGTGTGTGTGTGTGTGTGTGTGTGTGTGTGTGTGTGAGAGAGAGAGAGAGAGAGAGAGAGAGAGAATGAGAACAAATCTAGAAGGAAGCATTAGAGTAATTTTTATAAAGTAGGGCTATTGGGGACAGGTTGCTAAGTGTTGTTAAACCTTCTAGAAATTTAAAGGAAAATTATAGGACTCAAAGAGTAGCAAAATGCTATAAACCTATATTCTCTTAAAAACTTTCTAAACTTCCCAAGTTCCTGTGTTTTTAAGTAGTTATTTGAAAAAGAAAAGTATTTTCAAGTCTTATTTCCTTGTCCATTTCCTTGTCGAGTTAATTTCACCCAGTTCTCATATATTTTACATACTGTGGATTCATTTTAAGAAATATTTGTTTGGCTTTGACCCAAGAATAAAAGGATGATTTATCTTTTGAAAATTAATTAATGTAGCAGCATATCAATAGAAGACAAAATCACATGATCATCCCAATAGAAAACATTTGACAAAACCTAATATGTTATGATTAAAGCAAGCAAAAAAAAAACTTAAAAAGAAACTTTCTGAACATGGTAAAAACCTAACATCTTCAAAAAACCCACAGCTAGTACATTTAATAATGAAAGATCAGGAGTAAGACAAGAATGTCTACTCTTGCCATTGTATTGGAAGTTCTGTCCATATAATTAAACAAGAAAAGTAGATAATAGACATCAAGTTTAGAAAAGAAGTAAAATTATCTGTATTCATAAATGATGTGCCCTTTTATACAGAAAGTCCTAAGGAATTTATGACAAAACTGTTGAAAATAATAAACAAGTTCAGCAAGGTTGGAGGATAGAAGATCAATGTGCAAAAATTAATTCTATTCCTATAGATTGGTAAAGAGCAAACCAAAAATGAAATTCAAAAAGAAATCCCATTCATAATAGTATCAAAAAGAATGAAGTGCTTAGGAACCAATTTTACAAAAGAAATGTAAAACTCATTCTCTAAAAATTACAACAGTCAGGCTCGGGTGGCGCACACCTATAATCCCAGTGACTCAGGAGGCTGAGGCAGGAGGATCCTGAGTTCAAAGCCAGCCTCAGCAAAAGCGAGGCACTAAGCAATTCGGTGAGACTCTTTCTCTAAATAAAATACAAAATAGGGCTAGGGATGTGGCTCAGTGGTCAGGTGCCCCTGAGTTTAATCCCTGGTACCCCAAAAATAAAATAAAATAAAAATAAAAATTACAACAATTGTATAAAGAAGTTAAAGAAAACCTCAATAGGTGAAAAGATTTCCTACATTCATGAGTTGAAAAACTTAAAAAGACAATACTCTCTAAATCAATCTACAGATTCAATACAATCTCTATCAAAATTGTGACTGACTTTGCAGATATACACAAAGGGATCTTAAAGTTCAGATAAAAACAAATTGTCCTCTTGCACCAGGCTCAGTGGTGCATGCCTGTATTTGCAGCTGTTTGGGAGTCTGAGACAGGAGAATCCGGAGTTTGAAGCCAGCCTCAGCAACTCAGCAAGATCCTAATCAATTCAGTGAGACCCTGTCTCTAAATAAAATACAAAAAAAAAAAAAAGGCTGAGGATGTGGCTCAGTGGTTAAGTGCCCCTGAGTTCAATCCCTGGTACAAACTAAAAGTTCTCTTGCAGAAGAAGGAAAAAAAGGACAATCTTGGAAGATTCAAAATTCTCAATCTCAAAACTTACTGTAAAACTACAGTAATTTAGACAGTGTTGTACTGGCAGAGAAGAATATGTAGATCAATGGAATATAACTGAGAGTTCATAAGTAAACTTTCATATTTATCTATTTCAGCAAGCGTGCCAAGAAAACTCAATGTTGGGGCAGGGAAGAGAATCAACTCTTCAACACATGGTATTGGGACCACTGATAGTCATATGCAAAAGAGAATTTGGATCTCTACCTCACATCATATACACAAATTAACTCAAATTGGAACAAAGACCTAAACATAAACTGAACTTTAAAACTCTTATAAATAAAGGAATAAATTTCCTGACCTTAGATTAGGCAATGATTTCTTAGATGTGCCACCCAAGAGATAATCTGGACATCAAAATTTAAAAATTTTGTGTTTAATTTATTATCAAAATGGAAGGGGAAAATACAACTCATATATCCAGTATGAGTTTAATATTCAGAATATGTAAAGAAGGGCTGGGGATGTAGCTCAGTGGCAGAGTGCTTGCTCAGCATGTGTGAGGCCCTGGGTTCAATCCCCAGTAGCAAAAAAAAAAAAAAAAAAAAAAAAAAAAAAAAAACAAGCAGAATATACAAAGAACTCTTAGAAGTCATCAACAAAATGACAAACAACCCAGTTTTTAAATGACCAAAGGCATTTGCAGGTAAATGGATGGAACTGGAGCCTATTATGCTAAGTGAAATAAACTGAACCCCCCCAAAACAAAGGCCAAATGTTCTCTCTGATACACAGATGCTAACACACAATAAGTGAGGGATGTGGGAAGAATAGAAGTAACTTTGGATTAGACAAAGGTGAATGAAGGGAAGGGAGGGGGAATGGGTATAGGAAAGACAGTAGAATGAGTCTGACATATCTTTCCTATGTGCATCTATGAATACACAATCAGTGTAATTCCACATCATGTACAACCAGGAGAATGGGAAGTTATACTCCATATATGTGTAATATATCAAAATACATTCTATGCCATACATAACTAGTAACAACAACAACAAAACAAATAAAATGGCCAAAAGAACTGAATAGACATTTCTCCAAAGAAGACCTACAAGTGGCCAAGCACACAAAAGATGTTCAACATCATTGGTCGTTGAAATGAAAACAAAAGCCACAGTGAAAAGCCACATCACGCCCATTAGACTAGCTATAATTAAGAAATGGGGCCTTTCACACTCCTGAAAGCAAAGTGGGTCACCAGCAGCTCTACTGGAGCCACCTGTGAAAATACAGCCAGTGTTCTCACTCTTGCCAAATCTGCTCAAACCTGCACAGTGTGATCCAGAAATATGGCCTCAACATGTGCTGCCAGTGTTTCCATCTGTACATGACAGTTACAGGCTTCTTTGAGTAGGACTAACTGATCTTCCTTGAGTGGGTTATCCATAAAATCTACCCAAAGAAAAAAACTGTACTAGCTCCTTGTGATACCCCTGATTATCGGTGATGAATTCTGCTTCCTCACATGTTGAAGTTTGAACATTAGAGAAGCATGCCAAGGCAAGCATATAAAGCAGGGCTTATTTAAAAGGGGGCAATATACCAACTTCTACTGGGAGGGAGAAGGGGGCCATAGCTGTATCCTGATATCCCAAGAAGTGAGAGCATTCTGCTTTTTAAAAACTATGTTGTAGGCTTCCTTTGTTCTACTGCTATTTTCTCCCTTATCTCACTCTTTCCTGTATGCATGACTAGGCCCAGGTAGGATGGCCAAAAGGTGAGAAGTAGATGGACAGGAGGGGCCAAGGTGGAGCGACCCAGGCAGGAAACAGCCTGTAGGGAGGGACAATTCCTGGGACAGGTTACCTTAGCAACAAGTTGGAGCAGGGGCAGGTTATCTTGATAAGGATAGAGGAAGAGCTCTGAAGGCATTAACATTTAAATTCCTCAGGAGCAGTCTCCAGCTTCCCAGACCCAAACTGGCCTCTATTCTCTAGATCTCACCCTTGCCTACCTGCACTGACTGCCTGTCTTTAATTCTGGCTTCAGTTGTATAGAGAAATCTTCTAAACAAAACAAACAAAACAAATAGAGGGATTGGCTTACTTTGCTTAGCATGATATTCTCCAACTCCATCCCAAAAAAACAAAGGCCGAATTTTCTCTCTGATAAGTGAATGCTGATCCATAATGGAGAGGTGGGAGGCAAGGGAAAAAATGGAGGAAATTTGATTCAGCTAAGGGTAGGGAGGGTAAGGAGGGTGCATGGGGGTAAAGATAGTGGAATGAGATGGACATAGTTACCGTAGGTACATGTATAACTGCACATATGGTGTGATGCTACATTGTGTACAACCAGAAAATTCAAAGTTGTGCTGCAATTATGTACAATGAATAAAAATGCATCCTGCTGTCATATATACCTAATTAAAATAAATTAATTAATTTTTAAAAAAGAAAAAGAAACAGAAATAGAGGGTTGTGGATTAGCTCAGTGGTAGAGCACTTGCTAGCAGGCATGAGACCCTAGATTACATCTCTAGACTGAAAAAGAAAAAAAAAAGGGAAAATATCAAGTTTCAGCAAGAATGTGGAGAAATAGAAACTCTCATATACATTGCTGATGGAAATATGAAATGGTAGTGTGGTGGTTCCTCAAAAAGCTAAACATAGATTTTGAATATTATGCATTAATTCCATTACAGGGAAAACCAAAGAAAATATAAATACTGAAGAGAAATTAAAACATGTCCACATAGATCTGTACATTAATGTTTATAGAAGCATTATTCATTATAGTTAAAAGGCAGAAACAATCCAAATATTGTTAATGGAGGAACAGATAAAATATGGGAGCTGGGGTTGTGGCTCAGTGGTAGAGTCCTCGCCTAGCATGTGCGAGGCCCTGGGTTGGATCCTCAGCACCACATAAAAATAAATAAATAAAATTGCAAATATTGATTTTAAAAATATGGTACATAGATACAATGAAATATTATTTGGCTATAAAAAAGAAATGAAGTACTGATATATAAAAAACATTATGCTACATGAAAGAAGCCAGACACAGAAGACTATGAACAATTCCTATTATATAAAATAGCTAAAATAGGCAAATCATAGAGACAGAAAGCAGATTTGTGGTTGTCAGAAGCTGGGAAAGGGAGAAGTAATGAATGGTTACTTAATGAGTACAGAGTTTACTTTTGGGTGATAGAAAAGTTTTGAAACAATAGAGGTGGTGGTGACATAACATTGTGAATGCACTAAATGTCATTAAATTTCACACTTTAAGTGGGTAATTGTATGTTATATGAATTTCAATTCAATTTTTTAAAAATGTTACAACATTTTGAAAAACAGTCTGGTGAGTCTTCAACAGACGAAACATACAGTTCCTGTCTGATGCAGCAGTTCCACTCTTGGGTATATGCTCTAGAGAATGAAAAACATTGCTATATAGAAACTAACATAAAAATGGCAACATTATTCATAATAGCCAAAAGAGGAAATATTCCAAGGTTTTATTAATTGATGAATATACAAATGGAATATGTTATATCCATACAATTGAATAAGAGTCTCCAAAAACACAAAACCCTTAAAAGCATTGTTAAACAAAAGAAGGTAGACACATAAGACCTCATATTATGCAATTCCGCGTATGTGGATTATCCAAACTAGGCGAATTCAGAGATTGAAACTATATTTCTAATTACCTACGCCTGGAAGATAAGAGGAAATTGGAAAGATGATGGTTAAGGGGTATAGGATTTCTTTGGGGGATAATGGAAATGTTCTAAAATTCACTGTGGTAATGATTGCACACATTTTTCAAATAGCCTAAAGATCATTGGATTACAGGGAAAAGAAGAAATATTTAATGAAATTTATTTGTCAGGAGGATTGGGGATACAAAAATATCTAAGACACAGGCTGGAGCTGTAGCTCAGTAGCAGAGCACTTGTCTTGCATGTGTGAGGCACTGGGTTCAATCCTTAGCACCACATGAAAATAAACAAATAAAATAAAGACATTCTGTCCATTTACAACTATAAAAAAATTTTTTAAAAATATCTAAGACATAGACCTTATCCTTGAGCCGCTTAGAGTCTAGAAGGAAAAAGTAAAGGTAAACAAATAACTAAATTGTAAAGTGTTGTAGATCTTAAAACAGAAGTTTTTACAGAGTACAGTAGGGCAGAGGTCAATTCTCCTGCCACTGTGTGGAGTGGCCAGAAGGGCTTCATAATGGAAATGACATAAAGTGAATCTTCAAAGATTTGTGAGTTACCACCAAGCAGGCAAGGGAAAAGAAGAACATTTCAGGCTAAAAATAGGGAACAAAGACACAAGGAATAAAACAGCATGTTCTATGTAGTATATCAGTTTACTGTGGTGTAGGATGTAAAAAGGAATAAAGAAACATATGAAGCTTAAGTAGTTGGTAGGCAGGGACTCTTTGTGACAGTTCATGAAGTTTAAGCTGGATCCTGTGACCAATGGGCAGTCATGTAAGGATTTACTCATAGAATTATGTCTTAGAAAAATGACATTTGGGCTGGGGATGTGGCTCAAGTGGTAGCTCACCTGGCATGTGTGAGGCACTGGGTTCTATCCTCAGCACCACATAAAAATAAAGATATTGTGTCCATCTAAATCTAAAAAAATAAATATTTTTAAAATGTCATTGGCAGTAGAGGGGTGGATGATTCTAGCCATATAACTCTAATAGCAAAGTAACCAGTAAGAGATTATATAATGGCCCAAACAAGAAATAATGAGAGCTTAGTTAGAGCAGTCTCAGTGGGCACTAAGAGAGGGACATAGATAACCACGCTAGAGACAACAGAGGCACAGATGTCCACGGTGAGAGAGTGCCAAGAAGAAAATATTGCCAATAGTGACAAAATGCCAGAGAGAATGGGGAGATAAGGCAAGGGTCAATAAGTGACCACTACTCAATTTAGTGTCTGGAAAATTTTTAAGCAGTGACAGAGACCTCATTTTGATTGGTAGGAGAGAACAGAAGAAGTTTAGAGAACAGAAGGAATTATAGAACCTTTTCTGTTTTATGCCATTTTGTAAGGTTTTCAACAGATCGTTTATTGATTGCAGGTGTACAGAAACCCAAAGTCGTTATTTGGGGAGAAGGCATTTGTTTTCAAGCTAGTGCTAAAAGACCCAAGGATTCATATATAAAATCAGCTCTTGCCCTCATTTCCGCCCCCCTCCTCTGCCGTTCTACCCTCATTCTCAAAGGCAAAACACACAAGTCCATCCTTTTTTCCCCGCTCCTATACACTTTGTAAGCTTGTAAATTGCCTTTTTATATATTTTCACTTGATATTCATTTCACTTTGATTTCACTTTATGAAAATGTTGAGTGTCAATTATCCTTTTCTCTGCATCACCTAAGAAAAAATATGAAACAATTACTGAGAATGTTTTTCCCTTTTGGCAAATCCTGAGAATAAAATAATTGATGATTGGAAAGGTGAGCAGTCTATCCCAAAATGCATGAATTAGAAATTCACAAAGCCAGCTGCAGATTTAAAGTCATATAAAGATATGTAACAGAGACAGAGATAAGGCATTATTGGTATTTCTGACTCCAGAGCATCCAGGATCAGATTTCCTTTATCTTGTCCATCTCTTTCTAGTAGTAACTCCTCATTATCATGCACATCTCTGATTAGAAAAACAGAACGAATAAACCCAAAAAGTTCATAGCAATTCTCTCCTCTGTACCAACCCACCCAGCAACTCTATCCCAGTTGAAAAGGGCAACTATCTCACCCATCTGATGAAATCAACAAGCAGTAGTCCAGCAATCCTATCTAAGTCCCTCTCTGGTCCAGAAAGTGACATATAAAAACCAAATCCTGAATATGTTTCGGAAGAGGCTGAGCCTAACTAAACAGAACCAGTGAGCAATATTCTGCCTGCTTCAGAAATACTCTTGCTATTATCAATGTGCTGTTGTGAATAATATGAAATTGAGGACTTCCAAGCTACTTTTTCTTCCATTAAGTTCTTTTATGTTACACCTCTAAACAGGGGAAGAATAAATGCAAGTATCTGGAGCATCTTCCCCTGAAAAGAAGCAGGAGATAGCAGGTGTTATGGTGGGGTCAAGGATTTCAAGAGAAAAAGCTTAATTACTGTGTTATGTAAGGACTCAGTGAAAAAGTACAGTTCCCATTTGTGAGTTTCTTGAAGGATATGTTTTTTTCTTGTATTCATCTCTTAGATTGATCTAAAAGGTTTTATACTTTTTGTTACTTTTAATTGACAAATAGTAATTGTGTATTTATGGGACCCTATGTGATCTTTTTTTTTTTTTTTACAGTACTAGGATTGAACCCAGGATCTTGCACATGCTAGGCAAGCACTCTATCACTAAGCTATACCCCCAGCAATGTTTTGATATATGTATACATTGTGGAATGATTAAATCAAGCTGATTAACACGTCTATCACTTCGCCTACCATTTTTGTGTGGTAAGAACATTTCAATGTACTCTTTCAGCAATTTTGTAATGTAAAATACATTATTATTTACTATGGTCACCAGGTTGTGCAATTGATACCTTGAACTTATTCCTCCTGTCTAACTGAAACATGTACCCTTTGTTTGACCAGTATCTCCCCATTCCTATCCCCTTCCCCACTTCTGATAACTACCATCCCACTCTAATCATTCTACTCTCTACTTCTTAGAGTTTGACTTTTTATATTCCACATATAAGTGACATGTGGTATTTCTTTCTGTGTCTGGTTTATTTTACTTAGCAAGATGTCCTCCAGGTCCATTCATATTGTTGGAAATGGCAGAAAGAATTTATTTTTTTAAGGATGAATGCTGTACTTTTCTGTATATGTACTCCACATTTTCTCTATCTATTCATCCATTGATAGACACTTAGGTTGTTTCCAAATCTTGTCTATTGTGAATAATGCTGTAGTGAACCTGGGAGTACAAATATCTCTTCAACATACACATTTCAATTCTCTAGGATATATATCCAGAAAAGGGATTGCTGGATTATATGGTAATTCCACTTTTAGTTTTTGAGGAATCTCCAATTTGTATTTCATAATGGATGTGCCAATTTACATTCCCACCAACAGTGTACAAGTTTTATTTTTTCTTCATATCTTCACTGGCATTGTTCTTTCATCTTTTGGATAATAGCCATTCTATCAGTTTGAAGTTATATTGCACTGAGCATTTAATTTGCATTCCCCTGATGATTAATGCTGTTTAGAATTTTTTCTTTTTTTGGCTATTTATTTAACTTCTTTTGAAGATAACTACTTAGGACCTTTGCTCATTTTTAAATCAGCATTTTTTTAACACACACACACACACACACACACACATATATATATATATATATATATATATATATATATATATATATTTACTTATAGATGGACACAATACCTTTGTTTTTATTTACTTATTTTTATGTGGTTCTGAGGCTTGAACCTAGTGCCTCACATGTGACAGGCAAGCACTTTACCACTGAACCACAATCTCAGCCCCATTAAATCAGGAATTTTTAAAATTGATATTGAGTTCTTTGAGTTTCTCGCATATTTTGAATGTTAACCCTTTATCAGATACACAGGTGTTTCTCAACTTACAATATAGTTACATTCCAATAAACCCATCATAAAGTTGAAAACAGCTTTCACACCATCATAAAGTTGAAAAATTCTAATTTGAACCATTGTAAGTTAGGGACCAACTTTTATGGTTTGCAAATATTTTCTCCCAATTCATAAGTTTTCTCTTCACTCTGTTAATTGCTTCCTTTTCTGTGCAGAAGCTTTTTAGTTTGACTCAATTCCCTTTGTCTATTTTTGCTTTTATTGCCTATGCTTTTGACATTATATCCAAGAAATCATTATCCAATTTCATAATTTTTTTCTCTATTGTTTTATTCCAGTAGTATTACAGTTTCAGGTCTAAATTTAAGTCTTTAATGCATTTTAGTTGATTTTTAAATATATTTTTAAATAAGTCCAATTTCATTCTCCTGCATGCGGATGTCCAGTTTTCTAAAAGCCATTTTTTGAAGAGGTTGTCCTTTCTATGTTTTTGGCACCTTTGTCAAAAATCAAGTGATTACAGGTGGTGCACAACTATAATTAAAGAAACTTGGGAGGCTGAGGCAGGAGACTCACAATTTCAAGGCCAGCTTTAGCAACTGAGCAAGATCCTGTCTCAAAATAAAAGGCTGGAGAATGTAGCTCATCAGTAGAGAGTCCCTGAGTCAGTCTGTACTACCTCAAAAAAAAAAAAAAATCAATTGATTATAAATGTGTAGGTTTATTTTGGGGGGATCTCTATCTTGTTCCATTTGTTAATATCTTTGCTCTTATGCCAGTATTATGCTGCTTTTGATTATTATAGCTTTGTAATATATTTTGAAATCATGAAGTATAGTTTTGATAGCTTTGTTCTTTTTTGCTGCAAGTTTTTTTTTTTTTTTTTTTTTTAGTTATTCCTGATCTTTGTAGTTTGACATAAATTTTAGGATTGTTTCTTTTATTGTGAAAAATGACATTGGAATTTTCAGAGATTGCATTGAATTTGTAGCTCACTTTGGGGAGTGTGAACATTTTAACAATATTAATATTTCCATTCCATGAACATGGGCTATCTTTCCATTTATTTGTGTCATTTCTTTCATTATTGTTTTATGTATACAGGTCATAATGATTTCTATATAAATCACTTACTACTGTTTTTTTTTTATCCATCCAGTAGGAAAAAGACCAATGCAGAGAATATAGCCCTCAGCATTACCCCTGATGAGTCCATACGTGTCCATGCATTGAAGAACTTCCCTCCCTGACTTGTCTTTTGATCATGCCAGCAATCACTATTCCCACTTCAAACTCAATTTTCTCATATATCTCTCATCACATATTTACCCCAAGAATATTCTCTGCCAATGATAGCCTTATACCTGCTCTTAAAAGATTCTAAGATCTACTCCACATCTATTGGAACCGCTTCCTCAAAGAATGCCAATTTCTCATTAATTACCAATCTAGTATTCCCTCATAGGCTCCACAACTTCATTTGCTAGTGTATGTAAATCTTAGGCCCTCCTCCTGATCTCTAGAACTGCATGTCCAACTACGTGATGGTGGCAAACAACATTTGCGTATGTCTTAAGCTCAACTTCTCCAAGCTAATTCCTTTCTTATGTTTTTTTTTTCTCTTGTTAATGTCACCAACTATCATTCCCTGATTCCCTAGTTCTCAAGTGCAAACCATTAAAATTGTATGATAACATGGCTATAATTCCCTAAATATCATCTAATTTAATATCTTCACAGATAAGACTGAGGCCCAGAATGGTTAAATTGCTTCCTCAGTCCTTCTACAAAGCCAGTATGGAAACAGAATCTCCTAATCCTTCACATAAATTAATTCTTTTATTCCTTCACCAAATCCTGTATGTTCTGTACTCCCAATGCTTCTCTCTTTTATGCATTTTTTACTGTCTCAATTTAAATCTCATTTTAGTATCTTTTAACTACAATATTGCAGTTCTAATTCTTCTCTCTCTTATCCACAGTACACTACTGCCCAAAATAGTATTCTTAAAATCCCAATATAATCATGGTTTTCCCCTGTTCAAATACCTATTTTATGCAAATTAATTGCTAACATCTTTTCCAGTAGTCAAAATCCTATATACTTAGATTCTAACTTCCTTTCTATTTTGTCTCTGCTACACAAATATTTTATTTCAACCAATTCAAGTTATTATCTACTCATTAAACCTACCTAAATCTCTCACTCCCAAGTCTTTTTCAATCTATTCTGCAGATGGACTGTCTGAAGGAATGGACTGTCATCCTATCTTCTTACCCATCGCCACTATAAATCTACAACAAATCTTCTAAGGTCCATCTCAAGTTCTTCTTCCAAAAAGAAAAAACAAAATAAGAACAAAAAGCCCACACAGCAACAACAACAAAATATCCCAACTCCTTTCTTATAACACATTGTGCCTTTATTGTCCTATGCATCAGAATATCATAATTGAGTTACCTTTTAACTCAACTATCAACTACCTGAATGCAGAGATTGTGTTTTACCTGAATTTTATGTCTTCTGTGGCTCATTTGACAATTAGTAGACGCTCAAAAACACTTGTAAAATTAAATAATAATTATAACCCATATAACACTGAAATTGGTAAAATGCCTTCCCAAACTCATAATGGTTGTGCCCATATTTTTATTATTCAAATTTACAGATATTTTTAAACTCTGAAATACAGAGTTCACTAAGACCCAAATCTTTTAATGGGAAGCAAGTGTTTTTTCTCAATATTATCTATTTGTTATTCTAAGTGTATATTCTCCAAAGGAAGGTTTTGGATATTTGCCTCAGGCAGTATGATGATTATGTAAATTCCAACAGCTGCATTTTATCCATTTTTTAAATTAACTTTGTGATTTGCTGGAGTCTTACTGTTGCTGTTTTGTTTATTAGCCAATGAGATATGATAGGCAAGAAAACTTAAAGTCTTGGTTTATTAAGACTTCTTTTAGCCCATCTCCACAATTTTGGAATCAAGGCTACAGTTCACAGGGCTGGGATTGAAGAAAATATTCCCAGATTGAATAAATTGATTTATATCCTGCAGCTTCCCCAGTGAAAAGATTTTTTAAAAAAAATATCTGTAACTCTGGAAAAAAGTACGGGTGCCCTTGATGAAAAAATAAATTATTAGGAATACCTAAAAGATAAATAAGAGATGGAATTGGACCGAAAGAGGAAACTTTTGCCCAAAATGTGCAGAATGCTGTTAGAAAAGATGTATTAGTCAGGTAGGGGAATAAAGTGAAGGAGTACTGGGGCAAAAGAGGAGGGTGATTGGTTGGAATTGACAGTAGGAGGAGCTCAGCAGTCCTAATCCATATTTTACCACCACCACTTCTTGAGCAGGACTTCCATTTCTAGTAATGGAATGCTAAGTAACTAGGTTATTTGGACCAATGCTTCCACTGAAAACAAAGGAGATAACACACACACACACACACACACACACATAATTGATCAGGCTGGACCATAAACTCCTGGGCTCAGCCTCAGCCCCTCAAATAACTGGGACTACAGGCAGATACCATTGCACCTAGAAACAAATTTTTAAATGCATCAAAGAGTTGAGAAGATTAAAGAACTACAAGATTAAAAAAACAAACAAAAAAACTCTAAGGGGCTGGGGATATACCTCAGTTGGTAGAGTGCTTGTCTCACATGCACAAGGCCCTGGGTTCAATCCCCAGCACCCCCTCCCCCACCACACACACACAGAGGGAAAAAAAATGAAGAAAAAGCTAGAATCAAAAGGAAGTAAGCACAGAGCATCTGATCAGACCTAGTATTGCCTCCCCCTGGTGTTAGCCCAGCACCCAAATATCAAATGACCTTTTGCCCTCAGTCAGACAAGTGTAGCACTGGCTTTTTCTTCTCTTTCTTTTTCTTTCTTTTCTTCTTTTTTTTTTCTTTTTATGTACTAGGGATTGAACCCCTGGGCACTTTGCTGCTGATCCACATCTCTAGCCCATTTTAATATTTTATTTAGAGACAGGGTCTCGCTGAGTTGCTTAGGGACTTGTTAAATTGCTGATGCTAGCTTTGAACTCACAATCCTTCTGCCTTAGCCTCCCAAGCTGTTAGGATTACAGGTCTGTGCCACCAACAGCTCTTGCTTTAATGGTTTCACAGGAAAGAAGACAGAATCCAATATTCAGGACCTGTCCAAGGTGAAGAGGTTAATATAAGACCTTTTCAACATTACCCTAACTATAAAATGTTATGCTTTTAAAACAAGAGCAAACACATTCCGAAATACAAGGATCTGCCAGACATGACTCTTAGTAGAGCAGAGAGAAAGAAAAAGGAAAAATTTATCTCTGAGAAACTATAGTCATGGGCTGACATTCCATGTGCAGCCTAGGTTTACTTTGCTTGGGTATTCCCAGACACGGAATTTACATTGTATTAGGTATATAATTTAAAGTATATGAGAGGATATGCATAGGATATATGTATATACTGCACTACAGGGGTCCTAGAACTAATCTCCCACAGATATGGAGGGAAGGTAGAAAAAAGAGACAAAGCATCACTATGTGGGAGTTTTGTTTTTTTAAAAAATATATATTTTTTATGGGCACAATATCTTTATTTATTTTTATGTAGTGCTGAGGATTGAACCCAGTATCTCATGCGTGCGAGACAAGAACTCTACCACTGAGTTACAGCCCCAGCCCCAATGTGGGAGTTTTTGGAATGGGTATTTGGGACAAAGATACAGGGTATTGCTATCAACAGGTAATGACATTCAGGAAGCCCCTATTACCAGACTGGCTCTTGTTACACCCACATAGCACATTCTACAATACTCAAAAAGACACTGGTAGAAAGCTGAGATGATTAGTTAAAACATTCTCAGACAGATTAACAGGGAAGATCCAAGCCGGAGTGCAATAAAGCTTCACCGTAATTTGAGGAAAAGTAATACCATTAAAGAAAAGCATCAGTCTACACATGTACACACATAAATAATACCTGAGGAAACAGAGTAATTAGAGCACAATTATTGAAGACTTTAAAACATAAAATAATTACATACCGTGTATCATGTTTGTATCCATGAATCAAAAGCAGACTTAAATGGAAAAAAATTAGATAGTTTGGATATAAAATATAATAAAAACTCCAAGAATGAATAGCAATATTGACATAGCTGAAGAGCAACATGAAGACTCAAAGATAAAACTGATCATAATGCAAATGAATAGGGAGACGATAAGTATGAAATATAAGTATGAAATAAAAGTTAAGGGACTTGGGGGGGGCAGTTTGTCCCAAAGTTATAACATCCATATAATAGGATTTCCAGAAGGAAAAAATCGAACTGAGAGAGAAAAATAAAGAAATCAAATTATGTTCCCAGATCTGAAAAAAAAAAAAAAAAAGATTCAAGTTTTTAGATTGACTTTCACTGAGTGCCAAGCAAGAAGAAAGAGAAAACACTCACTGCTAGAAAATAGTGCTAAAATTTTAGAATGCCATGAACAATAAGGAAATCCTAACAGCTTCCAAAGGAAATAACAAACTAAAAAGCATCATGTTGACTTAAAATGTATTAAGCAAATTGAATATAAAAGGACATTGGAGAAATATTTTCTAAGTATTGAGGATAAAATGATTTTGAACTGGGCTGGGGATGTGGCTCAAGCGGTAACGCGCTCACCTGGCATGGGTTCGATCCTCAGCACTACATAAAAATAAAAAATAAAAGATGTTGTGTCCACCAAAAACTGAAAAATAAATATTAAAAAATTCTCTCTCTCTCTCTCTCTCTCTCTCTCTCTCTCAAAAATGATTTTGAACTTAGAATTCTATAATCTGGCAAACTATCAGACAAATATAATGATAAAATAAGACATTTTCAGATCTGAATGGACTCAGAAAATTTATTACCCATAAGCCTTAGCTGAGATAATGACCAGAAAAATGCTCCAGCAAAGTAAAACATGAATCCAGACCTTTATAATAAGCTAAGAAACCTTTAGGAGTTATGATAAGTCTAAAATAAATGGTTATTTTAATTTTTAAAAATATAAACATCACAAAATATCATAGAAAAAATCCCTTTTACAGTAGTAACAGATATTATAAAATAGCCAAGAATGACCTGAATGAAGGTGGAATGATACACATATGAGGGGAAAATCATCATTAAAGAGAAAACTGAAAAAATTAAGGCTATACACCTGAATGAATCTTAATATAAATATGCCAGATCTTTGTACACTAATGTTAATCCAATGAAAGCCTAGTCAAAATATCTACAGATTTTTCATTTATTTTGAGAAGTGTACTCTAAAATTCATCTAGAAAATAAATTATGTTAGAATTCCCAAAATAAATGTCAAAAGAGGAACACAAAGCATGTGTGTGTGTGTGTGCCTTTGTATGTGCACACATGCATGACCCTGCACAGAGTTTCCTTTTAACAATATGGCAAAACATGGAATTATAAATTTACAGTAATTAGAGTATTGACATAAAGACAGACAAGTAGGTCAAAAAAGTAGGATAGAAAGTTCAAAAACAGGCCAAGGTATGAATGGAAATTTGGTACCTGAAAGGAAGGTTAAGGATGGACAATAATGAATGTTACAGACAAACTGTCCATTTTTTTAGGAAAAAAGAAAAAAAATCCCACTTTATACCAATAATCAGACACACACACACACACACACACACACACACACACAAGATCACAGATGGATTAAAAACATAAATAGTAAATACATAACTACACAAATAGTTTAAGGAGATACAAGAGAATATAGATCCAAGTGCTTCATAAGAAAGTTTTGTTAAACAAAATACAAATCAAGAGGTTGTAGTAAAGATTGATAATTTTGACTCTATCAGAATTTAAGACTTCTATTGAAAAAGACACAATAAATAGTTCAGAGATGAAAAATAGATGGAAGACTATATTTACAACATACATACCATCAAATAATATCTAGAATATATCAAGACATCTCAAGGTTTTTTTTTTATTAAGCCTAATAGAATGATGGGCAAATGATCTAACAATCAGTTCCTTGGAAAGGAAATACAAATGGCCCTAAGTGGGAAGATATCTAACTGTACCAGTAAGCATGCAAATGAAAATGAACAATAAGACACCAACTGCAAAGTGTTGGTAAGGTCAGGAACAATTAGTATGTAAATATATCATGTGTGAAAGTACAAGTCAGAGTAGCTTTTTGGAAATGCCAATTTAGCATTATCTATTAATAATTAAAATGGGCATACTAACTCTCAAATGAGCAAAAATGTATTTCTTCTTATTTATGACAGCAAACCTTCACACATTTCATGCAAACATGTTCAAAATTATTCATATAGTACTGTTGCAACAGCAAAATTAGAGAAAACACCACAAATATCTATCCATGTTTACTGATTAAATGGTAACACCATTATAGAGACAACTTTCTCACAACCCTGAATTATGGATTTTATTTTACAGCATGTCAAAAGTCTTTATGAATAAAAATAAATAAATAAAATAAAAAGTCTTCAAGAACAAGATGATTGACAAAGAATTCCTGCACATAAACACAAACTAATTTTTCATCTCTGTATTCAATGTATACTGAATGTTACCTCAAGTGCTTATAGTATCCAAACTATCATATATTTCTAAGAACATATATAATTTCTTATTTTATATATCCATAAATATATATAATGAATTATTATAAAATACAAAAACTTTAGGAATTTTTTATGAAGTTATTCCCCATGTTAGTTAATTTATTAGAACCAGGTAAAATATCTACCCTTCAACATCTGCAAGTTTTAATTCCCATTACATCATTTATTTAAATAGTACTTTGAATACTCCAAATTATACAATGATAATACCAGATGACATACAGAATGCTTCAGTCATTTGGACAATTGGAGAAGATAAGACATGGCAATCTTTGTGACTTAGTACAACCATTTGCAAAGGGTACTAAGACTAGAATTGAAAAGTTCTGAATCCTGTTACCTTGCTCTACTGATAATTCACATTTCTTTACCTTTAAACAGAGACCCACTAATAATGAAAGGACATGAGAACTACAGCTCCAAGAGTTCTAACCCTGCTTTGAAACTATTCTTATAATACCCAGGGCAAATCATGTACATCAGATTACCTGAAATGATTGGTTAATTACTTTTCTTAGTTTAGTGAGGCTCTAAGCAACTCAGCGAGATCTTGTCTCTAATAAAATACAAAAAGGGACTAGGGATGTGGCTCATTGGTTAAGAGCCCCTGGGTTCAATTCCTAGTACAAGAACAAAACAAAACATTTTTGAAGAAGAAAACCACTATTGTTATGTTTAAAAAATTATCTTTGTAGCTACAGAATTTAATATCACAATTCCATACCTGAGGTTCATTGATTCTTTTTTTTATATATGTTTTTCATTGTAGATTGATACATGCCTTTATTTTATTTATTTATTTTTATGTGGTGCTGAGGATCAAACCCAGTGCCTCACACGTGCTAGGCAAGTGCTCTACCACTGAACCACAACCCCAGCCCTGAGGGTTTCTAAGTTTCAGTAGTAATTTAAAAGGCAGTTCAGTTGAATTTTAGAGCTTAGAGCAGAATTATATGCTGTGTTATAAGCAAAGTTTTTAATGGGATAGAAAGATACAACACTTCAGTAAGAGCTATGTCATGAGAAATAACATGGTTAAGAAAACTAAGGTCAGATTTTTGCAAGGCTTAATTTGTCAGACAAAAAATTTAAAGAAAACGTTACTGAGTGCCCAGCCCGTGTCAAGCACTTTCACATCCAGGATCTCACTTAGTTCTTGGAACAACTCTTCCCACACTCCACCCTCAACTGTACAATTCAAAGAAAAATAATACAAAACTTTGCTTAACCAAGGGATGTGCACAGAATGCATAAAAAAAAAAATGATCCAAGCTTTTACTCTTGGGTAAGTGATGATCCCTTTGACAGTGACAGAAAATTCGAGAGCCAAAGTTGACTTAGGGAGGAGCCTCATAAAAAATAATGATTTGGTTTGAGGACATTGGAACTTAGAGGCAATGGGAATCTATCCAGGTTCCTTTGCTGCCTATTTAGACATGTTCCCAGCAGCTCGGCAGACTGAGACAAGAGGATCACAAGTTCAAAGCTAGTCTCAGCAACCTATGGAGGCCCTAAGCAACTTAGCTAGACCCTGTCTCAAAATAGAAAATTTGAAAAATGGGCTGAGTGTCCTTGGGTTCAATCCCTGGGACATACACACATACATACATATATAAATAAAATAGGCATGTCTTAAACACTTCAGTATTGACTGGTGACAGCTGAACAGGTAGTTTAGGATTTCCATTCTTTATGAAAACTCTAACCAGAAACTCCAATCAATTATAGTTTCAGCTTTTCAAGGAAAACCACTCCATTTGTCTCTAAGCTTAAAAGCTTTATTGCCCTATTTTGAGAGGGAAAATGGAATTATACACTAACCATAAAACAGCCTTTGCACTTTTACATATAATTAACTAAATAATTAGCACATCGATTTTAAATTTTAGTATGTAAAATCATGAGTGAAAGATATACAATTTAATCTTTTTAGATTTTTAAAAAAATTTTTTAGCTGTTGATAGAGCTTTACTTTATTTATTTATTTTTATGTAGTGCTGAGAATCCAACCCAGTTGCCTCACACATGCCAGGCAAGTATGCTACCATGGAGCCATAACCCTAGCCCCTACAATTTAATCTTTTAATAGTGGAATTTAATTTCTGTTTTGGATTATCACAGTATAAACTCCTCTTTGCTACCCCTCCAGCTTTCTCCCCACTCCTGGTCTAGAAAATGTCTTTTTTTTTGGGGAATGAGGCCCAGAAAGCTTTGTTGTTACCTTGATGTTATACACCAGGTATTTTACATACGTTCTGTGGTTCAGGTTGTAAATCCTTTCTTCTGCTACTCCTTAACATCCAGGAAGACTTATTCCTTTCTTTCCGCCACTTCTAGGCTTTTCTTTCTTCTTTTCTTTTAAAGCAATGAGTAATGAACAAAAGGTACAAGGAAAAAACATCAGTTAACATTGCCAAACATGTTCTGTCATATTTTCTGATGTATTCCTCCCAAATTATATTTTTTATCTAATTATAAATTAATAATAGAAATGACATTTACTAAGCACTTATTATAGGCCAGTTACTATGCCAGGCATATTGTATAAATTATCCAACCATCTTTCAGGTTTGCTGTTAAGCTCTTTACTTCAATCTACTAATTAGAATTCTGGAAGGTAAATTCTCAACAATCCTTAGGGTCATTCAGCCTTTTCTGTTTAATTAAAACCTATATAAATTAAAACAAATATAGAACTCTTCACTCACTATTATTCTAGTCCACTAGTTACTTTACTTGTTTTCCAAAGATGGAAATTTTACCATCTTTATCCTTGAAGAAGGCAGTTGTGAAAGAGAGAACGGAAGGTTATAAAATACTTACCTTTTCCAGACACTGACACTAAATTATAGACTGTTACAAAGCATCAACTATATCACTGTATTAACTTATATAGCTGTATCAATAGTTTATTACCAAATATATAATAATACATAGATATGTATTGGTTGATTAAGTTACTGTAGTGTACTAAAAGTTTAATCATTTATTATGTACAGTCCTTTTATTACAGATCTCAATTTCTTTTATATGCATATTTATAGAACTTGATTATATCCACATCAAGTCTAGCTATGTAGAAATAATGATTGTAAGTCACTCCTATTGAGAGAAGAATGGAATAGCTCCATACATGTGCAACTCTTGCACTATAGATGTTACAATCATTGGGGGATTGAGATGAGTCTCCACAGTGTGGAGTCTTCTGAGGGGTGATAATGTGCTAATCCTGCCAAGTTTCTGGAGAAGAGACAAGCTCTGTTTTTCAGAATGGGAGGGCTTGAGGTAAGTGGTAGAGTTAGAATTTGTGTTCTTTCCCTTAATACCAAAGAGAACAAGGTGTTAGGCTGGAAATGTAGCTCAGTGGTAGAGTGCTTGCCTAGCATGGCCATGGCCCTGCGGTTCAATTACCAGTGCTGAGAGAGAGAGAAAGAAAGAAAGAAAGGTGGTAAGGAGAATCACCCCCTGTGGTGGAAAGTGAGAAGACATTTCCTCCTACTAGGGAGAGGAGGAAAGGTACATTGTGAAATTCAGCCAAGAAAAGGAATTACCTGGGACTAGAGAGGAGGCAGTTGAGATATTATATATAACTACAGATCTATCAGTATATACAGTACTGTGTGTATGCCTTTTATATTTTTGTTCTTCCTTGAGATTATTTATTTTGAAAGTGCCAGCCAGTTTTAGATGTGGTAAGAGTAAAGAAGAAAAGATGACTGAAGGGAAAAGAGGAAGCAGCAGTAATCAGAATGAGTAAAAACCAAAGAGAAAGTAAAATTCAGCAGCAGTTGCTTCTTCCAGTGCTTACAAAGTATCGTTTCTTCATTTTAATTCAATAAGGGAAATACTTTCTTCATAGATGCTAATGACAGTTGCTCTCAAAAGATAGGCCTTTGGGAAAGGAAAGAGAACTGATATTAGTTATTTAGTTGCCCTATATTCTATACTCACCTCTGCCAAACACTTTATACTTTACTTCTGTTCTGTCTTTATATGTATTGTAAGTGGTAAGTACAATATTGACATTTCCAGTCTACAGAAAAGCAAGACTTAAAGAGATTAAATAACTTACCCAAGTTCATAACTTACCACAGTTAAATAAGGAATATGAAATGTTCTTGATAGAACTTTATTTTTATTTTTATTTATGTATATGTGGTGCTGAGAATTGAACCCAGTGCCTCACACATGCTAGGCAAGCGTTTTACCACTGAGTCACCACTCCAGCCCAGGAATATGAAATGTTTTTCTAAACATCATATACAAATCTAGCAGCTCAAAAATCAAACTAATAAAGGAATAGACTCATATTTATGTTTTATTAGAAATTTCAATAATCTTTAGTCTATTCAGTAGGATTGTTGAGATTATATAAATTGAGGAAGAAAACTTTCAAAGAAGTAATTCATAGCTAATGAAGTAGAGATTACTTTGATTTGAAAAGTGGTTGTGAATGTGGTATTAAACTTGATTATGAGGAAACTGGACAACAGAGGGATTTCATTTTTATACAATAAACAACAGGCCTTATGGATTTTTAACCAGATGTGTGTCTTGATAGAAACAGTTATTCTGAGGGTGAATGTAGGTTAGACTACAATCAAAGCAATCATGTTTAACTCCATTAGGAAGCTATTATATTAATGCAGCTACAAAGTGATAAAGGTCTTATTTATGCCACACTTCCTCAGAAAGCTGAATACTTACCACCATGCATAAAAATCCCTTAGGGAGAATTTTTTCTAGACTCTCGTAGTGAAAATCTTTACTTATGCCTCTACATTTCTCCAGTTGTCTACCCATTTTTAGTAACTTAGATTTATCTGTATTTATTTATTTCCAGTCTGACTTGCTCTCAGGACTCTGTTTCAGGTTTTAGAACTGTCCTTGTTGGCAGGTTGGTCTCTAATCATTTGTCTCACCTCCATCATACTGGATTCCTTCTCTGGATTCACCTGTGACTTGTAGTTTTCTGCTTTTGGGTCATTAGAGTTTGATTTCAACGCTTTATCTCTTAAGTGGCTGCCTGTCCTGGAAATAGCACTTTATTCTTTCCTAGTTCCTGAACTCCTGCACTTACCAGCTGTCCCATTTCAAATTCCTTGATGGCTCAGCTCAACCTTTAGATCATGGCCAAGAGAAGAATTGAGGACTGAATGTTAAGAAATACACAATCATTAGAAGACATAAAACAAAAAAGGAACTCTAGAATAGATGTTTGAAAGGAAGAAGGATGTCTAGGATAATGTAAAGTCACCAAAGCCAGTGTACAACACAAAGTCTATAAAGAAAGCAGATATGTTGAGGGCAATTATAGCATTGGATGAAACCAGTAAAATGGTTGTTATGGGTCTTTGAGAAAGCAATTCTGTATGCAGAAAGGTTCAGAGATAGATTTCAAACTTTTAAATTGGAGAGAGGGGGGGGAGAGGGAGAGGGAGAGAGAGAGAGAGAGAGAGAGAGAGAGAGAGAGAGAGAGAGAGAGAGAGAGGAGGAGAGAGAAAGAAAGAAACTGTATAAGCAGAAGTAGAGGCCATACCACACATTTAGAAAGTGCCCATTGAAGGAAGGTAGGTTGCATTCGGGATACCTGATGCCTTTCTCACTATCAAATTCTTAAGACAAAAGCAAGCATTGCAAAGAGTCTAAATTTGAAGCTGGACTTTCAGATTTTAATAAACATATTTGACAAGATAGGGAGCTACGAAAGATTGTTATTTAGCTGTTAACTTGATTCATTACATTTAAATATTTAGGCATATAGATTTTAGACATATAGCCTACTGTAGGCCTTACAAATTTTAGGACTGAACATGGGGTTGTTCCACATTGTTTGTTTAGATTGAGAAAAATGGCAAATGTTTAGAGGAAAGGGGAGAATTTAAGGAAGAATGAGAAAGACAAGATATAGGCTAGCAAAGAGTGATGAATGGAATAATAGTTCTTGAAAGTGAAATAAGGTAGACAGGTTAGATTTAGATAATAACAGCAACAAAAAGAAGGTGAGTCTATATTTTGGAAATAAATAGCTAAGCCACATGTTAATGTATATTGAGCCTCTCATGAGAAAGCATTCTATAAAGAAACTGTGATCAAGATAATGTTTTTAGATTTATTTTTTTCTCTAATTCTTTTTTTCAATGCTGTGAATATGTGATATATTTTGGCATTACTTTTGACCTACCTTAGCCTCTGAGAACTGAGAATTCTATCCAAGGAGTCCTGGTAGGCTGAAGAAACAGTCATTTCCGTTATCAGTTGCCATGTTAACAAACAACTCATAACATGGTGAGTTGAAACAAAGATTGGTTACTCCTCAAAATCTGTTAGATTGAGTGATTTTTCTGCTGACCTCACCTATACTCATGCAGCTTCACTCATCCAGTGGTCATTTGAGACAGGTGGAATGGGTGGGCTTTTCTTTCTTCCTGTTCTATTATTTCTGACTTTTTCAGGGCACGGTAGTCTCAGGGTATTGTTTCAAGAGGGAGCTATAAAGCTTAAGGACTAGTCTGAGAAATTAAGCAGTATCACTTGCCACATATCTGTTGATCAAAAAAAGTTATCTGGGGAACCCAGATTTAAAATTTTGGCAAAATAGTCTACAAGTCTTAACGGGAGAATTGGGCAAAGTTACACTGCAAATGGATGTGAACAGTAGGAGTTAATTTTCTTGGTGGCCATTGTTGTAACAATCTATAGTAGTTCACCCTCAGGCCTCAAAGATTCACATCTCTCCTACAAGATTCTCACCCTCCCAAGATTGTCTAAGTCTCATTCTATCATAGCATCAAACTCAGAATCCTTGATCTTATGATGTGCATCAGGAAAATATGTGGATGGGCTCCATAGGTATACTTCTTTGATTCAGACACTTGTAAATTAAAAAGACAAGTTATCCTCCCATTTCTTCACATACTCAATATATACTAGAGTGAAAGAAATCACACAAGACACTACTGTTCAAAAAGGGGGAAAGGAGACTTATTTGTCAATGGTCCATGGCAACTTGGAAATTCAACTAAACTCATGTTTGCAGGTTTCTCTACTCAAAGGGTAGGCAATGATCATTGATTAGGGAGGACCCTGTTCTACCCTTTGGGAGAGGTTCCCTAATCTATTGTTGTCAAAAGGGAGCAAAATTGTGATGTATGCAGTCAAGGGGAGAAATAAAGAATGTCTATGTGCTTCTACCCCTGTGCAATGCTTTATTCCCTTGAATTACTCAATACAATTTCACTCTATAGGTTCTTAATCAAGAAAACGACAATCCTTAATGCTAGGCACTGCAATAGACATAATTTATTCATAGCAAACAATTCTAGATTAATTAAATTCACAGCAAACAATTCTAGATTAATTCTAAGCACTGCAAAACGCACTTAATCATGACAGGCTAGTGACAGACATTCCCTCTGCATGCTAAGTTAAAAAGTCTTAAGCCTTAGGCTTTAAGTCCAGCAGATGTACACTCATTCAGACTGTGGTGATCAGGTCTAGAACCAAGGAAGGCTTTTCCTGGTGTGGAGTGGATGACCGGTTGAGGAGAGGGTCGTAGGGAGAAGTTGCGGCTCTCACCAAGGTCCAGATGAGGCGGTAGAGTTTGAGAGCAATGAGGATCATGCAGACCATCAGGAAACGATGACAAGTGATGGGATGTCAGGTCCTCATCAGGCTCTCCAGCTCAAGTGCATCCTTGTTTTGGCTGGCTGAATCCCTGTTCATTAGCTCTATTATTTATACTAAATTTTGGGGCTTTTGACCCCACTTTCAATTCTTATCAGCTACCACGGGATTTCTCCATGACATCATTTACCCTGGGTCTGGTCTGGTGGTCTCCACCCTTGATCTTCTCACTTTTCCCTCTTACCAGGCGAGGACAGCCTGCCAGAAGCTTCACTCTGTTTATCAGGGTGAGGGGAAGTATCTTGTTTGAGGCCATACTGGGGGGATCTGTTGGATGTGACTGGTGAGACTGCAGATTTCAAACTGGAGTTTTTAAAATGGAGTTGCTTAGACTCAGGCCTAAGGCTATCCTCACAATTGTTCTCCTTAGCTCTTGACTATACTGGGTTTGTACCATGAATTGTCCTATCTTTTATATAAAAATGGCCCATGTTGGGCTGGGGCTGTGCTCAGCGGCAGAGCACTGCCTACTACGTGTGAGGAACTGGGTTTGATTCTCAGCACCACATGAAAATAAATAAAGGTCCATTGACAACTAAAAATATTAATTTAAAAAATGGCCCATGTTTGCTTTCTTATCCTGCTTCCTGGAGAACCAGAGGCCTTATCTTTTGAACTTTCTCAATCTCTTTTAATCCAAGTTAGTGGTGTTTTCTTTTTTAACATAATACTTTAAAAACCTTATGCCTTTTCTATGAATTGGATAGTGTTAGGTACAGGACAGGCTGATCTATGTTATCTTCAGGGCAGGCTGGACAAATGTTAGCTGCAGGATGGCCCACGCACTCAAACCCCCCTCTGTCTGGTCCTTTATCACCTGTTTGTGTCAAAGCTGAACATTCAACCCCCACTCAAGGCTGAACACTCAACCCCCACTTGTGCCAACAAGGCAGCTTGCAGACCCAGAGGCCCCGTGTTAGATTTGGGCTATAAAAACTCCCTCCTGCTGGGCCCCTCTCTCTCTCTCTCTCTCTCTCTCTCTCTCTCTCTCTCTGTCTCCCTTGCGCGCATGCTCTCCCCACCCCCCTCTTTCTCTCTTTTCTCCTCTGTTGCACTGCTGCAAAAAGATCTCTTGGTCTCTCCGAGTGTTGTGGTCACTTTCCTTTCAGATAGGATTCATTTTATATCCCCAAAACAAAGTGGACAATTCTTTTGTAGTTAGTGGGCTGAAGTACTAGCTGCTTTCTTAAACTTCAAAAGGCTTTTATATCATAGGGGCGGTATAGTAAATCAAAACTCTAGTGTACATAAACTGGCCTGTTTCGTATTATGCAAATAGATGTCTCCGATAAAATTTGGTGCACAAATCAAATTTTTGTAAACCAAATGTTTATGTCACTAGTTTACGTCATCATAGTAACTTGACACTTAAAATCAATCTTTTTTGAATCCTCTGGCAGTTATGAGCAACAGTGACACAGAAAACAGGAAAGCTCTGGAGTCAGACCTCCATATGAATCTCATTTGCCATGTGACCTTGGACAATTTTTTCATTCTAACTTGATGTCTGTTTCCTCCTCAGTAAAATATGAATACAGATATCTTGTTACGTTGTTATGGAGATTGGAGATAATGTAAAGAAACTGATATACAACAAATAGTAGTTGGTATGAGAAATAGAGAGTCCTGTGGTCCATTTTCAGAATATAGTATTTAGCCTTAAAAGTAAAAAATGGGATGTAAGATCTAATCATAGACATTTTAACATTGGTCCTTCCCTTTGTCCTCCCCAATTTAAAAAATTAACCAATTGCACAGATTGTAACCCTGAGCTCCTCCTATCAGAGCAAGGGGCAATGCTGTGCTAAAGATAAAAACAGGCAGACTGCCCACCCAAGTGTGTGTGCTTGCCAGATTTTGTTCAGTAGCACACCCTTCTGCAAAAGTAAAGTTTGCTTTGCTGAGTAAATTTTGAGTACATGCCTGATTTCTTGAAGCACCCTGATGTTTCTAACAATTAGAACTGCAAACTATAAGTGAATGAAACTTTAATTTCTTTCCAAGGCTAACTCTACATCAAATGTTTTGGATGGTACTGAAGCCAGAATTAGGCAGATAGGCAAGGGGTCTAATCCAGAGAATGGAGGAATTGAAATTCGTTAATTCCTTCAGAGCCTTTCCTCCACCCTTATCAAGATAATCTGCCCCTGCTCCAACTTGTTGCTAAAGGTGACCTGTCCCAGGAATTGTCCCTCTCTACAGGGAATTGTGGAAGTTGTTAATTAATGCACCCTGAGCCCCCTTCCTGCCCTGTTCACTCCACCTTGGCCTCTCCTGTTCATCTGCTTTTCACCTTTTGGCCATCCCACCTGAGCATCTCCTGAGCCCAGTCAGGAAGGAGAGAGATAAGGGGGAAGAGAGCAGGAGAACAAAGGAAGCCTAGGTCATATAAAAAGGCAGAACACCCTCACTTCTTGGGATACCAGGAGACCAGCTGTGGCCCCCTTTTCCCTCTCAGGAGAAGTATATGTTACCACATTTTTTTTTAAAGAGAAAGAGAGAGAGAATTTTTTAATATTTATTTTTTAGTTTTCGGTGGACACAACATCTTTATTTTATTTTTATGTGGTGCTGAGGATCAAACCCAGTGCTCTGTGCATGCCAGGCGAGCACGCTACCATTTTGAGCCACATCCCAGCCCACCACTTTTTAAATAAACCCTGGCTTATATGCTTGCCTTGGCATGCTTCTCCAATGTTATACTTCAACATGTGGGGAAGCAGAACTCATTACTGGTAACCAGTGGTTATCAGTACACTCCATTTTATATATATACATATATATATATGTATATATGTAATAAATATATTAAATATATAGTAAATAATAAATATTTTAAATATATATATATATATATATATATATATATATATATATATACACACACACACACACACACATCTATCTATATATACACTCCATTCTATGTATATGTGATTTGTATTACATTTATAAAATTATTTATGATGATAATGATGTAGTACTGTTCTATTACAGTAGTACTGATCTACTACAGTATATGTATGGCAAAATATATCCCAAAGATAGAAATTTAAAAGTATAATATTTTCTTTCTGCAACTGGTAGATTGTAGTTTTCACAGGGAGTGCTGGATTTCTGGCAAGGTCAGCATTCTTGTGGGGGGAAGTGATGAAACAGTGGTACGGATCTCTAGCAATCAGGAATGTTTTGCACATGATGTAAAATAGCCTATTAGAAAATATTGCAGGCTCTATCATTGACAATAGAATGTTTCCCTAGTAGCCAATCAAAACTTTATTTTCTTAAGTGAAACCTAAAAGTATGAATGTAGAAAATAATCAAATTTTTGATGAATTTTGCAAGTGTGTTGGATTGTGCATCTTCTGCTGGGAATCATGTCCAATTGCACTTACTTTCTTTTATATTTTGAGCTACTGAATAGTTAATTCCTTCTGTTTTACTTTCATACCTCCTCCCATTTCATTAATTCTTCATTTTACACTCATTCTACTTTTGATAACTGCTTTTAGCCCTATAATTTTCATGTTACTCTTTAACCACTGACAGTTTGATATTCTGGTCCAGTGTAGAATATAAATTTTACTCTATTTAATATCCATAATTTTCTCCTCTCATTTAAATACACATGACAACTTGTACTTTTTATTCTGTGTCTGTACGTTCTTTGCATACCAGCTCTAATTTTATTCTATGTACTCTGAGGAAGATGATAAAGAAATTACCAAATCACATTGCTTTTTCCAGTTTATTTTTTTCTAGTTGTGATAATGGAGTTTAAAAAAATTACTAGACATTTACTGTGACTATAATATCTGTCACAGTGTATGATTTCTAAAACAAAATAATAATTAGGTTAAGTAATTTGTTTTGAAGCAAAATCTGTAATTGAGGGAGAAGTCATATAGGCAAAACATTCATAAGCTCATAACATATAAAGTTGCTAATACTGTTTTATTTTCAATAGTCCTTTTAAACTATTGATGTATACATGTTATATTGAAATCATCTTAAATTCCTTAAAGAAGTATTACAATATAGCTAAGATTTACTGAACACTGAATATGTATTAAGTACTATGCTAAATACATGGATTATTTCATTTGATTCTCATAGCAAATTAATAAAATAGATACAAAACCAGGGCTAGAGCATAGGCATGTTTGACTTAAAGGCTACCGGAGGACTATAATGCAATCTTGTGTTCAATAATAAGTATTCATGACCCCCAAATGATCATTTGACAAACTTGGAATAGAGAAAGTTTCATTTGTAATATTTTTACTCTAGCATAATTTATGTCACATCTTGAACTTAAGGAAAAATTATAATGTACATAACTGTATTGTCTATGCATAATCTTTGGAAGGATTTGAAATGTTTTATTAATATATTTGTCACCATGTAAATTATTTAATTTTAATTTAGAATGTGATGATTATTTGTCTAATTTGACAGAAGACTACATATCAAACAACCTGGTACCAGTTTCTATGAGATTTGTCTCACAAAACAAATAGGACATAACATTGAGAAGATGTTGCCAAGACCAAAACATAACATCTTACCTCATAAATATTGTATAAATTATTATCTATAAATTATTACGCATAAATCAAGAAATAAATAAGTAAAACTTTGGCGAGCTGGGATTGTGGCTCAGTGGTACAGCGCTTGCCTAGCATGTGTGAGGCACTGGGTTGGATCCCCAGCACCACATTAAAAAAAAAAAAAAACTAGATAAGTAAAACTTTAAAAAAATTTAATGATTTATACTGGGGCAGAAATTTAAAAATAAAGTTTATCAGTGAGAGAAAGAATAAAATATATCAAATTAATAAATACAATATTAGAGATAACAGTAGAAAATTCATGACCTACTCTTAGAATAAAATTTTATGAGATTTTTGAAATATATAATTTTGACTACCCCATATTTATTCTGAGTCAAATTCTACATGTTTTGTGAAGTAAAATATGCCTGGTATAATGTATTCAGTAAATACATTATACATTATACCAGGTAAAAAATGAATACATTATACCAGGCATATTTTACTTCACAAAACATGTAGGATCATTTTTATAAGGCATCAAATTAGTTTGTAGTAATTGAAAATTATCAGTCCTGATACTGTAATAAAGCTGACACATCATGTTGTATCACTTTGTCATATCAGGTTTTCAAAGAGTTGTTTTTCTAAACATGAAAGTTAAGAAGCTCAATGCAAAGCAGCACTATGCATAAATTAAATATACCAATTAAAATGCATTCTGTGTAATACATATTTTCTTCATAAAAGGATTCATGAAAAACTGATTCTTTAAAAATTATTTTCTAAAATTTCAAAGTCTGATGTAATTATATTAGTCTACCTTTTGCAGATTACTTTGTTATTCAATTTTTTTTTTTTTAATTTTTTATTGTTGGCTGTTCAGAACATTACATAGTTCTTGATATATCATATTTCACAATTTGATTCAAGTGGGTTATGAGCTCCCATTTTTACCCCATATACAGATTGCAGAATCACATCAGTTACACGTCCATTGATTTACATATTGCCATACTAGTGTCTGTTGTATTCTGCTGTCTTTCCTATCCTCTACTATCCCCCCTCCCCTCCCCTCCCCTCCCCTCCCCTCTTCTCTCTCTGCCCCCTTTACTGACATTCGTTTGTCCCCCTTGTATTATTTTTCCCCTTCCCCTCACTTCCTCTTGTATGTACTTTTGTATAACTCTGAGGGTCTCCTTCCATTTCCATGCATTTTCCCTTCTCTCTCCCTTTCCCTCCCACCTCTCATCCCTGTTTAATGTTAATCTTCTTCTCATGCTCTTCGACCCTACTCTGTTCTTAGTTACTCTCCTTATATCAAAGAAGACATTTGACATTTGTTTTTTAGGGATTGGCTAGCTTCACTTAGCATAATCTGCTCTAATGCCATCCATTTCCCTGTAAATTCAATGATTTTGTCATTTTTTAATGCAGAGTAATACTCCATTGTGTATAAATGCCACATTTTTTTTATCCATTCATCCATTGAAGGGCATCTAGGTTGGTTCCACAGTCTAGCTATTGTGAATTGTGCTGCTATGAACATCGATGTAGCAGTGTCCCTGTAGCATGCTCTTTTTAGGTCTTTAGGGAATAGACCGAGAAGGGGAATAGCTGGGTCAAATGGTGGCTCCATTCCCAGCTTTCCAAGAAATCTCCATACTGCTTTCCAAATTGGCTGCACCAATTTGCAGTCCCACCAGCAATGTACAAGTGTACCCTTTTCCCCACATCCTCGCCAGCACTTGTTGTTGTTTGACTTCATAATGGCTGCCAATCTAACTGGAGTGAGATGGTATCTTAGGGTGGTTTTGATTTGCATTTCTCTGACTGCTAGAGATGGTGAGCATTTTTTCATGTACTTGTTGATTGACTGTATGTCCTCCTCTGAGAAGTGTCTGTTCAGGTCCTTGGCCCATTTGTTGATTGGGTTGTTTGTTCTCTTATTGTCTAATTTTTTGAGCTCTTTGTATATTCTGGATATTAGGGCTCTATCTGAAGTGTGAGGAGTAAAGATTTGTTCCCAGGATGTAGGCTCTCTATTTACCTCTCTTATTGTATCTTTTGCTGAGAAAAAACTTTTTAGTTTGAGTAAGTCCCATTTGTTGATTCTAGTTATTAACTTTTGTGCTATGGGTGTCCTATTGAGGAATTTGGAGCCCGACCCCACCGACTGTAGATCGTAGCCAACTTTTTCTTCTATCAGACGGCGCGTCTCTGATTTGATATCAAGCTCCTTGATCCATTTTGAATTAACTTTTGTGCATGGCGAGAGAAAGGGATTCAGTTTCATTTTGTTGCATATGGATTTCCAGTTTTCCCAGCACCATTTGTTGAAGATGCTATCCTTCCTCCATTGCATGCTTTTAGACCCTTTATCAAATATAAGATAGTTGTAGTTTTGTGGATTGGTTTCTGTGTCCTCTATTCTGTACCATTGGTCCACCCGCCTGTTTTGGTACCAGTACCATGCTGTTTTTGTTACTATTGCTCTGTAATGTAGTTTGAAGTCTGGTATCGCTATACCGCCTGATTCACACTTCCTGCTTAGCATTGTTTTTGCTATTCTGGGTCTTTTATTTTTCCATATGAATTTCATGATTGCTTTCTCTATTTCTACAAGAAATGCCGTTGGGATTTTGATTGGCATTGCATTAAACCTATAGAGAACTTTTGGTAATATCGCCATTTTGATGATGTTAGTTCTGCCTATCCATGAACAGGGTATATTTTTCCATCTTCTAAGATCTTCTTCTATTTCTCTCTTTAGGGTTCTGTAGTTTTCATTGTATAAGTCTTTCACCTCTTTTGTTAGGTTGATTCCCAAGTATTTTATTTTTTTTGAAGATATTGTGAATGGAGTGGTTGTCCTCATTTCCATTTCAGAGGATTTGTCGCTGATATACAGGAATGCCTTTGATTTATGCGTGTTGATTTTATATCCTGCCACTTTGCTGAATTCATTTATTAGCTCTAATAGTTTCTTTGTAGACCCTTTTGGGTCTGCTAGGTATAGAATCATGTCATCTGCAAATAGTGATAATTTAAGTTCTTCTTTTCCTATTTTGATGCCTTTAATTTCTTTCGTCTGTCTAATTGCTCTGGCCAGTGTTTCGAGAACTATGTTGAACAGAAGTGGTGAGAGAGGGCATCCCTGTCTTGTTCCAGATTTTAGAGGGAATGCCTTCAATTTTTCTCCATTCAGAATGATGCTAGCCTGAGGCTTAGCATAGATTGCTTTTACAATATTGAGGTATGTTCCTGTTATCCCTAGTTTTTCTAGAGTTTTGAACATAAAGGGATGCTATACTTTGTCGAATGCTTTTTCCGCATCTATCGAGATGATCATATGGTTCTTATTTTTAAGTCTATTGATGTGGTGAATAACATTTATTGATTTCCTTATATTGAACCAGCCTTGCATCCCAGGGATGAATCCTACTTGATCATGGTGCACAATTTTTTTGATGTGCCTTTGTATCCGAGTGGCCAGAATTTTATTGAGGATTTTTGCATCTAGGTTCATTAGAGATATTGGTCTGTAGTTTTCTTTCTTTGAAGTGTCTGTGTCTGGTTTAGGTATCAGGGTGATGTTGGCCTCGTAGAATGAATTTGGAAGTTCTCCCTCTTTTTCTATTTCCCGAAGTAGCTTGAAAAGTATTGGTATTAGTTCCTCTTTAAAGGTTTTGTAAAACTCTGCTGTATACCCATCCGGTCCTGGGCTTTTCTTAGTTGGTAGTCTTTTGATGGTTTCTTCTATTTCCTCAATTGATATTGGTCTGTTTAGGTTGTCTATATCCTCCTGACTCAATCTGGGCAGATCATATGACTTAAGAAATTTATCTATGCCTTCACTATCTTCTAATTTATTGGAGTATAAGGATTCAAAATAGTTTTTGATTATCATCTGTATTTCTGAAGTGTCTGTTGTGATATTGCCTCTTTCATCCTGTATGTTAGTGATTTGAGTTCTCTCTCTTCTTCTCTTCGCTAGCATGGCTAAGGGTCTGTCGATTTTGTTTATTTTTTCAAAGAACCAACTTTTAGTTTTGTCAATTTTTTCAATTGTTTCTTTTGTTTCGATTTCATTGATTTCAGCTCTGATTTTAATTATTTCTTGCCTTCTACTTCTTTTGCTGTTGTTTTGCTCTTCTTTTTCTAGGATTTTGAGATGAATTATGAGATCATTTATTTGTTGGTTTTTTCTTTTTTTAAGGAATGAACTCCAAGCAATGAATTTTCCTCTTAGAACTGCTTTCAATGTGTCCCATAGATTCCGATATGTTGTGTCTGTGTTTTCATTAATCTCTAAGAATTTTTTAATTTCCTCCTTGATGTCTTCTATAACCCATTGATCATTCAGTAATCTATTGTTCATTCTCCAAGTGATATATTCTTTTTCCTTCCTTCTTTTATCGTTGATTTTCAGTTCCATTCCATTATGATCAGATAGGATGCATGGTATTATCTCTACTCCTTTGTATTGTCTAAGAGTTTCCCTGTGACATAATATATGATCTATTTTTGAGAAGGATCCATGTGCTGCTGAGAAAAAAGTGTAACTGTTTGATGTTGGGTGGTATATTCTATATATGTCAATTAAGTCTAGGTTATTAATTGTGTTATTGAGTTCTATAGTTTCCTTATTCAACTTTTGTTTGGAAGATCTGTCCAGTGGTGAGAGAGGTGTGTTGAAGTCTCCCATGATTATTGTATGGTGGTCTATTAGACTCTTGAACTTGAGAAGAGTTTGTTTGATGAACATAGCTGCACCATTGTTTGGGGCATATATATTTATGATTGTTATGTCTTGTTGGTGTATGGTTCCCTTGAGCAGTATGTAGTGTCCCTCTTTATCCCTTTTGATTAACTTTGGCTTAAAATCTATTTTATTTGATATGAGTATGGATACTCCTGCTTGTTTCCGAAGTCCATATGAGTGATATGATTTTTCCCAACCTTTCACCTTCAGCCTATGTATGTCTTTTCCTATCAAATGCGTCTCCTGTAGGCAGCATATTGTTGGGTCTTGTTTTGTGATCCATTCTACTAGCCTGTGTCTCTTGATTGGTGAGTTTAAGCCATTAACATTTAGGGTTATTATTGAGATATGGGTTGTTCTTCCAGCCATATTTGTTTATTTATGTTACTAAACATGGTTTGTTTTCCACTTTGATTATTTTCCCCCCTTTAGTGTCCTACCTCCCACTGTTGGTTTTCATTGTTATTTTCCATTTCCTCTTCCTGTAATGTTTTGCCAAGGATGTTTTGAAGAGATGGTTTTCTAGCTGCAAATTCTTTTAACTTTTGTTTATCGTGGAAGGTTTTAATTTCATCTTCCATCCTGAAGCTTAATTTCGCTGGAAACACAATTCTTGGTTGGAACCCATTTTCTTTCAGTGTTTGAAATATGTTATTCCAGGATCTTCTAGCTTTCAGAGTCTGTGTTGAAAGATCAGCTGTTATCCTGATTGGCTTACCCCTAAATGTGATCTGCTTCCTTTCTCTTGTAGATTTTAAAATTCTCTCCTTATTCTGTATGTTGGGCATCTTCATTATAATGTGTCTAGGTGTGGGTCTCTTATGATTTTGCACATTCGGCGTCCTGTAGGCTTCTAGGATTTGGGGTTCTGTCTCATTCTTCAAGTCTGGGAAGTTTTCTCGAATTATTTCATTGAATAGATTGCTCATTCCTTTGGTTTGAAACTCTGTTCCTTCCTGTATCCCAATGACTCTTAAATTTGGTCTCTTGATGTTATCCCATATTTCTTGGATGTTCTGCTCATGGTTTCTTAACAGTCTTGCTGAGCTGTCTATGTTCTTTTCAAGTTGAAATACTTTATCTTCATTGTCTGATGTTCTGTCTTCTAAGTGTTCTACTCTGCTGGTAGTATTCTCAATTGAGTTTTTAAGTTGGCTTATTGCTTCCTGCATTTCTAGGATTTCTGTTTGTTTGTTTTTTATAACCTCTATTTCCCTGTATAGTTGATCTTTTGCTTCTTGGATTTGTTTATGTAATTCATTGTTGAAGTGATCTTTCATTGTCTGATTTTGCTGTCTGATGTCTTCCTTGAGACTCCAGATCATCTGAAGCATGTATATCCTGAATTCTTTATCTGACATTCCATCAGCTGCAGCTATTACCTCTTCTAAAGTTGAGTTGACCTGCAATGCTTGTGGTCCTTTCTTTCCTTGTCTCTTCATACTGTTCACGTTCCTTTCTTCTTGGTGAAACTGTTGTGCTATTGAATTTTCCCCCTATATATTTATATTGGTCTTGTATAGTTGCAAAGTCTCCCTCGTAGGCGCGGGCGGCGGCTCTGCCCCTCCGCCAATTGGGGCAATGTGCCTACCACGCCGGCAGGCCGCTGGGCCTGCTCTGCCAGTCGGTAGCAGGTCCGCCGTCCTTGCAGGCGCGGGCGGCGGCTCTGTCCCTCTGCGGGCCGCTGGCTTGTTCTGTCGGTGGTCGCAGTTCTGCCTACTTTGCAGGCGCAGGCAGCGGCACTGCCCCTCTGCAGGCCTCTGGGGCTGTACTGCCAGTGGGTCGCAGGTCCGCCTACTTTGCAGGCGTGGGGGGGGGGCGGCTCTACCCTTCCTCAGGCCACTGGGCCTGTTCTGTCTCTCGGTTGCAGGTCTGACCTGTTCTGATGGTGGTCTCAGTTCCGACTACCTTGCAGGCGCGGGGGGGAGGGGGCGGCTCTGCCTCTCAGCAGGCCGCTGCTCCTCTTCTGCCGGTGGGTCGCAGGCCCGCCTACCTTGCAGGAGTGATTGGAAGCTCTGTCCCGCCGCGGGCCACTGGGCCTTTTCTGTCGGTGGTCACCCTTCCCCTACCTGGCAGGCGAGGGGGGTGGGGGGCGGCTCTGCCCCTCAGCAGGCCGCTGGGCCTGCTCTGTGTTTGGTCCCAGTTCCCTCTACTATGCTGGCGCAGGGGGAGGGGGCGGCTCAGCCTCTCAGCAGGCGACTGCTCCTCTTCTGCCGGTGGGTCGCAGGCCCGCCTACCTTGCAGGAGTGATTGGAAGCTCTGTCCCGCCCTGGGCCACTGGGCCTTTTCTGTCGGTGGTCACCCTTCCCCTACCTGGCAGGCGAGGGGGGTGGGGGGCGGCTCTGCCCCTCAGCAGGCCGCTGGGCCTGCTCTGTGTTTGGTCCCAGTTCCCTCTACTATGCCGGCGCAGGGGGAGGGGGCGGCTCAGCCACTCAGCAGGCGACTGCTCCTCTTCTGCCGGTGGGTCGCAGGCCCGCCTACCTTGCAGGAGTGATTGGAAGCTCTGTCCCGCCCTGGGCCACTGGGCCTTTTCTGTCGGTGGTCACCCTTCCCCTACCTGGCAGGCGAGGGGGGTGGGGGGCGGCTCTGCCCCTCAGCAGGCCGCTGGGCCTGCTCTGTGTTTGGTCCCAGTTCCCTCTACTATGCCGGCACAGGGGGAGGGGGCGGCTCAGCCTCTCAGCAGGCGGCTGCTCCTCTTCTGCCGGTGGGTCGCAGGCCCGCCTACCTTGCAGGAGTGATTGGAAGCTCTGTCCCGCCGCGGGCCACTGGGCCTTTTCTGTCGGTGGTCACCCTTCCCCTACCTGGCAGGCGAGGGGGGTGGGGGGCGGCTCTGCCCCTCAGCAGGCCGCTGGGCCTCCTCTGTGTTTGGTCCCAGTTCCCTCTACTATGCTGGCGCAGGGGGAGGGGGCGGCTCAGCCTCTCAGCAGGCGACTGCTCCTCTTCTGCTGGTGGGTCGCAGGCCCGCCTACCTTGCAGGAGTGATTGGAAGCTCTGTCCCGCCGCGGGCCACTGGGCCTTTTCTGTCGGTGGTCACCCTTCCCCTACCTGGCCTTTGTTATTCAATTTTAATAATTTTTAGTATCTCTGATATATGCATAAATCTATAAGAATATAAAGAATCATAGTCTCCTTTCTGTCTTTTAATGTTCTCTATTAATACATAATATTTATTTACATAGATATATTTTAATTACATTCCAGGTCAGAAAGGTTTTCACTATTGTAATTATTTGTAGAACTATTATTATTTATTTTTAGAACTCTAGCATGTTAACTCAATTTCAGAATGTTTAGTTAAAGTATGCAGATTTTCTATGCTTTCAAGTTATATCTTTAAAAATTATCACCAAGTTGGGGATGTAGCTCAGTGGTAGAGCACTTGCCTAGCATGTGCAAGGCCCTGGGTTCAATCCCTGGTATTGCCAAATAAATACATAATAAATAAACAAATAAATAAATAAAATAAAAATCATCACTGAAGGAATTATTTTAACAGATCTTTAGTAACTCTAAATTGTAAATCATTTTCAATTACTATGAGAATTTTAAAAGTTTTATAGAAAATGTTTAGATAAAAAAAGTACTTAAAATGAAAACATTTTCAAATTTTATAGAAATTTTTTATGTATTACAGATATTGAAGCAGAAAAACATAATAAAAGACAAAAAGAAACAAATGTCACCACACAGGTAAATATTTTGTTAAATCATATTTTTCAACAGAAAATTTATGCTATAGGTATAGTTAGTATTCATTCAGCATGCTAAGAATTTCTTAAGCAATCAATATTAATTATTGCTTCTGTAATTTTTAAAATTTTAAAACAATATCATTTATTCAGTAAACATTTTCTCAGTCCTTTGCAAGAGGTATAATACTATTCTCAGCCCTGAGCTTTTTGTTAAGTCACAACTTGTCTGAAGTCCTAAATATTAAGGCAAGAAGGGCAGAGTTACAGATGCTTATGAAACTTTATAAACCTTATGATGTCTTCTGACATCTTGGAAGTAGGGGTGTTGCAGGGGACAGATGAGGCAAGACACCAAATAAGAACAGGAAGCAGATTTATTTGGCTATAGCCAGGTTCAGAGGGCAAAGCTTTCACTGTAATCAATCAATCCCCTCGAACTCTGAGTTCTGATTGTTTAAGAACTTTATACCCACCATACCCAGCATTAAGGGGAGGGGCTCAGAAGTCCACAGTCTGCAGAAGTTAACATAAAAGCACCTTTTTCTTTCACTGTTTTGGGCAAGTTAACCCTTCAAGGACAGCGCCTGAGAAGGGGAGAGCTTCTCCTCCCCTTTCTTTCCTCCCACTGCAAGCTGTTACCATGGAGCCCAATTGGTAAGCTCTCTTATCTTAGAAATGTAGACATTTCTGTGAAGCTGTAGCTCAAGGCCAGAGGCCTTGTTAAAAGATCTGTCTTTTTTTTTTTAAATCACATTTTGCATTTGCAAACACTTCTACAAACTACTAAACTGGATAAATGTTTGTGAAAAACTAGTAAATAAAGAGATCAGCGCTCCAGGTGCTGATCTCTTCCAGGCCAGTGGCCAATTAAATAGAGCAACAAGAAAATAGGAAGTTTAACTACATTGAACTCTTTTGTAGAGACTGTTTTGCTGATAGTCCTAAAATCAATTATGGTGAAGATTTTCGGAGAAGCTTAGTTAAGATTTTCTGTGGAGAAGGGGGTTCTACTACAGGGGAATCCAATTTTCAGTCTATTTTTAATCTATCAACCAGTGTTATTTTTTTTTTTAAGTCATTTCAAGTTACTCCTTTACTGGAGAAACCCTTCTCATCTCACACACAGTGAAAAACCAGTCATTACAGTTTCTTGCTTATTGGACTCAGAGGTCTGGTTCCAGAGTTTGTTTGTTTTGATTTTTTTTTCCTGATATAATCTATTGCCACTGTACCTTTACACTATTTTAGACACACTGGGCTATATGCTACTCCTCAGAAACCCCAGATATCTGTCCACTTTCTTTCTGATTGCAATGCCTTTGCACCTGGATATTCCCCTCCCCTTCAGGCCTTTGTTCAAATGTCATCTTTTCAGAGGGTCTTTCCCTGTATGCTAAATTCATGATCACTTCATCTAAAATTGTAAACCCTATCACCACACTTCCTTCTGTTTTCCTTCCCTGCTTTATTTTTCCCCCTTGGAATAATTACCATGTAATACACAAATTTTAAACGTTTGTTACCACTCTCCCTCCACGAGAATATAAACACAATGACAGCTGGGATTTTTGTCTGTTCTCCAGTGCTGTTGTACCCAGCAACTAGAACAGTGCCTGGCACATATAGATACAAAATAAGTGTGTACTGAATTAATGAATAAAACTTAACTCCAAGTTGAAGGAATAAAATGGATGTGAAAAATGTTTATGTAAGTTAAAACTATTTCTTTGCAACATTTTTGAAACCCCTCCAAGTTTAGCTCTTCTCCCTTTACTATAACTATCCCATCCCATAATTAATACTAGCATTACTATCAGCAAAAGCAGAATGAGCTTTGCCTAAATCTGTTTGCCTTTGGACAGGTAGAGGTTGAAGGGAAATTAGTTTCAAACAAATTGGCCATCTTGTTTTCTCTTGTTGGCTTTTACTATCTATGATATTCATTGTCTGCCCAATAACACTTGAAATCCCTCTTAGGAATTGTTACCACTTGAGATCCAAGATGCTGCTCAGACCTATACATGTCCTTGCAATGTCTAGCATTAGTAAATGCAGTCTATAGAGTAAATATGGGGAGGGAACACACTCTCTCCATGTATATTCTAGGCACAAAAGAAAGTTAAAAACTACTCCAAGAGATCTTAGAATATTGGGAATTATCAAAGTACTACTTTTTTTTCCCTTGTGTTGCTGGGGATTGAACTCAGGGCCTTATATTTTTAAGACAAGCACTGCTACCAACTGAGCCATACTTCCAGCTTTAAAGTACTACTTTGTATTAAAGGTAAGAGAGTAATATGTCAAGATAGCCTGCTTGTAGGCTATATCTCTCACCCAGTCCCTTGGAGTATCTGCCTTTTAAAACTTTCTTGGCATTAACCCCATAGAACACAGATTGCAGAAGTGAAAAGACTACAGGTGGCTCAAATGCAAAGTTCCTTTATATCCAATCTATACCACATCCAAAATAAAGTACCCTCAGTTCACTGAACTTGCCCTAGTGGTTCATGACTCCTTGGCAATGAAAAGAATACTATCTGACTGAAAATTTTCTTTCCCTATGTCTATCTCTATTGTAGACCTGGAAAATTCTGGTTATCTTTCATAATACTTATAATTTTATAATACTTTTCATAATACTTATCATTTACCTTATGATTTAAATAAAAATTTAAATCCCACCTACATAGAGCTGCTGTTTCCCTAGTTTTTCCTCTTCTAGCTTTATTTATTTATTTTAAATATTTTTTTTACATGCTGATGGACCTTTATTTTATTCATGTATTTATATGTGGTACTGAGATTAAGTTATGTGATTAAGTTATGCAGGCTGGGCTTGATATATATGTGTGAGTGCCTCATACATGCTAGGCAAGTGCTCTACCACTGAGCCACTACCCCAGCCCATCTCTTTCTAACTTTAAAACTCTAATAAATTTCAGGGCCGGGGGTATAGCTCAGTGAGAAAGTGTTGGCCTAGCATGTGACAAAAAAACAAACAAACAAAAAAATTCTTTCCCCCATAAAACTCTACAATTCTCCCCCCTCCACACACACACACACACACACACACACACACACACACACACACATCATCTACACCATCCCCCAATGCACTTTTTAAAATATACACACACTTTAAAAAATGTTTGAAGGCACTTTGTCTCGTGTTAAAGATCTAATGTTTTCAGGAGATGCATGTATTTCCTTCATTATTAAAGAATGACATGATCAGAGAGGTAATAACTCCTTTGGGTATTTAATGTACTGTGAGGGAATAACTGAGGCTGTGTAATGGAGCAATTCAAATCATGGCTGATGGGCCATTTTGACAATGACCACCACAAAGATCAACAACAAAAAATGAAAACCAGAAAAAGTAGGCTTGTTCTCAGCATCAAGTGATTTTCATTGAATGTTGATCAATTAAATTCTCTACTTAATCCAAACAGACCCATTCTTGTTCTTAGATTAACATCTTGGTCCAATAATTACAGTTTTTTTTTTCAAAAGCAACTTCTGGTATCATGATTTATATTATATTTAGAATTTATATTCAGAATTATGTCCTTATAGTTAAGCAACATTTCAAACTTTATAAAACCCCTTCACATGTGTTATTCATTCCTCCTAACATTTTTATGAAGGATAATGGGTTATTTTACATTTAGCAAATTTTTATTTACATTTAGCAAATTAGAATAGTCAAGCTCATTAAAAATTTAATAGATTTAAGTATTGCAAATTTTCAGTATATTCATTCATGTAACACAATGTCTATTATGTGCCATTACAGTTACTAGAATTTGGAATTTTTTAGATAGTACAAATGTTGTTTTAAGGTTTATTAAACCTCTGTTTGACATTGCTTAAACTTGATTTGTAAGTTTCTGATATATAAGACAGTATTTTGTCATTTCTTTTAGTGTTATGCATTTTGTGTAGTAGATATAATAAAGGTTTACATATTTGATTAAATATGCTACCATGTATTCAGGACTTCATCCCCTGGATATTTATTTTCTTTTTTACCACCTCTCTTGGGGCCATTCTTCCCCAAATGTTACCTTTACCTTCATTTTAACTGAAACCCAATTATCTCCTGAGAACTTCTGCAGCCCTTTTAAGCACTTTCTCCCACAACCCACTTACATGGGTCCAGGATAGGTTGGGGTGTATCATCCTTCCTTATTGCTACATTATCATTAAAAAGTAATAAGGGATGCAGATAGAAAAGTAGCTTGTGATCTTTTTCTCCTTTTCTAGTCTTGCTTTATTCTTAGAGATGTCAATATTCATAAATCCTAGCTTTTCACTTCCATTACTTAGTTCTTCTTGCCTCCAATAATCTCATCTTCTTTTCTCTTCTGTGGTCACAGTCTAGACTCTGTTATTTCCAAATTAAAATTTCAAGTGTCCAAGTTTCTAATGACCACTGGTATTTTCCCTGGTTGCTCCAACAATGCTTCATTTTCATCAGAGACTCAAATCCATTTACTCTTTGAACTGCTCTTTGCCTGCCTGATGTTCTCATTTCCTCATTTTCCCTTCATCACTATAGGACCACAGTCCATTTTCTCAAAACTGTAGGAACAAATGTAAATCAGAATTCAGGTATTTTTTGTTTTTGTTTTCCTTGAAATATTTTTAAAATTTGTTCTTTTTAGTTACTCATGACAGTAGAGTATATTTTGACATATTTATACAAACATTTTTAGTTATAACAAAATTTACATCATAATCATTTTTTAAGTGTATAGTTCTGGTAGTGTTAATTACAGACACATTCTTTGGCAGCTAATCTCCAGGACTCTTTTTATCTTGTCACACTGAAACTCTATACCAGTTAAATAACTCCATTTCCTCTCTCCTTAGCTCCTGGCAACCAACATTCTACTTTCTGTCTCTACGAATTTGACTGTTCTAGGTACTTAATAAAAGTGAAAACATACAGTATTTTTCTTTTAGTGATTGACTTATTTCATTTAGCATAATTTCCTCACATTCATCCATGTGTCAGAATTTCCTTGCTTTTAAGGCTGAAACATGTGTGTACCACATTTTGTTTATTCATTCTCCCATCAAGTGATACTGAGTTGCTTGTGCCTTTTAGATATTGTGAATGCTGCTATGAACATGGGTATAAAAATATCACCTTAAGGCCCTGCTTTCAATTTTGTTTGAGAATATATCCCAAAATGGACTTGCTAATTTATATGATAATTCCGTTTTTAATTTTTTTTTTTTTTTGTGCAACTGCCATTTGTTTTCCACGGTGGTTACATCATTTTACATTTCTACCAGCAGTGAACAAGAAATCCAATTTCTTCAACACTTCTTCTTTTTTTGGGGTTTTTGTTCTTTTATTTGATTTTTTCTTTGTTTTCTTTTGTAGTACTCGGGATTTAACCCAGAGGCACTCTACCACTGAGCTACATCTTTATTTTGAGACAGGATCTTGTTAAGTTATGCAGGCTGGGCTTGAACTCCTGCCTCAGCTTTCCAAGTTGCTAGATTGCAGTTGTGTGCCACTGCAGTGGCTTTGTTTTGTTTGTTTGTTTTATATTTCCACACTTTTTAAGGTACATTATAGTTGTACATAACGATGGGGTTTCTTTGTTACATATTCATCCATGCACACAATAGCAACATAATTTGGCCCATCACTCCTCAATATTTCATTTGTTTAGTTTTTTTTATAGTAGTTATCCTAATGGGTAGTAAGTGATGGTATCTTATTGTGATTTTGATTCATATTTCTCTAATGATCAGTGATGCTGATCTTATTTTCATGTTACTTATTGTCCATTTGTAGAACTGTCTGTTCAGGTTCTTTTCTCATTTTAAAATCAGGTTATTTGTCTTTTATTGTTGAATTGTAATAGTTTTTTATGTATTCTGAATATTAACTCCTTATATGATTTGCAAGTATTTTTCTTCCATTCTATGATTTGTCTTTTCACTCTGTCAGTAGTTTTCTTTAACACACGGGAGTTTTTAATTTTGATGTTATCCAATTTGTCTCTCCTTACATTTACTGATCATGCTTTTGTGGTCTTTTCCAAGATCGTTACCAAATCCAATGTCATAAATATTTCCCCTATGTTTTCTTCTAAGAATATTATAGTGTTAAATTATACATTTAGGTCTTCGATACATTTTGAGTTAAATTTTTAATGGTAAGTTTCAATTTCATTCTTTTGCAGCTGGATATCCAATTTTCCCAGCACATTTAAAATTGAAATATGTTATTGAAAACACAGCCCTTTCCCATTGCATGATTGGCTCCTTTGTTGAATATCACTTGACCCTATATGAGGAGGTTTATTTCTAAGCTCTCCTTTTTGATTGGTTTATATGTCTGTCCTTGTGTCAATATTAAGAATTACATTACATCTGTAGATCACTTTGGGGTAGTACTGATATATTAATAATATTAAAACTTCTAATCCATGAAAATGGGATGTCCTTCCATTGATTTTTGTATTCTTAAAGACTTCACAAAAATTGCTAGACATGATTCAGCAAAGTTTCAGAATACAAAGTCAGCAACCATATAGTCACATTTTTATATGCTAATAATGAACAATCCAAAAAGAATATCAAGAGAACAATTCCACTTACAATAGCATCACAAAGAATAAAGTACTTAGAAATACATGTAGACCAGAAGGTAAGAGAATTGCACAAAGAATATTACAAGATGTTGTTGAAAGAAATTAAAGGAGTTCTACATATACATTCTGTCATCTGCAATCAGATAATTTTACTTCCTCCATTTCAATTTGTATGACTTTTGTTTCTTTTTCTTGCTAAATTGCTCTGGAAAGGACTTTCAGTACTATGTTAAATAGGAGTGGTGAAATTGAGCATCTTTGCCTCAATCCTGACTTTAGCTGTGGGTTTTTCATATCTGAGGTGATTTCTTTTTGGGGGGTTACTGGGAATTGAACTCAGGGGCACTTGACCACTGAGCCACATCCCCAGTCCTGTTTTGTATTTTATTTAGAGACAGGGTCTCACTGAATTGCTTAGTGCCTCACTTTTGCTGAGACTTGCAGTCCTCCTGCGTCAGCTTCCGAAGCTGCTAGGATTAGAGGTGTGTTCCACCGTGCCCAGCTGAGGTAATTTCTTTCTGATTTTTATTTGTTAAATGTTTTTATCATGAAAGTGTGTTTAATTTTGTTGAATGATTTGTCTACACTGTTTGATATATCATATGAACTTTTCCCCATTCATTGTCATGATAATAATATGTTAATTTTCAAGGATGTTAAACTATTCTTGCATTCCAAGATTAATTCTCTTGGTCAGGGTATGTCATCCTGAACTCAATCTAGTTTTGTTGAGAATTTTTTGCATCAGTATCAGAGATATTGGCTGCAATTTTCTTTCCTTGTAATGTTCTTGTCTCACTTTGTATCAGGGTAATGCTAACCACAGAATGAGTTTGGAAGTATTCCTTCCTCTTCAGTTTTTTGGAGAGAGTCTGAGGCAAAGTTCAGGGTCTTTTTAAAGTTTAGAGATGTAAAAATAAATATATATTAAAGTTTAAATGTGTAAAAAATGTGAAAAAAGTATGTATACAATGTAAAATAAAAATATAAAAACTATAAATGTGTGTGTGTGCATGCACATGAGACAGAAAGAGATATATAGAGAGAAAAATACACATATACCTCATATATTATAGAATATTCCAGAAAGGACATGGAAATGTGTTGTTTTTGAAGCCATCTATATTTATATAGAAAAATATATGAATATTCACATTAAGTGCAATAAAGAATGTAACTAACCTCACATGAAGTTAGTATCAAGTTTTCACACCAACTAACTTTAAGCACTAAATTGACAAAAAAGTTTTCAGTGTTCAGATATTGTTTGGATTGGGGAACTGCAGATAGGTTTTGGGTACTGTTAAATCACTTATTTATATAGACTGTCCACTTAGTTGCTTCTCTGTGTTGCATCTAATTTAATGGTAAAATCTCAACCATCACAAATGCCATTCTCTGTCTACTCAATTCTTGCAGCTGAGTAGCTGAACATGACTGGGAATATACACAATTATACAACCAGTCTCATTTTAATTTCATGATTACAAGCCTCAAGTAGGCCTTCAGTGTTTCTCAGCAAACTTCTCTTTTCTTCTCAAATTTTCAACAAATCTGTCCCTCACTTTCAGCTGATGACTTTGCTGGGCTTTATTTTTATTTTTCTCATTGAAAAAAATAGAAACAGTCTGAAGAACAATACTATATCCACTCACTAGCAACTCTTTCAACCTACCAGCATCTTTAACCATGTGCACTGTTACAAACCCAGACACAAACTGCCTAATACTCTATTAAAATGCCTAAAAATCATCTAAAACTTGACATGTGACCATTGAGCTCTTGGTTTTCCTTACCCTTACTCCTGTTTCTTCCCTTGTGTCTCCCATTCTAATAAATAGTTCCTTCACCCGTCACATACTTGGAGAAAAAAATCTTAAAGTCACCTTCCACTTCTTTAACTCATACCCAACATGCTAGTTAGCTTAGTCTTTAAAATATATCTTGAATCTAACTATTTTAACTATTCCATTGCCAGCCCTATTATTCCCATCTGGACTCCATGGTAGCCAATTCCCTGATCTCATTTTGCCCTATTGCAGTCTATTAAGCTCACAGTATACATTCCAATATACTTAAAATCCAAACTCCACAGTGCCCCACAGGACTCACATGGCCTGGTATTTGCTCTTTTTCTGAACTTTGACCATTCTTCCCATTGCTTGCTGCATTTCAATCACCTTGGCCTCCTGTCTTTTAGGGGAATACCCTAATATATCCCTATTTCAGGACCTTTGTACCTATTGTTCCCTCTGCCAGGGATGATCAGGTAGATAATCACATAGTTTATTCCCCTCAACAAACACTTCGTCAGATATCTACTCAAATGTTTCTCCCTTACTTTTTTCCCCTAGGTCATCTGTCTTAAATAAAACACTTCTTTGCTTTCAAATTTCTTAATTCTTTTTGGATCCTCATGTGTACCTCATTAGATCTATATAATTGTTAATTATTTGACTCCCACTGGAAGCTAAGCTGCAAGAATCCACGCCTTTTACTTTTGTTGTTATTATTTGTCTCAGATATGTAGATATCTCTTGATTAGTCTAGAATTTAATAAAGGTTTGATAAATATTGGTGAATGGAATAATTAGCTATACTTATTAATACTTGTGCATTACTTAGCAATACTTGTATCATGGAGTGATAGAAACTATCAGTACCTCTAGTAAAAGTTAAGAAAAAGAAGTGCTGAAATTAATTAATATTAATAAAATTAATTAATTAATTAATAAAATTAATTAAAAATATATTACTGGAGTTTTTATAATCCACTTATCCACTATACCATGAATATTTAAAATGGTTATATATTTAATTATAATTTTCTGCTTCTTGAATTTAAATGCAGAATAGAAGTACAGACTCAAGTCTTAATGTTATCTGAATTTATAGAAAGCTACCCTTGTAATGTAATGTACTTAGGAATTAGAAATTTTACATTGGCACTATATTATTAGTATCACTTGCATTATTTTGTTTCCCTTTTTCCTTTCTACTCTACTACTTTTCACATTTCAAAGTTATCCTTAGATATCTCTAATGTTGTTGTTTTGAGACATTAGAAGGTAGACATGCAAACACAAAAGAAATCAATTAGCAAACCAATGGCAGCTGACTGTGTTCTCTCTGCCACATCACTGCCTTGTGGAATTTTGTCATCCAGTTAGATGCTGCTTTGGCCTTTGTTTGCTGCTTCTTTGGTGACTTCAATAATCTATTTTTAATTTGCTCATTTTTCAGAGAGTATTTTTATTTAGCAAAATTTAGTGTGTTTCACAGTGCCAAGGAACTGTAACTATCTGGGCAGAAGTGAGCCAGGAAAAATAAAAGGACTCAGACAATTAAGGAAAGCAAGAAATGTCTTTGATCATTGAACCCTAGAAAAAGTTGCCAGGCATGGTGGCACACACCTGTAATCCCAGAGGCTGGGGAGGCTTCGACAAGAAGATTGTGAGTTCAAAGCCAGCCTCAGCAATGGCGAGGTGCTAAGCAACTCAGTGAGACTCTGTTTCTAAATAAAATACAAAATAGAGCTGGGTATGTGGCTCAGTGGTTGACTGCCCCTGGGTTCAATCCCCAGTACTACAAAAAAAAAAAAAAAAAGTAAGTCACTGGCAGGCAAAGAACCTTTACCTTCCATTTCTTCTTTAACTTCTCACCTATTTATGCTTTGCAAAGAATGAAACTCAGTTCCCAATTCATACCAAACACAATTCATTTTTACTCCACTCTTAGACACATGCCTCCTGTTTTCTATATACAGTATACTTGTATAATTTGGATACAATATAGGTATGTGGGTAGGTAGGAGGAGACTTTGATTCCCTCTAAAATTCTCTCCTGCCTCCATTCTTGTCCATCTCTGTAACTGGCTTATCCAGTCAAAAAAACCAAGAAGTTATTTTTGACTTTGTCATTTCTTACCTGTATATCCAATCCACCTGCAATATCTATTTGGCTATTTCTAAATCATACCCTAAGTTTATCTCCATTGTTTCTGCACTCATTTGAGTCACATCATCCCTCACCTAGTAGTTGACAGCAATAGTCTCCAAACTGTTCTTCCTGTTCCCACTCTTAATGCTGTGCAATCTGTTCCTCACATGTCAGCCAGAATGGTCTTTCTTTCTAAAATGTAAATGAGAGTGTCACTTAAAACTTTTCAGTGGCTTCCTCATGTGCTTTGAATAAAACACCAACTCCTTACCATGTTTCTGTTTGACATAACCCCCTACCCTTCTCTGTGTCTTTCTTTAATAATTATCTCAGTTCACACTCCTTCAGTCACTTAGATTCCTTAATTATATTCCTGGGAAAACAAGTTTGTTTCTATATTAGTATTCCCCAAAGCTCAGTCCTTGTCCCTGATGCCAATCCAATAACGAGGACATGGTTTTGAGAAAAAGGAACAAGTAGTTTTATTGCTTTGCTAGCAAAGGAGAAATACAGAAGACTCCTGACCCAGAGGCTATGATTCTGCCCATCAGCTGGAACAGGAGCTTTTAAAGAGGTGGTTCAAAGGCTATATTTCACATGTTCTCTGAGTTGTAATTTACTTGTTAATTTGGGAAATAGTCATTTCTGAGATTTTCTGGTGCCATCCCCAAAGTCTTTCCTGTGGTGGGTGTGTGCTCAAGGACAGATAAATCTGCCTAAAATGGGGAAGAAAGGTAATCCTGTTTCCCCTGAGATTAGAAAGCGGGAGATATTATTGTGGAGGAGGGAGACAAGAAGAGAAGGAAACATGTTTGTTTTAAAAATAAATTGTAATGGCAGAGCAGCAAGGACTATATATTCAAAGCATAAAGTGAACCACTGTTACATTTGAGTATGCACTTTCTCCCTATTTACATGGTATTGCTTTCTTGTCTTTAAATTTTTGGCTACAAAGTCATCTTTTCACTAAAACTTTCATTAGGCACCAAATCTAAATTAGCTAATATCCCCTCTTCTCCCTGCATTTTACTCTTTACATATCATATCTTTGTTTTATTCCCTTAAAGTATTAATACCTGATATGAACTTGATTATATATTTGTGTACTGGTTACTATCTTCTCACAGACAAATGGAAACTCTTTAAGATCTGAAAATATTTATGCCCTGTTTGCTACTATCTCTTCAATTACTAGTGGGTGCCAAACATGAATGGGTTGATAAATGAATCAGTATTTTCATATAGTTGTCAGCCACAAGTTTGCTTCATTACTTGATTATTTTCCATTTGCTACCTCTCAAAAACTATTTGAAGAGACTATTAAAATCCCTTTATCATCACTCACGTTATTGTGAAATTCTATTAAAGAAAAAGTATGTGATTTGGGTGTTAACTGAAATTTAGCATCAAATGCAGCTCTGGCAGCAAAAGGAGCTTAAGAGAGGTTAAAATTGCTGTTCAGTGCCTTTGAATAAAATCAATCAAAAAATGTATGGCATGTAAGTATTTTCTACTAGTAAAAAGGTTTTTAGATATTCTTCTTAAAAGATTTTAAAAAGTGTATTTCAAAAATACAGATAATGTTTACTGATTTACCAGATTTCATTCACTGAGGAACAGGAACAGAGTGAATAGTCAGAGGATATATGTTCTAGTTGTTTAGAATCTGGAACAGAAACACAGATACATTTATTTACACAGAAAATATATACAGTCCATATAATGATAATAATAGCTAATATTAACCAAATGCTTACTACTTACAAGGTTCTTCACATAGATTAACTTACTTGGTCCTTACAGCAGCCCAATGATGAGATTTTAAACCCCCATTTTACAGAAGGGTAAACTGAGTCAAGGGGGTTAACTTGCCCATAGTTAGACACAGCTAATACGTGAACATCCAATACTATGCAAATTTTAAAAATCTATAATTCATGGGGCTGGGGATGTGGCTCAAGTGGTAACGCGCTCGCCTGGGATGCGCAGGGCACTGAGTTCGATCCTCAGCACCACATAAAAATGGATGTTGTGTCCACCGAAAACTGAAAAATAAATATTAAATAAATATAAAAAATAAATATTAAAAATAAATATTAAAATTTTTTTTTCTCTCTCTCTCTCTTAAAAAAATCTATAATACATTTATTTTGAGCACTTAGAATGGATGATTGTGGATATCCATGTATTAACAAGTACTCAGATTTTTTATCTTTAAAAGGCAAAATTGCATGTTGTTTTCAGCATATAGGTAGTTAATTATAATCCAGACAAAACCTCTAAGTTCAATGTCTAGCGTTAGAACGACTGATTTTTAAACTAGAAGATTTTCTGCATGCTAATACAGTTTTATTGTTGTTGACTTCAGGCAAAGTTTATAGGAGTGGTTCCTACTTTAGGAATAACTTTAGGCACAAAAACAAAAACTATGAGTTAGCCACAAATAAATTAAGATTAAATGTACAGAAAGATGAATTCTAACCTTTTTTCCTCAAAGCTCACTGATCTTTTAGTGAGAGAATGTTCCTAACATTCCTGACCTTTAAGGAAACAAGGAATTTTTCCCCAAATAAAGAAATTCACATGTTCATTAAGTTCCCCTCTTCCCAAGGCACTGTATTGGTGTTTTGCTCTTGGTAGGGGTGTTTTTTGTCAGAGGAGTTGTTTTTGGTACGGGCAATGAACACAGGGGTGCTATACCACTGAGCTACATCCCCAGATCTTTATTTTTTTATTTTGAGGCACAATCTTGCTAAGTTGTTCAGACTGACCTTGAATTTGTGATCCTCCTGCCGCAGTCTCCCGAGTTGTTGGGATTACAGGTGTGCACCACATGTGGCACACTCTATTTTAAATGACAGAATAAAAAATGCAAAGTGTCCAAAATGAATTGAATAGATAAAGCATGAATAAATGATGTAAAATAATGTTGCTTTAGAGATTGTAGAGCAGTGAGGTTCTGCTAACCAAGAAGGAAAGACATCACAAGTTCAGAAGGAAAGAAATTGGTGTGGGTTGCAAGGATATGGGAGGGACTTGGAGAGAAGGAACTTGATTTGGGCCTTGGCACGGGAGTAATATTTAGCATAGTAGGTAAGAAGAGCAATGAAAACTATATAAGCAAGGGCAAGGAAATAGGAACTAACATGTACTATTCAAGGAACAGTGAGTAGAAGAGTTTGGCTGTTGAGGATGTTCATGTAGGTGTAGGAGTAGTAAGAAATCAGGTCACCATGACATTTTTAGGGCAGACTGAAGAATCTTAGCTTTTGTGCAAAGGAGTTTGAATTTATCCTGTAGTTACTGAGGACTGAGGGCTTCTAAGTGGAGAAAGATATGTTCAGATGGGATGCTTGAGAGACACTCATTCAGCATGAATCTTGAAGATACAAGGGCGTGAAGAGGCAGTAGGCTAAATGATGAGGTAAGAGACTAATGAAATACAGCTTCAATTGATTAAATGGGTCTTGAGAGTTTAAAACCATACTTCAACACACTACTTTTGGGTTTGCTGTTTGAAAACTGAAATATACAAGTCCTTTATCAGAAAATTCTGTGAGCAATACTTCTGAAATATATGTAGAAAACAACCCTATCTCTACTTACCCCTCCAGTCATCTTCTTAATGTCACCATCAACAATTTTCACCTGGTTTATTTCAATTGCCCTCCTCTCTTTCCTATTTTATTTCCAACATATAGTATTTCCCACTCGGCAGCCAAAGAATCCTCCAGAAATCTCCCATTCACATAGAACATCATTCACAATCCTGAGCCTGGCCTCAGAGCTGACTCTCTGCCTCATTGCTCATCATTTTTCCCTCCTAGCTCACTCTGCTGCCACTGCGCCATCTTCCTTGCACATCTATGAATAAATGGACGTAAATTAATCATCTCTCGCATGACTAATTCCCTCCCTTTTCACAGGAGACTATTCAAATGTTATGGGAGGATCTGGTCCCTAACCATCCTGTATTAAATAAAACTAACTCTTATCACTTCCATCTCTTTAAGTGTTTTTTAAAATGTCATTTTATCAGTCAACTATAATTTTTCCCACTAGAATATCAACTTCATGATATCCTCAGCCCCTAGAACAGGGCCTAAAATAGATGCTCAACAAATACTTGTTATTGAATTGTAAATCTTTGGATGCTTTGGAAAGTCAGAGAAAGCCTCTTGTCTTCCAAGGGACCGTAATCCTTGCTTTACCTCATTATTTGTCCCACTCATAATGGTTGAGAGAAAACCAATCAGAAAACTGGCCTCTGTAAAAAAAAAAAAAAAAAGATGTAGATATTAGAAAACTATAAGCATTTGCCAGCTTGGATACTACTTATTTTTAAATTGAAAAAATGAAATGCCCTCTTTTAATGGCAATAACAAGATAATTCCATTACTCCAGAGAATGCAGGAAGCTCATCAAAGTTCATGTTATCTTCTTTCCAATATCTAGATAGATTATACCTCCCAGCAGTTACATGGGGACATAGGACTAAGTTTCATCCAATGGAAAGTGATTGAAAACACGATGTGCCACTTTCAGGTCTGACCTATTAAAGAATAGAAAACAAAGCAAACCAAATGAAACAAAAGCCCTTTCTGAGGATTACCTTTTAGGCTCTTTCTTTTTCTGCCTTCTAAATATCGGAACTCAGGGAGACCTTGGAATTCACATCTTGAAGCTGGCATAACATCTGCCTGCCTAAGATCCTGAATGACAGCATGCGGTGAACTAATTGACTTGAACACCTGCTTGCTGATTTTGAAACAATATATACTGTGGTTTTATTTGTTAGGATGCCATATTTGGAACATACTTATACTAAAAAAAAAGTTCTATTTGAAATCCAAATAAAACTGGGCTTTTTATATTTTTATTTGCTGAAGCTGTCTACCCTACAATAGGAAGAATCCACTCAAAGTTCTTACATACCCACTTTGAAACTTGTACGTGGATGTTTATAACAACTCATGATGGCCAAAAGGTAGAAACAATCCAATGTCTATCACTGGATAATCTACATAAGGAATATTATTTGACCCTAGGAAGGAGTGAAACACTAATACATGCTAAAACGTGCATTAATCTTGAAAACATTATTCAAAGTGAAGAAAAGCTGGTGGGGGGAGAGAGGGAGGGAGGCGTGTAGAGAGGGAGGGAGAGAGAGAGAGAAAAAAAAACTATATCATTCCATTCATATGAAATTTCAGAGTAGGGAAATCTATAGAGACAGAATATAAATTAGTGTTTGCATAGAATGAGAATAAGAAGGATGATGGATTAGGAAGGGTGATAGTTAATGTATTTATGATTTCTTCTCAAGGTAATAATGGTGTTCTAAAATTGACTGTGATGATAGGTAGATATTCCAAAAACCACTGAATTGTATACTTTAAATGGGCTAATTTATAGTATGTGAATTATACTTCAATAAAGTTGTTTTTTAAAAATCTTTACATGGCTACATATCTTTACATGTTCTGGCCCCTGGATCAATGCTTTTTTGTCTTTGCTACCACATAGAAAATATTTCAGTACTGCAGAAAATGATTTTAGGGAGAGGGAGATTAAATTATAAGACAGTGGGGCAAGGAGCAAAAAGAAAAACTTGGCTCTTGTTAGAAGTACTAATGGATGGAAACTTTTAAATGTAACTTATCTTGCAAATGTACATATGTAAATCATGACTATATATCTATAAAGTTTTAAAATTTTCTCTTAATATCAGCATTATTTTCTACTACTCAAAACAGCCCCAAACTCATCACCATAATTAAAATAGATTCATTATGTAACTTTTGAAAGGTACATTGGGGAAACATGGGGGTTTAATTTTTTTAATTAATTAATTTTTATCTATCTATCTATCTACCTACCTACCTACCTACCAGGGATTGAACCCAGGGGCACTTAACCACTGAGCCACCTCCCTAGCCCCTTTTTTATTTTTTATTATGAGACAGGGTCTCTCTAAATTGCTTAGGTTCTCAGTAAGTGTTGAAGATGCTCTCGAACTTAAAATCCTCTTGCCTCAGCCTCCCAAGCTCTGGGATTGTAGGTGCACACCACCATGCCCAGCTTAAAAAAAAAAAAATTTAATAGTCACAATTCCTTATATATTTCTTAAAATGTGTAAGGCAATATAAACATCTTCATTTTTTTTCTAGCTCACACAATTGATATCACCATGACAACTTACCAGTGGAAGAGTACATTTGTTAAGTTCTCCTACTATTTTATTTATAACATTCAGCTCCTAATGCTTAGCTCTGCGGTTCAGATGACAATGTAATAGGTTTAAAAGGTTTTCATGTGTAAAACATATGGATTCCTAAAGTGAAGTAAGCCACATGTCATTTTTACTTGAATAAAAAAGCAAGAATTAGAGTAATTATATTAAGTATGTATTTTTGTCATAAATAGATGAATTTTTCACTTTCTTGTTTCATTTATAAAAGTTTGAAATAAACAAAGATATTTTTCTTTGTAGGTATCAGTGAACGAAGTTAAACAATATTTATCACATATATTGGAACGAAGAAGATCAAGGAAAGTAATCAATAAAAGAGAAAATCTTTTAGGAAAGAAAAAGAAGCAACATAAATTAAAAATGAAGGGAATTCAAAATAAAGACTTCTTGAAGAGAAACAAAAATCATTGTAAGTAGAATATCCTCTGCCATATGACTTTAAAATGACTTCAGGTAATCGAAAGTCAAATTTTAGAGCTGCTTTCTGAGAAGTCTTAGGATATAGTCATAAATACATATACACACAAAACATTATATTTTGTCAGATTCTGTCCCCTGTCTTAGATTAGAATTTGTACTAATGATAATAAGCAAGATTGCCAGTTATTTATCATGAGGGACAAATCACCAAACTTATGTGGATAAAATATTAATCAGTTATTCTGCTAATAGAAACTCAAACTTTAAAGGAATTCAAAATTAATATAGTATCCTATATTTCTAGAATAGCAATCTAAAACTCTCTCCAGTAAAAACACATTTGCTTAGTTAGATTTCTCTGCATATATAAAGGTTGTAGAAAATATAAATGATGACTCCATAGAGTCTATACACAGAATTTAATTGGTACACAATTAGAAAGTTTTTTTAATATTTATTTTTTAGTTGTAATTGGACACAATATCTTTATTTTATTTACTTTTATGTAGTGCTGAGGATCGAACCCAGGGCCTTGCATGTACTAGGCAAGCACTCTACCACTGAGCCACAACCCCAGCCCCCACAATTAGAAAGTTTATGAATCAGTTTCAACATTTGATTTAAGTCTAAAGCAGGAAAACTTTCTCTTTTCTAAAAAACTATAAATTTCTATTTTATTAATATCTTTTTTAAAGAGAGGAAAATTTCTTTGGGAAAGAAATTAAGAACAAATGTTTCCTAAATTTATTTTAAATCTAAATCACATACACTAAAACATTTATTTGACATAAAAACTACGGTCTGCCTTTTTAAAAAATATTTTCTTAGTTGTAGATGGACACAATATCTTTATTAATTTATTTTTATGTGGTACTGAGGATCGAACCCAGTGCCTCATGTGTGCAAGGCAAGCACTCTACCACTGAGCTACAGCCCCAGCCCTGGTCTGCCTTTTAAAAAAATATTCTTTTTAGTTGTAGATGGAACACAATATCTTTATTTTATTTGTTTTTATTTATTTACTTGTTAATGTGGTGCCAGGGATCAAACTCAGTTCCTCATGCATGCTAGGAAAGTGCTCTATCACTGAGCCTCAACCCTGGCCCTGGTCTGCCTTTTATTTAGCATAGTTCTACTGATTGACCTTTCTAGTATAAACCGCTATAAAACTACTTCACCTATACTTTCCCTTCTCAGGTTTCTGATAAAATGAGGAACTAAAGACATTTGGAGCAATGTTGTACAGAAACCTACCAGATGTTTGCAGACTTTCCCCCAGTCATTTAAAGTTGCCTCAACTATACATTTAATTAGATAATTTCTGTTGTTTCTCCATTATCACATTTTCCCAAAGTATTTCAATGACTTTACATCAATACATCACATATTCTTTTTGTACTTGTATTTAATAAGTTTACATATTGTTTAATTAAAATCTGTAATTATAATAGCAGTACAACTGGTACACACAGGTTTGGAAAAAAGTGCTTTTTGTAAACCACAAGGGGTAGGAAATAGAGTACACATATGTAATAGAGAGTATCTCACCTGCTGCAAGCATTCAGTGTCCCATGGACCTCAGTAAATAGGTTGGAGAGAAAAAATGTAAAGCATTGATTAAATTGGCAAATAAGGTAAATAGAAGTTGTTTGAGATTTTGTTATTTAAAAGAGTAATGTCACCATTCAAATGAGATCCTTTTGCCATACACAGAAGTAGTTATCTTATGTCTAATAACAATATTCAACAATCTAACTAATTGACAATTTTCTAAATTGTTTTAAGTGCTTTATTCAATTCATGATAAGGGGTACTTTGCTTAGCATTATAAAAGTATTTAATAGGGGAACTGGGATTCAAACTTGGATGGTAAATTGTCCCAAAGTCCTCCAGCTCTTAGCTATTGTGCCTTTCACAAAAACAGACTAGAATATCAAGAAATGTTAATCCCAAACTTCTCAAAATTATTTTGGGTAAATACTGAATGATATGATAAATATGCTGCAACTTCCAAATTTATTAGAAGATTTTAAGGAAAAATAAATAATGACAAATAATTGAAGACATTTTTATTTTGAAACTAACAGCTATGGTACATGCAAGTAGATTTCAAATTCACATCTTGAATTATCAAACCTAAGACTTCAAACAAATACCTTGTCTTACAGACCTCCAGGGAATTCATTCATCACTGCTGCCTAATAAAGTACTTCAAGAACATTTGAGAAACCCTGTCTTATAAGTCATAATATCCACTCATCAAGATTTACATAAATTAGGGCTGTGGTTGTGTTTCAGTGTTAGAGTACTTGCCTAGGACATGTGAGGCACTGGATTCAACCCTCAGCACTACATAAAAATAAATAAACAAAATAAAGCCATCGTGTCCATTCACAGCTTAAAATTTTTTTTTAAATTAAAAAAAAAGATTTACATAAATTAGAAGATATGTTGTTCTGACAGAAGTAAATACAGAAAAGTGATTGTTGCTAATAAGAGCATTAGACAGAGATTGAAAAACGTGGGATTCCAAAGGGGAAGATTAGTTTAGAGGCTTCTGGATTCTTATTGATCCTCGTTTCTCTTTTTCTTGAGATTCCTAATTTAACTGGATTTTTACATTTTCTAAATCTTTATATAAATCTTTATATCTTTAAGGGTATCCCTCCAGCCACCTTTTATCTCCAAAAGGCTGGTTCACTGCTCAATTGAAGATTTGGCTCCAGCAAGAACCTGGAAACTCCTACAAGCTTAGCTACTTGAAGTGTGAATAGAGTTTTTATAGAAAACAAATGACACTTATAAATGGAGTCACTTGAGAAAAGTTTAATAAAGGGATTTTTTTTTTCCTAAAGTTGTTTATAGGATGTAGGGAAACCACAGTTTCTCTTGGCTAATAATATAAATGGTATCACAACCTCTGGATAAGTCCTGAAGGACCATAGGACAGTAATGGTTACTGGAATGTTGAAAAAGAAAGCAAAAGCATAAGACAAGGCTCTCTGACAGAACCATGCCCTTGGGTCACCAGACAAAGCCAGACTGCAGAGACCACACTGGGAAGTCAGGGAATAAATATCCCTCACTCACTCTCTGCCTACCCTTTATACCTCCTTGCTGGTGCCTTTGGCCAAATCTACCCAGAACTGGGAGGGGATGGCTGGAGCCCCTTGGTGTGGTTCATATAAGCACAGGACAGGATGGAGTGGATCTAGAAAGGTAATTGGAAAACATCTAACACACTGGCTTTTCAGATTAGATATCATAAACTAAAAGGACAAATGGCTTTTATGGGCACACAATATTCCTTTTTTTTTTTTTTTTTTTGGTACTGGGGATTGAACCCAGGGATGCTTAACTACTGAGCCACATCTCTAGCCCTTTTTTATGTATTTTTTTTTTTTTAGACACAGGATCTCGCTGAGTTGCTTAAGTCCTCTCTAAATTACTGAGAGAAGTATAATTCTTAAAGACAAAATGACAGACCTTTAGAGTAAAAAGGGAACTTCAGAGGTCAAATAGTCTGATACCTTTTATCAGGTATCCCTGGCATTATGACACCAGTTTTACTTAAGTACCTGTGATCTGACCATATCATACAAGACAGCTTGTGGTATTTTTTAAAAATATTTCTCTTTCTTACAAAGTTCTTAACTTACATTGAACTAAAATCAATTCCCAACAGTGCTCTTTGTCAGTGTTAAATTATGGCAGTTGGAGCTGGATATAACAATCCTGATATAGACTGGCCCATATGGAATACAGTAGAATACAGTGGAGTTGTGCCTACCTTACCAAGCACTGTAGCTTGTGCATATTGATTTTAAGATCCTGTTAGTTATTTTTGGTGCCAACTCACAGCAATGAGGTATAACAAATTCAGGGCAAACTTAAACCTTTTCTCACTTAAAGAGTTTTAAGCCAGTGTATCAGTCAGGGTGGGTTCAACCAGACCTGGGGGAGACATAGAGATATATTAATGGATTCATTATAGAAGATTGGCTTATGTGATCATGGAGGATGGCTATGCAAGTAAAAAATCTGCAGGATGGGTTGTTAGGAAAAGCAGGCTGAGACCCTAAGGCATGAACTGAAGCTATTGTCTATAGGTGCAATTCCCACCTTCATCCCCCAGGAAAGCCTCAGTTCCATTCTTAAAGCTTCGCCACTGATTGAATCAGGCCAACTCAGTTTCTCCAGGATAATCTCCATTTGATTACAGATTTTAATCAGATTTACAAAATACTTTCCTACAGCAACATCTAGATTAGTGTTTGATTGAACAACTGGGAACTGTAGCCAAGCCAAGTTGACACACAAAATTGATGATCAAGCCACATATTCCCTAATCTTTATGTGTTCATCTAAGCCTTTCCTTTTTTCTTTCTTTCTTTCTTTTTCCCCCTTGTGATCCTGGGGATTGAACCCAGGGCTTTATGTATGCTAGGCAAGTGCTCTACCACTGAACTATACTTCCAGTCCCCATTTAAGTTTTGAATTTAAATGTAAGATTTATGCCTATTAAATTTCACTGTGATGGGGAATGTGGGTCAGTGGTACAGCCTGCACTTAGCATACTCAAGGGCTTGGGTTCAATATCCAACACCACAAAAATGAGAACTTTCACTGTGCAAATTTTTGGATTTTTTTATTACATCAATCAATTCATTGCCTTCTAATCTTTGACTCAAGTTTCTGTTATAAAAGTTAGCAAGATAGGGCCAAATTTATAGAGTCTAAGAGCCCATAATAATCTACCATACATCTCTAGAATTATACTTACCTACTGATAACCAGGTAGAAATCTACATGTGATGAAATTGAGAAATTTTGTTTATCAGAATGCACTGTATAGCATGCATGCCTGTGTTTGGAAAGCTGCCTTAATAACTATGTGTGGATAAAAGGAGGCCAGCATCCCCTCCTGATCTCCCACCTCCCTCCCACACAGAAACTTCATGTCAGGTGGTGCTGATTCTTCAAGGATAGAAAAAAAATCACTCTGCAGAGCCACAGAGAGGAATTTATTCATTTTGCTTTTGAAAAAGTAAGAAGAAAAGAATGGGACAAGAAATATGGAGAGAGCAGATATAAGGAGTCAGAAAGAAGATAACTGTGCCAAAGTTGGGGAACCCCAATTGATATTTTTAAATCAGCCATGCCATGAGCATCATAGCTGTTTTTATTCCTGTGATAAATCATCTTCTCTTTCTGTTTTGTGAAATCTTAAGTCTGCTTTCTTCATAAATGCTTTGTAAGAAAGAATTTTCCTTCAGAACAACTCAAAGAGATGTTGATTTTCACTGTGGACCAGTGTGATACAGTCCAGGAACAGTCTTACAAGTGAGAAATCTTGGAACAATCTTACAAGCAAGAATCAAGAGTTTAAAAAGGAGGAAACAATGAAAAAAATAACTTCCCTAGGGAATTCAAACTTTACAAGCTATGGGATACAACCCTTCACATGAGGGTTATACATGATTACCAAGCTTACTAAAAATCTTGTTGAACTCTATTCTCATTTTAACATTTAGTACACAGGACATCATTTTTAAAATTGGATACAGGTGTTCAATATAAATCCTATTTCCCAGGCCTGTGGTGCTTCACAAAAAACAAATGAGATTTAACCTAATTTGTTCTCAAAAACCTTTCCTAATTCTTAGTGACCACATCACCTTAAGTGAAGACTCACAAATCACAGATAATGTGTTCTAGAAATTAAAGAGATTAACATTAAACTGAAGTTTTTAGAATATGGTATATATTTTTCCACATCTTGAAAAATGGGAATTATTCACCAATTTTGAGTCCTTTGCCAATTGTCCCTTAACCCAGAATTTTTCAAATATAATAAATAGCCTTGTACCTCCATTACTGAAAAGCAAGATCTGTCCCTGGTGCTACATCTGTCATATAGTTAGAATGACTAGATATTTGCTAAATTAAATTGAGTTGAATTCTTCCTGTCTTGAGCAAGGGTGCAAATAGATCTCCTGACTCCATGCTCAGCATTCTCTCTATAATATACTATAGTATACATGCTACATAAAAGTAATAAAGCCTCACATTTTAGAGCACACTTGAATGATGTTTTATACTTGAACATGATGCTTTCCCATCCTTTTCACTCAGGGTATTTTAACAGTTTTGTTTGTTTGTTTTGAGTCAGAATTTGGTCTTAAAAGTAATTATACTTATTAATTTGTTAATAAGACAAATCAATAACCAATCATTCAGTAGAAACAATGGAAGCTATTCCTCCAGGCCTTTGGAACACTACCTTCCATTCCTTCCTAACTGGGTCCTTTCTGGCATTCCTGGGAATTAATCATCATTGATTTTAGTGATCATACCCAGAACTATTGTGTCCTTGGTTTGAGGGGGGTGTTTGGAACCCTGTCTTAAGCCACTCTTGGCATTCCTTTTTCTCACTTGTAAGATTGTCACCTAAAACTTGGTCTTGTCCCCTATGCCAATTTAATAAGGAGAACGCCGTTGTGAGAAAAAGGAAAAGATTTATTGCTTTGCTAGCAAAAGAGAAGCACAGGGGACTCCAGTTTCAAAAGTTCTATTTCAGCCCATCAGGGAGAACAGAGGGCTTTTAAAAAAGCTATCTTTAAGGGCTGCATTCCAGGTGGGTCCTGATGGAGGGGTCCCAGGTGCACCCTGATGGTGTGTTGAAATTCACTTGTTATTTGGGAAATAGTCACTTCCTAGATCTTCTGGTGACATCTCCTTTTTGTGGTGGGTGTGTGCTCAAGGACAGATAACTCTGCCTTGGTTGGGAAAAGGTAATCTTGTTACCTGTTTAGGGAGGGTGAGAGGGAGAAGTGGAAAAGAAAACATGCTCCTTTTAAAATAAGCAATGAGGGCTATATTCAAAAGGTGATGTGGACCACTATTACAAGACCTATGACTGGCTAGACTGTTTATCATTTGCATTCCACTCTCTTCCTTCCTTCCTTCCTTCCTTCCTTCCTTCCTTCCTTCCTTCCTCCCTTTCTTTCAAGTATTCACAGAAGACACTGTGAAGTGCTGTGCAGACCCTTCTTCAATGAGGGACTCTCTGCCCAGTTGCTGGGAGTGCAGTCTGCAGACAGCCTTCAGCCACTAGTTGGCAAAGGGACTGTATTCAGATGTAGAATACTGCACACCCAAGGTTACTTTTCCCTAAAGACAGTCCCTTTCCAAGGGCTGATCAATGCAGATTACAAAGGCCTGATCATCTCACCCTACCTGGGACAACTCTGCAAGTCCATTTTAGCTCCAGAACACTCTGGAGGGTCAACCAGTGTTTTGTTGAACCCTCATCAGTTTCTCCTTCTTCTAATCCAACTTCTTCCCAGATGTGGTTCCCTAAGGCACTTCAATAGAGAGTGGGGAGGGACAGGGAGGAAATTGAGAGTTAAGGATGAGCAGCATCCCCCTTGGAGTACCCTCTTGAAGTGGAGGGGTAAGCCCCAAAAGCATAAGCCAGGCTTAGGCTGGGACAGTGTGAACAGTAAGAGTGTTTTTGGTAGGTGTCAATCCTCGGTGTAAGCTTTGGGGCTTTGGGGAAGGAAAACAAAAAGGGACAACTATCAAGATTTTTTATGCTATAGGAGAACAGGGTGGGGGATGGGGTTTGGGGGCCATGCAGAGGCAGTAACAAAGACATAGCTGCCTGACACTGCTACAGGGTTTAGGGGGCTGGACCTCAGAGTTACAGATCAATTTCAAATTTCTCCTTGTCAGGGCTTCTCACCTGCCCTGCACCAAGGTGCAAGCTGTACCCAATTCTGAGAAGGAGTAACAAGACTCAAGCCTTCCAAGACACTTCTTAAACACCTGGACTCTCAAAAGTTTGCTCATCAGGGATCCAACTTACTCACCTTTATACCTTTCCTATTATTTAGTGAACATTTTTCTTCAAATCAACACACAGTTACATGTAAATGAATTGTTTTTAAAAGAAAATTAATAAAAATCTTCCATTTCAGCAAAATAGTGGGCTTAATCCAATATGAAACTCCTCCTGTTATAAATACCTAAAAATGAGGCCTAATGTCTACCAAAATTTTGTTTTGTTTTTCCAAAGTAGAAACAGTACATGCACAGGCTTGAGACAGACTGCCTAGACTTAAGTCACCATCTAATGTATACCAATTACATGACCTTGGGAATATTACTAAATCTCTGCCCACATATCACCTCATCTGTAAAATGAAATGATACCCCCTTTCTCTTATAGTCAGTGAGAAGTATAGACAGATAAGAAAACTGTCTGATAGGTGCTTTGCAATCATTAACTTCTATTATATTATATATATGATTATATCATATCATATTTGGTTCTTCATTTGTTATATAAAATATACTTTTGCTAAATTAGGAGTTTTAGAACAGTGAATTAAATACTTGCAAGTCCCAATCCTTGTTATTTCAAGTTTTTTCTTAATAGATATTTGAAAAGGAATATTTTTTTCTATTTATAATACAAGTAGTCTACCATTTCCCAGCAATATCACTAGAGGTCTTTACGTTTGACAACAATGGTCTGGAGACAGTGTGAATAAACTTTGTTATTGTAAATATTTGTGCTCTATTCAAGTGTATTTGAGTTGATTGCATCTGTATCTGACTAACCTTGCTGAGTCATTCTTTCTTAGATGGAATGTTATTTTTAGTAATGGATCGTTATTCTGCCTCCTTATCTGGTATTTTATCTTCTGGGCACACATAAGGGCAAATGTGAAGAGATCTTCTGATGCAGTATTCTGAAAATCAGGAACTAAAGTTTTGTTTTGTTTTTTAAATAAGATACAATTGGAATTAGGTGAGAAGGCTACAGTACACCTGTGTAGAAAAGATTTGCTGCAAGGGGGGAGAATTTCCTATTTTAATCTCTTTGTTTCATTTTGTTAATACTTTTGATTTTTAGTCAGACTCAGATATTCATCCTGTAGCTCATTTGGTAGTTCTTTTTGTTGCTAATGATCCTTTATATAGTTATGATGTAAATATAACTTGAAATTCAAAATAATAATTTTATTTTTCTGTCAGATTTAGAGGCTATTTATTTATTTTTTTTACTTTCTTTGAGTGTTAAGCTTTTAGGATTTTGTAGAGAAACATAAAAAGAGAGTGAGGAACACAGGACAGAGCAAAGAAAAGAGCAGACCAAAGCTAGGGTTTCAGGAGAAGTTAGATCTTTGAAGAGTGGATTATATTGGAGAAATGCTTTAATCCATAGCGAGGGAGTTGGGCTGTTATAACCCCTGCATCAGTTACTAAATGGCAACAGGTCACCACCAGCCACACTGGGGATTAAGCAGCCTGTTGAAGACCTTGCCTTATTTCCTAGACCTTCTCAATTCCAGTCTTCTTTGTCTGCATTTCTTCTTGGCCACATTCAGGGCTAACCAATGTGATTTCAAATTCTAAACTCTAAAATAACTGTCTCTGATCAGAGACAACTTCCTGCCACTCTGTTTTTTTCCCTTTCTCATATCAGACTGGCCTTCACCTTCATAATGACCACGAGTCCTCCCTCCTACTCTCTTTCCATGCCTCAGTCCATTCCTCTCACTATCACTTTTACATCCAGTCTGGACCACATAACCAACCAGGTCTTTCAATCTTCATTTAAGCCACATCAACCTATCCTTTTATACCTAAGGTTCTTTTGCAGACAGGTTTCTTCAAATGGAATACTTAATTTCACTTTCTTGGCTTGACAATTCCTACTTACCTTTGAACAGCTATTTAAAATGTCACTTTCTTTAGAGGTCTTGTTTCATGTAGCCAGGGGACAATGCATACAGTGGAATTTTGTTATTTGGGGCTTCTCGTCATCTTTTTTGCCTTTCTTACCACTCAAATTTCCTTTTGAGGAATTGGGTCTTCCCCATTTACTCATTTTTTTTAATAGGAATGTATTGAAAAGCTCTGTCATCCTTAACCAGGTCTCTCAGACTCATTTTCCATGGAGTCTGTGGCAGAGAGGGGAACATCCTACAAGGACTGAGTCTAGTCCATCTAGCAGCATCTGCCTCTCTACCTCTAGAAATTCATTGATTCTATAAGCATTCAACAGTTTCCCAATAAGTTTCTTTTTCTTAAGATAATTGGATTAGATTTCTGTTCTTTACAGAGAATCCTCTTGTGCTCCCACAGTGCCTTATTATATATAGTGTCTACCACACAGCCCAGCAATGTTATGTAAACAAGTCTGTGTTTACTGACAGACTGAGACAGTGTTCCGATCATCTGATCATCTTGTTATTCACAATACCTAGCATTATGTCTAACACATTGTACATGTTCAATACTTAGCTGATCAAATTAATAAATGAATGCATGACATAAAGCAAGTTGTCTCTAGCTTTCTTTTCTCTCATTAATATCTGAAACAAGCAATTGGATCCTTTTTTTTTTTCAAAGATTTGTTTTTGGATTTTATTGAACATGAAGATCTTCCTGAATTCCACAGCGATAGTGGCATGATTAAGGAATACACTTGATTAGAAAAACTTAAAATTGAAATGCCAGCAAGAGAAACCATAGATTCCCAATGCTCCTATTATCCCATAGAGAGGTGATCTGGGCCCAGGGATCAGTGGATTTACCTAATTGGAACCTTTTCCTTACTTGCTGCTATCTTAAATAGAGATCTGGCACACCTACTCCTCACTTTCTTTCCTGAATCTTATCACCAGCACTTTTCTTAAATAGGACTGGTTGTTGTTGTTCTCCTCCTCCTCCTCCTCCTCCTCCTCCTCCTTCTCTCCTTCTTCTTCTGGTACAGTAGATTGAACTCAAGAGCACTCAACCACTGAGCCACATCCCCAGGCCTATTTTGTATTTTATTTAGACAGGGTCTCACTGAGTTGCTTAGCACCTCACTTTTGCTGAGGCTGGCTTTGAACTTGGGATCCTTTTGCCTCAGCCTTCCAAGCGGCTGGGATTACAGGAGAGCACCACCCTGTGACTGATAAAATTAATAAATGAATGAATGACATAAAACAAGTTGTCCCTAGCTTTCTTTTCTCTCATTAATATCTGAAACAAGCAATTGGATCCTTTTTTTTCCCAAAGATTTTTTTTTTTTTTTTTTTTTTTTTTTAGAGAGAGTGAGAGAGAGAGAGGGAGAGAGAGAGAGAGAATTTTTAATGTTTATTTTTCAGTTTTTCAGCGGACACAACATCTTTGTTTGTATGTGGTGCTGAGGATCGAACCGCACGCATACCAGGCGAGCGTGCTACCACTTGAGCCATATCCCCAGCCCTTTTTTCCAAAGATTTGTTTTTGGATTTTATTGAACACGAAGATTCTTCCTGAATTCCACAGTGATAGTGGCATGATTAAGGAATACACTTGATTAGAAAAACTTAAAATTGAAATGCCAGCAAGAGAAATCATAGATTCCCAATGCTCCTATTATCCCATAGAGAGGTGATCTGGGTCCAGGGATCACTGGATTTACCTAGTTGGTGCCTGGCCAGAGCAGAATGGGCATCTACCAGTTGGCTATTCAAGCACTACAGACTCAGGGAGGCCCTTTACATCAAGTCCTCAAATCATTTTCTGATTGTGCTTTCCCCAAATCTGGAAATTGTAAAACCATAGAAGGAAATTAGCTGGGTATGGTGGTGCATGTCCTGTAATCCCAGTTACTTTAGAGTTCGAAGCAGGAAGATTGCAAGTTCAATATCAGCCTGGGCAACTTAGTAAGCCTCTACCCCAAAATAAAAAATTTAAAAAGGCTGAAATTGTAGCTTAGTGACAAAGCACCCCTGGATTCAATCCCCAGTACAAAACAAACAAAAAAGGGAGAAAATAAAGCAATATCAAAATAAATTTATCTGACAATTAAGTCCTCTTGTAATAAAGAAAAAAATTAGTTCAATACAGTTGGGATACCAAAAAAGAATTACAAATAAAAGTAAAAGTCATTGGTAGAAATTTGTGATGTAAATAACTTCTCAAATTCATATTCCAATTCAAATTTTTAAAATTTATTCACACTCTTTGAAAACATATTAATAGTAGTAATTACTAGCTCACACACAGATTAGTAGGTTTCTCCATTGTTTTTCCCCTTTTAATCATGAATATAGATAACATATAACTCAAAGCAGAATTAGATGATAAAATATCTTGGTGTTTCTAAATTGATAGAAAAACCTAGAATTAAAAAGAATTTTAAGTTAGCTTTTAAGTTAATTTATTTTTAATTTAAAAAAAGAAAAAGGACAACCCTGATGGCTTGTCAGGAAGATGAAAAATAAGAGCCACTTAAAGTTCTTTGAGGATTCCTTAATGAAGCATGAATCCCGATTGCTTTCCTTTGAAATGGCTTTAGGCACTGTTCTCCTAATCAGAGAATCCTCTGAGTGCTATAATGGACTTCAAGAAGCATTGTGATGTTCTGAAAGGATCTGTGTGCTCTGTGTGTGTGTGTGTGTGTGTGTGTGTGTGTGTATTTGTATGTCAGAGGGTGGGGAGGAACTGTAAATCTGACTCTTCCTCCAGCTTTCCTCATGGTGACAATGTTTTGAAAATTGTAAAGTGTTACATAAATGTTTGAGAAATACCATTATTATAGCAGGTAAAATTCCAATTTTGTGCCTGGGCATGTAGCTCATTGGTAGACTGCTTGCCTAGCATATATGAGGCCCAGGGTGTCATCCCCAGAGTGTGATCCCCAGTACCACTACCACCAAAAAAAAAAAAAAAAAAATGAAAGAAAAGAAATCCACTTAAATTTTTTCCTTAAATCCCATAAAATTGATGCTGAATCCCCACTCTGCAAGGCAAGTTATTACCGGTAGCCTGTGTATCTTCCCTAAGTTCTTAGGAAGGTTCTGAGGAGGAAGAAAGCCCCGGACAGAGCAAAATTTTCAAGAAGAGTGTCCCCTCTACTTTTAGGTACATATTGGTCATCTTGGAGATGCGTATGCCGGTGTCCCCAGGTTCCTTTGGAATCTTATGGCTCTGAGACATATGGACCATAATCAAAGGAAGCATTGATAGCTGGGGCTAAGAAGCTGGTGTCTAAGATCATGCTTCTAGATTATGTTAGGCAAATCCTGCCTTCTGCTTGCAGAACCGTGAACCCCTTTCCTAGGCTGGGAACAATTCTCTCCTTCCTGCCATCAAGTATTTTTCTGAATCTGTCCAACCTCCCAAACCCTTATACAAAACACAGTGAGAAGTTACCTTTTTTTAAAAAAAAAATTGATTTTATTTTTTAAATACACGACAGCAGAATGCATTACAATATTTATTACACATATAGAGCACAATTTTTCATACCTCTGTTTGTATATAAAGTATGTTCACACCAATTCATGTCGTCATACATGTACTTTGGATAATGATGTCCATCACATTCCACCATCATTGTTAACCTCCTGCCTCCTCCCTTTCCCTCCCACCCCTCTGCCTTCTGCCCTACCAACATCCTTAGTTGGGGAATAGTACCAAATGATCTTTTAGAAATGCAGATGTTAAAAACAAACAACAAACAAGTAGAGCAAAGCTCAACTAACAGTGCCTTCACAATGTCAGCACATTATTTTAAAAATGTAAAACATAGAAATAATACTATTTTCATTTCCTTGTTTGTCCACATGCAGTAAAAGAGCAAGAAAAGAAAAATTTCACAGATGAAGGAGATGTTCTATTTAATATGGGCACCAAGATTCTCCAGGAGTCTAAAAGCCAAAAACAAAAAGCAGAGTAAGTCTTTATGTAGTTACCTTAGCCAAGTTCAATTTCTAGGTTAAGTGAGGAAAAGTTCAAAACCTAGTTTATCATTTAAAACTTATTAGGATAATACATTTATTTGCTCATAAACTTTCGTTTCTAAAGGGATCTACACATTATCACCCTAAACAAATAGGAGAATTGTGTATGAGATTGGGGTGCCTTTACATTAAGTGCAACACAGAATTTAGGCACTGATCTGAATGTTCAAGCAAAACATTGTTTTGGCTTTAATTCATTGGATATTTCAAATGAAATAAAATGTGTTATTTGAATTAGAGCAGTTGCTGTTGCAGCATGTTTTATTCTGCCGAACTGAGCATTTGCACAGCACATTATGGTTTCAAAGAATTTCCATGTATGTGATTCTATTTTATCCTCAGATCAGTCTTAGGAGGCAAGAAGCACTTCATTTTTCCCCTTTAAAAAGTTGGGAACTGAGATTCAACGATTTTAAAGTGAGGTAACTACAGATACACAGCTGAGAGGTGACCAGGCTATGGCTACATGGTCTTACTTCATATCCTTTCTTTTTCTTTTTACTTATCTAAAGGGAGACAGAAATATCTTCTCTCTCTTCTCTCCCAGGGGAAGGGCACAACTTGAGGTTACCCTTCAAGGCTCTAACTAAGACTTTGAGATAAAATCCCAGCTCTATCATTTTACTGGCTGTGTAGTCCTGAGCAAGTTACTAAACTTTTTGTGCCCTGGATAATATAATCAAGTTCTTTGAACAGTGCCTGACACATAGTCATCAGTAGACAAGTGCTATTTTTTTTTTCTGGCCCCCTAATTGGTAAATGAAAGGCATGAAGGCAAAGAAAGCAAGTATTTTGAAACAACGATAGAAAGAATAGACCCTGAACCTCTAACAAGACTTCTAGTTTTCACACAGATTAGGCACATTAGTCCTGGAGAAGAATCCTAGAGCTGTGGTAGCCAGCCCTAGACACAGCAAGAGCACAATCCATGAATTCTCTCTTAAAACCCAGCCTCTGAGGAGAGTGTAAGAGTAAAGAGGATGAGGGGCAGTCAACTATGAACCTGGCTGTAACATCGTCAATGTCCATTTATCAAGCACCTACTTTGCGCTAGTTACTGTTGCATGTGTAATGTTTTCCATTGCTCACAATGATACTGTGAGGCATAGATTATTATTTCCATATTATAGTACAGGAAATGAAGAGTTCAAAAGCTTCTGTAATTCTTCACCAGTGACAAAAAGAAGGAAGTGAAGGAGTTTTCTTCTCTCTAGAGGAAATTGACTTAGAAGCCTATAAAAGAGCAAGGGAAATACCCTCCAACAATGGGCATCACGCTGAACATCCCTGGGGGCTATCATGATGAGGACAGGATAAAATCAGGTCCCCAAAGTACAATCTAGCCTAACAGGGAAGTCATTTCACTAAGGCATCCACTGAGTAAATGAGTGAAAATGGCAAATTTTCAACCCCAGGGAAACCTTAGATTCTGTCTGATGGGACAAAATCATTCTTAGAATGTCCCAAGTAACTATCCACTTAGCCTTGAAGGGAGTGTTCCTCTTTGACTTAAACAATAAGGAGAAAACACAGTTTTATTAGTAAACTATCCATCAATGTGGGACACTTTATGCCAGCTCTTCTTATCTAGACCGTCTTGATTCAGTCCTTTCCCCAAAATGATAGAAGAACAGCATATTTTCACAGTAGGATAGATGCATCTATGGGTACAGGGTATCTAAAGCTGACTCTCCTGACCCTTCTGAGTTGGAAGCAATGGAGAACTGAAATCAAATCTGTTCATAAAAAGAGATTCCAGGAGTTGGTGAGAAAGCCAGGCAAAGCTCCTGTGTTATCAGGATAGCCCATTCTGTCCTTACATCAATCATACCTGTATAATCATGTCTAAGATTCAGGAAGGGGGAAATAAAAATGAATGCATACGCTACTGACTTAAGAGGAATCATTTCTTCCCATATAGTATTCTACTTCTTCCTTGTTTTGTAAAGGTATCCTACTTCTTCCTTGTTTTGTAACTTCCCAAGATGGAAGTGGCACAGATAAAAATGATATTAGTATTTTTGGCTCATTCACATCCACATTCTGGACCAATGCATTTATTCATTCATTCAGCTTCATTTATAAAATACATATATTTTGTACCAGGGATTGGACTCAGGAGCACTCGGCCACTGAGCCACATCCCCAGGCCTATTTTGTATTTTATTTAGAGACAGGGTCTCACTGAGTTGTTTAGCACCTTGCTTTTGCTAAAGCTGGCTTTGAACTTGCAATCTCCTGCCTCAGTCTCCTGAGCAGCTGGGATAATAGGCATGTGCCACTGCACTTGACCAGCTTCTTATATATGAATGGGGAACATTGTCTAATAAGTCAGCACTGTTAAAAATATAGATATTAGCCAGGCATGGTGGTGCATGCCTATAATCACAGTGGCTCAGGAAGCTGAGGTAGGAAGATTGCAAGTTCATCACCAGCCTCAGCAACTTAGCAAGCCCCTAAAAAACGTAACAAGACCCTGTCTCTAAATAAAACATTTAAAAAAAAAGGACTGGGGATGTGATTCAGTGATTAAGTGCCCCTGAGTTCAATTCCCAGTACCAAACAAACAAACAGATATTATGCAATATCAGAGAGACAAAAACTTGTCTGAGGGAATCAGGAAACCTTAGTGACTGCCAGAATTGGTCCTTCCTTAATAATCACTGTCCATCAGCAAAGAAGGTTCTGGGAAAAGATGCCACTCCATACCACCTTATTGGTGTGCATTGATGAAGCATTTGGCCTTACCCCCGCCCCAACCCACTCACATTAGTATCCAATGCCAGATTGTTTATAGATGATAAAGACAGCTAACTGAATTTTATTGTTGAAATATTTTCAGGCTGCCCACTTTTTCCTTCTTGGGGATTTCAGCGCAGATTTTAATGTTATCTAACCAGAAGCATCTTTCCCTGGACTTGTCTTCTGTTTCTGGTATTTTTCTGACAGGGAGGCCAGTGCCCCCTCTGACCACTGAATCAAAGGCATCTAACAAGGACTTGTTTTATAGCCTGTTGTTGCCTCCTGGTACTACATTGGATACACTATGGGATCCACCCACAGCCCATCTCCAGTTTCTGTGCCCTGGTGTCTGTTGGTACTCTTTTTGTTCCAGTAAGTTATGTAGTTGCATCAGCAAGCCATGTGACAGAAGGGCACAAGGGGGTCTGTATCCTTATATCAGGCTCTTTTCCTGATACAGAAGCAGGGTGTCAGACATTTACCTTCTTCCTTGTTTGTCTTTCAGCCTCCGGAATCTCAGCTTGTTTTAACCATGGTTAATTTCTTTCTTGATCTCCTAGATTCTGGTTTTCTACCTATTTTCATTCCACTAGAGTATTAACTATTTTAACATCTAGGACTCTGATGTCTAACTGAATGTCTCTCTGTCTGAGGGGCTTCTTGCCTGGCCTATTATACTCCAGCCTTTGCCGAGGGGCAGCCCATTTTTAGCATCAGTGTGGAGAGGCTGTACACAAAATTGAGTCTCCTGATCATTCTGAAGTGGAAGGAATGGTAGGGAGTGTGTGTGTATGTGTGTTTGTGTGTGTATTTTCCTATATTTGAGTCAAGGTCATGGATAGAGGTTAATGCTTTCTGGTTTTGCAACTACCAAAAAATAGAAGTTAGAAAAGTAAAAATAAATTCCCAAAGTACTCTTTGTCTCTGACACGTTTTGACCTTGTGATATTCTCCATCACTACTTGTTATACACATAAAGTCCAGGTGACTTTTGATTAGGACTAAGAATGCTGTGTAAGGTAATGCTATGACATCTATATTTTTAATCACTAATTTTTCATACCATTTACCACCTAATTACAGAACAATTATTGTGCCATAAAATGTTAGGATCAGTGCAATTGTCCTAATGGTAATAGCTAAATGTATTGAGTGATAACTCTGAACCAGGCACTATGCATGGATTATCTCATTTAATCTTCACAGTAACCCTATGAAGTAAGGAGAAGCTGAAGGAGATTAAATAACTTGACTCAAGTCCAACTAATAAGTGGTAGAGCCAGGTTTCAAACCCAGGAAATCAGATTCTATAGAGCCCTGGCCATTACAGTTTTGTTTGGCTGTTGTTTTTCCAAACAGCCTGGCTTTGTTATATTGAAAATTAGTTTTGTTTCAGAAAATTATTTTTAAACATAAATAAATCACCATTTTCATAAATTTCTTAGATGTGACATGGCAATTTTGTAATATTATTCTTATATTTCATTTTTTAAAAAAACAAATATTTATAAATAGTGGGGGTGGCTATGGGGAAGTTCACATTCTTAGACTAAATAACTAAATTTTTCACTTTATTTGGTATATAAGCTTGAGCATGAAATGGTCTATATATTTTTCTTTTTAGTGGCTTTATTATTTGTAAGATATATTTGAAATTATAATCCTATATTTATCTAGAGACAAAAGAAACCTACTGGTCTAACTAGAGATGTAATGGACTTCAGCTAAACTGCATTATTAGTATCACGACAACTGGGTCTTACTTGTTAGGGAGAAATCATATAATGGAAGGACAGAAAATTTCATTTTTGTAAATCAACCTTCTGACTTTATATTCTCGAACCAGAGCCTACATGCTTTTTGCCAAAGCAGCTGACATGGGAAATTTGAAAGCTATGGAGAAAATGGCCGATGCTTTGCTATTTGGAAATTTTGGCATGCAAAACATAACAGCAGCGATCCAATTATATGAGTCCTTGGCTAAAGAAGGATCATACAAAGCCCAAAACGTGAGTTTTGAAAGAAAATAAAACCTTAAATAGCCATATCCTGAAATAACTACAGACAAGCCACATATAAAAGGAGCTGAGCAACATATTCCCACTCAAATGCATAAACCCAGACCTACAAAGGTTACCACCAGAATGCACTGAAAAAGTCCTATCTAGGCAGGAAGACTGCAGGAACCTGGGGTAAATTTTTCTAGCTCCATGGGTGACTTTCAGCAACCAAACAGAACTGCTCTTTAATCCACCTTCCTATCTTTCACATCCATGTGTGTGTTTTGACATCACTTAAGACCTCCAAACCCCTAACATAGTTAACATTTTATATAAAATGTGTTCATTTACATGAAGAAATATGAAACTGAATTTATTATCTTAGGGTGATATGTTTGCCTGATTTTTACTTTTCAAATATTTTACAAGCTAAATATGTTTCTTCTTCTATTTTAATAAATGTATTTCGTTTTATTCCAAGAATAACATAGCCATTTGATAGAAGATCCAGAAAACAAATTTAAAAAAAAAATGAGTAAGCCCTTCACAAATCAACCATCCTGAATCAACTACTGTTAGAACTGCTTTATACTTTCACTTGGCTTCTTTCTCTGTGCATCTCTCTTTTTACATCATCCTAATTACAATGCAAGTGCATATATCATTTTATTTCTGGCTACTTTCACTTAATGTTGTAGGAAAAGCACATTTTCATATTGCTATAGTCTTTTTTCTTTTTTTCTGAACCAGACTTCAGAAAGAAGAAAGTAATCTAAAAGCCCCCACCCAGAGCTTTTTTATTTTGTTTTATTATTATTATTATTTGTAATCATCCAGGAAGATCCAGAATTAAGCTTTGGAGTCAAACTGACCTAAATTTGAATCCACTGTGACACTTGCTTATTGGATAATCTACTTAACAAAACCCTTTCCCCTTTCCTGCATAAGAATTTGACCTTTGGTTCACTCTCTCATTCTGTTTCCCAGGTAATCTGATAGAAATAAAATGCTATTTTTAGCTAGCATTTCTTATGATGGAAATGGTTTCTGATTGGCAAACTGCCTTGGGCTTAGGAGAAACTGTAATGAATCATTAAACCTGATAGTTGTAGTAATTCCTGTGGGGACCTTGTGTACTATGCCTTGTGGAGAAGGAGGCTTTTACATCAGGGTGGCTTTCATAGTCACCCAGTGTGGGTTTCACCTCCTTGCATGGGAGTCATCTTCTGAGGGATCAAAGATGATGGCTGCTGGAGGGTTGTGTGAATTGCACCTGGACTTCCACAGAAAACAAGGTATGACTGCCCTGCTGGCACACTGTGGTGCCTGTACCTTATCCACCTGAATAAGTGGCAGCAAAGGTAGCCTATGGGATTCCTGTGAGTCCGTGTTTAGTTGAACCAAAAAAAGTTGGACCAGAAGACTCCTGTGGGGTGGGGCAACCTCTCTAATCTTCATCTGTAAAGTTAAGCTAATGATAAAAATTTGGGTGCCATGTCTATTTCACTGGTATATCTCTAACATTTGGCACAGTGTCTGGGACAAGAAATATAAGTTAAGTGAGTTATTAATCAATGATGAATGACTTAATGAAGTTATTATGAGAATTAAAATAATGTGTGAAGGCATTCAGTTCTATACCAGGAACACTGTAATTATTCAGGATTTTAAAAGGAGATTAGACAGGTGAGGTGGTGCATGCCTGTAATCCCAGCAACTTCAGAGACTGATGCAGAAGGATCACAAGTTGGGAGGACAGCCTCAGCAACTTAGTAAGGCTCTGTCTTATAATCAAAGTTTTAAATGACTGAGGTGTAGCTCAGTAGTAGAGTGCTTGCTTGAGCATGAGCATGAAGTCTTGGTTTAATCCCCAGCATGGCCAAAAAAAAAAAAAAAAAATGGGGATAATGTGAAATCATACAAAATTTCAGTCAGAGAGGATGATATAAATATGATTGTTCCCACTATTATTATTCTAGAATTTTCCCTATGACTATACAGAATTACTATTTTACAGAAGTGAGATCATATTTATTCACTGCTCCCATAATATGCTTTTTGAAACTAAAAGTTATATTTTTTTTCATAATCTGCTCTTTATTCACTTAATATATTATTGATGTCTTTACATATAATACAAATAGATCAGCATTATCATTTTAGCGATTCACACAATCTTAATTAATTTATGTTATTGAATACTGTTTTTAATGAGGGCATTTTTCTTGCACATAGATGTAAAATAATTCCATAAACAGACTTGTAATGGTCATAATAAAATGTGAAAAATTATTAAATCTTCATTTTCCATATTTGGTTAACCAAAACTATAAATTTCCAAGACAAAACAAATTATATTACCACCATTTTCACCACTAAAAATTATGTCACCTAATTCCTTTTCAAAGTAGAGAACATGTATTTTGTTTTTTAGAGGGTATATAAACACATTAATTAAGTCAACAATTACTTCTTGGATACCCACTATGTGCCTAACATAATCCAGTTGATGGAGAGAAAAAGGTAAATAGATTAACGTTTTTCTGGGTCAATCTAAAATAAAAACAAATAATTTTAGCACAATTTAGGTGGACCACAGTTAATTCATATACATAAAGTGCTTTAGGGATAGAAGAGATTCAGACTAGTTCTGCCTGGAGCAGGTAAAGGAAGTAATATTTGCCTTGAGTTTAGAAAATGGGCTCAAAGCAATATCAAAGATATTACTTGTCTATATTTTTAAAAAGCTTTTGATACAAGGTCAAAATAGGACTACCCCCCACAAAATTCTACATTAAGATAAATTATACATAAAAGATATGGATTTGGAGAAGAAAATTAAAGGAATACAAATAGAAGGGTTCAAATTATCTCTGCTGATGACACAATCTTTTATTTAGAAGTCCCAAAGAACTCCATCAGAAGACTTCTAGAGTTGATAAACAAATGTGGTAAAGTAGCAGGATACCAGACCAACATACACAAATCAATCCCTCTCCTATACTTCAATAATGAAACTGCTGAAAAATAAATCAGAACACTATCCCATTCACAATAACCTAATAAATAAAACTTGGGAATTAATCTAATTAATATGAAGGACCTCTACAAAGAAAACAGCAAAAAAAAAAAAAAAAAAAAAAAAAAGCAAGAAGACACAAGATGGGAAGGCCTTCCATGTTCTTGCATAGGCAGATTTAATGTTGTTTAAATGTCCCTACTTCCAAAAGCAGTATACAGATTCAGTGCAGTCCCCATCAAAACCCAAGACATTCTTCACAGAACTAGAAAAAAGCAGTTATGAAATTCACTCGGAATAAATAAAGAGATCCAGAATAGCCAAAGCAATCCTGAGCAACTACAGTTTCACTCTAGCCCATCTGGTTATTGCATCTAGTTAATTCCTTCAGTTAATGTGATTACCCTTAGTCAGTTATACCTCGTTATTGTTACCCTAGTTAGAGTGCTTATTGTACATTCACACACCACTCTCTAATCCAATTGCTTGCCATTGGCTTTAAGGAGAATCCAATGGGAGAATACTGGCTGAGTGCTAACTTAATGCCAGAGGGAACAGCTCTACATATAAGACAACTAGCCATGTATTATCACAGTCATTTTTTTTTTAAAGAGAGAAACAGGCATTATAGGGACAGTGTTCCAGGAAATGTACAGTTACAGGCTTCAGGGTGTCATGGTGTAGTAAGCAGAGCAGGTATTCCCAAGCCAGTAGGTTTGATTGTTGATGACACCAGATTCTAAAACCTAGCATTTCTAACATCTTTTGTTTATTCTTTTGGTATCCCTGAAGAATTACTTCCCCAAATCTCAAATTTCCCAAGCCTAAAAAAAGGGATTGATAATAATATCCATAATATTTCACAAGGTTGCTGTAAGAACTAAATATTAATGAATACTGTTATAAAACAATTTTAGTCTCAATAGTTTCATCTTTGGGGTTAGTCAGTCCTTCTTTGCATCTCAGTTCCAACACTGGCTCCTCATGACTTGTCTTTTCTGAGTCTCAATTTCCTCATCTGTAAAATGGGGATATTTGTCTAATATATGTGTGTATGGTCTCAAGGAGGATAGGGTCAGAAGAAAAAGTTTATGATCCAAAAGATCCCATGTGCAAAATTCAGCCACACTGTTTGCTGAAATGCTGAAATACAATATTGTAAGAAGCCTCTACCAAGTCCCTCTTCTGCCCTCCCTGATGTGGACACCCTTTTATTCCTCACTCAGATACTCTTCATCCAAAACTCTCCATGAACAGGAAGATTCCAGGACCCTGCTTCAGCACAACAGTTGTATTCAATTCTAATTCTAATGTGGCTTTGAGTCCATATTTTGACTACCATTTCTTCATCACTATAGGAAAATCTGTTTCCAATAGCAAGTCCTCTTGCACTTTATTTATTTTTGTACAAAGAACAACTACTTAAAGAGATTTTGTGCCACAAACAATGCTTAATTTGATGACTGATGGCTCGATCAAGCTGGATACAGGCCATCCATATTGATTACAACTCTGAAATGGGACTTCTTCTACTATTTATGCCAATCTGATATAGGAATCTTGCCTGCACTGCTGAAAGTATTTCTGGGAACTGTGAGAACCATGTTGCAACAAAAACATGGCTAAAGAAACTGGAATGTGACAGAATGATAATGAAAAAGAATGGAGGGGGGAGGGATAGAGAGGGAGGAAGGGAATGGCAGAGGTAGGGAGAGAGAAAAACTACCAACTCTCATGGGAAATGGAAAGAAGGTAAAGAGTAATCAGTAATAATGAAATATAATAACGAGAGGAGCCTGGAGTGTCAGAGATCTAGTACAGACACAAATTAATGAAGAAAAACAAAACCAAAAAAAGATAAGAATTCATATTGGAAAGTGGCATTGAGGGGATAGGGACAATGCAATTTCAGGCTATTGTACAAAGGGAAGCTAAATGAGGAAAAGAGGCATTCTTATTTCTTTTCATTCACCTAGTAAAAATCCAAATAAACTGAAGGAAATCCTGATAAGAGCAACAAAAGTAATTAAAGTTATAAAGATAGTCCTTATATTGGTTTTCAAAGGATCTATAACAATGAGAACTAGTAATTAATAATCTTCATGAAAATGATGGAAATTGAGGATTTTTCAGTCAGATCCTAGTGGATGTCCTAAGATATTGTGTCTTATAAGGCTAGAGGTAGATAAGTTATTTATTTTTTTACTCCAGAATAGAAACTCTCTTGTCCCTTCATATTGATGAACTGTGCTCAACAGAAAGTTCGTTAATTTTCCAAACAGAAAACTAAAATTAAACCTCTTTTGCTTTAGGAATCAAGAAATGGATAATTCACATTTTATTACTCTTAACATTTAAGTTCATGATGATGATCTCTAAGTGGTAGTATTATGCATGACTATTATTTTCTTATTTAAAAAAATACTTTTCTGAGCCTGGCACTTCTTGAAGTGTTTCGTGGAAGGACTACAGTTAGTAGCACTATGCTACTAATGAAAAAGAGTCACTTTAGTATCAATCTAGTGATCAGTTTGATAATTCTAGGATTACCTGTATAGGACATTCCTCCTGGATGTTTATGTTCCTTTTCTATTAAGAGTACAGACAGTATCTGAGTTTCTCATTAGGGTTTATTCATGCTTTTCTTTGGTATGCGATTTGAGCAAAAACTAATGATCACAGGTGCTTTCAAGCCTCATACAGTAATTAAAGGAACATTGTCTAAGTTTTTTTCTCCTTTAGTAATTTCTTCTATAAAAAGGTAAAAGAAGGAATATTTAATTTTTAAATTATTATTATGGAACCTGAGTAATTTGTTTTGAAGTACAATAAAATATCCTTTACACGCAACTCTACATTTAAATCCCAACTACTGAAACAGTTCCTTAGAAACCATGCCACAATGGTCAAGTTCAGAGTCAAGTCTTATGAACAATCCAATTTGCAGAGCTTGACCTTTTAAAACCACTGCAAGTGTCCTTGCTGTCATCACTATTTTGTAACTTCCCTTTCGACTCAGACCTTTCTCTCTACTGGATTAAGATTTAATCATTCAACAATCCATCTTATTTCATCTCACCCTTATCTCTGAATTACTGAATACTAAAAACTGGTGATTGTGAAGTTGTGAGGTAACAATCCCCAAGTGTAGAGAACTAGGATAATGCTGACAATGAGCAGTATATTTTACTACTTTACAGTTCACATCTTTTGATTTCCTCTAGTTCTCTGGCATGCTTTAAGCAACATAAAAAAATAAAATGAAATGAAAGTTGAGTCCTTCATAGAATTAGTTCAAAATCATTCAGTGTTATTTTTCTATTGAAGAGTAAGTATAACCAAGGTTTGGTTATTATGGTTTTAAACCCTATTTTTTAGAGTGAGCTTTATACAGAGGAACACTCCCCTCCCCAGTCACAGTGGAATTGTAACTCCACACAATCCCTCTTTACAACTTCATGAGGTCACATATTTTCCCAGGGGGATCAGACCAAATTGTGTGATAGGCTATGCACAAAAAGATACACTATTGGTGAAAGTATCTTAAAATACAAGCTTACTGAATAGAACTGTACCTTCATTTTCTTATATAAAGGTCAGAATATTTGTTTACTGTCAAAGTTTCTGAATAACTGAATGAGATTCTAAATTGAACAAAATAAAAAAGAGTTGCAAGAAAATTTTAAAAATCTAATATTGGCTAGAGATGTCCTTAAAAAGAACCAATTTAGCCATTTTAAAACATATATTGCAAGGGTTAAAGGAGTAAAAGGATTTCAGATGCTTGCCATTTGTAATAGCCTTTATGATTAACTTTCCTAAAAAGAGAATTTTTAAGACTAAAGAGGAATTTGCAAAATCATAGAAGATATTTTTAATTTTCAGCATATTTATATAAATGATTCATACATATTAGAGCTATTATCCTTTTGGAAAGTGAACTCTCAGTCAATTTCCTAATTTAAAAAGTAACAAATTTCTTTATCCTAGAAATTGCAGTAAAAAGTTTAAGAAATTGCTCATTTTTTTACTTGATTGATTTATTAGACCTTGATGCATCTTGATTTTAGACATTTAACAAAGTCTTACATGACATTCTCAAGAACTTGGATGAAAAAATATAAATGTGGGCTTGATAATGGTAGATGGAAAGTGGTTATAGTAAGTGATAGTTGAAGAATGGATAGGAGAACAAGCCTGGAGATTTGTACTAGTCCAGGTAGCTCACAGCAGAAAGGTACTGGAAGAAATGAATTTGAGAGATAGTACATCCCAATAAATCCACCGTAAGTTGAAAACGCATTTAATACACATCACCTGCCAACATCATAGGTCAGAAACACAGTATTCATAGAAGATTGGTTGTTTACCTCCATGATCACATGACCGACTGGGAGGTGTAGCTCACTGCTACTGTTCAGTCCAGCATACCAAGAGAAGTATTATGTCCTATATTACTAGCCAAGGAAAGGGCCAAAATTCAAAATTTGAAGTATAGCTTTTATTGAATGTATATTGCTTTATACCAGTGTAAAGCTGAAAAATCATACATAGGCTAGATCATCATAAGTTGGAAACCATCTATCCTAGACTTACAGATCCCTGCTCAGTTTAGTGCTCCATCCTGATGACTTCTTAACTGGGTTCTGAAGTTCTCAGAAAGGCTTTTGAATCATATATTATGTGTCTCTTGTGGGACGCAATCTGGGGCTTCCTATTCTTCCATTTTGCTCTGTGATTGGACTTTCACTTTTTAATCAATATGCTTCTTACTGTTTTAATATTTTATATCAATCACATTTTATTTTAAAAATATGAATTATAAATATCCAAATTCAATTTTTAAAATACTGAAAGAAAAAAAAACCTTATTTCCAGGAAAGAAAAACACATAAAGACCACTGCTGTGGTTTTATTTTCCCACAGTACCAGAGATTGAACCCAGGGGCACTTAACCACTGAGCCACATCCCAGCCCCTTTTTTTAAAATATTTTTTTTAGGGGCTGAGGCTGTGGCTCAGTGTAGAGCACTTGTAGCATGTGTGAGGCACTGGGTTCAATTCTCAGCACCACATATAAATAGATGAGTAAAATAAGGTCCATATATCTATAAAAAATATTTGAAAAAATATGTATTTTTTTAGTTGCTGATAGACTTTTATTTTATTTATTTACAAGTAGTGCTGGGAATCAAAGCCAGTGCCTCACTCACACCAGGCAAGTGCGCTACTGCTGAGCCCCAGCTCCAGCCCCTCACCAGCCCTTTTTTATATTTTATTTTATTTTTTGGTACTGGAGATTGAACTCAGGGGCACTTGACCACTGACCCACATCCCCAACTCTATTTTGTCTTTATTTAATAGAGACAGGGTCTCACTGAGTTACTTAGTTCCTCACCTTTGCAGAGGCTGGCTTTGAACTCATGATTCTCCTGTCTCAGCCTCCTGAACTGAACTGCTGGGATTACAAGCGTGTGCCACTGTGCCGGCTTTTATATTTTATTTTGAGGCAGGGTCTTGCTAAGTTGCTCAGAGTCTTGCCAAGTTGCTGAGGTTGGCTCTGAACCTGTGATCCTCCTGCTTCAGCTGCCCAAGCTGCTGGATTATAGGTATGTGCTACTGCACAGGGCAAGACCACTGGTTTGATTATCATGATCTTTTCTAAAGTACAGTAAGAATTAACTTATATTCACATATATTTTACAATCCTCTCACTACTGTGACCTTTTCCAAAATCTTACAGTCTTACACTTTGTTATGGCATAAGAAAAAAAATATTACAACTTATGCTCTTATGGAGCAGGTGTTTTAAGTGTGCCTTATCAATATAGATGGAATTGTGAAATAAATTGATTCGTTGAATTTCATTTTTTTCCTTTTTCACTTTAGGCATTAGGATTTTTGTCTTCTTATGGAATAGGAATGGAATATGATCAAGCCAAGGTAAAGTTATTTTTTTTCTAAAGCAAAACTGATTTCTTTAAAAGAGGCATTGAATAGAATCTATTCTTTAAATAAAGGGGCTCACTCTACTGTGATGGTTGGAAGCACCACTCAACAGAAATTAAGCATTCTTCTACCATAAATTTCTTAAAGTCTTATATTTTTGGTTCTTCCATGTAGGTAGGTAATATCTACTTTATAGGGATTTGGGGGTGATGAAATATCATATGTACTGCCCTTTTCACAGACTCCTCAGCCTGATAACTCCCCAAAGATGGTAACCATCTCAATAAAACAGAGTGAAAAATTGGAATTTATTTTGAAATGGCTCAAGGTTCATTATGGGTAGAAGTAAAAAAGCAATGGTTTGTTTGAATTTCAAATTTAGAAAACTAATATATTTTTATTTTATTTATTTATTTTTTACTTTATTTAATTTATTTATTTTTAGGCTCTTATATATTATACTTTTGGAAGTGCTGGAGGAAGCATGATGTCCCAGATGATTTTGGTTTGTAAATGAAATATTCTCGGGCCAAAGTAGGTATATTATAAAAATAGCATTAATTAAGAATATACATGCTTGTGTTTTAGGGGTACAGATATTTGTCAGGAATCAATGTTCTACAGAATTGTGAAGTTGCCCTAAATCATTACAAGAAAGTGGCAGATTATAGTGAGTAATTTTAATAATTTATTTTAAGATAAACAGACTTGGGACTGGGGGGTGTAGCTCAGTGGTTCATAGAGTGTTTGCCTAGCTTGTGCAAAAGCCTGTGTTCAGTATCCAACACTACAAAAAAACGAACGACAAACCAAATCATACTTGCCAAGGAATTAAAGTTAAATTAATAAATAAATACCAGTTGACATAAACATATGAAAATATTAAAGACCTATGCTTTTAACATCTGCTATAATGCAATTCATGTAATACAGTATGGAGTTTCTGTTCCCTTAATATTTTTCAAAAAGTTTAAATGATTGTGCTTCTCTTTTATTTTTGTTAGTACATAAATCCCCAAATATTTTTGTCTTGTTCTTGTGATATTCATTTCTTAAACCAAGAATTTGAGTGTAGCACTAATAAATATTAAGCAGTTCCCCTAAATCTAACATGTAAAATATGAAATGGCTTGTTAAAAGTTCTTAATGAAATGAATGTAAGATGCATACATTAGAGATATCTATCACTGCACTTGAGAACAATTCAGGTACTCATTATTCTATTGCCCTTTTGTCTACAAAAAGAAAAAAATATAGAACATGAGGCTGTGTTTCTAGAATCACTTTGAAAGTTGTTTGGGACATTTCATCTTGCAACATCACTGAAGTTGCTTACATAATAGAGTTTTTTAAATATAAGTCTTCCAAGAAGTGAATAATGTGAAGTCCATTTGGTTGATTTCTGTAATCAGAATGACATCTAAATATATACCTTTGGCAATATTGGGATCTGAGAAAAGAAAGAGAAAAAAACTCTTTTTAAATTCAAGATGCTGTGTATAACAAGATCATTTCATATGCTTAATAAAATGGGAATCTCGTGTATATATTTTGAACTGCACAATTTGTTAGGTGTATTCAAACACATTTATATTATTTTCAGACTATCTGTAAGAAATAATTAAGGAGAAGTTATTATTTCTATATTTCAGTCCTAGAAATATCAGAGTTATAGATGGGGTCAGTTGTTTGCTTCTAAAATCTCTTGCTTGATCACTCACCCTTGGCCAACATATTCAGGAGCATCTGATATATGTTAACAATATTTACAGGGTTGCAAAGAAAAACTAGGTTTCTTTCACATTTCTCTGAACCAAATAAAATTCAGCAAATTTTTGTTTCCCATGAATCTTTCCTTTCTGTCAAAAGATCAGATTTCTGTACAATTTAAGCAGTATAAACCTAACACTGTTTCTTCTAAGTTGACTGTTATCTCTTGCAGCCTGAGTTTTCTAGCTGTTCTCTGGCTTGTTTCTATTCACAGTTGCTGACAATTTGGAAAAAAGTGAAGGTATTCCAGTGGAAAAAGTGAGACTAACTGAGAGACCTGAAAATCTGAGTTCTAACAGTGAGATATTGGATTGGGACATATACCAATACTATAAATTTTTGGCAGAAAGAGGAGATGTTCAGATACAAGTAATGTATACAGATGAGACTGAATTCTTAGAACATGCAAATGAGAGGGACTTGGTTTCCTCTGAGTGCTAGGGGGGTTAACAGTGCCCCATCCTGAATGGGAATGGAAAGAGACACCCTCCCCTCTTTGCCCTACTCCTATTTTGTCTCCTGTCATTTGAAGTTCTTTTGGTCTATTGAAGAGCTAGTTGCCATAGTAATAGCAAAAAATTTTTTCATTTCTTTCTGAAAAAATTCTTTTTTAAAAAACCCTAGATTTTAATTATAGAAGAAAAAAAAAAGCACCATCCAATGTTGGTTTTAATACAAATGAATTCCTACAAGGATCCAGGAGCATTCTGTCTCTGGGAATGGAACAGCATTTGTGTGACCTTTGCGAGCCAAGAATAAAGGAACCTAGGTTCATGTGTCTGGGCATTGATGTACACCAGCTACCAGGCTTCCTGCCACTGAGGAAGCCATATGCCCAAGAGCAACCAATTACCCAGTATAAGATAGAGTCTGGAATGTTTCCCTGCTTCTTTCAAAACATGTCTACTGCATCAAACTGAATCAACATGCTGTAGTAAAATCACCAATGTTTTCTTTTATCTAAATTAATATTACTGCTAAATCATTTTTAAAATTCATTATTCCTAGGTATCTCTTGGACAATTACATCTAATTGGGAGGAAAGGTCTAGATCAGGATTACTATGTAAGTCAATCTCAAAATTCAGTCATATGGGGTGGGGAGGATAGTGATGAAGGAGGCTGGTGCAACAGTCAAAGGGGAAGAAAGAAAGGTGGAAGAATTGCTAAGGAAAGCACCCCTGCTCTTTCCTTAGTCAGATCTGCTTGCTAGCTTCTGTGGAAGAACAAAGTTCACCACAGGGAGTGTTTTCCTAGCTGCTTTGAAGTACAAAGGGGTAGGAACTTCTGAGGAGCATTTGGGGAGGTATCCATGCTACAACAGAACTGTTGGACTATGGTTAGCAATTCTGCAGAAAGTCCACCAGGGAAGTTCCTGCTGAAAAGCCTGAGGACCACACTCATCCCTCTTTGGTTTAATCCGAGGACTCACTGCTTTTAATATAATTAAAAATATGTTAAACATCTGTAAATTTGCAAAACTCCTTTAAATCATTTTGCATAAACTTACCTTATCCTAATGAGGTTAGAGGATTAATTAACCACTCAAATTTAGAGTAGAGGAAGAAAAAGAAAAGCAAATAAACTTGACCTGCACAGGATCATCCTCAGTAAGATGCCAGAGTACAGGAGAAGTTTTTGTCTGTATTATGATTGCGGTTTCAAAGCCCTAATCATATCAAAGATCTAGGAAAATAATTGGAATTCTTTTGAAAAGATGATTTTGTAGCCCTTGTCATTTTTATGGGAGCTATGCACTCATTGTCTCAAAGGAACACAAACTATTCAACATAATCTCAATGGCTAAGTGATGAAAATTACTCCTTTATAAGGCTGTTACATAAAAAGGATCTGTTATTATTTTCCATTTCACTTTATATTGGTATTTTATGAATGTCTTTGATACTATATTTTGTATTTTATATAAGGTACAATAAGCATCAGGTAAATATCAAATTTAATTTCATAAAATGTGATACAATACATAGCAATTTAAATTAGCATTTAAATTCCAAGATAGTTCAATTGAAGGTTTTCAGATTTCTAAAATTCTAATCATAAATAAGCTTTTAGCTTCTTAGATGGAAAGTTCTGAATTCATAATATTACTCCAATATCAGATTCCAACCTGCAATGAGTTTCTCATGTTAATCACAGGATGCATAACTGGGAAGAGTTTCTCATTTTCCAAAAACATGAATTGTGGGTGTCAAGTCACCCATACCTCAACCATAAGGATGCCACACCAATTTTATACAGCACAATAAACCCTATAAAGTTATGTACTTCCAGTCAACCCTAACCCACCATGAACATCCAGATGCGAGCTGAAGCCACCTCAGGTGAGAGTGAAGTATAAGCCCAGGGCCAGCACTGAAGGATTCCAGGGCTGTAGTGGCAACAGCCCAGCAGCTGGTCATCACCAGGCACTTAGTAAGGCTTTTTCACAGAGGATGTCTTATATGTTTTACAAATGAGGACCTGAAGCTGTAGAGACAATTGCTTCAAGGCTCACAGCTGGAATGTAAGGTTGTTTATGCAGAATTTGAACTCAGACCTTAAGCATTCCAAACCTATGCTCTTCCTGTTAAACTTTATATCCTTATGACCTAAGCCCCCCAAAAGGAATCCTCTATCATCTGTTTCTCTGTTTACAAAGCAAGAAGGAATAACATGATCTCAAAGATTCCTTTATCTTGGGTTGGGCTTCTTGCTTCCAATTCAGACATCCCAAGAAGGCAAATTATATTCAAGAACTATTCTAGTGGCTCAGGCTGTCACTCTCTGGGTCAACTCAGGCTGGTCTTTTCTTCTTTCCTCAACCTAATAAATCTGAACTTGATAGGAGGCTCCAGTTAAAATCTCAAACCTTAAGACTGAGAGGTTTATGTATCAGTTATCTTAATCTGCATGAAAAAAAAAAAAAACCACTCCAAAATTAGGTGGCTTAAAACAACAGTCATTTACTTAATTCATGATCTGGAGAGGCCAATGATTTTGGCTATGCTTGGTTTAACAATACTGGTCTGGGCCAGGCTTGGCTAATCTTAGCTGAACTTGCTCATGTATCTGTAGTTAGCTAGAGTATTAGCCGGAGGTACCTGGTTTATATTGGTTTTATCTGTTATACCTAGATTGGCTAGAGCCTCTCTTCAAGTGGTTTCTTTCTCCAGCCCTCTGATCCTAGCTTTTTACATGGCAGTCAAAATTTCTAAAAAACCAAGAGCAAAAGTCTCCTGACACCTCAGATGAGAACTCATCTGAGCAAGATTGAAGGGACAGGGAAGTGGACTTCTCTTAGAGGGCAGAGTAGCAAAGTATTGTTGTCAGTTTTCAAAGTTCCCATAATTTAGTGGCACCAGAATCAACTTGGAGGGGCAGGGGAGAATCATAAGGGAGAGGGAAGATAAAAGTATAAACCTCATTTCTGAAAGGCAGCTTTTAACTATGCCAGGATTCTCATTCTCAAGTTTTATCTCCTCAGAGAAAATTTTGATTGACCTATTTTTCTATCACTTATCTTACCACAGTTGTTAATTTTCCTGATAACACAAATAACTCCTTGAGTTGTACTGATTTTTATTATTATCTATGTCCCCACAATGCAATAAACGTTCTTGTCTTTTTTACTATGTCCTTAGAATAGTGCCTGCTGCACTTAAGATGCTTAAATGCTAAACATTATATGTTCCTTTTCACCTGCAAACCACCATTTGAGTCAGTATGCTGTTTTAGTACACCAAAGAAATTATTAGTTAAAGGCTCTTTGTAAGTGCAAAGCCCAAGTTTACTGCTTAGTCAGTATCAAAATACCTGGAAATAATTACCTTGCCTTTCCCCGACTTTTCTCACTTTGGTTAAATAAACCTCTCTTATGAGTGGTCAACATAGGCAACATTTTTACCCTTCTCCTGACCAAATTCTTAGTTATTGGAAAGTATTGTATATGAAATTCTTGATTACATTATCTTTAATTTTTCTACACATAAATTTTAATGTCATTTGCATTCCTAAATGCAAATGGATCCACAAGTTCAGATGAATTGGATTAGAAAATCAGGGTTTTTGATTGCATATTATTAAAGAAGATAAAGCATAATTAAATTAAACCTGGCAAAGGAATAATATCAAATATTTAAGGACAAATGTTTTATTTACCCTGCCATTCACTTAAAAAAAAAAAAAAGCTAATATCATCCCATTTCAGGATGATTTACAGAGGTTGGGATAAAAGAAGTGTTCAAAATGTTTTTAGAAAAATACATTTTCTTGTCACTTCTTTCTAGGGGAAATGTTATAAACTGATTAAACTATGGATTTTCTTAGAGCAAATGAAAAATCATACTCATTTTTTTTAAAGACATGAGTCTTAAAGGGAAGAAGGGAATGCATTGGGAAGTACTGGGATATGAAAAGTACCAAATTATACAATGTCTCTATATGAATATACTACAATGAATCATAGATAGATAGATAGATAGACTGACTTAATTATAACACATCAATTAAAATAACAATAAAAAGCCAGGTGCAATGGCACATGCCTGTAATCCCAACAGCTCAGGAGGTGGAAGGATCAAGAATTCAAAGCCAGCTTTAGCGAAAGCGAGGTGCTAAGCAACTCAGTGAGACCTTGTCTCTAAATAAAATATAAAATAGGGCTGGGGATGTGGCTTAGTGGTCGAGTGCCCTGATTTCAATCCCCACTACAAAAAAAAAAAAAAACTCCAAAAAAACAAAACAAAACCGTAAAAATAATAGATGGGAGATCAGTGGAATAGAGCAAGTGAATCAGGGGAGGAAGGAGGAAAGGGAAAAGGAAGATGCTGAAGAATGAGATTAATCTAATTATATTATGTGCATGTACAACTATGATATAATAAATCTTATGTATAATTATAATGCACCAATAAAATAAATACATCAAGACATGAGTTCAAATACTAAAACATCACTTAACATAATTATCTTTCAACCAAATTATTTATTTATTTATTTATTTTAAAGAGAGAGAATTTTTAATATTTATTTTTTAGTTTTCGGTGGACACAACATCTTTATTTTATTTGTATGTGGTGCTGAGGATCGAACCCAGCGCCCGGTGCATGCCAGGCGAGCGCACTACCGCTTGAGCCACATCCCCAGCCCACCTAAGAATTTATTATCTTTCAATCTAAGATACCATCAATTGTAAGACACACCATTATTTTATGTTCTACTGAGAAAGAAAAAACTGCCAAAATAAATTATAATATGCTATTGGTAGAAGTGTCCTGATTAAAATGAGATAGGGGGAGAGGTATAACTTAGAATTACTAAAACATGATGATAGGTGTTCAGTAAATTTGTGAAGGATGGATGGATGGATGGATGGATGGATGGATACAAAATACCTGATCTAAACTCTTTTAAGATCAAGAACTCATATTGGCACATATATACCCATCAAAATTGCTTGCATGGAACTTTGACATGGTATCTAGTACATTTTTACATAATGGAAGTAACACCTTTAAGGGCAAGTAAATTTTAAAAGAACAGATAATTGAAATTCCAAGAAAGCCATGACAGTGGAGCAGTATATGAGAAAAATTCAACTTTTGATCTTTCTAGGAACACAATATTGAAGGGTGGAGGAAATCCCAGTTTTATTTGCTTCTGGGGACTATAGTATTTTCTTTTAGAAGTTCAAATCTGTTTTCCCAGAATGAAACTTTTTTTAGAACTCTCTATTGAGAGTTCAATTGAGACAATTGAGAGCCAAATTACTAAAATGGACTTTGAAAACAATTTCACTGCCTCATAATACTTGAGCTGGAAGGACCCATCAAGATTAAAGTCCAGCTCCTTCGTTTTAGAGATTCATAAACATTTATTCATTCACTCACTCTTAAAATATTTTCTGAGTGCTTAACATATTGCAGACACTATGCTAAGTATGGAGGATCCAACATTCAGTGAGACAAAGACATTAAATCAGTAGATGAATGTCATGGTAGAGACAGGGCAGGGTGCCCTGAGAGTACAGAGGAGCAGAATCTAAATGAGGAAACCAAAACATGGAGATAATGGGACTTGAATAAATTATGCACTTATCTGGGGACATATTCAGGTCTGGCCCATAGAGATAGTCATAAGAAGTATCTTTTTTATATTAATATTCTCTAATTTGGCAAATCATACATTACTATAACTTTCTCCCATCCAATTGACACTTGGATTATAACAAATGTTTTAGCTTTACAATTCCCTAATGCTCACAAATTTCCAATAACTTCTGCATTTTGCCAAATAAAATAAAAGCCTGGTATTCAAGGCTAAATATGGCCCCTTCTAACTTTTACAACTTTTAGATTTGGATGTTCTATTTCAGCTATGCTATTTTTATTTCCTACTTTTAAAAATTTCCCTACTCTTTCCATTTTCCTACTATTCTATTTTACGGACACAGCTTGGTTCCTATCACCATTCCCTGGCCCCTGACATTTCCCTAGCCTGTAATGACCTCTGTATTGGTGACTCATCTCCAACTTAATCATTTTTGCTTTATTGCTTTATACCATAGAGGCAGGGTGCCAAATAATGGGAATTTTATTCAGGCAGGTTATGGGACTCCAGTACTAGCCACATGATTCTAGGTGCCATAAAATAGTATCAGATATTAATAACCTGCTTCATATTGTAAAGATCAGGAAAGAAATGGTTTGTAAACCCATATTAGAAAATTAGGTATAATTTCTATTATCTGTTACTCTACACCCTTCTAATTCTTTATGGCATTCCTTTGATCTCATCTATCACCTACACCTGTATTGCTATTAACATATTTTTTTTCTTCTCAGCATCATTGTCAGGGAGAAAACATGGTCCTTACATTGATATATGAATCACCTATAATCCATAACATACCACCATGCATATATCAGATTTCAATCAAGTTTTTGAAAAAGTATAAATGAAGATGTATAAATGGAAATGGATGGATGAATGGATCCATGATACAATGAGATTCAGCAAAAGTGGCATTTGTATGTATGTCCACAAAGCAGACTGATTTTAGTAACAAGGGTGTGGCTCTCAAATAAGTTGGCAACGTGTCTAGAGCAAGTTTTTGTATAAAGTTCTGCCTGGCTAGGCGCACTGGCACACGACTGTAATCCCAGCGGCTTGGGAGGCTCAGCCTCAGCAACTTCGAGGCACTAAGCAACTCACTGAGACCCTGTCTCTTAATAAAATACAAAATAGGGCTGGGGATGTGGTTCAGTGGTTGAGTACCCTTGAGTTCAATCCCCAGTACCAAAAAAAAAAAAAAAAAAAATTGCCTGCATTTCTTCCTCAAACATTTTCTTCTTTTTGGGAAGGAACATTCTTACACATCAACCCAGTCAAGACCTGTCAAAGAACAGAAGAATTGTGTCCTAATAAGTCACTTTGGAAAGTGTTTTTATGTCTCATTCCTAGGGCTGATCTCTTTTATTACTTCATGTGGTTTCTTCTGAAAGGATTTTCTAGGAGGTCAGGACGAGGCCTAGAGAATGTGGTAGCAAGGGACAAGTGCAGCCCTGTGTGTTCTAGACTGAGTGTTTCATTGAATGTCATGACCTAGACAAAAATCAGAGGCTTTGCTCGCCCCCTTTAATTTGATTTAGAAGAGATTGCCTTGAAGCTTATCTCTGCAGAAAGACCTAGTCTCAGCAGGCAGCCAGGTATGTCTGGTTTTATTTTATCTTAAAAACATTAGGATTCTGCTAACTGTAGTACAAACTGTCTTATAAAATAAGTACACAGTGTTAACATAAACGCCTATATTTTTAAAAATAATGAACTATTTAGCTCTATAACTGGGATTTATCTCTTCCTTACAAGCCACATGCCTATCATGCCTTCCCAAATGTGAGAAATGAATCTTCAGCTTCTAAAATTATATATGTGAGATAAATATATATAATCATACATATATATGTGATATATCTCCCACTCTTCAGAATATATATATATATATGTATGTATATAAATATTCTCATATATATATTCTGAGATATATATTCTCCCTCTCCTGTTTATGCCTGAAATAGCACTTGGAATCGTGCCCTGAAAAAAAGTGGCCATTTTAGATATTTTTGAATGCATATTGAATAAATAAAGCATGGTTCAAAAGGACACTGCGTAAGATTTATTTGTGACTGGAAATAATACTGTTCCTTTTCTCTCCAGAAAGCATTATACTACTTCTTAAAGGCAGCAAAGGCCGGGAGTGCAAATGCCATGGCATTTATAGGAAAGGTACATGTTTCAAGTTGGTCGATATTTTTCATTTCTTAAAAATCTAAGAAATGGCCAGGTCTGGTGGCACCCACCAGTGATTCCAGCTACTTGGGAAACTGAGGCAGGAGAATCACAAGTTCGAGACCAGACTGAGCAACTTGGGAGAACTTGTCTCAAGAAAAAATTTAAAAGAGACTTCAAGGTGTAGCTCAGTGATAGAGAGCTTACCCAGCATTCATAAGCCCTGGATTTGATCCGGAGCACTGAAAAAACAAACAAGCAAGCAGCCTAAGAAATGAATGGTACCAGTTAAATGAACTTAGTGTAGGGTGACAGAACTGCCACCTCTTTCATGGAAGCAGCTGAGGGCTATTCAGATGCAACGTGAGGGTGGTTTTCTTGAGTTGACAGGTTGGGAGGAAGCTCCATCCACCTTTATCTGAGGCAGCAGGAATAGCCTTGAAAATGAAGCTGGCTTGGGGTTCCTCTGAGACTAGGAACATTCCCAGCCTCAGCCCTATCAGGTTTCTCCCACCCTTGAAATGAGACCCAGTTCTGCACTAACCAAAGTCTATCCTTATGCCACCTCTGCTGGGAGTCCCCTATGACTGCCGAGCAGGCTTTGTAGAGGATTTTTCTAGAGAGAAGTGTTCTCCCTCTTCAAAGACCACTCCCTCCCACCTCCCCAGTGATGCCCTTGGCTCCCTGCAGCCAATTTGCATTAGTAACCAAGGGGATAAGTGCCCTGTTTCCAGAAAGGCTACTTACAGTAATTAAGATGCAAGAAACATGAGAAAACACAAATAAGGTCCATTTTTTTTGCCCTTGGGCAAGGTCACTTTGGAATATATGTAGTAGATGGTATCTTTAGTCTTTTTTGTTTTATGTTTTAAATTAAGGCAAAATTCAATTAGCTTAAAATTAACTTTCAAAGTGTACAATTCAGTAGTATTTACTATATTCACAATGTTGTGCAATCATTAACTTTATTTAGTTCAAAAATATTTATATCACCCTGAAATTCTTTTGTTTTTTACACCCTCTTCTACTTTTTTCCTAGATGTACTTAGAGGGGAATGCTGCTGCACCTCAAAATAATGCTACTGCCTTTAAATACTTTTCCATGGCAGCCAGTAAGGTAGGTCCTCAAATTACTGCTATGAACACATAAAATTTAATTGGCTTTTGTTAGTATATAGACTGATGCCCAAGAGGTGACTTTGAAGTCCCAAGCCCAGATAATGGGCCTGGAAGCTTTGTGTCTTAGAGAAATGAGTGGGTTTGATAATAAAAGATGGGTTGTGTGGGGAAGACACCATTTGTCTTATTGGTAAACAAAAAGGAGAGTGACTTGTGCTGCCCTCCTTGGGGCTAGCAAAAACCCAAACAAAAGTTCTGCTTTCTTTTCCTCTCTGTAGTAGGTGATGCTTTCTAGCTCAAGAACAGGAAATGAAAAAGATGGAGAGAGAGGAAGGGGTAGCTCAGTCAATAACTGCAGTAAGTTCAGGATGAAGAAAACCAGGGAATATCCAGTTTTCTCCTGTCATATCTCACCCAATAGCCAGAGCTCTTCCTGGCCCAGGAAGAAGGTTGTCAGGAAGGTGGTCAGGGCAAGGAGATCAAGAATATGGTAATGGAGACAGAATTCCTGACTTGAATGTCAGCCCTGCAACCTACTTTGTGACTGTGACTAACCTATTTAAACTTTTTGTGCCTCACTATGCCAAAAATAGCAAATAAAAAAATTTTCTGGATAACATTGTCATCAGAATTTAAGACTTGCGTGCGCGTACACGTGAGCGCATGCGTACACACACACCTCGTATCAAAATACTTAAAGCAGTGCTCTTGGCACATAGTAAGTGCTGTGAATCAGTTATTATCTTTTGAGGTTTGAGACCAGTTAGGTAGACTGAACTTAGAAATATAACCAAGGTAGAATGGATTGGAACTATGAGGGAATACAGAAATGATGTAACAGTTGGCCCTGTGTATACCAGGTTGTATACCCATGGATTCCAACAACCATGTATCAAAACAAAACAAAACTGTGTTTTAGTTAGCTTTTACATTCCTATGACCAAAATATCTAACAAGAACAACTTAGAGGTGGAAAATTTGGGGCTCACAGATCAGAGGTCTCAGCTCATAGATGGCTGACTGCATTGCTCTGGGCCCAAGGTGAGGCAGCCCAACATGGGGGAAGGGCCCAGTGGAGGAAAACTGCTCAGCTCATGATGGGGGTCAGAAAGCAGAAAGAGGGGAAGAGGCCATAAGGGAAATGAACCCTTCCAGGGCACTCCCCCAGTAACCCACCTACTCCAGCCTAGCCCTACCTGCCTACAGTTACCACCCAGTCAGTCCATTCAAATTAGTATGGACTTATTGATTAGTTTACAGCTCGCATAATCTAATCACTTCACTTCTGAATATTCCTGCATTAACAGGAGTTTTTGGGGGACACCTTATGCCCGAACCATAACAAATTGCATTTATATTGAATGAACTTGTACAGACTTATTTTTTCTTGTCATTCCTTAAATAATACAGTGCAGCACCTATTTATATAGCATGATATTAAAAATAATTTAAAGGGCTGGAGTTGTAGCTCAGTGGAAGAGCGCTTGCCTGGCGTGTGTGAGACACTGGGTTCGATTATCAGCACCACATATACATAAATAAAAGTAAAGTTCCATCAACAACTAAAAGAAATATATTAAAAATAATTTAGAGGTGATTTAAAGTATAGAGGAGAAGGTACATAGGTTATACACAATTACTATGTCATTTTACATAATGGACTTGAGCACCTGTGGATCTTGGTATTTCTGGGGGTCCTGGAACCAAACTGCTTCATACTGAGTGATGACTGTGATATACATCGCTTGCTATCAAAACCTTTGTCCTGGTACTTAGCACCAGGAAGCTGTTATTGGTCAAGTAAAAAATTAGTTAATGATTCTGACCCTTTAATACCTAAAGAATGTCCTCATCCCAACAACCATCAACCTAATTTTGGCAAATGGCCTTTATAAACTTTCTATCCACCACACAGTAGGAATCATTTATTTGTCTTAGAATTTTGTAGTGCAACACTGGCAATAAAGATGTCTTCAAATTGAGGAGTATTTTCAACCGTTCTCAGTTTTTAAAAGCCTACACGCTGCTTAGGAGCCTATTTATACATGACTAGCACCTCTAGCTGCTGCTCTTGTAGTGTAAATTACTGGGAAAGCTAGTACTCTGCTCCTCTCCCTTGTAATTTATATGAAATTGTTGCTCAGCAAGACAGTCATCTGGAGTACCATTACATTAGAAGGACAAGGGACAGCAGACAGAAAAAAAAGGTAACTGAGGAAGATCTCCTATAAACTGGCAAATAATGCTGATTTGTCAGTCCAAAGGAATAATGCTGGGAAGCTGGGTATGTAGATTAAGTCAGTTCCCTAATTATTCAGGGCTTTGTAACTAGCAGTGATTTGTGCCACCCCATTCAAAACCTGAGCTTCCTTTTTTATGAAAGAAATATAAAATTGTACTTAAGGTAATTATTCTTAATGACACTGGGTGGATACAGACACATACTCCTTGGTCACTGTGTGAACAATCTGTTAGATTTCTCATGCATATTTTCCTTTTACTACTTTAAAAAAACATACTACTACTTAATTTTGTTTTGAAAGTAATATCAGTACCAGGACACAAAGTTACAGACTTTATACCCACTTTGGTCTAATTTACTTTAAACACTAATGTTAAAAAACAAAAACAATGTATGTAGAAAACAATTTAAAATCTAAAAATTATAGGACAGTAAGCCTGTATGGGATCATATGCCTTAGACTCTTCTTACACTTCTGAACATATCCAGCCCAACCCCATATCCATACTTTTGTCATACCTACTCCCTTGCCAGATTCCCCCATTCCAGATCCTATAGAGCTCAATCCTCTTTCTCTTTAGAAAGCCTCCTCACCCCTGCTGACTCACATCATCTTTCCCTTCTTAATTCACCCCACAATCATTCTCTACTGCTGGGATTCTGCAGCTTTCTATCTTCTGGCTTCTGTCCTCCTGTCCGAAGGCCATATCTCCTCAACTCAACAAGGACATAGCCAGGGTTCATTAAATATCTGTCTAATAAAGAACTATCTTCTCCCTAGGTTCCTGTCAGTTAACCTAAGCGCTAATGTGGAAGTTGTATATTCTGGTGGCTTAGCTGCACATATGTTTTATTTGGCCCAGAAGGAGTTTGAAAAACAAATAAATTTCACATTGAAATTTGAACACTGAGATTCTTTTGTGATTCATAAGCATGATGATTGAGTGTTCACACTACTGTGTGAGATGGGCCTTCCTCAAAATTTGTTATGATGCCAGCATATTACTCATCAGATGTGAGAAAAGAATTGATTTGGACATTCAGATTTTCTTGGAAAATGGCAAGAGTGACTGTATAGGAGTGCCATTTTGTGTGACTGGCTGGATCAGAGTGGTCGAGTAGCTGCTGTTGTTTTTGGACAGGGGAGGCACACTCTGGTTTGCATTGGACTCCACCATTCTCTCCTGGCTTAATATACTTCTTACATTACCAGAATGGCTCCTGCAGATACCTAAATTGGCTACCCTTGACCTGAATATTCTAAACAAGCACTCTGGGCATTAAACAGGTGATGAGTAGTCCAAAGAGCCTCAGTTTCCCAGGGACTCTCCTAAAGAAGAAAAATATTTGTTCCAGCTATTCTAACTTTCTTCTTCTTCTTTCCCTTTTTTTTAACCTTCTCTCATTTTCATCCCCTTCCCTTCCATTTTTCTCAACATCTAAATGAAGTTAATTAGAAGAAGATAGGCTCACTAGACTTTGCCAAACCCATCATATAAAGTCTTAATACTCCTTAAATAGCATAACCCATGATTCCTAGAGATAAGTCACAGGTAGACATGGTCAGGAGAGAAAAGGGAAGAAGAGAACGGAGATGCCATTTATTTTAAATACAGATGGATTATCCTTAAGAACTCTTATAATACTGGGTCCTTTGATTACATGCATAGGCCCAAAGTTTGGATTCTTGAAACAGTTTTGAAATGGAAAGAACACTCTGTTTGGATCCATAATAACCAAATTTAGATGGTAAGAATAAATTCAGAAAGCTTTCTATTAGAACTTAAGTTCCTGAGGAAATATCATAAACCTGCCAAACAAACATATAGATATGCTGAAAGCAAGCCAGGGGGCAAAGCCATGGCTCCTTACACAGTTACCTGAGAGTGAAGCACATGAGGGGAGATAGAAAGAAAATGCGAGTTTTCTAGTTGAGGAAGTCACTTTCAAGGTTTACTCTTCCCCTGGGATTGATATGCTAAATACCAATATATTTGAACACTTGCTTGTGGAACACTGTCTTCTAGTACTAAATGTGCTAAATGTACTCAGAGACATTAATCAGAAAATAAATGGTAATTAATTTAGCATCAAGTGGAAAAGAAAACATTGTTTGACACTATGAGCTGTCAAATTTGAATGAAGGAACATATACCAACAATGCTTCACTATCTGTAGTGGCTGGATTTAAATCCACAGAGTCTCTAAAATGTTATTTGGCTATTTATGGCAACCTCCTTTGACCAAAGTAGGAAAGAACTGTCTGGATACACTTTCCCTTTTTGGAAAGCTCCTGTATGTCCTTCAAGATCCAACTCAAATGTCTTCACCCTGACAATTCAATCCTCTTCAATTCCTAGCCTCTCCAGGCATTTGAATGTCCTTCTTCTAGGTGAGCACAACTCTCTCAATTGATTTCACTTTAGAAGTTAGCACATTTGACATGACTTTTAGAAATCTGACCCGTCCCTCTGATATGGCTCAGAATCCACAAGTCTGTAAGTCCTCAAGGCAGGGATCACAGTTCATTCATTTTTAACCTCTTACTTCTTCTGCTCAATGCCTATTATGGAATCACACACATAACAAATACTAAATGAGCATTGGATGAAAGAATGGAGTGAGGATTTGACATTCTTTTCCCTCTTATTTTCTTGTCAGAGGGGGTTATGAAGGTATAAAAGACAAACTAGAGAGGGTCAGAATACGTTGCCAGCTGCCTGATTAACCTGCCTTGATTAATCTCTTACTGGGTACATTTCAAACATTTTAAATGACTTTGCAGTAATTTTCCTTATCATGAATTCTTCTGGGATTTTACTTAGATTTTTGTAACTCTTCTAGGGCAATGCAATTGGTCTTCATGGACTTGGTCTCCTTTACTTTTATGGAAAAGGAGTTCCTGTGGTAAGTTAAATAATTTCATTATATTTTCAACATATTTCTAGCAATTTATAAGGTAAAATTCATGGTAATTCATTAATTTATGGGAATTAGTCTCTATTACCTGGTTCATCAAATTATTATATTTGATAATAGAGAAAAAAAATAATTCAGTAGAATCTTTGCCAAAAAGACGTAGGAGAATAAGCTTGTGACAAAAATAGCAACTTTAATTATATCTTAGAATCATAGATTCTAAATAGCCTTAGAAATATCTGTCTCCTGAGGATTTTATTGATAGAGAAATTTGTCATCTTAGTTTAACATGTCTTTTGAGTGACCTTCTCCTGACATCTAAGGAAACCTACTGACAATGTAGAAAAATACGTAATTTACACTGAAAATGAGATAATTATTTCCTAATAGAATCTAATGTAATAATAAAATAAAATGTATTACATTTCTGATGCTATTTTAATTAGCCCATATGGCACTCTTTTAAAAAGTGGAAGGCAATTGTTACCATGGAGTTATACATATAGCTTTGAGTAATAGAGTGTAATTATCTTGCAGAATTATGCCGAAGCACTTAAATACTTTCAGAAAGCTGCAGAAAAAGGATGGCCCAATGCACAGTTCCAGTTAGGCTTCATGTACTACTGTAGGTACTACAAATACAGCTGCTTTATTTAGAATGACATATGCATTAGCAAGTCTGCTTCTTTTACAACAAAAACCAAATGGTTGGTGTGAGTGGTTTAGAAGGAACAGTCAGGCAGCAATTTGAAGAGGGATTTGAGGAAGACTGAAGAAAAGGCATCAATTTGAGGTTCTTGTGTTAGCCAATGCACATATCCAAAAGTATGAAACTCACGAGAAAAGTTGAAATTGAAGAGAAAGATTTAGGAGGCATCAACAAAATAGGTGTGAGTTAAAAGTATCTGAGACCACAAAGGGAAAAGAGAGTATGGAGAAAAGCACAGTGAGGTCTGGTCAGAAATCCGGTGATCCTCCAAGTCATTTTTAAAGGCTAGGCAGAGGAAGAGAGATCATCAGGAAGAATAAAACAGTATGGTCAGAGGGACAGGGGGAAAAATGATCTAAAAAAAAGCCAAAGAGGCAGAGCTTTCCATAGAGAGTAAATGAATGAGCGGCAATATGGAGAATCTTGGTGAGAATATTAGACTGTTTGGGGTGGAAGCCAGATGACAATGGGTTAGAGTGTGAATGGAAGGTGAGGAAATACATGAATTAAAATGTTCTTATCAAAAGTGCATCTTTAAAGTAAAAGAGAAATGGAATTACAGAACAAAGGGAACGAGAACCAAGAGCAAGTTGTTTTTGCATGAGAGACCTAAACATAATTATAATTGATGAAAAAAGTTTCTGGAAAAGTTAATGATATTAGGATCTGATTGGGCCCATGTCAGTGGACACCTCATTAACCTTGATAGAGAAGTAGGATTTCTCATCCTTGAAGACTGGAAGGAGGGAGGAAAGGATGGTGCAATGTAAATATGGGGCAGGAGGATGGGGAGAGAGGCAAGTGAGGAAGGACAATATGAAGTTTTCCTCAATAATTTCCTAGGTAAAAAATTGTCTTCTGAAAAAAGAGGTAGAGAGGTTGGGGTAGAGTGTTTGTAATAATCTCTCTGGAGGCTGAAAGAGTGGTCAGGACATATACTAAGAGAATTGAACATATCCCCACCAAGTCCTTCATATCAGAGGTGTACCAGAATGCAGCTGACCATATCATAAATGTCAAATATGGTCAAGAGGTCAGCTGACATTTTCCAAAGTAGCTCACAGAAAGGCTCTTTTTGTTGCACTATATTGGGGAGAGCATTGAGGACTTTTCTTGTAGTTCATTCGAAGTCCTCAGGTCAGGATCTGTCATTCCTAAAGCTCCCAGGGAAAGAGTAATAGTAATCCTAATGTATATTAAATCTTTTTATGCTTTCACTCGTTTAATCCTCTCAACACACCAGGTAGTGGTGTGGGGGGCATAGCACATTGTTTATAGATGAACAAACTGAGTTGGACATGTTGTCCAGGACCACACAGTTAGTGGAGCTAGGATTCAAGCAATGTGCCTCCAAAGCTTTTACTTTTAATCACTACATGGCATTGCCTCTAAAGGCCAAGAAATGTTAGAGCTGGGAGGAAGTTTAAGGACCATTTAGGGAAAGCTTTTGCAAGTAAAATGCCAGGTGTGTCTAACTCAAAAAGAGGAGTAATAGGAGAGTCTGGACAAGATTTTCTAATGCTGGGAATCTTCTGATTCATTTGCTTCAGTACCAAATGCCTCTCCTTGCTCCAACCATGAGTTGGGTCAGAGATGGGTTTCCTGGAGCTGGGGATTTCCTTCTCTATGCTCCATGATTGTGGCTGGGTAAGCTACCATGGTATCCTGGCATGGAAAGATGACAGGGATGGTGAGTAGATCATGGTGAAACTCCCGTTCCTTAGAGACCACCACTTGGTCTCCTTCTCATTAATGAGTTATACCATATTGAGGAAATATTTTAATGAGATTAAACTTCTTTTTCTTAGTTTTCTGATAAGTCAAGTTCACTCATTTCTAAATTCTTGCATCTTAAATCAGCTCCCCACCCCCCAAGAGTGGATTTGACTTTTGATTGGCTTTTCCCAGCCTATTTAAGCTAGCAGGTATCACTATGACTATTATAGTCATAGATTATAATGTAAAAAAAAAAAAAAAAAAACAAATAGGGAATATCTCAAAACAGTTTTAATTTTCAGCTGGCTCTGGAGTATGGAAGGATTACAAACTTGCCTTCAAATATTTTTACTTGGCATCCCAGAGCGGGCAGCCCCTTGCCATTTATTATCTTGCTGAGATGTATGCAACAGGAACAGGAGTATTAAGATCCTGCAGAACTGCCGTGGAGGTAAATACTGGTCTGTTTTTCAAGTTCTTATCATTTCGCACACAGGGATACTGGAGAGGGGATACTGTCCTTAAATTGTGGGCGCTTTTTATTTTTATGGGAATTACCTCTTTTCTTCGCATTGACATTGTGAACACTGACATTTGCCAGAGAGAAAAAACAGTGATGTAACTTGGATTGGGAAAGGGAGAAAGAGAAATGATCTCTCCTCTTTTGCATTTGGCTTTTCATCACGTTCAGAGCTCGCCTCAGAATTTAGTTAAGGAGTTCTGTTTCAGCCTTCAATCAAATCACCAGGGTAATTTGGCACTTCTAGTGGGATTGGGAATTGCTACTTGGGAAACGAAAGGCTTGATTTATCCTAGAAAATGTAGCCCATTTTTTCCCAGAAAGCCAGGTCCTTAGGTGTTTGATGATTTGGATGACAATTGAGAAAGTGGATTATTTAAGCCTGAGCCAGTAATGGACTTTTCAAAAGAATGCTTTTAGGACCTATTGCCCTTCATTGATTTATTAAATATGTCTGCTGCAACAGTATAAATACCTCCATGTTGCAATCTGGTCCCTCTGAAACTCATTTCAAAAGCTGCCAGCTAATAATCTATCTTTAGATTTGCTCCTTTGCCAACTTCCTAATGAATTATGTATGGCTAACCTCTTTTGGTTACATAAGGGCTATTCAGCTACATTGACATTTGTCCCTGTAGAGCTTTGCACACCTCCCTCGCAGTTATGTCACCTATACCCTGAGGCACTGTATTCCCTTCATTCTCTCCTTTTCACTTCAGCTGTGGCCTTGTAACTTGCCCAAGCAGAGCAGCAGTACCCACAAAGGCCCTTTAAAGAACAAACAAACAAACAACCCTGAACTCAGTACATTCTTGTCCTGCCAAATAGCCTCCTGCCAGGAAAGTTTATTATGCAAATTTAAAGTAAGCTTGAGGAAGTTTCTCTCAAGACAAAAAAACAAAAACAAAAAACCAACACACACACACACACACACACACTTGTAATTTTTTGTGCCTGTAAAAAGTATTAACTCTTCACTCTAAATAATTTGCAAAAACCATGCATCAGGCTTAAAATTCTTGCCTGATCAGCCAGTGGAAGCTGAACACAAATTTCATTATCATTTTCCTGGGATGAAATATACTGGCTAACTAGTCTGCTTGATTTCTTTTCCCACATACAGCTTTATAAAGGTGTCTGTGAACTAGGCCACTGGGCTGAGAAATTCCTGACAGCTTACTTTGCCTATAAGGATGGTGATATAGATTCTTCTCTTGTTCAGTATGCACTGCTTGCAGAAATGGGGTATGAAGTAGCTCAAAGCAACTCAGCATTCATTTTGGAATCTAGTAAGAAAGATAAGTTAAAATTCTCTAATCATACATATGCATGTATGACTTTACTACAGAGGCATTTTAAGCCTTCTTAATGGAATGTCTTTTTTTTTTTTTCTAGAAAAGGCTAAAATTCTTGAAAAAGAGAAGATGTATCCAATGGCACTTCTTCTATGGAATCGAGCTGCCATTCAAGGTATAAAACCTAGATAAAAATAAGAAAATACCTTCTCCCTGTCCACTATTATTCATCTGATTTGCTTCAGCAATGTTTTTGGGCATGCAGACTATCAAGTAGGTGACATTTGAACTATACTGATGTTAGAGGTCATTTTCAGGAATTTATTTTCTTCATTATTCTCAAAGTCCCTTGGTTTTGCAAACCCTAGGAATTATTTTTTTTTATAGCTCTGTCTCCATGGCACCAGAGCAGTTGTTTGAAACATGATAATTTTACTCAAGAAAACATTTTTCTTAGTCTGGCTTCAGTCACTCATTTGCCGAGTTGTTTACTGGACTAATCAGGGATGTGACCTATGCCTTTGTGAGTTTGTAGGCAAAATTAGTCATGTATCTGAGACTCATTTGATTTCTCTTCTAAAATATCACATTGATGATTACGATAAAACTCAGATATTTACTATAACCATTAACACATTTGAACCAAAAACCAAACAAGCAAACAAAAAAAGCAGAAACGAGTGGGAAAATCCTTTTCCCTTATCTGGAATTCTCATGTCCCTCCCACTTATTGGTTTTCCATGTAGTAAAGAATATAAAATACTATTGGTGGGAAAAGCCTTGACAGGAGGCATTTGCATCACTGTGGCATTTTTTTCCTAAAATTATACTATTAAAACTAGAGCAATATTATAAAGCTGTCACAATTGGCATTTAGATATGGGGAGAACTCTTACAATAGAGAGCAATTTTGCTTCCAATTAAATTTCTTAAAATCCTATCATGCTAAGACCAAATCATCCCTTTTAACAGGAAATGAATAGGATAAAAAATGATTCTCAGCTGATGCTAATATGAGGCAGAGGAAAAAGTCACAGTTGTGCCTTTTCAGATCTAGTTGAGCCAGTAGCACAGCAGCAAGCCATCAGTGCAATTTTAGAGAGAAATTCCCTTTCTTAAAAAGCCTTTGCTTTCTAAAATGCAATAAAGACCTTATTTAGAGTGGGAAAACAACACTAGCAACCTCTCAGCCATGGCAAATCAGTTCAGTTGCAACAAATGCAGGTTTATTCCAAGATAGGAAATGGTGTGAATTGGACCAAGGAAGAGAGATACTGAAAATGAGGGGACATTAATATTAAACAAATTCCCCAGTATAAAAAAGTCAGGCCTCTAAAATGAATTATGTGTCACAGAGAGGTCAGGCATTAAATGTCCCTGAAGATGTGGCTGTGAGTGTCTCACTTGGGGGTTAGGAAATCTAATAATGAAATTTTCCAATTAGTCACTAGTGGTGCTTCTTTTAGCAGTTGTTTCATGTGAAGAGGGCACTGAGCCATCAGGACTCAGTCACCACCTTGTAACTGTGAAACCAAAATAGAAATCCCTCTACTGTCAACAGATCCCCCCAGGAGCCTGTCAGAATCACCACATGCCCCTGGTAGGTCCTGCTCATTAAGGTGGAGCTGAATCCTCTGAGAATCAGTTTGTTCACTGCCTTGCAATCTCAGACTTCTGGGATCCTGCTTGGAGCTTGAAAATGCACAGGAGAGTCTGCACCCTTTGTGGTTATAACAAAGAAGGGCAGTTTGGGACAAAATTAGAGATGGAGTGCATTTCTCTTTAGGCTTCTATGGACCTCCTACCTCTCCAGGCCTTTCTAGGATTCTTTCCTGGTACCATTCCCAAAAGGACTTACTCCCAGTTGCCTATACATTTTGAAGCATATGGCGAGCAAACCCTGATAACTCATGTCTTTGTCACTTTTAAGAAATTTTATAACATTAGCTGGACTCTGAGAGAACTAAAGTTGGCTCTCTTAAAGATATTTACATTTTAATGGGATTATACAAGATTAAACGAAATTTATACCCCCAAAGGAAAATGGGGAGAAATTTTGAAAGGACTCCTGGATCACTTAATGAAACACCTCAGACTATACCATAAAGGCGACTTCCTCTTTTTTCTGAGTAAGCCTAGACTGACTATGCAAAGGATTGCTGCAGCTGAGATGAATGTCAAAGGTGCGTTTTCCCTCATCTTTTTAGTTAATGTTCTTCTGGAGAATAGAAATAAGGACCCCACCCCATTTAGGAGTCATTCCTACCGTGGTCTTCAAAAGACTGAGAGCATTTCTGAAAATGTGGCTCTTTTCTCCTTGACATATTCGTGTTTGTTGGAGAGCAATATCCTAAATTACTTAACCCCTGAGGAAAGCATTTTCTAAAACATTTTCTACCATTTCTACTCATTCGTTCCATGAAAATTTATACCATTCCAGGTTCTGAGATAACTTTAGTTTTGCCTTCATAGAGTTACTGCCCTCATGAGGGAGAAAGAAAATAAACTAGGAAACAAATATGATAACAAAGATATGTATTGTGAAGGATATAAAAGCATGGAGATGGGATAGGTTACTATTGGGGTGGGGGCTGAGGGGTTGTATTAGGAAGGTAGTCAGAGAAAGCCACTAGGTAGGGAAGTGGCCTTGTGCTGAGAATCAAATGACAAAAACGCAGCCATGTGAAGAATTGGAAGAATTTCAGACACACTAGGCAGAGGGACTTGAGGGACCCTGAGGCGGAGGAGTTTTGTTGTGTTTGAATGACTATTAAGGCCAGAAGTCTAGAACTTTCTAGACTCCTAGTGACATTGCAGTGAGGTGAGTCAGGGAGGTAAGAGACATGTTAGGTATGATTCATAGGTCAGGTAAAGAGCTGGATATTATTCCAAGAAGAAAATGAAGCCACTGGGGATTTTAAACAGAAAAATAATGTGACTTAATTTTGCATTTTAAAAAGATCACTCTGTATGGAGAATGGATTGAAATATGGAGACATAAAAATGTTTGAAGTCTATTCTAGTATTCCAGTCTTAAACTAGATGGTGAGGAGATGTCAAGAGATGTGTGTTGTAGAGGTAGAACCAACAGGACTTGCAAATTGGATGATGGAGTTGAGGTAAAAAGAGAAAGTATGAATGATTTCCCTAGATTTTATAGTGTGAACAATGATGATGCTAGTATTACGGGAAGAAAAATTTTAGGAAATCTCTGCAGACATCTTAAGTTTAAGATCCAAGCAATCAGAAGGAATTACATATAAGAGTCTGGGCCCCGGAAAGACATAGATAAAAATTCAGAAATAGCTAATATATAGATGACCAGGGGACTAGATAAGGTCTCTTAGAGAAAGAATTGAGATAAAGGAGAGCGGGTGGGGGAGAGAAAAGAAGAGAGAGAAATAGGAGCAAGTTCTTGACATGCTAATATCTAGAAACTGGGAAGAAGGAGTTGGGCAAGAGTTTGAAAAGGGAAGATCTATGAGGTGGAGAGAAATCAAATGAAGGCCATATCATTGATGCCAAGAAAGGAAAGCTCTTGGGCAGTTGTGTTCTGTGGCTCCAATGCTGCTTGGAGGTCCAGTAAGATGAAGTCAGAGATTTAGTTGCATGGAAGTCACCAACCATCTTGAAAATAGCCCTTCCATTGTGTAAGGGGCAAAGGTCAGATTGAAATGTGTTGAAGAGTACATGGGAGGTGAAGGTCTGGAGATAGTGGGTATAGAACACACTTTTGAAAATGTTGATCATAAAGAGGAGCAGAAAAATGTGGCAGTAGCTAGGAGATACCATGGGTTAAAGAGCATATTTATTTTTATTTCTAGAAGATACCAGAGCATGTTCAAATGGCCAATGCGGTTGATATGGTACAGAGGAAGAAACCAGTGATATAGAAAAGTAGGTCTTCAGGAATGGAGACTAGGAATGGAAGGGGTGGGGTTGAGAGTTGAGCTACCTACAAAAAAAATGAATTTAAAAGGTAAAATTTGTAATATATTGTTTTTTAAGAACACTTATACTATACCATGAATCTTTTCCTACAATGAAGACAACTAGCATCAAGTGATATATTTTTTATTTTATAAACTATATCTAATACTGATTCTGGGGTTCTGAATGTGTGTATGTGTGTGTGTGTGTGTGTGTGTGTGTGAGTGTATGGGTGTGTGTGTGTGTTATTTTCAAGGATCATTAGGTTAACTTACTGGGAATTACACATGAACCATTTGAGTTATGATTGTTATCTTTCTTATGTTTCCACTAGGCAACGCATTCGCTAGAATAAAAATTGGAGATTACCATTACTATGGCTACGGGACTAAGAAAGATTATGAAACAGCAGCCACACATTACAGCATTGCAGCTGACAAATATCAGAGTGCACAAGCCATGTTCAATCTGGCCTATATGTATGAACATGGCTTAGGTATTGCAAAGGTAATTGCATTGATTTGAGCCTAGTAAAGACAGCTGTGTGGGAAGGAAATATTTAAAAATGTTTTGAATTTCATTCATGTCTTCAGTTTAGAGGAAGAAAGGCAAAGACTTAGCATTTGCTGAGTTTCTCCCATGTGCCAACACATATTACTTACTCTACTATGAACTCTGTGAAAATTATATTATTTTCTCCATTTATGCTAAGGACATAATGAATGAATAGGAGAAGTATAGTCTAGGCCAATTTGATTCATAGGTTTCTACTTTTTCCAGCACATACTTTTTCTAGTGGGACCCCTGCCTCTATTTCTTTCCACTTTCAGGCCATTTTCCACTGAAATTTCCACCAACACTCAAACTTTCAGTAACAAAGACAAAGCAGAATGAGATAAGAGCTGAAGACTGAGGTGGCATTAATCCAGAAATGTCTTTTGAAGCACCCACAGTTCCATGATACAGCACTGGGCAGTATAAAAAGTCCCAAGAGAATGGCTTTCCATCTTCTAAGGAAAGACTACATTTGACTTGAAGTATATTCATAAGGAAAGGGAGCTAACATTACATGGTGTTATTGGACAAATCCTTTAGTCAGCAAGTATAATTACTCAGAAGATGGCACTGAGGTTGACAGGGTGAGAAAGGTGTGTTAAATGTCAATAATGATAATAATAGTCAGGTACTGGGTTAGATGTGTTATGTACACTGCCTTTTAAATCACACAGCCACTTGATGAGGTAAGCCCTATAACTGTCCTCACTATATGAATCAGGAAACCACAGTACAGTGGTTAGATCATTTGGCCAACCTAGCAGAGTTCATCAGTGGTGGAGCCAGAATTTCAACCAAATAGGCCTGTATAATCCCAAGTTTTTTGGGCCCTATACTGAATCATTCTTAGCGTTCAAGTATACATTTCTCTTCAGGATTTATACTCCTGGATGCTTTTCTAGAATCATACAATGTGGAGATTATTGGCTTTTTAAATGCTCTTCTTTCTTCCAATTGTGCTAATAATTGAATAGTAGGGAATTTCCTATCTGAGAACTACTAAGACAGTGCACACTGCAGCCAAAGCTTCTGATGCAGGTACTGATTATCCAGCAGAACAGATTCCTGCTGTCTGTTCTCCCCTGCAGCCTACCTTTTGCCTGATCATTTTTCATTGGTTTCAGGATCCAAAGCAATAGAAAAATGTCAAATCCAAATCCAGCCTATTTCCCCTTTACCTAGCAGATTTGAGCTACCTGTGGAAATTTTTGGAGAGAATGGACTGGACCCAATACCCAAATTAGATGATTCTTTAGATGTTATTTAGCCACCCTCCACCCCCCACCTTCTGCCATCCACGTCTGTAAAACAGAACTAATAATACCTGGCCTGCCCCTGGCTTTGAGAATAAAACAAATAAGCCTTTGTGAAAGGGCTTTGTAGTTAAACAGTGTGTGGAATGACTGTTATTTAGATCAGGAGGGAATTTAAGCAATTGCTAAGTAAGTCTTCAATAAGATTAAAGCTTTTATTCATCATTTCCCATTCAAATTATAATAACCTGAGAGAAGCATTGTTTATAGAAAGGATATGAATGACTCCACTCCATGTGTTAAGTTCAAGTTAGCTCTCCCACCCCTTATGCTTCAAAAAGGACTTTGTTTCCCTGAAAGCCACTACCCCACCACAGTGAAGCCATTTCTGCCCTGAGTTCCTGGAGCTGAGATGGGGCATCCTATCAGGACACAGGACCAATGGTACAGGAGAGGACATGCCATTTGCTGGGGCCCAGCTGGCTGACCACAGTGGAGACTTTGGTTTTCCTCCTTGGAGTCACCAAGGACCTCTCTGCTAAGCACTTTCTTCCCAATGTCAAATAGCAGCTATTGAGACAGCCATTTCATACATTCAGGAAAAAATCTTTGAAGTTTCCTTCTGGTCCCTTCTCTATTCTTTTCTGCCAGAGTTCCTGTTAAATTGTGGGTAGTTCATTTTGATCAGGATCACTGAGTTGAGATCTGTTTATTCCTATAGAAAGTGTCTACATTAAAGGGAAAAAAACTTAGCCTCATATTTGAATAAGGAACTTTAGAGTTAGCTAATGAGGAACCATTGCTCTTTATCTTCATTGTTTTCTTTTGTTTAGCAATTAGAAAAATAATCACCGAGTACCCAGGGACAAAGTTTATTAATCTTGCCATCTCACAGTCAAATTAACAAGAAAATTATAATTCTTAAAATAAATATTGCGAAAATTAAAAGCCTCAAACTTTACCAATGAAAGCAAAGTGGTTAGGAGAATAGTCCTTATTATTTGTGATTGTGAAATTAAGCAAAATGCCTAAAAATCCTTATTAGTTAATCCTCTTGTAAATCAGTGAGAAAGATGAATATAATATTACCAGAGTTTCTCTGAGAATCAAAGAAGGTTGGTGGAATCATGTTCTTGTAAACTCAGTATTTAAGATCTCTGAGGAAGAAATGAGAAATAAATCAACACTCAGTAAATCAGTGTAAAAATATGGGTCGCTGGGGCTATAGCTTAGTGGTAGAGTGCTTGCCTAGCACATGTGAGGCACTAGGTTCAATCCTTAGCACCACATAAAAATAAACAAATAAAATAAAGGCATGCTGTCCATCTACAACTACAAAAAAATTTTTAAAAATATGGATCACTGTTGTTCTCATCATTCTTTAGGAAAAGAAGGTGGGACTAGGTAATGCAGGTGAGTTATCCTAATAGCTTCAGAGAGAACCATCAGCTCAGTGAGCTGCTTGACCTAAATGAGGACAAGGACTAATCAAATTATATTTGATTTGGAGTTACTTCAGAAATTGAATCATGAATGAAACCTGTTGTCTATCCCTCCTGACCATTCCTTCTATCTTTACTCTGGTTAGGGTCTGAATTCTGCTCAGGTGGGTTTGTTGCAAAGGTATTTGAGGTCTCCCATTCTAATGTTTTTCTTTTAAATAGAGATGGCTCTGCCCACCAAAGACTTGTTTAGAATCACCGATCCTTACTTAGCATAGTTGTTAGGGATTGACTGCCTAGTCAGAGGCTACCTCTCCCAGCACTCGTTGCATCCACATGACTAGTTCTTAGAAGTGGTATGGAAGTAAAAAAGAAGGATGCCATTAGCGGACTAAGGGAACTAAGAACAATGTGGAGCTTCTTCCTAGACTCTTTCCTCTTCCATTGACTGAATGAAGCAGAAGGTACAAAGGCTCCTGGGAGTTGCAGAACAACATGATGGACAGAGATTGAGTCCCCAGTTACCGTGTGATGAAAATTCAGCAGCACCTAGGAACATCCCATATTGGAATACTGAACGAAAGAAACAAATTAACAAATTTCTGTGGTATTAGGCCATTGAAATTCAGGGTCTGTTATAGATGTTAGCATCACCTTAATTAACACATAATTCATCTAACAGAGCACTACCATGATTTTCTTGATAAAATATAACTCTGGTATTGTAAAACAGCCCCCCCCCAAAAAAAATGCAAACATACAAAAGAATCTTATTGGCTTTCTTTTGCCTAATGAAGTCTAGACTTCTTACCCTAAATTCATAACCTTCCTTGACCTAAACTACCTTGATAATAATGGGTTGATATGTCACCTTTCCCCCTAAATTGTAAGCTACTTATTCTTTTCCCCCAAAGACTTTAAACTGAACTCTTCTGACTCTTGATCATAGTACACTTTATGTGGGACTGGGGGACCATTAAAGATCAGCACACTTTTCAAAGAATAGTTCGATGTCATTATCTCTATGAAGCCTCCAGTGATCCCCCCAATTTAAAAGATACCTACTTCTAAACTGCAATGGAATTGTGTTCTGCTTTTAATTCATTCATTTATTCACTAGAATATTTATGAAGTGCTTGTTTTGTGTTAGGAAGCACTGTGCTTGGTTCTGGGGACAGGAGCAGAATAAGGATATGGCCATAGCTATAGGTAAAGACCAAAATGGTGTGTGTGTTTGTGTATATGAGTGTGGGTTCACCTGAAAAGAATTAGAAGTAAAGTATCATAAACATGTTAAGGAGAGGGCAATTCATTTCATGGGAGGAGGGAATTAGTACTCTCAAGTCCCGTTCTAAAATGTTTTGTAACATGGAGTATGTATGAGAAACACACGATGAACTTTTCTAAAGGGAGGAAAGCATATACGCTTAAAGACAATGACTAGGGCAGGCATGGTGACTGATGCCTGAAATCCCAGAAGCTGGGGAGACTGACACAGGAGGATCCTGAGTTCCAAGTCAGCTTCAGCAACATAGCGGGGCCCTGAGCAATTCAGCAAGACCCTGACTCTAAATAAAATATTAAAAGGGACTGGGGATGTGGCTCAGTGGTTAAGCACCCCTGAGTTTAATCCCCAGTGCAAAAAAAAAAAAAAAAAAAATGACTAGGAAAGCTATCTTAAAGTAAGACAAAAGTTGAAGGGAAATTTTCATTTGGAGATGAATTTCAAATATATATATATATATATATATATATATATATATATATATATATATACACACACACACACACACACATACATATACATATACACTGAGATTTACTAGATAACATATTTAAGGAGTCCTGCAGAGAAAACAAAACCACATCTACTGAATAAATTATAAATAGGTCTGTCAAAAATAAAAGTAATTATGGCATAAAACATTTTAATTTCTCATTTGTCTGCTCTGACCACCTATGGAGCATTACAGCTGAATTCTTAGATACCAGAATAAAATTATCACCTAGAAAGTTAGGTAGTTAAATGTTCCTTCCAGAAATATGGTAGGACAGCTGGGCACAGCGGTGCATGCCTGTAATTCTAGCAGTTCAGGAGGCTGAGGCAGGAGGATCTCAGTTCAAAGCTGGCCTCTGCAACTTGGTGAGGCTCTAACAACTTAGTGAGACTCTGTCTCAAAACAAACAAAAATTTTAAAAAGGGCTGGCAATGTGACTCAGTGGTTGAGAACTCCTGGGTTCAATCCCTGGTTAAAAAAAAAAAAAAGTGAAATGGTCACAACCTCTTGGCACAGTGGTACATGACTGTAATCCCAGGGACTGGGGAGGCTGAAGCAGGGGGATCCCAAGTTTGAGACCAACTTTGGCAAGAAAGGTTAAATCATTTAGCCAAATTCCTTTGACTTCTAAGTGGTGGATCTAGGATTCAAATCTTAATAGTCTGTTTCTCGCCTACTCATTTAAGCACTAGGTAGAGAATAGTAAGTAATTCTTCTCAGAATTAAAAAGGGCTGGAGACATAGCTCAGTGGTAGAGTACCCCTGGGTTTAATCCCCAGTACCATCAAAAAAAAAAAAAAAAAGTCTTAACCATTCATGAAGTAAATGTCTATTAGCTAATAAAATAACCAGAAATATGCAAAAAGTTTGGTGTGTAGCTTTATTTATTATAGGAAAAAACTTACAAAAAACCCAAAATGCTCTGAAGTAGATGACATGTTACATAAATTATTGTACAGTGTTATGTCTTCTATACCTGGTGCTTAAGTGAGCAGGCAAGAAACTGACTATTGGTATTTCAATCCTAGACCCACTACTTAAAAGTCAGAGGAATTTGGGCAAATTCCTTAATCTCTTGACCTCTCTGTGCCTCAATATCTTCATCTTCAAAATGTTACCTGTTCAACTGGTTGTAGGTGTGCATACCTATAATCCCAGCTACTCATGAGGTTGAGGCAGGAGAATTGCAAGATCAAGATCAGCCTTAGCGGTACACTTGTACATTGCTGGTGGGACTGCAAATTGGTGCAGCCAATTTGGAAAGCAGTATGGAGATTTCTTGGAAAGCTGGGAATGGAGCCACCATTTGACCCAGCTATTCCCCTTCTCGGTCTATTCCCTAAAGACCTAAATAGAGCATGCTACAGGGACACTGCTACATCGATGTTCATAGCAGCACAATTCACAATAGCTAGACTGTGGAACCAACCTAGATGCCCTTCAATGGATGAATGGATAAAAAAAATGTGGCATTTATACACAATGGAGTATTACTCTGCATTAAAAAATGACAAAATCATAGAATTTACAGGGAAATGGATGGCATTAGAGCAGATTATGCTAAGTGAAGCTAGCCAATCCCTAAAAAACAAATGCCAAATGTCTTCTTTGATATAAGGAGAGTAACTAAGAACAGAGTAGGGTTGAAGAGCATGAGAAGAAGATTAATATTAAACAGGGATGAGAGGTGGGAGGGAAAGGGAGAGAGAAGGGAAAATGCATGGAAATGGAAGGAGACCCTCAGAGTTATACAAAAGTACATACAAGAGGAAGTGAGGGGAAGGGGAAAAATAATACAAGGGGGACAAACGAATGTCAGTAGAGGGGGCAGAGAGAGAAGAGGGGAGGGGAGGGGAGGGGAGGGGGGATAGTAGAGGATAGGAAAGGCAGCAGAATACAACAGACACTAGTATGGCAATATGTAAATCAATGGATGTGTAACTGATGTGATTCTGCAATCTGTATATGGGGTAAAAATGGGAGCTCATAACCCACTTGAATCAAATTGTGAAATATGATATATCAAGAACTATGTAATGTTTTGAACAGCCAACAATAAAAAATTAAAAAAAAAAAAAAGATCAGCCTTAGCAATTTAGCAAGACCATGACTCAAAATAAGAGTTGGGGGCGGGGGCTGGGGTTGTGGCTCAATAGTAGAGTGCTCGCCTAGCACACGTGAGGCACTGGATTCAAACCTTAGCACCACATAAAAATGAAATAAAGATATCTTGTCCACCTACAACTAAAAAATAAATATCTAAAAAATAAATAAATAAGAGTTTGGATGTAGCTCAGTGTTAGAAGTGTCCCTAGCTCTATCATTGTACCCAGTTCAATCTCTAGTACCCAAAAGAATAAAGAAAGAAAAGGAAAAGAAAATTGCCACCTACCCTATAAAATCACCATGATGATTAAATGACAGTGAAGACCAGCACTCAGTATTAAATATTAGTCATTATTATAGTATTGTATGCAATTACTGAAAATTATTTTATAAAAAATTTTAAAACATGGTATAGTGTTTACAATATTGTTGGGCTACAAAAGCAGAAGACAAAGTATTAGCAGGGCATGGTGGCATACCCTTGTAATCCCAGCAACTTGGGAAGCTGAGGCAGGAGGATCACAAGTTCAAAGCCAGTCTCAGCAAGAGCAAGGCACTAAGCAACTCAGTGAGACCCTGTCTCTAAATAAAAGACAAAATAGGGCTGGGGATGTGGCTCAGTGGTTGAGTGCCACTGAGTTCAATCTCTAGTACCTGCCCCCAAAATTTATGCAGAGTAAAAAAATAATCCTGAAATTAAAAGATGTATATATGAATATGTATGTATGTGTATATATATATATATATATATATATATATATATATATATATATACACACACACATATATATGTGTGTGTGTGTGTGTGTATGTATATATATATACCTATATATATATATACAGGAAACTGTTATGGTATATTCATAATCATCAATTTTTGATAACATACAAAAAGTTGGGCCTAGAGAACCCCTCCATAGTGAAAATGAACAATTTTCATAAACCAGCTTCTTTATTGCTGGAGAATTCTCTATCTTTGAATTTTAAGAAGTTATTTTGAACATTTGAACATTAAGCATACTGATGCACACTTGACATTTTAGTTAGAAACAGGTTATTTAAGAAGAGTCTGAAGATTGGTTTACATAACCTCTTAAATAGCTAAATGTAAAGCAAAATAGATTCAAATATATCACAGACAGGTTAAATCTAAGTGGATCTGATATGCTGTGGACTTCCCATTTACTAGATGCTGGCCACCTTCAAAACACAAATTAAGAGAAGATTTTTTTTTGTTTCAATAACTTGGATTTTTAATAAACAGGGTGAAAGAATGAGAAGTCTTTCCTGCAGTTTAGCAATAAAAAATTATTTTGTCAAAGTTCTAGATTATCCTGAAACAAACAGGAATTTCTTTCTTTGGGAATTTTAAAGAAAGATGTTCACATCCTACTCTAACATGCTGCAAACATTGGGGTCCTCAGTAAGGAGTAAGTTCATCCCACCTTAAGGATACTTCTTGCTTTTTAAAATTTTTATTTTTTTAAGTTGCAGATGGACACAATACCTTTATTTTATTTATTTATATTTATGTGGTGCTGAGGATTGAACCCAGTGCCTCACACATGCCAGGCAAGTACTCTGCCACTGAGCTACAACCTCAGCCCACTTCTTGCTTTTTTATATTATGAAGTGAGTGAGTGAATGGTGATGTTTGTGCCTCAAGAAATAATTTAATAATCATTAATTTAAAAATGAATGCATGATATTTTGACAAAAGCTGCCTTTCCCTGAACCTTGATTTGAGTCAATATGCCTTTCACATGTGGGACTGCCACAGCTGTTTTAATCTGCAGGCTTCTGTCATATGAACACTCACCAAAGATGCTGGAATTAGACACACACATATTAAGAGTTTTTACGACATCTATTTTCTCTGTTGCCAGGAAGATTTGCTCTAAACAATCTCCTGAATTTTAAGTATTTTAAACAAGAACATTCCTCTTTCTCTAACAAATCTATTTACCAGACCTCAAAGCTTTGGAAAATTTTAAGAAGTGATAAGCAGAACACAGCAAAGAGGAGACACTGCTCAAGAAACAGGTTTAGCAAAGGTCCATAGGTACATGACTATTGAAGCCTAGGTGATGGAGCAGGAAAGATAAAAAAAGACATTTGAATGGCAATTTCTGAAGAAGCTTTCCTCTTCTTCCCTTTCTTTTGAAAATAATCCATGGGCACCCAAGCACAACACAATTCTGGGACACAGCCAGGATACTTCAACCTTTAAAAGAAACGCTTCTTACCTTTTCATTACTGTTTGAGCAAACAAAGCAAACAAAATAAACCACAGTAGTTAGAAAATTTAAAAAAATATGTATCCGCTATGCCATAATTTAATGAAAAAAAAGTCCCTGAAAATACAGTAGTATATCATGTGAGGAATCAAATGCCAACTTGAAGGCCAAAAGTATTTACTCATTTATTCAGTAAGTATTATTGAAGCCCTGCTATGTAGTAGATACTTTATTAAGCACTGGGAATTAGGGATGAACAGGTCTTTCAAGGACCTGGAAATAGACAAATAAATAAATAAATTCTATAATTTCAGGTATAATAAGTACTATGACAATAATTACATATAATTAATGATTATTACTTATTATCTATATTTGTATTTGTTTTAGGGAAATGTACTCTTAGTATCTAGTGTTCTCTGTCCCTCTCATTGGAATCACACGTAGGGGTATCCAAGAAAGCATTTGGAGATTGTGCAAGTTTTCTACAGCTGCTGTAACAAATTATCACTAATTTAATGGTTTAACACAACACACATTTATTATCTCATGGATTTTATAGGTCAAAAGTCCAGGCAGCTTGATTGGGTCCTCTACTTATGGTCTCATGTGACTAAAATCAAAGGCTATGTTTTTTCCTGGAGGCTGTGGGGAAGAATTTGCCTTCAAGTTCATTCAGGTAGTTGGCTGATCTAGTCTCCTTGAAGTTGTATGACAGAAGTCCCAACGTCCTTGCTGGCTGCTTGAATTCCTTCTCATTCTGCTCAATGTGGCCTTTTCTAGAAATGGCAAGTTGAGACCTTATTTCTTGTGCCACATCTCTGAATTTCTTCTACTATCAGTACTTCTATAACTCTGTTTAAAGGTTTATGCAATGAACCAGTATTACAGGATTACACTCCTGTAATCCCAGTGGCTCAGGAGGCTGGAACAGGAGGATCACAAGTTCAAGGACAGCCTTAGCAATTTAGTGAGGCCTTAAGCAACTTGGCGAGACCCTGTCTCAAAATAAAATATATATATAAAAAAAGGACTAGGGATGTGGCTCAGTGGTTAATTACCCCTGGGTTCAATCCCTGATACCAAAAATAAAATAAATAAATAAATTAAAAAGATTTATACAATGACATAGGGTCCACCTAAGTAATCCAGGATACTCTATTTTAGGGTCTGTAACCTTAATTGCATTTGCAAATTCCACTTAGTCATATTGAATAACATGATTTATTCACAGGCTTTAGGGATGAGATCATGGATATCTTTGTGGGTGCAATCTGCCTACCAAATATAAATTATATTTCTAAGAATGGTTTCTGTCTATTCATTGTTTAAGAATCTGTACCTAATGAGGATGGGCTGTTCTTCTGTTTCTAGGACATTCACTTGGCCAGGAGATTATATGACATGGCTGCTCAGACAAGTCCAGATGCTCACATACCTGTGTTCTTTGCCCTCATGAAACTGGAAACTATGCATTTGCTCCGAGATATCCTGTTTTTTAATGTAAGTTTGTCTCAAATAGGTCCTGAATTTCTAAATGCAAACTCCAGTGAGCAACTCTTAGGGACAAAGTGCTAAGGCTCATGGAAAGAGTATTTTTTTGGACTAGAATTTCTTTGATAAGTAGAATTCAAAGTCTTATACTTACCCTGCCAAGCAATTCTGCTGTTATATTGAATATGTGTTGACACTGCATAGTACAACCAATGTATTCACTTGGCAGATATTCTTTCCAGCATATACTATGTTCAAAGCCTTAAGCAAAGTAACATGTGCTATATATACTTGTTCAAAACATAGCTCTTGCCATCAAAATCTGAGACTGGTAAGCAGATGGCAGGTGGCAAGTGGTACCACAAAGAACTATAATTGCAAAAAGTAGAAATGAAATTTTATAAATCTTAGAGATTATTCAAAGGTGTTAGTTAAGTCCCATGTGAGAGTCATAGCCAGCAAAGATCATATCTTCCAAGACTTAAGGAAGCAGGGGAACAGATGCAGGGGGCAGGGTGATGGTGGTAGGTTTGGGAGGACATGATGGTTCTGAGTGAAGTGGGAGCTGTGGTTTGTTTTGACTAAATGTTTCTTGCCAGCAGTTTACTTTGAGATGGAAATGGATGAAATTGGACAACGTGCTTGGACCATACTGGGATTTATTTGTGATTGGTTTAATTGTTGTCATGCTGATCTTCTTGATTAAAAACTGGCATAGGTAGGATCTGGATCATAGGAAAACCTGCTCATGGTTTCACGCCAAGCTATCCTCACTAAATAAAGAATTTCATCATACAAATCAAGAGCCTGCTGATTTCCCACACAGACCTGTGATGGAAAGTGGACAAGGCCTGAGACCCATCCTAGAGAAACAACTTCAGACTTCCTGTTTAGTTGAGGGGACCACGTGGGGGAATGCTGGGGACTGGTCACAGCCTAAGACCTTGCTACAAACTTGACATCTTGGTGATCTAGTCCTGAGTTAGGAATAAAGAGCACCATCTTCATGGTGATTGTAATAAAAGTGGTTTCCTCACAAAGTTATCCTCTCCTTTCAAGATGGATTTCTTGGCTCCTACAGACATACTGAGGTGAGGAGAAGGGGGAGTTCAGGGAAGACTGGAATACAGGTAACCCAGAAGATAATAAGGACGATGATTTCAAATTGCAGCCCTAACAAGCAGCAGCACTTCTCATGGCATGTTGTGCATGGAAAGAAAGGAGTGTGGCTGACCTGACCCCTCACCAAGGGGCTTTCTACCAAAGTTACCTTAGTTGTTGGGTGATGAACAAAGCCACTTGGTGGTCTATATAGCACCATACCTCCTCCCCACTCCTCAGTGGAACCCTGTTCTCCCTGGAGAAACCCTCCTGGAGCCCCCACATAGGAAGATGACACCAGCCTCCTGGGAAAGAAACTAGAAAGTCTAGATTCTCTGGCTCTTCTAATAGGCAAAACAGGGGCCCAGGGCTAGGGAGTGGTTCATGCGTAAGTAGAGAGAATACAAGAGGCCCATGACTTATGTCCAGGGCCAGGATTGAACTCCAGCTCCACACCTCTCTAGCTATTTGCCCTCCCATGTCTCCACTTTCTGATCTGCAAAATGGGAAGAATAATACCTTAGAAAGCTAGTATGAGTGTTAAATGAATTAATGTATACAAAGTGAGCAAAACAGGGCCTTGCACCTAGAATAACTTCCATAAGTGGTAGCTTTGAATATGCTTTAAAAACTCAGGGCAAATCAGTTAGAATTCAGAAAAGAGCTGAACTGATAATCTGTGTAGCTTCTGTACTTTTCCATTAGTCCTCCAGCCAAAATACTGGGTGCTTTGGTAGGAAGAGACTCTGCTTAACTACTTGAAAATCCAACTTAGAAACAAAAAGTTAATTTTTAAAAAATGATGTGAGGAACAATACAAGATGGTGAGAGAACCTGGAATAACCTGGAGGAATGTTCAGGCTTTGAAAGCAGGGAGGGATTAAGATATTTAAGTTCATTAAAAGGTCCATTTCTGTGCCTCTTCTCTGGTGCCACCAACGGTAGTTGTTCCTACCACCATGGGGGAAGTTTCAAGATGACTGACACAGGAGAAGAATCTCCTGTCATATTTCCTGGTTATTGCAAAATACCACCTTGTATTGTTTCCCACATGGTTTAGCAGAGACAGCACACTGACCCACAGCAAATGTAGAGTTTCCAGAGAAAAGTAACAACATCCAGCTGCTGTCTTCACCACAGTAGGCAAATCAAACTAAGTCAATGACTCCTGAGCAAGCTGAGGCTACCTTCATGTCCAGAGAACAGGGAGACTTGTTTCCTTACAAGAGTTGTGGGGCCACTGCAGGCCTGGTTCCACAAACCAACCAACCAAAGTAGATTATTGCCTCAGTCCCACATAGGCTTCTGTGACTTGGCATGTGAGTTAGACCAAGTAATTGACAGATTATACATAGATAAAAGGAAGAGGGATGGATACTGAGAGAAGGAAAGGGCCTCACTTCAGATAGCTTCACATACATGTCAAATCTAAGTGATGTGATTTCCTTAGTTTAGGTTCCCCTAGAAGCTGACCTGGGAGATTTGATTGTAAGCAGTCTATTTAGGAAGGATCTCAAGAAATACACATAGGAAGAACAGAGTGATTATCAAGAAGGTTACCACCGCAGGTCACTGGAGCTCTACCTTACTGGAGATCTCTGAGTAGTCTGGGTAGAAAATGAGACTCATAATTATCTCACCCAAGGGATAAAACAGGCATTTATTTACAATTCCTAGAAGTGTTTGGTTGACAAGTACTTTTGGGGGGTGGGGATTAATTATCTCTTCCAACCTGCCATATAGACAGGTGGAACCATCAGAGAGTTTCCTTGCTCAAACTGATGCAGGTGCTCACAGTTAGTGCTTTGCCTCCCAATAACAATGGGAAGGGCTGAGGGACTGGGGCAGGGCACCATCAACATCTGCTACAGTGTTTTAGGACCGTTTTTTGGGACCCTATTCACAGTTCACTGACAGTCCACAGAGTACTCACTCTAAGTGCTACGCCAAGAATTTGGAAAACAAAAATGAGCTCTGTGCAATCCTTGTCTCAGGAAGTTTGCAATATGTGGTGTAGAAGAAAGAATACCCTATTATTATGGCATCACATGTGCCAGGCTTTTTTCCCCCCCCTAGGGTTACCTCGCTTTATCCTCCTAGACACAATGAGGTGGGATTCTTCCTCCTGTTTTATAGACATGTAGTGTAATGATCTGATATATTTCTTCAGATAGTCTAACCATTAGCAGAGGATATTTAAAAGCAGAATTATAGTATTGTGATAACCAGTTGATGAACAGTTTTTGGCCTTTGGAAAAAATGCAAATACCAATGTAGTAAATGGGTTGGCAAATGTAAGCCATGTATCAAAAGAACTAACTGCTGTAAGAAGGCTGCAGTTTGCTGGCTTCAGCCTGGAACTCTGAGTGGTTGGGAGTGTGGGAAATGGTCAGTTCTGCTCTACTTCCTCCCGCTTTCCCACCCTACATGTCTCTGGCTCCTTCATGGTTGAAGGGAAGGGGTGGTGGGAGGTTTAAGCGACAAGAAGGATTTTACTAAACTGGCACAGAAGTCATCCTGTGAAGGGGCCTGCTGAGCAAGGAAGTTCACTCCTGTGGAGCACTTCTGTGATGTTCTTGGAGATTTCCTCCCGGGAACCTTCTGGGATTTCCCAGAAGCAGAGGCTGAGGCAAGAATTTGAATACTGATAGCTCATTTGAAAGGAGATTCCAGGACTCATTATTATTTGAAAATTATTTGAGCTTCAGTCCAAATCAACGCTGAAAGAATTCTAGTTTATTGCCCAGATTTCTGGGCTGAGAAGCAGTGAATTGCTCCAACCCTAGATATACCAGGAACAATGCTGTGGCCTTCATATTTTAGATATCCAGCTTGCCAGTTTTCTTCTTAGGTAAATAAGAATATTGGATGAGTTTACAATTCCATCACCATAAAACAAACAACACGCATATATGCACCTTCAGAACTAAGAAGGGACTATCTACTCGTGGTAGATTGGAAGTAAAAATCTGCTTAAACCTAAATAATTGATGTTTGTGTACCAGCTAAAACCCTGTGTGTTAGTTTGTAATGGGTTCATAAAAATAGTCTTTGCCAACTAAATATTATAGTCACACAGAAAAATCTGAGGCACCAGAAAGGGAATTCAATTTTTTTTTTTTAATTTAGAGGTAATGGTTATCAAAAAAGTGAGGTAAGGAAGAAGAGGCAAATGGAAGGAAGGAAAGAAGACAGGAAGGGACAAAGGGAGAGCCTTGGATGTCACAATGAATTTTACTCAATGAGGGGTTAGAGTTTTTCCCACTTCTGTCTTCCCTTCACTTCAAAAGGGGAAAGTCAGAATGCTATAGTGTTATGTTTTTATATGATTAAAATAGAAAAAGTATTCACCTCCTCTAAGACACAGCCTTTTTATAAGAAAAGGTACCAATCCACAGCAAAAATAAATGTGCCGTTCTAACAATAGTTTGATATTAACAAGAAAAAAATCATAAAACTAAAAATAGTGATTCCTCTAAGAGCAATAGTCATGTGCTGATTATGCATTTCCAGAGATACACTATACCTGAAGTTTTAAAATTTCTCAATTCCTAAGCCCCAACAGCTTTTCTTCTCAAGCTCTGCTTCTGGGGAAATCTACTGAAGAGTATTATATTTTCCAGTTAAGGACATCTTGGTTCAGATTGCAGATCAGCAATTTACCTAAGGTCACATTGCCAGTTAGCAGATTTAGGATTCAAACTTGGAACCAACCCCCAAACTAGTACTCTTTCTTTCATTTTATCCTCCCCCCAAACTATTAGCTTATTATTGTCAAAAATAGCTGTCATTGTCATATCTTTCTTTTAACTTTTCCATTAAAAGTATTATAGTGACAAAAATTAGAATTTATAGCCTTCTTTTGGAAAATCTTTTTAAATAATATTTCAAAGCATGATAGAGAAAACTTAACATACAAAACATAAAAGATATCATTAATTTTGTCATGTAGTTTATTAATGAGCAGAGTGAAATGTGAAATATTGTGATCAATCAATACTATTGACTAATACTATTTATTGAAATTGTCCTGTAAGCTACACAGACTTTCCTCCCATTTTCTTCCTTCTTGCGACTCTATGTAAATGTGCTTTTCAGATACAGCTCTCTTTCCAGATGGATGGTGTCTGTGGCAGTTATTATCAATGTTCTACCCTTGTGCCCTCAGCATAGTTCTGAAATAACTGACTTCTTCCATGAGGGAGTCCCCTTGCAATCTTTGGCTTCCTACTTCCAGTACCTGCCTTCCTTCAGGTGAGGAGGCCCTCTGGCTGCAGGATCACTGTTGGCCACAAGAAAAGCAGACCATAAGTGCCATGGAGTATACACTCCCGGGAGCAACCCTCAACCAGGGAGAGACAGGGATTCCCCAATTTCCTTGCTCCTCGGTGGGCTAATTGACAGAATGTATTCAGTAAAGCTTCTCAGGAGGTTCCCAGCAGATTGAGCCCCAGTTGTCCACTGCAGAAAGCTGCTCACTAACACACAGTTAATGGCTTTCTTCCCTCCCACTTTCCCACTGTTTTGCATTCCAAATAAATTCCCTATCCAAATAAACTAACTTGCACTCAAATCCTTATCTCAGGGTGTGGTTTTGGGGGAACTCAAACGAAGAGTTTAAGGAAAGATCATGTTAAACATACAGAGGACACAGACCAAGTTGGGAGTAACAGCTTATAACCCACATTTCAAACTACCATAGAGAAAACCTGACTAACATACAAAAACATGAAAGTCATCATTAATTTTGTCATGTAAATCATTAACAGCTCAGAATGAAATGTGAACTCTTGATTATACACTAGGTGATTGATTTGTTCAACATTGTATCTTCAGCACCTAACACTGTACCTGTACATAATTGGCTTCAAACTTTTTTTTTTTTTTTGAGGGGGCAGGTCTGGAATCGGGGATTGAACCCAGGGCTTCAAGCATGCAAAGCAAGCACTTTACCACCAAGCTACATTCAGCCCTGGTCTCAAACACTTTTTAAATGGGTAAATGAATGAATAAAACAGTGAACTAATAGATAAGGGCTCATTGTTCTCTCCTAACATTAAGATGACAAATTGTCCTAATTAATGCCAAAGAAAGGGACTGGATTATAAAAGAGAAATATGAAATGAAACAAAGAAAACAAACTGCTTTCCTCTATTCTCACAGAACACTCTTGATATCAAATGTGTGGAAGGTTTTCCCACATTAACAAATTCTCCAACTCTCTGGACACTAATTGGGTGTCCAGTTCTGACACTAGTGCTTGGAATTAGTTAACTTTAGATCTCACAAGTTGAATATCTCAGTCCCAAAGACTGCTCCCCACTTCTGAAGCCATCAGAGGTAGAGATCCTCAGGTTATCCACTTCTGTCCAATGTGGACAGAAATCAGGGGTTTGCACAAACTTCCCTCCACCCACTATAAAGGCTCACAAAACTCAGAGAAACATTCATTTTAAAAGGATATTATTATTAGGGCTGGGGATGTGGCTGAAGCGGTAGCGCGCTCGCCTGGCATGCGTGCGGCCTAGGTTCGACCCTCAGCACCACATACAAGCAAAGATGTTATGTCCGCTGAAAACTAAAAAATAAATATTAAAAAATTATCTCTCTCTAAAAAAAGGATATTATTAAAGGATTAGTCAGAGAAGGGGTATAGGGCAAGATCTGGTAGGGTTCTTAATGCAAGAGCTTCTGTACCCTTGAAGTTTTCTTGTTTGTCACCACCCTTCCAGGATGTGGATGTGTTCACAATCCAAAAGATCTCTAAACTCCATCTTTTAGGGATTTATATGGAAGCTTTACCACAGAGGTGTGATTATTAACATAATTGCTAGCCCCTCTGCTCTTCCTGGAAGATGGGGGTGACACTTAAAAGTTTCCAGATTCTACTCATGACTGGGTCTTTCTGGCAACCAGCACCCATCCTAAAGCTATCCAAGCAGCCCTTTAAGAGCCACCTCATTGGAAAAAATACACTCCTATCACCCAGGAAATTCCAAGGGGTTTAGAAGACCCATATCAGGAACCAGACCAAATAGTAGAACAAAAAGTACTTCTAGCACCTCTATCACTTAGGAGATTACAAAGGTCTTAGAAGCCCTGTGCCAGGAACTGGGAATGAAAACCAAATATGTATTTCTTATTACACAACAATATCACATAAAATGAAGTAATTTAAACCATCATCTGTAAGAGTTGAATAAATGGAAACATATCTTTTGAGTTTGAAAAGGAAAATGCCAAAATATAGAGAGGTTATTTTTTTTCTAAATTATATGTACATTTGCTATAGTTTGCATGTGGTTTGTTCTGCAGGGTAAATGTGTTGGAAACTTGGTTCCCAATGTGGCAGTATTAATTGATGGTGGAATTTTTAAGAGGTGGGGCCTCGTGGAAGGGAATTAGATGGTGAGGGTATCACTCTTGGAAGAGATTAATGTAGCTCCCTTGACCCTAGTCGGTTCCTAAGAGTGGATTGTTACAAAAACAGCAAGTCTGGCCCCTGAATCTTTCTGGCTTCATATCTTGCCATATGATTGCTCTTGCATGCCCTCCTATCATTGTGATGGAATCTGTCAAGGAGCCCTCACTCCTTTTTTTCCTTGCCGATAACACTGTCGCAAACATGGTGAATGTTCCTAAGACCCGCCGGACGTTCTGTAAGAAATGTGGCAAACACCAACCCCATAAAGTGACACAGTACAAGAATGGCAAGGATTCTCTGTATGCACAGGGAAAGCGGCGGTATGACAGGAAACAGAGTGGCTATGGTGGGCAGACCAAGCCAATTTTCAGGAAAAAGGCTAAAACTATAAAGAAGATTGTGCTGAGGCTTGAGTGTGTTGAGCCTAGAGTTACCATATGACCCAGAAATTCTACAGCTTAGTGTATAACCACAAAAATTGAAAACATGTTTATACAAATATCTGTACACAAATGGTCATAGCAGCTTTATCCATGAGAGCCAAAAAGTAGAAACATCCAAATGTCCATCAACAGATGAATGAAGACACAAAATATGGTATATATCCATACAATGGAATATTACTCATCAATAAAAGAGAAAAAGTCCTGATATACACAACAACATCGATGAAAATTATAGACATAATGCTATGTGAATAAAGCCAGTCACAAATGGCCTTATATAGTATGATTCCATTTATGTGAAATATTCAGAAAAGGCAAATGTACAGAGACAGAAAGTAGATTTGTTGTTTTCAGGTCTTGGGTATCAGTGGGGAGCAGTGAATGACTGTTAACAAGTATGGTGTTTCTCTTGGAGATCATAAAAATGATCTAACATTCTATATCTGCACAACCTGTGTCTATACCAAAATCCATCGACTCATTGCCTTTAAAAGGGGAAACTTTATATTACATGGATTATAGCTTCATGATAGCCATTATACAAATAAACAAATGGAGACAAATATGACAAAATCTTAACACTTGTTTAGTTAGGGCGTGGGGGAATGTGATCGTCATTTTATTCTTTAAACTTTACTATAACTTTTAAATTACATTAGAAGACAAGGGATGCTGAGACAGAAAAAATACAGGTTATTTCTTCACTCCCTTTAGTATAGACAATTGGTGCTATCAAAATGTTCCACATGCTCCTCTAAATTTCCCAGTCTCCCCGAGGGCTATGATGGTCCCGTATGACTAGGTCTAGCCAATGCACTGTGAGTAAAAGTGATATCTGTCAATTCTAGAAAGCCAAGACAATTCAAAAGCTATGCTTTCTCCATCCTCCTTTTTTTTTTTTCTGTCAACCTTAGAAACCACAGGATGAGATGGCTCAGGTACCAGATAGAGGGAGTATGGATCCCTTACTATCTAGATAGTGGCCACCTCCCCAATGTACAGACACCTGAATGAGGAAAAAATAAACAAAAACTTTTGTTGCACTAAGCCACTGATATTTCAGTTTATTTGTAACTGCTGCCAGTTTATTTGTAACTGTGGCACCACAAACAAAAGTAAATAATGCTAATTACCTTGATTAGATAGATTAAACCATTTTGTATAGTTATTAAAAATAGCCTAAAAGTCAAGTGCAGTAGCAATATCTGTAAATCCAGTGACTCAGGAGGCTGAGGCAGAAGGATCTCAAGTTAGAGGCCAGTCTCAGCAACTTAAAAAGACCCTGTCTCAAAATAAAAAATAAAAGGGTGGGAATGCAGCTTAGTGGTAGAGTGCCCCTGGGTTCAATATTGGAGGAGGAGGAGAAGGAGGAGGGGGGGAGGAGGAAGAGGAAGAAGAGACAGCCAAGAAAAATAAAAGCAACCTAAAAATAATGTTTGACATCCCAGAATGGGGAAATAATTTTTAAGCATAAAAGCAATGAGATTCATAACAAAGAAAAAGCTGTACAGATAAAACTAGAATGAAATAAAATTATGGTAATTTAAGAAAGCCACTATATATAAAATAAGAGAAATGAGGGGAAATATCTGTAGTGTGTGATGTGTTACAGTCTATAATATTTAAAAATAAACAACAACATAGAAAAATGGCACAAAGTATTTGAACATCTAAATAATCAATGTAAAACAACATTTATTTGTGCTACTATTTATAGGCACTGTGATTAGTACTGTGTTGTTATATCATCATCTGCACAGTAGTTCTTTAAGGAAGATACTATTTTCATGTTCATTTTAGAAAAAGGTAATTAAGTCTTAGTGAAGTACTATGTAAGACTCAAAATAATACAACTAGTATGTGTATTTGAACTTGGTTCTTAATCTAATGTCAAAGTTTCCACAGAAAAACATGTGAACTCATTCTTAATAATAAAAGGAAATTTTAAAAAAAGAGCAATGATATAACAATAAAGATCTAATAAACAATTACAATCAGTATAGTAAGGGTATGGTCATTCATTCATTCATTTGCTCTTCATTTATTCACAAGTTCTGAATGTTCAGCAGTTGTTGACAGTAGTTTTGTGTCAAAATACCTGAAATAAACAACTTATGAGGTGAAAAGATTTATTTTGGCTCACAGTTTCAAAGTTTCGGTCCATGGTTGGTTGGCTCCAATGTTTGAGGCCTGAAGCAAGGCAGACATCATTTGTGTTTGGAACAAAGCTGCTCACTTCATGGTGGCCAGAAAGCAGAGTGAGACAGGAGTGGGATAGGGTCTCAGTATCCCATTGAAGGGCACATCTCCAATAACTTCCTCCCACTAGGCTATACTTCCTAAAAGTTCCACCATCCCCCAGTGTCATCATCTGGGACCAAACTTTCAACACAAAAACCTTTGTATATGGGGCTGGGGTTGTAGCTCAGTGGAAGAGCGCTTGCCTGGCATGTGTGAAGCACTGGGTTCAATTCTCAGCACCACATATAAATAAATAAAAATAAAGATCTATTGACAACTAAAAAATATTAAAAAAAAAAAAAACACTTTGTATCCTCTCTCTCCCCTCCCCTCACCCCCACCCCACATATATCTCTTTTAAAATCCTACTTCTTTTGGACTTGTTAGAAATACATAATGAGTCCTTTACAGAGATATAGTCTCTGATGGCTTCCTAGACAACACTAAAGTTTTGAAGTTACCATTTGTAAGGATCTAAGTTTTTAGATAAGGAACTGTCTTCTCCAGATGGTCTAATGGTAGAAGACGGAGGGTTAGGATTCATCCATTTTCTTATTTATTCATCATATTTTCTAAAAGCCTACTTAGTGCAAGCTACTTTCACTGCATATCATTGCCTTTTTATTAAATATGCAAAACTTGGTGCATGCAAGCTTTTAGGACAGTGATTTTCTATTACCACTCTGGATTATTACTACTTTATTTCATTAATCCTAAAATACATCTTTTCCAAATTTTGACATCTACAATATGAGGATACAACTCATAATCAAAGGTACTTAAAATTAAATAAATATTGTACTGTTTATTGTTGTTCTATTCCACTTGACTGGAGGACCCTTAATGGTTGGGTTCATTATGCCCTAGTACCTGGCACAGTGCCTGAGGTATAGCAATGCTGAGTGGATTGCACAGAACATACAAAAAAAGGACAAAGCTTTCCCTGATACCACCCTTCCACCCCACACACTGCACATACTCTCTCTCTGAATTTTCAAGGTGCTTTATCAGGCCTCTCTTCTGGCATTTCTCATACTCTACCTTAACTACAGTTGGATGCTTGTGCTGCCCTGTACAATGAATGGAGACAGGATCTTATTTTATTTATCTGAGATTTGTCATGCACTGTTTTGCATAGTGCCTTCCACATAGGTGCCTCAATCAAAGTACGGTTGGTTATTAAAAAAAATGCACATCAACTTTACCATGATCTCTAGACAGCAGGGCTCTGGGCTCTTTGAAGGCAGTAATTAGGTCCTTCACATATTTAGGTGTTCAGGGCCTGGTAGGTGCTCAATAAGTATTCTTAGCTTTCTGTTACTGTAACAAAATACCTAAGATAATCAACTTATAAAAAGGAAAAATTTACTTTTGTTGATGGCTGCTTGGCCCTATTGCCTTTAAGTCTGTCATGCCCTTTCAAGGGCATCCCTCTATGATCTAACTTCCTTGCATTAGGCTCTATCTCCCAGTAATATCACAGGCTGGGAACCAGGCCCTCTTGGGCCTTTGGAAGACATTCAAGATTCAAACTACAGCAGGTACTGAACAATGATAACTTGTACATACCCACCTTCATTACTCCTGACCTAGCCTGAAACACTCTTCCTAATACAACCTCATCAGGAAGTTCATGACACTTAAAATATATATATATATATATATATATATATATATATATATATATATATATATATATTTTAATTGTCGATGGACACAATACTTTTATTTATTTATTTTTATGTGGTGCTGAGGATCAACCCAGTGCCTCACACATGTGAGGCAAGTGCTCCACCAATGAGCTACAACTCCAGCCCCAGACACATGTGTTTTTACAACCAACACAACAACAGACATCCTTCAAGATTCCCAACTGTTACAGAAGATACGGTAAGATGGGGTTTATTTGTGACTTACTTTCCTCAGAAAACTCTTGCTCTGGAGCAGTATGTACAGCTTTTAAAACCCCTGATTCCAAAGTTAACCAGAATCTCTGGGAACAAGAACCAAGCAAATTAATTTTTTTCCAGTTCTCAACATGCAAGCCAGGTTGAGGTCTATTGCAACCTGCGACATAGAAATGAGCTCTGAAACAATGCAACATGAGGGGTGAATCTGTGAAGGACTTCATCCTAAAGCCCTTTGGAATGGACAGCTCCCCTGGGGACCTATAATGTTCACTTGCCACACCTTTCTCCATTCTATCTCCTGGGCAGGGCAAATGCACCAGTTGGGCCTATAGCTCTGCTGGAGTTGCATCAGTGATGCCAAGCCTGCCATAAGTTGCTGTCCAAGCCTGTGGAACACCTATATTCTAGTTGTGTCTACTATAAGCTTGTTGTGGCAGGCAAATCAGTCCCTCTCTATGGGATTTAGTTTCTTCAACTGCAAGCCAGACTGCTCTATTGTCTTATAACTTAAAAAATTTCAGTCTAGCCTCTCAGGTGAGAAATAAGGTCTATAACAAAAACAATGGTTCAAAATCTTCCCAAGTGTGCCAAGAACAGAATTATTTTTCAGGCTATCTTATTTGAAATCTTGCCCTGCCCCAAATGAATTTCATCTGGCATTTTGTACCTGTTTTGATACAAAAATAATCATTTCCTATTTTTTTTTTTTGGTGTGCCTGTGTGAAGTGAGTCATCCTAACTTGTATTTCATTAATCAGAAAATAATTTCTAAGTGAAGATAAAGTGCCTCTAAAATAAGAAATGTTCAACCTTCACCTTACAGAGCATTACATCTCACATTTGAGTTCTATTCGGAGTTTGCCATAGAAGCAAAATATATTTTTTTTATTAATCAGTCATCCAGTGTGAGCAAAAGGTAAGGACAAATGGTAAGCTAGCATAACAGCAGTCAATAATTTATTCTTGAAAGCTACTCTAAAATTCATTCTATTTAAAGTAATAGCCAACATTATCATGCTTATTATGTGCCAGGTACTGTTCTAACCAAGTAACATTATTAACTCATTTGATCTTTACAACTACCTTTTTGGGAGAATATTTGTACCATCACCTCTCCTACAGAAGATGAAACTAGGGTCAAATAACTTGTCCAAGGCCCATGGCCAAGATTTAAATACTGTGTTGACTGCCTTGAGAAAGTTCATGAACAATTTTGCAGCTGTCATGTCAAGTTTTTACAGAATTATTCAAACTATTTAATAAGTCTCTACAATTCGTAGCATTGTGCTAGGCTAATACTTCCCAAAACAGGTTCAAGGTCTTACAAGATGTTCCTTGATAAAAGGGTTACTGGGTCATTTAAGTCTGGAAGATGCCATAAAAAAATAGGTTCTTTTGGGAGATTTGTAGGTTCTTAGAAGTTTTACAGGAGAGAGACCCACTTAATTTTAATTCAGCTTTTCCAACCATATTACCTCTGGAAACTTTCTCTCTCCAAAGCTCCAGCCCCCATCTTATTTTTAACATGTATGAACATCCTGTTAAGGTATTGCATCAGATATATAAAGTGTCTAATGAGCTTGGCTTTCTAGATCTGAGAAATAATGACTGATGCTTATTTTCTGTCAAGTGTTGTACATTACTTCTAAGAAAGACTCCCATTTGGATGGACTCAAATTAAAAAGTTTCTTCTCAGCAAAAGAAACAATCTGTGGGGTGAATAAGAGAGCCTACATCTTGGAAGTAAATTTTCACCCCTCATACATCAGATAGAGCACTAATCTCTAGGGTATATAAAGAACTCAAAAAGTTAAGCACCAAAAAACCAAATAACCCAGTCAATAAATGGGCCAAGGACATGAATAGGCACTGCTCAGAAGAGGATATTCAATCAATCAACAAATATATGAAAAAATGTTCATCATCTCTAGCAGTTAGAGAAATACAAATCAAAACCACTCTAAGATACCGTCTCACTCCAGTCAGATGGCAGCTATTATGAAGACAATCAACAATAAGTGTTGGCAAGGATGTGGGGAAAAAGGCACACTCATACATTGCTGGTGGGACTGCAAATTGGTGCAGCCAACATGGAAAGCAGTATGGAGATTCCTTGGAAAACTTGGAATGGAACCACCATTTCACTTAGCTATCTCTCTCCTCAATCTATACTCAAAGGACTTAAAAACAGCATACTACAGGGTCACAGCCACATCAATGTTTATAGCAGCACAATTCACAACAGCTAAACTATGGAACCAACCTAGATGCCCTTCAGTAGATGAATGGATTAAAAAATGTGGCATATATACACAATGGAATATTACTCAGCAATAAAAGAGAATAAAATAATGGCATTTGCAGGTAAATGGATGCAGTTGGAGAAGATAATGCTAAATGAAGTTAGCCAATCCCAAAACAAATGGCAAATGTTTTCTTTGATATAAGGAGGCTGATTCATAGTGGGGTAGGGAGGGGGAGTATAGGAGAAATAGATGAACTCTAGATAGGCAGAGGGGTGGGAGGGGAAGAGAGGGGGCAGGGGATTAGCAAGCATGGTGGAATGTGATGGACATCATTATCCAAAGTACATGTATGAAGATATGGATTGGTGTGAACATAATATACAGAGATATTAAAAACTGTGCTCTATATGTGTAATAAGAATTGTAATGCCTTCCGCTGTCATGTATTTAAAAAATAATAAAAAAAGAAAGACCCATTTCACAGCAGTTGAAAAACTTATTAAAGATAGGCCACTTAGTGATAGAAATGGGATTTGATGGTGAAGCATGATTTCAGAACTCAGGCCACTGTAGTATCTAATGATAGCTAGATACCTTGTCTGGAGCTGGGAATTTGCCTGTGCCATAGTATCATGTCCAGTTAGCCCTGCTTTGACCTCACATTGTGGTTCTCTAGGACCAGGCCCTGCCATGTCTCCCAGGCCCAGCAATTATATTTCTGCCTAATTGTCCAAGTCAGTACCCAGATTCCTGAGATAAAAGACTCTTGAATTCCAGTGGAGTGACTGATTCTGAGAATTTGCAGTTGAATGTGCTACTGTAGCCTCTTCTGCCAGGGTACTGTTTGCTGCACTCGCAGGGATCACTGTGACTCCACCTGGACTTTTTTGGTAGCTACTGGAGTCCTGGTTATAGGAGAGTGAATGCTCAAAGAGCTTTAGCTAAAGAAGCAGAACTTATGGGTAGGAAATAACTGTATAAAGTGCTAAATGAGATAGAACAAACAAAAGTCCAAGATGACCTGGAACAAGTGAAATGAATCTGAGCTGGATTTGAAAGATGCCTGAGCTTACAATGCAAGGCAAAGAATTTTGAGGACAGGCAGTTACGCAGGGACAAAGATTCAGGGACAAGACAAAACATATGTTGGAGACAGTGGATAGAATCATTTTAATGATTCTAACATGTTGCTAATATGGTGGTGTGTTTGCTTTGTTGCTGTGACAAAGTACCTGAGAGAATCAACTTATAAGGAGGAAAGGTTCACTTTAGCTCAGTTTCAAGTGTTTCAGTCTATAGTCACATGGCTTCATTGCCTTTGGGCCTGTGACAAGGCAGGACCACATGGCAGGGAGTGAGTGGCAGAGAAAGATATTTAACTCATGGGGGCCAGAAAACATAAAGAGGAAAAAAAAGAAGAGGCTGGAGTCTCAATATTCTTTTCAAGGTCATGGCCTCAATGATCTAACTTCCATTTGGCCCCACTTAAAGCTTGATGACTGTGAGAAAATGTTATTTTCTTTAGAAAATGTACCATCCATGCTGAATATGTAAGAATCTGGAGCCCTCCTTTGTGGCTCATAAAATTAAAATAAAAATGCATGCTGGCCACTTTTAAGATTAGAGAATCCAAGGTAAATCATACATCTTTCTCAAACCTTGTTTTTGGATGAAATCAAAGTTAACTTCAAAGGGAAAAGAAGTCCTCAATTTGACTGGGAGTTTGAGAAATTGAAAAGATGGGAGGATAGAGACTGGGGTTGTGGCTCAGTGAAAGAGTGCTTGCCTGGCATGTGTGAGGCCCTGGGTTCGCTCCTCAGCACCACATAAAAATAAACAAAGTAAAAAATCCATTGGCAACTAAAAAAATATAAAACAAAAAAAGATGGGAGGATAATGCTGCCCATTTTGTCTTGGGGTCAGGCTGACAGCTTCTCTCAGATCATCCTGTCCAATGCTCACAAGCATTTTCCCACCTCAGTGATGAGAGCTACCTGAAATCATGATTCTCAACCAAGGAAAGGAAGCTACAAGTTTTGTTTGAAAAAATCACACAGGAACTTGGAAGAAGGTTGGTAGCCTTTTGTTGGATTGAGTACCCAAACTGTAATTTTACAGATGAAAATACTAAGGTCTGAGAGATGAGTCAAAGAGATCTGAATTTTATTAAGAAGCAGGGCCAGGACTGAACCCAGGCCACCCAACTCCCAGGCAACTACCCTTTCTTCTACTTTTACAGTGTTTTATGCCAAAGGTTGACAAATCCTCCTGTGGAATTTTCCTCCTCATAATCAGACCTGGTAATTGCTCCTGATAGTTATTCTGCCAGGCTGGCTCTCCCAGACTAGCAGTGGGCATACTGAACATATGTGCAAGTAGAAACAGCCTAGAGACTGATCATCACTTTGAAAGTACAGGCAGTTAACCTTTGCCTGGTTTCAGTAATGAAGTCCATACTAGTTCTGTAGCACGGTTTTGTTTGAGAGCCTAATAAGTGTGCAGTGTCAACAGATCGTCCTGATAATAAGCTGTCAGCAACTCAACAGCTAAGGAAAAAGGAAAACAGACTGAGCAATCCAGGTACAGCTATGTAGCTTATTGTATTCTTAAGGTCAGAATATTTCCAAATTCTGTTTTTATTTTGAAAATTGCTTCAATTATACTTCAAGAAAATTGATCCTACTGGTCCTAGTAAATGAAATTTGAGGCTTACTACACATACATTGGTTAGGATAGTTCTATTTCAAGATACCATGGAATCAAACCTCTAGGCAAGACTATCTTAAGCCTGTCTTCTCTGAGAACAAATGTAATAAGGTAGTTTATATTAATTTTACTTAATTTTAAATAAGTAGGGTATTTTATATTTAAAGTTACAATTCAGCATACCCTCACACCCAATCAAAGAGAGTGTATTAGTTATCCACCACTATGTTACAAATTACTCTAAAAAATAATGGCTTAACATACACACACACACACACACACACACACACACACACACACACACCACTTATCTCAGTTTCTTGGGTAAGAAATTTGGGGACAGATTCGCTTGGGTGGTTCTGGATCAGGGTCTTTTCACGAGGTTGTATTCAAAACATCAATTCTGATCACAATCCTCTGAAGTTTCCCTCAAACTGGAGGATGTTTTGACGACAGCTCCCTCACACGGCTTTTGACAGGAGGCCTCTGCTTCTTACCCTCTGGATCTCTCCAGAGAGCTGCTTGACTGACCTATAATATGGCAGCTGGCTTTTCTCAGAGTGAATGATCCAAGAGAGAGTAAGGAGGAAGCAATGCCTTTTATTACTGAGTCTTAGAAGTGATACACTCTTACTTCCATATTCTATTTGTTGGGAGGAAGTCACTAGATCCCCATACTCAAAGGGATTGGAACAAAGCTCCATTTTTTAAAGAGAAGCATATAAAAAAATTTGTGGATAGATTTTAAAACCACCAGAGACAGCAAAGCATTATTTTATTATTTGTTAATAAAACTTACCAGGGCCCAGTGTACCTTATTCTATTTTTAATTTAATGTTTTTTTTTTTTTTTTTAACCACTAAGATTATTTATAAAGTATCTAGGAGGAAAATTAAAATACAATTTTTGGAAGTACAGGTTCATTTATGATTAGTTTTAGTTTCCTAAAACTAAACCTAATTAACAACAGCAAGAAAATTCTTCCTTGCCCTCTCCTGAGTTCAAACATTTATTAGGCAAGAGAGGCTACTAATAGTACACAAAGGAATAAAATAATAATCCTGCTTAAAATATCTTTCTATTTTACAAATATGTATAAATATTAATTTCTTTCCTAGACAGAAACCAATTCATGGTAAAATACTTTCATTCTAGTCCTGCATAAATCAGTATAAAAACTGTAATACAAGGTCTTTAATGTAGTCCATTCTGTAGTTGTTTCCACCTAGTGGATAAAAATGGTACTAAAAGGGTTTGAAAAACAACCAAACTTACTTCACAGATGCTTTATGAATTACACATTTATAACTTCTTATAATCATGTCACATACTTGACGTACAAGGGTAGCTTCAATCTGAACAATTACTATATTCTTTCTGTAAAGCAAACAATCTTTGTTTTATGAATCTAACTTTCATATATACTGCTGCCTTTGGAATTCTCTAGGCCAACAACTTAAAACATCGTTAAGAACCAGGAAACAATCCAGAAAGTTTCCCAGCATCCAACAGATACCACAGTGAGCACACACTGCAGTCCTATACTAGACTGACAACCATAAACACAAGTCCTAGAAACATTCCAATCTGAATTATATTTTTTTCTTCTTTTTGTGGTACTGGGGATTGAACCCTAGGGGTGCTCTACCACCAAACTATACCCCCATCCCTTAAAATTAAAAAAAAAAAAAAAAAAAAGCTGGGGGGAAAGTGTCTTGCTAAGTTGCCCAGGCTGGTCTTGAACTTGTGATCCTCCTGCCTCAGCGATTACAGGTGTGCGTCACCTGCCCAGCCTGAATTCTAATCTTAAAGCAGATCAGAAGGGGCAAAACCTGATTCAGTTAAGTTCATTTTTGTTAAACTGTTACGACTGAAAACTGACAACAAATAAGAAGTGTATGGAACAGAGACACAAAACAAACCAAATCATTATTAGGGCCAGACAGTTTGGGAAAAAACAATAAAATACAACTTGAATTTATGATAATAATTGTGGGGTTATTAAGAAATGTTTATTTTCTACATGCCATTAAAAATGTAACAAGTTTTGAAAAATATTTTTTTTAAAGAGAGAGAGAATTTTTTAATATTTATTTATATTTTTAGTTTTCAGTGGAAACAACATCTCTATTTTATTTTTATGTGGTGCTGAGGGTCGAACCTAGTGCCTGCGCATGCCAGGCGAGCGCGCTACCACTTGAACCACATCCCCAGGCCCGAAAAATATTTTTTAAAAATATTTATTTTTTAGTTTTAAGTGGATATAATTTTTTTCCCCCAATGGGCCTTTATTTTATTATTTATTTATATGCAGTGCTGAGAATCAAACCCAATGCCTCACACATGCTAGGCAAGTAAGTGCTCTACCACTGGGCTACTATCCCAGCACCTTGAATACAATATCTTTATTTTATTTTTATGTGGTGCCTCATGCATTCTAGGTGAGCACTCTACCACTGAGCCACAACCCCAGCCCTGGAAAGATTTTTAATAAGACATTTTGTTGCTTAAAAGAATGAAATCTAATGATTTGGAAAAAAATTTCTGTTCAGAAAAATGAATTTCCTCAAGTTCCATACAATTAAAGCTTGATAAAATACTTCAAGTAGCTATTAACTAAAAAACTAATTTTACCTCTGTCACTCACATTAAAAGAATTCCATTACTGCCAATCACATTAAACAATAGGAGTCCTCACTTAGTTGTGTTAATTCTTTTATTTTTTTTCAAACTAATGGAGCTTATTTTTGAGAAAGCCCAAGTAGATTCCTCTCCAGTCTCACCTCACTGTCCACATATACCCTACTGCTATTAAACAAACAAAAGTAATATTCCTGGTTTAAAAAAAAAAAATCCAAATTTACAGAAAGGCAAAAATCTAACAGGTATAAGTGTTCCTCCTAGTTTTTCCATCCCCTGACAGACATTCAAACAGAATGACTGACACAGACACATCTAGTTCCTCAGCAATAATCACTTAACAGTTTTGTATGTATTCTTTAAAAATAAAAATTAATGTGGGCTGGGATTGTGGCTCAGTGGTGGAGTGCTTGCCTAGCATGTGTGAGGCACTGGGTTCGATTCTCAGTACCACATATGAATAAATAAATAAAAATAAAATTCCATCAACATCTAAAAAAAATATTTTAAAAAATTAATGCATGTCAACTTGTGTCCTTTTGGAAACATAAATACCTAGAATTTATATATCCTTCAGTCTTCAGTTTAATTTTAATACCAAGGTTGTTGTTCTCTTCAAATTCCAAAAATTAAGCTAAAAACAAAATAAAACAAAAAAAAAAAACAAAACCCCAAAACAAAAAACAAAACCCAACTTCCCAAATTCTACTTCATTAGTACTTTCTTTCATGTTGTGTTAAAAACAAAAAATAGGGGCTGGGATTGTGGCTCAGTGGTAGGGCGCTTGCCTACATGTGAGGCACTGGGTTCGATCCTCAGCACCACATAAAAATAAATAAAATAAAGGTATTGTGTCCAACTTAAAAAAATATATACACACATATATATATATATACACAACACACACACACACACACATATATATATACACATACATATACATAAAACAAAACAAAACAAAAAATAAAACAAGAAAGCTACCAAGAACATGATATTTCAAATATCAGATTTTCCCCAAATTTTTCTCCTATAAAACTTTGGTTTTTAACCATAATTTAATCTTTGGAAAGGCATGTTTTTCATGTAATTTAGTTCAATTCAAAATATAAGTGAATATCTACTATGTGCAAATTAGAAGGCTTTGTGCAGGGTAAAACAGCCCCCACTCATGAAGAGCCTGGTACTTCTTTGGTACAAAGGAAGGGTAAGCATGTGGGAGAGAGACTGAGAGGAAAAAGATAAGTAAATAGTATAATAAATTACCTAAGGCTGAAGAGGTAATGTTCTTCCTCTCATTCCATGGCTATGGTCCTCCCACAGAAGTAACAAAAGAACAGAGGAGGAAAAGGTACAAAAATGACAGCATGAGCAATGTTTTCCCATCAAATCAAAATTTATATATATTTGTAGGTTTTCAAGGGAACCATTTTCTTTCTCTTAGGTTGAACAGGCAAAAAAGATCCAAATCCCTAGATAATAGCATCCTTATGAAAATAAAAAACAATGTGACCCTGCAATGCTTACAAAATATAGATGTGGTATCGAGTTATTCTAATTACTTGATTTCAGCCAGTAAATGATTTATAGATTGCTCCTTGCTTCAAAATGTAATAATTTTCTATGTGAAGACTATCGATTTCTGATGAAAATTCTGGACTACAGTAACACTGAATAAAATATTTATTGTGACTTTTCCGTCTGTGACATAAGATTGTTTAATTTTCCTAGCTCTCCAAATGACACGGTTGCAGAACCTCTTTCAGCTGGTCTTGCCTGAAAATAATGATAAAGATTCAAGATATTAGAAATACATATTATAGTCTTTATTCCCTTAATCTTTTCATATAAGAAAACCCACCCTACGTTAATAAAAATGAAAAATAAACAGAAATAATGTTACCTGAGAATCATGATACTTCCATCCTATCATGTAATAGATCTGGTATGTGGCAGGTACTGAACCATCTTCATTTCTGTACATTTCTATAAAGACAAGTAATAGTTAAAGTCTTAAAAAATGCAAGTGGGGAAAAAATTTGCTCAATAAAACTCACCTCCTGCAAAGATAAATGGGTATACTAGGATACCATATTTCACTGCATAATCATCACCACCACATTAATGTATGTTCACAAGTATTCTGTGCATCCTACTCTGTGCATCCAAAGACAGTTTTAGTAAATTAAAAAAAAAAATTGTAGTTGTCTTTGTTAATTTTTATGTGGTGCTGAGGAGCGAACCCAGTGCCTCACGTATGCGAGGCAAATGCTCTGCCACTGAGTTACAGCCCCAGCCCACAAATGATTTTTAAGTGATACTAGCACTTTTTTTGCAAAAAAAAATTGGCACAAAATCTGGTACGATTACGTAGTGAAATATGGCAATTGCAGGGTTCTTAGAATGCCTTACACAAAAAATTCTTAACATGGAGAGACTGACAATAAGCAGATAAGGGTTATTTGGAAAAAGATACAGAGCTACTGCATCTATATATCCAAGAGGAAGAACATGAAGTCTGATGGTACTTAACAGTTAACAAAAAAGCACTGGCAATGTTAAGGGAATTAACATGACATGGCCCAGGTGGAAAAAGCAGCCAATCCTTTACCTCCGTAAACCGCTGCAGCTGCCAGCATTGTTTCTCTGTGTAGCAGGGCTTTCCTATTCCAAGAACAGTTACTCTCACCCATACCTAAAAATATACCAAAGGCAATTTGAGAGAAAACAGCAAATACTCAGAACAGCTCAATATCACTGATTTAACATATCTTATCCAAAAATGAAACTATCCTCAGTCTCTGATTGTCATGTATAGTACAATAACCTAAATCTCATTTCACTTTCAGATTATAGGTGCCTGATTCTTAAGCACAATTATTCGAAGCATCTTGAATATTAAGACAAGTAAAGAAATCAATTTTTAGGAGGGAAACCCCACAGTGTTTTTCTTACTAACACTAGTCTAAAAATAAGTTAGCTTGACAAAAGCAAGGTGACTGGCCCCTCAGGTGAGTCATCAGGATTGATAAGTGCCTTTCTAAGAATGCCTTTTAGTTGTATTCTTTTAAAAAGGACAGGATAATGCCACAATGCCTTATTCCTTCTAAGCCAAAAATGTAAGCATTCTTTTCAGAGACACTTCTCTTAATATCTTAAAATTTATTTTTAGACTTCTTTCATTAAAGTTGATGGTTAAGAGTAGGATATTATTCTACTATTTTTTAAAAATATCTTTTTATTTTGTTTATTTGTTTTTATGTGGTGCTGAGGATTGAACCCAGGGCCTCACACGTGCTAGGTGAGCACTCTAACACTGAGCCACAACTCTAGCCCTATTTGTTTGTTTTGTTAAATGTCCCTTATTTCTTTTTTTAAATACTTTTTTAGATTTTGATAGATCTTTATTCATATGCAGTGCTGAGACTGAACCCAGTGCTTCACACATGCTAGGCAAGTGCTCTACCACTGAGGTACAACCCCAACCCTTATTCTACTATTTGTTAAAAATTAATGTTGCATATTTGATTTTTTAAATATATAAACAAAATTACTATAAAAGACTACATTTTGATCCAGTCTTCAAAATGAAAAGAATTTTAAAAAAGGAAAATTCTATTTATTCTTTTATTTATTTATTGTACTGAGGATTGAGTCCAGGGCACTTAACCATATCCCCATACCTTTTAAAAAAATTTTTTTGAGACAGGGTCTCCTAAGTAGCTTATGTCCTCACTAAGTTACTAAGGCTGGTCTAATACTTGTGATCCTCCTATCTCAGCCTTCCGAGTTGCTGGGATTACAGACATGCACCACTGTGCCTATCTCTATTTACTATTTACATTAAACTTTACTACACTATCAAATGTCAGTTTCTTACTTTTGTTTTTTCTACTTTCGCAAATCAAGAAATGAATGAACTCAATATCAGTATTCAATAGATTAAAAATAATAATCTTCTAAGTGTTCAACAGCTTTATTAAAAACAATCAACAAGTTAGCTGCAATAACTAAACCTTTTTCTTCTTTCCAATCTCAGAAGGTTCCTGTTATCCTCTAAAATAATGAATCTGATTCTAAGTCCATCCTACATCCTTTGAGTTTAGTAGCATCAATTCATGAAGAACAATAGATATAAACTAGTAGATTAATCATCAAGAAAAATGTGGAGCTTATTCTTGCTGTCAAGAAGCAATTGGACTATTTTAGAACTATTACTCTGGGTCTTCAGGGTGACCACACTAGATGACTTCTAAAGACTTCTACATAATTTAATTTTAAAACATTCTCTTACATAGTAAGTAAACATAAACTGAGACTTACATTGGAAGAGTTATTGCTGACGAAGAATATATTTTCATTTCTCTTTAATTTCCCATTGCACTGGCTTACTTACAGAGTAGATATAGACAAGAAGAGGGGAAACCAGATTAACTGTTTTTTAATGTAAACATGTGATGCACCAGACATTCTAAAGTGCCTTTGAAACAACCAATACTTGGATATACTAGTTAACTTTACTAGACATATGCTGTCTCTCCAGGTCTGGCCCAGATCAGCCATGGAGAAATGCAAAGATCACTGCCATATGCATTGGTGATAACTGCTGCTATAGTAGTTCACTCTTCCCTCACAAGAGAAACACACTGCCTTACTTTCTTTGTGGAAGCAGTGTAGAGTGGTGGAAAGAATCCATATTTTGGGATCATAATGCTTTATAACCTGGGACAAAGTGATCTAACCTCTCTTAGGCTCAGTTTTGACATCTTTAAAATGGAATGACATATAATACATTATGATGAAGCTTTATTGAAGACTACCTAGGAAAAATATTTCTTACTTCAGAAATATTCTGGGCTTTGGGATAACAGAAGAATCAAGCCAGCAAATAACTGTTTAAAACTCTCACAGTGTTTTTAAGGTTAAGTTCAACTGCTTACTAAAATTAAAAAAAAACCTTATGATAGTTTATCAGAAACAATACTTAGTATTGCCTAAAAACAATAAGTGAACTTACCTTAAAACCACTGTGAAAGCCTCGAAAATTTCTCATGCACTCATCAGTTGATAGGTAACATGTTTTGTAAAATTAGTCAACATTCTGGACTTTTTTTTTTCTGTGAATTAACAATAATGGTAGCTTAAATGAGACACAAGCGCAACCATTGAGAAAAAAGTATAACACCAATATAAGACACAAAAACCAATTTGAAGGTAACATTCTAGTCAGCAAAGGAGCATATCTGAAGTCTCCTAGGCTCCTCCTATCTGCCATAAACATTTTCCCCATCCTATTTGCTTCTGACATTTTACATGGCAGAGTGGTTGAGATTTAAGGTTACATGACTTAGGCTGCTTGCCTGTATAATTCCTGACTACTTACTAACTACATTATCTTGAATAGTAACTTCTCTTTGTGCCTTAGTTCCCTTATATATAGTCTTACCTTCTTCATTAATGATGCTGGATGGTGAGCTTTCTAATACACTAATCTTACTATTCATCTTTAGGCAACATTCTTCCAAGATACTACAAGGCTCAACTGAAAATTCACAGAAATCTCTGATGCTCTATTGTTTCCTACCATCTCCCCATTCTACATACCCAAGCAATACTAAGTTACTGTATAGTGTTTTCATTGGGAGAGTGAAGAATCTGCATATCTTCTTATGACTCCATAATTTTACAGGAGCTAGAGCTAGTTGTGTCCTAGATGTAGAATACATGCCCCCCAACCAAAGCAGACCACTTCTGGTGTATTCATTATAATTTAGGTGCTGCCTTTTTTGCAAAAATTTCCCTAGACATATTTAGGGCTTTTTCTTTATGTTTCTCTCATTTTACAGTTGAAGGCTTGTCTATTTCTGTGGATGGGTCTGTCTCTCTCTCTCTTCTAGAATATCAGCTACTTGAAGGTCAGGAGCTATGTATTTTCACCACTGGCTCAGTGGTTGGCACATGGTACACACTCAATAAATTTAAGTTAATGAATATAATATGCATCAGTTAATGTTTATATCCAATTTGTTACATATCACTTTTTTAAGTTATCTTTAGATAATTCCTCTTAATCCTCTTATGGATTATAGACATAAAAGACCAAAGTGTGCCAGATGTCATGGTACACACCTGTAATCCCAGCTACTCAGGGGCTGAAGCTAGAGGATCTCGAGTTCTGGGTCAGTTTGGGCAACTCAGCTAGACACTGTCTCAAAATAAAAAAATAAAGGGCTGGAAAAGGTAGCTTAGTGGTGGAGCACTTATCTAGTACGTATGAGGTCTTAGGTTCAATCCCTAGTACCACCAAAAAATTTTTAAAAAGACTCAAGTACATGATTTTTGTAAAAGTTCTACAGTAAAAGAGAAGAACTGACAAAGTCTCTTGAAGGTAAATATTAGGAATAGTTCTCAAAATATCAAACTCATTTAAAAAGGTTAGAGGAAAATTTTACCACTTGGGAAGGGACCTGAGGCAAACTTCTGGGGAGCTAGAAATGTTCTATAAATTGGAAAGTGGTTAAAAATGCAAGCAGTTCTACCTATAAGACTAGTGAATTTTACTGAACACATATGCCAACTTCATTTTTAAAAAAAATATACACATATCAAGTATGCAGTAAGGACTTTGGATTCAAAGCATAACATTTAATGTGAGCACAGACAAAAGATTTCTGTGCCTCAAACTATGTACCTGTAAAAACAGGATATCTGAAAATTGTACTAAGCACAGAATAAGAACTATATTTTAAAATCAGTGGGCAGTAACCTTTTCCAATTGATAGGTCTAATTTCTAGTCTCTTTTCTTTCTTGAAATGAATCATGAGTACAGCATTTATTATAGAACAGAACAAAAATAAATACCATTATTTGAAGAACAGTTTTATCATTGGAGCCTAAATGAGAAATAATCAGCTCACTACCATCTCTAAGGCTTTGGATAAAGTGGGCTCCCTGATTATGTCAGGGTGAGTTTTAGTACTTGTGGGCAATACTCAGGAAGAAGGTTTTGTGATTTTCTTTTTTTTACTGATCTTCCAACATTTTGAGCATGTACCTATAGGATTCCAATTCTGCACTATATATAAAAGGTGACTAAAATGATGTTTTCAGCTACTCAATTTCTGCTTGCAAAGTTGACAGAGCACGATACTCAAGCCAGACAATGCGTCAAACGGATCTTATTACCAATAGACAACTATAAGCCAACAGGATCAGTTAAGACAGCACCAAAGCAAGAACTGGAAGCAAGAGTTTGGTCCCAACTCTGCCACTAACAGTCAAGTGTTCTCTTTTCTCACTTGTAATACAGGAGTAAAGTAGTTATCAAGAGGACAACTGAAGGAAGCAAACACAGAAATGCTTGCAAAACAAAACTATAAATTTATAAATAAAAAATAGGTAGGTATTTTTATCATCCTATTTTAAATTATTTTATAATTTTTCAGGACCATATAAAGGCTACCCCATGTAAGTATAATTCTGGTTTCATGGAATACATATTTAATTCCTCTAGCTTCTCCCATTCATCAAAATTTCTATGCCCTCAGTGAAAAAGAAAGCATTTCACAAAGTCTCACAAAGGAGGTCAGCTGAGGGTCACTTTTGAGAAAATCACTTCTCCAGCAGCCTTCTCAAGTGGCTTGCATACCTCACCTCTTTAGGAGTTGGGAGGTAGGGTTTGTGCCCTTGCTGCTCCCCAGAGCCTCTTTCATGCTGCTACTTCCTCCACCCTCTGAAACACCCTGCTGAGTTCCATACCATTTGGCCATAACCACCTCCCACTCCTGCTCGTTGTCAAACATAACAGCTTCATCAAAGGGTTAAACACTTGGCTCAATTTTTCCCTAAACTCAGGTCCTGCCACCATCCTGGATGACTTCAATGTTAATAATCATCAAATTCCATGGCCTCCAAGATTTTTTAATTTACTCATCTTTGGTAAAATTTTCTATTACCCTACCTCTGTCTTTGTATCTGGGGTATGTCGCAGCCTGAGAGTTATCACTTACTATCATTATTTTACTTCCCAAATCAAACATCCCATTTTCTGACCATATCTTTCTATTCCTCCAGGATTTTCAGGTACTTCAACCACGACCATTCTCTAACTGCTTTTGGAATTGCCACTGCATGGCTTCTTTCTCCCAATTTGTTAGCTCATTTGCCGCCACCCCCATTTCCTTTTTTCTCCAGTCTAGATTCTTTGGCTAATCATTTCAGTTACATTACTGCTATATCTTTTGCTTTAGTCTTTGTCACTCTCACCAAGCAAAACCCCAACCCAAACTAACCCTGCTTATATCTGCTTATCTGTGTCTAATTTCAGTTGCCAACTACTATAGATGTATCTGACCAAATTCAAATGCACCCTTCAAACTCTGTAACTTGTCCTGGTTGATTTACCTCCCCTTTCTTTCCAATGACTATTTTGAATCTTTTCCACACAATTCTCTAACTTTTGATCCTTTCATTCTCAACATATGGTATCACTTTCTGTTTGAAAAAGATAAACCCATGAGATTAGAACTTCTTGTTATCAAACATAAACACCTACATCCATTAGGACCATCCCACTTCCCTTCCTTCTATAAAACTGTCCCTCCCCTTATCCAATGTCAACTCCATTCTTTTTATCTCATTCTACCTTCTCTGAACCTGATATCACCATTATCATCTTCTCTCTTCTGGAGTCATCTCTCCTATGGAAGAACCTGGGTTCTTACACTCAGCAGTTAAATAAATTCGGTCTCAGGACAAAACAAAACAAAACAACCCTTCATCTCATCCCCTATTTCTCTTTTCCCAAAAGTTGTAACCTTTTCATACCTCACTTCTTCAGTCAGACCTCTTGAGCAGAAGGTATCTGCTCTCTCTTGCTCCTTGCCTTCCACTTATATCTGAACCTACTCCCAATACCACTACTACTCTACTACCCTAACTCCAAAAAGGAACTCTCACCAAAGTCACCAATAACCTTCTAGTTCTTAAAGCTAGTGAATTTTTCTTTCAGTCTGCATTTTGCTTTTGATGCTGTTGAGTGCTCCTATTGTTTTGCAACCCTTTCCCTTGGTTCAAGGAATTCTAAAACTTTCCTGGCATTTCTGTTGGCTATTCCTTCTCAGTCATTCTGTAGGCTCATACTTCTACCTGGCTGTTATATAAGGCTCCTAGGGGTCAGTACCAAGGAACTTTCCCTATTCATTCCATGCTTTTATTCCAGGAAATTGCTTCACAAATGACTAACAACTTTAACCATGCCAGTGGCCTTCTACTTATACACCCAACTACCTACATGACATCTCTGATATTCCAAAAGCACTTCACACCTGATATATTCAAACATGAACATAAAACGTGAATATAAGAACTGTCAGAACTGTCTCTGCTCACCCACATTCATCTTCTACTGTTTGTCTGTGAAGGGCACCAACCATCTGGTTATGAGCTAAAAACTTAGCAATTATGTTTGAAACACTTCTGTCCTTCATCCATCCACACATCAAATTCATAGGAAGAACTGTCAAATTTCCCTCCTAAATATCTCTTGGATGCATTTTCTTTTCCCAATTTCCATTGCTACCACTCTAGTATAAATCATCATCACCTCTTGGAAAGCTTTACAGCAGTAAGTCTCACTATTAGTTTACCTGCCAATTCTTGCTTTCAACCTATAAATCTTATGTTGTGTTCCCCCTATTAGAACACTTCAAAGGGCATTGTAAGGACAAACAACCTTAACAAGGTCCTAAGTTCTGTGACCCCTATTTATCAACTGTTTCATCATATGTCCTCCTTCTTCCCTGTAGTATAGCCAAAATGCCCTCTCAGTTTTTGTCATATTCTTTCTCACAAAGGGCCTTTGCATATGCTGTTTTCCTTACCTGGAACTTACTTTCCTGCCCTTTCCACCTTTATTTTTTTTAAAACCCAGCCCAATTGCATCTTCCTCAAACAAGACTCCTTAGAGTCTCTCTGATCAGGATCAATCCTTGATAAAACCCTGATCCTAAACCTATCCAAGTACCTGCTTCCTTGTACCTGAACCTGAGATGCCAACTTCTGCTGGAGAAAGTCACTGATATGTTCTACCATCACTAGAAAAGTCCTGCCATCCTTCTAGAAGCAGCCAGAGCCCTGTATACCCCTACTTCACAGAACTGACTGCAATTATAATTTAACACTTATCTTTGTGACAACTGTCAAGTGTCTGCCTTCTCCATTTGAAATCATAAGCTACATGAAGATAGTATGCTTTCTCCTCATCAGTGGATTCCTAGTGCTTACCCCAATGCCTGCCAGAGTGGACTCTCAAAATATGTCTCTCAAAAGGAGTCTAAAAATTGTTTAAAATGCATTACCTTGTAAGTCTTCCATCAATTCAAACATCCCAGGATAGTTAACTTGAATTTCATCCGTATCCTATTTAAGAAGGAAAAGGAATATCCATTTGACATTCATCATTAAAAAAAAAAAAAAAAAAAATCCAAAGTTGAAAAGGGGCTGTAGAGATTTCCTAGATAAAGTCTTCATGGTAAGCAGGAAATTTTCTTTATAATATTCTTTACAGTTATTATCTGGCTTATGCTTGACTTAAGAAGATCTCAAAATGTTGAATAAATACTTCTTTTCACTTTAGACCTCGTTCTATCTCATTCTCTTATATTGTGACAGAATTATTCCTAAAACTCCATCAACTGGTTATATTTCTCTCTTTGGGAACAACATGGAATAACACAATTCTGTACTCTATAAACCATGACCCTTTTCTCTTAAGTCTTTGAAAATTCTTCCAGGACAAAATAGTTCTGCTTTTTGGCAAGGGAGCCAGTCTTGTAGATAAAACTTACAGATCCTTATATGTTCTGACTACATTTCACAGGACATGGTCAATATCAATCTTCCTTAAAATGCAGTACCAGAATTGAGCCAAATACAGTCATGTCCCAATATGTTTTCATTCTACTACTACTTCTTTTTTTTTTTTTTTAATATTTTTTTAATTGTAGGTGGACAATTTATTTTTATTTGGTGCTGAGGATCGAACCCAGTGCCTCACACATGCCAGACAAGTAATCTACCACTGAGCCACAACCCCAGCCCCTTCATTATACTTCTAATAATTCAGCCCAAACTATACTGGCTTATTTGGGAAATGAGCACATTGCTGGTTCATGTACAGTTTATTTCTCAAATGAACTACTGCATAATGTCTCCCCCTTCTTCATGAAGTTTGACACCAGAGTTCATTGTTGATACAGTAGCAGAGACCACTGATGCTTCCCAAATATCCAGATATCTTTGATACTTCTCAGCCTCAGACATTCTTTTCAGGCCCCCCCCCGCAAAAAAAAAGAGGTGCCAGGTACTAAAGGGCTTGTGAGCCTTTCCTTGTCATGTCTCTTTTGCTGTGGTGACCTTAGAGGACACAAGGGCCAGATGGCATAGCTACAAAAAGGCGATGGGAGACTGGAGTGTAACTCAGTAGTAGATCACTGTTCAGCAGTGAAGCCCCAGGTTCATTACCCAACACTGGAAATATATAGAGCTCCAAAATAAGATGTGCTGTCCAACCAGTATAAGGCTGTGATGTAATAAAATTTTACTGTGTTAAGAACTAAGGTGAAGGAAGTTGGAAACTAGTTCTAAATAAATGTCATTAATAGATGACCGACTAAATTAAGAATATCTACCAACCAACTAAAAACAATGAGGTAGATATGTCTGCAGGAGAAGGTCTCCAATATCTATGAAAAAGAAAACAAAAGAGTGAATATGTTAAAAAGAAAAATGTGCATATTACTACATATGTGGGTTTAAATCTGATCTATAGGAAAAATTGTTTTGAAAGGTAAGTATAGGATATAGTTAACAAATCTTTGGGGGGAGAGTCAAGGTATCAGTAGTTAGGTGGAGCTTTCTTTTCACTTTAGACTCGTTCTATCTCATTCTCTTTATATATATATGTATGTATATATATATATATATATATATATATATATATATATGTATGTATATATATATGTATACATATATATATATGTATATATACACACATATATATATATATATATATATATATATATATATATATATATATATATACTTTATTAATTAAAAAAACATTTGCATGGATCAGGTTGTGTGAAGGGCTTTTATTAAGACCACCTTTGGATAGTTGGACTATGAATATTCCATCTATACACATTTCTACACTAACAAACTATTTCAAAAGAGACTCTGGCTATGGGTGGGTGCATGAGATGGGATAAGAGGTTCTAAGATTAAAAACAATATTCCTACCAGGCTGATACTTAATTATTAAGCAGTACCCTTTAAAAACAACTTTTCAATAAAACCATCTAAAAGTACTATCTCCATCTCAATCAAAAGAATATCACCACAGCTTTCTCAAAGGCCTTATTCATGGGCTAGGGTTGTGGCTCAGTGGTAGAGTGCTCACCTAGCATGCATGAGGCCCTGGGTTCAATCCTCAGCACCAAATAAAAATAAAGATATTATGTTCACCTAAAAAAAAAAACCCTAAAAAATAAATATATTTTTTAAAACAGATCTTATCAAATTAATCTGCAGTCACCCCATCCCAACACTCTCTCCTGATGTTTTAGAGGCTTTACATTACCCTAGATTGTTTTTTCACTTCAATTACAGATTTGTAACAGCAATATAGGGGATAATTATTAAGAGGACAGACTGTGAAGGTAATCTCTTAAATATTTTAAGTAAAATATATATTAGAGATTAAAGCTTTAAACCAGTGGTTTCTGAATTATTTTTAGTCAAGATCTCTCTCAAGATCTGAAAAAAACCACAGGTACTTTCCTCCCAATCTGAACAATGAAAAACAAATTTGCATGTTATGTTCTAGGATTGCTGAACCCTTTAAAGTCTACTGAGAGGTCCACTATAAATCCAAAACATCAGGCAGGAATCTTTACTGTTTTCACTGCTATATTCAAAACCTGAGATAATGTCTGGTGTATAGAAGGTACTCAATGTTTGTTGGAAGACTAAATAAATAAATAAAATAAACTGAATAGAAGAACACTCACTGTAGTATTGTTTCTACTGGTTAAAAAATAGAAAACATAAATATTGTTCAGAGGGAAATAATTAAATAAAACCATGGTACATTCATACTAGGAAATAAAATGTAGAAGTTGAGTAGGAGGACAAATATATCTACATTGATTTAGAAAACTCTAAAATATACCAAGAATGAAAAGTACATTTCAGAAATATTCATATGTATAAGTGCTATATATAGTACAGTAAAGTAGTTCATGGAAAAAAAAAATCTGGAACATTACACACCAAACCGATAATAGTAAGCTACTTTTGGAGCAGTAGTTCTCAAAGAGTGGCTTGGTGAATCCTGGGATCTCCAGAACCCTTTTGGGAGCCTATAAAGTCAAAAAAATTTTCATGATAATATTAAGATATTATTTGCCTTTTTTATTTCTTATTCTATGGAGGTGTAGATTCTTTCAGAAGCTGTATGGCATGTAGTGTAGCAAAAATATAAATGCAGAAGCAGACATGAGAATCTAGCTCTCTTTTATTAAGGTAAACATTACAGAAATTTGTAAAACTGTGAAGTAATGACATTCTTTTTTAAAAAAAATATTTTCTAGTTATTGATGTACCTTTATTTTTTATTCATTTATATATGGTGCTGAGGAACAAACCCAGTGCCTCACACATGGTAGGCAAGTGCTCTGCCACTGAACTGAGCCACAACCCCAGCCCAACATTCTTAATTTCTTAATTCTTTAATTCTCAATTTTCTTTTTAGAAAATATAGTCCTTTTCCATAAAAAAATAGGTTTTTGTATTAACAAGTAATTGGTATATTATTGTTAGTTCTAAATGAATTAATAAATACTAAAACAAACAATTTTAATTTCTAATATGTATTAATAAATACTAAAACAAACTTAATTTTAATTTCTAATATGTAGTCAAATAAATAAAAATCCTTTAAGGTCTTCAATAATATTAAAGTTTGTAGAGGCATTCCCACACTAAAGAGAAAGCTGTCTTCAGAAGAAAGCCAAGATTTGGGGGATTAAGGAAAAATGATAGACTTTTACTTTATCTGTATAGTTTAACATATCATACATATATATAAAATATGTGATTAAAAATATATGCAAAAGTACAATGAACCCTCAATGTACACTTGCCTGTGTCAATAATGTTGGCTTTGTTTACAAACTCACGCGAAGCATTTTTTTCTGATTTCCAGCTGTTCAATATCTCAGCAAAATTTCTACTGACTCAGGCCATTTAAAAGTTTATAAAAAATCAACACTAGACAGAGCTGGGAAGTCTTGAAGGTTATCTTTAGTTCCTAGCCTAGCCTTCCAGACTATTATTTCTTCCCTTTCCTGGAAGCCTCTTTGTAATATCAGAGACCTGCTAGTTTATACTGCTTGCTTTCTGTCAATACAAGGAAGGATATTACAATATATTTTTTTGGTTGGTTAATTTTAGGAAATACATTTACACTAAATCATCTCAGATAGCTATTTTAATTTTAAGCCTATCAGCTCTAATTATGCAATGAGAAACTTTTTTTCAAGAAATTCCAATTTTTTCTAATCAGGTTTAGAGATTTTCTAATACTGAACGATTTGAAAAATCACAGTAAAGCTATTCAACTCATTTATGAAAAGAGTAATGAGTTCTTTAGAAAGACTGTGCTATTGGAGGAAGATGGAAGGGGCCAATCACTGTTTTTCTAAACGACTCCCTCTTGGAAGCCTATTCCTGGAAAGTGCTAAAAGTACAAAAATGGGGAAAGAAGAAGGAAGAAGTTAATATTTATTGAGCATTTGTCATGGTCCAGCCATTTTACATCCTTTAGCTTATTTAATATTAACAGCCACCTAAGGGGAACTGAACAGGCACTTCACAGAAAAAAAAATATGAATGGTCAACAAATATATAAAAAAAAGTTTATAATCTTTAGCTATTAGAGAAATACATTTTCATTTTTAAAGAAATGAATGCCCAAGGAGTGATACTGGTCAAATTATATTGTTATATTGCGTGTTTGCAAATATGTAATAATAAATCCCATTATTATGTTCAACTATAAATCATCAAAAAAGAAAGAAAGAAAAGAGATTAAATAAATGAATGCTCAAAGAAATGAAGAAAATTACCTACATTCCCTCACTGGTAAAAGGGAAGAGTAAGGATTCAAATTACACCCAATGGACACCAATGCTATGTCCCATCACTGTAGCATGCTGACTCTTTGTTTCTTCTGTACTGCCTGCCTTTGGGTCCTCTTTCTAAAATTCTTCAGTTGGGCTGGGGATGTGGCTCAAGCGGTAGTGCCCTCGCCTGGCATGTGCGAGGCTCTGGGTTCGATCCTCAGCACCACATAAAAATAAAATAAAGATGTTGTGTCCACTGAAAACTAAAAAATAAATATTAAAAAAATAAATTCTCTCTCTCTAAAAAAAAAAAAAAATTAAAAAATAAAACTCTTCAGTCCTAATGGAGTAGAACATCCTACCTTCTCTAACTCAATATAAGTCTAGTACTGGTTTCTGCAGTTTCTCATTGCTGCCTCATATGGCACTGTTTTAATTAAGAGATGGTGATGCCCTGTAGATACCTTTTATTCTATTATTTGTAATGCTCTAACTCCCATATTATATTTAACTATGGATTTAAAGATTCTGTAAATTAAAAATGCTGTAATTTAAAAATGGAGTAGTATGTTTAGAAAACAGTCTCCTCAATTAACTAAGGTACATTTTTTGGAGTTACTTATTCTGGTAACAAATACTGAAAATTTTACATTCCTGCCTTGTATCAATCAATTTTGTATTTATGCACAATAAGAATTGTCAATAAAAGCTTTCCTTGAACTAAGCAATTAATGGATTACTTGATTCTCTTGATAGTTACCACAGTCAGGGTATTAAAGCCAGCTCTCCCGAGAAGATGTCCTAGGTCATTGACAGCAGTAAAAGGAGAAATGTGTGGAGAAAATCCTCCTTCCCTTTCTGTTTCGGCTAACTGCAATGAACACCGAAGCTCATAGAGCGTGTCACCTCCAAACATTGCACCGACGAAAACTCCATTTGGTTTTAAAACATAATGAATCTGTAATAAATACAAGATAACAAAACTATTTAAAATTGTACATGTAGAAATGTTAAAAGAATAAATACATGATGCCTAAATCAGTATTTTCCCAAATTAACAATAAGATAAATAACATCTAACATGATCAGAAATTTCAGAAAGTTATTGCTGTATGATGAAGTTATAAAGAGAGATAATACACTCACTAGTAATAGTAAAATCTATTTTGATGCCTCCAGCATTGCTTTTATGGATTAGAACTGATTTGTCTTTTGGGGGTATTTTATTAAAAATATTAATCTCTGTAAAAATATATTGCATGTCTTCAAATTTTATAATAGACACACTTACTTTTATAGTCAGAAAAACACTGAAAGAAAAAAAATTAAGTGTGGTAGATTGCAAAAATCACAGTCCTTCCTGTGTTTGTGCCCTCTGAAATGACATTTTGTGATAATATGTAAAAAGAGATGGAGTCTACTTCCTATTCCCTTCAATTTAGCTGAATGTAGTAGAAGTGACAGTGTATTAGTTTCAAATCTAGTTCTTAAATGGCCTTGCATGCCTCACCTTTTCTCTTGGAGCCCTGCCCAGGTCCCACATTGTGAACAAGCCTGAGGTAGCTGGGTGGAGGATAAGAGACATATGAAGTGGAGATCAGCCAGTTGTTTCAGCTGAGGCCATCTTAAACCATATAGCTTCCAATGGCAGATGGTCACAGACATGTGAATGAGCCACACCAGGTCCAAAAGATTTTCCTAACTATATCCAGCCCAAATTACCAACCCACAAAATCATGAGCTAAATAAATAATTGTGTTAAGCTACTAAATTGAGATGGTTTATTATGCAGAAAAAGGTAATCAATAGAGAAATCACAATTAACAGCATTAACCCACTAACACATTGGTTTTCTTTAAAACATAATTATTTTCTATCTTTAAAGCAAAAGCAATTTATTATTTAGTTTTTGGTGGACACAACATCTTTATTTTATTTTTATGTGGTGCTGAGGATCGAACCCAGTGCTCCACGCATGCCACGTGAGCGCGCTACCGCCTGAGCCACATCCCCAGCCCCAAGCAAAAGCAATTTTTAATTGTTAACTTGAGCAAAATACTGGCCAGACTGAACTCCAGACACATAAATGTTTACCCAGTGATTCTCTTCTCTTAAGATTATGACTTGTAACTAGATTTGACTGTTTTTCAACAACAAAGACAAGGAGGACTTTTTTAAAAATATTTTTTTAATTGTAGATAGACCTTACTTTTTCAAAAAAATTTATTTATATGTGGTGCTGAGAGTCAAATCCAGTGCCTCCCTCACACATGCCAGGCAAGTGCGCTACTGCTGAGCCACATCCCCAGCTTGACAAGGAGGAATTTTAAGGTTAATAAGAACTCAAATCACACTAAGCTCTTCTAAGCATTATCTTAAATTTATATTTAATATATCATAAAGTAATTACAAGTAGTAAACAAACAAAAATCTTTTTCTTCTTCCCTTATACCTCTTCAGTATTACTTCTTTCTCTTTGTCACTAAAATTTTACACACACACACACACACACACACATGATTTATTCCTCAGCTCTTTGCAGCCCCTCTCTACCTTGTAGGTCTTATCATCAACTATGATTTCACAAGGATGACTTTCCAATTTCTATCTTCAGCCTGGACATCTTCCCAGAACTCTAAACTCATCTTGAACTGCCATCGTCATGGATATTTGTCTTAGCAAACTTATCACTGCCATGGCTCCCACTCCATACAAGCAAAATACCTATTCTCAAAACCAAATTCCTTTTCTAATTGTCGTATTTTGGTTAATTCTCATTTTCTATTTCCTTTATATAATCATTACCATCACCTTACTTTTGCTAATTATTTTTCCTAATATCCTCATCCAAAACTTTAAGATGATCCAAGCAGCATGGGAGGCTCAGGCAGGAAGACCACAAGTTTGAAGATAGCCTTAGCAACTTAGCTAGCCCCTAAGAAACTGAGCAAGACCCTGTCTCAAAATAAAACATAAAAAGGGATGGGGATGTGGCTTGGTGGTTAAGTGCGCTGGGTTCAGTCCCTGGTACCAAACAAAAACAAAACATTAAGATGAACTTTTACTCTTTCCTCACTTTGATCTTCAGAGCTAACAAGTCATTAGACTATTTGCAGAATGCTAGAAACTTCTCCCTTCCTTTTAACTCTTATCATTGTCACTTAGGTTTAGTTTCTTCAAGTCTGGATCATTGAAACAATCTCCCTGAAGTTTAACCAAATTTCTCCATGAATCGGTTTTCTAAGAAATGATATTATTGTGCAGGGTTATTTAATTCCCACATAAAATAGAACACCATAACTAGCAAAGAGTATGTGCCCAGCTATAGGATTTATTATCCTGCCCACCAAGCTTTTCAAACATGTCACTTTTCTCCTTAAAGTTCTCCAGTGGCTCTAAATTGCATAAAGAGTAAACTTCAGATTCCTGATCTGGCAACCAAGTCCCTCTTTTAAGTGGTCCCAATATACCTCATCTCCCAGCACAAACTAATCCTCCAACAGCTTTCTTCATTGTTCCTTCACGCTGCTGAGGTTCTTATGCCTCCCCACCTATGCTGATTCTGTCTTCCTGAAATGCCCTCTCAATCCAAATCTCACCTAACCTCTAGTACTCAAGTAATTCCTTTTAAGAACTTTCCTAGTCAACTCCAAGCAACAGCGATCTCTTTCTCTCCTTTGAATCCATTTTTTTTTTTAACTTACTCCTCTCCTTTTCACTGATAAATGTTAGTTGACAAGCATTTCCCTAACACTCTCTACATATAAGGCATGGAGAAGATACAACATAAATAAATAGGATTTTATCCCTAAAATATTTTTAAGCAATTAAGGGAGAGAAGGAACCCAATAGAAAATGTCTTTATGTCAATATTATTTTGCACAGTTATTAAGTTTTTCACATATATTCAAAATTTGTCTTTACCTCAATGTACATTTTTTTCAATGTACACATTTACATGCCAAAGAACACAAGCCCACCAGAAACATACCCAGCCCACAGAAGATTGTAGTTGATTTGATTCCATTCTCCAATTGTCACATCATGATGAAAACATCTATAAGTTTCTAGTAGTAAATAACAGAATAGTAGAATCAACGGAAGGTTTCTTACCTGTTCAAGTGCTCTAGGAAGATCATTCACCCAATGCAAACTAAAATGTAGAAACATACTTGTTTTAGCTTCATTAGTATAATTATCATTAATATGATAAACCAAAAACATGGTGTTAATTATGAAGTCTGAAATTATATATCAATATTAGCAAATATTAGCAAAACTGTTTTCATACAATCTTTAAATAATAAACATTTCTAGGGCAAAATTTTTTTTCTGCCGGTGAATAACTGTACGTACATAAAAAATCTGATATGATTATCTAACTAGTCTTCATCACTTAATAAGGTAAAAGTAATTTCTATTTGGCATTTCATCCAAATAGTAGTATTCAGAGGCTTTATTTGAAGAAAGAAGCTCATTAATTAAATCAATCAAGATATTTTCTGTTAGTCTAAAAATAAGATTATCAGCAAATAAAATAAAATTATCAGCAAATCTAAAACTTTCCCTAGGCAAACAGAATTATTCAAAGCTTAACTCAGTGAGTTTTCTGATAAATATCATCCTACCTTTTCTGCATTTTAAGATTTTATTGTAATTTTTTAGAGCAGTTTTCAGTTCATATCAAAACTGAGAGGACAGTACAGAGATTTCCCATATACCCCCATCCTGACACATGCAATCTCCCCCCTTATCAACATCCTTATCAGTATAACACATTTGTTATAACTGACAGATCTACAATGACAAATCATTATCACCCAAAGTCCACAGTTTACAGTAGGATGCACTCTTGGTGTACCCTCTATGGGTTTAGACAAATGTATGATGTTTATCACCATTACCATATTATATAGAATATTTTCACTCCCCGAAAAATCCTGTGCTTTGCCTACTCACCTCTTATACCATAATCCCTAGCAGCCACTGATCTTTTTTACTGTCTCCATAGTTCTTCCTTTTCTGGAATGTCATTTAGTTGGATCACAGAGTATACAGGCTTTTCAGATTAGCTTCTCTCACTTCATAATATGTGTTTAACTTTCCTGCATGTTTGGATTAGTACAATCGCTCTGGAAAGCCATATGGTGATTTCTTGAAAAACTAGGAATGGAACCACCATATGACCCAGCTATCCCACTCCTTTGTGTTTATCTTTATGGGGAAACTGAAAGCAACAGAATTAGTTACTTGCAAATAGCAGGCAAATGAGCTAATGCTGAAAATTGGGTTCTGACTCTGTCCAGGGTTCTTTTCATAGATACAGACTCTGTATGTTTTTCATTTCCTAACAGAATGTGAGTATGTTTCTAAATTTGCTCAGTAGGTGTAAAAAACAAACAAACAAACAAGGAAGAAACAACAACACACTCAAGAAAACAGCAAAGATCATCAACTCTCCCAGTTAGCCTGTGACTGAGGGGTTTTCTAGAACACAGGACTATCAATGCTAAAACTAGCAAAGTCCTGGGCAGACTATGATGGCTGGTCACCATAAAACAGTTATCAAAAGGTTTAAATTGGATGTGACAAGCACAACAAACCTTTGAAAGAAAATCTATTTGACTATAAAACACAGGAGAAATAAGATGCCACTGAAAATATTTTCTTTTCTTTATTGAACTCAAAGTTCTTTGAGGATAGGATCTGGTCTGATTTCATATTTGTATTTTCCCCAAAGCATCTAGCTTAGTGCCTCATGTAATCTGTTCAAAAAATATTTATAGTACTTTTTTTTTTTTATAGTAAGTGTAAAGGTACATGGTAGAGAACACAAAGGAAAAAAAATAACCTTGTAGACTATATCTCTATAAGAAAGAGTTAAAGTTTGAGGAAACATCAGTTTTCCCTTATTTGCCAAATGACTATAAGAGTGCTTTAATACTTGAATACTATGGCCAGTATACTCTTTCAAACTCCTGCCCCCATCAATACCAATTCCAGAATACTAAGTTAAATTGGGAAGGAATCCCCTGTATCACAGATAAGTTTTAGCCATTTGTAGAAAGTTGAGGATAAAGAGAAAGCTGCAAAACTAGCTCATATTATCTCTATCAGAAAGTACTGTATCCATAATCCTTTACCAGAGAAATCTTAAGTTTATACATTAAACAACCTGGTTTGTAATTTTAAAAATAAGTGATTAAGAATTTACTCCATTATCTATTTTTTCTACCTCATATGAGTAAAATTAAAGCATAAATGATCTATTTGTAACATATTTTTTAAAAGTACAAATGGATTACTAACCTTAAACTGCTTACCACCAGGTCAAATGTATTTTCTCGGAAGGGAAGAAATTCTTCATCAGCTAAAACACTGACAGTAGGAATTTCTGTTTCTAAGGAATTTTTCTAAAGGTTAAGATAAAAACAAAAAACAAAAAAACAAAAACATATTTATATACGCTCAATTGCTAACACAATCATTGTTAAATAAAGTTAATGTTATATTCCCTGGTAGTTTCTCTAGGAAAAAAGTAGCACATAGAAGGTATTAAAAAATATTTCTTAAAGGACATTTAAGATCAGCCAGAAAAACTGATGAGTTGATTAGAAAAACATAAACAGGATACCCATCTCATACCACGTCCCCCGCAAAAAAACCACCTCAGAAAGTTGAAGCTTCCAGTGAAATAATTGCCATAAAGAATATTACATGAAAACATGGGTGAATACGTTCATACTTAGATATTTTAAAAGTCTAAATATAACTCAAAAGCTAGTCACTGTAAGTGAAATGACTGAAATATTTGATGATAAGCTAATTTAAAACTTTTAAAAAGCAATAGACAATGCAAACAAACTGGGGAAAATATTTACAATATACAAGATAAAGGCTTAATATTCCTAAAAAACAAGCTCTTACAATCACCTAAAATAAGAACCATGAAGGACAAGGTGAAGGCATGTCACAAAACAAGTTGTGAAATTCACAAGAAATACCAATAACCAAGAGATACCAACAGCTGTTTGGCTAAACCAGTACTCAAAGAGAGGCACCCCCCCAAATTTTTTTGAAAAAAGAGATTTTCAATTTTTGCCTATCAGATTGATAGACAAAACAACTGACCCAGTGTTGAGACAGAGAAGGAGGAAAACATATTTTCAAATAATATTATCATTCAATCTTTCTAAAGGGCAGCCTGGAGAAGTATAACCAAAAACTTAATATCAATGAATCCATAAATTCCACTACCAGAAATTCATTTCCAGACAGAAAAATAATTTGAGCACACACAGTTATTTCACATAAAGATATTCACTGCACTGCTAGTTATTGAGAAACTAGAAATATAACTGCTTTTAAATAGCAATTAAGCTAAATAAGCCATAGGATATTCATATATTGAAACACTATGTAGCCATTTAAAAAGATAGTACAGACACAATTATTATTAACAAAAAAGAATGACATTCTGTGAAAAATGTAGAATGTTATAATATAGTGCATATAAAATTAGTGGAGGGGGACAGTAATATGTCTGCAAAGATACAGACTAAAGGTCACCAGTTGTTGTCCCTGAGTGGGAGAACTAGGGGTGATTTTTTTTTTTTTTTTTTTGTATTTTCTATACTGTTTAATTCTTCTTCATGTGAATCACATTTATGATCAGAGGAAGAGGAAAAAAAAAAGCTAGTCATTTTCATTTTGAAGGAAATAAAGAACTGAAACTATTACCAGGAGATCAGAAATCAACAGTGTTAAAAGCTACCTACCAAAGCATTTTCTGCAATGTCTGTTTGGAAAAATTTTCCAACAGTTTCCTGCAATGGAAAAATTAAAGCTGATCAGATGATCAAAAACAAGCAAATATATAAATGCAGTAACAAATAAAACAATTGTTGAAAAGATTCATTTTTCAGCTTTATAAGGGTATTTCTCTGTCTAACAATAGTATGGTACACAAATGCCTTTAATAACATATTAAAAAACACATTTAAACATAAGCAGCTTACTATATTAAGTACATTTAACTTTATTTAATAAAATAAAGAACACAAGTGCAAATACCTACATCCCTACTTTACTCCACTGTGTTAGGGTTCTGTATTAATTTTTCCATGGTTTAATATACAAATTTCCATAATCTTATGCCAGACATCAGGATGAGCTTCCTGCTTATAGTTACTCAAAGAATTTACAAAGGATAGAGGGGCTTACACATAAAGACTTAGTATTAGGGCTTAAAGGGTTTCATTTTCTCTATTTCACCTATCCTCTCTTCCTTTCAAAAGGAAAGGGTACTACACTATATCTGTTCCACATTAAAACTTTCTACACAGCTCTCTTCTCCAGGATCCTGTTCCTTCCATTTTCTCCTCTACCAATCTTCAATCTCTGTCTTCTAGTCTTTTCCTTCACCTTACAACTGGCAGAAGCCACCATTCTTAAAAACAAACAAACAAATTCAATTCTAAGCATCTTCTAGTTATTTGGTTTATAACCCAGACTCTACTTACTGAGGTTTTTCTTTATAATTTTTGGGACTTCCCTTTCACTGCTCTAGTAAACCTATTTCTGGAGGTAAGTAATAGCCCAAGCACCAACACAGCACTTTGTTGTTGCTGCTCTCAGTCCTGTTTCACTTGACCTCTTTGAAGCCCAACACTGTTAGGCATCTCCTAGAAACTTAAGTGCTTTTTCTTCAGGATCCCCTCCTCTACTAGAAAAGCAGGCCCCTTTCAATTCTTCCACATCTGCTTTTCCCTGCTCATAGTGTAGCAAGGGTATACTGTACCACAAAACCCATCATTACCTGATCACTGCTGATTACCTGAGGATAAATAGTGTGCAGATAAATGGTTAAGGACAGACTCTTGAGAAAGAAGAAAAAGAAAAAAAGGCACTCTGAGTTGTACTGTTTGCTGATTTCCATGTTGTAACTACTCCAACAATGATGGATTTCATTCTAACAATATGGTATTGCTAGGTGTAGAGCTGAGATGGACACAACTGACTTTCATGAGCCAGCTCCAGCACAACTCTGTGAGGGGTGAAGAATGAGACCAATCAACTTATCTGTTTCACTTGAAAATTGAACTAAGAGTCTTAGAAAGAAGGGCAGAGGTCCCTGAGTTGGAAGACCATGAAGACCTCAGGGTTCTGATATACACTTAATACCTGACTCTTAGCAGGAGACTTATTTGAAGCATTTGTCAATTTCCATGGTGTAAATACTTCTGCCATGGCTGATTTCCCAATGTCAATGAGCAGAGGATTGGGGAAGAGAAAAATGGCTTTTCTGAGCTGGTATGAGCCACACGTTAGCACTCCACTGATGTAGGGTACTTGTACTGGGGCTACATACACTAATGAACACTAGGGATGGTCTATAGGGAAAAAAAAAAAAAAGGATGAAGCTCTGGCCATGTAGCACCCATGTAATCCCAGAAAGCACAAGAACAAAAAGGCCTTCATACTGATATTTCAAAGTCCCTATTCCTTGTGAGGCCTGGCCAGATCCATAAATTACTTTAAGAACTCTGTGCAGGGGCTGGGTTGTGGCTCAGTGGTAGAGCACTCGCCTAGAACGCATGAAGCACTGAGTTCAATCCTCAGCACCACATTAAAATAAATAAATAAATAAGAACTCTGTGCAACAACTGTCACTGCATTTAAAGTGGTTTGGGTGGACTTCTGCTTCTTACATCAAGAGATGGGCTAGGAATATCACTCAGTGATAGAGCACTTGCGTAGAAGCGTGGGGCCCTAGGTTCAATCCCCAGCTCTACTATCCCGCCCCCAACATCTTCCTGAAATACTTATCTTTTTTTTTTTTAAGAATTAAAAAAAAAAAAATACTTTCCAGTTGTCATTGGACCTTTATTCATTCATTTATAAGCAGTGCTGACAATAGAACCCAGTGCCTGACACATGCTAGGTAAGTGCTCTATCGCTTAACCACACAACCTCATCTTTCTTATTATTCCTGGCATCTTTGCTGGCTCTTCCTCATTCTTCCAATTGTGAATGGTTGTTTTCTACATCCTTGCCTCAGAGAGCTTACCTATTTCTATGGCTTTGCTTGTAATCTCTGAAAGAGACTTCTAAATAAGTACCATATCCTCTACTTTGCCAGAATTACCTTGTCTCAAATCTTCTGCTATCTTTTTAAGATAGGCATTACTGCTCTCATTTTATAGAAACTGAGGTCTAGAAAGACTGGATAACTGCTCTAAGACCATATAAACAGCAAGTAGCAGAGCTGAGATTTCGAATCCCTATCTGTCCAACTTCCAAGTCAGTGCTCTTAATCTCAACACTCCAATACTAGCCCCCCATTTCCATCTACTTGCCAGATCTCAACAATAATATATTCCTCTGATACTTTAAACTCAACATATTCAAGATAGGAATCATCCCTTGCTCCTTGCTGCATTTCATTCTGATTTTTCCCAATCTCTAAAGTCTTAACTTTAAGATTATCTCACATTTGTTCATGCATTTATCATTTAACATATCTTCCTTGTATGTTATAGGTACTGAGAATTAGTAATGAACAAAAATGAACAAATCTAATATGAAAAGACAGACACTAAATAAACAAACATACATCAGGGTTAATAAATGCTATGGAAACAAGTGAGTAGAGTGAGTGCACTACTACTTTAGAAAGTAGTCAGGGAAAGGATCTGTGATGAGGGGTCATTTGAGCAAAGACTTAACAGAAATAAGTAAGTTACATGAGTATCTTGGGGAAGAACATAGAGAACAAGTGTAGCACAAAGCTTTGGCCTGTTACATGACAAACCAAGGTTGCTAGGATTGCTAAAAATAAGATTTCCTCTCATGGAAGGAAATGTCAGGGCCATGTTAAAAAGCCATACCACTGAGGGCTTTATGGACTGGACTCTAGACTATGACTAAATTAGATGAGAAATCAACTGTTCCGAGCAATGGACTAAAAATGACATAACCTACATTTTAAAAGGATTACTTTGCTGTTTGAATAGATTAAGCTTCCAATAAGGAAGCTACTGCAAAAATCTAGGGAATGGAGTTGGGGCTGTGACACATGGGTGAGGTCCTGAGTTCGATCCTCAGCACCACATAAAAATAAATAAATAAATAAATAAAATAAAAATTAAATTCATTAAAAAAAATATCTAGGCAAGACGTGATGGTAGCTAAGACTGATAAGTAATGGTGAGGGTGGTTAAAAAGTAGTAGGGCTACAGATATACATTGAAATCCAAGTATGACTCTCTAATAGTGAGTCATCAAGTTCTGTTAGGTTTACTAGGTCTCATATATCCCATCTTGTATATCTGCTGCCTCCAAATAGGTGGCAGGTCTTTATCTCCCATACCTGTACCACCTTTAACGCAGCCTCCTAATTGATCTATTTCTTTATCCTCTCCTTCTTTTTCTTCCTGCATGTCATCCTCAAATTAATCTTCCTTAAACATTACTGTATCACATCCCATAGCATTCTAACTTCCCTTCTGCTCTGCTCTGACTTCTAATGCTATGAAATTCTTTAAAATAACATGTCAGGTTCTGTGCCTCTGAAAAGCCAAGATCCCTGCGAATTTTTTCCTTTCCTTTAACTCCTGCCACATTTTAATGACTGTACTGATTCTATGGCATGTACTATTATCAATAACAGTGTTTTAGAAGTCTCATAAACACCCCCTCCCATCCCACACTGGCCCAAGTGTGTGTTTTTATCTACAAAGAAAATTTTACATAGAAATCCCACCTTAACCTTTGTGTCTAGCACAATGTCCTATATATAGCAGCTAAAAGAATAAATGAATGTCTTTATGCTTTGAATTATAAATACAAAATAAAATGGCATGAATATTAACAGTCTCTTTATATTAAGATACAAAGAAAGATTTTTAACTGATGACATTAACATCTTTCTACGTAAAAAATTTAGCTTAGTCATATTTTTCTATAAAAATGTCAATCTAATTTTTCTAAACAGTGCCAGGGACTGAACTCAGGGACTCATGCATTCTAGGAAGGTGTTCTACCACTGATCTATGCCTCCAGCACCAGATTTTTATTGTGAATTAACACAATGTTTGAACAAACTAAGAACAAAGAGAAATATATATAGGCTTTTCAAAAAATATATATAATAAGTAGAAACACTGGATAAAATGAATTAGCAATTCTGATATAAACAAAATCTAAATCTTAATATGATTCAACTGAATTGATTGGCCAATTCATTTTTTTAATATTTTTTAGTTGTTGATGGACCTTTATTTTATTTGCTTATTTATATGTGGTGCTAGGAATTGAACCCATTGCCTCACCCATATGAGGCAAGAACTCTATCACTGAGCTACAACACCAGGCCCTAGCCAATTCATTTTTAAAAGTAAATAGTTGAATAAATATACCTTATTCAAATGCTGTGCTATGTAACCTCTTCCACAACCAACATCCAAAGCAAGGGTGAAATCTCTAAAATATAAGACACAGGAGTTATGTTTTATAATACAGTCCATAAAATAATTAAGAACCAATTTTTTCTTCAGTAGAAACATTTTATTGAATGCAATTCTTAGAAAATTATATGGGCTGTCTTTTCTGCCTTGCCTTGCAACTGTATCCACCAGAGAGCATACTGTATAGAAAAAGTCTATCTGATCCAGTCATTCATTCACAGGACCTCATGAAGAACCAGTTTTACCACAAGGTGGCTCCATGATGTGGATTAAAAGAACAGATTTAATGACAGTGTTTTAATTTAACAATACATCCAGATAAAGAATGAAGAGATTAAATGTAAATTAACAATGAAATACTATTGACTTAGTAATTATCCCATTTCTCAAATTTGTTGAGTATTAATATGCTAAATTAAATAAAAACATTTAATAATAGGTAACTTTTGCTAAAAATTTATCAGGCTCAAAGTATTAAAAGTTCTAGGTGTCCTGAGTTAAGTAGGTCAACATGGGTACTTTTAACTAATAAGGAGCAATCAACATTTTAATTCGGTCAGTTTGAATCTTAAGGCAAAAACAGTATCCTTCATACCATGTTGTACCCTTTAAAAAATATCATATCATACTATATCAGTATAGACATTTAATTATAAGCCATATGTTTAAGATAATTTATGACAAAAAGTTAAAACTTTATCTACTAGTAACATTTCTTCCCTAAAAAACTAGAAGAGTCCCTGTTCAATTTTTCTTAAAAATATATGTCAAAATTATAGAACACCAGTAGTAAGTTAAAGAACCTGTGGTGACAGTCAGTCATTTTCTGTATTTTTAACCTAATGCCCTATATCTTGATTATGAACATAGGCAATGTGGTATAGTTACATACACAGGTTTTAGAATTAGAAAGATGAAAGTTCAGATTTTGTGTCTGCAATTTACTAGCCCTGTCACCACTGATTTAACTTTGCTATATTTCACTTTCTTCATCTAAAAATGAAAACATTACAACTTTCCATCAGAGTTGGTGTGTCACATGAAATAGTACATTTAAAATATTAGGACAGTACAAACATACAACAAAAATTAGCTAAATTAGTTATATTACTGATTATATAAACTTATTAATAGAGTCTCAGATCCCACAAATAAAGACATTTAAGAGTTAAGTTTTTAAAAGTCAACAGAAGATCAATATTGAGAATATAAACCACTCTTTGTAAAAATAAAATATTAATGCAAGGATAGTTAGACAAGTATATTTAACAACTTAATTCCAAATACTTAATGTTTAAGACCTGCTATTAGGCATAATCACAGGTCTCTTCATAGACTTAACTGTGCTTTGTTCAGTCATGACATAAGTTTGTAAATTCAAATGGATGTAGAAAACTTAATGTTTCCTTTATTATATCACAAATGACCTATAATCCAGTCAAAATGATTACAGTAGTTTTTTGTTTTGTTTTGTTTTTCTTTTGGCTCTTTAAAATAATGGAACTAAAGAAATAAATGAAATGGGGGACCTATTTGAAACAACGAAGCATTTTTTTTTAACCTTAAAAATTAATTCATCCCAAGGCACTTACTTTGCAAAAATATATCTAAAATACAGTTGGAATTTGTGATTTTATAAAATTCCCTTTTTTATAGACAAATATAATAAATTCACCCAACCTTCGTCTACTTTAATGGATGGCTTTTAACCAAAAGTGCCTGTAGTCCCAGCTATTCAGAAGGCTAAGGCAGGAGGATCATTTGAGCCTAGGAGTTTGAAGCCAGCTTGGATAATACAGTGAGACCCAAATCAAAAGTAAAATAAATTAAAGTTGATTATAATTTAAAATAACCATCATTTACCTGGATATGTCATATATACGGTCTGCAATCCGATTTCCAACCTGAAAAATTACAAGAAGCAACGAAGTATATATGTCAAGTAGGTTTAACAGAGAAGTAACATTCTTTCCCCAGTATTCCATAATCAATAGGTTACTTATGTTTTAGCATGATGATAAGTAATTCCCTTTATCCTTTTCCTATTTTAACAAGAAAATTTCAAATCCTGAATAGGAACACAAAATATTCCAAGAAACAGGCAAATTATTCTTTGGAAGTTAATTTAATGAAATCGAGATGAAACTTTCTTAAGAATGTGTGTGTATGTGTGTTTACAGTTTTACATTCCATAAGATCACAAAAATGCATGGCTGGGGCTGTAGCTCAGTGGTAAAGTGCTTGCCTCACATGTATGAGGCACTGGGTTTGATCCTCAGTACCACATAAAAATAAATAAAGATACTGTGTGTTCATCTACAAATAAATAAATATTTTAAAAAAAGATCACAAAAATGAAAAGTAACAGGACACAAAAGGCAAATTAATGCCCAGATATATTAGCATGAGTACATAAAAGTGAAAAAATTAGTTAACTAAGATTTATTACAGAAAAGAGTAGACACAATGAAAACTAACAAATCTATGGAACTCTTAAATGAGTTAATAATTTTTTGAGAGATATTTGCAAATTAGAAAAAGTCAAATCTGGGGCTGGGGTTGTGGCTCAGCGGTAGAGCGCTTGCCTGGCATGCGCGAGGCCCTGGGTTCGATCCTCAGCACCACATAAAAATAAAGAAAGAAAAAGTCAAATCTGAATGAACCCCCCCCCCCCCATCCTCATTCCAATTTAAAACAGGTCATTTTACTGGGCTATCTTCATCTGGCAGGAATAAAGATGTAGGGGTCTAATATTCCCTACATTTTACTCCCTCATAAACATCCCAGAGTTGCAATTAGGACTTGAAAGTTCAGAACATGGGTGCATGTGCTTTGTTGACAGGAAGAGTGGCAAGGAAGGAGGTATAGCACAAATCTTTTCCCAGAGGAATTCACTTTGTAGATCATTCCTAATATCAGTGCATTTGTTTATTATAAAATAACTCTCATATCTCATATTATAAATCTGCACACTGACAAGGCTTCAAAATGTAATCCAGGTGCTTTTCTTGGAAGGAAATAGGGATTAGGAACACACATCTTTAAGTACATTATGTACATGCCACCATGAACTCTTCAGGAGGAAACCAGTAACTGGTAAAATCAGTATAGTGTTGCACTGTTCCTTACAAATTGAGAGAGATGAAATTTATTGACAGTTGACTTTTCTCTCTAATAAACTCTATCAATCTCTAAGCATTGTCTCATGTAAGGCTTCCTAAAAAGTGACACACTGTCAATCACCTGATCAAGCCAGTGACTGCACAGAGTTGTGTTCAAAGTAGGGGCCTGATTAACGTGTGGTGCATTAGCTTCAAAAAGCTCACTGAACTTGACTCCAATTTTGCTCTACCCCTGAAGGAATATCTTCTGATCCCTGAGTTCAGTGCCATTTCAGTATAAACTCAGTCCACAGTCTTCCTAGGCAGCAAGGGAAAGAGGTCCCTCAGACTAGAACAGACAAATCAGGAGATCTAAACTTAATTTTCCTAAAATATAAATAAGATCACATTACTCCACTGCTAAAACCACTTACGGGCCTTATGCTCCTCTAGGGCAGTGCTACAAAAAAATCATGAGTACCAAGCAAGTAATGTAAAAATTTTTAGTGGCCATGTTTTAAAAAAAAAAAGTAACAAGAAATAAGAGAAATTAGTATATTTTATTTTATTTAACCCAATATGTTATAAAAATCATACTAACGTACTCAAAAAAAATTGAGATAATTTATGTCCTTTTTTTGTATTCGGCCATTGAAATCAGGTGTTTATTTGACACTTATAAAACATCTCAATTGGACTAGCTGCATTTCCAAGTCTTAGTAGCCACCAATGGCCAGGAGTTCACCATACTGGATGGAACAGAAAGAGAATAAAATCCAAAGTCCCTAATAACGTGGGCCACCCTGACCTCTTTTCCCATTACCTCCGCCACTGGAACTTCATTGAAAGCTTCCATAAGGTCCTTTCGGACTCATGGGTTTCACAATAGTCTTTCCTTTTACCTCTGAGGCTCATCCCACCTTACCCCACTCCCCTGCCCCATCGCTGCAGGGGCAAGTAATTTGCCTAAGCCGCCGCGCCAGACCAACGCAGGCACTATACCACTTGTTTCCCTCACCTTACTTCTTTAACTGAAATTACATTTCTTGTTGTCTACGCCTGTCTCGCCTTTTCCCCTTAAAATGAAACCATGGCGGTAACTCAAGCAACATTTTGCTGAATGAATGAATGAAAAAGCACGTTAAAAAAATATCCAAGTCCAGCCTTTCTTTGGTGACAGTAGAGGCCGGGAAGAACACGCTGCGGGTCAAGGTCACATGACTAGATCCAGTCGATCCAGGCCCAACGAGAGTTCCCGGATCCGAACATCACAGGCTTCGGACTGTCGGCCCGCGGTGTCCCCCAAACCTACCTCCTCCCTCAGGTAGTCAAACTTCATTGGCTCGGGCTGCTGGGCCGCCCAGTTCTTCTGTTTTCTCTTCAAATTCCGGTCAAAGATATTCAGGGCTCCGGGCGAGGTATTACCAAGGGGAAACACACCGGAAGCGACTTCTCTGCCGCCAAGGTTCGCTGCTGGGACCCTTGCCACCGAAGGCCGTCGCCACAGGCGCCAGAGCCTAGCCTGTCTCAGCATCTTCAGCTGCGACGCAACTGGACAGCGTGTTTTGTCTTGCGCCTGCGCCGGTGCATAGAGTACTAAACGGAAAGAGGTGAATGTAGAAGTAGTTTGGCCCAGTTCGCGTGCCGTTACGGCGGAGCGTCACGCGGAGGATTGTGGGTCCCATGTGAGGCTTGTGGAGAGTTACGACACGGTGAGTGGGAATGGACTTGAGAAGAAGGGCTCGGGAGCGGCTGCACCAGTCTCTGACAGGATCCCCTTCGGATTTGTGAGGGGAGCTCCGCTTCTTCCTTCTCCGTCCTCGCTGTTCAGGCCTTCTCAGTCCTCTTCAAGGCTGCTTTTTGGGAACCTCAGTCCAGTAGGTTCCGCCTGAAGATTGGGAGATGGGAGGAGGCGTTGGTTCTGGGTCCAGTCTGGTGTACCTGCGTTAGAGGTGGGGTGGACTATCTGGATGAGGGCACGCATCCAGAGATGAGATCAAGTCGACTTCCGGTCTCTGAATATTTGATGTTTGTTGTATGCTTTTATTATACCTCTACTAGTTGGATGAGACGGTACCAACTTCGTAAGGCTGTTCAGAGGATTAAGTGCTATAATGTATCTAAAATTCATAAATGCATCAGCGAAACATTTATTTTTTTCTCGGGATATATAAAAAGGTTTTTTTTTTTTTTCAAGTTTAAGAAAAACCGTAGCTTTAGAACCGGCTTTCGTTTTTGAAAGAAAGCAGTACCTTACAATTTGATCAGTCCGTTTTTGCTCTTAACAATCAATGACTTCAGACGGTTTGCAAAACTCAAAACTGGGTAAGCCGAATCATCAGAGACTTTACAAGGGACCAATGCTAGTTCATTTTCTCTCTCTCTCTCATTCTCTCTCTCTCTCTCTCTCTCTCTCACACACACACACACACACACACACACTCTTAGAGTGTTTTGGGGGATCAGCTCATGTGGGCCATAGTCGCTTCTACACATAATTAAGTATAGAAAGAAGTGGTATCCACTAATTAAAGTGAGACTTTACCTGATTCTTGGAGGATGGTTGAATTTAAAGAGGGAACTTAGTAAGCTAACCTTGTAGTACTAAATGCTGTTGGGAGTAGCAGGAGGTAAAGAATAATAGAGAAAATGGGACCGTTTGAAGAAACAAGTGAGACCAATTAAGGCTGGGGAATCTTTTCATTACCTCAGCTTTCAGCCTATAATACATATAGATATACAGCTAAAAATATGGAAATTCTAAGTGAGTGCAATGGGCTAATAAACATTTGCCCTCTTCCATAAAACCTTGAGATTCTGCTTGGTTTGCCTTAAATTTGTTTCTTCAAATGATTTGTAATAGCTAAGAGGATATTTTTATGTTTTTGATTTTCTTGCATGACCCGGAATAATTTGGAGAGATTAAATAAGACTTTTTACTTTTATTTTATGTACATTTAACTTAGAATATGTTATGAATTAATGTTTTAAAAACATTTATATTAAGTATTTAAATATTATTTGATACTTAACATTAAACTAATATTTAATATTAAATAAGTATTTGATATTGATATTTAAATATTAAGTAATATCTAAATATTATTTACATTTCATTGATGTATGTAACATGTGTTTTATTTGTTTTTTAGTATTTGGTTTCTTCAAACATTTGTTCAGTGAGAGATTTTAAAATGTCATCCAAACAAGAAATAATGAGTGACCAGCGGTTTAGACGAGTTTCAAAGGATCCCAGATTTTGGGAAATGCCAGAAAAGGATCGAAAAGTCAAAATTGACAAGAGATTTCGAGCCATGTTTCATGACAAAAAGTTTAAATTGAACTATGCTGTTGATAAAAGAGGGCGCCCCATCAACCATAGTACTACAGAGGACTTGAAACGTTTCTATGACCTTTCAGATTCTGATTCCGACCTCTCTGATGAAGATAACAAAGCACTGAACCAAAAGAAAATGAAGAAAAAAACCCAGACCAAAAATGAAATAAAGTCCAAAAATTTGACTGAGAAGAAAAAAAAAGAAACTGAAAAAGTTAGTCAAAAGGATTCTGAAAATAAAAATGATGTAGATAATTCTGAAAGAATTCAGCAAAAGAAAAACATATGTAGATTTAAGAAGTTAGATTTAGAAATAAGTCCCAAAAAAGATAGCGAAGAATTTACACATAAAAGTACACAAGTGAAAAAAAACATTGAATGTAGTGCAGATTCTTTTCCCAAAGGAAAACTAAGGACAGTAGGCTCAAGCACCTCTGAAATTGGGAAATCTACCAAAATCATTTGTTCGAAGATAAAAAGAGAAAAACAATCAGGTTGGTTGGAAAGAATTAGGGATTCTTTGATGTTAATCATGTTTATTTTTATATTGATCTTTTAAAACAGTAAACAGTTATTTTCATGGTAAGTTGGGAATGTTTAAATGCTTATATGTAAATCTAAAACTATGAAAGAAAAAATAACAAGATTTATTTTTTATTTAGTGCTAGAAGGCAGATGTAGAAATTCCATTCTTAATGATTTTGATTTGTGTTGGGCATTAGTAAAGGCTATATGTGCTAACCAGATAAAGTGTTAATATGTAATCACTTCATAAGAGATGTGTCTGAAGGTAAGGAGAATTGTATATTCATGTATTAATTAATTACTTTAAATATTTGTGACTAATTTGTGGTAGCTAGAACATGGGGTGTGGTCCCCCATATTAAGGCTTTTGCTAGCTTATTTGATGCCTTCGAGCAAATTAGAAAAAGGTATACTCTGAACACATAGCTCTCCAGTGCTCACAGTTTGGTGGGGGATAACACTTTTGAGAGAAGCAACAGGTTGTTTTCCCCTGAACAAAGCCACTCTGCAGGGTACATGGTTTGATGAGTAAAGATGGCTTTGATTTCATCCCTTTCTCCTTTGTAGATGCCCATGTGCAGATAACAGCCCTCTAAACTCTGTGAAGTGGTCCTAGTCTAAAATAGCACTATCCAACAGAAGTGCATAATTTTTGAATTTTTAATAGCCATGTTAAAAAGTGAGAAGAAGGGGCTGGGTTTGTAGCTCAGTGGTAGAGTGCTTGTCGCTAATGTGTGAGGCACTGTGTTCCATTCTCAGCACCGCGTATAAATAAATAAAATAAAGGTTCATTGACAACTAAAAAATATTTTTAAAAAATTGAGAAGAAACAGATGAAGTTAATTTTAATAACATATTTAACCAGTTATATAAAAAATTTATTTCAGTTTGTAATCAATATTTTATAAATTAATGACATTTACATCCTATTTTTGCACTAATATCAAGTTGAATGAGCCGTATTTCAAGTGCAAAATTGCCATTCATGGCTCCTTGCCACTATATTGGACAGCATAAATCTAAAGTGGAAGAAAATCAGAACCAGAGAACAAAATAAAATAACAGTGCCATAAAAGATGTTTAGCAGAGAGCTATGGAAGTGCATAAGAAGGGGCTGCTCAAGGTGTGATAATCAGATAAAAAGTGCTAGAAGATGCACTGTTTTGATTGAGGTTTGGAAAGGATTTAAGTTTGAGGATCAAAGTGTTCTACATATAGAGAACTATTTGAGTAAAGTTGTGATTATTCATGTTGAAAAAGAGAAAAAACATTTGTGATTAGATAAAATCTTGAAGAGGTAAAAGAGTAATAGATATAGAAATGACTATTAGGAACTAGGTAAGAAAACACCTGGCATCTAGTTTGTATTTACATGTTAACTGTTTAATAAAATTTTGTGTTGCCTCTGACAGCAGGAAATTTTAAATATTGATGTTGCTCATAGTTGATGTTGTAACTGAAAATTGGTGGTACAGATGAGCCAGATTGGCTACAATTATAGTACCTAAGGAGGATAGGCATTAGGAAAAGACAGGAAGGTCTTGAGACAGGAATCACATTGGGAAAGTAGGAAGTATTAGGCAGTGGGCAGAATTCTAAATAGTAGAGATGAGGGTTTCTGGGATGGGGTCCCATTTCACTTGTAGCAAAACCAGACAGCAAACCTCATGCAAAATAGAAAAGAGATATGAATCTAATTACTGAAATTGAGTAAAATTGGACTGAGACCAGCAAGGTTGATGTGATGCTGAGTTTGTGAATTAAGGTAGTCTAGCATCCTTGAGGTTCCAGTTAGTTTAGGGCACTGGATTAATATAACATCATTTTAATCCTTTCAATTGGTTTTAACAGAATATTCTTAAAATTCTTTTCTCATTTAATTTTATCAATAACCTTGAGAAATGAAAGATATATCAAGAAGCCAAGTTAAAGTGATTTATGTAAGAAACACATGGAACTGGAACTATAATTCATGTCTTCTGACTCTTTTTACCTCACCATGTTGCTGGTGTTATTTATATTGTTTCCACAATCTGGAATTAAATGATTGAATATACAATCCTCTTTTATTCATTAATTAATCACCAAGTATCATTGCAGCAAGTACTACATGCAAGGGACTTTTAAAGGTCAATAAGGAAAAAAATAATATAAGGAGTTACAATTTCATATTTGTCATTATATAATGTTCACGAGGGGTTGGAGCTGTAGCTGAGTGGTAGAGAGCCTGCCTCAAATGTGTGAGGCACTGGGGTCAATTCCCAGCACCACATAAAAATAAATAAAGATAGTGTCCATCTACAACTGCAAAAATAAATAAAGTGTTCATGACCAGCACTTGTAGGCCTAAGAATTTATTTTAAGTAAATAATAGGAAGTATGTGCAAAGAATATGATTGCAGCATTATTTTTAAATTAAAAATGTTAACTTGAATCATTAAATGATTGATTAAAAAATTATAGTAATACAAACATCTATGATGTGTAAAGTTTTAAAAATAGACTGTTTAATATCACCAGCTACTTTGAGAAAAATTTTGAGGGTTATATACCAAAATAACCATTGGGTAATCTCTGAATGAGAAGCTACTGATCATCTTAATTTTCTTCATTAAGCCATATTTTCTTAATTTTTTTTTTGCAGTGTATATTCATATAATTAGGGAGAAAATGGTAAAACAGCTTTTTAAAAAGTAGTGTAATAAGTAGTAGTGTTTATAATAACTACTAGATCTGAAGAATAGGGACAGTCACTTATTTTGTAACCCCACTTTATCTAAAATGAAGCTTTGGGGCTTGGGTTATGGCTCAGTGGTAGGGCATTCTCCTAGCATGTATGAGGTCCTGGGTTCAATTCTCAGTACCACATGAAAATAAAGTCCATCAACAACTAAAAAAATTCTTTTAAATAAATAAAAATAAAATGAAGAATTTGTATGTTGTGGGCTCATGTAATTATGTATTATTTCAACATCTTTTGAAAACATAACCACTGCATCACGTCTGTGACATCAGGAGTATTTAGAATAAAGCTAACTTTTAAAAGTTAATTTAGTGAAAAATTTCAGTGATGTGCTTTAATTATAAAAATGGTATAATGACTGATGCTAGAGAAATATTATTAGATAATTATCTTATTTCTCAGTGTTGCTTAAAAGTGAATTATGCTGAACTCATAATGTCTTACTTTCACTTTTATGTTCTTCTGATGCCCTTACACAGAACTCATGATAATACCTTCTTTTTCAAATTGCTAGCCAGTTATTTTTATTACTGTGTACTTTGTGAAACCAGAAATCAAAGCCCATTTCCTTCCCTCCTAACAAAATGCCTTTCATTCAGGTAATCTTAAGTCAAATGATATCTGTGCAAAGTCTTCCTTTTTATAAATATTCTTTGCAGACAAACTTAAATGTCTCTGGGGCTTAAAACATGGACTCATAAATCAATAAAATTTTTCCTTTATTTATGAACCTATCAAGGATGGGAATTATGTTACATATCATCTCATTTCCCTTCACCTTTTTCAATGCTCTGTATATAGTAGATAATGAATAAATACTGTTAAGAGTGTAGGACTATGAGAAACCAAGTTTCAGTTTTTTTAAAAAAAATTTTTTAAAAACTTTTTTTTAAAAAATGTTGTTGTATTTTTTACACCTTTATTTTATTTATTTATATGTGGTGCTGAGGATCGAACCCAGTGCCTTACACATGCTAGGCAAGTGCTCTACCACTGAGCTATATAGCCCCAGCCCCAAGTCTTAAACTTTTAAATTTGCTTTTAATTCTCCAAGGTTTGAGTCTATGAGTAAGCAGAAATGTAAGCATCAACTTAAACATAATAAACTATGTAGGGTATGGGGAGACACACACACACGCACACACACACAGTAGTGATTGCTTATAGAAGTAAGAAACAAGCCTGAACGGGCTGGTTTTTTAGTCCTGAGGGCTAAAAAGGAATCCTAAACAAAACATCTTGATATATCAATGACTCTAAATAACAGTTAGTTACAAAGTTCAAAAGCAAAAAAGTTATCATTTTTCTCTTTATAGGTAATCTCATCGAAATCACAATTTCTGTTAACCACATATGAATGAGTCAATTTTATCTCACAACTCTGAGCTGTATCTCTTAATAACTAGCAGCCTTATTTATTGATGTTTTCTCTTGGAAAGGCACTTCAAATTTAATATATTCAAAACTGAATTCATATTCTCCCTTCACCAAAAAAAACCTAATTATTTTCCAGTTTTCTATTCATCTAGCTAGCTAGCTAGTTAGCTTCCTGGTTCTGTAAGCCAAGAAGCCAGAACTCATCTTTGACACTTCTGAAACTTCTGTTCCTTGTATCAAAAACCCCTGTCACTATCATTACTTTTACCTCCTTACAGACTCGGAAGTCTTCACTTCTCTACAATTCTACTGCCACCAATCTAATGCTATCTTCATTTCTTGTCTAGAGTATTGTACTGTCCTTCAGAAAGCTCCTTTCACATCTACTTTTTACTCTCTCCAGCCAGTTTTCTACATTAACAGTCAAGGTGACTTCAATATGCAAATCTGACAGTTTCCTTTTGAAAACATAGCAATGGTTTCCCATTTCTTTTAGGAAAAAGTCCATCCAACCTGCTCTGCATGGTTTTTGGATATTATGACTCCTATGTGAATCTTTAGTTCCATCTGTTTCTTAACTGATTGCTATCCACAATCCAGACAGGATTATTGACTTTTTCCAACTGGCAGATCTTTAGATGCTTTCTTTGCTGTTTATAACAAAATTCCTTTATCTATTAATCTAATTTGATTATTTATTTTTCAGATAGTAGCTTAATTATATCTCACTTAGAAACCACTATTATATGTTTTCAGAAAGCATGATATAACTTTCCTTTTTAGAATTTATCCAAGTTGTAATTTCTTTTGTTGTGTATATAGGTTTGATTGGTTTTATTTGATACCTGTTTATTGATCTTCTTCATTCAAAGTACAGTGAGGACATTAATTACTTCATTTTTGCCAGTGATTGTCTAAGATAGGCCTGCCATAAATATCAAAAGTCTATTTGCATGAGCTGGATATATTTTAAAATTTCTATTAAATAACTTAGGTAAGGCTGAATTTTTTCATAGAAGTTTTATTTTTACTGTATAAAATGTCACAATAACTTGGATTCAATTTAATTCGCTGTGTACTTTTCTCCTCCCTTAACATTTTGCAACAGTTCCATTCATAGTGGCAAGTGACACTGATGGTAAAATGTTTGACAAAGACACTCTGGAGGAAGATTCAGACAGTGTTAGTGAAATAGGAAGTGATGAGGAATCTGAAGATGAAATCACAGGTGGTGGTGGCTCTTCAGCTGATGATGATGGAAATGAAGATGATCAAAAGGAAGATGAAGATAGTGAAGAGGATACTGAAAGTGACAGTGGCCCTGATCTTGCAAGGGGTAAAGGAAATGTAGAAACTAGTTCTGAAGATGATGATGATTTGGCAGATTTATTTCCAGAAGAGCCTGGTTTTGAGCATGCTTGGAGAGAATTAGATAAAGATGCTCCTCGGGCTGATGAGGTAACATTTTGAATAAGATTATTTATGAATAACTTGTTACAATTAACTTGTATGAATAGTAAAATCAATATCATGAAACTAAATGAAAAGGAAACTGTCAGTGTACCTCAGTAGTAGAACACTTGCCTAACATGCATGAAACCCTGGGTTTGATCCCCAACATCACAAAAAATAAGTTGAAAAACCTTTTTTGGTAATAGTATTCTTTGTGTGTTTTGGAGTTTTTGTTTTGTTTTGTTTGTATTTTTGTGGTGCTGGGAGTCAAACCCAGAGCCTTATGCATGCTAGGCAAGTACTCTACTGCTAAGCCACTATTGCCCCCCTCCCCTAACCACGTAGTAATATTTTTCATGATTCTGATTTAAACTTCTTGATATGGATTATGTTTATATAAATTAGAAGATGTCTGTCCAAGCATATAAAGAAGAAATTCTACATAACTAATTAAAATTCACTTGAAATTTTTACAAAATACTTGTTTTAGCTAGTAATTTACCTTCTGTACCTACTGTACCTTAGGGAAATGTTATGGGGTCACATAAGGCCCCTCCCATGCATGGGTGACAGATAGTTTGACAAATTTAGAGTTTAAAAAAAAAATCATTTCATGTCCATGTTCTAATTTAAGAACTGAGAAGCAAGTAAGTAGGTTTTTTTTCTTTTTAGGTTTTACTATTGTTTAACTCACTGGAAGTTCTCTTTTACATGTTGAAACAGCTTAGATAACTACTGATAATTTCATAACTTGGGAAAAGAAAGCATATTTTTGAATTTTTATTTTTCAACCATTAAAAATAATATAAATTATATAATACTTAATTCTTTTCCTTTCTCAGATCACACATCGGTTAGCGGTTTGCAACATGGACTGGGATAGATTAAAGGCAAAAGATTTGCTGGCTCTATTCAATTCTTTTAAACCTAAAGGAGGTGTTATATTTTCTGTAAAGGTGAGAATTAATTTCATTTTAAAGTAAAACTTCTAGATATTTAAAGTTAGATTTGACTTTTTTTTTTCCTCCAGTGACTTAAAATGTTGTGGCTGTTTTTTCTTTTATAGAAAATAATTTATCTGGAAATTGTCCACTACAACTGGGCATGAAACTAATGTAAACAGGTTGAAGTGTTAGGAAGAGGTAAAATTTTCTTGATGGATTATATGATTGTTTACACTTTAAAAGCCAAATAAATTCAGGTTTGGTAAAGCAGTATGGTATAAGATAAATATTAAGAAATAATTTGCATTCCTCATTACTGACATTAACCAATTAAGGGAAGAAATTCAAATTGCATTGGCAACAAAGGTAAAGTTCTTGGGAATTATCTTAATAAGTACTTTAAGACCTATATGAAGTAAGCTAAAACATGATAAATATGGTAAGCCAGTGTAATGATTAAGTATCCAGACTTTGCTTCATGATAGACCTATGTCAAAGGTTCATTCTCATAAATGCTATGTGATCTTGGGTACTTAATTAATGCTCTATTCATTTAGCAAATGGATATAACAATAGTACTTTCTGTGGTGGTTATAAGGGTTAGGAGCTCACACTTAAGTCTTTAATACAGTTTCTGAAGTAGTTCACATTTATTTTTTTATTAGTTGCTCAAAACATTACAATGATCTTGACATATCATACATTTGATTCAAATGGGGTATGAATTCTTACTTCTTCACGTGTACAGATTGCAGGATCACATTGGTTATACAGCCACATTTATACATACAACCATACTAGTGTCTGTTGTATTCTACTACCCTTCCTATCCCCCCTTCCCCTCCCTTCCCCTCCCATCACCTCTCTCTACCCCATCTACTGTAACATTTATATTTATTTTTTATTTTTAAGACAAGGTCTCCCTAAATTGCATAGGACCTCACTAAGTTGCTAAGGCTGGCTTTGAACTTGCAATCCTCCTGCCTCAGCCTCCAGAGTTGCTAGGATTATAGGTGTATGCCAATGTGTCTATCTCTTATTTAAATATTTTTAAATGTCACTTCTATAGTTTTATTGTAGTTTCAATCAAATTCTCAGTTCAAGTTAAGAAAAGGATGCCAGTAGTCATCCAGAAGAATAAACAAGAATGGGGCTGAGATTGTCATTCTGCTTGAATACCTGTTGTTGAGATAAATGGACGAGTCATTGGATAAAAAACTTAGTTCATATCTTCACCTTACAATAACCCAAGCTAAACTCCAGCCTTAAGCAAATGGGAAAAAATTAAAAATCAAACCAAAGAAACAAGACAAAAAAGAATTATATTTTGCGAATTCTTGGGTTCTAGGAGGTGGGTAAATAGGAGTTTTTAGATCTACAAAAGAAAAAAAAATCAGATGTGACTACATATATGCATTCTATGTCAACCTATTATGGTAAAACTCAAAGTAGTAAGAAAAATTCAAATTATCTTGTTGGTCAATTGTGTATTTCAGACAGCTTAAAAAACATTAGGTAACTGTATATTAAGCTTGGCAATATCAAACAATGTAAATTAATATAATTATATTTCTTGACTCTGAAAGTAGCCAAGATTAAAAAAAAAATACCAGTGAAAATAAATTCTTTTTCTTATACCCAAACTATATTTAATTTATATGGTAAGAGTGTCAGCAGTTCTTTTCTTTAGTATTTGAAAGGTTTTTTATTTTATTATTATTGTTTTTTGTAGTTGTAGGTGGACAGAATGCCTTTATTTTATTTGTTTATTTTTATGTGGTGCTGAGGATCGAACCCAGTGCTTCACGCATGCTAGGCAAGTGCTCTACCACTGAGCGACAGTCCCAGCCCTTGAATAATTTTTTTAAAAGAACACATTGGATAAACAGTATGACAGAAATAAGTTGGATATTATAAAGTTGATTTTGTTATGTTTTATGTCTTTCTATTTTATTTAAACCGTTTAACCAGTCCATTTTCTTATGTTTTATTCAGAATTCCTTGAGCTTAGAACCTTATTTTGCATTTCTTAATTTTTCTGTTGAATCCTAGAGTCATCTTGCTCAAGGTGGTGTGTGGAAGAAATACTATTTTTTTTTTTTCAATTTTTGTTCAAGCCCCAGGTCTGTTACTTTTTAGCCAAGGTGATTTATTTAAAGGAAATTCCTTGGGATGCTTTACCTTCCTATAATGAGTTGGAAAGTGAATTGCTGTTTTCATTGAGTAAAGTTGTGACTCTGAAAGTTCTTGACCTTGACGGGTCTACATGTTGTATGGGAAGGAATGTGAAAATTACATCCATCTTATTTTTTGTGTTTAGATATATCCTTCAGAGTTTGGAAAAGAAAGGATGAAAGAAGAACAAGTTCAAGGACCAGTAGAGTTACTAAGTATTCCTGAAGATGCCCCTGAAAAAGACTGGTACTAAGTTGCTATAGAACATAAGCCTTATAAATTCATGTCATTATTTTAAAATTCTGGTTATTTTCATAGGACTAAAGTTTACATTTGAACCATATATGATTCAAACAGGTCTTATAAAACAGATTATAATCTGTCAGAAGTGGTACACTATTCAAACAACATTTTGTGCATATATTTATATATTCTTGGAAATATTGCAATTCTTTTTTTGGGGGGGTGGTACCAGGATTAAACTCAGAGGCACTCGGGCACTGAGCCACATCCCAGCCATATTTTGTCTTTTATATAGACCCAGGGTCTCACTGAGTTGCTTAGTGCCTCGCTGTTGCTGAGGGTAGCTTTGAACTCACAGTTCTCCTGCCTCAGCCTCCTAGGTGGTTGGGATTACAGGAGAGTGCCACTTAACCCAGTGAAATATTGCAATTCTTGAAAAACATTCCATGATTAAACTGAGTTAAAGTCTCTCCCACCCTCATGACTCTGAATTAGTAAGTTTTGCGTTTTTTCTGAGATGTTACTTTCTATATAAGTTGTACTGAAACTATTTACCTTTAAATTATTTAAGTTTTCTTACTTGAAGGGCTGGGATTGTGGCTCAGTGGTAGAGTAGAGTGCCCGCCTAGCATATGTGAGGCCCTGGGTTCCATCCTTAGCACCACATAAAAAATAAATAAATAAAATAAAGATATTGTGTACAATTACAACTAAAAAAATAATAATACTAAATAAATATTTTTTAAGAAGTTTTCTTACTTGAGATTAAATAGAAAAATTTAAAAATATACAGTGGGTAGTATAGAAAAAAATTAAGATAACTTTAAAAAGTCACTAGGTGGAGCTATATGTACACTTAATTAAAATGGTGATTAAATAGATTGGTGGGAAGAGAGGCATATGAAAACCTTCAAAGAACATGCTATTATATGAAATTAAACTTAAAGCTATTTAGACTTGAAGACATATGGATCTGGAGCAAACATTTTGCAAGATCAGGAATTTCTTTGTAATAGAGCTAATGCTTTCCAAGCATATTTTATAATGTGGTGGTTTGGTCCAGTGGATTTATTTGAAAAGAGTGTGTGTGGTAGCAGAAAGAACAAAATATGTATTCTAGAAATAAAATTAAGATTGTTAAGTATATGTAATTTCCACACTCCTTTTCTAGATAATAAATTTTTAAATTGAGCTTAAATATTTAATGTTCATAAAGGAGAAGTTATAAAGGAGAGATATTGATTGAAGGCTAGCTTGTAATTATTTTTCTTTTTTTTAATATTTATTTTAGTTGTAGTTGGACACAATATCTTTATTTTAATTATTTTATATGTGGTGCTGAGGATCAAACCCAGGGCCTCACACGTGCTAGGCAAGCACTCTACCGCTGAGCCATCACCCAACCTGTAATATATTTTTCTTAAAATAGTTATTTTTATTTTTTAAAGGCAGATAGATTTCTGTGTTTCTATATAAGTAAGTTTAATGATTTTTTTTTTCTCCCTTTAGGACCTCTAGAGAAAAATTAAGGGATTATCAGTTCAAACGACTGAAGTACTATTATGCAGTAGTAGATTGTGATTCTCCTGAAACTGCAAGTAAAATTTATGAGGATTGTGATGGCCTGGAATTTGAAAGTAGCTGTTCTTTCATAGATCTAAGGTAATTCAGTGTGTATCATACCAACAACATCTTACAGCACAGCATGATTATAAGAAGTAAAATACTTGAGCTGGTGGTACTTTTTGTTGTTTTTTGTTCTAGAAGAATTATTTGCTTTTTGTGGTTGAATTGTCATATAGAACCTCACCCCGAAGAAAGTGAAATCATTCCCACATTTATGCGCTTTTAAACACATTAAATGTCTGTTTTAAGATGGTGTATTTGTGTGATGATATATCTTTGCAATTCTTTTAGAGCTTGGGAGCAGATGAAATAACTCAAAAAAAAAAAAAAAAAAAAGCATTTAAGAAGGAGCAAAGGAAATTGCTTAATAGACTGTTATCTCTAGATCTGCACTGTCCAATGTAGTAGCCATTAGTCAAATCTGGTTATTTTAATTTGTTTAATATAAAAATTTAAAATTAAACTTGCTCAGGCAACTGGACTAATTTTGGACAGAGCAGATACCATCTGCCATCTTCACAGAAATATTCTGTTGGATAGAACTGCTGTAAATGCTGTTTCAGTAAATGAATGGTATTACATACTAAAGTGTTTGTCAAGAAAGGTACACTTTATTATATAAACCTAATAAATCTTAATTATCCGTTTACCCCCCCAAATAATTTTTAATAAAATGTATAGCACATGCTTTTTATATGTATGTGTAAACACTCACCTATATAAATTGTGAAACCTAAATATAATGGATTTCTTAGCTCTGTACATTTTTTCCCCATTCCTTAGCCTAAGCCTAAAAATTGTCAAATTACACCAGCTAATTTACTTTTAAAAGCTGCTTATTTGTGAAATGAAATTGTAGTATAATTTTGTTAAGGTTTTTGGTCTTGAATCAACCTTAAACATTTCCTTATTTTTAGTGATACCTAATGGGCATGATACTTTATATTTAGAACATTTACCATTAATAATTCTGTTTGATCTTCAAGAGTATCATAAAGCAAGCTACTGACTGCTATTAGTAGTCTGGTCTTTGTGAAACATGATGGATCCATGTGTGTTTGCACTTGTATTAACTGGCTCCTAAATATAAGGTTTCTATCTATATAAGTATTCACTCATTTATGAATTTTAGAAATTTTATACCTAGGTTATTTTTAACACTGTTTGCCTTTTCTGCATGGGTGTTCTGTAGAAACTTTAATATTGTTTATATGTATAAACTACAACTAATTAGTTGAGAATCTGAATGCTGCTTGTTTATCACTGAAACATATGTTTAAATAAATTTATTTATTTATTTTTGCTTCTTAGGTTTATACCAGATGGTATTACTTTTGATGATGAGCCCAAGGATGTAGCCTCAGAAGTGGATTTAACAGCATATAAACCAAAGTATTTCACATCTGCTGCAATGGGAACATCAACGGTATTTCTTAGCTTTTAAGAAGAGATTTGTGTATTATTTACTTACAGCATCTTGAAAAATGGAAAGTATCAACATTTCAATGCTCAAGTACAAATAGAAATGAGACATAAGTATGCTTATGTTATCTACTACATCTGTTTGAACCTGTTTTTGGATTCTAGTTATACCTTTAGGCCTGAGTCAATCACCTGCTAATATTTCTTTTCTTCTGTCTTTCCCACACTCTTAGTCAAACAGTTTCTTTGGGATTGGAATATAGCTCAGTGGTAGAGCACTTGCCTAGCATGGCCCTGGGTTTGATCTCTAGCACCACTTAAAAATACTCCCCCAAACAGCTAAATTTTTTAATAAGTAATATGTTAGCTATTAATAGCCTATTGAATAGGAGAAAGAAAGTAACAGATTTCCTCAAATGACAGTTAAGCAAAGCTAGTGAAAGTTTACAACAGGAGCACATTTTCTGCTGATAATGTCAAACCACCCCCTTTCACCCCCCAGTACTGGATATTAAACCCAGGGCCTCATACAGCCAAAGACTGTACCATCAAGCCTTTTAAAATATTACTTTGAGATAGGGTCATGCTACATTGTGCTGGCTGGCCTTAATCTTGGAGTCCTTCTGCCCAGCCACCAGAGTAACTGGGAGTATAGGCAGGTGCCACTGCACCTAGCATAATTGAAAATTAAAAAAAAAAAAAAAAAACAGAAGCAGAATAATTCAGGACTGTTAGTTGTCACATTAATACTTAATAAGAAACAGCCAAAGGATTTCTGTGTGTTGAAATAGTTTGTTGCTTAGTGGACTGATTTCTTCTGTTTACCTTACTCTAAACCTCTACCCACAGCTTTACTTTTCAGCAGCCACAATGGTTTCCCTTTGCCTTTCCTGTACTCTCCAAGAAGGGGCTAGTGGCAGAAGGAGGTCTATATCTGCCACCTGCAGTGGGAACTATATGGTATTGATTTAGTTACTGAGTATAGTAAAACCCTACTATAGTGTGGAAAGTAAAGTCTGAAAAATTCAGTCACATAAAATGTAAGGTCATGTTATTTTCAAAATGAAGTAGTGGCCTTAGCTAACCATCAAGTCTTGATTTTTTTTTAGTCCTTACTGTATCATTACCATTTATCTTAGTTCCAGCAATAGACTTAATTATCAGAGTAGGGATAATTCTGAATCTTTTTTTAAAAATTTTTATTTGTTCTAACTAGTTATACATGACAGTAGAATGCATTTTGACATATTGTACACAAATTGACCACAACTTCTCATTGCTCTGGCTGTACATGGTGCAGAGTCACTCCAGTGGTGTAATTATACATGTATATAGGGTAATAATGTCTTGTTTCATTCTACTGTCCTTCCCATCCCCACAGCCCCACCCCTCTGCTCACCTCCTCTGCACAAACCAAAGTCCCATCATTCATCCCTATCCCACCCGCTACGTCCCACCCCCACTATGGATCTACATCTGCTTATCAGGGAAAACATTCAGCTTTTGGTTTTCTCCATCAAACTTATTGTGCAACATTGATTTTTACTTCAAATAATGGACTATCCTGCCTGTAGCAGAGAAATAGGAAAGAAATTATATAAGTTCATTAAAACTAATTCCCTTGCCACAGGTAGAACACTGTTTATTAATCGTGTCATTCATATATTTGTTTTAGCATATCTTTACTTGTTTAACTTACAACTGTTAAACATCCAAAATAACAGTATTCTTATTTTTTAACAAGTGTGAGTTGTTGACATTTCCATATTTGTTTATTTTGTTTTCATTGGTAAAGGTGGAGATAACTTGGGATGAGACTGATCATGAAAGGATCACAACACTCAACAGAAAATTTAAAAAGGAAGAGCTTTTGGACATGGATTTTCAAGCCTATTTAGCTTCCTCTAGTGAAGATGAGGATGAGTTAGAGGAGGAGATACAAGGTACTTGCTGATCTTTTAGTAACTGTCATGGAAATATATCCTTAGCAGTAATTTAAAGGGGAGAGTCTTAAGCCATCTGCAAAGCATATTCATATTCATAGTATTAGATACGTCTTTAGATAGTGTTTGAAAAAAAATTTTTTAAGTGTTTTTTTTTTTAGCCTGAATTTCTTTAACCATAAGCATTTTATTTAAAACCCTAGCCTTACAAAGAGACCTGGCCTTTTAGACTTGTTGCGATTTGTATATTTATACAATCTCTCAATGAACTTGTAAAATGCTGTGTTAATCCTCCTTTTTAAACAAAGAGATTGGGGATTAATTGAATATATTTTACATAACATTTATTTCAATAAGTTTAGAACATTCACTTCTGAAATTAAGACTTGCAGACTTAACTTATTGAAGTCTGAAGGCAAAAATAAGCCAGGCATGGTGGTGCACAACTGTACTGTGAGCAACTTGAGAGGCTGACTAGGATTGCAAGTTCCAGGCCAGCCTCAGTGACTCAATGAAACCTTGTCTCAAAAAAAGAAAAAATTAAGAGGACTTGAGATATAGCTCAGTAGTAGAGCATCCTGGGTTTAATCCCTAGTACTTAAAAAAACAAATAAATAAATAAAGGCAATATTTCTTTAAACCTTTATTTTGTTTTTATTAATTTATTTATACCTAGTGTTGAGAGTCGAACCCAGTGCCTCACATGCTAGGCAAGAGTTCATCACTGAGCCACAATCCCAGCCTTCCAGAATAATGTAGTAATCTTTAAACAAGTTTGATATTATCATCATGTGTTGTAATGCTACTTATTTTTAAATACCACAGGTTGTAATATTGCCATTTTGTACTACCTTTAAGTTTCACCTCTTCCTGTGCTCTTTTTTTCTTTCTAAATCTGGGATCATTTTCATTCTTCTTGAATATGCCTTCAGAATTTCCTGTAGTGTGTGCTGGTGTCAAACTGTTGAGGTTAGTTTGTCTTTCAAAACAGCTTTATTTTGCTTTCATTTATAAAGAATTCCAAGTTGGCATTCCTTTCCACTGCCACATTGATAACTACATTCTGTTATCTTCTGTCTTGTTTTTAGAAATCAGCTACCTTTTTAGACTTTTTAAAAGTTTGTCTAGTCGCTTTTAATTTTTATTTATTTATTTCTCCAGTTTCACTATGATGTTTCTTAAAGCTGACTAATTTTTGTTTATTGAACTTGGGGTTTGTAGGGTTTCCTAAATCTATGATTGGGTATCTTTCATCAGTATTGGAAAATTCTCAGCCATTATGTTTTCAGGTGATTTTTCTCTTACCCTTTTGGTACTGTTAAATATGTATTAGAGCTTTTCACTATGTCTTCTCTATCTAGTAAATTTTGGGGGCTGGGGTTGCAGCTCAGTGCTAGAGTGTTTGCATGTGTGAGGCACTGGGTTCGATACTCAGCACCACATAAAAATAAATGAATAAATTTTTTACCTATTGTTTCCATTGCATTTTGGATTTTTTTTAACCAATTTACTGCTTGTCTTTTCAGCAGTGTTGAATCTGCTAATAGATCTATCCATTGAGTTCTTAAATATTTCAACTTCTGGAAGTCCTTTTCCCCTATTTTTCCTGTCAACAACATTATTTTTATAAGTTTTATACTCACTGCAGATAGCTTTAACATATTCTTTTATTTCTGTAAGTAATAAGCATGTTTTTATAGTCTGACAGTTTCAATATTTCATATATTTTACATTGGCTACTATTTTTTTAACAAGATATTTATCTTTATTTACTTGTGGGCCTTGTTATCTTTGTGTGCTGGTTTAATATCTGACATGAGGTTATCTTTCTTAAGAGAGTGAACTTTCATTTACTTTTCTCAGTCTAGGACCTTAAAACATTACTCCAAGTTTTAAGGCTTCTATGGATCAAGAAGTAGGAAATGCTTTCAGAGTAAACTGAGTCTTTAACACTGGGATCATCTCTCCAGTATTCCTTTCTTAATTTTGATGTGGTAATTCTTCACTAACTTGTCAGTTGGTTGAAACATTTCTTTCTTTTTTAAGTTTCTAGAGCTTTTTAAAAGATTTTAAAAATATTTCATCCAACTTTATGTTTTCAGTGAAAGGATTGATCTCAAGTACCTACTTTGCCTTATAGAAACAGAAAAATTCTCAGATTATTTTGATTCATTTAAGATTTTTCTTTTGATGATTGATATGGTTAATGGTTACTTTTAAATCATAAATGCTGTATGCTTTAAATAACCAAAGCCCCAAATAAATGTTTCCTGTATTAGATCTGTCTTTGAAAATTTTGATTGCTTGGTTGTAATTTCATGTCATATTTTGCTTGGTAACATATGCCAGATCCATTCACATATTCATTCTTTTTATCTAATAGAAGAATTCCCAACTATGAAAAATTATGAGTAAGAGGATTAGCGCTGATAGAAAGTGAAGAACCATAAATGTTAAACATGTAGATAAGTATTTTAAATTAGCAAAAATGAGTATCTTTTAACTTAATAATTTATAGTTTGCTTTTTGGTTTTCCTTTTGCATAATATATTATTTTTATAGACTATTGATAAATAAATGCAAAAATGCTTCTTTAGTTTTAACATGGAGCCATTAAGCCTTGACTTTCTTAGATCCTGTGATTGGTCTATTACTATTTCTTTTAGACTTTTGAATATAATGCTTCATTTTTAAAAGTTTTTCATAAAATACTAGTCTTGAATAGTATTCCATACATAGAATGGAAAAATCATGTTTAATCATTCTAGTTTATTTGTTGAGACATCATGTAATAAAACCACATAATTGCTTAAGTATTTAATAGTCTTTGAAAATATATAATTTGCAATGGTAGTTATGTTGGGCACAAAAGACTTCACATATTTTTAAGGCCTCAGTGGCTGTTGCTTATTTATTTTTTTGGCATTCTGAAGAACTAAGTGAACATTTTATTTCTTAGTGCTGTGCTATTTACAAATAACTTTTATGTCCTTTTCCCTGATAAATGTGGAGAGACATATATTTATTTATATTTTCTTTTTATTTGTATGTCTTTTAGACAGTTAGCACTTTTCTGAAAATTCTGGATAGTTTTTCTTATCTCAGCTCTAAAATACAGGGAAAATATAATATTCCATGAATATTTGTGAAGTTTGGATCCAAGTTTTTCAAGTAGGTTTCTTTGGTATGGGAAAACTGAGTTAAATTTTTAAATGACATGATTGACATTAAGATACATAATATTATGAATAAATAAAGATTAATTTGTCAGTACATTCTCGTTAAGAACTTGGGTTTTATGGGTTTCAAATCCTGACTTCACCACATAGTGAAATAACATATATTAAGTTTTCTAACTGTCTTCCCTATTTCTTTCTTTCTGTATCTGTGAAAGAAAGATCATAACAATACTGGGCTCATGGTTGGAAAGATTGAAATAATGTACATGAATTAATCAGTATACTACCTTGCCTTATATATTTTTATTTCTTAAAACTTTAAAGATTAATACCTGTTCATTTGAAATATACTACTTATTAAATTTTTTAAGGTGTGCCTTTTTCATCAGTATTTCAATTGAGAGTAAAATTACTTTTATCTTTAATTTATTTCCTCTGATAGCTACATTAGTATACTTGAATGCTTTCGAGTTACTAGATGCTCCTGATTATTGTTTATGAGAGTAGTTTACTCTTAAATTTTTTAAAAAAACTACTTATATAGTACTAAGACTTTCACAAAGTATTGTCCTTGAATTGGGGGGAAAACCAGACCTACATGAGTTATTCCACATTTTAGAGCTGGAAAAAATCAATTTAAAGTAAGCCATCAGAGTCTTACCACTAAAATTTCAACCTGGAAGGAGGTTGCTTCTAATTATGTTTTCAGAAGTAAGCTTTTAATAGAAAGAAATACATTGCCATTTTTTTAATGTGTTCCTGATGTTTTATCCATTGAATTACAGGATTCATGACAGAATTCCATCCAACATTATTATTGTGGCACCAACAGGAAAAAAATGAACTTCAGCTGTTTGAGTGAAAATGTGTGATAGGATGGAAAGAATGTCCTCTGCCATTTTTCCATTTTTTTATTCTTTTAGAGGGGAGGGAAAAAAAAATACACACACACACACACACACATATATAAAATTACTCAATTTTTCCTTATCACTTTTTTTTTAATACGTAAGGAGTATACTCACACTGATGTTTCACAGGTATCTACTTAGTAATGTCAAACGTTTTTGGTGAACAGTTTTAAAAGGAAGGGATTTCATTATTCTGCTTATAAATTTTCCTTTACTAGGGACATTTAGTCAATTCAGTATGTCTTGTATGTTTTGCATTAAAACCCAAGTTCTTAATTTATATTTTTGACTTGGAGAATTACAGTGGAAATGTAGAACAAACAAACTTCATGTATTAGTTTTCTTTGATATTTGTTGCCCATGAATTTTATATTGTTCCTTTGTATTCGAACTATTTTTATGAAAGTAGGAAATGGAATTGTGAATGTTTTTCCACACAGTGAAATTAATTGAATTAACTCCTAATTTATTTGTTTTTATCATTAGTAAATTAATTAACAAGATCCCTAGAGTAAGTGTGATTGCTTACAGTCAAATGGAAAGAAATTAGTGTTCTTAGGTTTGGATTTTATAACTTCTTTCATCTCTTTTCTTCAGCCTAAGAAGCTAAATCCATCTACCAAATTCAGTCCAAAATATTCAGAACATTTGATTAGAATATTTTTTAAGGTACTGGATGGCAAAGGACAGAAAGTCCGCTGTCTGCAGTTCTTATTAACTTGCAGCTTAAAAGGAAGAGAAGAAGTCTAAGGATGTTGTATAATTAGAGAATTATTTTAAAATATGATAAAAAAGGGCAGTTAACTTGTAAACTACTATAACACTGCTACCTTATATTGCAGCTGAGTTTTATTATACATAAGACCTAAGTCTTTCATTTAATTCATTTGCTTGTCAGAAGTTGAAGTCTGATTTCAATATTCTGTGCTTGCGAGGCTGGGATTGTAGCTCATTAGTAGAGCGCTTGCCTAGCATGTGTGAAACACTGAGTTCAATCCTCAGCACCACATAAAAATAAATAAGTAAAAATGAAGATATTGTGTCCATCTACAACTAAAAAGATAAAAAAAAAAAAACCTAAAAATATATTCTGTGTATGTCTGATAACATTGTTTTAGAAAATTGCTGGAGTAACTGTGAGATCTAAACACTGGAATTAGAAATGAATTGTTTCTGTGTATTAAATTATATTGATTTTTCTGTTAGGTGATGATAGAGTCAATGTGGAAGATGGAAAAACAAAGAAAACTCAGAAGGATGAAGAAGAACAAATTGCTAAATATAGACAGCTCTTACAAGTTATTCAAGAAAAAGAAAAGAAAGGCAAAGAAAATGATATGGAAATGGAGATTAAGTGGGTTCCAGGTAAAAATTAGATACTAAATGTGTTCTGGTTTTTCTTTATTTAGGGTTTTGAGTGCATTTTAGATAAAAAGGTAAAGAACTCAACTCTTCTTTGGAAATGCAAGTTTAGAAATCTTATTTTTCAGAACTGTTTTGGTGAGGAAATTAATGTGGCATTTATTACTTCAGGACTAGCATTTTAGACTCTTACAAACATACTCTTAATTAGTTTCTTTGATCTATTAACTATAAATTATTACTGCCCATTTATGAAAGTAGACTTTTCCTAGGCCTGACTCTTGTACTCTTAGAATATAGAAACTTGAATCTAGTTACAATGTGATCTGAAATTACTTCATATACTTCTTTTCAAAATATGTAATTATCAAGTGGTCTTTTCTCCCATAATCCCTCCTATCCTATTCATGAGGTTTCACTAACATATAACATGTATTATATATATAGTCTTTTATCACAATTTTCTATGTAAATAAAGAAATATGGTGTAGTAGAGTAGTACAACACTAGAATAATGCTAATTAAAATAATGTCAAAGCTAGGATAAACTGGAATTGTTCTATAGCACTCACATTATATTTTTTTCCAATAGTCTTGGGGCAATCATCATGTGCTTTTGCAACTGATACCATTTTTGCAGATTTCTGCTGTTTACATTCAGTTGTTCCCTCAGTATCCTTGGGGAATTGGTTCCAGGATCCCCCATTAATACCCATATCTACAGATGCTGAAGTCTCTTATAGAATAAAATGGTCTATTATTTGCAAGTAACCTACACAAATCCTCGTGCACACTTTAACCTTCAGATTACTTATAATACCTAATACAATGTAAATGCTCATAGTTGTCTTAACTGTATTGTTTAAGGAATAATGACAAGAAACAAAGTCTGTTCATGTTTAATACAGACACAGTTTTTTAAAGAAAATATTTTTGATCCAGAGTTGGTTGAATCCATGCATGCAGAATTCATGAATACAAATTTTTGCCCATGTTAATGAGAACTTTTGGTCTGTAGTTGTCTTGAAAAGTCCTTGCTATCAGGATAATGCTGACCTCATGAAGTAAAAATGGGAACTGTTCCCTCTTCTATTTAGTAGTACCTTTTTATCTGAACTTTTTCATTTGTGGATGTAATATTAATAAAATGAAAATGTAAAATGAATTATCATCTATAATTCCACTACTGGTATTCAACCACTGCTTAGACAGATTGCTGTTGAATTTACTATTTCTGTTTAGCCATATTTGTAATCTTTCACTACAATAGATATGTGGAATTGAAAAGAAAAATGACAGGTTGATTCTAAACCCACAAATATCAGTCCTTTCTTAAATCTCTTCACTTTCATCCCTAGCCAAGTAATTGGCTTGCTGCTTTTTTTTTTTTTGCCTTTTAATTTGAACGACTTGATTTTTTTGCACAGATGTTTTTTCTTTTTTCCCTTGCACTAGAACTACTTTTATGTATGTGAAGACTAGTAGAGAACAACCAGGCCACAGCGAGAAGCAGATGCTGGCAGTCAAGCTAACTTATAGTTAGTTATGTGACTTCCTCCCTCACATAGTAACTGCACATATGCTGTAGATCAACCTGTGGTTCTCTCACAAGCTGTTAAAACTACCAGTGTCAAAACCTCAAATGTTAAGTCTCACATGCCAAGTGTCTAGGATGTTATAAATAATCTATAGCTTTTCCATATCCTGAATTATTTTCTTAGGATAGCTTCCCAGAAATAGAAATAAAGGGCATGAATATTTTTTGTATCTTGAGGTTATTGCCAAATTTCTTTCCAAAAGTGATATACCAGCTTACAATGCCTTTAGCAATCAGCACGAGTGCCAGTGTCATGGAATTATCATCACTCTTGGGTGTATATATATTCTTTTTTCTTTTAATTGAGTGGAGAAAAATTAACTTTCTCAAATAGACAAGTGAACACCTCAATTTACAATAATGTTTTAAACATTCTACACTGTAATATTTTTGAAAGCCCCTGGATTACCTGAACCCTTATTATATACATGCATATGTGTACATGTGAGTATAAAAATATAAAGGGTCTTTTACATACTCTACATCATATGAGATCATTGAGCTAATCTTTCTGAACATTAGTTTACTCATTTGGAAAGTGGGACTAATAATTCCTTTCTTATTCAATTTAAGATATTTATAAGGCACCTTATAAATCTCAAAGTATGGTTTATGGCATTTGTGTGTTTTGGTGGATTTGTGTGTTTGATTTTCTGCTGTTATACTTTAGTAAACCACAAAGGGTCAGTATGAGATTATGTCATTCCTTGGTCCTTCTGTTGCTTGAGTCTCCAATATACTTAATTCTTCAGAAAAATAAGTACCTTTAATCATTGTTTGGTTTGATTTTTAAAAGAAATTTTAGTTCAAACTATTTAAACTTTTTCTTTTTACATTGGGTTATACAAACTTATAACAAGAGTTTAATTCCTGAAGTATAACTTATTAGGGGAGATAACAGGTTATTGGGTATAACAACTGAAACGAACTCCTCTCTTTATTGATGTATTTTCCTATGGAATTGTAATAATACCTTATTAATTAGAATTGTAAATTATAAAAATGTTAATTATAAGTTGTTAATTTGATGTATGCAAAGTAATATCTCCTATCTCCATGTGCTGCTAAAGTTATCCTTCTTGACTCACTTTAATTAGTGGATAAGGTTATGCATGTAATTAACATATTAGGTTTTCATCAATGCATTTGCCTCAGTGAGTTTGTGATATACCTATAGATGAAGTTTATATCAGTTTTATTTCTTACATAACCTTATCTGTATTAATAGTTCAATTAATATGCATGGCAATACTTTTTTTGTAGATAATGCAAACTGAATAATAATAATACCTATGGAATTTTATTTAGAACATGAACAAACAATGTGTTCCTAAAAAGGAGCTGGGGATATAGCTCAGTTGGTAGAGTGCTTGCCTCACATGCACAAGGCCCTGGGTTCAATCCCCAGCATCACAAAAAAAGGCCTCTTTTTTTTTTTTTTTTTTTTTTTAGCTGAGTCTAATTTAATAGACACTAATGAGAAAAGGATATCTGGTCTTTTATTCTACTCAACATTCTTCAGTGCCCCAGCTTTCATAGTTTAACCCATCAAATACTTACTGAGCACTAGTTATTATACAGGAAATTATTCTAGACATCTGTGTGAAAGACATACACAAACACCTGATCTCGTGGATCTTATATTCTGGTGAGGGGAGACAGATGATAAACAAACAAGAAAAACATTTGAGCAGAGACTTAAGAAAGTAGAGAATGAGCCATGCATAGGAAGACTGAAAGCAGAGAAAATAACATGAGTTGCTTTGAAACTATAGTTTATCTATTGTGTTTGAGGATTAGTAGAAATAACGTTGTAACTGGAGTGGAGAGGGTGGAGAAGCAAAAAATAGAGGGCAAAAGGGTATCTTGGAATCAGATTTGAAGGTCTTGTAGGCCATTAAAAGAGTATGAACCTCTCCTGTGAGATGAAGAACATTGTAGGTTTTGAGCTGAGGAGGAGGATATGACTTTTATTTTTAATGGGATCACTTTTGGCTGCTCTGGCTAATAGATTAAAGCCAGAAAACAAGAAAAAAAATGGGGAGTAGTTGCATTAATGGTGAAATAATGAAGATTATGATTAGAACATGTTTGCAAGAGAACATCAAAATTCTTTTTTTTCCCCAAATGTTAATTTGATGATTCCTATCAGATACCAACTAGACATTGTAAGGAATCAAATAAAAGTTCCAGGAAGAAGTCAGGGATGGAGACATAAATTTGGGAATCTTCATTGTATAAACCTCTGAAAGTGAAAGAACAGGGTAGTGAATACAGGTAGAAAAGAAAAGAGGCTCAAAAACAGATATTCATGCCCTCCAGCATTTAGAGGCAGAGGAAATGAGGAGGGACCATCCAAAGCATCTGAGAAGAAACTGGCAGAGCTATGCAGAAGGAAATTCAGGGTTGTGGGACATACAGTTAAGAAAATTTTAATGAGAATAGAGCTCAATAAAATAAAGACTAAGGATGACCATTGGATTTGGCAAAGTAATGATCATTGGTGATATCAATGGTTCTGGTGAAATGGTGAGGGATGAAAGTGACTAAATCAAGACTAGGAGTAGAAGAATTGGAGACAGAAAGTATAGGCAAGTCCTTATTCTAAAATATTTGATAGAAAGTTGCAAGCACCATGACACTTCATCTCAAAAAACACTTCACTGCATAACTTGTTAATACAAAGACATTCTTCTACAGCAAGTATAATGCCATTGTCATACCGGGGAATTTAATATCAATATAATAGTAAAGTTTTTTATTTCAATAATCTATAGTTCTTCCCTGATCCAATATCCAGTTGACTAATAGAATCCCACTATCTGGTATTGTCTGTTTGCTTACAATTCATTTAATAATTTTTGAAAGAGTCCTCTATAAATGAGATTATATATGTCCCATTGCTCCACATAAAGATATATAATGTTAGTTTGTCTTGTTATTTGTGCTATTAACTTTACTCACGGCAAGTGGCATCTGGCTGATTTCTCCATTGTAAGGGCACATTTTTTCCTTTGTAATTAGTAAGTAGTTTGGGGGAAATACTGTGTGAATATCTTGTCTTCCAGCATTTTACCTGGTGGTTTTAGTATTTATTGATAACCTATACTTGAGTATATTGTTGGTTGCAAAATACTAATTTTCTGTTTCTTTCATTCCTTCTATATTTGTTAATTAGCACTGTAAGTAGTAGAGATCCTTCTTCAACCATTTGCTAAGTTACTGTGTACTCATGGTTTGACAATTCTTGAATAGGTTCCTATAATGGATCACAGAAAAATGGATAAGAAACCAGAAAGGAAAGTGAAAGCAAGAAATAATTTTCTTTAAAATGGGAAAAGTAACTGCATGCTTTATGCCTCTGGGAATGAGTTAGAGAGAGAGAAAAAAAAAAAAAAGATAATTCAGAGAACTGTGTTCTAAAGTCAGTAACAAGAGTTGGTATATTTTTGTACAAGTGGAGAAAATAGCTTCTGGTAGATGTGCATACAGTTAGTTCATCCATTTTAACAAGAGAAAAAAGATGTTAAAGAGAGTGCAGGAAGTCAGACATGGTGGCACCTGCCAATAATCCCAGATGTTCTGGAGGCTGAGGCAGGAGGATCATAAGTATAGGGCCAGCCATGGAAATTTAGATCCTGTCTTCAATCAAAAAAATAAAAAGAGCTAGGAATGTAGCTCAATGTAGAGTGCCCCAGGTTTGGTACTGCAAAAAAAAAAAAGAGAGAGAATGCAGAAGGAAATGTATGTAAATAGGATTGCTAAGCAGTAATAAGAATGCCCTTGTCATTTAAAGAAGATGAGTTGTCATGATTGCATGTTTTTCTTTAGCTACATTTTTTTCTTTTTAGTTACATATAATATTAGGATTCATTTTGACATAATTATAAAAGCATGGAATATAATTTGCTCTAATTCAGTCCCCAGTACGTCCCCTTTCTGTCCCCTCCTCCCTCTCCCATTCTCTTCCCTCTACTCTATTGATCTTTCTGCTATTTACAGTTTTTTTTTTCCAGTTAATGTCTTATATTCATGGTGGTGAGATTCACAATTCATATATATACAAAGGAAAAGTTGAGTCAGATTCATTCCACTGTTTATCCCTTATCCCCTCCCTCCGCCCTGCCCCTCAGTCCCTTCACCTAGTTCACCAATCTTTCTTCTATTTTTAATGGACACCCTCTCCTCCCTTTTTTTTCTCTCTCCCCCCCCATCCCTCCCTCTCTGTCTCTCTTTTTACCCCTCTTAGTTTGGACTAGCTTCCACATTCAACCTTTGACTTTTGAGGTCTGGTCTTTAACTATATTTAATAGTATAGTACAGACATGGAGTAAGGAAAGTGTTAGATTAAACCAGACTAGTTTTGTCAACCAAGTATTACAAAGCTAGAGAGGGGCAAGGGGATTTAGAGTTACACACAAAGGACAATTGTAATGATGATCATGGTGTATTTTGGGTCATAAATGAAATGAAGTTATGTAGAAAGTGAAGGATAGTAAAAAGGTGAGAGAATTAATGGATTGTATTCCTGTATAAGACAGAAAAATTATTCGTCTTCAGGTACTAGAGAGAGTAAAATGGAAAAATTGGAACTGACTCTTGAAGAGTAGGGTGATTGAGATAGGATTATGGTGAGTTTGTAATCTGTGGTAATGACATGATCTAGTTACAATCCTTCAAGTGGGTTTCTGAGATAGGTTGGTGTATAGAACCAAATAAGAGAGGGGATCAGTGAATTGTGAGGTCCAGGGTATTGGAAAGATCATCTGTGTTGATATTGAAATCATCAAGGATAGTGACAGAAGTATTGGAGAAAGTGGTAGTGAGCCAGCAACTAAAAGCTTCAAGAAATGAGGGGTAGTAACTATAGTACTTAGAAACCTACAATAAAAACGTATAGTAGCTGGTATGCTCTGATAACATGATATTCAAAGTTGGGGCTTAAGGATTGGATCAGCTAGTAGACTAGAATTGGCATCGAGTAGCTTGGAGGCTAGACTTTGTCACAAGAGAGTTTGTCTCCTTAAAGGGACACAGCAGAGGTTGTGTCCTAAAAGGAGAAGAAGTTTTTGGTTAGACCTAAATTAATAGGCAAATGGATAAAAGGGGTTTTGTTAATGACTATTCAGGGCTGACTATGACTGCTAATGAGGAGGGGGATTCAGTCATATAGAAAGAATGGGAACTGGGAATGTTTACTACTGTTTTTTAGAAGAGATAATTTGAAAGTTGGAGACTTCTTATGGGACGGGCTTAAGTATGAAAAAAGGGCATACAAAGTTAGTTCTCATGGTCTTAAAGCTTTAATAATGGTGAGACTGTGAACATCATGAAGGGTATCTTGTCAAGAACTCCCAGAGTATTCTTGGGAAGGAGGTGGCTAATCCAGAGGGAAGGAAAGAAGGACTTCTCTCTTACCTACCAAAAGGAGTGAAAGAAGTGTTTCTTTCTTGATTCCCACTCCTTGTGGCACAGAGCAGGGGTGCAGCTCTTTTTTTATTCTACTTATTCTTTCTTCCACTTCACATTGTAATTGCATTTTCTGGTATGTGCTCCCTATCCTTTGTTTCTCCCTACCCCAAATATATATTTTTTTCTTCCATTGAGAAGTTTAAATACACAAGCATTAAGGACATGAATATATGGCTATTGTGTTATTCATTCTTTATTCAGAAATAAAATGTTTTGAATCAGTTGCACATTCCTTTTGTTAGGCAGCCCTGTTCCAAACATTTTCAGACATCTCAAAACCTGTTCACTATTTACTTTTGGCTATCTCTATTTCCATTTATTGCCAATGTATTCATTCTTTGAAATATATTTATTTACAAAAAAAATTTTTTTTGTTTTTAGTTAGAAGTTTAAAATAACCAGATGTTTAAATTTTTGAGTTGAGTTTAGAGGAGGACATTAAATGGAAAACCTGAACTTAAAAATAAGCTGAAAGAATTTGCAGTTTAAGTTGGGCACAGTGGCGCACGTCTGTAATCCCATTGGCTTGGGAGGCTGAGACAGAAGGATCGTAAGTTCACAGCCTCAGCAACTTAGCAAGACTCTAAGCAATGCAGCAAGACCCTATCTCTAAATAAAATACAGAATAGGGTTGGGGATGTGGCTCAGTGGTTGAGTGCCCCTGAATACAATCCCGGGTACCTCCCCGCCCCGCCCCCCCCCAAAAAAAAGAATTTGCAGTTTGCCTCCTATTTTTGTGATGTCACAATGCGCTGTTGTAACTTGCACAAAGTCTTACAGCTGGTAAGTGGCTAGAATTTTAAAACTTAAATGTGTGCTCCTTCCTTGAATCATCCAGTTAACAGGTTACCTATAAAGGCTTTGTAAGGTATAAGCTGAAACTTCATACTGTGCAAAAACATTTGAATCATGTGTGGAATGTGTAATAAAAATGAGAAGCAGCTAAAGTTATGTAAAAATGTTGCTAGCACATTTTCTCCATAGAGTTGCTGGGAAATTTCTCAGTGTTTCCTGAATTATTGTAAGATCTTTTTTTTTTTTTCCTCAGTAACATTAAGATTTAGATTTTTTTATTTGTTTGTTTGTTTTAAGTCTTCCAAGACTATTTAAAAACTAAGGGCATTTTTACATTAGTAGTTTCTCAAGATGCTAAAATTCTCATACCTTAAAAAGTTTCAGGTTAATTGGTCTCTCTATTCTTTTTGCCTCCATAGAATCCCAGTTAAATATATCCATCAATAAGGGACTCTACTTGCAAGTGTCTAGAATAAGTCTTTTAATGAAGTCCATTCTTCTTTACACATGTATCACACTAATTGTACTGTTTGCCTTGTGCCACTATTTCCAGACCATAGTACTTTTTAGAAAAATAAGTTGTGTTCTTTTGGAAGTCTGCTCAAAAAGAGAGAACTTATAACTTGCTGCATATATTATTTTCCCAGAGCCCACAGCTATGCTTTTTGAAGTTTTAAGTTCTTTAGTCTTTAAAGCAGGACTTTTGCCTATTCTATTTCTGGTTTTCCCACATCATCATCCTATCTATTTACCAACTGTCTGGCTAACAAATTGTCATTTTTCTTTGCACATGTTCCATATGTTATTTTGAGAGAATTCATTCAAACTACTTGCTTTCAACAGTTCCATTATTGCTGTCTTTTTCCTAAAATAGAAGATTCATATAACCCATAAATTTACTACCTTAACACATTCAGTTTTATACATTTTCTACAACTACTTGATTATATAAGGCCCCAGTTTTATATTTCACTTTTTTGTTTCATTTATCATATTTATTTTTATGTGTTTTAAAATAATTTCATGTTTGTCTCACATTCCATTGCATTTCTGGTTGATAAACTATAAATCACCCTCCTGGTGGTAAGGTTTTAGGCTCTTTATAATGTCTTGCTATTTTGGATAACATAATAACCTTTTACTGAATTTTCTTGAGAAAGAAATTCCTAAGAGTAGAACATCTTGTGTCTCTTATCATGTATTGCTTTTTGAAAGAGTTCTGTTAATTTGGGTGCTGGCTGAGGAACAAATTATTTTTTAGTTTTTGAAGACTCAGAAATGCTGATAAAATTATACATAAAGCTAAATCTAGTTTCTATGGTAGGTTCTTCAGATTTTGAAACCATGTAAAGGATTAGGCATAAGTATTTTTATATAGATGTTTGGTTTGATACAAAACTTAATCCTACTCTGGGAGCATATGCTGCATTCCTGCGCTCTCAAAGATTTGCCAGTCTTTTTCAGTGTTTTTTGGCTAGGCCCTTACAGACTGTTGTTCATTGATGATAGTGCAATAATAATTTTAAGCTTTGAGGTCGAAGGTGAAGCTGGTAAAAACTTCTGTAGCTTGAAATGTGCCTAGGACTGCTGATTTGCTGGTTTCTTGTGGGAGGAACCCTGTGTTATTTCTTATACATTTACAACATTGCCTTCCTTGCTTTAATCTTTGAGGGTGTGTGGAATAGCTCTCATTAAATGAGTTATCGAAAGACATATAATTAAGTCTACTCACTCAGCAACATGGAAAACTTTTATCTTTGAAGTTATTTGGCATGAACTTGAAAATTTGATCTTATATATGCCTAAAGATAAGTGCCACTAGTTTAACTTGGATGAGTTTCCTTTGGTATTTGGAATGATATGCTTTACGAGTAAATTGAAGCATGTACTTTGAAGGCATATGTGTTCCCAAGAATTGACTTGCATTGATTAGGGAAGTCTGTTTAAGACTTAACCAAACTTTTTTTGTGCATTGTCAGCTTCCATTGTCATAAAACATTTCATTTTAGGTTCCCATTGCTCATTTTTTTTCTGGGAATACAAGGAGATTAAAATGCCTTTCAAGTTATTTGGATGCATTATTTTAATTTAGAAGAATTATATTTTAAAATATACTTGAGTGAAGATAGAAGAAATTTGCACTTATTGGATGGCTGTGATATATCAGGAACTATTAGGTGTTTTATTTATTTAATTTTTTTCTTGGTAATTTTTAAAATTATTTCTTATATACATGACAATAGTGGAGTGCATTACATTCATAATTTTTATCCATTCACAGCAGTTTTTCGTAACTCTGTATATAAAGTATGTTCACGCCAAATTATGCCATTATATATGAGCTCTCTTTTTTTTATTACAATTTTTAATACACCTTTATACTGCAATTTATCATATCTGTTTGTATATAAGGTATGTCGACACCAAATTCACATCTTCATACATGAATTTTGTATAATAATGACCGTCTCCTTCTACTATCCTTGCTATTCCCCTTCTCCCTCCTTTTCCCTCCTACCCCTATTCCCTATCTAGAGGTAATTTTCCACCCATGCTCTCCCTCCCTATACCACTTTGAGTCACCCCCCTTATATCAGAGAAAACATTCGGCATTTGTTTTTTTGGGATTGGCTAATTCACTTAGCATAATCTTCACTTAGCATTGGAGAAGATTATGCTAAGTGAAGTTACTAAGTGTTTTAAAAACAATTTTATTTATTTATTTTTTTCTTGAAGGTCCTTGTTATAAAAATTTTTTTTTGTTTTAATTAGTTACACTTGACAGTACAATGATCTGGACATATCATACATTTGAATCAAATGGGGCATAATTTCTCATTCTGAGTGTACAGGTTGCAGAATCACATAGGTCATACAGTCACGTATATACATACAGCAATACTAGTGTCTATTTTATCCTGCTGTCCTTCCTATCCTCCCTTCCCCTCCCCTCCCCTCCCCTCCCATCATTTCTCTCTACCCAATCTAATGTGACACACTTCTTTTTTTTTTCCCCCTCACATCATCATACATGTAATCTGTATAACGATGAGGGTCTCCTTCCTTCTTCCATGCAATTCCCCTTCTCCCTCCCTTTCCCTCACACCTTTCTTCCCTACTTAGTGGCAATCTTCTTTTCATGCTCTTCCTCCCTATCCCATTTTGAGTCACCCCCCTTATATCAGAAAAGATATTCGGCCTTTGTTTTTTAGGGATTGGCTAACTTCAGTTAGCATAATCTGCTCTAATGCCATTCATTTTCCTGCAAATGCCATGATCTTGTTATTTTTTTTAATGCTGAGTAATATTCCATTGTGTATAAATGCCACATTTCGATAAATAAAAGTTAAAAGAATTCGTAGCTAGAAAACCAGCACTTCAAAGCATTTTGGGCAAAATACTAAATGAAGAGGAAATGAAAAACAACAATGAATATCAACAGTGGGAGGTAGCACAGTAAAGGGAAAAACTAATCAAGGAGGGAAAACAAATCAAGTTAAATAACAAAAATAAACAAACATGGCTGGAAGTATAAACCATATCTCAATAGTAACCCTAAATGTGAATGGCTTAAACTCACCAATCAAGACATAGGATAGTAGACTGGATTTAAAAAACAGATCCAACAATATGTAGCCTACAGGAGACTCATCTGATAGGAAAAGACATACACAAGCTGAAGGTGAAAGGTTCGGAAAAATCATACCACTCACATGGACCTCGGAAGCAAGAACAATTTTACATTAAATTCGTAAAAGTGGTTAATACCTTACTTTGCAGAAGAAAAAAATGGAGATACCTACTTGCTTAAGGTAAAAAGCTGGGAGCAAGAACTAGTTCAAATCTTCATCTATCTGGAGAACTCATTAAAAATATTTAAGGGATACTTCTCTGGGATGCTAATTAAATTTGGGGCCTAATCTCTTAGTTTAATGTTCTTGCCAGTCTGAATGTGGTTACCATTGTGTGCACAAAGATAAATAAGACCCTCAGAGAATCTTACTTGAGAATTTGGGGGATTTTTTTTAAAAAAAAAACAGTAATAATTTACCTGACACAACCCACTTTGTGCTATTAAAACCTCTTAAGTGTGAGAACGTTTTAGTTCACAACTAGGATCACATCTGACAATATCTGAGAAAGGCTTCTGATTAATAAGCTGTTCTGAAGGTTTAAAAAAAAAAGGCAAAGGGAAACTTTTAACATATTTACTGTTGGAGACTCAGACTTCTAGGCATGTATATTACTAGTTGGTATTTCAAGATTCTGATGTCTTTTTGGATCCATAGAATGTTTAATCTGTCATAGATTTCCTTAGTGGGTAATGTCACCAGATAATTCATCAAAATAGAAACAGTGCTTGCTTATAAAACAAGCCATGGAAATATTGAAGCCCTAAATTTTAATATTATTTTGATTCTGCATTAGTCTAACTTTTTTTATGTTGTATGTAGGAGATTGCCAACACAATATACTCAGTTAATTAAATATACAAAGTTGAAAGAGTAATCACCTTAAGTGATTACTTTGTTTCAAAGAGTTCCAACTATCTTACCATTAGTGGATGCCAAATTTGCCAAAATATTGATCCTTTAACCCTTAGTCCAGCCAGAGCCCCCAGACTATTTCCTTATCTGATTGCTTCTTAGTGTGCTATACAAACATTGTCATTTTATACATCTACCGTAATAGGAAAAAGGATGGGAAGACACTCCTTTTTAAGTAGTTATTTGGAAAGTCTTTTTTTTTTTTTTTTTTCCAGAAAGAAGTGCAGAAGTTCTTATCTGTAATTTTGCTTTCTGCAGTTTGACTTACTCATAGAGACCAAAAATATTAAATGGAAAATTCCAGAAATAAACAATTCCTAAGTTTTAAATTGCACATCATATTCTGAGTATTGTGATGAATTTTGTGCGATCTGGCACATGGCATATGTCATCCCTTTGTGTAGCATATCCACACTACATACACCACCAGTCCTTTAGTCATTTAGTAGCCAGATCAGTTACCAGATTTATTGTTTCAGTAACATACTGGTTGTAATATAAAGTTCAGTGCTATACAAGCTTCAGGCATGCACCAGGGTCTTGGAGTATTGTCCATGGATAAGGGGGAACCACTGTGGTCATAAAGTATGGGTAACATATATAAACTCATCTGCAGAAATGTGGAAGAACGTACTTAGACTGTAGCAAGAAAAACACTCTTGAATTTAGATGTAACTAGCTGTTATGAAGATTTTAAAATATTAGAATGCTAGAGAGAATTAAGAAATTTTTTCTTTTATAATAAAAAAAATTTTGAAATTGTTTTAGAAATGTCATTTTAACTGTACCCCAGCCTCAATATATCATATATTCATAGCTTCTGTGGTCAGAAACTTTCCCAGATAGAAAAATAATTACGTACCTGTGAATTTCAGGTCAATAACTTACAGATGAGTTTTTCAAATACAGTGTATAAAGTGAGACCTACTTATAATGAAATTTGAGATAGGATTGACAGTTTGATGTGATGATGGAAAAGGCCTAGAGGACTTGAAGTCAGAAAATCTGGGTTTAAATACTTATCATTTTGGTGAAGATTAAATCACAATAGGAAGGTGAAATCTAGTTTAGCACACAGTTTTCAAAATGTGTGCCAAAAAAGCATACATTCATTCATTACCTTTTTAATTTTTCAATTTTTATTTAGAAACAGTCATATACTTAAATGATAATATATGCATGTGTACATGTATCTGTATATGTGTGTGTGTGTGTGTGTGTGTGTGTAATTTGAAGAAAAATAATTCTGAAATTTCTGATATTCGCGTAGACATGACCAATTCTATAGTCCTATAGGTGATGCCCCAATTCCATCCCCCTACATTTTGTGTTAATCATTCCCTTCCTTTTCTACATATTTTACGACAGATGCATGTTTTGTTAATTCTGAACTTTATAAAAGCATCTTCTGTACTCTCATGTCATTTGTGCTTTGCCATTTAAACATTCTGGTTTGTTGTCTATGTATATTCTTGTATATGTGGTTTATTCATTTTCACCAATACATGGAATTCCATTTGTTGACTATCACAATGTTTCTAGTCTACTGCCAGTTATTATAGTTTATTGCTATTACTAACAATGCCTTTTAGAATATTATATTTGTTAATATTTTTCAGCTTGTCATATAGGTATATATTAGAATTTCTTGGATATATGTAGAATTTCTTGATTGTGGAGCATCCTCATAATTGTATTTACTAAGTCATGCCTAATTGTTTTCCCAAATGCTTGTACCATCTTTACTCTTATCAGTAATGTGAGTTCCCATAGCTCTTCATCCTTATCATTAATTAATATTGCCCAACTTTCTCAATTTTGCTAGTTAGACATATAATTAATGGTGTTTTATTATGGTTTAATTTGTATATTCTCAAATATTTATTGAGTTCCTATTATGTACCAGACTCCAGTCTCATTATTGGAGATATATTGCCAATTAAAATAAAGGGCCAGACCTTCATTGGGTACTACACTCTAGTGTGAATGGGTTGTGGGAGGAAACAAAAGGATTTACTAAACAAATTGAATAAGTAAAATATGTATTATCTCAAGTGGTGATCAAGGACTATGAAAACAAAAACATGAAGCCCAAAAGGGCAATAGAGAAGAGAGTTCAGGGTTAGGAATGGCTAACAGTTTAAACAGGATAGTCGGGGAACTCTTCACTGAGAAAGTAACATATGAACACAGACCTAATTGAAGTAAATAAATAAATGTGACCACCAGGAGTTATCCTGGGAAAGAATATTTCAGGCCAAAGAAGCAACAAATGTAAAGCATCCCCAGGATGAAACATTTTTGATATGTCCTGGAATAATGGGGAGACAAATATGGCTAAAGCAAAATGAGCCCTGGTATGGAGAATGGAAGATGAGGTCAGAGAGGTATTCAAATCGTGAAGGGTTTTATAGACCCCTAAATGATTTAGGCTTTTGACTCTTACATGAGATGGGAAATGGAAGTGACATGAAATCATGTCACTTTAGTATTTAAAAGAATTATTCAGGCATTTTATTAAACTACTAAATGAAGATGGTCATCACTTTGTGGTTTCTGTAAAATGACTTTATGTATTTTGGCTACTTTTATCGTTGTCTTATGTTTGTCTTCATGATACACAGGAGTTCTTTATATATTCTGAGCTGACATTTTATCAGTCATATATTTTGCAGATAATCTTTTGCTAGTTGGCGATTTTTCTTTTTTACTGTGTATAATGTCTTTTGAAGAATAGAAATGAATGATATGGGAAATTTGTTAAACTTATCCTTTTATTCTTAGGTTCACAATCCTTGGATTAAGACTCTTGCCATTGGCTCATTGTGGCCCTCTTTTATTTATTTATTCTAATAATAAATGAGCCCATCGCAAAAGGTAGAACTTTGCAATGATTTATAGAATTACCTCTGTTTGGTCCTCCCCCTTTTCTCCATTCCGAAGGTACCTGTTATCCACATTCACCATTCATTCCTTTGCTTTCCATTGTGTATAGTTTTTTAAATATTTAATTGAAATTTAAGGATTGAATATGTTCAAGATATATAGCATATGGATCTGATATATGTATTATTGTGTAATGATTCCCACAAGCTAATTAACACATCCATCACCATTCATGCTGTACATAAAATCCTCAGAACTTGTTCAACATAACTGAAAGTTTGTACTATTGGATCAACATGTCCTCATACCTACCACTCTCCTCTCTCAGCCCCTAGTTCTAGGTTTTAATTAGAGCAAGATGATGACATTGTTTGGAAACGTAATGCACTCCTGCTGCTGATGTACTGTGAATTCCATAGAATTTAGTGGTAGAGAGCTGGAGGGGCAAACAGGGACAATAGTGTAGATGTATAGTTAACCTTAAAGGAATTCAAACATGGATTGTTTTGGGAAAACTGATGATTAGAGGCTTTTTATGGTAGGAAAAATGAATAGGAATAAAAGATAAGAGATTATTTCTTGTGGAATTATTTCTGGAGTTAGATGGTGGTGAGGCTGAAAATGTTGAAGATTAGAGAGGGAAAAGTATCTTCTGTTGTGGATCCTCTGAGCCAGTCCCCCTGGTAATCTCTTTTTGGGTTGGGGCACATTTACTGAGTTCACAAGAGATGCAAGTGAGGAAGCCAGTGTGACATATGAACATACTATCTTTTTTTTTGTACCAGGGATTGAACCCAGGGGAACCACTGAGCCATATCCTCAGCTCCCCACTCCCCCACCCCCACCCCCCGCCTTTTTTTTTTTTTTTTTTTTGAGACAGGGTTTCATTAAGTTGCTTAGGGTCTCACTACATGGCTGAGGATGACCTTGAACTTGTGATCCTCCTGCCTCAGCCTTCTAAGTCACTGGGATTATAGGAATATACCACCACACCCAACTTGAATGGATTATCTTAATCCCCCAGTGTACACTTTTGAATCATGTCAAAAGAGGCGTGACCTTATTCAATAGTAGTCTTAGGTCCCTAACTCTTAAAATCTATTATCTTTGAGATTTTGAATTAAAGGACAGTTCACCTAAATCTTTTTGATTGATTGTTTGTTTTGTTTCTTTTGCTTGTCATTAGTTGGATACCCAGAATCCTGAATCCTGAATTTAGAATCTTTCAACATTCTGAAAACTTCTCCAGCATTTTCTCTTTAAGTATTGTATTTTCTTCATCTTATTTGTTTTCTGGAACTTCTGTTTGATATGTGTGGTATTTTCTCACTCTGTTTCTGAAAACTCATATTTTCCCTTTGAATCTATGTAGCATGCTGTGTAATGTCTTCAGTTTTCTCTTCATTAATTCTCTTTTTCTGCTGTCTAGTGTACTGTTGAACTTAGCCGTTGACTTTGTATCATTTCAGCTGTGTTTTTCCCCAAAACCTGATTCATGCTTTTCATGATATAATCTTTTAATTTCCTCTTGTGTTTTTTAAGTGCTGATTTTTTATTGTGTGTCTATAATTCCAAATTCATAGCCTTTATTGTTCTGCATTGTAGTTTTTTGTTTTTCCTTACTCTGGTTCCCAGTGAATTTTGATTGTATCTCTTTGTCTTGGATCTTTCTTGTAGGAATTTCAGGGGCTGGGTCAAAAGTGCTTCTTTTAGAGAATATTTGCCAGGTGCCTGAGGGCATTTCTCATCCAAAAACTATTCAAACTGAATTAGATTGAATATTTGGGACCCCAAATGAGTAGTGTGAATTCCAAACCCATGGATTTGTGGACTTGTGGTTATAAAATCTCTGGGAGGGAAATACATTTTTACTTCCCTTGAACTGCCTGAATTCAGATCCCAAACAGGCATCTATCCCATCTGAATTGTAGGGGGAAGAGGTACATCATTCACTGAGGGCAAACTTAAGGATCCTGGCACTAGTGGACTTTGATGCGACCTCCCACCATGATCATACTATAAACTTTGTCTGCTTCCTTGGCCAGTAGCCCATAACAATTCAAGATCCATACTAGACCATAGTGGAGTAATGTGTGGGTCCCCAATGAAAACTCCCTGCTTCTGAGTGAGTTTAGTAGTTGCATCTGAGCCTCTTGTTTTGAGTAGGGTCTAAGAAAATCCATTTGTTTCATTATGCCTTAGCCATTCGTTTAGAAGTTTTCAACCTTATTCATAAGCATGTGTGAAAATAACAGTAGAACAAGCAAGTAATTCTTCATTTCTCCTTGCCATAAATTAATGAGCAGAATGGATTCATCAGACCAATGAGGCCAGAATTTTAGTTTGTTAGTAGGAAAACTTAAATACATTGTTAAATTACAAACTGCTTGAAAGGCAAAGAAAACATACAGATAAGCTGCAGGCCAGTGCAGGAAAAAATAGCTACTTAATGAGACCCAAATGTTGTCTTGTATTTGAAGTCAACTTTTTAGGAATATTTGATTCTAAGAAGCAGGGAAAGTTTGATTTACAGAAAACTGAATATATTTATAAGTGGGACCCCCACCCCTACCAATAGGGATTAAATTGAGGGCCTCACACATGTTAGATAAGTACACTACCACTGAGCTATATCTTTAGTCAGGAAGGTATCATTTTAAAGGAAGAGTAAAAGGAGGTTTGGAAGAGGTTAGAGAAAAGATAAGCTCAAATTCAAGACAAATGCAAAACAGTTCCTACCCAATGAAATAGCTCTTAGACAGTCAACAACAAGAAGTATTAATATGTATATTTCCAGCAAGCACTTTGGGGATGTCTTCTGTGGATATTCATTGAATGTCTTGTGAGATAAAGAATTTACAGTTATATGGAAAGCAATTTCCAATCTGAACATCCTACCTGAAACAACTTCTTGTCCTCATTTTAGCTGTTTGTGTTGTTTCCATATAGTAGATATAAAGTATTCTTATGACAGTAAGTACAACCAAAGAGCATTTGTTGGCTGTAGCTGAGTGGTGATTTTTGTTGTTTATTATTATTGCTCCTAAGGTTAGTTTTTATTTTACTTTAAAATTTTACCTCTCAGCCTATATGTGCTATATGACACAGCCTTCCTCTAGACATTAGGGTTGCTTTCTTTTTATGTCTTCTAATATTTTTATTATATTCTTTTCTATAAATATGGATATGTTGTGTTTATTTTTTATTTATATATGACAGCAGAATGCATTACAACTCTTATTACACATATAGAGCACAATTTTTCATATTTCTAGTTGATACAAAGTATATTCATACCAATTTGTGTCTTCATACATGTACTTTGGATAATAATGATCATCACATTCCACCATCATTTCTAACCCCATGCTCCTTCCTTTCTCCACCAACCCCTCTGCCCTATCTAGAATTTGTCTATTCCTCCCATGCTCCTGCTCCCTATCGGTACCACTATGAATCAGCCTCCTTATATCAAAGAAAACATTCAGCATTTCGTTATTTGGGATTGGCTAACTCCACTTAGCATCATCTTCTCTAACGCTATGCATTTACCTGCAAATGCCATGATTTTATTCTCTTTTATCACTGAGTAGTATTCCATTGTGTATATATGCCGCTTTTTTTTATCCATTCATTTATTGAAGGCATCAAGGTTGGTTCCACAGTTTAGCTATTGTGAATTGTGCTGCTATAGACATTGAAGTGGCTGTGTCCCTGTAGTATGTTGATTTTAAGTCCTTTGGGACTTAAATCCCAAGGAGTGGGATAGCTGGGTCAAATGGTTCCATTTCCAGTTTTCCAAGGAATCTCCATACTGCTTTCCATATTGGCTGCACCAGTTTGCAGTCCCACCAGCAATGTATGAGTATGCCTTTTCCCCTACATCCACGCCAACACTTACTGTTTTTTGTATTCTTAATAGCTGCCATTCTGACTGGAGTGAGATTCTGAAATCTTAGAGCAGTTTTGATTTGCATTTCTCTGATTGCTAGCGATGATGAACATTTTTTCATATATTTGTTGATTGATTGTATATCATCTTCTGAGAACTGTCTGTTCAGTTCCTTGGCCCATTTATTGATTGGGCTGTTTGTTTCTTTTGGTGCTTAGTTTTTTGAGTTATTTATATACCCTAGAGATTAGTGCTCTGTCTGTTGTGCGAAAGGTAAAAATTTGCTCCCAAGATGTAGGCTGTCTATTCACCTCACAGATTGTTTCTTTTGCTGAGAAGCTTTTTAGTTTGAATAGTTTTAATCCATCCCATTTATTGATTCTTGATATTAATTCTTGTGCTGTAGGAGTCTTATTAAGGAAGTAGGGGCCTAATCTGACATGATGGAGATTTGGGCCTGTTTTTTCTTCTAATGGATGCAAAGACTTTGGTTTTATTCCTAGTCTCTTGAATTTGGTTTTCCAATTTGTTCTTCTTGTTCAGAAAATTTTCTGATATTATTTCATTGATAGATTGTTCTTTTTTTTTTTTTTCTTTTGGAACTCTATGCCTTCCTTTGTCCCAATAACTCTTAAAATTGATCTTTTTATGCTATCCCATATTTCTTGAATATTCTGCTCATGGTTTCTTACCATTTTCTCTCTGTGGTCTACATTCTTTTCAAGATTATATATTTTGTCTTCTTTGAGGTCCTGTCTTCGAAGTGGTCTAATCTGTTGGTGATGCTTTCAATGGTACTTTTAATTTGGCTTATTGTTTCTTTCATTTCAAGGATTTCTGTTTGGTTTTTCTTTATAACCTCTATGTCCCCACTGAAGTAATCTTTTGCCTCCTGTATTTGTTTATGTAACTCTTTTTTTGAAATATTTTGCTGCCTATATTTGCTTTCTTACATCATGGTTTAATTCACAGAACATTTTAATTATGTACATCCTGAACTCCTCCTCTGTAATTTCATCTGCTGTACTGGCTATGGATTCTAATAATGTGGTATCTTGATTTGTTTGGGGTACTTTCTTCCCTTGTCTTTTCATGTTAATTGTGTGTCTTCCCTTCTAGTTCTGTGGATCCAAGATATTGCCGTGTTTACCCTGTTGTAGGCTTATAGTGCCCCTGTAGGATTCCAATACCTTCCTTTAAAGGTTATTGACAATGTTTACAGATCCCAGTATAAACAGTATACCACCTAAAAACAAATAGTTGCTAATAGACATTTACATTTGGTCACAATGTTCAGAAATGATGAATTCTATTATTATCTACAATATACAGTAGGTTTGTAAATGGGTTTACAGTTTCTGATGGTGGATAAAGAACTGGAGGTGAGGTGTAGAAAGATATGCTGAGGAGGTTGGAGGTGAGGATAAAAGTTATTATATCTTAGTAAGTGTGAAATAGAAATCTAAAGAAGTAGGTTAGTAGCAGGAGAATAGAGAGTAAGTAATTTTGGGTAGACAAGTAAGAGGGAAGACAGTAGAGTACATAAAACAAATACATATTAAGAAAAATAAAAAATGTCAAAATAGTAAAAATTGGAGAATGAAGAGAAAAAACAAAAAAATATATATAGCACAACTGGAATATACTATTCAGTTGTCTCAAACTTCAATATCCTAATTCGTGCCAAGTACTTGGTTTCATGTATGTTGGGGATGTGAGGGCAGGAGTATAGAGAGGGAGAAGAAAGAAAAAAAGAAAGAAAATATCTCAAAGGAAGAAACAAGGATTGTTTAGTTGGAGATCAGTATCTTTCTTGCTTTCCTTCTCATCCAATAGGTGGAGATATGTGTTGTTAGCTGGCATCTCCCCCTCAAGATGGTGAAGGTAACTAGGAAGGTTTGGTTGTTCCTGGGTAGAGGGCAACTGGAAGTGGTGTGTGGCACCCACCAGTCCCTGAAAAGAGATAGCACCTCAGGGGTCTCTTTTTGGGCCTGTTCCTGTGCTATGAGCACCTGGTCTTAATCTCCTTATCTCACCTGAAGACCTCCTGCTTCCTGGTCTCTGTTAGTCTCTAAACTGTATCACTCTCACTCTCTCCCTTACTGCTTCCTAATAAGGACATTTCTCTCTGGGTCTCTTGTGTGTGGTGCTTTGGGCACACTGTGCACCTGCCCTGAGAGCTGTCTTTGTTGGACAGTCACTGTGCCAGTTAGCGGCTGATGGGGAGAAGCAGGTGCTAGAAACTGGGTACCTTCCAGCCATAGTTCCAAATTGGGAGTTGCCCCCACTAAAGATGGTGATGAAGGTGACCCAAGATGGAGGCATTTGCTTTCAACGATGGGGTGTTGGGTCAGGTGAGGGGAGTTGGACAATGGCGTTGGATGATGAGTTCAGAGACTGGATCTGTGGCATGCAGTGTTTGGCTGTGGCTGTCTTCAGAGCCTGTGTGTAGTTCCCCAGTACAGGTGGGCTACGGTCATAGGGGATTATCTTCGTTGCTGCAGAGTCCCAAAATGGAGACAACCAGGGTAGTCCCGCATAGGTTGATGGGTGTCCATACAGGAGTGGAGATCCTGTGCTTGGGTAGCTACCAGGTGTCCTATGTGGGAGCTGCATCTGGGATTTCTGCTGGGGTGGGTGGTTGAAAGTTTTGTGTGGGTGCTGATTCCAGTAGTCTCACTTGGGTACCCGCTAGTCCTGCATGGGCAAGTAACTGGGAGACCTACTTTGACGCTGAGATCTGGAGCCCTGCGTGGGCACAGTGGCTGTGATTCCTATGTGTAAGCAGGAATATCACTTGCAGAAAAGCAGTATTCTCACTTGAGTCTCAGATCACGGAGCCACACAGAATGCTGCCTTGAGAGGGATGACCGGCCATCTTGGATCTCATCCTATGTGGTGAATTATTTTTATTGATTTCTGTATGTTGAACTCACCTTTCATTCCTGGGATGAAATACACTTGATCATAGTGCAGTATCTTTTTAATGTGCTTATATGCAGTTTACCGATGTAAGAATTTTTTCTAAAAAGAACAACAACAAAAGTTTCTAGGAAAAAAAAAAAAGAATTTTTATATATAAATTCATCAAGGATACTGGTCTGAAGTTTTCTTTCCTTGATGTGTCTTTGTCTGGTTTTGGTATCAGGATTATACTAGGTTCGTAGAATAAGTTTGGCAGTGTTTCCTCCTCTTCTATTTCATGGAATCATTTGAGGAGAATTGGTTTTAGTTCTTTAAAGGTCTGGTAGAACTCAGATGAGAATCCCATCTAATCCTGGGCTTTTCTTTGTTGAAAGGCTTTTGATGGCTGCTTCAATTTCATTACTTGAAATTGATTGAAGTTTTCTATATCCTTCTGGTTCAATTTGGGTAGGTCCTATGTCTCTAGGAATTTGTCCATATCTTCTAGATGTTCTAGCTTATTGGAGTATAAATTTTCAAAATAGTTACTAATGATTCTTGGGATTTCAGTAGTGTCTGTGGTAATATGTCCTTTTTCATCTTGGATTTTGAAAATTTGAGTTTTTTCCCTTTTTCTTAGTCTTGCTAAGGGTTTATCAGTTTTGTTTATCCATTCAAAAAACCAACTCTGTTTCATAGATCATTTTTTTAAATCTCAATTTCAGCTCTGATTTTAATTACTTCCTATTTTCTACTTATTTTGATATTGGTTATTTTTTTTTCTTTTTCTAGGAACTTGAGATGTAATGTTAGATTATTTATTTGGTATCTTTCTATTCTTTTACTATATGAGCTTTCCTTAGACCTGCCTTCATACTCTCCCAGATATTTTGATATATTGTATCACTATTCTCATTTACTTCTAAGATTTTTTTTTTATTTCTCCCCTGATGTTTTCTGCTATTCAGGAGTGTACTATTTAATCTCCAGGTGTTAATGTGCTTTGTGTTTTTATCTTATCATTGATTTCTAATTTCATTCCATTATGATCTGACAGAATGCAAGTTATATTATCTCTATTTTTTTTGCATTTGCTAAGATTTGCTTTGTGACCTAAAATATGGTCTGTTTTAGAAAATGTTCCATGTACTTCTGAGAAGAAAGTGAATTTAGTCTTTGACAGATGAAATATCCCGTAGATGTCTGTTAGGTTCATATTAATTGTATTTTTAGTTCTGTAGAATCTTTGCTTAGTTTTTATCATCTAGTGGTGAGAGAGGCTTGTTAAAGTCACCAGTATTATTGTATGGTGGTCTCTTTGATTTTTTTTTTTTTTGTGGGGAGAATACTGGGGTTTAAACTCAGGGGCACTCAACTGCTGAGCCACATCCTCTAGCCCTATTTTGTATTTTAGTTAGAGACAAGGTCTCACTGAGTTGCTTAGCGCCTCACCAGTACTGAGGTTGGCTTTGAACTCAAGATCCTCTTGCATCAGCCTCCTGAGCTGCTGGTATTACAGGTGTGAGCCACCGTCCCTGGCTAGTCTCTTTGATTCTTAATATTGAGAATAATTTTATGTACGTAGATACTCCATCGTTAGGGCATAATTATTTACAATTGTTATAGGTTGTTGATGTATAATTTCCTTAAGCATTATGAAGTGACCTTCTTTGTCTCTTCTAATTAATCTTGGCTTGAAGTCACTTACCTGATATGAGAATAGCTATCCCTGCTTGTTCCTGTGACCCATGTGAATGGTATGTTTTTTCCCATCCTTTCTTCTTCAGTCTGTGGATGTCTTTGCCTATGAAGTGAGTCTCTTGCAGACAGCATATTGTTGCGTCTTGTGTTTTAATCCAATCTGCCAGACTATGTTTTGTGGTTGAGAAATTTAGACTGTTATATTCAGTGTTGTTATTGAGATTATTTTAATTTCTACCACTCTAATTTACTTCTTAATTTTAAATTGAACTTGATTCTCCTTTAATTGACTATTCTTCTAGTGTAATTCCTCCTTATGCTAGTTTTCATTTTTATTTTTCATTTCTTCATGAAGTATTTCATGAGTTTGTTTTGTAGTGCAGTCATTCTAGTTATTAATTCTTTTAGCTTTTGTTTATCATGGAAGTTTTATTTCATTATCAATTTGAAGCTTAATTTTGTTGGGTATAGTGTTCTTGGGTGGAATCCATTTTCTTTCAGAGTTTGGTATATATTATTCTAAGACCTCCTAGCTTTTAGGGTCTGTGTTAAGAAAGCAGTTGAAATCTGGATTGGCTTACAAGTTGTTTTTCTCTTGCAGCTTCAGAGTTGTGTCTTTATTCTATAGGTTAGGCATTTTCATTATAATGTGTCTTAGAGTGGTTCTATTATAATTTTGTGTGTTTGAAGTCGTATTTGCCTCTTGTATTTGAATTTCCATCTCATTCTTAAGATTTGGAAATTTTTCTGATATTATTTTATTGAAAAGATTGTGCATTCCTTTAGGTTATATTTCAGAGCCTTCCTCTATCCCAATGAATCTTAAATTTGGCCCTTTAATATTATCCCAGATTTCTTGAATATTGTGTTCATGGTCTCTTAGAAATAAAGTCTTTGTGGTTGACTTTATTTTCAAGATTATATGCTTTGTTTTCAAGGCCTGAAAATCTATCTTCAAAGTCATCTAATCTATTGGTGGTGCTTTCCATTGAATTTCTAATTTGGTTTCTTGAGTCTTTCATTTCCAGGATTTCTGTTTCATTCTTTTTCAGAAATGCTATCTCCTTATTAAAGTGATTTTTCACTTCCTGCATTTTCTAATTTCACTCCTTTCTTTATCTTTTAGCTCATACAACAGTTAAAATATGGAACTTTCTAAATTCCTTGACATTTCCTCCACTATGGTGTCAATAAAGTCCGTTGTTGAAGCATTATGGGCTGTTTTGGATGGTTTGTTTCCTTGCTTTTTCATATCGTTTGTATGTCCACCCATCTGTTGGTATAGTTCTCACTTCTTTTAAGTGAAAAATACTTTGTGAACTTACCTTTCTTAAGAGTTGGGTAAATATCCAAATAATGATATTTTAATTCAATGTGTGGCCTCTGCTGATCCCAGAACTACTTTAAGAGATGCCATTGGTCCTTATTTATTTTAATGACTTCTGAGTCAATCCTTTTTCTATTCAGCCTTAAAAGAAACAAAAACTTATAGCATTTGTTCTCTATGACTCCTCAAATTCAGGTATAAAGCTATAATAAGGTTCTAAAACAGGTCAAAAAGATCAGTTGTGAATTTTAATACTTATAGTGAGGGCAAAAGAAGGGAAAAATAATTGTGAGTGAGAGAGAGAGAAAAGGTATACAAGAATAATTTACACTAAGCTAGAAAAGAGAAATAGATGAATGGTGAGTGTTTGAGGTAGTAGTAGATAATGCAAGAGGATTGAGTATGGCATAAGAGGAACAAGCATAAACTTGAGCTAGAAAAACAAGGTATGAAAATTTATTCCAGTTAATAATACTTTACATCATTAGATACACTCAAATGGGTTGAAGGGTCAATGCTGTTAATTGGGTTAATAATTATCTTTCAAGTTAAAGAGTTATTTATGTGATCAAAGTTGGCATTAGAGTTGTTTATAGTAAACCATGTCTTGGTCATGGTTTAGTATAAAAGAAGAAAAGTCTTGTTGAATCTTGGTTTGCATTTCATTGGAGTTGGACATGTGGCTTAGCTGTTTTTATCGTACATAGTAATTCAGTAATTTCTATCGTATACAGTAATGCATGCTCTGAGGTGCCCATGTGATGACTGTGGGTTTCTGTATACCTTCTCCCCTCTAGTGGATCTTTTTCATGGTAGTGAAGATCCTGGTGCCTATCTGAGTACAGGAACTCTGTCTGGTTGTAGGTTTTCCACTTCTGTGGTGCAGAAGTAGTCCCCTGACTGACACTGCTCTCTGAGGTACTGTAGGGAAGGATCTCCTGGACTCTAGTTTCCACTGCCTCAGATTGTGAATGGCAGGCATTTATTCCCTCTGTTTACTAAGTCTGATACAAGTTCCTGCAAGCATCTAAACAATGCACTGTTACTTGGCCAGTTGTGATCCTGGGTCAGGCTGTAAGACAGTTAAGGTTAGGATCAGCTTGTTCCTACTTCATAGATTCTGGGAATTCTTCTGCCAGGTCTCTGTGTCCCTGCACATTTGGGCAGCTTTCCTCTGGTATGGCACATGATTCTGGGAACCAGACTCTAGACTTTCCTTTGTGGCTCCCCTCCCCCCTTCAGTATTGGTGATCAGAGCATGGTGAATCCACTTTGTTCCTAGTTCTAGGACAAAGCTGCTTTGTTGCTGTCTCTGTCTGAGTCCGGCGATCAGATGCTGTGCAGACCTTTCTTCCCTCACTTATGTAAGGTTGAGCAGGGTTAGGCACACCTGTGCCAGGTCACCACCAGTCTATTCCCCCTGTTCTCAATGAGGGATTGGGAGAAGGGGTTTCAGCAATTTTGGGGTACTAGTAGTCCTTTTAGAAGTTCTTTCTGGCCAGATTCTTAAGAGGTCCCACTGCAGGGGACTGCCCTCTGGTTTAATTTATACCTGTCTGGACGGGGGAAGACACCTTGCTGATTTAAGGGAATGACTGGTCAGCTCAGGGTTCCACATGATGGCTATAGACCCTGGCTCAGCTTTCTTTTCATGATTTGGTTTTAAGCTGTTTGCGCTATTTTAAGAACCCTTCTGTTACTGTTGTACTTTAAATTTTGTTAGTCTTCTCAACTGTTTTTTAAGTAGGTGAGCTTAAGAAAATGCCCACTACCTTCTCTCTATTTCCCATCCCGGCTTCTCATCTACAGGTCTGGGTTTAGGGGTAGGCCAATTTTTTTTTTTTTTTTTTTTTGGTACCAGGGATTGAACTCAGAGGTACTTGGCCACTGAGCCACATCCCAGCCCTATTTTATATTTTATTTAGAGACAGGGTCTCACTGAGTTGCTTAGCACCTCTCTTGCTGATGCTGGTTTTGAACTCGAGATCTTCCTGCTTCAGCCTCTGGAGCTGCTGGATTACAGGCATGCGCCACTTCGCCCAACTAGGGCACTCTTGAGTTTGTTTTCTTCTCTGGTAACTTGTCTTCCAGTCACCCCAGTTCTCAGACTATGTAATATCAAGTCTTAGAGCATTTGTTTTGTCACCTGCCTCTAAATTCTGCTTTTCTTCACTGCTTTCTTTACGTTTTATGAGAAGATGTAGACATGCTGTCTACCTTACTTTCACTATTTTTTCTTTCCTCAACTTTGTGTTTATAAAAAAAGCCAATTGCAGTACCTATATTTTAAGTTATTCATGCCCTGTCCTTTGAAGACTTTTGAAACATTTATATAAGTAAGGTCAGTAAAAGGGTATATTCTTGTTTTAGTGGAATTTGTAAGAATACTTACAAGTATTTTTTATATGTATGCAAAATGCCAAACAAATTCAAAATGGATTATGCTGAAATTATTATTGTCATAATTGAGTCATCTACTTTCATGGTTGGCTTTGAAAGGGGGTTTTACAGTTTATTTTTAAGATTATTGCTGTTATTTTTAACTAATCTGGCAGTCCTTGGATATACACTTTAAATTTTTTAGAACAAATGTGTGCAAAGATAAAAACAATTATAAAAAAATGAAGTTGTTTTTCGGTCACAAAATGGCTTCTCTCAAATGCAACTAAAACTCTGAAGAATGTTCTTATGCATTTGCCAGCAGGCTTCTGGGGTAGGCATATTTTTAAGACTTTGAACATAAACAACTGTGATCTGTGGCAAAAGATTTAAATGACCTCATGATGACAATGAGAACAAAGCATTTTTAAGTTATCATGGTGTGTTAATTCATTGCAATGTGTTTGTTGTTCTCCTATATTTTGGTATGTTAAGTGAGAGCCAGGCAAAAAAATTAAGATTGTATTAACTTAAGATACTATTTATTTATTGTTATTAAAAGAAAACTTAAGTACCAGAAAATATTATTTCTTAAGAATAAATATTTCATGAATTCTAGACCTAGCAGTTAAAAAGAGAAAAAGAATGACATAAACCGCTTAAAGATAAAGACCATTTATTTTGACCCTCTAGTTTTGATATTCATCTTTTTGTTGGAATAAATATTTTCCAAACAAACCACTTCAGGATAAAGACGATTTGTTTTGACCCTAAAGTTTTTTGAGATTCATTTTTAACCAGGGTGAATATTTTTTGAACATGAAAGATCAAACACTTGGCTTGAAACAAGAATTCTTCCTTCCTGACAGATCTTAATTGATCTGTTTGTTAGTTAAGTATTTATTATGTGTCTGGCACTGTGCTTAAATATTGTGTAGAATTGTCTCTAATCATTGTCTAGAATAGTGGTTCTCAACCATGGGTGATTTTTGTCCCTCTGTGTGACTGGAGACATTTTTAATTGTCATAGAAAGGGCTACTCGCACGCATCACCAGATATACTGCTTAATATCTTAGAGTGGACAGGATAGCCCTTCACATCAAAGTTATCTGGTCCAAAATGTCAATAGGGCTAAAATTGACAAACTCTGATGCAGAACCTACAAATATCATTGCTAATTAGTATAGAAACTGAAGGACTTTTTCATTTTTCTCTAGACCCTTTTTTAGCCCCTGTAAATACTTTTTGCAGAGGCCCTTGGATCCTTAAACCAAGATGATCACTGAATAACCACAAACAAGTTGAACTTAGTATGCAAGTTTTTTCAGCATAGTCTTCTAGGGACATGATCTATTGCTTTCATCAAATTCTCAAGGTATCCATAGCTCCAATGATGTAATTACCTAAAATAGATAATATGGAACTACCATTGTGCTGAACTAGTTTAAGTTTTGTTTATCAGAATTAATTAAGAAATGCTTCCTCTTTTTTAAAAAAAAAAAAATTTAGTTGTAAATGGACACAATGTCTTTTATGTATTTATTTTTATGTGGTGCTGAGGATTGAACTCAGTGCTTCACACCTGTGAGACAAGCACTTTACCACTGAGTTATAGTCCCAGTCCAAGAAATGTTTTCTTGTTGAAAAAAATCTCTGGTCAAAATATGGTCTACTGTCATGTATATCTAAAAAGAACAATTTTTTTTAAAGAGAAAAATCTCTTTCTTAATATTTTGAAGTAATAAAATCCAAATGTATGAGGAAATAATAAAATATAATAGATTATTATTTAAATATCATATATTAACACAGTACTATGCATTTAAATTTGAGATCAGGTTGATTATATGCTGGTTCACATGTGATTTATGTAAATTATTTTATTTTGTTATTTGAAATCATCTTATTTTATCAAAAATCATCTTGTTTTATCAAAAAAATCTGCTGCTTTCTCCAAAATGAGGCTCTCAATTTACATTTCCTATGTGCTATTTATTGCATCATCCATAGATGTGAACATTGGTTTTGTATCTTTCACATTTCTCCTGAAAACTATTTAGTAACATGAGCTTTTTTTCTCATAAGAGATATTTTTGAATGAAAGTTATGTTTCTGATTTGGCATCCAATAAATCAGAGATTCTACCAACAGTGTGTCATACGAACAAATCTTCATAACCTTGAGTATGCATATAACTTAATACTTTTCTAAGTCATAGAAATTTAGAGATTAAGTCTTGGCTTAAAAGCCAAGGAAGGGACCTTAGAGAGCATCCATTCCAGCTGTTTCAGACTTCTTTTTATTTGATTTGATTTTAGGTTTATGTGGTGCCAGGAATCGAGCCCAGTGCCTCATGCATGCTAGGCAAGCGCTCTACCACTGAGCCACAACCCTGACCCCCTTACGAGATATTTTGAGGGAGAAAAAAAGTGCATTGGGAGGGAGGGATTGCATACTTCTGATATATACTATTCTCATTTTACATACAGGGAACCTGAGGCCCAAACTAGAGTGGGGTGATAAGGGTTGGGGCAGCCTCAGGACTGACCAATCCTGGAAGACCTCAATATCGCCAGAGTAAAATAAATGTAACTCGTCTGCTGTCCCCTTTGATAATAGATTTTTTTTGGGGGGAGGGGTAGAATTTTTGGAGGACTTGGTTGGCGTAGAGTGGGACTTCAAATATTTAAATGACTGGATCCATTTTTTAAAATAAATAAAATAATTTGAAATGTTCCTTTCAAGAGAGATATGATCAGTCCACATCATCTTCTAGATACGTCCTAAATCCTGTGAAATCCAAAGGATATTATATAATTCTCTTTTTTTGCTGATATGTATGAAGAGCCTAAAAACATTTAATAACTTACCTACCAACGCACAGCTAGGAAACTGCATAGCTGGAAATTCATCTCCTGATTATCCTCCATATGATTGGTCTACAAAATAAAGAAATGTATAAAACATCTAGAAACATGAACCAAAAACAGCAGAATATAGGAACGAGATTGTTATAAAATACAAGAACAAATTATAGCATTGAAAGAACTAAATCATACAAAATAGAATATGGAGTTGATGGTCCTTTTTATCTTAACCATGTGGCTTTCCAGAGTACTTGAAGGGAAATTGTCATAATTCTTTGCTTCTGGGATATAGTGGGGATTGGTTTTCTAATCAATTTTAGTTAGTCACATTTAGTTTCCAGGAATACAGGCTCACATTTGAGTAACAGAAGCAAGAAAAGATAATTTTGTTCAATTAATTAGTAGTCATTTCCTGAGATTTTGCTTCAAATTTTTTATTTATTGCCAAACTATTATAACAGATTCAGTATATATATATAAATTTCTTCACTTATAGATCTAAACTATAGCTAGATCAAAATACTAAATACCATGGCACATAGCCATGTATTGTTTTCTTCAGAAATAATTTTTCAATATCAAAACTGAAGTCACTGATGGAAAAATATTTTTAACTTTAAGAAATTTGATAGACTCTTCTATATACAGAGAACTTGCAGAGTTGAAAAGGATCTGTTGCAGTCATCAAGTTCAGTACAGAGCACCAAGTATAGAACACACTGGATACACAATAAATGTATTTTGAATTTGTGGATGAAATGAGTCCAGACTTTGTCCAATAAAGGGAAAAAGGAAAAGTACAAGATAACCTGAAGGTTTGCACTACATGGAATCAAACAGAATGACTGCTTAAAGTCTTGAGTGACTACTTCATTGACCACTTAAAGATCTACTTGAAAAAATCTTCCCATACACTGAGAGCTTAATCACTTGGAGAGTTATTCCATTTAGAAGAAATTTTAATGCCTAACTAATTTTAAAGGAAGTTTTAGAAAAGAGAGGTACCATATTAATGGGGGTAGAGCTGCTCAAAACAACTTAGAGAAATAAAGGTTGAACCTAAAAAAGGGGGGTTTCCTTGGTGGTTTGACTTTTTGTTGAGTTTGTTGATTTCTTTTGATTCCATCATTAGATTTATTAAGGTTATTAGGAAAGTTTGTTGGCTCCCTGTCATTTTGTGATCTTCAGGTTCTATACATGTTCATTGTTGCATATTATCTTGTTACTCTGTTAAATATGCATAACTTACATTTGCTTTGTTTTTATATTCTTTTAAATAATTTTAAACTAACTTATTTGGAATTTTCCTTAGGCCTTAAAGAAAGTGCAGAAGAAATGGTCAAAAACAAATTGGAAGGAAAGGATAAACTGACCCCTTGGGAACAATTTTTAGAGAAGAAGAAAGAGAAGAAAAGACTGAAAAAGAAACAGAAGGTATCAGTGATAATCATGATCAAATATTTATTGAATACCAACTCTGTACCAGAAGGCACCAGTTCTTGGTATCCATTATCTCAAACTAGCTACCCACTGGAGTAGACCATGTTGTCACTCCAGTTTTAAGAAAGAAGAGGCACAATTGCACCAGGTTAAGATTGCATCAGGCCTCATAATGTTGTACAGTACAGAGCCACTGCAAATACTGCACTCTAACTAAACAATGTATTTGATTTAGGTAGCATATAAATGTGAACATCAAATACATTGTTTAGTTAATATCTAGATATAAAACAGAAAGATTCCATTCTGTGGGGCTGTTTTGTTTGTTTGTTTGGTTTGGTCTGAATCAGACCAACTGGCAATTGAACCCAGGGTGCTTTACCATTAAGCTATATCTCCAGCACATTTTTTAAAATTGAGTTTGTATTGTTTGAAAAATTCTTTTTTTCTCTTCCACCTTTTTGTATTGGTGCATTGTAGTTACACATCACGATTGTATTTGTTGTTGCATATTTATTGTTACATATTCACACAAGTTCACAACATAACAATATATCTCTCCTTTCCCTTTTCTCACCCCATTCCCTTCTTTCCTCTTACCGCCTGGTCAGTGTTTGTAGAAATGGATAGTAAAATGAAGCTATGGGGTAAAAGCCCTGCCCCCATTGATAATGGTACCTCTCCTCTTTTCTAAAACTTCCTTTAAAAGTAGTTAGGCTTTAAAATTTCTTTTAAATGGATTAACTCTCCAAGTGATTAAGCTCTTAGTTTATGGGAAGATTTTCAAGTAGATCTTTAAGTGGTCAATGAAGTAATCACTCAAGACTTTAAGCAGTCATTCTTTTTGATTCCATGTAGTGCAGACTTTCAGGTTATCTTGTACTTTTCCTTTTTCCCTTTATGGACTAAGTCTGGAATCATTTCAAAGTTAAAAATATTTTTCCATCAGTGACTTCAGTTTTGATACCAAAAAATTATTTCTGAAGAAACCTATACATGGCTATGTGCCATGGTATTCAGCATTTTGATGTAGCTATAGTTTAGATCTATAAGTAAAGAAATATATGAGTATATATATTGCTAGATATGTGTTACAATCCTCCTACTTAAGCTTCTGGAATAGCTGAAATTCAAGCATGTGCCACCACACCCAGCTAAAAGCTTAATTTTAGATTAAACTACTTGATACAAAAGAAATATGTATAATTTTTCTCCGTATACATAGTTCTTATAAAAAGGTGATTGTGTATTTTTACATTCAACTTTAAGACTCTTGCTGAAGAGACCAGTGATGATGAACTTCCCCCTGATGTTGATTTGAATGACCCGTACTTTGCTGAAGAAGTTAAAAGATTAGGTAAGCCCAGTCTAAATTTGTAGTATTCATTTGGAATCTAAAGAAAAGGATGACATGGGTGGAAACAATGTAAACTGATGATTCTTTTTAAATTGCTAGAATTTGGATGGTTCTCTCTGGCTTATAAGCAATACCATCCTGTGAGGTCCAACCATTGATCATATTGGGAAGGGTCAACGTAAAGAATAATTACATCATAGGAGATTTTTGATAATGTGGTTAACTTAAATATTTTAGTGGGGATTTCTTTCTAGAAATTATCCTGATAGCCAGTCAAATGCACTCTATAAAAGAATGAAAGGGAAATAGAGGAATAGTCATCTTCTTGTGCTTTGGCTACATTTTTATAATACATCCATTCTAGGTCTCTCACTGCAAAGACTATGAAGAATTAAAAGTATGAAATGAATTTGTGTTGATCTGTATATACTTTTTAAAATTTATATATGCAATTATGGTGTAACAACTTTTTCTGTTCAGTAAACATCTGTGTTTCATTTTATATCTTTTATATTTATCATGCTTGATTATAGGTAAAAGCCAGCTTTTTTCTTACTTCCCTTTTTGTTTCAACCCCTAAACTACCTGGCATCTCATTTCCAATATCCAAAGAGCCTTGTTTCCATTGCAAATGCACCACTCATTCTTTTCATTCTTACCTGTTAGTATATGTCAATGTGTTTGGTAAAGTTTAGGCCATACTTGAACAAGTCAGTACAGAGGCACTGAAAATAAATATTTTCCATTTACTGTCATGCATTTTGCCTTCCCCTAATTTTTATACCACACACATGAACCCCAAAAGGCTCACTTATGCAACAGCTCCAAGCTGGCATTGTAAAGAGAAGGATTTTATGAAGTTTCCCCTGTTTCTTGTCCTCTTGACCAGTGGGCCAGAATAGTTCTCAACAAGAAAGTCAAAATTGCCTAAAATTATTTCCTGGTTGTTATAGCCTTTTAGCACTGACATTTTATTGAAGAAAAAGAGATTGAGATGAATAAAGTCTGTTATAGGATGTGAGATGCTTGGGAATTGGAAAGGGAAGTGGAAACTTAGCATATTATGCTTTTTAACATACCTTTGCCATCATTTCTAGATGATGAGGGATTTTAGCCTTATCCTGTGGCTAAAACAAAGTTTATAATGGAGAAATGTGAAGCATTTAGTTTCCTTGTTCTCTGTCCAAAGTGCTTCATTTGGCATGTGAAATCTGGTCAAATTGCAGAAGTCCTGATAGGATTCAAAGAGTAAGTTAAATAGTTTGATTTCTTGGGGTAGCCAGTTTTCTGGAATCAACACACACACACACACACACACACACACATATAAAGTGTTTTTCCGTGTTTATTCATTGTATCAGGAAATATTTTGGTTGCCTACCAGATGCTGGGCATTCTGCTAGGTTAGAGAAAAATACCAATAAAAATAATTGCAAGATTGTAATGTCTCAAGGAGTCTATTTTTAGAAAAGTTCTCATACTATGAAAATTCAGTAAATGTTTTAAAAGAAATAGAGTAATATAGAGAATATACATAGGAGGAAACGGGGAAAGAGGAGTTTACAGAGGATAGGCAAAATGGCCTCTCTCAGGTGATGATATTTGAGCTGAGTATTGTAGAATGAGGAGTAAGGCATAACTGGAGAAAGAGCATTGCAAAGGAGGGGAAAGTGGAAGTGAGAAAGAAAACAGGTTAAAAAAAAGGCATTGGTAAAAACTTGGAGACCTCTTTTGCGGAGAGATCTAAACAAAAGATGATGATGGTTTAGACTGGATGCCACTAATAGAACTGGAAGGAAAAAAGAGATCGGGCTTTAGATTTATTTTGAATATAGACTTGCTAATGTATTTGAATAAGGAAGAATCTTAGCCTAACTCTGGGGTTTTAGATTTGAGTTTCTGGGAGAAGACCAGAGACTTACTGAGTTAGGAATGTAGGAAAAGTAGGTTTGGGTGGGAAGTAAAGTAAATAGATATATTTTGGGCAAAATCACTTTGAGATGTCAAGTAGATATCCAAAGGTGTAAGGTTAACATTTAACCATGAGTATGAGAAATCAGAGCTATCAGAGTACAAATATATACTTGTGAATCAGTAGCATGCAAATGGTACTTGAAACATTGGTACTGGAAATAGAAAGCGTTGATAAGAGGATTCACCTACGGTCAGGTGAAACCTTCAAAAACTACTATTACTCAGTCATTCTGGAGGAAGTATTACCTGGAAAGTAGGGAAAAGCTTAAGAACTTGAGAAGGAACATCTGTGAATTAGGAAAAAATTATCACAGGCCTCTTGTAAACCAAGAGTGGAGAAAAAGTGCATAAAAGGAGAGATATGATAATGTCATGTGCCAGTATTCATACAGAGAAGTGTCCTATAGAAACCAGTGAGGTATAGAGAACATTGGGTCATCTTAAAGGTAGTTTCAGTAGGTTAATAGTAAAGTACAAGTGAGTGTTGAGGAAGTAGAGATTGAGAGTGAAGAACGTTTTCCAGGAGTTATAAAGTAGTAGCTGAATATGGGTAAATAAAAATTGAGTTTTGGTTTGGTTGGGTTTGGTGTTTATTGTTTGTTTTTTAGATACAAACTTTGAAGATTTGCTTTAATCCTTTTCGGGTTGCTCTAGTAGAGAATATACAGAAACTAGGGGAGATAAATGCACAGGTGAAGTCTTTGAGAAGGCAAGATAGAATTGGGAGCATATTTGGAGGGATTTGACTTTGAAAGAGTCAGGATGCCTTCTTTCTGTCAGGAGAGAAGACAAGTAAATACTAATGCAGATACATATATATGGGGTCAGGAAGATGAGGGATTTTCATGGTTGGTTAGGATTTATCCTATTTGTTCATTCATTTACAAAGGTACAGATAATCTGAGTGGGCGTGTAAGGTAGGGGCCCAAGAAACAGATCATTCTGGGAAGAGTTACTGCCTAAGACTGTTGATTAAATGAACTATCATTAAATGAATAACACTTAAAGGAAATGTTTTGGTCAGGGGCTAAAAATGAAGAAAGATGGGTCATATAAATCTGAAGGTCAGTCCAAATGCAAAACCATAGAATGTGCAACAAGGGCAGCAATAGGGAAAGTCGGCCGAAGAAGAGAACCAGCTAAGCCACACAGGTTGGTTTACCAAAGGAATGTGTCCCTTTTGTTTTATTGATTCTGGGAATTGAACTCAGGGTGTCACTCATACTAGGTGCATACTTTACCACTGAGCTACATCCTAGCCCTTTCTTCTTTCTTTCTTCTTTTTTTTCTTTTTAATTAACTCTTTGATTTTTTGACAGCTAAGTTATTCAGGCTGGCCTCAAACTTGATATCCTTCTTCCTCAGTCTCCTGAGTAGCCAGGATTACCAGTGTGTGCCACAGCATCCAGCAGAAGATGTCCCTTTTGAATAATGCCAAATTATAAAAAAGCTATATACATTCATTCATTTGTGTATCCATCCAGTAAACCAATAATTATTGAGTATTGAAATCATCCAGTCTTTTCCCATTACTTTCAGCATTTGTTAGAAGTTATTTACAGAAAGTCATGCATCACATAATGATGTTTTAGTCAACAACAGACCACATATAGGGTGGTGGTCTCATAAGATTATATAACCTAATTATATAGTAATCATCTTGGTTTGGATAAGTACATTCTGTGATACTCACATAACAATGTCAGTAACAATGTAACCATGAGCCTTGTCATTAAGCAATTTATGTCTGTATAGGAAAATAATGTCATCTTTTCTCATACTATATATTTTAATCTGACTACCGAAGGTAAAAGTGGACTTTAACAAAATTGTATTAGATATATATCATGTATTTGCACAAAGAGATGGATTTAATGAGAAATTTTTACTCAGTTCTAATCTTTTTCTGCCCAGGATAAACTAAATTTGTACTTCACAGTATCTGGAAGATATAAGAAGAATAAATGTTGTTAACATTTTGTACTCATGATCCAAGAAAGTAATAGAGGATAGATGGAAACTTCCCTTTAGCTTTAGGGAAGTGGATTCCTATAAGGAAGTAAAAAAGAACTTGTATTTTTCATTTGGTGTCCTCTAATGTCCTTCTTAAGAGGACCTTTATAGTAGGTTATACAAGAGTTGGATTTTGGTTCAAAATTTACCGGATTGTGATTTTTAAAAAATATATAGATACAAAATAACTCAGGTGACTTAAATAAGTATATTAATTTATCACAGTAGTGCCTTCATTATTAATTGTCAAGACATGAGATTTTGGAGGATATAGATCTACTTTCCAATAATATTTGAGATGCAATGAATTTGGCTCACTTGTGTTTGGGAGGGTATATAGTTCAAGTTCACGGTTGAACAGCACAAACACATTATAACAAATTTGCTCTAGGCAGTCCCATAGAGCAAAACTTAATACACCTTTCAGATATGAAAATATTGAGTTCATTGACTGATGCCAGATCTCATGTTTGGATTGGGTTAGGAGCCAGCATACTATAGATCTTCTATAATTGTTTCTTTATTTTTTTCCCCTAAACTTCAAACTTGATATCAAGTCAGAGTTTTGAAAATATAATGTACTTCTATGATAATTAAGGTTTTTTTTTCTTTTTGAAATGAAACACGGAGGGAAGTTACTTCTTGTTTTGCTAATTACTTAAATTATTTCTCCCCCCTTTTTTTCTGGTGCCAGGAATTAAACTCACACATACAAGGCAAGTGCTCTATCACTAAGCTATACCTGACCCTTAGTTTCATAAACTATTTAATAACATTTGGTTTTTGAAAAAGTAGAACTGAAATAAAACACATCAGTATTAAAATATGTCCTTTGTCTTGACATTTTTAGATATTTGATGTCATCATAAGAATATAATGTTGTACATGCATTTAATTCATTTCATCAGTATGCTGAGTGCTTACAATGTATTGCTTGTATGTTGTTCTGCAGTTTACAAATAGTTTTATTTTATATTCTGTCATCTGATTCATATTTCAGTCCTGCTTTATAGATAAATAAACAGAAGCTCAAAAAAACAGTTGAATTGTCCAAGGGCCAGGTGGTAGCTGGTAGTATCTGAATCTGAGCATGCTTCTGCAAGTACATTGTAAAGACCAGAGCCAGGGCTAGTGCCAGGACCAAATGAAGAAGAGAAATTGCTTGATTTTTCAAGCAAAGCCAGAATGTATCACCCTAGAAGATAAACAGACTGCTAAGGGGAAGTATTCTTTTTTTTTTTTGACACAGTACCTTTATTTATTTTATGTGGTGCTGAGGATTGAACCCAGGGCCTCGAATGTGCTAGGCAAGTGCTTTACTGCTGAGCCCCAACCCCAGCCCCAAGGGGAAGTATTCTTGAATGTAGGAATCTGATACAAAAAGTGAATCACTAGGGGGCTTACCGCTCACCATCTGGTCAGTACTGATACTATGTCTGCCTTATAGTAAACTCTTTTTTTCCTCACATGAACTGTTCAACTAAAAGTTCTAGAAGTTTTTTATGGAAAAATTTTCTGATGCTGTAAGTAACTGAAGATAGAATTTCCTTTATAGATTTTTTTCACAGATTGATATGTTTGCAATATATCTCTTTCTATAAATGTATTCTGACAGTTTATTTATTTATTTATTGCATAAAGGGATCGTAACATTCGTTTAATTATAAAACTCAACATCTGATTTGGAGTCTCTGTTGGTCTTTGACTTATTAGAATTGATTCATATGCACTTTTTGCAGCAGTCCTAGGAGTTATGACTTCTTAATTTCCCAAAGATTCCCTGATAAAGATAATATTTTAGAACAGGAGCTTTCATTTCCTTGGTACTTTGTATTTAATTTAAGTCTGAGAACTTTCCAGAGAGACAAAAGAGTTAAAAAAAATTAAGATGTGCCTTTTTTAAAAATATATTTTTTAGTTGTAGTTAGACATAATACCTTTATTTTACTTATTTTTATGTGGTGCTGAGGATCAAACCTCGCATATTCTAGGCGCATGCTCCACTGCTGAACCAGAACCCCAGCCCAAGATGTGCTCTCTTAATATGACCTTGTTAGAAGTGCAGAAAGGATCTCTATACATTATTTCAACTAAACAGTTCAGTCTAGCACACAGTAAATTTTTGTGAGCAAAAAAAATTTTTCATCACACTAAAATTGGATATCATTTTTAGCCTTGACAATCTTGGAAATCCTTTTTTTTTTTTTTTTTTTTTGGTCCCTTCCCTTGCTGCAATCTTCCTTTCATGTTATTTTTATAACTTTTCACCAGGTTGTTATAAAATCCAAAACACTTCATTGTGGGCTCTTTGAAATTATGTTCTGCAGCTGTATGTGAAGATCTTTATCTCCTTTATGTATTAATCATATGCAGCCTGATTTTTCACCCTGCCACACAGTGATCTTCTGCATATGGCACATGTCCATTCATTTTAGAAGGCACTCTTGAGAGCAGAGGAGATGGAGTTCAGGCCCTAAGAAAGTAGAAACTTGATACTTACATAATACTTACATAATGCATACACAAAGAGAAAAGGTTAAAATCATTCCTTGAAAAACATTTCAGATAGGACTAATTAAGATTTAGGAAGAAAGGATACATACAATAAATATTTCTTCTTAGAAGAAGTACAAAACAAATCCCTTAGTAGCATTAAGATGAGCCTGGCAACACTTTTATGCTGGAATGTTCTCTCATCTGGGCATGCCCACAGACAGGTCTGCATGAGTACAGCACACACTTAATAAACATGAAGCAGTTTCTAAAGTCTTGACATTAGGCTTTCCTTATCTTACTATCCTCCCTTAGCTATAGTTATTCAGCCACCATTATGTGTTCTGTGACTTTAATATCATTATTTCACAACAAAAATGCATTTTAAATTGAAAAGGCTATTACAGGGAGAATGACATTTGATAGCCAAGTGATATTGTAGTGATTATCAGTAGAGAGCCTGAGCCATAATGATTGGGTTTGAGTCAGATTCCTTCACTTGCTGGGCATAATGGCCTATCCCTGTAATCCCAGTGACTCAAGGCTAAGGCAGGAAGATGGCAAGGTTGAGGCTAGCCTCAGCAATTTAGTAAGACCCTCAGCAAGATCCTAGACCAAAAAAAAAAAAAAAAAAAAATTCTTTCACTCATTAAACCTGAAACAAATCACTTAACCTCTCTATGCCTCAGTTTCCTCATCCACAAAATAAGGATTATAATAATAAATAATAAAATCTCATAGAGTTGTTGTGAAAATTAACATATATATGTATATATATATGTGTGTATTATATATATAGAGAGAGAGAGTGTGTGTGTGTGTGTGTGTGTGTGTGTAAATAGAACAGTACTACTGCCTGGCACATAGTAAACACAATATAAGTGTTGTTACCACTTATAGAGATTGTTGGTTTCTCTACAATGGAAGGCAGAGCACAGTTTATTCAAAGAAGACTATGTTCAGCAGTTTAGATAGGACCATACCATTCAAGAGTAACAGAACATGGCTTTGTAGATAATGAACCTTCCCTTTCAACTCTTCAGACTGGAAGAGATTGATCTTTCATACTCCAGCACCCTGACTCCAACTCCCTTTGAACCCTACTACTAACACAGACATACAAGTGAAAAGAAAAAAAAAAAATATCACAATATCAGCATGATCACCAAGGAATCCAAGACATTTATGTATAGTAAGAATAAAATGAAAATAATAGCAAGCACCTATGTAGCACCAGGTGCCAGACATTAACTACATTTTTCCAATTCACTGCCATTAAGTCCTTACTAAACCCTTAAAAGGTAACTGCCATTATTAAAATCTCATTTTATAGAAAAGGGACAGGCACAAAACTGCCATAGCTAGAATGTGGCAGTTTCAGAATTGAAATGAAGCCAACTTCTCCAAAGCCAGGTGTCCTTAATTGCTGCACTTTTTTTTATTACCTTTTATTCAGAATGAGAGCATCTTGTGGGCTAAAAGTTTGAGTCAGAAGTGCAAGTCATCATTGATAATTCCAGTAAAAATATTTGCAGTAAATTATTTATATCTGTTTCATTCCTGAATTGCTAATTCTTAATTAATGTAATTTACTTAAATAATTTGGTTTCAATGCTGCAAGATTTCTAAAAGTTCTTGGAAGTATGTTCCTTTTTTTTTTCCCCCTCTTCCCTGCATTGGGGATTGAACCCAGGGCTCCACACATGCTAGACAAATGCTCTACCATTGAATTACTAAATCTACAAATATATTTTTATAGTTTTATTCTGTGGACCAAAGAAACCTCAAGTAGGCAGTTGAAATAAATGTTTGGAATTGAGAGGAATTAGAGCTAGAAATAAAAATTTAAAAATTAACAACAGAGATGTTTTAAGTAACCAGACTGGATGAAAGAATGTTAAGAGTTGCATAAGTAAACTATAGATCTGAGGACTAAGTCCCAAGGTCGTACAATATTTACAGGTCAAGAACATGCAGAAGAACCCGTAAAGGAACCCCAAGAATATGGTGAAGGAGGAGGAAAGAGAGGGAAGTGACCCAGAGGCCAGGTGAAAATAATGTGTCAAGAAATAGTGGTTGGGGTCTGGGATTGTGGCTCAGTGGCAGAGCACTTGCCTCGAACGTATGAAGCACTGGGTTCAATCCTCAGCACCACATAAAAATAAATAAATAAAATAAAGGTATTGTGTCCATCTACAACTGAAAAATTATTAAAAAAAAAAGAAAGAAAGAAAAGAAAAGCAATAATGGTTGTTTTTTAAGTTGAAAGATCCATGAGTTTTGTGTGCCAGTGTGAATAATTTAATAGGGAGGGGAAGAGAAAAGGGGATTAATTACTAGAATGGGGTCTGAAGTGGCAAGAAGAGATAAAATCCATTTACAGGCAGGGGACTGACTTATATTAGAACAATACAGTTCATTCATGCAAGTAATAATAATCAAAACACAATGATTACTCTGTACCAGGCTCTGTTCTAAGCACTCTACTTATTTTAATAATGTAATGCTCCTAATAGTCTTGTGTGGTTGATAACAGTTACCATCTTTGTTTTGGATGACTATGTTGAACTACCGAGAAGTTGAACAGTGATACTAAGTTTCTTACGCTGGCATTCTAGCTCTAAAACACATGGTCCTGCACAATAGAGTTTTCCTGTGGCAACCTCTGAAAGTTCACTTTTTATTGCTTCTTTTTTTTTTAGCAAAAATAGGAAATAAGGTTATGAGTGAGATCAGGGTAGGTGTGAGTTTTGGATATGAACTTCCTTTCTCTCTGATCTTACTGTCTATCCCCATCACCCTATCTCCACAGAGCCTCACAAACCTTCCTGCTACATCTTTGTCATTCTCTTTTCATGAATACTCTTCAAGTGTTGTCATGTCTTACCTCCTCTTTTTATCCAGGTCATTATTTGTATGTCACCTTTTTGAAGAGGACTCCCTTAATCACCCTAACTAAACCAGCTTCCCTATTCAGTCTCCAAACTTTTTCTCCTTTACCCACATCCTCCCTACTAGAAAGTAAACTTGATGAGACAGGTTTGACTGCTTATAGCACCAGCACCTAAAGTAGTGCTTGTAACATAATAGGTATCAGTTAATATTTGTGAGATAGAAAAAATAATTTTCTTTTGTTCATTGACAGTTTCCTTTTATCTCTTAATTACCTGTTTTCTGTTTTTAAGTGTTAATATGTTTTTTATTGGTTCTTCTAACATAACAATAGGATTCATAATTACAAAAGCATGGAATATAATTTGTTCTAATTCAGTCCCCAGTACTTCCCTTTTCCTCTCCTCTCCCCATTTCCTTCCCTCCTTTCTGCTATTTACTTACAGTTTTATTTTTTTATCTCCCCCCCCCCCATTTTGGATTAGCTTCCACATATCAGAAAATATTCACTCTTTGACATTCTAATTCTGGCTCATTTTACTTAGTATCATAATCTCCAGTTCCATCCCACTTATCAGCAAATGCCATAAAGCCATTTTTTCTTTTTTCAGCCTTTAAGGATTAATATTCTCAACATGATATCTTTATGTTGGAAAAAAAAGTGGTGTCATAGTATTAGCAGCCATTTATTTTTTTATTCTAATTTGTTATGTATTTCATATTAAACATATAGAGCACAATTTTTCATATCTCTGGATGTACTCAAAGTAGAGTCACACCATTCGTGTCTTCATATGTATACTTAATAGCTGCCATCTGACTTGAGTGAAATCTTAGGGTCATGATGTCCATCTCATTCCACCATCTTTTCTACCCCCATGCCCCCTTCCCTTCATCCCCTTTGCCCTATCTAAAGTTTTTCCCCTCCTCCCATGCTTCCCGCCCCCATCCCCATTATGGATTAGCATCCTCATGTTAGAGAGAACATTCAGCATTTGTTTTTGTTTTTTTTTTTTTTGGAATTGACTTACTTCACTTAGCATAATATTCTCCAACTCCATCCATTTACCTGTAAATGCCATGATTTTTTTTTCTCTTTTAATGCTGAGTAACATTCCATTGTATATATATACTATAGTTTCTTTATCCATTCATCTACTGTAGGGCATCTAGGTTGGTTCTGCAATTTTGCTACTGTGAATTATGCTGCTAGAAACATTGATGTGGCTATATCCTTGTAGAATGCTGTTTTTAAGTCCTTTGGGTATAAATGGAGGAGTGGAATAGCTGGGTCAAATGGTGGTTCCATTCCCAGTTTTCCAAGGAATCTCCATATTGGCTGCACCAGTTTGCAGTCCAACCAGCAATGTATGAGTGTGCCTTTTTCCCCACATCCTCACGAACACTTATTATTGTTTTTATTCTTAATAGTTGCCATCTGACTTGAGTGAAATCTTAAGAGTAGCTTTGATTTGCATTTCTCTAATTGCTAGAGATGTTGAACATTTTTTCATATATTTGTTGATTGACTGTATATCTTCTTCTGCAAAGTGTCTGTTCAGTTTCTTGACCCATTTATTGATTGGGTTATTTGTTTTTTTGCTGTTAAGATTTTTGAGGTTTTTGTATGTCCTGGAGATTAGTGCTCTATTTGATGTGCTTGCGGTAAAAATATGTTCCCATTCTGTAGGCTCTCTGTTCACTTCATTGTTTCTTTTGCTGAGAAGCTTTTTAGTTTGAATTTGTCCCATTTATTGATTCTTGATTTTATTTTTTGTGCTATAGGAGTCTTATTAAAGAAGTTGGGGTCTAATCTAACATGATGCAGATTTGAGCCTACTTTTTCTTCTATTAGGCACAGGGTCTCTGGTTTAATTCCTAGGTCCTTGACCCACTTTGAGTTGAGTTTTGTGCATGGTGAGAGATAGGGGTTTAATTTCATTTTTTGCATATGGATTTCCAGTTTTCCTGGCATCATTTGTTGAAGAGGCTATCTTTTCTCCTATATATGTTTTTGGTGCCTTTGTCTAATATGAGATAACTGTAATTATGTGGGTTAGTCTCTGAGTCCTCTATTCTGTACCATTGGTCTACAGGTATATTTTGGTTCCAATACCATGATCTCTTTGTTTCCATTGCTCTGTAGTGTAGTTTAAGGTCTGGGCAACCATTTATTTTTAATATGAAAATGTATAAACAGAAAATTTGAAAGTTAACAGTAAAGATCATTTGCTCACAATTTTTTTTTTCCATGCTTTATGGGTTTTATTTATTTATTTATTTATTTATTTTTAAGGATTTTTTATTATTATTAGTTGTCCAAAACATTTTGCCTTTTGTGTTTTACCTATATATTTTTATCGTGTTTCATAAAGCTATATAACAAAAAGATATTAAACACTAATAGCATCTAATGTTTGAATTTTCAGTTACACTGGTGACTTATAGCTTTTTTTTCAAACTCATATTCAGTCAGGGTTCACACAATATTTTTATTTTTATCTCTTTAATTGATTATAGTTTTAAAGACCCGTGTGCTTTTTTCCTTTATAACATTTGCTTTTTCAAAAGCCCAGGCTAGGGATCATTTGGAAGGTCTCACATTCTAGTTTTTCTAATAGTTTCTTGTCCCTCTGTCCTCTGTATTTGTAGTAAGCTAGAAGTTAGACTAGTTATTTGGTTAGATTTATATTGAATATTTTTGGCAGGAGTATATCCTAGGCAATGCTTTAATTCATATCACATAATAATCTTTAATTCATATCACATCAGTGAGCAATGAATGTCAGATGTTCCAAAGACCACTTGATGAAGTGGCACAGTACCCAACAGGGATCTTAAGCTCTGCTAGGCAAACTCAAAGGACTCAAATGTGTCACACTTGGCACCCACAGGGATTCAGGCCAGAAGGCACATCAGGGCAGCATTGCATGTTTCTCTCTAGTGCAAGTCTTCACAGCAGTCAATTCAGTAGAATAGCTCAGACATAGAGAAAGGAGACAGAATATTCAATAGTCATCTCTATAATGTCCCAAATAGGAACTGATTTCTTTTCAATAGCTCCTACACATGACTTCTAGATCTTTGCATATCAGACTTTATACCAGTTATAAGAGTTACTATGGGCTGGGTTTGTGGCTCAGTGGTAGATCGCTTGCCTAGCATGTGTGAGGCACTGGGTTCGATTCTCAGCACCACATATAAACAAATAAATGAATAAAGGCCCATCAATAACTAATAAAAATTTTTTTTAAAAGAGTCTTTGTATCCACGAAAGCCAAGAGCATTGAGATACCTAAATCAGGAGCCACTTTTACCACACATAGTTTTGCCCAGTAATACAGCCAGAAAATTAGCTGAAGATCATATTTGTCTCTAGAGAAAGCAAAAGGGTTTTGTTAAACTTAACAGATAGAGACCCGTCAAATTGTTATCATAAAGTTAAGTTCTTTTCATTTTGCAAGTGACTTTCTATGTGTGGTATTAAAGAGTTTATATATTCAAATTGCTTGGTTTCCCCTTGTCCTTCCCCACACTTCTTGATTTCTTCAGTGTTTTTATGCGAAGAAAATATTTCTTCTGTTTATGACCAAGTAGCTGTTCCCTGTTCTATAGGGTTTTTTGGATAGGTGTGTGTGTTTAATGTCTAACTTCTAAATACACCTGCATTTTATTTTCCTGTATATAATGAGGTAAGACTATAACCTAATTAATTTTTTCCAAAATTAAACAAATTGCCCAGCACCTGTTATTGAATAATCTCTTCTTTTTTCATTGAAAAGTACAAAGAATATTGTTCTGTTGTCTTCCTTACATAGAATAGGAATGTTTTGGTTATTTTACTTCTTTTTTGTTTGTTTATTTGTTGATTATGGAGGAGGAGGATTGAACCCAGGGCCTTGCTCTTGCTAGGCAGAACTCTTTCACTAAGCATGTTCAGCCAGAGAAAGGAAAAGTTGTGCTCCATTTGTATACAGTGTATCAAAATGCATTGTACTGTCATGTATAACTAATTAGAACATATTTTTTAAAAAAATTTAATCTTGTTTAAACTAAAAGAAAATTTAAAAAATTAGTACATTATAGATATACATATAGGTGAAATTCACTGTGCTGTATTCATATATATATATACATAGGATATTTTGGTCAGTTTCATTCCACCATTCTTCTCCTTTCCTATCCTTCTAGTCTCCCCATCATCCCCCTTATACTCCACTGATCTTCCTTCTGTTTTTGTGGGATTCCTTCCTGCCCCTTATTTATTCTCCTTATTTTGGTCTAGCTTCCATATGTAAGAGAAACCGTTGGACCTTTGACTTTCTAGGTCTAGCTTATTTCACTCAGCATAATGTTCTTCAGTTTCGTCCACTTAACAGAAAATGCCATAATTTCATTCTTCTTTGTGGCTAAGTAAAACTCCATGTGTGTATATATCACATATCTCTATCTCTTCATCTGTTGACAGGCACCTGGTTTGGTTCCATAGCTTGGCTTTTGTTAATTGAACTACTCTAATCATTGATGTGACTGCATCCCTATAGTATGCTGATTTTGAATGTTTTGGATAAACCCCAAGGAGTGGGATAACTGAGTCATGTGGGGTTTTTTTTGTTGTTTGTTTGTTTGTTTGAGGAATCACCATACTGCTTTTAAGAATGGTTGTACTAATTTGAGTCCCACCAACAATGGATAAGTGTACGTTTTTCCCCCCTCATTGCCAACATTTATTTGTGTTCTTGATAATTGTCATTCTGACTGGAATGAGGTGAAATCTCAGGTAGTTTGAATTTGCATTTCCCTGATTGCTAGAGATGTTGAACATTTTTTCATATATTTGTTGATTATATGTATTTCTTCTTTTGAGAAGGTGACACATTGATTTTTAAAATTACTCCTAGATATTTTGCATTTTTATTCATAGCATAAACAGATTATTGTTGTTAGTTCTATAATTTTTAATCTTCTTACATTGGTTTTCATGCCAGGTATAAAGAAAAAATCAGTGAAATCTGCAAAAGATGGTACATCTCTGGAGGAAGAAACTGAAACAGAAAGACAAAAGGTAAAATGTGGTCATTGTTACATGCTTAGTAGATATTTGAAATGTGCAATTTAATTGAAGTTGTTCATGTGAATTTTTATTGTTCCTAATTTTAAAAATAAATGATTTTAGTGATGAAATTTATACATAAATTTTATGTAATTATATTTTAGCAGTATCCCAGCAGCTTGGGAGGCTGAGTCAGGAGGATCACAAGTTCAAAGCCAGCTGCAGCACTTTAGCAAGACCTATCTCAAAATAAAAATTAAGGGGCTAGAATTGTGGCTCAGTGGTAGAGTACTTGCCTAGAATGTAGGAGGCACTGGGTTCAATTCTTATTCAATTCTCAGCACTGCATATGAATAAATAAAGTTCCATTGACAACTAAAAGGAAGAAAATTAAAAATGAAATAAAAATTGAAAAGGGTTGAGGATGTGGCTCAGTGGTTAAGCACCCCTGGGTTTAATCCCTGATACCAAATAAATAAATAAATAAAATCTTTGCCAAATGTATTTCAACTAGTATAATGCCTAAAGCCCAGAGTATATCCCTTTATGATTAAGAGAAAATCTTCTCATTATTAAAAATTTGTACTATAACTAGGAAAATTTTACTATTGAAACCTAAAAATATTACTGTTAGCTTTAATTTAATCTGAATCCACCCTGTAACACAGACTTTGCTATTATGGCTTGTGGAATGCTAATTTCTGTTTATATAAGTCTTCATCAAAACTGCAGTGGATCTTATGCTTCAGTGACTCCAAAGGTCCATAGTTTATGTATTCTTTGCTGAGGAAGGAATTGGAACCAACATGCCCCTGTAACTGGTGTTCACATCATTGTCTACAAGTGAGTCACAGGTTGCCAAAATGCTGCATCTAAATGCATTTTTCTATTTTCTGTTCATTGCATATAAGTAATACTCATAAGATTATTTAAAGAGAAACAAAGCGGGCTGGGTTATAGCTTAGTGGTAGGTAGCTACATGCCTAGCATGTGTGAGGCACTGGGTTCAATTCTCAGTACCTCATAAATAAGATTAAGGTCCATCAACAAGTAAAATAAATAAATAAGTAAAAATTTTAAAAACTAAAAAGAAATGAAAATCTTTGTGGAAAATGGCTCTGAAAAGAATTCACCGGTAAATGCCAGTTCCAGAAATGAAGGAAGTCAAAGCAATCCAAAGTGGAAATATAGGAAGATTTGCAAAGGTCAGGGAGCATACTCTATTTTCTCTAGTATATGAAGTTGTTTACTTGATTTTTGGTGGGTGGAGGCACTAAGTATTGAACCCACAGGTTCTTTATCACTGAGCCACATCCTCAGCTGAAGCTAGCCTCAAATTGGCAATCCTCCTGCCTCAAGGATTACAGGTGTGTTCCTCCATGCCTGACTTGTTTGATTCTTTTCATTTTTTAAAAAACTTAATACCATGTTTGATAAATGTGTGTGTGTGTGTGTGTGTGTGTGTGTGTGTGTGTGTCTGTTTGGTGAAAACAGACATACTAGATTTCAGAAGCAAATGTTAAGATTCTACCCTCAAAAACAGTGTCAGTGTTGAAAAAGTAAAGGCAACAGAAGCAAAAGAAATTCTCCTTGTTGTTAAAGTGCACATCTGGAAACTACAGTTTGCATCACAAAATAGATTTAGTGTCTTTTGGTAGATTTAGTGTTATTGCTTAAAAAGAGCAAGCTATCATGTCTCTCCCCACCCTGTGGCTGATGGTTCATATCATTGTCTGTGAGTAAGCCGGCATCTTGATGAGGTTTTCTATTCTATATTCATAGTATATAAATAATAGTCTTAAAATAACAGTGATAAAAGAAACCCACTTTTTTACATTTGAACTTTTTCTTCTCTCCACAGGCTGAAATGGCTTTGCTCATGATGGATGAGGAGGAGGACAGCAAGAAACACTTCAATTATAACAAGATTGTGGAGCACCAGAATCTGAGCAAAAAGAAGAAAAAGCAACTTATGAAAAAGAAGGAATTAGTAGAAGATGACTTTGAGGTAACCAAGAATACAAGTTATTAGCTTCTTAAAGGTAGAATTGAGTCTAAAGTCAACTGTGGAGGTAGAAATTAAGTTACCCTTAATAATGTCTTGAGAAGGGCTCATGATGGAGCCAAAGCTACAAGCTAACATAGGTCATCCCCAGTGTAGATCAAATCACTCTTTCTTTGGTTAATAAGCAGTAGGTGAAATAGTTGACTTAGTTTTGGTAGCCATGTTGTATCTAAAAAATATGTAGCTTTTATTGTTAAACCCACACTCAGGGATGCTCATGCTGGGAAAGGCTTGCTTCATTAAGCCCAGCAGAGGAATAACAGATTCATGTCACACTGGGTTACACTCTGGCTGTGTATAGTGCCAGCACAGTAGCCCATGCTTTTTTAATTATTGTTCTCTTATTTCCATCACTCCTTCTTTTTCCTCCTTGCTGAGTACATAATCCTAATGGCCACAGAGTCCTTATGCATGACTTTGAGCCCTCTACAGAAAATTTACAAACAGCCAATAAGATAAACTATTTAAAGATTTCCAACAATTAACATAGAAGAAAAGAACCAGAAGATAGAGAAATTTTAAAGAATGAGGGTAGTATATAGATAACTTCTGAAAAGATTTCCAACAATTAACATAGAAGAAAAGACCCAGAAGATAGAGAAATTTTAAAGAATGAGGGTAGTATATAGATAACTTCTGATTAACATGAAAAAGGACTTGGGAGGCCTCTTGAGGCTCCAATTTGTATGAGTCAGTTTTACATTTGTTTCACTGAAGTTGTTGGTGAATTGATTTTCTAATGAAAAAAAAAAAAAACAAGTAATGATTTGTAGTCAAATCTCCTATAATAAGAGCTACCTTTACACATTAATAATCATGCATAAAAATATTTTTCATGAGATTTTCTTTGTTGTTTTTGGTATCACATCTGACCTTACTATGATCCATCTCCAAGTAGATTCATGTTTCTCTTTCTGGTCACCCTTATTCCTGGCAATACTCAAAAGCCTGGCTGAAGTGAAGAATACACTCTTAAATGTGGAACTGTAATGTTTTTATAGAAAGGTGGAAGATAAATTTGAGGCCTGTATCTTACTAGATCTTTGTCTTGGGGTGAATTCCTTCCCATCAAGGTTGTTAAATCTTGATTCATGAGTCATCTTCAGTAGCTACTTTATCTTGACACCAAGTTAAAAATTTCTTCAAAGGTACTCAGAGTATAATAATTTTGTACAAAACTCAGCAGGAGACATCCTGATTGGCTAATTGATGCTGGACAGAAATCTATTTCATGCTGTAAACAAGGGGTATCATTCCTATAGTCAAAGTAGTCATTGTAGTTTAAAGCCAGTGTATGGACCACTATAGTTCCCTTTTAAGTAGATTGTCCTTATGCAATAAGAATGACAAGCCCTTCACCTTATGGTCCAAAGGTAGGCCTTAAAACTTCACTGAAATTCTTATAATAAATCAGTGCAAAATGCTCAGATGTGTATTTTATATGACCAACAACACGCTACCTTTCTAAATTTGGCCTCATGTCTGGGCCTTTTGTTTACTAATTTTTATTTTACTTATTTATTTCTTTTGAATTTGCAGGTAAATGTTAGTGATGCACGGTTTCAGGCAATGTATACTTCCCACTTGTTCAATTTGGATCCTTCAGACCCTAACTTCAAGAAAACAAAAGCTATGGAAAAAATTCTTGAGGAGAAAGCCCGGCAAAGAGAACAAAAAGAAGAACTCACTCAGGCTTTAATAAAGAGAAAAGAGAGTGAATTTGAAAAGACATCACAAAAGAAGTCTATTGATCCTGCCTTATCAATGCTGGTTAAATCTGTAAAAAACAAAACAGAACAGTTTCAAGCAAGAAAAAAACAAAAAGTCAAATGATGATCTTGTTTCTTTTTGGATGGAGATGTGTACAGAAACAGAATGAATACTGAGAAACTGCTTTTCAAGAATATGAAAACTTTTTCTGACCATACTAAAATTTTTCTCTGTACATAATTATTGTACCTAATTGTGGATGGCAGATTTGTACCAGTATTCCCACAGATTAATCTTAATTAAATTACCTGAATTATAGGATTTATAACAATTTTATATTTTATGAAGTTTACTTCCTACTAATAGAAAGTTACTCTAAGTTAGTTAGTTTCTTTTTAAAAGACTTTACAATTCTGTGTAAAAACAAAGTGGTATTTACTCTTAAGTCCATGTCACAGGTTAGTGACAATTTGAAAATAAGGATATGTAATAATACATTTATTTCTGTGAAAGCAAGAGGCAAATTTAGATAGCTACTCAAGTTATTTATTTTCTAGCTATAAAGGATGGAAGCCAAGAGCTTTGTTGTTTGTCATGCTTAGTAGTTTGTTTATGGAATTAATTTATAAATAAAAGCACAAAATATTTTTATTATTTTGCATAGAACTGATTTGTTTCACTTTATGTACCTCAAGTAAATTGCTCTCTGGAAAAAAATATCTGAAAATGTGGCTTTAACTCTTTTTAAGAAGACAACTTCATGAAAAGGCAGTTCCAAGTTTTCATTGCTCATAATTGCTTTTGAAATATTCGTGAGGTCTACAGTGGTTTTTCTATTTGTAGCAGCAAAAAATTCTTCTGTCTGTCCTTCAGATTTTTGGAATGCTTTATAAGGGTGGATATGCTGCTATAGAGTTTAAGGAAAACTTAATTCTTTTTAAAATTAAAATAAAACATACCTTCAAGGCCTTAATAATCTTAGATCTCATCTGGGCTAAGTTTTATAAATTATTAACTGACCACTTGAACAGGAAAATTAGATGTGCTATATATAAGTAAGTGGAAATAAAACCAAAATAGTCACTTGGAGCAAATTATAAATATGGTACCTTCTAAACGGCAGTAGGTGTTTGGCCAGGCATATGGTTAATAGTAAACTTAACATTTTGGGTATAAAAATTCAAACTTAATAATATAGCATATGTTTTAAAGAGTGAGAGGATAAAAAGTCAGAGCAATTTCAAAATAATGAGAGAATTTAAATGGTTTCTGAAAGGGAAGAGAAAAGAGGACATTTAATTGTTCATTCTGACAGGGAGGAAAATGCAGAGCATCTGAACAGAATTGTGTTTTTTTATAAAACATCGTTAGGTTATTCAGCCAAATAAAACATTCCTTTGATACATACTTGAATTCCCAGTCTTTTCTCATCACTGAGTAGTCATGAATCTTAATATGTTTGAGTATAGTCTATAAACAGTTCAATAATTCTTTTTATTTCATTCTTTTTAAGGAAGAAGTTTTGTTCCCTTAAATTGTTAATCATAGGGTAGGGATTATTACTCAGTTTGATTTTAAGGTTCCTGTTAAACTGAGCCTTTTGGTGGTTTGGCTTGTTTTGGATTTTTACTTTTGAACATTTTGTTTTTAAATCACTATATTTAATTATAAAATCTCATTTTGCTAGTCAGGCACAGAATTATAATAGATAAGTTGAACATGTACACAGGCCTGACTCATTTTCTCAAAGAGTTGATATATTTTATGTAGGAAAAAAAATGAGAACAGTTTTATCAGATACCAAATTCTGCTAAATAAACTACACCAAAAATTCTCAAATTATTGAGTTCTCAAATTATTGCTGGTGATAAAACTCAGGATTAAACATTGCCACTGTAACAATTCAGTGAATAAGTGAGGGTAGTTTTGGTGACTCTGAAGGTCACATTTTGGATTTTTTATTGTTGGAACCATGAAGAGTAGCTACTATCAACAGTAACATCTAAAAAGTATCTTAATTGGTGACTCTACTGGTGAAGCTGTAGTTTCTCAGAATTTCATAGAAAATCTTGGATCAGCTTTATGTAGGGTATAGTTGCTACTTATTCTTAGAGGGAAATACATTAGAAAGACCTAGCAGAAAAGTGAAGATTATACTCATTCCAGATTCATTACAGAGTAGGACAATATTAGATTGTGTTCATTAGAATTGCTTGGTGTGTCTTAAAAATCTCAGGGGCCCAGTCTGTACCCCAGACCCAATAATCCTGGTAGGTTCTAGGCATTGATATTTTTTAATGCTTCCCAGGTAATTCTATTGTGCAGCCAAGGTTGAGAACCACTTCTTTGGAAGGAAGGAGACCCAAGGAATTTGCTTTGGGGTTCACCAGATCAGAGACTTAAATGAACTTAATATTAACTGTGTCTATTAGCACTTGTTGTTTAACAAACACCTCAAAGTGCAGTCGCTTGACAAGGCAAACATATTAAGAATCTATAGTTGGGCTGAGGCTGTAGCTCAGTGGTAGAGCGCCTGTGTTGCACGTGTGAGGTCCTGGATTCAATCCTCAGCACCACATAAAAATAAATAAAGATACTGTGTCCATCTACAACTAAAAAAAAGTATTTAAAAAAAAAAGAATCTGGGTTGACTGAGGATTAAGGGTCAGCTCAGCTGAGACTTTTAACTAGATTCCACTCAACTGAGATGCCTCCATGTTGGCTAAAGGATCTCTCTCTCTCCCATTACCTATAATAGGCTTCTTCGCATGGTGATAGAGTGTTCTCAACTACATCAAAAGTCCCAATACACGAACGTTTTTACATAACGCAGTGTCATATTTGCTGTTGTTCTTGTTGGCCAAAGCAAATCACAGGGCCAAACCCCAAATCAACAAGTGACAACGTTATAAAGCAAAGGGATATACATACAATAAGCCATAAGCAAATTAAAGGTCACAATTAAAACCATCTACACATGATTTTTGTTTCCTTTTCTGTGGAAAGGGAACTTAACCATCTGTCAGGCAGTATTAAACAAGGTTGTTTCCAGTTTGGGGCAATTACAAAGCTGCTATTCATGTACAGTCTTGTATGTGAAACAGGTTTGCACTTTTCTTGGGGAAATACTAAGAGTAGAATTCTGGGTCATATGGTTGGTTTATATTTAACTTTAGAATAAACTACAAACTTTGCATGAATGTAAATTGGTCTGTAGTCTTGTAATGTTTTTTGTCTAGTTTTGATATCAGGATAAGTACAACTTCATAAAATGGAGTGAGAAGAGGAATGAATACTTGAATTTTCTGGAAAAGAATGTGCAGAATTGTGTTATTTCTAACTTACATGTTGGGAGAATTGCCAGTGAAACCATGAAGTTTTCTTAATAGGAAACTTTTAAATACAAGTCCAGTTTCTTCAATACATGCAGGACTATTCAGATTATTCAGTAAATTTTCATAGCTTGTAAGGAGGCATTATTCCATATAAATTATGGATGGAATGATGTGATTTTTTTTTTTTTTTTGCAATGTTCTCTATCCTTTTAACATCCTGAGAATCTATGGTAATATCCCCCGTTTCATTCCTAATATTGGTAAATTGTGGCTTTGCCATGTATTTTTTGACCAGTCTTCATAGAAAGTTATTAATTCTACTTATTAATTTTGAAGAAACAGCTATTGGTTTGACTCATTTTTCTCAGATGCTTTTCTTTATCCAACTCCTGTGAAAAGACAGTCCCTGCTCTCCAGAAGCCAGATTTCTAGCTAGTCTTGGCAGTGTGGCATCCCAGAAATAAATTTGCCACAATCCAGCAGGCCACAGCTGTACATGTTCTCTCTCTCTCTCTCTCTTTCTCTCTCTCTCTCTCTCTCCCCCCCTCCCTCCCTCCTTTTCTCGCTCCCTCCCTCCCCTTTCCCTGGGAACTGGCGATTTCCTATATTCACAATTCCTAAGAGTTCAGTCTTCCCTAGTTACCTCTTAGTTGTTAATCCTTTTAGTCTAATTCCATTACAATGGATAACTCTTTGAACTTTCCCTGTTTAAATTATTTTATCTATCTCATGATTGGATCCTCACTGGTACTCAAGCATACCAAGATAAACTAGTCACCTGGACCATACTGGGTTTTTACTGGTTGCTTATTGCTTGTAGTCTTCAAAACTTTGCAGCTTAAAACAAACCCTGATAATTGATTATTACAAGATTTGTATAGAGCTTCCTGGAGAAGGCTCACCTATTCCCTCCTTGGCATCAGCTGGGGTTATTGCTGAGAGCTGGAGGGTTTGCATCCAAGGTGGTGCCTTCACAGGGCTTGCAAGTTTGTGCTGGCTGTTAGCTGGGATCATGGTAGCTGAGTTTCAATGGTGATGAAAACTCTCACTTTTTATGATCTAGTCTCACAAGTTGGAGTATTTTGCCATTCATACTCTATTAGCAGAGGCAGTTAAACAGGTCTTTCCAAGTGAGAGGATGTAAAACACACCCCCTAATGAAGTGACAAAGTTCTGAAAGACAATATCTGCCCAGCAATATTGTTAACTAATTTTTGGAAAATGACATCTGCTACATTTGACATTTGATGAAAATCTACCCCTACCTTTAAAAAATGTATTATAGTCAGCCCTCCGTATTCTCTGCATCCTCAGATTCAACCAACTCTGGATGGAAAATATTTGGAGAAAAATTAGGTCTGTACTGAATGTGTACAGAAATTTTTTTTTGTCATTAGTCCCTACATAATATTATAAAAACTATTTACTTAGCATTTACATTTGCAGAGTATTCTAAGTAATCTGGAGATGATTTAAATTATATGGGAGGATGTGTATAGGTTATATACAAATACTGCACAATTTTTTATAAGGGACTTGAACATGCATAGATTTTGATATCTGTAGTGAGTTCTGGAATACCAAAGAATGACTGTATATGACAGTAAATGTTCCATTATTTGAGATTACCTAAATCTTTATTTTTTGCAAAAATAGAGATTACATAATAATTAGCAGATTATTATGTAATATTATTACATAATATTTAGAGAAAACTTTGCACAGAAGCTAAAGTAAAATACAAGGGATCACTGAGCAGGATAGATTGAGAAAGGTCCCCAAGGAACTGTGTCTATAACTGAAAACACTGTTTCCTTTTTTCCATCTTCCATAGAAATAGACTCAAAGTGCTTCCCATAAATGAAGATTTATCCATTCTCCTTTACAACTTGGTGTAGAAACAAATGACAGCTTCTAGAAATCTTTGAAGTCAGCATACTAGCAAATTTTGTCTCTTTGCTCTTCTTTGACTCTTACTTCCTGGAATACAAATGCAATAGCTAGAGCTTTAGCAGGCATCTTGGATCCTGAAGACAAAAGTTGCATTCTACTTCTATTCTATTATACATTCTATTATCAGTAGTAAACTGGAAAAAGCTGGATCAGTGAAGACTTTGTAGAGCATCGTCACCATTTCATCCATGAACTGTCTTATATATGTGTATGTATATGTATAGATATATACATATACATACATACACACACATTTTGTTGTAGATGGACACAATATATTTATTTTTATATGGTGCTGAGGATCGAACCCAGTGCCTCACGTGTGCAAGGCAGGCACTCTACCACTGAGTCCCAGCCCATGAACTATCTTTTCTAAGACAGTGATAGAAAAATCAAACCCCATCTTGTGTAAGCCTCTTTCTCAGGTCTATGTTATTTACTATTCCATCTATATCTTAATTAATACAAAGACAACTATAGTGTGGCATTGGGCTATAGTCTTTGTGAACTATCTTGATCTATTTTGAGAATATTGCAGATCATTTCTTCATATTCTTAAAGAAACTCTATTACATTGTGGTCACACTGTTTGCAACTTGAAATTGCTGGAATATGATGCTCAGTACTCTATGGTTCCCAGATTTCTGGATGTGGACATGAGTCAAAAGAAGTGAGATAAACCCCCTTAGAAGGCAGTTGGGACCTTTATTCTACAAGCACTACTGCCATTATAGTTACAAACTATTTTCAGCGTCTCTGGGTTCACATTATCACCTTCCTCTAAAAGTTTATAAAGGAGCATTTGCCAAAGGCAAGCCAGAATCAGACACATGGGAAAATGAAAAAGGGTGAGAAGCTGTGCCCAGCCTTAAGTGTGGCTTCTACATTACTCAAATTTTGCCAAAATATGGGGATGGAATCTCCACATTGTGTGACAGTGCCAAAGCAAATAGAATAACAGATTATATTGTGTTAGGGAAAGTTGTGAGAAATGTCTGCTTTGGGGTTTATGAGTTCTCTACATTAATTTTTAAAAATTAAAATTGAATCATTATCGATCATCACTACATGTGCTATTTCTCTTGCATAAGCTGTCATGGGTTTTTTGAGCCTTTTTTTTTTTACTAAAATCTGAAATTAATTAGTATATTTTCACTCGGACCAGTTGGAAATAATACACCTTATCATATTTCAAAAAGTTCATCTGATGAGCAAGGCAGGAAGTGGTCAATAGAATGTATTAAATTAAAAACTTTTTTGGAAAAAAATTCGAACTAAACTAAGAGTTGGGAAGGAAAGACATTTTAGTTAGAAGTAGGATAACTAAAAACTGAAGCAGGATTTTTATTTTATTTTTTTGAGACAGGGTCTTGCTGTGTTTCCCAGGCTGGATCTTGAACTTGTTGATTCAAGTGATCCTCCCACATTACCCTCTCAACTATCGGGGATTATAGGTATATGCTATTAGGTCCATCTTGGAACAGATTTATTCTGATAGGAGCTCATTAATTGACTAAATAAAAGCTATGGAAACTATGATCTGATTTACATGTTCCTCCTTTTGGATCTATTATCTGGACTTGGAGTTCTATGACAATTTTAGTGTTCTTCTTGAGAACCCAAGAAGTAACAGAAACCATCTAGGAATTGTTGTGTTCCTTAGCATTTCTTTGTGTTTGAGTGAACCTCAGTTTCCCTATCCATTGCCTTAGAATTGTTGCACATAACATAAACCAACTGTATTAGTCCATTTTCTGTGACTTGTAAAGAAAAGAGATGTATTTAGTTACAGTTGTAGAGGTTGAAAGTCCAAGATTGAGTGGCCTTATCTGTTTAGTCTTTAGTGAGGTGTCCCTTGGTTGGGTCACACATGATAGATAAGCAGAAGGGGAAAGAAAAGGCTTCAACCAGAAGAGGCCAAAAGCACAGGTGGCCTCACTTTATAACAATTCACTCTCATGAAAGCTTACTTACTCCGTCAAAAAACAGCATTAATCGCTTCCAAAGGTAATACCTCCAAATGACCAAATTACCTCCCACTAGGCTCCATCTCTTAAAGACCCAACCTCCTGAACAATGCCACACTGGGGACCAAAATTCTAGCACATGACACATTCAAACCACAGTACCAACTCAAACTAGCTCAAGCAAAAATGTCGAAGTATGTGGAAATGGATATTTATTACAAGTCACCTGTAGAGTCTCGTAGCACAGAATATAAAGGCAGTGCTCAGGAAGGGACAGGGAGTAGCAACTATAATATTCCCAGGAATGCCCCTTCACTCATCTCTGTTTTCCTTTATTCATCTTGTTTACTCATATCACTGCCAAAAGACTTCTCAGTCCATTGAGCCGATGAAATAAAACAACCACACCAGAGTTTTCACATTTTGGGTCCATTTTTTTGCAGGTGGGTGTGATGGCACATGCTATAATCTCAGCTATTCAGGAGGGTATAGCAGGAGAATTGCAAGTTCAAGGTCAACCTCTGCAACTTATTGAGACTCTGTCTCAAAATAAAAAATAAAAAGGGCTGGGAATGTAGCTCATTGGTAAAGTACCCTGTGTTCAACTCCCAATATTTGGGGGCGAGGGTGACGAAGAAAAGGTTTTGCCTTATATTTAAAATTAAAGAATAAATTTTGAATTTTTCATCTGGATGCCATTAAAACTAATGTACTATATAATAATTGTATATTATTGTACACAATACAACATTAAGAAAAACAGAAAATTTACTTGTGAATACTACATACTAAAACAATTTTAAAAGCAATTTTCTGACTACTATTTTGTGATTTAAGTAATAACCTAGAAGATGGTCTGAGCACTTAAAACAACTAAGTGAAGGCTGAGGTTATGGCTCAGTGGTAGAGTACTTGCTTAGCTTGTGTAAGGCCCTGGGTTAAAAAAAATAAAATAAAATAAAAAAATAAAAAAAAGCCTAAGTGACAAAGGATCTTTTGTGTCTATAAAAGAGAGATAAAATGTTAAATCCATTGAAAACTGAAGAATTTTTATCTTTTCTGTGTGAATGATGACTTTTGTGTTAAAAAAAATCTGGGGAAATGTTTTTGTTTAGAAACTGTTTTAACCTTTGTCTTGATGGCACACAATAAAATTCTTCATAGTCACTCAATATTCTTCAAGGAGGAACTTCTGTGTGTGATCTTATTTTGCCTGGAGCTAGAGGGGCATAGACATCCCTCTTTGACCATGTACACATGTATGCTTGTGTATGTTGGATGTTTGGAAGCATGAACTGGTAACAAGGATTGCCACCAGGGAGCACAGAGAGAGGAGGCTTACTTTTCTCCAGATACTTCCTTGTATGGTTTTGTTTTACTGTGAATAACTTTTAAAATTTCCTTAAATAGTTTAAGCTCTAATAAAGAGACATGCAATAAATGAATGTGAACTGGATCCTTTTGATAAGGCATATCATTGGGATGATGGTTGAGCTTGCTTTAATATTAACTGGTAATGATAGATCTGTGTTAATTTTCTTTCTTTTGGAGGGGGTTGAGGATATCCAGGGATTGAACTCAGGGGCACTCCACCCCTGAGCCACATCCCCAGCCATATTTTGTATTTTATTTAGAGACAGGGTCTCACTGAGTTGCTTAGCACCTTGCTTTTGCTGAGGCTCAGCCTCCCAAACTGTTGGGATTACAGACCTGCACCACTCCACCTGGACTATGTTAATTTTCTAATTTTAATGGCTGAATTTAATTTTCTAATTTTAAAGGCTCGCTTCTTTTTCCCCTAGGAACTTGACTCATGTTTAAAATTACATGTTATTTATTATTTTTATAAAATATATTCTCTAATATATTTGAAAAAAATAAACATTAAATTGTCTAGGGATACTGGATCATTGTGTGGTAGCTTACTCTCATATGACTTAGAAAAATATCTGTACATCTTGCAACTTTTCCGTATGTTTGAGATTTTTATTTTAACAAAACAAAGTTGTCTTTTAAATACCCAAGTTCTAAATATGTATGGAGAATGTGAATGGGCAAGGTTAAGGCTCACTTTGTGTCCACTGTTCACTTCATTACCTGTGGTCAGCAGGCCCAGGAGGCAGTTCTCTGAACAGTTTCAAAAACAGAGATTGGGAAAATGCTCCAGTAGATGTCCCTGTGCTGACAGTAGACTTTATCATGATTCACTGGTCATGTACTGTTAGATTTTTTTTTTTTTTGTTTGGTAACTTATCAATATTTATTCATTAACCTTGCTAGTTTCTCTCTTTTCTTCTTTAAGAAAGAGTCCAGGGCTAGGGCATTAGCTTTATGAAATGCAATAAAAAATCTATGACCAACCTGGGGGCATTAACCACACCTGTAATCCCAGGGACTCAGGAGAGTGAGGCTTGGAGGATTTCAAGTTTGAGACTAATCTCGACAATGTATAGAGACCCTGTCTCAAAATTTAAAAACAAAAGAGCTGGAATATAGTGCAGAGGTAGAGCACTGCTGGGATCTATTTCCACTAGTGTGTGTGGAAGGGATCTAAGTCCAGATTCAAAAAAGCATCCAATGTGGAACTCCAGGCTGTGCTCATACTGTCCTTATCTCTGCTCTCCTGGTGAAAATCCTATTCCAGTGATTGCAGATGAAGTTGTATCATATTCTCTGCCCTGGACAATAAATAACCTCGACCGTGGAACATTTTGGAGTACAATGAGAATCAGAAAATCATTCATGTTTCTCATTAATTCATAAGCTATGCTCATTCTGTCCCTTCCTCCCTGCTTTGTTATCCTGCAGGGTTCCCTTCCTATCTCCCTGGGAGTATTGGACACAGCTGCACAGCAGGGATTTTCCTCCTTTTGGCTTTTACAGCATTTCCCATAAAACCGTAATCTTCATTTGCCATGTCTCATCACCACTAAAGAATGTTAAAGTTATCTGATGTAATCAAGCATGATCATTTAAAACTACTCATTTAAAACTACTCAAGAAGTTTCCTTTTCAAGATGGAAGCATCCAAATATGTTCTGAAGAGTGTCTTTCCCCAAAATTATCATCAAGTATGGAAATTTTTCAGGTGGCCTCTGGCGTTTAAATATGGTCTGTTCCTTTTCAAAGGAAAGGGATAAGAAGGAAAAGTAGTGGGTAGTTTTGTTTCATCTTCACAATCAACTCTTACTTTTCACAGGCCATCAAGTAATGATTAATTTTGGTGGCCCTATGTCTGCTTCTCCATCTTTTGAGTACTGAGCAGTGAACTTTCTCATACCTTTTGAAGTTCTTTGTAGCCATTGGACTTTCACTGGCCAATGAAATATAAACAAAAGAGAGTATGTCATGCCTACATGGAAACCTTAAATATAGTATAGGATTTGTTGTATTCTCCTCCCCTTCCCAGTGTCACTCTGAGAGTCAGATGGACAGCCACTATATTGTTCATGTAAAAAATCAATCTTGTTTAAGTCCTCTAGACTTGGAATTACCTGTTTGTGCCACACAACCTAGTCCATCTTGTCTGAGGATGTCTCCTTGCCTCAACTCTACCATTCTGGGCTGCTTCTTCCTCCTGACCTTTTATGTGTACAAACAAGGAAAGCTTCTTTTTCCCCTAGGAACTTGACTCATGCTTAAAATTACATGTTATTTATTATTTTTATAAGAATTTTGTTTTTCATTATAATGACCTACTTGTGAGACAACTTTTCTTGTGACTCAGTGAGAGATTACATTATACTATGGTGGGCAGATATTGGGATATGTGCCTTGATGCTATGTCATTGTAGTTCAGTGTCCAAAAGTCTGGCATAATAAAACTTCGACAATGGTAAAAATAAGCTTTAAGACCCAAGACAAAGAATAGCATTCCTCATGAGAATTGGTGTGTAGGAACTATCATAGTGGTGATCAGTGTAGAATTTGGAGTCAGTCAACCTGGTTTTGAATCCCAGCTTTGCCACTTACTACAAATGATTTGGAGCCAGTGATTTAACCTCTTCAGACCTTACTTTTTACACATTAATATGGTAATCTTATTAGTATTGTTATGGTTGGAATCTGATGTTCCTCCAAAAGCTCATGTGTTGAAAGCATGGTTCCCAATGCAGAAAGGTTCAGAAGTCCAGCTTTTAGGCAATGGCTAAATCATGAGGGCTCTAGTACTGGGGTTGTGGATCAATGGTAGAGCACTCACCTAGCACATGTGAGGCATGGGGTTCGATCCTCAGCACCACATAAAACATAAATAAAAATTAAAAAACAAATTATGAGGGCTCTGACCTCATCAGTGGAACTATATCTAACTAGTGGATAAATCCACTTAATGGATTAATTCATTGATAGCTAAATGGACTACTGGGAGGTGGGACCAAGTTGGAGAAAGTAGGTAACTGTGGGCATGACCTGGAGGGGCCCTATCCCTTCCTTTTTCCCTCTCTCTTCTTCCTATCTGCCATGCCTTTCCACCATGATATTTTGCTTTACCTTAAGCTGAAAGCAGTGGAATATGCCTACCACGAACTGAACCTCTGAAACTGTAAGCCAAAATAAACTTGTCCTCTACGTTGTTCTTGTTGGGTATTTTGGTCACAGCAACATGAAACTGACTGAAACAAGTACCTATTTCAGAGAACAATTTCAAGAATTAAATACAGTATTTCATCTTGTTATTCTTATCACATTTCAAAAAATATTCTTTATGCCCTCTTTTCCCCCAGTTCATTTCACTTTGACATAAGCTATCAAGTTCTTTTTCTTCCTTGACTTGGAGCCTAATTTTGCCACTGGTCATTCATCTTGAGATAATTGTATGCAAATTCGAATGTGAAAATATTAGTTAAACTCGTTTAGGATTCAAACTTAGTATTGCTGAATGGTACAGAATAAGAGAAAGATAAACTTTACTCAAATTTTAGATCTAGAAGCTATTAATATAAACTACATAATGGCCGTGGTGTCCACCATTTTAGGGATGAGAACTTAAGCAGTGTGTCACAAGTACATTTCCCTGGCTCCTTGGTGTCAATAATTTGCATGGTGAAATCTGGAGGCTAGGAAGACAGATTGCCATGGCAGGAAGATCTTTGCAAAGTCCAATTGTTATTGGTCACTCGAAGATCTTCTGTCTTTCCACTTCTACCTCTTTGAAAAGAGAAAGCATGCCTTCAGATTATACTGATCTTTTCATCTCATCTTTGGGCAAAGCTGGGCCTCAACTCCAGGTCAGTTAAAGTTTTATGATTTGCAAGTAAATGAAGAGATTTAGTGATAGTATAATGCATAGCTCATGCATTCAAAGGAACAGTTAAACAGCCTACCAAATGACAAGACTCAGGTCCCTCTAAGACTCTTTCACAGTAGCTGGAAACCTTCTGCCAAGAATCTCATTGTCTCAGAACTGTCTTACATGTTAGCAACTCTATTCAAGTGGCATAATCCTAAAAGAGAAAATGTAATTGGTCTATTGTGGGACAGGTGATCCCATCTATTCCATACCCTTTGTCCCTAACCCTCACTAATAAGGGATAAGGAAGGTTGGTTTTTTTCCCCAGGAGTAGAAGAATGCAGAGAGGCAAAGGATAATAACTCAGCCACTACATTTTCCCCCTTTCCTTTCCTTTTTTTTTTTTCTTGGTGCCAAAACATGAGAATTTTTTTTAATTTGTTCTTTTTTGTCATACATGGCAGTAGAGTCAATTTTGACACATTTATACAAACATGGAGTATATCTTATTCTAATGAGGATCCCATTCTTGTGGATGTACACGATGTGGAGTTTCACTGTGACATAATCATATATGTACATAGGAAAGTTATGTCAGATTCATTCCATTGTCTTTCCTATTCCAATCCCCCCTTCCCTTTATTCCCCTTTGTCTAATCCATTGCACTTCTGTGCTCTCCCTGATCTTGTTTTGTGTTAGCACACATGTATCAGACAAAACATTCAACCTTTGATTTGGGGGGATTGGTTTATTTCACTTAGCATGAAAGTCTCCAGATCCATCAATTTACGAGCAAATATCACAAAGTCATTCTAATTTATGGGTGAGTAGTATTCCCTTGTGTATTTATGTCACATTTTCTTTATCCATTCGTCTACTGGAGGGCACCTAGGCTGGTTCTATAGCTTAGCCATTGTGAATTGAACTGCAATAATCATCAATGTGGCTGCTTCAATGTAGAATGCTGACTTTAACTCCTTTGGATACAAACCAAGAAGTGGTATATGCTACTTTAATTCACTTTCAATTAAAGACTTAGATTTTATTTAAAACCAGATTAATATAGGGTGGCAACCCAAGCCCATGCTCCAAGTTTGAAAGTTAAATGATTTTTATTATTTTTTCTTCATATATATATATATATATATATATATATATAAACAATATATTGCAACCTTTGGGATATGAAAGTGAATACCTTTTTCATGGCCACAGAAGTATATTGATTTAAGAAAGAGTGTTGATCTGGTTTAAATCTTACAGATTTACCAAAGTGATCTGAGAATTTCTCAATTCTCCTGGAAATATACCTCATCCAAATGGAAGTATTTCTCTTCCTTATATTTGTGGAGATCAGGGCTAAAAATATTGCTTCATTAGAAGGAAGAAAAAGAAGATCCTTTTCTATACAAGTGGTATTCATTCTCTGAAGGGGAAAAGATATTCATTGAGTGTTTACCAAATGATTCTTGGGAATTTATTTTTATTGAGTGTCTACCAAGTAAATTAATATGTTTTGAATGTCTACAAAGTATTTCCTGGGATAGAGAAATGAGGTCAATCAGCCAGGCTTGAGGATTATTGTTATGGTTTGAATCTTAAATATTCCCCCAGAATGATAGAAAGAGAGGGAGGCAATCCACTTACAGGGCAGAAGACAGGTTTTAGCTTCCCAAGCCTTGTTGAACTCTTATGAGAGGCATGTGGCTCCCTGAAGACAGTATTTAGGTTGATGCAGAAAAGATACACCTTTAAAATTTTCAAGTTGAAAAGCTATTTTACCAGAAGAAGAGATTCCGTGATCCCAGATTGAGCTCTGCCTGGAACAACCTAAACCTCAGTGTGCCTCAGTGGAAATCACAACATCCAGGTTCACCAATAAGCAGGTTGTGCTATATTTACTTTTTCTGCTTGGAAAATTTAGATGTGGGTGGCTGGCTCCCAATGTCTCTTTCACTGTTTGATTTAGAATTGGGTTTTGCTTTGGAGAGCAGAGATTATTTTTCATAATGTACACTTTTGAGCATTTTGGGTCAAAGATCATAAACTGGGAGTTGTCAAAATATATAGCATTAGAAATAATATGATCTCCCTTAGGATTGCTACAGGGTTCTGGCAGATTTATGCTTTTTGGCATGGGGGTGGGGATTGTATTTTTGCACTTTATTTTATATTAACATCCAAGGGCACATTAGACAGGATAAACTGTTCACTTGGATATCTGTGGAGGCACTGACATTTTTTTTTCCATCTGAATATTTTCCTTCTGTATATCATTCATTCTGCCCTAAATGACATCAAGCTGCTGCCTAAGAGAACACAGGCCACATATTTTTAATAACTCTGAAAAACAAGTACGGTAAGCATTTTTCCTTCCATTTTACCCTTGGAGAAACCTGAGACTCAGAGAATTTATGTAACATTCCCCAGATTGCACAAATAGTTCATAGCAAAAAGGACACCAGAAGTTATGACGCCTCTCTTTATTCACTGAACTACTGTGAAATGCCCCCAAACCACATTCACATATGCTGGGTCCAGATAATTTCACCAGGTATGGTCAATGTACCCAGAACAACTGTATTTGTTTTACAGTATTTATTAATGATACATCGTGTGCAAAGATCCATTTTAATAATTGGTTAATATAGGTCAAACCATCGAACTGGTCAGGCTTGTAAGGAGTTGTGGAGAGCGGTGACAGTGACTGGGAGACCAGTGTCTGAAATTGGGATCTCTGATGACTTCATGGCTGTGGAATACTTGGTGACTGGGAAAGTTTCCGTCAAAGGCATAGGATGCCGGGTTGCTATGAAGATGTCCTCCATGCTACAGTCTTATCAGCTTCGTCCTTATCCTCAGGCACGGCAGCTCCTGCTAATGAAGGAACTTCCTTGCTAAGGTAACCACAATGTTTCACCAGTTCCACTGCTCCTGAATTGGCCCATAAATTAGTGGCTTTAAACAATGAACTTTCTTGAGAGCTGCACAATGCTCTTGACATTGCACATTGCAACTGTAGAATGTAACTGAAGAATACCTGCATACTGTTGCTAACTCTGTAACCTTCATGAATACAAAGAATAATGCTTGCATAGTCTTTAATCTGATTAAGAGACATATATAATAAAGATTGCTGGTGTAATTCTTTAGACCTGCTTTTCCATCAGAGAGCAGCGCTCCACCAGACCCCAGCTATCTTATCTTCAAGATCTGCAAGTGTGACTCTTTACCCAATCTCCCATCACCCCTCGCTGGAACCTGCTTCTTTGGCCACGCTGGTGGTGGCAGACAGTGGTATTCCAGCTCTTCCACTGATTTGCTTTCTTAACTTTCTGGTGGTGTTCTGTCTAGGTATGGAGGAATCCTATCAATTAACAAAACTTTCCTCAAACAAAAGTATTTTAAGTAATATAAACATATTTTAGGCCAAAATCATTCTAAATGGAGAAAAATTGTAAGCATTCCCTCTAAAAACTGGGACAAGACAGGGATGCCCTACTTCACTGTTTCTATTTAACATAGTTCTTGAAACACTGGCCAAAGCTATTAGGCAGATGAAAGGTAAAGAAGAACTCAAATTAGCACTGTTTGCGGATGATATGTTTCTATATCTACAAGACCCAAAAATTCCACTGGAAAACTTACAGAACTAGTAAATGAATTCAGCAAAGTAGTAGAATACAAAATCTACACCCATAAATCAAAGGCATTTCTGTGTATCAGTGACAAATTCTCTGAAAAGGAAACGAGGAAAACTACCCCATTTACAATAGCCTCAAAAAAATAAAATACTTCAGAATCAACTTAACGAGAGAGGTGAAAGACCTCTACAATGAAAACTACAGAATGCTAAAGAAAGAAATCAAAGAAGACCTTAGAAGATGGAAAGATCTCCCCTGTTCTTGGATAGGCAGAATTAATATTGTCAAAATGACCATACTACCAAAAGCACTATACAGATTTAAGACAATTCCAATCAAAATCCCAATGACATTCCTCATAGAAATAGAAAAAGCAGTCACAAAATTCAACTGGAAAAATAAGAGATCCAGAATAGCTAAAGCAATCCTTAGAAGGAAGAGTGAAAAAGTGAGCATCACTATATCAGACCTTAAACCATACTACAGAGCAACAGAAACAAAAAGAGCATGGTATTAGCACCAAAACAGACTGGTCGACCAATGGTACAGAATAGAGGACACAGAGACTAACCCACATAATTACAGGTATCTCATCTTAGACAAAGGTGCCAAAAAACATGCATTGGAGAAAAGATAGCCTCTTCAACAAATGGTGCTGGGAAAACTGGAAATCCATATGCAGCAAAATGAAATTAAACCCCTATCTCTCACCATGCACAAAACTCAACTCAAGGTGGATCAAGGACCTAGGAATTAAACCAGAGACCTTGCGTCCATTAGAAGAAAAAGTAGGCCCAAATCTCCATCATGTCAGATTAGGCCTCTACTTCCTTAATAAGATTCCTACAGCTCAAGAATTAATATCAAGAATCAATAAATGGGATGGATTAAAACTATTCAAACTAAAAAGCTTCTTCTCAGCAAAAGAAACTATCAGTGAGGTGAATAGAAAGCATACAATTTGGGAACAAATTTTTACCACACACATGTCAGATAGAGAACTAATCTCTAGGATATATAAAGAACTCAAAAATCTTAACACCCAAAAAATAAAACAAAAAAAAACCAAATACCCAATCAATAAATGGGCCAAGGAAATGAATAGACACTTCACAGAAGAAGATATACAATCTATACGGTCAATCAATAGATATATGAAAAAATGTTCAACATCTCTAGCAATTAGAGAAATGCAAATCAAAACTACTCTAAGATTTCATCTCCCTCCAGCCAGAATGGCAGCTATTAAGAATACAAATAACAAAAAGTGTTGTCAAGGATGTGGGGGGAAAAGTACACTCATACATTGCTGGTGGTACTGCAAATTGGAACAGCCAATATGGAAAGCAGTATGGAGATTCCTTGGAAAACTGGGAATGGAACCACCATTATTAATCAGTCTATACCCCAAAGACTTAAAAACAGCATACTACAGGGACACAGCCACATCAATGTTTATAGCAGCACAATTCACAATAGCTAAACTGTGGAACCAACCTAGACTCCCTTCAGTAGATGAACAGATAAAGAAAATGTGGTATATATACACAATGGGAATATTACTCAGCAATAAAAGAGAATAAAATCATGGCATTTGCAGATGAATGAAAGGAGTTGGAGAATATAATGCTAAGTGAAGTTAGCCAATCCTCCAAAAACATATGCTGAATGTTTTCTCGGATCTAAGGATGCTGATTCATAATGTGGAGGGAAGAGCATGGGAGGATTAGATAAACTCTAGATAGGGCAAAGGGGAAAAGGGGAGGGAAGTAAAGGGAGGAGACATGGAGGTAGGAAAAATGGTGGAATGAGATGGACATCATGACCCTGAATACATGTATGAAGACATGAATGGTGTGATTCTATTTTGTGTATAATCAGATATGAAAAATTGTGCTCTGTGTGTGTAATATGAATTATAATGCATTCTACTGTAATATATAACAAATTAAAATTTATAAAAATGAAAAAAAGAATATTCCTTGAAAGCCTCTTAGGAAAGTTATCTTTGGAGTTCTCTAGAAATGGGCCACGTTGGAGAAAGACGTACTCAGTAAATACTGCTAGGCCCTTTCTCCTTCCAACCATTTCTGTTCTTTTTCTTGGGTATAGGTTAAACTAGTGACTACTGAAGAGTCATCTTTTATGAAATGTATACTGGAATCATATAACTGGCAAGAACACAGCATCTCAGCTGAGAGCTGATGGCATATACCTGCCATCTTGTTTGAAGAATGGAAAGTCAAGCAGAGATTCTCCAGCAAGTTAAACTGTTTGTGTTGTCTTCTTCTTCTTCTTCTTCTTCTTTTAAATTTTTTTTGTTTCAATTGTTGAGGATTTAAATTTTTATTTATTTATTTATATGCAGTGCTGAGAATTGATCCCAGTGCCTCACACATGCTAGGCAAGTGCTCTACCACTGAGCCACAACCCCAGCCCTCCCTCGTGTCGTCTTATGTAAGCTGAGCATTCATGTGCTTCACTCCGACTGTGTTCAACCTCTCCCCTGAAACTTACACTATTGCTCATTTTTCTTCTTTCACTATTCTAATGGCATATCTTAGATAATACTCTTAGGCTCTGACTACCAGAAGTCAACTCATGCTAATGTAAATAAAAAGGAGGAATTATTACTATATGGAGGTGTCTGGCCAAACTGGAAGATTAACATGATGAGTAGTCATATGTTCCCTTCCTGGTATATACTTTCCTTATTAGTAGTTGGAGGTTTCTCCTCCAAAATCTGGGTAGATCTGGGGACACTGAATTCAGTTCTAACTCTTCGATGGAACATGGGGCCTAACCTCCCCAAATCAACATAATTCATTCTGTTCCCCAACTCCATGGCTGCAGTGGTTGATGGTGAAAGAGGCAAGTGACTTTTGTCAGTCCATTCAAAGTGATTCATGAACTTTAATGAGAATCCTGACTCTCTTCTAGATGATGCAAAGCAATCATGTAATTCTGAGGGCTGTGGCAATCATCTTGACCTTGGCAGAGTAGAGAGAGAAGCAAAAAAGTCAGGTCCCTGATAATATCTTTGATTCATTTAATCAAGTCTTTCCTGAAAAGAGAGTCCTATCTTTTCAGTTAATCGAGCCAATAAAATCCCTCTTTCCTTCTCTCCCCACCCTGCCATTCTTTCCCTGTTTTGCGTCTCTGTCTTCCTGTCTCATACCTCCTGTCTCTTACACCTCCTTCCTCTTTCTCCTCTTTTTTTCCTCTCACTTTTCCTCATCCTCTGCTCTCCTTTCCCCCTCTCCCTTTACTCTTTGGACCGTGCTCGCTGACCATACAGTCGAATATGGTTCCCCCAAATGACTGACAGTTCCTAAACTCACCTCAGTTTCAGCAAACCGCCCACATTGAATTAGAATGTCTTGCCCTAATACCACATTTCTGAAGGCAGGAATTTGATTGGTTCAATCTACTACTTGTAGCCTAGAGGGGAGAGTAAGATAGTGGAGAGATTGGAGAGGCAGGAGATCCACACTCCATTGCTGACTTACCAACTATAGCAGTTATACAGAGGGAAGCTGGACAGATCTCAGATCAAGTTAGCATCCTGATTAACCAGGTGAGTCACAGACCCCAATAATTAAAATGAACTGAAGGCGATGAAAAAAAAAACCTGAAGTAGAAGATAGGTTGTCATCAGATAAGACATATTATTATTTGGTTTTTCTTCAACAGAAACAAGAAGAAGCAATGTTCTATTGAAGAAGTGTATGTGGTACAGGATTTCACCAAACCAACCAAAGGCAATTCCTAGAAGCCTTTTGAAAATAAAATTCTAAAATTCCTTTGACCACAAGAGATGAAAGATGGATGACAGGAAGCAAATGGGGAAGGGAGAAATAAAGAACAGCATGAGTGGTTGAGGACTTCTGTTCAGATGAATTGCTAAAAATGATTACCTGTTGATTTAGGAAAGATCTGGTTTTAAAAATTATGATTCTTTCAAATAAAAGTGCTGTGAATTTCTTTTAACTCTGGCGCACACAAAAAGCTTCTGGTTCAAGACTCCATGTTATGATTATCCCGTTGTGGTGGTAGACACACTTCAGGAATGTTCTCTACTTAGCTGAGCTCATTCTTCTAACTCAGAAATGTTTCAGATTCTTATTCATTTCAAGTTTCCTTGGGGACAAGAGAGCTTTGAACTTCAGAAAATTTGACTTGGTCTTATTTCAAAAAGGTATTCTTAATGAGCATATTTTCCCCCCAAGAGATCCAAAGACTGCATTTGGATGTTTTAAAATATTATAGTAGTCAGGATTCTTTCAACAGAAACTCAATACAAACTAGCTTAGGCACAAACCGGAATTTACTCATGTACCTGAGACATCTAAGCTTAGGCATGCTTCAGGCATGAATTTATATTTTAAGTCCTCAGTAGATATTAACAAGCATCGAGATTTCCTGTGTTCTGACATGTGACCACCCATGTTTATAGCACCATTCACAATGGTGGAAACAAAATAACCACAGATACCCCAACGGATGATGGATAGACAAATGTGGCATAGCCCTACCATGGAATATTATTTGGCCATAAGAAGAAAAAAAGTAATGGTACATGCCATGACATGAATGAACACTGAAGACATTATGCTAAAGGTAATGAGCCAGACATAAAGGGACAAACATAGAATAATTTAATTTATATGAAATATCCAGATTAAGCAAATTCATAGAAACAGAACACAAATTTCTAGAGATTGAGAGAAAAAAATGGATGAGAAATAACGCTTAATAGGGCTTTCTTTTGAGATGATGAAAATGTTTTGGAGCTAGATAGAAATGGAGATTGCATAACATTTTAAAATACTAAATGCCACTGAACTATTCATGTCAAAATGGTTAATTTTATGTTATGTGAATCTTGAGCCAGTGAAAATGAAAAGTAAAGGAAAAGGAAACCTTTAAAAAATATTTTAGGTGTTCTACTCTTACAAACAACAGTAGGTTTTTTTTTTTTTTTTTTTTTTTTTTTTAGGAGGGGAGTACCAGGGATTGAACTCAGGGGCACTTGACCACTGAGCCATATCCCTACTCCTATTTTGTATTTTATTAGAGACAGGGTCTCACTGAGTTGTTTAGTGCCTCACTAACTTGCTGAAGCTGGTTTTGAACTCTTGATGCTCCTGCCTCCGCCTCCTGAGCCGCTGGGATTACAGTTGTGCGCCACCACATCAAGTAACAATAGATTTTTAACGATTTAAAAATACTGCCTAAATGTGGTCATAATCACAAATAATTACTATAGTGTTCTTATACTTGGTTTACATTTTCATTTTTTAATTTAAAATAATGTCAGACTACTAGTAAGTTTGTAAGAAGAATAAAGAACTTTCATATAGTCTTCACCCATCTTCCCCAATTGCTAAATTTGTGTTAAATTTGCTAGATTATTCCCTCCCTCAAGTGTGCGGCAGAGGGACAGAGATTGAACTCAGGATCTTACACCTAAACTAAGCATGTGCTCCACATTCTTAGCTTCCTTCCTTCCTTTCCTCCATCTCTACATATCTAGTGTGTGTGTGTGTGTGTGTGTGTTTTCATATTATCGTTTTGTTTTTAAGGAAGCATATTTTGGGGTCAGAAAACAATAACTCAAAAGTCTGATGCTTTAACATGCTGAGCTCTTTTGAATTAAAAGAAATTGTAAAAATAGGAACAGTGGCACTTGTCTATAATCCCAACTACTACGGAAGCTGAGGCAGAAGGATCACAAATTCTCACAAATTGCTCAGATAATTGTCTCAAAATAAAATAAATGGACTGAGGATGTAGCTCAGTGGTAGAACATTTGCCTAGCATGTGTGAGGACTTGGGTTCAATCCTTCGTACCCTCCCCTCTGGGAGCAAAGGACTTTATTTCTTTTACAATTTTATTTTTGTTTTATTGACACATAATATTTGTACAAGCTTATGGGATCCATAACAATATTTCACTACATACACATATATATAATGATCAAATCAGAGGGATCAGCATTTCTACTTCCTCAGACATTCATCATTTCTATGTGTTGGTAACTCTGAGTTATTTTGTAATATATCATAAGTTGCTGTAGACTATAGTCATTCTACTGTGTTAGAGAACACCACAATTAATCCTTCAGTTTAACTGCATCTTAAATACTTGTCATCTTACCTCTCTTATCCGCCTATACCCTATCCTTCCCAGCTTTTATAAACAAGGAATCTCTAACCTTCTCCCATAAAGGGAGGGACTCCCTCTGGAATTCCCTTATCTGTCTTAAAACCATTTCACAAAAGTGAACACCCATTCCCTCCTCGAAATTTCCTTATCTATGAAGGAATAGGAGACAGAGGAATAGAAACTTACCCCATAATCTTTATCACAAGATATCATCAGTCTTTGAGGTTCATTCAAATTCCAAAGAGAATCATTTACAAGGAAATTTCTGTTTCTTGGGTCCATTCAACTTTTCTAAAGTCATGTACTACTCCTTAAAGTCACCTACATTCCCCCATTTCCCACCACCCTTTAAAGAAAAATAGATAAACCTCTAATTCTCACTGGATTGTCAAGTAATCACACTCATGATTTTTCCGTTTGTGTGTGTTAAATAGACTTCTATGCCTTTTTCTTTTATTAATCTGTTTATTGTCAGTTCATGTCAGTGAACTCTCAGAGGGGGATGGGGAAGCTTTCCCTTCAAACTTGCATCTGCAGCTTTCATATTCTATGAGTCCATGAATAATGGTGGAAATTGAGGCAAAGCAGCAAGAAAAATATAAATTATGGTGCAGTTTTTGTTGTTGTTCTTGTTTTGTTTTGTTTTTAGACATAATATCACTAAGTTGCTGGTGCTGACCTCAAACTTGTGATCATCCTGCCTCAGCCTGGCTAAATTATGATATAGTTTGAATGTACCCCCTCCAAAATGTTGCCAATGTGATAGTATTAAGACATGGGGATTTAAAGAGGTGATTAGGCTATGAGGTGCCTTTATGAAAGGAGTTCTACTCAGTTTTCAGCCAGCTTGCTTTTCTGCCTTCTGCCATTGAACACCATCACCAAAGCAAACGACAGTACATTGGTCTTGGACTTCCAGGCCTCCAGAATTGTGAGAAATAAATTTCTGTTCTTTAGAAATTACCCAGGTTTGGGTCCTTTGTTATAGAAATGCAAACAAACAATGAACAGACAATAATTCACTGCCTTGACTTAAGTAAAATCTAAATGCATCATCTGGGAGGAGAGTGGCAGAATGGGGGTGGGCAAGAAGGTAGTGGTGAGGGAGAAAGTTCTCCGAAGACTGTGTGAAGAATGGGTGGCTGCCAAAATGAGTACTGGGGTCACCAGCACAGGAAACAGAGGGCAGGATGGCTCCAGTCCAGCTCCTTAAGCAGGGAGCCTGCTCAGCAAGCTACCAACCCCATCTGCCCACATTTTTGGTTCTTCTTTGTACTGTATTTGCTGTCCTCTGCTTTGGAAGATAACACCACCAGTAATACTCCCCAGCTGGAAGTGCAGGTGTCATAAGACCAGTGGCACCCAGCAGACTTCTCACACTGGAAACATATGGATTTTCTCTTTGTTTCGGGCTGTGATTGCTACTCAGTCTGGTATTAGATACAGTTGGTTTTCAGGCTCATTAAAATGAGTCATCTTCTCATTCTCACATGAGCAAAAGCCTCTCTAAGCCACAATAAATACTTATCCAGTTTCAAGAGAACATTTTCAGAGAATTCTTTTTAAAATAAACACAATTGTATACTGAATAAGAGGAAGAGTTTAACAAGGTTATTTAGACTTGCGTTATCACAGCTCTATGCTGTACACATTGATGATGAGGTTGGGTTTTTTTTAAAAGGCATTAGAAAGGTCTAAATTTATTAATTTCAACTCCCCTAGAAACAGACCCTGAGACAAAAATCTATAGTCTATTTAGGATGTGATCCAGGAAAGGCTAATGTAGGAGTAGAGAGTGAGGCAGGGAAGGAAGTCTACAGGGTGTGTTTATTGATAGGCAGATTACAGCTCTGGACAACTGGAGTTTAATCCTACTGAGGTACTCCTGGGGACAGCACACAATAGTCACTTTGAAGTGATCCTACCCTAAGAAAGAGTAGAGCAGAGTCTGGTCTAGCCAAGAAATTGTGATCAAATAGGTTGAGATGCTGGTAGTTGGGATTTAGGTGGGCCTGTACTGTGGTAGAAGTGCTCAAGGGGTTATAATTGAATCTGTTACATACAAGGTAGACAGGGTTTATAGTTCTATCATTTTACTGTTTGGGAAAAAGGCTTGCAGACATTTAGTGAATTTCCCAAAGTTACATGGTACACCAAATTTCTTTTTAATTACAAGTTTATCTAAAACCCAATTCAAACTGGCACAAGCAAAATGGAGAACATATAGGCATCTAACTGAAAAGCTCAGGGGTAGATCCTGGTCAAGGTGGGATCCAGGAACTCAAACCATGATTTTAGCATCATAGTCTGGCCACTCCTATCTATACACATTTATTCATTAAATTTTAAAAAAGTTTGTTTCCAAAAACTAAACCAAAGAAATAGTTTTTAGAACACTTTATAAATATCATAACTTAACTGAGGGAGTGAATTACCTATGGTCACATTGTAAATTAATTAAAATAATTAAATATCAGTGAGAAAATAAATAGAGTCATGTGTCACACAACATTTTGGTCAAATATCACACATACAACAGTGATCCCATGAGATTGTACTGTGATTACCCCCACTTCAGCAAATACAATGGTTATTTCACTATCTACCATTATAAATTCTTTGTGTGTGTGTGTGTGTGTGTGTGTGTGTAGGGAGAGGGTGTTATCAGGGACTGACCCAGGGCCGCACACATGCTTGGCAAGTGCCCTACATTGGAGCTGCAACCCCAGCCTTTTAAAAATCTTATTTTGTAGTCAGGGTCTTGCTAAGTTGCCCAGAGTGGCCTTGAACTTGCGATCTTTCTGTCTCAGCCTTCCAGGTACTTAGCCTCCCAATCACCACCATATATTCTTTTTGTTTGTCCAACCCAAGTAGGAGAGTTAGTCCTCATTCTGTCCCAAGGTGCTAATGTCATGGACCCAGAAAATAAAATCTAGGGTAGAAGATTTCACCAGGTAACTGAGGGTGTTTTCTGGTGTTGAGACCTACAGAGAATGACTAGAGTGAAAAGTTCTGGAAAATGCTGAACAGAAAAACAAGGTGTCAAGTTAGTTTTGGCAAAAGTGGGATTAAGTGTCACAAGGCTGTAAGGAACCAGGGAAGATAGTCAGAAACCTAGGCGCATAGCCAAAACAAGAAGGAAATGACGGAACATTCCACAGTATGGGCTTTCTGGAAACCAGTCTCTGAGATGGCGTTCAGTGTGCAGAATTTTATTATGAGGTGTCCTTGCATTCAATGCCTGAGGAGAGAAGGGGAAAGGAGCAAATTGGGCAGAGAGAGCTGCAATGTGAAGTGTTATAATTTTGGATCTAGAATGTCCCCCTAAAATCTTGTATTAAAAGCATGGTCCTCAATGTAGCAAGTTTTGAAGTGAGGCTTTTAGGCAGTGATTGCATCATGAAGGTTTTGACATCTTCAGTGGATTAATCCTTTTCAGTGGATTAATACATTGATACCTGAATGGACTACTGGAAAGTGGGATTTAGCTGAAGGAAGTAGATCATTGGGGGTGTGCTCTGTACAGGTTTATCTTCTTCCCAATCTCTTCCTTTTTTCCTGTACTTCCCAGATGCCACTACATGAGCAATTGTCCCTCAATTATGCCCTTCTGCCGTGATGTTCTGTCTCACTTCAGGTCCATGGCAATGGAACCTTTTAACAATTAATTGAAACAATGAGCCAAAATAAACCTCCCCCCCCTTTTGTGTGTGTGTGTGTGTGTGTGACATATTTTGGTTATAACAACATAAAGTAGACTAGTACACAATACTAGTGTTAGACTCAGTCAGTCCATGGGAAATTCAGAAGCCAGAATGGGCCTTCAGAGTTGTCCTGAGTCTTACCAAGATAGTGGATCTTTGATGAGTCATTGGGTGTGGGCTGTCCTTGGAAGGAAATATCTGTTTCAAATTTCTATAACAAAATACCTAAGGCTGGATATTTTATAAAGAAAAGCAGTCTACTTAGTTCACAGTTTTGGAGGCAGAAAATCCAAGATCAGGTGGGACCCTGTATGAGAATGAGAGATCATATTGTGATATAGGAAGCCAGAAAATGGTAGAGCCAGGCTTATATTTATAAAAATTCTTCTCTTGGCAATGAACTCAGGGTCCCATGAGACCAAATGTGTTAGTCATCTTTGTGTCATTGTGATTAAAATACTTGACCAGAACAACTTATCGGGGAAAAGTTTATTTTGAGCTCACAGTTTCAGAGGTTCAGTTTGAGGACAATCAACTATGTAGCTCTGGCCCCGAGGTGATGCAGAATATCATGACAAAGGGTATAGTGGAGGAAAGTCACTTAGTTCATGATAATCAGGCGACACACAGAGAGGGTAGAGGGAGAAAGACATGCACCAGGGACAAAATATAAACTCCAAAGTCATGCTCCCAGTGACCTATTGCCTCCAGCTACATTCTACCTGCCTGTAGTTACCACCCAAATAGTCCATTCACATTTTTAACCCATCAAATGTTTAGGTTATAGATCATGTGATCTAATCATTTAACCTCTGACCATTCCTACATTGTCTCACATATGAACTTTTAGAGCCAGGAGTGGGAACACAGACAGCAAGATGACAATGGCAGTAAAAAGGTCACAGAAGACAGAGGCTACAGTATCAAAGCCTGCATAACTTTCTTCACAATTTTAGTAAGGACTGGTCCTTCACCTGGAAGTGGTTCCATGAAGAATGGACCCCCAGATCTTCAAACATTGCTATGAACTCCTCTCTTCCACCTAAATGCCTTAATGTACTCCTCACATTTCACACAGTTGTATGAATGTGTTTCCTTTTACTTTGAAAGTTGATTTCTTTCTTCTTTTATTACATAGTTCAGTGTTTATGAAAAAGCCTTTAGGAATTAATACAAGACCAAGGTAATTTGAAGCCCCCAGAGCCAAAAGACTTTGGAAGAAAGGGTTTCAGGCCTTTGAAGCATAGATGGCAGCCAATGGCTTGAACTATTTAGATTTTCTGGGCAGGGAAACTCTGGAATACTGGAAAGAGAATTTCTTCTTTATACTCTCTCTACTTCCCTGTCTACAAATTGTTCCATAGGTCAAATATTGAAATGGAAGAGTCTTACATTTTGATCTCCAAAGCTACAATTCATTTCCAAAAATTTAGAGGAAGGGAAAACAAAGAGAAAAAAACATCAGAAGAATAAAATTGTACATTTGTGGTACTGGAAAGACTACAGGATTAAAAGCCAAGCAACTTGGATTTCTGGTCCCAAGTCTGCCACTAAAAGTAGCTGTATGACTTTGAACAAGGAGCTGATATTTTCTTGAATTCTTTGATGAAAGGAAGAGCTCTGAGCCCGGTCATCTTTAAATCCCACTATTTTTTTCCCCACTTCACTACCACTACCCTCCTCTCTTTTCAAACTTGTAAAACAGCTTTATCCTGGGTTCTCCATCATCCCTTTTTAAGTTTACTCAGTGGAACTCATTGTGTCCTGTCCCTGGGTGAAAATTAGGCAGCCAGAATGACTTCTTGATAACTCATAAGTAAGATGACTTCCCAGCCTTAAGATTCCTTTTAAGGCTAAGATTTATTATTTCCACAAGTGTAGCAATTGCTAGGTTGAAGTCAGCAATGTGCTTCCATATATAGTAATTCACTTGAGTCTCACTAATGTTAAACAGGCCTATTGAGGTAGGTTGTGCTGATTATAATGGTTTTACCATTTTGCTGCTTGGGATTCTTCCTGGAAATCCAACTAAAACTCAGCTCAGTCAAAAGTGAGAGCTTATTGTCTTATGAAATCTCAAGCCCCAGTGCAGGTCTTCTGGTTCAGCTAAATCAAAAAGCTCAAATTATTATTCTCTCTCTAGAACCTACCACTGTTCTCTGTGTATTTATTAATTGTAAAAACAAATATTCATGGAACACCTGCTATGTGTGTTTTCAAAAAGATCTTAATTAGCTTTATTTTTGATTCTAGAATTGCACAAAATTGCATTCCATAAAACAGAATAAGTACTCCCACATTGTTCTAGGCAAAAGGGGTACAGTGAACAACACAATGTATTCAGAATAGTAACTAAACACATAACTGTGTTCCAAAAATACCCATGAAATTTACATTCTTACATTCATAGGAATATTCATAGAACTCACATTATACTGGAAGGAGAAGGCAGAAGCAAACAGATGAATAATATATGCTATTGCCATAATCCATTTTCATTCACTGGTTCTATCCCGCATGTGTTAAAGATGTTCCCTTAGTTGTTGCCTCCATCACATATCGTTGAGTATCCATGCATGCAGAGCACTTAACAGATTTCTGTAAGCTTCCCAGCTTGCAGTGACATGGAAGCTCTGAGGTGGAAAGCAAGAGAAATATGTATAGCTGAAGTGAGTTATCTGCTGATGGTTGGTCGGCACAGTAATGACTGACATAAAATTGTGGAACAACAAATTATGAGATGAGACAAGGTATTTTGAGATGGCTAAGATTTCTTACACATGACTGCCTGAGGACTCATACTTCAAATGATGCCAGATGTTGTCCCATATTACCAGAACATGCTTATGGGGACATATGTCTAACCAGCCACCAAAACCAATATTACACTGTAGCAGTTAAAACTGCCATTTCCCAGTATCCCTGCTGGATTTCTTCCATACTGTGTTCTTTCTGACATTTTGTCTGAGTTCATCTTAACATTCATTAGGCACATAGGAACAGACTCTCTTGCCCCTATATACACACTGTCTACAATTCTACTACTAAAGATTATGGTTTGTGATGAGCATGGTTGCCTATATAGTACCCATTTCTCTTTCCTTTCCTAAAAGCACATGTGAATTGGGTGACAGTAGTCTTACTCTCAGCTTAAGAGGTAAGTGATAATTGGTTTAAGGCAATCAGTGCAGTCCATCTTCCAGCTTTAATGACTGTGATAGAGACTACTATTCTCAATGATTTCTGGATGTGGATGAGAGTTCATGTTATACCCAGTTGTTTACTAGTAGCCACCTTGTGTCACACAGAGAACCAGCCTTGGGATGCAAATGCTGTGGGAGGAAAGTTAATGTAGAAACACCCTGAGTTTAGCTTACCTATAGATTTCTCAGTTACATGTGCCAATCAATTTTCTCCATGGTTTAAACCAGTTTGAGTTTGGTTTTCTGTGTTTTTCAATTGATTGTATTCTACCTGGTTGCTTCTTTGAAAATGATGACCAAATTTCAAACTCAACTAACCACATAGGTTTATGAGATTAATTACATTAGGCCTCATTTTTCAGGATGTCTCTAATCTGTGGAAGAAAATATAATTATTTATTTGGCATGATTTCACTATGTTTCCTCCCTAACATATATTTGCTCACAAGTATAGAACCTCAACATCCTTCCAGAATTCTGGTTGAAGGAGTCTGTAAGACAGAGATCATTTCTCCTGCCCCAGTACTGGGGAGTTGAACCCAGGGTGTTGGGGGGGGGGCAGTATCACTGAGCTATATCCTCTGCCCTAAATTGCTGAGGTTGAACTTGCATTCCTTCTGCCCCAGGCTCCCAAGTTGCTGGGATTACATCCATGCACCACCATATCTGGCAAGAGATTTGCTAGATTTGGTGGTCCATGCCTGTAATCCCAGTGACTCAGAGGCTGAGGCAGGAGGATCACAAGTTCAAAGCCAGCCTCAGCAACTTAGCAAGACCCTGTGTCAAAGTAAAATATGAAAAGGGATGGAGATGTGGCTCAGTGGTTAAATGTTTATGGGTTCAATCCTCAATTAAAAAGAAAAGTTAGTTAAGAATATTGAATAAATTTTAATTTCCTGATTTTGGTCCTTGATCTATGGTTATATAAGTTGTACCTTTGGTGAAGCTGAGTGAAAGATATATAAGTATCGTATACTATTTTTGCAATGGTTTTGAAAGTTGGAATTTATTTCAAAATAAAAAGCTAAAATGTTTTTTAAATTAAATAATAAAATGCAGGTTTGAAGTGGTCCTTTGTAGTACATTGATTAGAATTTTTCCTGCTATCATATTTCATGAATATAGAGAGGTTTTGGGTCTCCAAAACTTTCCTGGCAATTTATTCATTTATAAGATTCAGAATTCACAGTTCTGTGAATTCACCAAGCTGAAGGCAATCTGTTTATTTCTTTCATGATGCCTTATAAAGTGTATCTGACCTGGTCTTGGAAGAATGCGAAAAACATATTTGGTTTGAGAGTAAGACAGATGTCAATCCAGAAAAATTTAAAAGCAGGCAATTGTTCAAATAAGACATTCAGTCTCAGATTGGATAGTAAAATGATTTGACAGAGAAATGCAGAAGAGACTCATCTAAGAGGGTTGTTTTGGCACCAACGAATGAGCTGTAAGCCAGCATTTAGAATGGGTGAGCCTGGAAAATAGATTTGGTGGAAAAGGAGAATGATTCACTCACTAATAATAATAATAATGATAAATACTGCTGACAAGGAACTTTTAATTAGCAAATGGAAAAATAGGTCCAAGACATGAGTGAAGTCAGAAAAAAATCTCTTTAAAAAATGAACATTTGTTAAGTAGCTCCTAGACCTGGAATCCGCTGACATTTTTTTCCCCCTGATGTGGGAGATATGTTCTTTCTTTCAGAGGAAATCTAATTACATTCCCACTGAGTTAACATGAAGATTACTCTGAAATGCATCAGAAAAGCACTTCACAGGATATTTGTTTCATTCTCCAAGAACAAAGAACCATCTTAAGTCTTATTTTTCAGAGTCATTAACTATGATTCTGATTCATATTTTGCAATTGGAAAAGAAGGCCAGGACCAAATTCTGGGAAGTGAGCTTAATCAGAAGCCTTAATGTGGAAAGTTTGGAGGACTTCCTGTCCCAGAATGAGGCATTGACTGGCAGTGAGACTATGTCACTCTCTGAGTATTCAATGGGAGGAAGGGTTAAAGTTCTGTGCATGATTTTGTGGGTTTCTATGTCAGAAGCAGTTTCTATGTTAAACAGGATCATCTCTGGTTACTTTTTTCTACCATCTGAGAGAAAATTCCCTAAAATGTCTTCTTCTTTTTCATTTGGTCTACCTATTCCTTCTTTTCCTCTTCTTTTTGTCATTTTACTTCTTCTCAGGTCCACACACACAGAATTCTTTGCCTCTAATCCTTTGTAAAATGAACTGCAGAGTTTCATTTTGCCTAATTCTAGGGGGCAAGATGTTGAAAACAGGAAAAAAAAAAAAACATTAAGATCTTTCCCCTCTTCAGACTTTCCAATTCCAACTTCAGTTCCTATTCATGGTTTGGTGGAATCATTTAAAAAAAAAAACCTCATTTGAGGGCCAATGCAGATCTCCATCATGGTCCCACCACCAATATCTTTGATCTGTCTTGTATCTCCTGGAGGCGCTGGGGTTAATTGGATTATTGCTCCCAATTCTTCACTGCTTATAATAGCATTTATATGTTGATGTTTTAGCCAAGGGACTTTTCAGTGCCTCCAAGTAAAAGAGACAGGGACTTCTTGGTTTCCTGTCTAGCATGTAAGGATCATGGAAGTCACTACACCATCCTAACAGCAATTAAAAATCTGAAGAAACTAAAAAACCAACAACTCTTCTTAAACCTCTTATAAAATTGAGGTCAGAGGCTAGAGCTCAATGGTAGATCATATGCCTACCATGCGTAAGGCTCTATCCCCAGCACAAAGAGGAAGAGAGGCAGGGGGAGAAAGAGAGAGAGAGAAACATTTAGTATATTTCAAAGTAGCTAGTAGAGAGGATTTTGAAAGTTTATAACACAAAGAAATGAAAAATGTTTGAGGTAATGGATATGCCAATTACCCTGAACTCATCATTGTGAAATATATATTAAAATACCATTCTTTCCCCCATAAATATGTACAGCTACTTTGTGTCAATTAAGAATAAAGAATACATTTACAAGAAAGGAACCCCTGAAATGGAAATGCAAACAAACAAAAAGACAGAAAAAAATCCCAGAAAGGAATATCCAAGAACTGTGGTACTGCTACAAAAGGAGAATATGTATAATGGGAATAAAATAAGAAGAAAGAGAATGAAATGAAGCAATGTTGGAAGAAACAATGATTGAGTATTTCCTCAAATTAATTCCAGACACCAATCCATGAGTCCAGGAAGCTCAGTGAATACCAAGCAGGATAAATGACAAAAACAAATGAGCCAGTGTGGTGGCACATGCCTGTAATCCCAGAGGCTTGGGAGGCTGAGTTAGGAGGATTGCAAGTTCAAAGCCAGCCTCAGCAACAGCAATATTCTTAGCAACTCAGTGATACCCTGTCTCTAAATAAAAATACAAAATAGGGCTGAGAATGTGGCTCAGTGGATGAGTGCCCCTGAGTTCAATCTTCAGTACCCAAACCAAAACCAACCAACCAAACAAAAAAAAAAACAAAAACAAAAATAAATGAGCCCATAATAATAATAATAATTTTAGGCATATTATATTCCAGTTTCAGAAAATCAAAGATGAAGAAAAAATACTTGAAATATACTAATGGACAAAATATCTGACCCATAGAGAAGAAAAGATAAGAATTATATCTAACTTTTCTTCAGAAACTATGTAAGCAAGAAGAGAATAAAGTGAGATATTTAATATTTTGAGAGAAAAAAGACCCCGCCAAACTAGAACTCTGTACCTTATGAAATTATCTTTCAAAGGTGAAGGAGAAAGCCATGCATGGTGCACACCACTGTAATCCCAGCAACTCAGGAAGCTGAGGCATTAGTATTTAAAGTTCAAGAACAGCCTGGGCAATTTAGCAAGACCTGGTCTCAAAAAAAAAAGTTAAAAAGGGTTGGGGATACAACTTGGTGGTAGAGCATCTCTGAGTTCAATTCCTAGTGAAAAAAAAAAAAAAAAGAAAAGAAATAAAGACTTTTTCAGACAAACAAAAATTGAGGGAATTTGTTGCTGGTAGACCTGCCCTGTAAGAAATATTAAATTAAGTTCTTTAGAAAAAAGAAAATAAAAAGTGGTTTGAAACTTGCATCTACATAAAGAAAGAAAGAGCATCAAAGAATGAATAAGTAAAAGTAAAATAAAAATGTTCATTTTTCTTTTTCTTGATTGATCTAACAGATAACAACTTGCTCAAGATAATAATGGCAACAATGTATTTGATTATATATAAGTGAACCAAAGGACACAATGACATGAAGGACAGGAGGGAGGAACTAGGAATATTTTGTCATTGTGAAGTACTTGCACTGCCTGTGAAGCAGTATAGTATTATTTAAAAGTGGACTTGGGTTAGTTATGAATGTATATTACAAATTTCAGAGTAATCACTAAAACATTTTTAGAATCATAAATGATGTGCTAAGAAAGACAAAATAGAATCATAAAATGCTCAACTAAAACCACAAAATGCAGCAAAAGTGCAGAAGACAAAAAAATAGGAATAAGGGCAACAAGTAAAAAACAGTAGCAAATATGGTAGATATTAATCCAGATGTATCAATATCACTTTAAACATCAAAGGTCTAAATACACCAAACAAAAGAAAAAGATTGCCAGAATGGAGCACAAAAAAATACCCAACTATAACTTTCCTATAAGCGACCATTTTAAATATAAAGATTTATATATAGATAGATTAAGAGTAAAAGGGATTACTAGTAGAGCTCAGTGGTAGAGTGCTTGCGTAGCAGGTATGAGGCCCTGGATTTAATCCCCAGCATTGCAAAACATATTTTTAAAAAGTTGATCAAATTGCTGGTGGGACTGCAAATTGGTGCAGCCAATTAGGAACGCAGTATGGAGATTTCTTGGAAAGCTGGGAGTGGAACCACCATTTGTCCCAGCTATTCCTCTTCTCAGACTATACCCAAAGGACCTAAAAACAGCATACTACAGGGACACAGCCACATCAATGTTTATAGCAGCACAATAGCTAAACTGTGGAGCCAACCTAGATGTCCTTCAGTGAATGAATGGATTTAAAAAATGTGGCATTTATACATAATGGAATATTACTCAGCATTAAAAAAGAACAAAATCATGGCACTTGCGGGTAAATGGATGGCGTTAGAGAAGACAATGCTAAGTGAAGTTAGCCAATCCCCCCAAAACAAATGCCAACTGTTTTCTCTGATATAAGGGAGGTGACTCAAAGTGGGGTAGGGAGGGAGAGCATGGGAGGAAGATTGTTTCCAGATAGGGAAGAGGGGTGGGAGGGAAAGGAAGGGGGAAAGAGAATAGCAAGGATGGTGGAGTGTGATGGTCATCATTATAAAAAATACATGTAGGAAGATTTGAATTTAGTGCCAACATACCTTATTTACAAACAGAGATATGAAAAATTGTAGTGTATATATGTATTAAGAATTGTAATGCAAAAAAATAGTACATGCATAATGGCATAATTTGGCATGAACATACTTTATATACAGAGTTACGAAAAAATTGTGCTGTAAATGGGTAATAATGAGTGTAAGGCATTCCTCTATTGTCATGTATGTAAATTTTAAAAATTTGATCAAAGATAAACTATACAAACATTAAACATAAAGTAGAATAGTTACACTGATTTCAGACAAGGCCAACTTTGAGCAAGGAAAGACATCAGCAATAAAGAGGGGCATTGCATAAAGATAAGGGTTAGTACTCCAAGAAAATATAATAGTCCTTAGTGTGTCTGCATCTAATAACGAACCATCAAAATATGCAAGGCAAAAAATAATAGAATAGCAGGGAAACAGATGAATCCACAATTATAGTTGGAGATTTCTACACCCCTCTGTTAGAAATGGACAAATGCAGTAGCAGAAAATCAGGAAGAACATAGTTTAATGCAACAGCACCATCAATGTGACATCTATGGGTTACTCATCTAACAATAGCAAATTACACATTCTACTCAAGCTCATGTGGAATCTTCACCAAGACAGATCAAATTATAGGCTATAAAACACATCTTAATAAATTTAAAAGAAATATAAATCATACAATGATTACTTTCAAACTATTTTGAATTATATTAGAAATTAATAATAGAAAGATAGCAGGAAAATCCCAATATACTTGGAGATTGAATAACACACTTATGAGTAACACATGAATCAAACAATAAATCTCAAGAGAAATTTAAAAATACTTTGAATTAAATGAAAAATACAACTCATCAAAAGTTGTGGGGTGGACAATCAATAAATGGGCCAGGGAACTTAACAGACACTTCTCAGAAGAGGATATAGAATCAATCACAAATATATGAAAAAATATTCAACATCTCTAGCAATCAGAGAAATGCAAATCAAAACTACTCTAAGATTTTATCTCATTCCAGCGAGAATGGTAGATATTAAGAATACAAAGAACAATAAGTGTTGGTGAGGATGTGGGGAAAAAGGCACACTCATACATTGCTGGTTGGACTGCAAATTGGTGCAGCATATATGGAAAGAAGTATGGAGATTCCTTGGAAAACTGCAATGGAACCATCATTTGACCCAGCTATCCGACCCCTTGGTCTATATCCAAAGGAAATAAAAACAGCATACTATAGTGATGCAGCCTCATCAATGTTTATAGCAGCACAATTCACAATAGCTAAACTGTGGAATCAACCTAGATGCCCTTCATTAGATGAATGGATAAAGAAACTGTAGTATATATACACAATGAAATATTACTCATCATTAAAAGAGAATAAAATCATGGCATTTGCAGGTAAATGGATAGAGTTGGAGAATATTATGCTAAGTGAAGTAAGCCAATCCCCCAAAACCAAATGCCGAATGTTTTCTCTGATATGAGGATGCTGATCCATAATGGGTATGGGGGAGAAGCATGGGATAAAACTTTAGATAGGGCAAAGGGGATGGAGGGGAAGGGTAGGGGTATCGGGGTAGGAAAGATGGTGGAATGAGATGGACATCATTACCCAGTACATGTATGAAGATACAAATGGTGTAACTCTACTTTGTGTACAACCAGACAAAAAAATTGTGTCCTATATATGTACTATGAATTGAAATGCATTCTGTTGTCTTATATAACAAATTAGAATAAATAAATTTTAAAAAGTTGTGGGGTGGAGTCAAATCAGTCCTTATAGGGAAATCTATAGCAGCAAATAAATACATTTGAAAAGAAGAAAGATTTAAAGTCAATCATCTAAGCTTTCACCTTAGGAAACTAGAAAAAAATAGAACAAAGTAAATCCAAAGTAACTGGTAGAACATTAAATTATGTTATGTGCATATTCCATTGTTTTTGAGTTTGGACATGTATCTTTCTTTAAAGAATGGAATGTCAGCAGGTACCATATAAACAAAGGTTTCAAATAGGCTTATATGGTTTGGTTTGGTCTCATGTGCCATCTTCATGATTATGCCCTAGATAGCTCCTGTTTCTATAATTAGAAGTCCATGGAGCAGTCCTAAACTTGACTTCCAGTTCTATAGCCAAGCCTAGTCAACTTAAAACAAAGTGGAATTTCTGCCACCAATCTGAGAACCTATGCTTGTGAAAAATAAATGTTTGTTATTGTGAGTCAGTGAAATTTACTTGTTACACAGCACTGTTGCTGACTGAGACGCCTCTTGCCTTAATATTCCCAGTAAAGAACACGTTTTTTAGTTTACACATTTTACCATTGTGTAGACTTTGAGGGGAAATAGTCTTCTCTGCCATCCTTTCTCAAGAGTAACAAAGAGAGTCATGTGATCTGACTCAACCAAATGTCGCCCTCTCCCAGAACCTTGAATCTCGAGCAAGTGATATAGAGAAGAGATTGTCTCAAATTTATTTCCTTGAACTAAAATCAGCACACTATAGTGATACACGCATACAAATGTTTATAGCAGTGCAATTCATAATAGCCAAGTTATGCGTTCAGCTTAGGTGCATGTAAACAGACAAATGGTAAAGAAAATGTGAGACACACACAGACACACACACACACACACACATAAAATGGAATTTTATTCAGCCATACAGAAAAATGAAATTATGTCACTTGCTGGTAAATGGTTGGAACTGGAGAACACTATGCTAAGTGAAATAAGCCAGACCCAGAAAGTCAAATGCTGAATATTTTCTCTCAATACAGAAGCTAGAGAGAAAAACAGAAAAGGAAAAAAATAGAGTAGGAGAATCTCACAAAAATAGAAGGGAGACCAATAGAGTAGAGGAAGATCAAGAGGGAGGGTCTGAGGAAGTACTGGGGATCAAAATCTACCAAAGCATTCTATGTCCATGTATGAGTATATCACAATGAATCCCAACTATATATGTTAATAATGTACTATTAAAGTAATAATAATAGAAGGGAGGTAGGTCAGTAGAGTAAGCAGATGGAGGGAAGAGGGAAGTGAAAGGGAAGGTACTGGGGAATGAAACTCATTAAATTATGTTATGTGCATATTCAAATATGGCATAGTGAATCAAACTATTATACATAATTATAAAGCACCAATAAAAAACAAGAAAATATATTCAATTAAGTTACAATAAAAATTTAATTTTGGCAAAGAGTATCTTATTGGATTAATAGCATAACCAGACTTTTTCTTCAGTAAGACTATTATTCCTTTAGTTGTTGCCCATTTTCCACCTTTCCAATAAATTACGTAATCACCTAATTTTTGACTAATTTCTTGACTGCTATTGTTTGTAACCAAGTAACCTGACTGAACAGCTCTTCTGAGATGGAACTATTTAAGAATATAAAATACTTATAAATTTATTTCTAAGATTCTAAAATCTCTGGAGCAAAGGAATATTTCCCCCCACTAAAACTATTTATTGATATTTACATGAAACAATACCAAATTTCATCAACAATGAGTGTTAATCAGAACCATAATTCTGAAAAAAAGTCTTTCTTCCTTTAACCTACATTAACATTATCTTTCTAGAAGGGACAATATTTTTCAACTCCAGAAGACACATATACCTTCATCTTTGGTAAACTGGAGGTAATGAAAATATTTGTTGTAGCCACATCACTGTTTATAGCAGCACAATTCATAATAGCTAAACTGTGGCGCCAACCTAGATGTCCTTCAGTGGATGAATGGATAAAAAAATGTGGCATTTATACACAAAGGGATATTTCTCAGCAATAAAAAAGAATAAGATCATGGCATTTGCAGGGAAGTTGATGGCATTAGATAAGCCTATAATAAGTTAAGTTAGCCAATCCCCCAAAAAACAAATGCAGAATGTCTTCTTTGATATAAGGTAGGTGACTCAAAATGGGGTTGGGAAGGAGAAGGGAGGAAGATTACCTCTAGATAGGGAATAGGAGTGGGATGGAAGGGGAGGGAGAAGGGGAATACCATGGATGGTGAAAGGAGACCCTCATCATTATACAAAATACATGTATGAAGATGTGAATTTGGTGTTGACATACCTTATATACAAACAGAGATATGATAACTTGTGGTATAAAGGTGTATTAACAATTGTAATGCAAAAATAAATAAATAAATAAACAAACAAATAAATAAATAAGAAAATATCTGTTGTAAAAAAAAAGACCCTCTCTGAACTAGGTTATCATTGTGAAGTGATAAATTCTGAAATTAGTGAGTATGAAAATTCATTACTCATATCACATGAACCAAATTAAGCTTAGCTAAGATAAAGACTGGCTCTAAAAGTATATTTGGATAAAGAATATTCCATCATTTGTAAGACTTGAGAGTTGGTGAAATGAATATCAGAAAGATAAAGGGAATGCTCAATATTATATGTTACTAGGGAATTACAATTAAAACATTGAGCTACTACTGTATACATATTAGAACAGCTAAAATCAAAACACTGACAACATCAAATGTTGTCAAGAAAGTGGAGCAAAGAAACTCGTTGGTGGGAATGCAAAGTGGTATAAACACTTTGGAAAATGGTTTGGAAATTTCTCACATAATTAAACACTCACCATATGATCCAGCAATCATATTTCTTGCTCCTTGCTGTTTATCCAAATGAGATAAAAACATATGTGCACATAAAAGCCTGCACATGGATGTTTATAGCAGCTTTATTCATAATTATCAATATCTGGAAGAAACTAAGATGTCCTTCAGTGGGTGAATGGATAAACAAATTGTGTTAATTCATACAATGGAATATTATTCTACAACAATAAGAAATAGACTATCAAGCCATGAAAACAAATGCCTCCAAAGTAATTATAAACGTGTGTTAAAGAAGCCAAAGCCTATGAACTGTATAATTTCAACTACATGATTTTTTTGAAAAGTACAAAATTACAAAACTACAGAGACAGTAAAAAGATCAATGATTGCCGGGGGTTAGAGAGAAAGGGAGAAAAAATAGGTAGAGCACAGAGGACTTTTAGTACAGTGATACTATATAGTATCGTTATGTTACTATAATGATGAATAAATACATTATGTATTTGTCAAAACCCATAGAATTATAAAACAAAGAATGTAAACCAACTTAAACTATGGATTTTAGTTAATAATGATGCACCAATATTGGTTCATTAATTGTAGTACACTAATAAAAGATGGAAAAAATAAAGAAAAATTGTGTGGGAAGGAGGAAAAAGTATACAGAAAACTTCAGTGTTTTCTGATCAATTTGTAATTTCTGATTTTTATCCAAACCTAATATTTCTCTAAAAAATACTTAAAGACAAAAAATCCATCCCAATCTATTCACCAAGTCAAATTACATATTGATATCTAGTTCAGCCAAACCAGATATTATTATCAATTAAAGTGAAGAGATATGGTAAAAGCTAACAGAGATAAGGTCTAGAAAGAATTGTATAAGATGGGCAATGGGTCAGTACATTCCAAAAGAGAGGCAAAGAACCGCTTACCTTTAATGTGTCTGTCACATGCCAAAGCAGAGGGGCTTGGAAGAACTGTTCTGATCAGTATATGACAAAATAAATTTGAAATCTGGAAAGGATTTGAAAGACCCAAAATCCTTGTTCCACGAAGTTTGAATTCTCAAGACAATTAGTTTACCTTCTCTGAACTTCGGTTTCCTCATGCATAAAGTGAACATAATAAATTGATTGTGAAAAAACTTTTAAATCCCAAACATGTACACAGAGGGAAGTTGTTATTGTTATTACATTCTGAATATATATGTTGCTGTACCCATCTCCTAGATGAGAAATTAAAAAAAGGAAAACTTTATGGAAAGATTGATTGCTAGTGGCTGTATCTGGCAAGAGATGAACATTGCAATAAGACAAAAAAGAAAAAGGCTCAGGCTTCTTGGAGTTTTTGGCTGAGCCCTCAGTTAATCATAACTCCAAATTCTGGCCAGCACCACAACACAATCACATTTAGTTAGGCTCTTTTGCAATGTTATGGAACATGCATTGGAAAGAGCAGTCCTGGGGTGTGATGCACCTGGGACTCCCAAGAATGCTGTTGAGACTCTGCCAGGAGAGGCCACTGAGGTGTTCCAGTCATGTAAAGGAAGTGATTTTGCGAACCAAGTGTTTCTACACTTGGCTGAACATCAGAAAAATGGCCCAGCCAGTAAGAGGTGAATACAGTGTGCCTGCAAACTTAGACACATCCTGAGTGACTTCTCACTGGAAGCTTTGCCATGCTTTTGGTGAATCATGTTCCAAAGATAGAGAGAGTATGCTAACTATTGTTTTTTCTTCTTGACTACATCTTTCCAAACTAAATCTTCATGGATAAGTATGTATTTTAATGAATGAATGAATCTGTTACTACAGATTAACACATGGACTCCTATTTACTAATGATTCTCACAAAGCATGATGCTTATACCAGCAGTATCAGAATTACTTCGGAGCTTCGAGAAATTCAAATTCTCCCCTGGTGGGTCTAGCTGAGCGCTGAGCGCTGGCCGCTGTGAAGCGCGGAGGCGAGCTGGCGCGCAGGCGCGAAGCAGTGAAGGAGCAAGGAGCATGAGCCTGGTCCGGCCGACCGAAGGAGCCCAAGATGCGCCGCAGGACGCCCTCCCGCGCAGCTGACGCCCCGCTCCGCGGACCCCGGCCTGTCCCCGAAGGAAGCTAGGTCCAGCCCAGAGCCCGCCCCGCCCCGCACTATACCCAGGAAGGCGGCTGCCCTGGGCACCGCGGTGATGCTGGTCACGACCAATGTAGGCTCGCTCTTCAAGGACCCAGAAAACCTGCAGAAGAACTGGCTTTGTAAATTTTACCAGCTAAGGAAGGGCCCAGGAATCACAGTTGGCCCCATAGGTTATAATGGAGCTGGAGAGTTCCTGTTGCTTTGTAAATGTGAAGCTGAAGAGAAGAGGAGCCCCAAGGAGAAGGAAATGATTTTTTGTGTGTTCCCACTGAATGTAAGAAAATGAAGCACAATGAGAGAATTAGATACATCAAAAACAGAAGTGGGCAGGAGCATGTATTTATGGCCACTGAAAATGCTGCCCTCATTTCACTGCCAGAGTCCGTTCTTGCACTATGTCTGAGATGTTCCTGATGAGACACCTGCCACCTCTGGCACTCCTGAGGCAGAAGGGAGATCTCAGAGTGGGCCTATCAGGTATTGGATATCTGTGTCACCATCCAGGCCATTTCCTCTATTCATGTTGCACATGAACGTTCCTGAACTCCATGCAGGTCTGGAGCCAGGCACATCAACCTGAAATGTCATTAGGTTGTGACAGCTGTGAGGATAATTAATTCTGTTAGTGGATTTAAGTTTGTGATTTTTGCTCCTCTCCCACCAGACAGTGGCCTAGTGGGAGTTTGAGGAGAATTCCTCTGCATTGCTTGAGCTGCAGTCCCTTCACTGTCTAGAGCAGGGAAGGTTTTTCACTGCCCTCTGCCTGTGGCTTTTCAGATATTTTTAAATATCAGCACCTGGTGCTCCCATGAGGCATGTGGCTGGAGAGAAAGTGCTAGGGCTCTCACCTATGGCTCTGTAGACACCAAGTCCTTAACAGCAGATATTCAGATACAGTGTGTCCTGGACAAAGCTGGGGGCAGACAGGGCTAGCTCCTGAGAAGGTTTTATGTCAAGCCTAAAGCGGTCCCAAACCCATAGAACTTACTTACTTTTTTTTTTTCTTTTTAAGGAAACATCTGTATACCTATCTTACTACTAAATGAAATCAATAGATTAACCTAAACTTTGTTCAAAACTGCAGCACGTAGATTGATGTGTAACTCAAGCAAAACCTTCCTGAGGGACTTCCACAGTGTTGGAAGAGCATCAGTGAGGTAGGACAGGACAGTGGGCATTAACTTAGCATTTGTGTACTTCCTGGGTGGCGTTAGTATTGCAGAAGCTCACAGTGGTCAGCCAAGCAGGTGTTGTGGCTGACACTTCACCAGAAAGTGTCTTGTGGGGTCTCAGGCTGGGGTGAGCATGGCTGTCCCTGCTCCTCACAACTCTCATTCTTCTGGCTTTAACTGAGTTACAGCAGAGCAATTTGGAATTTGTGAAAAGTTTGAATAAACTTTTAAAAAGTAATATCCTGAATTAAAAAATAAGGACCTAGTTGAAATTTAAGGACTACCCAAAGATACAGATACAAGGATGTCAGGACTCCAGGTTCTGGCCAACATGTGAAGAGTTTGGAAGGCCTGGCTTCTGTTCTCACAGGAAGTTAAACAAACCTCAAGTAGAACCTCAAGCCCTTCCCAGATCCACCAGAGATGTGGAAACAGGACCAACCCCTGCCCAGAACACACAGATGGGCACAGGATCACAGTTTCCTAGGAGCAGGAACTGCCCCTGGAGTCTGCAATTGTGAGAACTAAGGCTGAGTGTGGACTAGCGTGGAGAGAAAAACTCCCAGGACCCACACATTGTGAGTTCTACCAGGAGGACCCCACCACATTCTCATGGTCAAGACCAGGATGCTCTCTTCTTCTGCACAAGGTCTGCCCTCAAGAGGACTGTGTCACTGGGCCCAATCTGCTGGGATTATCTGTTATAAGAAACATGTACTGCTTATGAAGGAATTCAGTGGTTTTTAAAAGTGAACTTGAGCTGGACACAGTGGCTCATGGCTGTACTCTGTGCAACTCAGGAGGCTGAGGATCACAAGTTCAAAGCCAAGTTCAGTAACTTAGCAAGATCCTAAGCAACTTAACAAGACCCTCTCTCAAAATAATAATAATAATAATAATAATAATAATAATAATATTGATGTGTTAACTATAGGCAAGTAGGGTATGGCTGGAGGAAGTAGGTGACTGGGGGCATAATTTGTGTTTATATTTTGTCCCTGGTATCTCAGTAGTTCCCTGCTTCTTGGATGCCATGAGCTGAGCCGCATTCCTCTGACATGCTCTTCTGCCATGACATTCTGTCTCACCTTGGGCCCAGAGCAGTGTAGTCTGCTGAGTAAGGACTGAACCTCTGAAACCATGAGCCAAAATAACCTCCATCCCCCAGGTTGTTCTTGTCAAGAATTTCAGTCACAGTGACAAAAAGCTGACTAACATACTGAATGAATCAAACTTGAAAGTGAGGTCCCAGCTATCTATGTTTTTACAGGCCTTTTAGAGGATTCTGACCTAATCTCAAACTCGGTAGCCACTTCCCTCTACCATCTCCTTTCCCCGTTTAAGAACATAGCTCCAACAATTCTTCCCTCTGCTCTGACATCATCATTTTCTTTCTCCATTGGATTATCCCATTGGCACATTTATTCATGCTTCCATTTTCCCCATAAAACAGACATTTTTTTTTTGTTTTTGCTCTTTAACTGTAGCTCTATTCTTTGCTTCACTGTAGTTTGGATAAACGATACTCTTCAAAACAACTTTTCTATGTTTTCCTCTCAATATCCTTTACATTTACTCAAGTTAGTTTTTACCACCAAAACTCCAAGAAATGGCTCCAGTCAAGTCACCTAATGACCCCCATGCTGCCAAATCTAATGAATAATTCTCAGTTTACGTGTTACTAGATAACTCTGTCTTCCTGAGGAATGCTTCCTCATTTGAGTTTTAGGATTCCACACTCTACTGCTTTGCCTCCTAACCTCTTAATTCCTCCTTTTCCTTCCTGGTGGGCTTTTCTATCTACTTGGCTTCAGTGATAAACACCATAGAAATGAGTTTCTGAACACTTTTTTCTTTACCTGAACTCACTCCCTTAGGTTATCTTATACTTATTCTAGTAATTTCAAATATAAACTATATATTTAAGGCTCCCAAATACATATTTCCAATCTGTAAATATCCCTTGAACTCTAGACTCATAGTCCTACTACCTATAGCTTTGTTTGGATATCAATTAGCTGTATCAAAGTTAACATATCCTAATTTCACCTTTAGATCTTCCCTTATCACACAAAGATTCTTCTATTCATATTTTTCCACTTTTCAGTGATTAAAAATTCCATCTTTCCAGTTGCCAAGGATGAAGAACTTGGAGTCATCTTTTATCTTTCTATATATGACATATAACCAGAATTGTGCCTTGTGTCCCTGCTCTCTTCATTACTTCTCTATAGTTGGTTTCTCAACAAGTGGGACAGTCCATTTAAATAAACATGGAAAGATCATGTCACATATAATGTGATCCTTATTTCATTCAAAGTCAAGGTCCTTTCGTTAATTGCCTCTCTGCCTCATCTCCTGCCCCTCTCCTTCTTGCTCCTTCTCCAGTTACATAATTTACTCCATCTTTTTTTTTTTTCTTTTGTGGTGCTGGGAATTAAACCCAGGACCCTGTGCATGCAAGGCATGCACTCTACCAACTAAGCTATATCTCCAGTCCTAATCTACTCCATCTTGAGTATTCTGCTCTTTTTCTTACTGCACTTACCATCTTTAATCTTTTTCTACTATTTAACTGTGGCCTTATTCCATTCCTGATGCTATAACAAAATACCTTAAACTGAGATTTTATAAATTATAGAAATTTATTTCTCACAGTTCTGGAGGCTGGGATGTCCAAGATGATGATAATGATGATGATGATGATGATGATGATGATGATGATGATTATCTTGCAGTACTGAGGTATTGAATTAAGGGGGATTCTACCACTGAGCTAACATCCCTAACCCTTCTTTATTTTTTATTTTCAGACAGGGTCTTGCCAAGTGGCTGAGGCTGGCCTTGAACTTGCTATCCTGCTGCCTCAGCCTCCTGAGTTGCTGGGATTACAGGTGTGTTTCAACTCACCAAGATCTGAAACCTCTTATTTATTTATTTGTAGTGCTGGGGATCAAAACCAGGGCCTCATGCATGTTAGGCAAGCTCTCTACCACTGAGCCACATCCCCAGCCCTGAAACATCTTTAATAAGGGCATTAATCCCATTCATGAAGAGACTCTTCTCTAATCACATCTGAAAAGGCCCCACCTCTTAATCACTACCTTGTGGTTTAAGTTCCAACATAGGAATTTTGGAGGGACATATACATTCAAAGTAGCACCAATCTAATTTCTTTCCTGTCTCCCCTTGCCAGAATATAAAATTATCTCAAGGACAGACATTGTTGTCATGGGTGAATCCCCAGAAACCAGTGCAGTTCCCTGCGCATGGTCAGCACTCAACAAATATTTGTTCATGTTCAGTCAAATGAATAAGTGAATAAGTGCATGAATAAATGTATGTGGAGTTTTTGGGACTTTGGTGATACTGATGTCATCACTCTGTCTTTGATCTTAATGTATCTTGTCCAGAGGCATTGGTAAATTTCCTCCAGTTATCATAAGGCCATCTGTATTTCATTTTTTATTGCTGTCTCCACTGAACATCATATCTTCAAAGTCTCAAACTAAACAGAATGGAAGGGGAAGCAAAAAAGGAAGCTGGACACCCCAAAGTGTAACTTGCAAGGAGGAACTAATATTTCTAACTTTGAAAATATCCATTATTGTCGATGTTAGTTTTGTAGTGAAGCCAGAAGAAAGTAATGACACTTCAAACATAACTACAGAAGAGTTCAAATACAGAAGACCCTGGTGACAGCCTAGAAAAATGACAGGGCATTTCAAATAGGGGTAGGGGAGTCAAAACTGAGTGAATGGAAAATGGATTATGTCTGCAACATATGAGAAGATTCTGTGGTTTCTTCAGATGAATCAATGTGCCTTGTAAAGCAGATGGAATATCGGTTTCCTATGGTTGCTGTAACAAATTACCATAGTCTTAGTGGCTATTTTATAATTCTGTAGTGTGAGATAAGTATCACTGAGTTATAATCAAAGTACTGGCAGGAACATGTTCTTTCTGGAGCATCTTTCTTGTCTTTAGGGGATAATTGGTTTTCTTACCCTTTTCAGCTTCTAGAGGCTGCTTTCATTCTTTGGCTCACAGCCCCTTCCATCTTCAAAGCCAGCAGTGGTCACCCAAGCCTTTCTCATATCCTGTAACTCTAAAGTTTTTATTTCTGATTCATCTTTCATGTTAAAGGATCCTTCTATTTCCACTGTACTCACCTTGGTAATCTAGGATAATTACTTTACTTCAGGATCATCTAATTTGCAACCTTAATTACAACTGCAACTTTAATGCCTTCTGGGCATTGGTATAGTTTTGATCCTAGGTTTCCTCCAAAGATCCATGTGGTAAAATCTTGCTCACTAGGGGGGCACTGTTGGGGGGTGGTGGAGCCTTTAGGAGTGGGCATCAGGTGAGAGGTCTTTAGTTCATTGGGAGCATGAACTCAAAGGGGATAGTAGGACCTCAGCCTCTTCCTTGCTTTTGCTTCCTGGCCATGAAATGAGTGATTTTGTTTGGCTACATGCTCCTTCTATGATATACTGCCCCACAGCAGGCCCAAAAGCAATAGGGCTAACCAACTATGGACTGAAACCTCTAAAACCATAAGTTAAAATTACCCCTTGCTTTTTATAAGTTGATCATTACAGGTATTTATTATAGTGATAGAAAACTGACTAAAATAGCCACATAAATTAACAACTTCATAGGTTCTGAGGATTAAGGCATAGAAATCTTTGGGAGAGCGTTATTCTGCCTACAACGGATAGTATCTGAGTCATAGTAGCTTTTTTTGCTTTTTAAGAAATGGGTTCTAGAAAAAAAGATGACTCTCTTTATTTCTGTTTTTCACTAGAAATTCAAAATCTGAGCACTTAGGAGCCATGTAAAAACAAAACAACCCTTTTCCCCATCACCACCAAAACAAAGGCAACAACTCCTACTAATTAGAAACAAGGCATTAGCAATGGCTCTCAATAAATATTTATTGGATCAAAGATTCATAAGGAGAGTTAAAATACAGATGCTTTTACTGGCAGCTTCCCACCTGACTGTTTAGGATCTCTTTGGGACAAATAAAACTACCAACTACAAAGAATTTCCTATCTCTCATTAAATTTTATATTAGCAAACCTTAGAGATAAGCAATATAAACAAAAAGGAAATGATATTAATAACCAAATAATAATGCTTAAAAGTTTCCTAGTTACTGCTTTTGGACTTGGGAAAATTCATGGATATTTTTCCAATGGCCTACTTTAGTTGGTTTGGATGATTTACATAATTTTTCCAATCAATCTTTATTACATTTCTCTCTTTCCCAGCTTCCAGATGTCTGAATTAACACTGAAATGCATGAAGGAATTTACACACGGGACCCTGCCCTAGATTCTCAAACTGTCCCTGTCAGAAAATAACACAGAGCTTTGGGTCTAAGTGTAAGGGTCCGGCGAAGCGTTGGAGAAAGAGACCACCAAGTGACCACTCATGCAATTGGCAGAAGGGGATTTATTGAGGATCCTATTCAGCGCGCTGAGGCTCCAGGCTCACCCAGGAGGGGAAAGCAGCCCAGAGCCCCGAGCAGGGGCTGAGCACTGCTTAAGTACACTTTTTGGGGAGGGCGGAGGGCTTTGTATACATCAGAACAAATCATCATGAGGCGCAGGAAAAGTGAACAACAACTCCTAAACATGATTAGTTCATTCATTGGCGGGAACAGGTCGGGCGGGGGTGATAGGTCAGTTCTAAACGGGGTACACATTCAAACTGATTGGTTTTAGGGCCTAAATGACTACGTGACAAGTTACACAGAGTCCCAAGTTATTGGACAACCAGGGAGTCAGTGGGAATATTTACTGGGCAGTTCCAGTATTGTCCTAACAGCTACAGGGATTTCAGGTTTTGCAGGTAGCATAGAAACCTAACAATACCTAATCCTTTACATTTTAACTCAGACCCTGCAGCTTAGAAACTTTACAATGCCCGGTCTTTTACACTTTAACTTCAATTTCTTTTACCCTTACATAAGGACTGTGTCATTTCCACTTTCATAGAGATCCATACTTCAGGCCTAAACTGTGTCCAACATATAGTAGGTCTTCTACAAGTACATCTTAATAAATAGATCAGGTTAAACACTTATGAAATGAAAGCATTAGAGCAGATGATCTGTATGCAAGTAACATGCTAAGGAGGACTTTTGGTAAAAACAAATAAGGGAGTTGGGGAGACAGTACAGAGAGAAGTAGCCAAATGGAGTGATTTCAGGCAGAACTCCAGTCTCTGCCTGATTCCAGAGGGATTCTTATACCTTCAAGTTTGTACTTCTTGAAGATAGGGAGCTGGACATTTATATTTCATTGCCAGCCATTGAATGACCAAAGGTCCCCTTATGGGGCTGTTAATACCCAGGCACTTATAGTTCTCAGAAAAGTGGGCAAAATGACTGTAGAAGCCCCAGTGATGGACTCCAAAGAGAGTCACAAGTGCTAGCTGTTAGAAGTAAATGCACAGAAGCCAAAGTAGGCATATAGAAATTGTTATAGTTTGGATCTTAAATATCCCACAAAGGCTAATGTGTTGAAGGCCTAGCCCCCAGCCTGTGGTGCTGTTGGCAGGTGGTAGAACCTTTAGAATGTGGGGCATAGTTGGGAAAAGTTAGGTAAATAAGGGCATGAACTCAAAGGGGATTCCTGGACCCTGGCATCTTCCTCTTTTTCTTTCACACCCAGCTATGAGGTGAATGGACCTCCTATACCAAGTGCTCCTACCATGATGCATTGTGCTGCTACAGGCACAAAGCAATGAGTTCACATGGGCATGGACTGAAACCTCTCAAAAGAAGATCCAAAATAAGTATATCCTCTGTTTTAGTTGATTTATGTCAGTTATTATAGTAACCAAAAGCTGACTAACACAAAATGGCCAAAGGGTCCCAAGATGATCTAGGTAGAACACTAATAGTACACATGATAATTTTTTCCAGCTCTACATTTGTAGAAATATTGCTATAAAAGTACAATGTAAAAAATTTGCATTTTTAAAATTCTAAGAGATACCTCTGTACTTGAGATACATTTGTTTTTAATAAATATGGCTTTGCTCCCAGGAAATAATTTTTTTCCAATGGTAAATCTGGCTTTAAATGACCATGTTATATATAATTTCTGCTTTTAAAAAATTCCATTTGGTTGTTCTAGGAATAGTTGGGACTTTTGGGTCCAATTGTACTATACTTGTACAAATGGACTAGAAAAATATGCAACTGACCACAGACTAGATCCAAACATTCTCTTGATCAGTTATGGTATTAATTTGGTTTAATATTGATGTTTTGGACATTATTCATGGCATGGTTAAAAAACCATAAAAATAAAACTTGAAGCATATGTTCTCTAGTTCATTTTTGAACAAATATCTCAACAATTAAAGAAAAGAGTTACTGAAAATAAAAGAAACCAAAGAGGCCTATCTCATGATCTTGGAACCACTGAAGGCAGAATGGTCCCTTAGAAGATTAAGACATTTCACTTATAAAGCTTTAAGTTAATCTAGTTTCCACTGAGGGAAGGTCAAAAAGGCACTTGAAAGCCATGTAAAGTGTTGGTTTTGGATCATTTTAATGCTAAAACACATATTTAAACCATTTACACAAGATAAACTAACAATGTTTTGGCCAACAGCCGCCAATTATAATGTTAAAAGAGAAGCACAAGAAACCAAGAGTTGTTTGGGATGTAATCTGAGTCTGTTCTTTGGACCAGCAAAATTTGTGAAAGATCAACATGTTCCTATTTAGGACCAGTGTTTTTCTTAGGCCTATGGGGCTTCTGTGTGTCAAAACTACTCTTAGAGCTGTTCAAGTTTGTCTAGAGAGAACTGGCAGGATTACTGAGTTACCACTTGGCTGACAGAGGTAGAAAGAAGATGTAGAGTTTCTGCTCACCTTAAAACTTCAATGACTGATTATGAAATATTTCACAAGTTCTTCCCATCCTAATGAGGGCATTGATGATGATGGTGTGATTGTGATGAGGGAGAGAAGATGGAGGACACCTTGCCAAGCTTCTTTCTGTCACTAGAACATCCTGGGACCTTTGCATTTGCTTTTCCTTCTATCTGAATCTCGTTCCTCCAGATCTTGACTTGGCTAATACCTTTTCTCATTGAAATATAACCCAAACGTCACCTCTTTTATGTGACTGTCCCTAGCTTGCTCTAAGATTGTTTTTCCTTACACACACACACACACACACACACACACATATATATGTTCTACAACATCACTCCAATTTATTTTCTTCCTAATACTTATCGCTAACAAAAATTATCTTATCCATTTGTATTTTTACTTATTTATTGTGGAACTTCTTTAGGCTCACCACTATTATTTAGAGAGGCCCCTGAATCACAGCTCAACCCTCTTACATTTTTATGCTGACTACATCCTTTACCATGAAGGGTTCTCATATATTCTTGGGGACAAGCTAGCTTGTCCATCCAAGCTCCACTTGCATAACACTAAGCATATGAAGCTGAGGTATGATACAACACAAAGAAAAATGGTTATAATTTATTTTGAAAAAATTTAGATTTATGGCTGAAAACAGAATTACTAAACTGATAGATGTGTGATAAAGCAAGTACAGTTAAAATGGTAGAATCTAGGTGGCAGATATAAGGTATGCAAAGTTCATATATTAGAAACTCAACCCCCCCTCCCTCCCAAAATGTTGAGAGGTGGGAGCTTTAACAGGTCATTAGGTCATGAGGACTCTGGTCTCATAATAGGATTAATGCTGCTAACCTAGGAGTGGGTTAGTTATCAAGGGAGTGGGTTACTGATAAAAGGATGAATTTGACATCTCTCTCTCTCTCTCTTTCTTTTCCTCCCTCTCCCACCTCCACCCTCCTGGCATGTGATCTTCCCTTTTCTCCATCTGTCATGGGATGACACAGTAGGAAATCCCTCAACAGATAGGGCTCTGTGATCTTGAACATTCTAGGCTCATGAGTCAAGTAAATTGTTCATTATAAATTACCCAGTCTTAAAGAGTCTGTTATATCAGTGAAAAATAGACTAAGACCATGTGCTTGTTCTTTTTAAAAAATTTTTAATTTGTCTGTATGTTTGAAAATTTTCATCAGATAAAGTTGGAAAGACCATGAAGATAAAGGAACTGGTTTGAAATTTAGGAACTCTGTGACTAGGTCCCTGCTCTGCTACTCAATGAAATGCAACCTTGGATAATTCACAAACACTTTGAGAATTAGTTTCCTTATACTAAAACAAAAACAAAACAAAAGCTTATTTGAAGTCTTGGTTGAAATTAATGGGTAGCCTTCTTCTCAAACCAGGGGGGAAAGAGAGAGAGAAGAGATACACATAACTGGATGGGAGGAAGGGAACTCCAAATCAGGTTATTACTAATTTCTCTTTTGGCTCTTCTTATTATGCATTGGCCTGTTTTTCCAATTTCACATGGAATTTCTCCATGCAACAGGAAAAGACAATGGTCACAGATATTACCACTTTCTGATTAGGAACTCCACATGTGAAAGAGGATTCTTTCTCGAAAAATTCAGGGAACAATTTGGATTGGCTTGGCATGAGTCATGAGCTGAGACAGCTGAGAGGTTGGTGTGTGAATACTAGGCCTGGATCACCTGCTCATACATGGACACGCCTGTCAGTGTGCTGTGACTGGAAGACCCTGCAAAGTCACATAACATGGGAGTAGGGATCAGTTCCCAGGGTCCAGGGACTGTTGTTACCAGGGAAAAAATAGAAAGGGACACTGGAGAAAGACCAGAAAACAGATGCCTACCATAGCCTGGGCTCTCTAAGGAACCTCCCAGTGCTTTTATTTTGTAAGTGCATAATCATATTGCTATGTACATAATAGATGATCAGAAAATATTTGTCAAAGGAAAGAATATGGGGGCTGGGGTTGGGGCTCAATAGTAGAGCGCTTGCCTAGCATGGTGAGGCACTGGGTTCGATACTTAGCACCACATAAAAATAAATAAATAAATAAAGGTATATGTCCATTTATAACTAAAAAAATTAAATATTTTTTAAAAAGGAAAGGATGCGTATACAATCCATAAAAATGACAAATTATATAAAATATTAGAAATGAGAAAGTTTTTTTTAGAGATCAGCTAAATCTAATCCTTCATTTCACCTGTAAAAGAAAATGAGACCCAAACAGGTGAAGCGCTATTTCCAAGCACACAAGGTTACCTCTGGATTGCAAGCATCCAGGATCTCCCACCTTGACTCTCCATCTCTCTTTAATGTATTCTTAATTCAAACAGATATCTGTTACTCCAATATCAATAGATTAGCTACTAGCTAATACCACTGCAGGTATCCTGATAATAAAGAAATTAGAAGCTAAAAATTACAAAGGAAAGGAAAAGGAGGAAAAAAATCCACCTGAGTTTAATTGTTATTCTAATAAGTTAAACCTTGGAATCAACACAGTCAGGCTCTCTTAAGAGAAAAGAAGACAGATTTGGCTGCTCACATAGTCAAGCTTGTGGATAAAAGTTTGTTTATACAGCTGGATGGGTCTAGAAGGAGCCAGGACTGAAAACATTCAGTGAGCACAATGATGGTAAGTGACAGTTGGAAGCACCTGTTTCCCATTAGAGACATTAGGCTATGATAGTTCTAGGACCTCTGGGCTCAGCTTGCATGGGGGCCTCAGTGTGTTCCCAGGTCTCAATGTGCTCTCAGCCAATTCACTTACTAACACCTCTTAAGAGTACCCATGGGTTAGAATGGCTGCAGTACAGGATTTAGAAGTAAAGCTTTGAATTCAGTTTGGGTGAGTGAAGTTATTTATGTTCAGCTTCTAAAGTACACTTGAGTTTTGTAGTAAAAACTGTCAGAAAGAACAGCTCATTCATTTCCCTCCCTCCCTTCCTTCCTCTCTCTTCCTCTCTCCTATTCTTCCTTCCCTTCCTCTTTTTCTTCCCTCCTTCCCTTTCTCTATTCCACTCTTCTTTCCTCCTTTTCAGTTAAGCAGTATTAAACCAAAACTTTTGGGACCTGAGAGATCTCTGCAGTAATATTAAGTTGTGATAGATGCTAGCCAGAAAAAGGACCAGGTCCTAGGACAAGATTCCATGAACTACCGGCAGCAAGGCTAGATAAAAGTTGGAAAAATATCCACTGTACCAGAACTAAGAACATTTTATAATGAAAATCTGGGGAGGGAAGACATATGTCATTTACATCAAACCTGTATTGGCAATAGATAACAGGGATGGGATTATGCCAAGTGGGGAAAGCTTTGGGATGGAAAGGGGGTTCAAAAAGATAGACATTAGTTGATTCTGGATTGGGTGGGGTTAACAGTTCTGAACAGTCCTATTTATATATGAACAGGGTGAGGTGGTACTGGTGCCTGTCAGTGATGGGATTTAAGTCAAGCTTTCTTTTGTGGGTTTTCCCTGTAGCCATTAACTGATTAACTTCCCTTAGCTCTTCCCCTACCCCACTCCCATCCTTTGGGCTTTGGCATTAAATTTGGGGGATCTCAGAATTTTTTTTTTTATCATTAAGAATATTGAAAGAGAATGCTACTCATTTCTCTACAAAAGCAGAATAATACTGCTACTAACATCTCTACAGCAGTTATTCACATTGGATAGCATCTTTTTTTTTTAAATTTAGGATCTATGATCATTTATTTTTAATATAATTCTAACAAATTATACCAAAATTCAGAAAAGGGTAATTTTTTTTTCATAGTTCTTGATATATCATATTTCACCCTTTGATTCAAGTGGGCTATGAGCTCCCATTTTTACCCCATATACAGATTGCAGAATCACATCAGTTACACATCCATTGATTTACATATTGCCATACTAGTGTCTGTTGTGTTCTGCTGCCTTTCCTATCCTCTACTATCCCCCCTCCCCTCCCCTCCCCTCCCCTCTTCTCTCTCTGCCCCCTCTACTGTCATTCATTTGTCCCCCTTGTATTATTTTTCCCTTTCCCCTCACTTCCTCTTGTATGTACTTTTGTATAACCCTGAGGGTCTCCTTCCATTTCCATGCAATTTCCCTTCTCTCTCCCTTTCCCTCCCACCTCTCATCCCTGTTTAATGTTAATCTTCTTCTCATGCTCTTCAACCCTACTCTGTTCTTAGTTACTCTCCTTATATCAAAGAAGACATTTGGCATTTGTTTTTTAGGGATAGGCTAGCTTCACTTAGCATAATCTGCTCTAATGCCATTGGATAGCATCTTGAAAACATGAGTCTTGTCTACAAAATGAGCATCATGTAAATGAACATTAGATTTGTTTTTTGTTTGTTTTTGAGGTATTGGAGATTGAACCTAGGGCCTTACACATGTTAGTCAAATGCTCTGCCATTGAGCTATATCGCTGTCCTCATCCTCTTTATATATATTTTTTTGTTTTGAGACACAGTCTTGCTAAGTTGCAGAGTCTGGTGATTCTCCTGCTTCAGCCTCACAAATAGCTGGATGAATATTGGATTTAAATTTTTTTAGATGTTGATGTTTATTTTATTTGTTTATTTGTATGTGGTGCTGAGAATTGAACCCAGTGCCTCACACATGTTAGGCAAGCATTCTACCACTGAGCTATAGCCCCAGCCCTGAATACTGGATTTTCATGGTAACCAAAATTTATGATTGGTTAAGAAGATGCCAGTCATAGCTCGAGTCCACCTAAATATAGACCCTGAGACAGGAACTTAGATGCAGGGAGTTTTTTTTTTTTTTGGGGGGGGGGGTGCGGTAGCTATAGGAAGCAAATGTGAGATGTGAAGGGTAATGTAGGGAGGAAGGAAAAGTCAATGTAAGGATCCTGCATTGATTGTGCAGGAACTCAATAGCCTGAGAACTGTGAGAAGTTGACAGGAGCCTCTCAGAACTGGCCTGACAGATGGCTGGAACTTTAAACCCCTCTTTGGTAGAAGTTGACTTTGGGAAAATTTTAACTTTCATGCACCTCCAGGCTGTGCATGGGCATTGAGCAAAGGCATCCAACATTGAGCAAACTACTGCAAATAGGTGATAGTCCTGGGCCAGGAAACAGAAAGACAATAAAGCTGACAGTCAGTGCAAGCTGGAGCAGCCTGCCAGGCCTGAAGCCAGAGACAGTTAAGATGTGATCTGGGCACCAGAGACATCTGCTAACAAAGTGAGGGCAGCTGAATAAAACCAAATAGACTACAGGTTAATTGGTGATCGGAACACAGAATTCCATCATACTATCCTCTCTTCATTTATATTTTGTATATTTGAAATTTTCCAAATAAAAGTTAAAAACATATTATTTTAATATACAAATTATTTCCCTTCAGTGTCATCCTCACACTTAAGAGAAACATTAGAAAAGAAGTTGATTATTATTTTCCCCAAATGCTATCAGGTGTACTCTTCCTTATAAATAGACTAAAAGATGAAGAAATGTTATTAGTTCTAAGCTACATAAAATAATGAGGGCTAATAATTCCAAATTATATGTTGTAAGTTTGCTGAAAACTGCGTTAAAATCACAGAAATAGACAATATAGCATAGGTAGGTGTTTGGAAAATAAAATTATAGGCAGGAGGAAAATTCTGACCAGACCTCTAATTTTAGGCAAATTTACACACAGAACATCCTGGAAAATAAGTGTTTTCTGCCTATGCAGCCTAGCATTATAGTTCTTCCTCTTGGAAAGTCTCTAAATGATCTTCTCCCATTTTATGCAGTTTTATTGGGATTATGTTCTTTTGGATGAGATTTGAACACATTATCCAACTTATGCTGTAAATATTTTCACCTTAGAATTTGAATCTTGAGCAGTGAGACAAGTACCAGAAACAGATTAAGCTGATTAATCCTGATGTTTTGTCTTGAAAAGCCTGTCCATTAGTATGAGCTGCATAGCTTGAACTTCTCTGACTCCTATCTTTTCTGTGAGTTTTCCCTTTGATTTTGTAAGCTACCCACATCTTTTTAATAAGATCATATTTTTCTTTATACTTAATCAAAGGGATCTTGGTCATATGTAACATTTTTTTTAATACTGGAATTGCACCCAGGTATGCTTTACCACTAAGCTACATCTCCAGTACTTTTTAATTTTTTTGAGATAGGGTCTTGCTAAATTTCTGAGGCTGGCTTCAAACTTGCAATCCTCCTGCCTCCACCTCCCAAGTCACTGGAATTACAGGCATGTGCTACCACACCCAACAACATGCAACTGTTAAACCCTTATTGAGTATGGCAGTTTGTCTCTAAGAATATCACTATTGATTCTTTCCTCCCTGTAGATTCATGCTACTCCTCCCATCAACAGGTGGGCACCTTTTTCATCCCTTTAAATCTAAGTTGGTCTTTGACTTGAATTTCATGTGGTATGAGTGACACTGCAAATTTTCAGTCCATTTTAAGAAAACTGACAATTTTCAATTATTTTTTCTTAGAATGCTCATGTTGGGAAAAGTCAGCTGCCATGTAAGAAGTCCAACTATGCTTGGCCTCCAGATTATGAGGAAGCCCAAGTCATATGAAGAGTCTGTATGGGGAGGGAGGGAGAGATGGGGAGGGGGAGATATGCCCAACCAACCCCCAAATTTTCTAGCTATTCTAGCTCAGGCTTCAAACATGTTAGTGAAGAAATCTTTGGGGGGACTTCAAACCCAGCTGCCATATAACTAGAAATGCTCATGAGAGACCCTAAGACAACACTGCTCACCTGAGCTTAGTCAACCTCTAGAATTGAGTATACAGAATGTATACATAGGAATAGCAAAAGACATGCTCTAGAATATTCACAGCAGCACTATATAATAGCCCTATATTAGTTTGTTAAGGCTGTTATGATACACACTGAATGGTTTAAAATAAGAGAAATTTATTCTGTCATAGTTCTGGGGGGCAGGGTCTAAATTCAAGGTATCAGTAGAGTCACAAATCAAGAGTCTCTTCCTAGTTTCTGGTGGTGGTTGTATATCCCTGGAATTCCTTGGATTACCTGCTTCATTCCAGTCCTTGCCTCTGTTGTCACATAGTGTTCTCTATGTGTCTGTGTCCAAATTTCCTTCTTCTTATATGAACATTAGTCATATTGAATTGTAGGCCCAATCTGATGACCTCATTTTAACTTGATTATATCTGCAAAGACTCTGTCCTTGTCACAGGAACCTGGGGGTAGGACACCAACATATTTTACTGGGAGACACAATTCAAATCATAACAACCTCGAAACTGGATAACACCTAAGTGTAGAGAATAAATAGTCACAATGATGTACCACAAAGAATAAGAATGAACCCACAATATGGACTAATCTCAAAGCATGATATTGATGAACATGAGTTCATATTATAAAATTTTGTTTAAATGAAGTTTAAAGCCAGAGAAAATGGATGTATTGTGTCAGAGTCAAGATTACCCTAGGGTGAAGTCATAATTTCTTAATTTGATCTGAGAAGTAACTATCTACTGTGTATGTTTACTTTATTAAAGTGTCATCAAGATGAACTTTTCTGTATTTATGGTTTAACATCAGTTAAAAAAATATATAATTAGATCCCTGTCCTCATTGATCAACAATCAAAATAAGTGGGAAAAATTATAAACAGTTAGCTGGGGTTACATTCTACTGACAGAGATAAAGCAGGGAGAGCACTAGAGAAAGAGACAGAAGGGGCTTGATTGAAAGGGTAAAGGCAGTAAAATGCTGACATTGCTTCTGGTTTAGTCAGGCTCATTTAATGACTCCTTTTATGAGAAAGTCTTATTTTATGAGAAAAGGTGGCACTATTTAAATAGTACAATAAAAAGTTAAGTGATAAGGATGCAAAGAAAGATGCTAAGTTAAATCACAAACAGGCAAGACAGTTGCTGCTCAGGAAACTCACTTGTATTGCCCTATGAATGAGGGGTGATGACAGTCAGACAAATATGTGACAGCCAGCCAGTCAAGGCCATCTTTGGCCTTATCAGTCTTTGTTAGGACTCTGAGGACTATGCATTTGTTATCATCAAGGCTTGAAGTGGGAGTCAAGTAATCTTTGGTTTATTTCTCCCACTAAAAGTTTTACAAATTACAGAAAAAGAAAGGAATTTGTTGGAAGAACAGGGAATAGTTTATATAATTGAAAGAAAAACTAAAGAAAACTTTGGAAAAAGGCAAGTACTGGAACAGCAAAGGGAATCTGGTAGCTATGTTGGATGAATATCAACTGCTTTTATCCTTTTTGTTATTCCTATCAAGATTCTAATTCTGGCAAGGAGTAGCTTTGGCTTAGCATGAATCACTTGTCCACCCCTTGGTAAGGCAAATGTGGAGCAACCTGACAGTCTTGCTAACACTGCATGCAAATAATGAGGCAGTCAATGAAAGTGAAGTGTGGTTCCCTTAACAGAATAAGGAGGCTTTCATGCTGGGCAGCCAAGATAACATCTGTTTAACATAGGTTTGCTTATAGGATTGTTGTAGTCCATCTATTGTTGAAATTTTCTTTCATCCATTTAGTAGGTAAAGTTCTAAGATAATTGCCACCCTTGATGGTTATATATACCCTGCATGATCTTCTCCCCTTGAACATAATACATATCACTCCTGAAACTTGGCTACTAATCATTAACTTTATGTTTATCAAAAGGGAAATTTATACTGTGGGGACTGACTTAATCAGGTGAGTCCCTTGGAAGGCAGAAAAGTCAGAGAGGCTTTTGCCTGCTGACCTTCAAGATGATCAAAGCTGCTAGGAGTTCTACAGCTGCAAGGGACTGAATTCTACCAACTACTTGCATCAGCCTGGCGAATGACTCTGAGCATTCCCATGAAACAGTGGCCCTACCTGATACCCCAATTTCAGCCTTATAAGATCTGAGCAGAGACCTGGATAGTTGACCCATAGAAATTGTGAAAGATGAGCCAGTGTGGTGGTGCATACCTGAAATCCTACTTGGGAGGCTGCGGCAAGAGGAAGGCAAGTTTGAAGCCAGTCTGGGCAATTTAGCAAGACCCTGTCTCAAAATAAAAAGGGCAGGTTCAGTGGTAGAGTCCCCCTACGATTAATTTCCAGTAAACACACACAGACACACACAGATGCACACACAAATTGTGAAAGATGAAATTTGTGTTGTTTTAAGCAACTAAGTTTGTGGTTACTTGTTATGCAGTAACTGAAAACAAATATACCATGCTATCATCTTGTAGGATTTCTGGCACAAATGTTAACATAGTGTTAAGAGACTGCTTTCAGGATTGTGCCCCTATCCCCATCAGATAAAAAAAAAATCTGAGGATGCTCAGGTCCCTTATGTAAAATGGTATACTTTTTGCATTTAACCTGTGCACATCTTCCTGTATACTTTAAATCATCTTTAAATAACTTAAAATATCTAACACAGTATAAATGCTAGAAAAAATACAGAAGGCTAACTGAAATAGTGTTTTCCAGGATATAATACCTGGATGGAGGTTCCCAGAGAACTATTACAGAGGGGGCTGATCAAGGGTACAAGGATGGAGATGCAGCAGATGACATCATCACCATCATCATTAGCATCATCATTTGTGGTAATGGGGATTGAACCCAGTGGTGCTCTGCCACTAATTACATCCTCAGAACTTTTTAAAATTTTTATTTTGAGACAGGGTCTCACTATGTTGCCTGGGCAAGCATTGGAATCACAATCTTCCTGTCTCAGCCTCCTAAGTTGCTGGGGCTATACATGTATGCCACTATATCCAGCCTAGACATTATTGGAGATAAGGTAAGCAATTTTTTCAGCTGCCTACTAAGTGACAACAAGAAGGGGGGAGATAACAAGATATTTCCTGAGTGATATTTGCTAGTAGAGACCTTTCATATTTAATATTTTGAGTGAGTTGATTACATAGATAACTGTTCATTCCTAATTTCATAAGACCCAGATATAGTGCATCTAACACAGGTTAGAAATTTGAAAATTGAGTCTGAATGGGGGTTAGATAGAATTTTGTTACTTAACCATATTAAGCCATCAGAGGATGGCAAGTGTGCAGAGCAGCATTGGGAGGTGATTATTAAAATGTAGATAAATTCTGAGAACACAGTTGGTTATGATGTTGTCCAAGAAATGGAAGGGAAGCCAGACAGGGTGGCATAACCCTAGTGACTCAGGAGGCTGAGGTTGGAGAATCCAAGTTTGAGGCCAGCCTGGGAAACTTAGCAAGACCATCTTAAAATAAAAATAAAAAGGGATGAGGATGTGGGTCTGGGGTTGTGGCTCAGTGGTAGAGTGCTTGCCTAGCACGTGTGAGGCCCTGGGTTCGATCCTCAGTACCACATAAAAATAAATAAGTAAAATAAAAGTATTGTGTTCAACTACAACTAAAAAACTAAATATTAAAAGAAAAAAAAAGGGATGAGGATGTAACTCAGTGGTAAAGTGACCCTGAGTTCAATCCCTAGTACTGCAAGAGAAAAAGAAAAAAAAAAAAAGAAAGAAATGTGCCGCAGTCTGGCTGGGCACAAAATCACGAGCCACCACACACCTTGTAGATTCAAACAGCAACTCTTTATTCTCGAACTGGCACTGGCACTTACACACACGTTCTGGGCAAATCCGCGTTCTGGGCCAAAATCACATTCTGGGTCAAATCCCAAATACTCTCTGAATCCCGCGAGAACTCAATGGGAACTCAAGGAGCAGGCGCGCCTGAGGCAGCAGGATACGCCCTATTCCCAGCAGGGTACACCTTAAACCTGGAACCGCCCTAAACCCAAGGAGCGGGATACTCCCTAATCCCAGCAGGATACACCCTAAACCTGGTCCTTGAGCAAGGTCACCTTACATGCAATGTCACTGCAAATGACCTGGGTCAATATGGAGAGTCCTTCCTCTAAGCAACATTGGGTAGGCTGACAAAGAAATTGCCATGTGTCATTCCTACTTAGCAATGGCTCTCAGCATCTCCCCCCTTCTGATTAATTAAACAACAAGCAATGTGGCTTAAGGACCGTGCCTGGTAGGTTGTCCAATTCAACATATGGTTCTTACCCGTCATGGGAAAAACTGACCTCTAGGTGTCAGTCTCCTGTCTTAGGTTGATACCACTGCAATTGGATCATACCCGTCACTGACTACCGGTCCAGCATACAGCCATACTTGTGGATAGGCCTATGCACCAGTGGGGGGGGGTGAAGTTCTTGGCCTCACCTCTGTTGGCTACCAAATTTGGCCTTGGTGCCAGTGGGGGGGTGAGGTTCTTTGCCTCACCTCTGTTGGCCCCCAAATTTTAGACCATCACTAGCAGAAGGGAGGAGGATACAGAAATGCCATGACACCAAGCCAATTGATGGCTCCTTTGGAAAAATTGCATCACTGGTGACACCATCAGCAAAGATGTCCCAGCACTACCACAATTCGCTGCACCAAATGATAGTTCACAATGTATACAAGTGATACATAGTCCAGGCAAGTTCTGCAAGCAGTTCAAAGCGGAGGAGTCTATCAATATGTCCATTTCCTCCCAAAGTAAATTGAGTCCTTGATTGAGCATTACTTATTGAGTTATATTCATTGATGCATCAGTTTATACAGTTTACTGTGATAGCGATCATAGAAGCTGTAGTTTGGCTTTATCTTAGTCTTCACTGGCACTAGGATGGAGATGGGAATTCTGGCAATGATGCTAAAGAAACATTATCCTGAACAGAATTATTAAATATAATGAAAAGGAAAGGTGAAAGTAAACAAACAGATCTGTTAACCTCCTTTAAAAACAATCCTTAACAGTTGTTTACCTAATTTAAATTAGTAAACAAACAGATCTGTTAACCACCTTTAAAAACAATCCTTAACAGCTGTTTACCTAATTTAAATTAAACCATTTAAATCACGTGAATAAAAAAAAATAATTCGGATCCATTTTTTCATGAGCGCTCCTCATATAAGAAATATGGACATACGCACACACAGACATACAACACAAAACACAAGAGTGCACACAAATGTACAACACATAAGACAATAGTAAAGGCCTTGTAGCTTTACCTAGATGAAATCTCCATTGCAATTTTTAAAAACTCCAGTCAAAAAATAAAACTGATCAGAAAAACATTAACCTAGGTTTGTATGAGCTCAAAAAAAAAAAAAAAAAAATAGAACTTTATGATGTGGGAAAATGCAATAATAAAATAGATATTGAAAAAAGCACCCTGGTTAATCACTGTTGCAGATGTAAGAAAAACCAAGCTGGAGCCCTGGATATCAGCTGTTGTGGATTTGAGTCAAAGCATCTTCTTTTTGGTCTGTAGAAATTGCTTTAGTTAATCTCTCTGGAATCCAAATCGGCTGTTGTTCTCCCTGTGGCAAAACACAAACAGAACTCCGACTCCAGACAATCACTGGGTCAGGACTTTTCCATTGTCCTGTTAGAATATCTTTCCAAAGTACTTTAGGCTTATGTACATTTTTTGGATACATATGCCTTTCCGCAGCACTAAGTCCTGATGAATCCAAATTTAAAAAGTTTAGAGTAAAAAGCGTTATTTTAAGTTTATCTTTGGGGGATATATACCCTTTTCCAATTCCCTCTTTTTGCTTCAATAAGTACGTTTTAATAATTTGATGAGCTCTTTCAACTATGCCTTGTCCCTGTGGATTGTATGGGATTCCTGTTATATGAGTAATACCAAATGATGAGCAAAATTGTTTAAAAAGAGGTAGAGGTATAACCAGGACCATTATCTGTTTTTAACTGTTTAGGAACACCCACAGTGGCAAAATTTTGTAAGCAATGAGCTATAACATCTTTAGTTTTTTCTCCGGCATGAAGGGAGCCCATCAAAAATCCGGAAGAAGTATCAACTGTAACATGTAAATACTTTAATTTTCCAAATGCTGGCAAGTGTGTGACGTCCATCTGCCAAATATGGTTAGGTATCAGTCCTCTAGGATTGACTCCAAGATTAACTTGTGGTAAAAAGGTCACACAATTTTGACATTGTTTTATTATATGTCTGGCTTGTTCCTTAGTTATTTTAAAATGCTTTTGTAAAGTATTAGCATTAACATGGAATCTTTTATGAAAATTTGTAGCTTCTTCTAGTGTAGAGAAAATATGTATGTCATGTGTAGTTTTATCTGCTAAATCATTGCCCAAACTAAGGGCTCCAGCAATCCTGTATGTGCCCTGATATGTCCTATAAAGAATGGATCTTTTCTGTCCCAGATTAGACTTTGTATAGTGGAAAACAAAGAGAAAACAGTAGAGGAAGGAGAAATCCTACCAGCATCTTCAAGGGATACTATAGCATTAACTATATACTGACTATCAGAAAATAAATTAAATACAGAATCTTTAAACATCACAAAAGCTTGTAAAACTGCATTAAGCTCTACCTTTTGAGCTGATTGTTTGGGTACTAAAAATGTAAAAGTTTGATCAGGGTAACTACTACCATTATTAGACCCATCAGTGAATATATTTGGAGCATTCATGATAGGTGTTTTTCTTGTCATTTTAGGAAAAACTACAGGATGCTTAGACCAAAAAGACAACAAAGGATTAGATGGTAAATGATTATCAAATGAAACATTAGATTTACACATGATTATTGCCCAAGTATTTAACTCATTAGCTAACTCATCAATTTGATCCATAGTATATGGAGTAATAATTTTATTGGGAGAAATCCCAAACACTCCCTTTGCTGCTTTTATTCCTTTGAGTATTAATTGTCCTACAGCCTCAGGATACCTAGTAAGAATAGTGTTAGGAGAATAAGATAAATGTATCCACAATAATGGACCTTCTTGCCAAAATACTCCTGTAGGAATATTTTTTGTTGGTAGTACAATAAATAATAAAGGCAAACTTATATCAATTCTATCCAAATGCATATTTTCCATATATGTTTCAATAATTTTTAATGCCTTTCTTGCTTTAGGAGTTAACATGCAGGGTGAATTTGGATCTGATGGACCTTTTAGAATATCAAATAAAGGTCCCAGCTCTCCTGTTGGTATGCCTAGATAAGGCCTTATCCAATTTATATCTCCCAATAACTTTTGAAAGTCGTTAAGTGATTTGAGTTGATCTACTCGTATTTGAATTTTTGGTGGACGGACCATGGTTGAGGATAATAGAACTCCTAAATAATTAATTGGAAAATTTAATTGTAATTTATCTATTCCTATCTCTAGATTATAATTTTTTAATAAGTTTGTAAGTGTGGCATAACATTCCAGCAATGTGTTTTTATCTTTATGTGCTAATAATACGTCATCCATATAGTGAAATATTTGTAGTTCAGGATTTTGATTTCTAAGTGGCTGTATTGCTTTGTTAACATAGATTTGACACATAGTTGGACTGTTAGCCATCCCTTGAGGGAGTACTTTCCATTCATATCTCTGATCAGGACCTTCATGATTTAATGCAGGGATAGTAAATGCAAAACGTGGACTATCCTCGGGATGAATTGGAATTGAAAAAAAAAAAAACAATCTTTAATATCTATAGCTAAACCATGCCAGGTTTTTGGCAAAGCAGACAATTTAGGAATCCCTGATTGAGCAGGTCCCATAATAACCATCTCATTATTAATGGCTCTTAAATCTTGCAATAATCTCCATTTAACAGATTTCTTTTTGATGACAAAAATGGGAGTATTATGGGGAGATACAGAAGGTTGTATATGTCCCTCCGCTAATTGTTGTTTGACCAGATCATGGGCTACTTGAATCTTTTCTTTAGTCAGGGGCCACTGAGAAACCCACACTGGTCTTTCTGATTTCCAAGTAATTTTGATTGTCTCAGTGGCCCTTTCTGAAAATCCAACCCATGTCTGTCTGTTCCTTGATCTATTTGTATTGGTGCTGCTATACCTTGTTCTTGTTTTTCTAATCTTTTTCGTTTCCTAAAACCTTGTCTAGTCATAATAGTGGGTGCATTTTGGTTGATGTTATTTGTTAATGTCAAACCTAATTGATCTAGGACATCTCGTCCCCATAAATTTACGGGAAGATGATCCAATACATATGGCTGTATAGTTCCTTCACATCCTTCAGGATCCTTCCAATCTAATATCATTGCACTTCTATGGGGATTAGTTGCCACTCCTAGGCCTCGAAGCGTTTGAGTGGCTTGTTGTAATGGCCAATGTTTTGGCCATTCTTGACAAGATATAATGCTACTGTGTCCAGTAGCCCATTAAACTCATGTCCTTGAATATTTAGTTTTAGCATTGGGCGAGAATCTAAATTTAAAGACAGAATAGCCCAATCTATACCTGTGGAGCCTAATTCCCTGGAACCTCTTTCTACACTACGACTAGAAAATTTATTATGTAGGCTGGGTATTATTAACAACTGTGCTATTCTATCTCCTGGTGAAATTACTGATATACCTCTTGGAGAACTAGCTATAATTTTTATTTCACCTACATAATCGGGATCAGTTACCCCAGGACTTATCATAAGTCCTTTTAGTGTAGATGAACTACATCCCAATAATAAGCCTACTATTCCTTGGGGAAGAGGTCCTTTTACTCCTGTGGGAATGATTTGAACTCCCATCTCTGGAGTTAGTACTGCTCTGGCAGAGGCACAGATGTCCAACCCTGTGCTCCCTCGGGTTTGTCTGATGAGGGATTTAATAGACAATGTGTCCTGGGCACTACCTTGATGGTGTTGCTGGGTTCCTCCACTGCCCCGTATATTTGTGGTTGTGGGCCCCGGAGCATTGGGCCCCCCAGTCCGTTTTTTGGCAATGGAGCCTGATGCCTTCCTCCATGATATCGTGGGTAAATACCTGGTCCTTGTCCGTTTTTTGATAAGGGAGTACCCTCTATGGTGGTTTGAGAACGGCATTCATTAGCCCAATGTCTCCCTCTACGGCATTGTGGGCAAATACCCGGTATTCTATTCCTTTGATACCTAGTTTTGTTAAACCCTCCTCCTATGGGGCAACTCCTTTTAAAATGTCCTGTTTGTTCACAATTGTAGCATGTTTTTGGCCTGGCATCTAAAGCCTGTTGTACTGAAGCTGCCAAGACTTGCCCTTGTTCATTAATGTCTCTACATAATTTAATATATGTGTTTAAATCTTCATGTCTCCATGGTCTAATGACCTCTCTGCAGCAATGATTTGCTTGGTCATAAGCCAGTTGTTTTATTAATGGCATTGCCTGTTCTGTATCCCCCAAAATTCTGGAAGCTGTTTGAAGAAGCCTATCTACAAATTCAGCGTAAGGTTTATTAGTTCTCTGTGTTACCTTAGATAGCTGACCTTGTAAATCTCCATGTCCTTGTAAAGTCTTCCATGCCCTAACTGCGTCTGCAGCAATTTGTGCATATATGGCAGGATCATATTCAATTTGTTGCCGTTGACCCTCATAAGGTCCTTTTCCTAACAACATATCTAGATTTCTTTGAGGGTATCCGGCTGCTGCATTTCGCCTAGCTGTCTCCGTGCAAAATTCCTTATTGGCAACCTTCCATAACAAATATTGTCCTCAATTTAGCACAGATTTACACATGCTAGCCCAATCTGCTGGCGTCATGTCCAAGTTAGTAATGGACTTAACCATGCTTAATGTGAAGGGTGCTTGGGGACCATAGGTTGTTACAGCCTCCTTTAACTGCTTCACTGTTTTAAAATCTAAAGCACGGTGAATTCGCTGCCCTCCTACCTGTTCAAGTACAGGGCATGCTAATCTTTGAGGTCCTGTCTCAGGATCCCATTTATCAACTACAGGGTTTGAGGGCCACTCAGCTGTCTCCATAGGTGGGGCTGTTGGTTGAATTACACCCTCTGGTGATAAAATCGAGTTAGTAACGGCCTCCTGTTGTGGCCTTTTTCCTAATAACCCCTTTTCCTTTAAATTTTCTTCCCCTGTCTGACTAGCTCGAGAGACCTTCTCTTTTGCTTGATCTAAAATGTCTTTCTCCATGGTCTGAACCTCTAACAATTTACTTAACACCTTTTCCATTTGTTTTTTACTAATTTCTAATCTACTATAAAGATAACGCAACCCAATAAGATAACACAAAACAAAACCGAAACTGAATGAAACAAAAACGGAATAAAAAATCGTTGTATCAATTTTCTCTTCCTCAGGGCCGACAAACTTCAAACCTTTAGCCAACCATTTTTCCCAGTTTGCCTGAGAAATTTCTAGGGATAGGCAGCTTGAAACAAAAACAAAATAAATCAAAACAAGAACACATTGTTTTTTGAAATGGTCACCCATTCTCTCGCCTTCCCTCAGAAGCGAGCAATTTCACTTACCTCCAAGTTTCAGACATTCCGCGTACAGGCCACCAAATGCTGCAGTCTGGCTGGGCACAAAATCACAAGCCACCACACACCTTGTAGATTCAAACAGCAACTCTTTATTCTCGAACTGTCACTGGCACTTATACACATGTTCTGGGCAAATCCACGTTCTGGGCCAAAATCACATTCTGGGCAAAATCCCAAATACTCTCTGAATCCCGCGAGAACTCAACGGGAACTCAAGGAGCAGGCGCGCCTGAGGCAGCAGGATACGCCCTATCCCAGCAGGGTACACCTTAAACCTGGAACCGCCCTAAACCCAAGGAGCGGGATACTCCCTAATCCCAGCAGGATACACCCTAAACCTGGATCCGCCCTGGTCCTTGAGCAAGGTCACCTTATATGCAATGTCACTGCAAATGACCTGGGTCAATATGGAGAGTCCTTCCTCTAAGCAACATTGGGTAGGCTGACAAAGAAATTGCCATGTGTCATTCCTACTTGGCAATGGCTCTCAGCAGAAATGGAGATATGTATTTGTTTAAAATCCTTTCATTTTTCTTTTATTCCTGTCTGTGCCTATTAATATTGCTGTGTAAGAAAATAATCCCAATGTAATGGCACAAAGGACCCCCCTCCCTTTTTTGTTAATGCTCATGGATTCTGGGGGTAATTCAGAAAAGTGACAATAGGAATGGTTTTTGTTTACTCCCTGTCCCTCAGAAGCCTGGGTCAGACTTTCTGGTATTACATAACAAGGGTATTTTCCTCCAGTTTCTAGCTTAGCTCTCTTTAATCCCTCATCGACAGCCTCCTGAATGCCTTTGAGACTTCTGCTAACATGCTCCTTTAGGTTCCCTTGGCATCCTTGCTACTTCACCTGGTCCTAAAGCTGAAGTTACATCCTTCACTTTGTTATTTTGTTATGATATTCATCTCACTTCTAGGTAACAAAATCTGCTTCAGTTACTATTGCTAAATAATAACTTGTTACTATTTACTATGTAATAAATTTCCCCATTTCTCCCTTCCTGAAGTTAATAGCAGGGAAACAAAACAAAAAACCTCCACGTTACCTCATAAAACTAGGAATCCAGGCTACGTATGAATGGGGGTGACTACAATGTTTTTCCAACATTTTGGTCTCAAGACGTGTGTGTGTGTGTGTGTGTGTGTGTGTGTGTGTGTGTGTGTGTGTTTATGGTTTGAACTAGGGGCTCATGCATTCTAGGCAAGCACTCCATAACTGAGCTACATCCTAAGCCCTAAGTCCTTTTTAATTAGTTATTTTCTTTGGGGGGTAAGGGTACTAGGGATTGAACCCAGGGCTTCACAAATGCTAGGAAAGTGCTCTATCAACAAGCTATCTCTCTAGCCCTTTTTATTTTATTTTATTTTGATATAGGGTCTCACTAAGATGCCCAAGCTGGCTTTGAACTTGTAATTTTCCTTGCCTTAGCCTCCCAAGTAGTGGGGATTACAGGTATGTGTCAATGCACACCACCCAATTTTAATCTTTACTAAATTCACACACACAAATTTGCAAGATCATTAAGAAAAATTCCCATAGAACCTTCAGCCCAAATCACCAATTGCTAATGTGTCACATTTGCTTTATCATTTTTGTCTCCACTATAAAATCATAAGGGAATGTATTACAGAATTTTCCCCTTTTAAACTTTTAAAAATATAATTGCAAAGAAAAAGGACATTTTTATAATCAAGTACTATGTACTCAACAAAATTAGGAAATTGAACACTGATTCAGTGTTGTTATCTAATATGCAATCTACATTCAAATTATACCAAATGCTTCAATAATCTTGTATACCATTTTTTTTCCCTCAGCCACAATCCAATCCAGGATAACCTATTGCATTTAGTTGTCATGTGTCAGGACACCTTCATACTCCTAAAAAAATAAGAGAGTATGGCAATGCTTTTGTTATGTGGGTTATTCCTACCAATATTTATTATATTCAAAGCAGAAATGTAAAAAAAAATTAAATATAAGAGACAATTACATGCTAACATAAATAATATATTTTAATGAAGAATAAATATATTTTACCCAAAACAAAATGTGAGAGAAGTGTTATTTTTTGCATTATGCAAATTCACTTAAAGAAACCAGCTGGATTCATTTCAGCTTCTGCATTCAATTTGATGTGATATGTTGTGCTGGTTGAAGTATAAAGAAATCTCATTCTCACAATTATAAGTGGAAAAGGAAGGAGTATTTTAACAGCTTTACTGGATAACTTTGAATATTCTTGTTTGACATAGTAAAACTTGTCGAATGTCAGTTTCTCAAAGGTTAGCTGCAATATGAAATTTGAACTCCTATCTATGAACTTTTTGAACATTTTACTTTCATGAGAGAACAAAAAAGGTAAATGAGCATATTAGTATTTTAAAATGTAAATTTATCACCAAAGATCTCTTGAAATGATCTGGGGATTCATACTCAACTCTGGCCCACACTTTGAGAATGGCTGCATTATATATTTATGTAGATAGTATGTCTTTCATCTAAACTCCGTACTTGAGGACAAGTTTTGCCTCTTTTGTCTTTATATATGTACACCTGTGGCTGGTATACCTGTACCTTAGTGGTCCCATCTTGGGGCTGTGTGCTTGGCTTCCAGGATTGACTATGTTTTTTATCCTCCAATCCTCTTTTCAAACTTTCATTTTTCCAGCACCTCTCGATTTTGTGTAATGTCTAATTATCTGTTGAATGAATAAATCCACATTTTATACAGAATCCACCTCCCAATAATACAGTGATAATTTGTTTTCCCAATTTTAATAATAATTATTCCCAGAACTGTACATTTTTTAAATTAAATATTTGTGTGCCATTTATTTGAGAAGAAGTTTGATTCTTTACACATTTCATGGTAATGAATTAATGGAGATTTTGTCTTTTAAAAGTAACATTAATTGATTACTATGTTAGCTTTCTGTGATGAAATACTTGAGAAAATCAACTTAAAGGAGGAAAGATTTATTTTAGCTCACAGTCTCATAGGTTTCAGTCCATGGTCATATGGCACTGTTTCTGGGCCTCTGGAGGACAGTATATTATGGCAGAAAGGCCTGGTGAAGGAAAAGTGCTCACCTTATGGTGTCCAGGAAGAGAGAGAGGCACAGAAAGACACACACACACACACACAGAGAGAGAGAGAGAGAGAGAGAGAGAGAGAGAGAGAGAGAGAAAGAAGAAGAAGAAGAAGAAGAAGAAGGAGGAGGAGGAGGAGGAGGAGGAAGGAGCAGCCGAGGTCTCAATACATCTTTTAAGGGCACACCCCTAGTGATACTTCTTCCAATGAGGCTCCACCTCCTTAAGTTTCTATACCGCTCCAATAGTGCCACAAGCTGGGGACCAACCCTTCAACACAAGAGCCTTTGGGGAACATTACAGATCCAAACTATTACAAATACTACTAAGGGTCTAATACTTTTCTAAGTACTTCTTATGTTTACTTATTTATTCCACACAACTTTTTGAAAGATACTATTATCATCCTCACTTTACAAATGTAGAAACTCAATCACAGAAAAAGTGTTCAAGAGGACAAAACTGGGGCAGGACTGTGATATGAACCCAGATTCTCTTGGCTCTAGAAGACTTTCTGTTAACCTCCACAGTGCCTGCTATCTTTTTTTTGGTTTAAGTATGAGGACACTGTTTTGTTTTGTTTTGAAAGTTAAACCATTTTAATACATTCCCTTTGAAATATAAATTTGTTTTTATTGATAAATTTCACAATACACTATTTTTTATATATATATATATATATATATATATATATATATATATATATATATATTGCTCATAGAGAAAAATATTAGCAGAAAAACATCAGGTAATACAAAAATTATTAAATATAGTTTTGTGATTATTAGTAGTTGAGAAATCTTTACAATTTGCAGATATTTTCATCTAGGAATACCAGAACGAAAATTAGTTCCAGGGACTCATTCCCATATCAGTCCCAAACTACTTTCCTGGTGTCTTTTTGATCAGTGTAAGGATCAAAGTCTTGGTCTCTCCTCTCTCTTCAGTGGAGCTGTATTTATCACCTTCTCCAGCCCATTTCTATAACTTGGTTAAGCAGAAGTCCCTTTAGCTCAGTAGTTTTCAAAATTTGGGTACATCAGAATCACCTAAAGAGCTTGTTAAAACAGATCATTGGGTCCTAAACCCAAAGTTATTTTTTTTTCCGAGAGAGAGAGACAGAGAGAGAGGGAGGAGAGAGAGAGAGAGAGAGAGAGAGAGAGAGAGAGAGAGAGAGAGAGAGAGAGAGAGAGAGGGAATTTTTCTTTTTTTTTTAGTTTTCGGAGGACACAACATATTTGTTTGTATGTGGTGCTGAGGCTGCACGCATGCCAGGTGAGCGTGCTACCGCTTGAGCCACATCCCCAGCCCCAAAGTTTTTGATTTGGATAAGTCTGAGATGGGGCCCAATAATTTTTTTTTTTTTTTTTTTTTTTTTTTTTTTTAGTGAGTACAGAGGATGCTAAAGCTGCTGGTCTCACGTACAAAAGTATATGTTGGGCATCCCTTATCTAAAAAGCAGAAATCTGAAATGTTTCAGAATCTTAACTTTTTTGAACACCAACAAGACATCACATGTAAGTTATTCCACATTATGAAATTTTGTTTTATGAATAAAATTATTTAAAGTAATATATAATATATATATGCATAAGGTATATATGAAACATAAATGAATTTTGGCTTTAAATTTGTGTACTATCCCAAATTGTCTCATTATGTACATGAAAATATTCTGAAATCCAAAATACTTGCAGTTCCAAGCACTGTGGAACAGGAGGACACAGCCTGACAGTCCCAACACTCATTCCAAACTCTGCTTCACCAAGACAAACTTCAAGGTGGCTACATGTTAAAAACATTCATGCTTGTAGTTACAAAGAAACATTAATTGGATTATACAAATGTTACTGAGTCTTAGTATTAGACTCTAGACAGTAAAATTAAGGCCACCCACCCCTTCCTTTCCCTAGGGCAAGGTTGACTCCCTCCTTTCATCCGCAATTCAGCGGTACTTTACTTTCCCGTACTGTATAAGTAGGCTGCAAAAATGGGGAAAAACGGAGTTCTTAAGTGACACCTCAATTAATGATGGTCAGTTTAATTTCACTTCCTATCATAGAGTTAATCAGATAACCACTCTACTCATATACACACACACACACACACACACACACACACACACACAGGCCTGCAAGTTTTAATCTTGGAGCGTAGTCAGGAGAGACGTACAGAACGGCGCCTGCGCACCTCAAAAAACTAGGCCCAAAGCGGAGCTCAGACCGCACTTCTGAGGCCAGGTGAGCCGCTGTTGACCAGAAGACGGAATCAGAGCAGCGCGTGGTGCAGCTGCTTCCGGGCCACGTGGTACTGGTAGCGACCAATGGGAAGGCTGAACGTCACTCCCGCTTCCTCACCCTGGCAACGGGCGGGTGACTACTTCCGGTGCAGTGAGGGCTCTAGGCTGTCGCGGGTGAGTGTCCCTCTTTCTCACACTGTCCGTGCCGCTGCCGGCGCCGCGCAGCTGTCTGTGTGGGTCCCGCAGGCTCGCTGGGACGTCTCTCTCTGAGCTAGCGAGGCCGATGCGCAGGACGCCCCCTGCCCTGGGCTAGCGGAGGGGGCCCAGGATGTTCTTCATTCCCTAGTCTCGTTCGCGCGTGGGGCCCTTGCCAGTACCTTTCCAGTCCCTTTGCAGCCTGGTCTCTTGCTTGGCGGTCTCAGCGCCTGTCCACGGAAGACTGCGGGCTTCTCGCAGTCTTTTGCCCACTTTGCACTCTCAGGCTGGAGGTGTCTCGGAGTCCCAAGAGAGTGGTAGAGACCTTAGAGGATTCCTGTGCTCTAGTCCTGATGGGCGGGTGGGGTTCTAGTAGCCCCGGGTATAGGCCTGGTTAGAGTCCTGCGGGACATTAACATTTAACTGTTAAGGGGGATGAGAAGGAGGGGATTGAGTAGAGGAAACTGCTGGAGTGGAGAGTGAAAAGCAGGAGCTGGAGGTGTCTGAAAATAGAGGACATCGTGTTTCCGGAAGGAGGGAGTCCTTATTTCACTTCTGTAGGGAAAAGGAAGATATATTGGGGACGATGTGAGTGAGATCTTTGAATTGTAAGCTAAGGAATTTTTAATTATAGCCCTGGGAGATCAATACTTTGTTGTTTGTTGCAAATAAAGATTCCCCCTCCCCGCAACTTACAAAAGGCAGTGGTTATTAAAGATTATATGGAAATTAAAAAATATTTAAAAAGAGATCACCTATAGTTACAGCAAACCAGCATTTTAATTCTTTTTAGTTTTTTTTTTTTAATGAACATCAGCCTATTTATGATCATTGTGTGTAAAATATGGTTATAACTAAAAAGGACAATTTAAATATATTGTATCCATTGTATGGATAGATTATTGGTTTGGTTTTTTTCTTACTTAGATATAATTCACATACCATAAAATGCATCCTTTTACTTTATAAATTCCAATGTTTTTTAGTGTGTTTAGAAAGCTGTACACACATCACTACTATCTAGTTCCAGAACATTTCTTCACTTCCAAAAGAAATCCTGTACCCATTATAGTCTTTAGAATATGCCTCCTTGTAACTGCTAATCTACTTTCTGCATGTATGTATTTTCCTTTTCTTGTCATTTGAAGTAAATAGATTCATATACTAGTTGTCCTTTTGTGCCTGGCTTCTTTCAGGTAACATAATGTTTTCAGGGTTCATCCATGACTATGTATCATTACTTCATTCCTTCTCTTTTTGGGAAGGATGGTGCTGGGAATAAAACCCATGGCCTCACAGAGGCAAAAGTGCTCTATCACTGAGCCTCTCCAGTCCCATTCTTTTTTTATTGATGAATAGTATGCCATTATATGAACATACCACATTTTGTTCATGCTTCCTCAGTTGATGAATATTTGGGTTGTTTCCACTTTTTGGCTACTTTGAATAATTCTATAAACATCTTTGTACAAGATTTTGTGCAGGTATGTTTTTAGTTCTTTTAGGTATATACCTAGAAATGGAATTGTATGGTAATTCTGTTTAAATTTTTGAGCAGATTATGGAGGTTATGATTCTCCATATTCTTGCTAACATTTATCTGTCTTTTTGATTATACGCATCTTAGTGTTTATGAAATTATAGCTTATTGTAGTTTTACTTTTCATTCCCCTGATGGCAAATAATCTTAAGTATCTTTTCATGTGCTTAGTGTCTCTTTAGTATATCTATGGAGAAATCTTGTTTGTTGTCTTGTTTTAAAGTTGTATGAGTTCTTTTTAAAAAATTTGTTCCAATTAGTTATACATAACATTAGAATGCATTTGACACATTGTACACAAATGGAGCTTAACTTCTCCTTCTCTGGCTGAACATGGCGCAGTCACACCAGTTGTGTAATCTGTATGAATTCTTTCTATATTCTGTATAACCGTGCCTTACCAGATATCTGATTTGCAATATTAATATTTCCTCCCATATTGTGGACTATCTTTTCACTTTTCAGATAGTATCCTTTGAAGTACAGAAGTTTAAAGTTTGGTGAAGTCCAATTTACATATTTTTGTCTCTTTGGTTGCTTGTGGTTTTGGTGTCATATCTATTAAATAATTGCTAAATCCAGGGTCACAAATATTTACCCCTGTGTATCCTTCTAAGAATTAATTTTATATCTCTTCATTCATGTTTAGATTTTGATCCATTTCTAATTAATTTTGGTATATAATATGAAATAGGAATTCAAAAAGTTTATTCTTTTTTAATTAATTTATTTTTTAAAAAATATTTTGTTTAGTTGTAAATGAAATCAATAACTTTATTTTGTTTATTTATTTTTACATGGTGCTGAGGATTGAACCCAGTGCCTCACATGTGGGAGACAAACACTCTACCGCTGAGTCACTACCCCAGCCCTCTTTTTTTTTCTTTTAGAGAAAGAGAGAGAGAGAGAGAGAGAGAGAGAGAGAGAGAGAATCTTTTTTGTAGATGGACACAACACAATGCCTTTATTTTTAATGTGATGCTGAGGATTGAACCCGGGCCCCGCCCGTGCTAGGTGAGGCTCTACCACTGAGCAACAATCCCAGCCCCTCAGCCCTCTTTTTAAATTTAAATAATTTAGTTATCAAGATCATTCTTTTGGGCCTGGGATTGTTGCTCAGTGGTAAAGCACTTGCCTAGCACATGTAAGGCACTGGGTTCAATCCTCAGCACCACATAAAAACAAATGAATGAAATAAAGGTACTGTGTCCATCTACAATCTTTTTAAAAATATTTTTTTAAAAAGGTCATTCTTTTGCTGGTGGCTATCTAGTTTCCCCAGCAGCATTTGTTGAAAAGAGTGCCATTTTCTATCAAATATCATAGCCCCATTGTTGAAAATTAATTGGCCATAAATGTATGAGTCATTGTTTTAACCATAACTCTGTGTTGAATTTTTAGGTTGCTCCCAGATTTAAAAAAAAAAAAAATCTGTATTCTATGTTAAACACAGCATAGAAGACTTAAAATCCTTTCTGTGTTTAAAATTTTGGTAGAAAATATTCTCAGAAGTGGAATTAATGGGTCAGAGATGTTCTGGAGCTCATTTAATGAGGCATTAAACCTGCATTGACAGGAGATTAAAATCAACAACACTAGGTTCCTTATTCATCAGTTGAAATGGTTTAAGGGTTGAATTTCTGTAAAAGCTTTCTGCTGTGAGATGACTTCCTTCCTCCTTAGACCACTTCTGAAAGACTAAACACAGCTAGAGTGAAAAACCTGAACTCCAAACTAACATGACTTGGTAGTTTTCTAAATGGTTTAAAGAAAAAGGTGTTATCACATGCATTAGGAAAATAATAAACCATTGAGAGACATGAGGTCAAGATTTAAACCTTAAAGTATTGCCATGTAGGTCTCTGGAGTTAAAAAAACAAAAACAAAACAATGTTTTATTCTGATTTTATTTCCTGGCCTTGATGTTCAAGTTAATTAACATTCATCTTGGTCTCAGAGATGTCAAAGTTAAATAGTCTCTATTCAGTAGTTAGTTAATACTGAGCAAAATATTCAAATGCAAAACATTATTAGAAAATCAACTTTCCCCTTCATCCTTGCTCCTCAGTCTCCTAATTTTCCTTATTAACTGTGTCTGTGTAGACTAGTTCGTATATAGAGTATCTCTGGAAAGATAGTATATACAATATTATATATTTTAAGGCTCTTGCTACTTACTGACAAATTCCTTTTCAAATGGTTACCTTAGTTCATCCTGCCAGTACAGAGTTAGTATTTCTTTGAATATTGTTTCTTAAATATTGAATATCCAGTTTATATTGCCTCTTTTATATAATGTCTACTCATGTCTTTTGGCATGGTATTTGTTTTAATTGGAATTATCCTTTATGAGATTTATTTTGGCAGCCTTTTATACATAGTTGCTTTATGATAGCTTGTATTTGGGAAGAAAAGTACAAATGTTGTTGGAAAAATTATGCTAAAAAGTGTATAGGCTAAATAAGGGTCAAGATAAGAAAAATGCTGGAGGAAGCCTATAGGATTTGAAAACTTGGGTAGAGTCCAAAATGACTTTAAGGGATTTTTTTTTTTTTTTAGTGCTGGGGCATCCACCCAGGAACTAACTTGTTTATACTAGGCAAGTGCTCTACACTCCCAGACCCCAGAGGACTTTAAGGTGAGTTAGGAAAGGGTAATGCTAGTAAGAAAAATAGAATAATGTGGTAAAAAGACTAGATATTTATGGGGAGGAGAACAAGGAAAGTCAAGTTTGAGCTGTCCAGGAAAAAAAAAAAATAGTGTTAGGAATTATCTGACTTGCTGAGAGGATATTTTTGAAATTCCCCCCAGTAGATAAAATTTCTAAAGGAGACATTTGAGAATGAAGTCAGAGGGATCATAGAGAGCTAGTTTAGTAGATTGATATGCTTGCCAAAGGAGAGCAGGTGATCTAGAGAATTGAAGGTTGCAAGCAGAAGATTAAGAAAAGGGTGACTGGGTTTAGTAATTTAGAAAAGATGTAATTTATGAGGAGCAAGAAGTTTGCTTTTTTATAAATAGCTTTATTAAGATATAATTTATCTGACAACTTAGTCATTTAAATTGTACAATTCAGTGATCTTTAGTGTATTCACAGAGTTGTACAGTCATCATCACCCCAATTTTTGAACATTTCTTATTAGTACAAAAAGAAACTTTGCACTCATTAGCAGTCACTTCCATTTCCCCTTGATCCCTGCATTCCCAAGCAACTGATCTATTTTCTGTTTTTTTAGATTTGCTTCTTCTGGATATTTCATATAAATGGGACCATATAGTAGGTGGCCTTTTGTGTCTCACCTCTTTCAGTGTTTCCAGTGCCCATTCACATTGTGGTGGTTATGTATCAACATTTGTTTCCTTTTTACAGGTGAAAAATGTTCCATTCTATGAATCTACTAGTCCCCCACCCCAAACACATGGTCTTTTGATGGATATTTGAGTTTTTCATTTTTGGGGGGCTACTTTGAATAATTCTGTAAATATCCAGGTACAAGTTTTTGTGGGTGGATATCTGTTTTCAGTTCTGAGTATGTACCTAAAAATGGAATTTTCTGGATCATATGAAACCTTTATATTTAACTTTTGAGTAATTATTGTGGTTTATGGACAAGCTGCCAGTGTTTAGAAATGATAATAATCATAATGAATTTTACTGCATTGCTTGTAGTAAATTGAGAAAATTCCATATTCAAACATATTATTCAGAAATGAAGGGATTATAAAAATGGTCTATAGATTTTTTTTGTATGTGTGTGTGTGTGTGTGTGTGTGTGTGTGTGTGTGTGTGGTTCTGAGGATCAAATTCAGGGGCTTGCATGCTTGGCAAGGGCTCTACCACTGAGCTAAACCCCCAACTCCTATATTGTTTTTTGTTTCACAAAACTATCAACTACTTTTGATTTCCTTTCATTGGAAACCTTCTATTTTGAGTGTTACCTAAAAGTGTTAGATGTCTTTCTTGTAGGTCAATGTGTTGGTGTAAGTATGCTGCAGCAGTTTCAAATAATGATTCCTAATAATGTTTATAAATATGATAAAAACTATACAGGGATATTTAATGTTAATCTACTGTCATTATATTATTATTTACTATCTAATCTTAACTGTAGAGATTAAATAATGTGATTCCACCTCCCCTCCAGTTTGACTTATCAGTAGTTTATGTGTCCTATAAGTTAAAGATCCAGAAAACAAAACAAAACAAAACAAAACAACAACAACAACAGAAGACCCTTTGAGAATCTTTGGGCATGTTTTTGTGTATTTCTTAGGTAGGATAAGAGGCTTATGAATGTGGTATTTCCCTTTTTACTGCATTTTTTAAGTGGGATCTTATAGGCTTGCCCTATTTTGGATGTTGGACTTAGTTCATTAATTAGTGTTTCCATGAAAATACAATTTTTTTGTAAGTAGCACATTCAGATGGGCCAAGTTCAAAAGATATAAAAGGATGAACAGTGAAATTTCCATCCTGCTTTTGTTCATTGGTCACTGACATCTCCTTTTGATAACAATTCATAAGGAGGGAAAAGGAGGGGGCAAGGGATTAGCAAGGATGGTGGAATGTGATGGACATCATTATTTAAAGTACATGTATGAAGTCATGAATTGGTGTCAACATACTTTATATACAACCAGAGATATGAAAAATTGTGCTGTATATGTGTAATAAGAATTGTAATGCACTTTGCTGTCATTTACTTTTTAAAAAAATAAAAACCTTAAAAGATAACCATTCATAAATAAAGAAATATGTACATGTACATATATAATTTATATATTTGGTATACCCATCAATATTTATACATTGCATATATAGTTAGCTGATGTGCTTCCCCCCTCCACATGGCACCGCATATACTTCTGTAGCATGTCTTTGAAACAATTTAATTTGAATTATTTCCATGCCTTTTTAAATTTACCAAATGTCTTTGAGATTTTCATATCTGTATCAAGTACTTCCTCATTCTTTCCAGTGGTTGCTTTTATTTTTAACCACTTTCTTTTCTTTTTAAAATATTTTTTAGTTGTTGATGGACCTTTATTTTATTTGCTTATGTATATGTGGTGCTGGGAATTGAACTCAGTGCCTCACACATAAGAGGCAAGCGCTCTAGCCCCTTATCCATTTTCATCAAGACATATTTTTGGTTCATATCTTAATTTTGCCAAATTGCCCATATTGAGTTGTATCAGTTTTTGCTGCCTCTAGCAATTTATGAATGCTTTATTTCTTTGTTCTCTCAAAACCTGTTATCTTGTATTTTGAGGTTTGCCAATCTAAGTAAAAAATGGTATTTTAGTGTAGTTCTTTTTATTTGTATCTTTCTTTTGGTTTAAACCATTATATAATTTTCCTGTAAACTAAGATTGACCATTTGCCCTTTTAAATTTTCTTTTTGTCATTTCTAGAAACTATTTATCAGATCTTTAATGAGTTCTGAGTTAAACAAAAACTGATGTTGGAGTTGAAGTTGCTTCATTTCTAACTGAATTAAAATACATTTCAGGAATCATTGAGAATTGGAGGCCAGAATTGCACATTGGATAGTACATTCACTCGAGTTCCTTATTTTTCAGTCCAGTAGAAGTTTGGGGGTGGCATTTGTGAAGGGGTTTGTTGAGATTATATCATTTGTTGAATAAATATATTTCAGATAGTCTCTGAGGGAGGTTAAATTGCTCATGAAATAGCATATTGGTTCATCTTCTGCCTTTTCTCTTTAGGCAACCTTGAGAAGCAATATTTAAAAATCTCTCATTCATTTAAATGCCTATTACTTTTAACCTTATTAGGAAATGTAGATGTTATAATTTATTACTATATTTCCATATTCATTATAAATTGTAAATGTTATAATTTGTTAGTGGTGAAATAATACATTAGATAACAGTGAGAGTAGCTTGAGGGTTAATAATAATTCATTCTTCCTGGATGTGTTTTTATTTAATCTGAAGCTCTTAGTTTTCCAAGATCTTAGTTTCACTCAGAAGTGTTTATGTTTTTAATTCCAGTGGGCCCAAGTTCATTTCATAGCCAGGCCAGACATGATGGCATTTATATGTTGACAGATGGACCACTAAATTCCAGTTTGTCAACTGCTACATGTCAAATGGTAGCCTATCTCAGAGAAATATTGTAAGAAGTAAAATAAAATAATAATAAAAAGGTAATTGAGGGGCTGAGGCTGTGGCTCAGTGGTAGAGCCTTGCCTGGTATGTGTGAGGTACTGGGTTCAATTCTCAGCAGCACATACAAATAAATAAATTAAATAAACGTCTTTTAACAACTAAAAAAAATTAAAAAAAAAAAAAAGGGCTGGGATTGTGGCTCAGCGGTAGAGCGCTCGCCTAGCACGAGCGGGACCCGGGTTCGATTCTTAGCACCACATAAAAATAAAGGCATTGTGTTGTGTCCATCTACAAAAAAGATTCTCTCTCTCTCTCTCTCTCTCTCTCTATCTCTTTCTCTTTCTCTTTAAAAAAAAGATGATTAAAGCATATTTTTGTGAAGTCATTCAAAGAAAAACATTGTTATGAAGATAGCTACTACCACAAACAGAAATAAAAATAGGCATTTTAATTTACTGTTAATTGAAAGCTCCACTTGAAATAAAATTTTTTCCTGTGCTTTGAATATATTTAAATATTTTAACATTTCAGTGTGTGTATACATATATTTGATTTTAAACTATTTGTCTTATAAGTGAAATATAAAATAAATACTAAATGAACTCTTTAACCAGGAATTAAAATAATTTAAAAATACCATATTGCAGTGCTTCTCAGACTATTTCTAGTATAAAGGACCAACTTAAAAAAATTTCAGTCTGTTGTTTATTAATACTGCTGGAATATTAAAAAACTAAGACAAATTGAAATATGAAAACATGAAAGATAAAAAGCTCAAAATTTTTGTTAGATTTAGCAAATAAAATTGTTCAAAAATATAATTTTAATATGAAGGAAGAGCATTGTGAAAACTGTACACATTTCTTATTGAAAATATCTGTTTACAGTAATGAATATATTAATGAAATAATCTCATGTGCTCTGGTAACTAACAATGGGATACAGAATGTGCTTTGAGTAGTAGCTGCTTGTTTGGACTGGGTAGCAAAGTTACTTTTATGTTTCTATTTACATTTTACACTGAAAAAGAAAGACTTCACATCTTTTTTTTTTTTTTAAAGAGAGAGAGACAGAGAATTTTTTAATATTTATTTTTTTAGTTTTCGGCGGACACAACATCTTTATTTGTATGTGGTGCTGAGGATCGAACCCAGTGCCGCGCATGCCAGGCGAGTATGCTACCGCTTGAGCCACATCCCCAGCCCCACTTCACCTCTTTTTTAAAAAAAAGATAATTGAAGGGGCTGAGGATATAGCTCAGTTGGTAGAGTGCTTACCTTACACACACAAGGCCCTGGGTCTGATCCCCAGCACCATTACTAAAAAAAAAAAAAAAAAAAAGATAATGGAGGCATATTTTTGTGAATTCATTCAAAGAAAAACATTGTTATAAAGTTAGCTTCATAATCTTCACCTCCCTTTTTCAGTTTAACGTCAGGTGCAGATTTTTACCTAACAGTGTAATTTAAAAAATTCTCATTGTTGATTTTTAATTTTTTCCCTTAAATTGAAATATGTTCTTCCCTTGTTGTTAAGTCAGGATTGTTCAAAGTTTGTGAATTTGCAATGCATAGTGATAAAAATTAGAAGCTTTGTGGCATAAGTTGCTTGAAAATTGTTTTATTAAATTTTATGTCTCATTTATCTCTGGAGAGCCTCAGAAATAATATTTTACGTGATACTTGCAGAAATGTTATTTTAATTTCTTGGTTTAATCATATAATTTTGTTAACATTTGTGTTTTAGAATTAAGCTGTGGAGCATTAAATTGGTTAGCTTAAGAATTTCTTACATGTAAGTTTCTTTCTTTTCTTTTGCTTTATTTCTTTAAGCAGAAATCTAGGCTTTATAGCAAGATTCAGTGATGTTGTCAGCAGCACTGTGATTCCAAAATGTCCCAGTGATTATTAATATTGGATTTGGAGAAAGGAGAAAATGACATTTAAATTATATTGAGGATTACTTCAGTGTGGCTAAAAGAAAGATAATATATCTTTGGACTCAGCGTAGTCTTTTTATAATAGTTCTTTCATTTATATGTCTTTAAGTAAATTCTGTAAATGGGCAGAGATTTAAATTTTAACCTTTTCATAGTCATTGTGTTACCCAATTAAATAACTTTAAAAATAGTTTTTTAAAAAATTATATTTTCTGGATTTTTCTAAGTAATGTACATATTAGTGGAAGGAAATCATACCATTTGTGCCTGTTTTTTTCTCTAGGGTAATTCATCTCCTACAATTGCTTTTGGATAGAATTATGCCCTTTTCCTAATAGAAGATGTTAATGTTGGAGAATGACCATGGAGAAGGGGATGAGTTCTGGAGAAGGGCTGCCTTCCAGATCATCTCAGACTTCAGCTGTTAAAATAACAGCCAAAGAATTGGAAACAAAGCAGTCCCACAAGGAGAAACGTGGAGGCTTTGTGTTGGTACATGCAGGTAAGACCTTCATGGGTAAGTGGGAAGATGAAAATAGTGTTGATTTTCTTTTCTTGCTTTGAGTTACACTGATAATTGCATTTCATCTGACAGAGGGGAGTTGGAACCAAAGAGACTGTTTGACTTCAATATAGTGAGAAGTTCCTCTATTCCCCAGTTGGAAGATCTTATAATGACAAATTTTCACTCCTTTCCCTTATTATTACTTTTACCCCAGATAATAGATATATTTAGATTAGATAATGTTAAAACCAATGTAATTTTTAAACTCTGGTTTTGATTTTTTTAAAATAATGATGCAGAAAATGTTTTATTGACCCATATTGCAGTGCGGTCATCTTAGAGTAAAATACACCATCTTAGAATTAGTTCAGCTTCCTAGGGAAGTTTTCAATTTTCTCTTTCCTCTGAAGATTCAGTAATTCTCATCTATGAAATGAACTGACAATAGAAAGATCAAGAGGAGAAAAACTATAACATTTATTAACCTGCAGATATGCACTATAGACAAACTATGGGATGGAAAGAAATGGACAGATGGTTGAAGCTTCAGTAGCACTTTGAACTATGGAGAGGAATAGGGACTTGAGGCTTCTGAGGGGAGGTCAGGATAGGTTATGAAATGTACTATGGACAAATGTCTTATTCTGTAAATAAAGTTTCCCATGTAACAGTCATCTGAAGTATATGTGATATGCTGTGCCATTCTCTGCGCAGTGATAATTTGATATGATCTCTCCTAGATCCGGGTGAGGCAGATAAGGAGACTTGAGAGAAAGCCTGCTCACTTCAGTAATATAGATGTTCTCTAGAAATACAAATATCCCTCATAGAACAGCTTTTCAGAGTGTCTGTACCCACTCTGAATAGCCATCTTAAAATATGATAAACAAGTATATTTTAGGGTGGCATATTTTACTTTCTTGGTGTTATAAATGAGGAACCTTAAGACTAGAGAAATTAAGTGACTTAAGTGGTTTCTGTCACTTTGCTGATTAATAACAGAGCTAGGCTGAGAAACCCTTAAGTGACTTTGGCACTGCATCAGCCTATGCTCTCTCTACTTCAGAGGACCTTGAGGGCTGACACAGTGAAGTTTTACTCCTGTGTCCTCCATTTTAAAGGTGAAAATCTGTCCAAGTTTACTCAGCAGGCTCTTCTTTTCTCTTTCTTTCTTTTTTTTTTGGTGGTGCTGGGGAATGAACCAAGGGCCTTGTGCAAGCTAGGCAAGCACTCTACCATTTGAGCTATATACCCAGCCCTTCAGCAGGCTTTTTATTCTTAAGTTATATTTGTTTTTCTGCATTCAGATTATAAACTGTATAATATCTGTGAGGAAAGAAGAGCTGGCAGGATTTCTTTCTAGCTTTCTTTTTATGAAACTGGTATCTTGTCTGCTCATTAACCTTTGGCTATATATAGACTGGACAGCTTGGAAAATCCTACAGAATCTAATCCAGAAGGGTCTAAAAAATATAACAGGTTCAATTCCCTTTTCTGAAAGGTGCTTTTCCAAAGAGATGAGGTAAGTTTATAGGAATTTCCCAGTTAAAAGTAGAGCACGGGCCAGAAGTTCTGCCTTCAGATTCATAGTCCAGTGTTATTTCTACTGCACTGTTTTATTGGTGTACCTTCTGTAGTACTCAGTGAGTTATTGTGTTCAGAATGAGCATTTGGAAATGCACAAGAAAGGGCTGAAACTCATAACAAACAGTAGCATAGAGCTTTTGATTATTTGTAAAACATTGCTTTCTGTGACTACCATGACTCCATTCCTCCTCTCTCAAGTGCATAATTGATTGTGATGGCTATCAGGTAAAGTTGGTGCTGAAGGCCAGTAGTAATAGGAAGAAATCTGGATTATGGCAGGGAATTGTGTTGTTTAAGGATGATCCCCACTTCTAAATTATTACAAATTCAGATCAATTGGCTGATTATGTGGAAGTTTGTATCTTGTATATTTAAGGAATGGAAATTCAAATTCTCATCTAGGACAGAGCTGTGTCTTCCTTCCTTCCTTCCTTCCTTCCTTCCTTCCTTCCTTCCTTCCTTCCTTCCTTCCTTCCTTCCCTTCCTTCCTTCCCTTCCTTCCCTTCCTTCCCTCTCTTCCCTCCCTCCCTTCCTTCCTTCCTGGTATGGGGGATTGAACTCAGGGATATTCGACCACTGAGCCACATCCCCAGCCCTATTTTGTATTTTCTTTAGAGACAGGGTCTCATTGAGTTGTTTTTTGCCTTGCAGTGGCTGAGGCTGGCTTTGAACTCCTGGCTCTCCTGTTTCAGCCTCCCAAGCTGCTGGGATTACAGGCATGCACCACTGCGCCTGACTGTTTTTTTTCTTTTTTTAACAACAGAGTAGACTTGGCCAAATTTTTTTCATTTGACTAGTAGATTCTTAATTTTTCCCAGATCTGTGTACTATCCATAATGGCCCATCTAATTTTGAAGAAACCAATAGAAACACTTTTACTTGTAAAAATTGAAAGATGAAACTTATAAAGATGAAACTTATATTTACTTCAATAAAATATCAGTATCATTTGCGATTAAGAGAAAAATAACTTTGAATACAGAGTAACAATCAGTATAGTTAAATTTTAACTATATCTTATTGTGTGGCAGTGGTTTGGATCCTGATCCTTTCTTTCCTTTATTAAACAGGGAAGTTAGGAAGTGTTAGCCAGATATTAAATATAGTGTGGGGTGATGCTGAGACTTCCTCGCGTTCTAAGCAGAAGAATTTACATGTTAGTACTATTTAATGCTGTCATCTGTACACTAGATTTACCTGGCTATAATATCCTGTGGCTTAGAAAACATTGATAAAAGACTAGGGCTTCAGGTCTCAGAATAGACCTGGATGACTTGTTCCTATTATAGAGGCTGTATCAGTTTACTTGGACTACTTATAAGCAAGGGCTCTGATAGTTTAATGAAGCTAACAGTTGGCTTTTATTTTTCTACTATAGGTTCATGGTTCTTAGAGAACCATGAAGAGAATTTTATTAAATATTGGCACAGGTTCTGTGAACATTCCAGACTTCTTTTGAGAAACAGAATTACTATTTGGATACAATATGGAATCTGGTTGCTTGAGCATTGTTTTGTGGGCCAGTTCTTGGCTTTGCAAGAAGGTGGGTTAGGTTTGTGGCAGACTTAAAGGGGGAGTCTTGAGGCTTAGGGATGTAGATCTTAACCTTCCTTAGGGCGGAATTCTACGGGGTGTTGTGGGGGAAGGTCAGATGGTTCTGTGCTTTTTTATTTTTATTTTTATTTATTTTTTCATATTTAAACCATCTTTATTTATAAAATACTATTCTAAGAATTGTAATTCCATTAAGCTACAATTGGAGCAAAAGTATAATCACTTGTGTAAAAGCAGTTAGTTAAACTAAAAATGAGGGATATATTACTTTTGAAGGCAGATAAAAATATTGTCAGAATTCTTGTTGTGCTCTGTATGTTCAGTAGCAGGCTCATTTGAAGGTGGAATCAACCCTGAAGGGAAGTCACTTCTACTTTCAGAATGCGGGGGAGGAAGGAGGGGAAATTCAGCTTTTGGGGGGAGATAATGAAGAAAACACCACAGTCCCATTGGGAATGGAGGGAGTGTTGGACCTGGTGGAAAACATTCTCAAGATTTTCCATATATGTTTCCTGGAGGAGATGGAGGAAAAAAAGGTCCTCTTCTCATGAACTGACTTCTTGGATCCATTGGAAACAATGGACCTCTGATTAGAGGGAAAGGTGAGAAAGCAAAGCCAGAGCCAGTTGCTTCATTTTCAGTAGGGAGAGATGAATCAGGCACATGGGAATTACCAAGATCAACTTTTGTATCATTTCTACTGGATTCCATTTCTGAAGACATAGGCCCATCCATTTTATCCAAAGGCAGCATAGTAGAACTTCTGGGTTCTGCTGGTCCAGATGGTCCACCATAATTAAAATAACATCCATCTTGCCTTGGTAGAGGAAGATGTGGATCAGAATATGATTGGACTGGTGGAGCCATCATCATCTTAGGGTTCTATTCCCTTGGAGGTGACAGGGGTTCAATGTTATAAGACACTCTCTGAGGATCAGTTATCCCATCATAGACTGATTCTCTTCTTTCATTGATAATCTGAGGGCCCAGAGGATTCTCTGGGCCTCTTGAGTCTCTTTCTCCTACCCTTGGAAGCAAAGGTGAGTGTCTGAGTGGACCCTTCTTTTCCAAAATTGGAGCTTTCATCTCAGATGAAGGTTAACCCAATGTTGAGGGATCATTTGGGGAATTCTCTCTGCCAAAGACTGTATTTGAATCATCAAGTGCAGAAGGATTGTTTTCTACAATTTTAAATTTAAACTCATTTTCCGTTAATTTTTGTCTTTCATGAGCATTTTGCTTTCTTAAATCATTGAGGTATCTTTCAGCACTCTGAGCTACCAACATTTTATTATGTGCATTTTTCTCATAGTACATAATGGGCCCATGATAAGAATGAATGGTTCTCTCTAATTCTTCTTCAAGGTCTTTGACTTGCTTTCTATAAGTCTCCAGTTGTTCACTTGCATGGCTGATGTTTTCCACCATTTTGGAACGTTTTTCTTCTAGCTCTACCTTGTAATTTTTCTCTCCTATTAATTTCTTTGGGGTTTACTTATATTATTTTCTTGATATAGTTCAATCATGACATTAAGTTTCTGCTGAAGATTCTGATTCTCACTTTTAAATTGTGTATTTTTTGACTGCAAAGATGCTTGTCCTGTCAAGATTTTTAATATAATCTATAAGGTCTTCCTTTATTTCATTTAATTCAGAAAATAAAGTAAACATTTGATTTTTTTCTCCTTGTAAGGTTTTGAAAGAGGCATTTAACTTAGCAACATAAAACCATTCTTTCAAATCTCCTTTTGGCTGATCCTCTAAGTGAGCAACAACACTATTCATTTCCAATTCCACATTTCCATCATCTCTTAGGACTTCTCCAAGCACAGAAGCCCAATCTTTCATCTGCAGCAAATGTTCAGTCAGAAAATTAATGTGATTTTCTTTATCTCTTTACAACTTGTTCTGCATGTACTTTGGAGTCTTCAGGTGTTGTTTTCTGTTTATTAAGGCCATTTACTTTTTCTTTCTATACTTCAGCTTCATATAAAAGCTGTTTCTGACTTTCCTGAAGTTGGCAATTTTCTTTCAAAACCTCTTTTATTGCTACCTTAAATCCTTCCTCATTAATTTGAAATAGTCTCAAGGTTGTTTTAGCTTCTGGTATTTGTGATTTGAAGGATTTTTATTCATCTTCTAAGAACTTAATCCTTTTGCTATATTCACCATCAATTCATCCTGTTGATAATGTTTAGTTTTCTCTTCTTTTAGGTCTTTTTTTAGAAGGAGTATTTCATCCTCAAGTTTAGATATGGACCTATTCAGATTTTTATTTATTGCCTCCAAATTTTCCGTTTCTATTGACTCCTTCTCCAAAATAGCATCCTTTAAAGATGACTCTAAGCCTTCATTCTGTTTTTGAACAAGGCTAACTTTTTCAAGTAGTTCACATTTTTCTAGTGAAATTCTGAACTAGTCCAGAAAGTTTTAGAGCAAGCTTTTTTCTCTTCTCATGTAACACCTGCTTCTCACAGACTGATAACTTCTCATAAGGAGTTTGAAGGAGACATCAGAAGACTCAAGGAGAGATGATATGGGCATCCAGGGAGTCCAAAAGATGATTCTTCTCAGACTTAGTCAGCTTCATAGCATCAGAAAGATATGCCGCAGCCTTCTTGTGACAAGAAATAGCCTCTTCGTATTTCCCTGCAGCTAATAAACGGTCTGCTCGTCTGCTCTGCTGATGAGCCAGGTTGAGAGGTGCTTCCATTACTTCCAAAGACCCCGGCCCTAGCAGCATCGCCAGGGCACATGGAGGGAAGTAGAAAAAGAGCGCGAGGCAGCCTTGGAGACAGCTGCCCCTCAGCGAGCCCAGAGAGATTGATTGTGGTTCTGTGCTTTTTTAAAGAACTTTGATTAGAAGCCTAGTTATTAAGAGGATTTAAGGGCTTTTTCTTTCTTGTTTGGATTATTTTCAAGGCACAAAGCAAGTATGAATCTTCTTAGGGAAACAAATTTATTCACAGCCATTCTCTTGACTGAGTTCCTGGGTCACCAGGATTTCTCATAGATAGTCATGAATGTGCCATCACTGAGGTTTTAGAGATATTCTGAACTATATTCTAGGCTGTGAGAGGAAGTAAAATGGGTGGGAGTGGTGGTATTGGTGGTGATTGTAGACATGTGGGAAGTAAGACCCCTTAGACAGATATTTCTTTTCCCCCAGAAACTACCTAGCTTTATGAAGTTATTCTTAAGAATTATATATTCTGAACAAATGGCAGGGCTTTCTTAAGGTCAATAGAGATAACTTTGAAGAGACTGTTCCTGACACCTCCCAAGCTAACAACTCCAGACCAAAAGAACTCCCAACTTTGGAGAGAGGTTCTTGAAAGGAAGAGGGGAAGTAACCTTGATGAAGGTTATTTGGGAACATGAGATGTCTCTAGGGCTTCTGTCAGGAAGACATTTTGAATAAAGATAAAAGACACAGTATTAAAAATTGATGTTGGAGAAAGAAGCTATTAAAATTTTAAAATTCTGTATAATTAGGGCAATAATTTTATTTTCACTGGGACTGAATCAGTCTGTATGGACTACTTATATAGTCAAGGTCTCTGATAGTTGAATGAAAACTAACAAAATTTTTCTTTTTCTATTATAGGTGCAGGTTATCATTCTGAATCCAAAGCCAAGGAATATAAACATGTATGCAAACGAGCTTGTCAGAAGGTATGAACAGAATATGTATAATTTAAAAATTTCCATTTTGAACATTAAAGTCGTTTTACCTTTATCAAAGATTTCAGGTTTCATTTACAGGACATTTTTTGGTTTGGACCATGAAATTATTTTGCTCATATTTGTAGGGTCTTCTTTTGCTTTTTTTTTTTTTTTTTAAATTCTCTGAATGATGCTTAGCTCTTTTACCTCCTTTTCCAGATTAATCTATACTTTTGGAACTGTGAGCACATAATCATATTTCTTTTAATCTTTGCAAGGCAAAATACCCTGATAGAAGGGATAGAAAATACTGCTTAAAAGAAGCCAATGTCTTTCCATGAAGGGGAGAAAAAAAATCATAAAAAAATTAAAATGGGTACTTTCTTAGATTATCTTGTTACTTTATCCTTCTGCTTTTCATCATGTAGTTATATGGTAGCAAATTCATTGGTTTATTCCTGAGTGTAGCTTTACCCTTGTACTTGGTTGTGCTTTTTTCCGCTTTGATTTTTAAGGTTTTGCTGAATTGCTTTGCTTAATATGGAAGCAGGAATGGCCTCAAAAGAAATATTGTTTATTTTTATATTGTCCTGCCTGCATACTATTGTAGGCAAACTTTCTGTTAGTTTTTTTATGCAAATAAAATGTTAATTGGATATGCATATCAAGTCAACATAGGTCTCCATCTCTTTTACTTATATTTACATATCATTTAAAAGAAAGATAATGCTTTATTAGATATCTTTTTTCTTTTTTTTTTTTTTAAAGAGGAAATTTAGCTTGTTTGTTTTATTTATTTTATTTTGAGACAGGGTCTCCATAATTCCTTAGGGTCTTGCTACGTTGCTGAGGCTAACCTCAAACATGTGATCCTCCTGCCTCAGCTTCCTGAGTCACTAGGATTACAGGCATGTGCCATCACTCCTGGTTTAGAGATATTTTTCTTAGGAATGGAATCCCATAAGGAAATAAGACTATTTTATTATAATAATTTTATTTCTTTACAATAATATGGCTAATGGGTCTCTAAGTTTTATATTTTTTCTTATTTTTCAAAGTGTGAAATCTTTTAATTGTCTGAAAAGAATGTTTTATTTTTATACAACTATAGTTCTAAAAAAATCTAATTCATTTGGGCTGTATAATCAACCTCCTTGATCTATATAATTAACTAGCTTCTTAAAAATTTGATAATGTGGAATATATTTCTTGAGCTGTTTGTAAACTAAGTTGGAATGTTAGTATTTCATTTAGAAACTAGTTTCCCTTCATTCTCCTTCTTCTCTTAATTTATGGCCAAGAAAGCGGGTGATTTTTACAAATTTTTACTCTCTGTAGTTTATAAAAGTGATGCTGCTCTCATTTGCACATTCCTGTAGCCCAGCTTCTTAGGAGGCTGAGGCAGGAAAATTGCAAGTTTCTGTCTCAAAAATAAAATGAAAGGTCTGGGGTTGTAATTCACTGGTAGAGCACCCCTGGTTGCTCTAGTACTGCAAAAAAATTATTTTGGTATAAAATATAGTATTAAAAATATTTGTCAAGTGTATACTTCCCTCTGAGGATTTTGACATGCTGCTGCTGGGATTGAGACACTTCTTTTTTTTAATGGATGTGGGTGGGAAGAATAGTAACAGTGGGAGGTAAAATTGAAAATTATTAGCTTAGTCTGAGATTCAGTTACTTATATAAAATATGAATTGTCAGGATATTTTAACCAAACTACATTCACATAATTTCTGTGGCTGTTTTAAATTGTCTTATCATGAGTGAAGTAATTTCATTTACTAAATTTCTTGCATCTTAACATTTTGTGGCTGTACTTTATTCATTGTTTTAATTTGGATAAGTGAGCTATATCAGAAATTAATCTGAACATAACCACTACCTGTTTTAAATCTGAATATTTTATATATCGAAGTATGGAATTTATTTAGTGTTCAAGTGCTTTTTTTTTTTTTGGTGCTAGGGATTGAACACAGGGCCTTGTGCATGCGAGGCAAGCACTCTACCAACTGAACTATATCTCCAGCCCAGTGTTCAATTTTTAACTCTGAACAATTCTTATACTTCTTTTAAACCTTTATGAAGTTAAAGAGATCTTTGAGAAGTTGTGGTTTTACAATGAATTATTTGTCCCCTTGGTTTTAGGCCATTGAAAAACTACAGGCTGGTGCTCTGGCCACAGATGCAGTGACTGCAGCTCTGGTGGAACTTGAGGTATTGCTTTTCTCTGCGTATATTTTATTTAAAATATTTGTGAGTTTATGTTTTTGTTCTCAAATGGCATGAAATTGCTCAGTTAGTCAACCAAGTTACATATCTGGTGCTTCCAAACAATATTAATGAAGTTATGAAAAGATTGTGATATTGTTAGGTTTTTTTATTGGGGACTTTTCTGAGTAATAAAAAGTTGGTTAATTCCTTTATTTCTCATTTTTATAGATTCATGAGAACAAAAGTTGATGGTGACTGGATGTGTAAATTTTTTCAGTATTCTCAGTGGGAAAATTCTTAAAGTTGACTCCCTCAAAGTGATATATGTTTAAAAAATGAAAAACTCTAACCACCCTGAAAGTGTCTGAAGTGGAAGAGCAAGTTTCACCATGCGCATAAACGATATATACCCTGATATATCGATATGTACTGTGAAGTGCTTTTGTTATAGTGTGATTTTTAGGTTTTTCCCCAGTTTACCGCAGACATCAAGGAACTGAGTGGTGAGGCTCTCAAGTTTGCTGTAATTTTTTGTATTCCAGAGTGAGGGTGTCTCATTTCTCCTAATCTGGAACTTTGATGAGTATGTACAGGGACTACTGACACCTTCAGAAAACTCAAGACTTGTAGAAGATAGGTTTGTGTCAGTCAGGATTATTTTTGATAATTTTTTTTTTTTTTCTGGATAAGAAGACCACTTGAGGAATAAAATTAAGACATGAAGGTAAAAACAATAATGAATATGAGGGCGGAGACAGTAGTTAAAGAAGACATTCCTAAACTGAATGGACTGTAGCCCAGGGAATTGTTCAAATAAATGCCTTCCTTGTGAAAATTGCTAAAATTACTAAAAGTTATTAAGTTAAATAAATTAAGCTGTGTTATCTGTATATTCTTCCCCTTAACTGTGGAATCATACTTTTGATCATTGCTTTGTAAATTTTAATCTCTTTTAACATTTTCAACTTGATACTAATGCAGTCAAGGCAAATGACTATGTAGTCAAGGTAGGTGGGCATCAGTTCTATTGTAGTTTGGTCCCTCAGAGGATATGTGGTGCCTTCCCATTGTGACTGATTCATCTTCCAGCTCTACCAGTCATTAGCCAAATGTGCCTGAGGATATCACAGCCTATCCTTAGCTCAGTTTCCACATTTTAAATATGAGAATAATAATCCCTACTTCACAGAAGATTAAGTTAATATGCTAATCACTTTGAACACTCTGTGGCCCATAAATACTCTGTGGCTGGTAGTAATTATTACCATTATCAGATGCTTTGGAAATAATAGATATGAAGATAATATTTATGGTAACTATTAATTATAAGTATTACAATATCAAAGGTTAATTATATGCTGTAGAAGAAAGGAAAAAAATGACATAAGAAAGAAGTTTGATATATTTATTGTAAAATTTTACCTTTATTCAAAACACACACACAAGGAGGGCTTTATTTAACTTAATTCAATTTAATTCATTTGTTAGTTGAAACTTACCTTTGTGAAGAAGGTGATGTCCTGAGATTACCAGTGTGTAGAGTCAGTGTGTGTCTGGGGAAAGTTAATGAGTATCTGGAGAATATAGTGTAACGGTAACTATGGTTACAAATTTGAGTAAAATTAAGTTTTTAAAAAAATACTTAGATTGGGAGGCTGAAACAGGAGGATTGCGAGTTCAAAACCAGCCTCAGCAACTTAAGCAACTCAGTGAGACCCTGTCTCTAAAACAAATACAAAATAGGGCTGGGGATGTGGCTCAGTGGTTAAGTTCCCCTGAGTTTAATTCCTGGTACCCCCTTTATCCCCCCCAAATTAGAATAATTTTGATTTTCTCAAGTCATACTTATATCATGTTGAATATTTTATTCCATTTCCCTCTACTTTTAAAGGGATTACATATTTATACTTAAAAATACATTTTGAAATAGTAAGTTATTCATGAGTAAGTAGGATTTATAGTTTTAAATAATGACCTGTTTTTGAGAGTGTGGGTATGAATTAAGAAAAAATGTGTTGTACTATGTTTAATTGTAATAATACATATTGATATAATGGTAGAATAGGGTATTGCCCTGATTGAGGTTTAGTGTACTCCCCAACCTTTTGAGTATTAAATTTGGGGAAGAATTTCAATTATTGTTATTATTATTCTTGGTACTGGGGATTGAACTCAGGGGTACTCGACTACTGAGTCACATCCTCAACCCTGTTTTTGTATTTTATTTAGAGACAGGGTCTCACTGAGTTGCTTAGTGCCTCACTGTTGCTGAGGCTGCTTTGAACTTGAGATTCTCCTGTCTCAGCTTCCTGAGCCACTGGGATTACAGATGTGCACCACCATGCCTGGCTCAATTATTTTTATAGTTCATTTTTTCTATCATATCTTTGATTTAATATATGTTAGTAGTTTAAAGCTACTCTAACTAGAAGAATTTTCCTGAATCTTAAGAATTATGTTGGAAGTCATGCTTATTATATTGCCTCCTGAAGTTTCTACCACCTTGTATAATTATTCTCCACTGAATTAAGCCAGGATAGATTTTCAAATGAAAAGTTCAGTTGAAGAAATATTGTAATAGTTTGGGTCAATCAAAAGATGTAAGAAAATTGGAATCTAATATTTTCTGTACTTAGAAGAATATTGAGTCCTTTCAGCCTATAGAAAAGTGCTAAGAAAAATCCCAGAGAGCCTTATATGTTCTGTTTATGTTTAATTTGAGACTAATCACTTATCTTTAATTTTGGTGAATCTATTCAGTTGAGTTAAATCTAATTATTCAGTAGGTATGGATAGTCATCAGACCTTTCTCTTTTGACTTCATGATATATTATTTTGATTAAAGAAAAGACACTATTTAAACTTGCCTATTATATTATTTCTTTGGCAGATAATAATATTAGTGTGAAATCCTTGAACACTTTACTAACTGTGGATTGAAATGACTGAATGTGATTTAATGGTCCTTATTGATTAGAAAAGATTTCTGGCCTTGTGTTTTTAAAAAAATATAATTCGTACATTCCCAAATGTTGAAAAATACACTGATCTCAATTTAATGTATTGGAGGAGGAAGAGGCAAGGTGAAATAAAAGCAACTTTTCATATATCACTAATGCAGGTCACCAAGACACATCATTTTTGAGCTTTTCTTAGAAATATTTTTCTTGTCTGCCACAAAGGTGTTATCATTAGACTACCACTTCTTGACACCAGAGGGGGTGTTTTCTTCATTTAAATGAAGCAGGGGCAAGGGTACATAAGTCCCTACTTATTAATCTGACTAGCTTCTCCCTTTAGAGTTTTTGGAGGGAAGGTGGGCATTCCTGTGAGAGGTGTTTAATGGTGTGAGAATGGAAATATAACTCCAAAGTGTGTTTTGTTTTTCTTCAAAATGTGGGGAAGGGAATGGAAAGGTCAGTTTACTCATATTTTAGTGATTTATTGTTAAATAGATTTGGCCCCATTGTTCTATAAATCTTTTTTTTTATGCTTTTTTTTTTTTTTTTTAATGTAGTGCCAGGGACCGAACCCAGTGCTTTACTCATGCTAGGAAAGCGTTCTACCACTAAGCCACAATCCTGGCTCCTGTTTTATAAATCTTTTATAGATCATCCATATAACTGATGAGAAGGTGAATTTTATTTATTGGGTAGTACAACTCTGATTTAACTCACAACAGTAAAGATTAATTTTGTGAAACAATTTGGTCTTCATATCTGGGACTATACATTTGGAAGACAGTTGCTTTCTTGGCTGCTTTTGAAAGAGTTTTAGTTAAGTCAGTGTCAGTGGATTTATAATTCTAGACGGTAATTTTGCATACTTCACATAGTGTAGTTTCTGATGTGAATTTCTTCTGTGAGAAAATTGGACATAGATCTGGGTGAGTCATGTTGTTACCTTTTCTTAGGATTGTTCCTAAAGTAGAATGTTTTATTAATTCTGATTGAAAAAGAACTATTCATAACACTGAAATTTCCTTTGCACATTGATATTTTTCTAAAAAAGTACTGAGATCTGGTTCAAAAAGATATAATAAAGAATAATAGGTGAAATATGAATTGCAAACCTTTGGGAGTTGAGTCTTATGTGAGAAAACTGAGGAATCAGGCAGATATTTTGAAGATCATGTAACTTTTGGGAAATTTTGGACAATTCATTTTGAAACTGGGTTTTTATAGTAGGTAGAATTCTGTATGTTAAGAACAGTGATAGCTTTTAACTTTCATATGACAAATTACATAGTCTCCTCTTTAAAAATGATCTGTTAGGCTGAGGATGTAGCTGAAGGATACAGTACAAACTTGGCATGCACAAGGTCCTGCGTTTGATCCCTAGTGCTGTGAAGGAAAAAAAAATTATTGAATTTATGTATTCTAACTGAACTCTATAGTTTTTTGATCAATTGCATTCAACCTTGAAGGCTCCCTATGGTCAGGGGAGATGGTAATTAATGGTTGAAACCGATTACTATCCAAATTTTTAGTGTTTATAGAGCAGATTATATTGGGCATAAGTTTTTATATCATTTTGCTAAATTAATAGTCTATCATTTTTTAAAATTTTTATCTAATCCAATATAGTGATTACTTATAAACTGTTGGAAAGTCTTTTGAGAAGTCACTTATTTAGATGGCTGATATTTTGGGATGTAAGAAAGTAGATAGTTGCATTATTATATACTTACATTATTATATATAATATTGTTATATATTTTTATTTCTTTAATGCAAGCTTAGAATGTTGATCACTGTTGAGTAGCCTTCATAGGTGTACCCCACCCTAGGCCTCTGTTCAGTTTTAGAAACTGGCATACTTCTTTCCCTGGGCTTTTTACTTCTGGGTGCAATTGTTTGTGTGCCAGAAGATGAAAAAAAAGAATACCTAAAGTTTGCCAGTCTTTGAAATGGTTAGAGATCATGAAGATGGTGTGGTGTGCCATTGGCATATGGGCGTATCTAAGTTGGAAGGAGACATTGAGCAGAGCTAATATATTCCTTGTTTCCCTCTCCAAACTTATAGCAAGTTTGCCTGTGGTTTCACTGGGATCAGATGCCTTACCACACACATCCTGTACCCTGCCTCACTCTAGTTGTCTGGTTTTTATTGCAAAAAAACGGGGGTATCGACTTTAAGCTTGTTTGTATTTATTCGGGAAGTCAGAAATTATTTAAATAAATGACTACTTTTATTCTCCTGTACAGTTTTTTCTGCAGAAATCATCTTTTCATAAGCAGAGGGTAGCTGAGTATTTCAGCTGGCCTTTGCTCCTTCTTCCCCTCCCCTCCCCCACAGAGCTGAATCCTTTGGAAAGACAGCTTGATGCATTTAGTTCACATACATGTAAGTGCTCATTAACTAAAATGTGGCTGGTGAGTCTAATTTTAGGCCTGCCACCTTTGGAAGTTTCAGTTTTCTCTTCCATTGATAATATCTTTTAATCTTTGTAATGGGTTGGGGGCAGTCCTGCTTTTATGTATGTGAAGTAGGAGATTACTTTTTTTTCTTTGTAGTAGTTAAAATGTTTTCATTGCATGAAATTTGAGTTTTGTCTTAGATACTCTTTTTCCTTTTTATTTTTTTTTTTAAACTTGGTATTGTCGATTATTTCAAAGACTCTATTTTGCCTGTCTGTTTAGCAGTATTTCCAGTGGTGGTTCAGTATTTCTGTGTATTCCAGCTGTTTATGGAGTCTTTATGTTTCTCTGCATTTTTTTGTTTTATTTTTTGAGGTGTACACACACAGTTACACTTCATGGAGTTGCATCCAGCCAAGTATCCATGTTCTTCTTGTGAAGAGGCAGAGAAAATCACCTCTCCCAAGAATTTCCACCTTCTGACCAAGGGAAATGTGTCCTGAAGAGCTGTACGCAGATGGGAGGCAACTTGTTTGCTTGTTCTGCTGCTAGAGCATTGATTTAATTAGAAGACAGGCTGTGGGTGGCCATGTGCAGACAAAGAAGCACCAGACAGAGCCCAGTTAGCCTGGGACAGTAAAAGTAAGTTACGCTCTTTTAAAACACTTTTTTTTTTTTTTTGAGTACTGATGCTGATTCTTGCCTTTAGTACTGAGGGGCAACTTGTAACTTACTGATTGTGTTTACACATTAGGTACATCTGTTCTTTTTCTAAGACCCTAGAGATAAAATGTGCTTTCTAGCACTGAGTACCTGCTTTAGTGGAAAAGCAGTGATCCCCACCCCCAATTTTTTTTTTTTAAGAATAAAAAGGAAACTCAATCATTACATTTTTAGATTAATTTTACACTGCACAAAAAGCCTGTATTAGTTTCTGACCAAGTGAAAATATGTTAAGTGCAGAGTTTGTCATGTTTATTTTGTTCTGATGGGAACATGAAGACTTGTTTTAGCCTTTTCCAGCCATTTCTTGATGAGCAGTGTTGACCTCATCAAATATATTCATCTTGACTAAATTTGGTAGGAGAGTTGGTCTAAGATTAGACTTAGCAATTCCTGCAGACTATGTAGCTTTATGTGTGAGCCTTTATTTTTCTTTGGGAGTTGTTATTTTATATATATATATGTAAAATATATTATATATATATATATATATATATATGATAGTATGATAGAGTTAGTAGTTTTTTGACTTTGTTGTAATACTCAGAACTTTGGTCTTCAGAGTAGAAAATATCTAATAATCTTCAATTCATAGGAATGTTACATAAAAGGGATTTAATTAGATTTAGTGTTTTTAGAATTTATAGTGTTGTGATTTTGGAGTCATTATGTGTGTGTGTGTTTTGTGTATATTTGGATCTATATCATTTGAGGCATCAATTTTATAGTCTAACAATGATTTTATTGTTGTTTTTGTTTTTTGTTCTTGATAGTGAAAGGAGCTAGGCTAAGATTGAGTGTAGCAAAACCAAAGGCTGATACTAAGATACTTAATGTGAAAGGCCTCCTTTTGATTTTAAATTTTTGTGCTTCTCTCAAACCCAGGCCTTTATTCAGAATCTGGAAGAAAATGAAGAAGAATCTTAAGCTATATAATTTTTAAGAATACCATCAAAATCATATTCTAAATCTTGCTTTAAAATAGAGCAAAACATTACTTAAATTTTTTTCATTGTTTGTGCGTGTACATCTGTCTCTCTCTTTTATGTGTATAGCAGACTTTACCTAAGTGTTAGAGTAATGATGAATTGTAGATCACTTTAGGAAACAGCTAGCCAGGCAGGGTGGTGCACACCTTTAATCCCAACCACTCAGGAGGCTGAGGCAAGAGGATTAAAAGTTTAAGGCCAGCCTGTGCATTTTAGCAAGATCATGTCTCAAAATAAAAGTAAACTGGAGATATCGCTCAATGGAAAGTACCCCTGGGTTCAATCCTCAGTACTGAGGGTTGGGGAGGGGGGAATCTTAAAATTTAGTTTTAGACATCCCAGTTCACAAAAAGTCTTTGCCTATTCACATTGCCAGATAATTTTTTTATTCATTATTTATTGTTTTTAGTTTGGTAAAATATATGCAACAAAAATTTTATAGTTTCAACCATTTTTAAGTGTACATTTCAGTAGCATTAAATGCATTCATAATGTTACACAACCATCACTGCTGTGTATGTTCAGAACCTTTTCATCATCTCAAGCAGAAACTGTACCAACTAAACAACTTTTGCCAGGGAGGTTTTTACTGACTGATCACTCCCACTAAGTGTCCAGAATCTGGCATTGTGTATACATTTCTTGACAGTTCATGTCATGCTGCGTATACCTTAGCACAGGGCATCAACAGTGTAACACATTAAGCTTCCCAGAAAATTCAGAGTGGGAAACACATTTGTTTTCCTCTCCTGGAATATATGCAGATGTTAACAACATTTTTTAGTGGATTTGAAGTCTTTTTAATAAGAAGGAGCATATTTAGTAGAGAATTTGAAGGTTGGTAATAGCCACCCCCCCTCCAATTCTGACCCTGTCATATGATAGAAGGATGGTTTAAATTATTGTAATTCCATGATCTGTTAGGTTCTTTTTGAGTGATATTTCCATATTATTGTCAGCATGGTTAAAAGGTGTAATTATTTAGGTTTAAGGGAAGTATAAGTGGCTGCCAAATTTGGCAATATTGAAGAAACAGCTACATTTGTCTTTTCTATTGTAGCTCATGTGGAAAGGACAATTTCAGGTACTGTGTATGCTAACTTATTCCTGGACATCAGAAGGAATCCAACTAAAACAAATTTTAAAACTATTTCAGATGTGCAAGTCTCTTGAAGCCAATATTTTATTTTAGAGGTTTGTGTTATGTTTGACAAGCAACTCTGTACCGCAATTCTATGACTTTCAATTAAAAAAGTGAAAAACAAACTGCTGTGATGTCGTTTTTCTGCTTAATTATGTTACATTCATTTGTAAAATTAGGCAGATTAATAAGTGAGTATAAATGTGCAGTGCTTTTTGCAAAAAATATTTTAAATAAGATTAATGGTTCCATTTTTTGACAAAATATTTTATGCTATGCTAGATCAACAAATGCTCTAATGAGCAGATATCAACATTTGTTTATTTATTTTTTCTTCTGACATTTCCAGAAGATCTAAGAAAAACATGGAAGGGCTTTCTTAGTACATATATTGTTGTGTGAGATCATATTAAAAATATACTTTTAAGAAATAAAGTATATTGTTTTTTGTATAATTTGAGCAGTTAAAAAATGAACTGTCACAGATACTAAAACTTGGTTCAACATACTATATTTGACTCAAGTGTTCATAGACTGTGATACAAACAAATGTTCTCTCCACTTACATTCAGGATAACTAAAATATTACTTTAACACATGTTAAAAGTAGAACACTGTAACTATTTGGCTAGATATAATTCCAGGCTGTCTATGTTGAGTAATTTCCTCAGGCATTCCAACTTTGATCAACCACAGCAAGAACTTTTAGCATGTCTGTAAAGCAGCCAGTGCATCTGTAAATATGTCCTGAGGAAGAGAGAAAAGAGGGAATGCCAAAAAAGAAAGAATACTTTGTGTCGTTAAGGAGCAGTTACAGAATGAAAATGGAAAGTATTTTATTTCCTTAGAAACCCTTTTTAGATAATTGAACCTCTGATTTCTAAGTATGCCCTGTAGTTCTGTATTAATGAATGAAAGATACTTCATTTGGGCCCAATAAAAATATTTTCTGACTAACTCTGCTGAAACTTATTAAAGTACATTGATTCTTGAACTTTCTACTCTTTATAAATGTAAGAATTGAATAAAACCCAAATGTAATTAATAGTATGTGTTTCAGTAAAGTGTGTTTTAATGTTTATAATTGTTCAGTATTTGGGTGAAAATGTTTACATATGGCTGAGTTTTCAAGAATAACTCTAAGAACAGGCAGTACTACTGAAGAAACTTTTTTTTTTTTTTTTTTCAACACATGGATGAATGTAGATTTTTTTGATTTTTATTTTCAGTGACCTAAAAATAAATGTGCAAATAGCTACTGGTTTCCATATGTAAACATGGACTTAAGAATATTAATAATGGTAAATCACCCTCTCCTGTATGAGAAGTACATATTTTCTGTATTTTTGGATATAACTTGCTCATATCATGGATATAACTTCCTGGAGACATTTTAAGATACAGTTAACAATTACTTGCAAACTGGATATTCAATTGGATGATCTATCTAGCTTTTTACTATGTTAACAACAGATACTATTACCTCTAATGAATTAGTTCCAGTTCTGAAAATTCTGTTTTATAGAACCAAAATTTAGGAGAAATTCCTAATCCTCTTTGGCTTTCATGTTGTGATCTCAGTTATTGTCCATATTCTTTAATTATTTATTCCTGAGGAATAAGGTTAACACAGTTAAATAAAATTTACTAATAAAAAACATTTGCCATAATTTCATTGAAAGTTTATTCAGAACAGAACAAATGGCACTGTAACTGGTAGATTTATATCTTTCAAGTCCTTCTCCTGTATCTTAAAAGAAGTGTAGAGAAATGATGAATGGAAAAGCTGGGAGAGAAGATAGAGGGGCAGGTTCATTAATTGTGGTGTTCATGGATGGGTGCTTGAATAGATGTCTGAGTTGGTTACTGTATTAGTTTTATGTCATTATAGCAAAATACTTGAGGCAGATAACTTTATCAAAAGTTTATTAAGTTCACAGTCTTCAAGGTTCAATGGCATGGCACCTTCATTGGCTCAGTTCCTGGTGAATAGTAGGTGGCAGTAGTAGGAATGCCTTTTGGATCAAGTGATCATATCTCAAGCCAGGAAGGAGGGAGAGCTGGGAGTAGCCGAACCCCAATTTTTAAAGCGACCTTCCCAGAGAAGTCCTGTGGGAACTCTCTTCTGAGGTAATACCACCAATGACCTAAGGATCTCCTCCCAGGCCCTACCTCCAAAGGTTTCATTACCTACCTTCCTGTAGTATCACCCTGCAAACTAAGCCTTCAATCATAATAGACCCTTGGGGAACACTCAAACCACATCCTGACCACAGCAGTTACCTTGTTAGTGTTTCTGTGTTTACCTGAGAATTTTTCTTCAAATATTGTTCATCTGAATGCCATAGTTTATTCAAAATATATTACTTATTTATCTTTTCTGCCTACTACCTTGGTTTTAAAGTCTCTAAAGTACACAGGGAGAACATAAGAGCCAACTTTTGCCTTTCTGGTGGCTGGTTCTCTAATTTATAGATATGTATTTTTAAATAATTATTTTACCTTATTATTTCTTTGCCATTTTTTTGCATGCTACCATGCTCTTCCTTTATGTATGTATTCTTGTGTTTATTTATTTGCTATTAGTTTCAAAGAACATCATGTTTTATTGGTTATCTTGATGAAGACAGTCACAAGTTGTAGAGGAAAGTTGTCTTACATTAATGGCATTTGAGAAAAAAATACCATTATATTTTGTCAGTCTTTTCCTGTAGATTTTGGGTAGTAGATTTTGGGTAGAAAGCCCATTTGACTCATTTTGAAGAGGCAGAGAAAGTATTATAGATTCTGTTTATTGTAGTCAGAAGATATGTGACATTTCTGACCATTAACCTGGTTCTTCTTAGTAAAGCTTAATTAACATGGTATTTAGATTGCAACACAGATGAAATGACTCACTTCCCTCTTTTCTATTTTTTTAGGTAGTTATATATATTCAATGTTTGAAATATTCAAGTAAGCATGATAATGAAACCATGATCTATTGTTACAAGTGGCATTTGTGTGAAAGAACTGTTTTGTCCAAAATCTGCATTGCATGGAGAATTTAGAATTTACCTGAGCAAAAAGCTCAGATTTTGCATTGCAGAAGCTTGAGACCTCCTTAACCTTTACAAAAAGATGTAGGCCAGAGGTTGCAAAGAGACAATTCACAGATGTGCGTGAATTGGCCCATATACTAGTTTTTAAAAGTTGGAATTTATTGTCATCCTTTAGTATTCAAGAGACATAAAAATATGGATTTCTGATTAAAAAAAAAAAAAAGATCTGGCCACATGGAACATGCATTCTTTTAGGGCTGCAGTTTGCCAGGGCTGAGTGACAGCTGGCCCTTCAGTGTAGGAGTTTTTGAGTATAACTTAACACTGTATTTCAGTTTAGGTATGACTGAAAATAAGTCTTGGACAGAGATGCCAACTTTTGCAATCTTGTGAGGGCCAAGAAAATGAGTTGATGGCTTAACTGACATTAGTTTAATGCTCTGGAGGTTGCAAATTGTTGTAACAGAGACTTCTATTTTTTTCCCTGCTCCGGTGCTGAGGTAGCGAACCTAGGGCCTTGTGCTTACTAGGCAAGTACTCTACCACTGAGCCACATTCCCAGTTATTAATAGGGATTTCTACCAGAACGTAAAACTGTAATAAGTTTTGATGTAATTTTTTTAAAGTAGGAATTGGGTATTAGTGTTACTTTATTATTTTATTATATAGAATTATAATATTATATAGAATTTCAGGTGAAACTAAAAGACTTTTCAAAAAATTTCTTATTGGAGCAGTTGAACCAATACTAAAGCAGATCAAAATACCTTCTGACCCAAGTTAAGTTTGGACCTTTAATTTCCTAAATTGTTCCTTTGTTTACTTCTAGTCCCAGGAGTAAACTACTATTTTCAGTGTTTATGGTGAAGAACATACCATAAGTCCAACCATGTTGCATTGATCTCCAAACTTTTGCTAACCTCCTTAATGATAGTTAACTTCCAACATCATTTATTTTATCTTGATTCCATTATTATTCCTCCTCCTCCTCCTCCTCCTCCTCCTCCTCCTCCTCCTTCTTCTTCTTTTTGGTGATACTGGGGATTGAACCCAGGTCCTTGTGCATATTAGGCAAATGCTCTACCACTGAGATACATCTTCACTTGTCTATTATTTCTTAATGGAAAACATACTAATAAAAATCATTGAGTTGCATATAATATTTATATAATGGTGGTGCACACCTGTAATCCCAATAACTCAAGAGGCTGAGACAAGAGGATTGCAAGTTTGAGGCTAGTCTCAACAACTTAGCCAGACCCTGAGCAACTTAGTGACACCCTGTCTAAAAATAAAAAATAAAAACGGATATAGGTCAGTGGTAAAGTGTCCCTGGGTTCAATCCCCAGCACCAAGAAACCAAAAACCAGAAACCCCCCCCCCCCCCAAACAACAACAACAACAACAACAAAACTCCCAACAACCCCAAATCTAAAACCAAAAAAGTCTGATAAGGCATCTCTGATGATTGCCCAGAAGCTTGCTATGTCCATTTACCAGTGACTCCCATTTTACTTATGTTTTTCCAACCCTTCTAATTTTTTTTTCCGCTGAAAGGTGAATCCTGGTTTCAGAGCACTTAGCTTTTATATTTTCTCATAGCTCATTTGTAGCTTTTTATCCCTGTCACTGTCCTGATGCTAATAGATACCTTTACAAGCCTTCTCAAGATGTGGTTTGTGGAGAAAGTGAAATTAAACAGCTTGTGGAGTTCATTTAAATTTGGAGTTTCTCAAGAGGAGGAGCCTGGGCCAGCAGAATCATAACCATTTGTGGTAACTTATTGGCAAAAAAAAAAAAAAAAAGAATATCCTTTAGTTTCAACTCACATTACCAAAATCAGAATATTTAGGGATATGAGAATGGGAATTTTCATTATTATTTTTTAAATTTTGAGTTAATTATAAATACCTGCAGTCATAAGAACTAATACAGAAATTCTTTGGACCCACAGCAGTAATAGTCTTTAAGAAATTTGCGTGTTAAAAATTTTACATTATATTTTCGAAAGTTTTTGAGCATAGCATACATACAGAAAAATATAATGCCTTTTTTATAAGTGGACAGACCCATGAGTTTTTCAGAGTGAACATAGCCCTGTGTCAGCAGCATCCCAGATCAGGAAATAGAACATTTCTGCTCTGTAAAAGATCCCTTGTTCCCTCTTCCAGTCACCCCAGGTAAGAACAGTGTTCTTACCTCTATTCCTGTATGTTAATATTGCCTGTTCTAGAATTTCACATAAATGAAATCATACAGCATGTATTCTTTTGTTTCTGCTTTGTTAAATTGAGGTAAAGATCACAAAGCACAAAAATAACTATTTTAAAATAAATAATTCAGTGATTTAAAAATTTCATTGTTATAAAACCACCATCTCTCTCATTCCAAATATTCTCATTTCCTTAAAGGAATTCTCATAACTATTAAGCAGTTCCTCTCTGTTGCCCTCTTTTCTTTTCTTTTTTTTTTTTGAAATCAAATTAAATCAAGATTGTATTGTGTACACAAAAGCTGGCCAGAACTGTCTCTTACAAAACTCCATGCTAGAGATCACCCCCTGATCTTCAGGAAAAAGTTTTCACAGCACAAAATGTTACAAAGAAGGTGGGTGTCTCGGGTACTATACAGCTAACAAGATTTTGACAAGCATAAAACAAAGGCAGATAGCAGGTTAAGGATCTACATGTCTCAACATTTCAAGGTAGGGAATAAATTCAATTCCAGACATTAGAATTTATGAGCTGCCACTGAGATTTAGGAGAGTTATTATTTGGTCAGTGGGAACCAGGATTTATGAGGCACCAGTAAGGTTTTAGAGAGGGTTGTTATCTGGTCAGGGATAACCAGGCATAGGTGAATTCAAAGCACAGGTAGATATTCCAAACAAGTTTAAAATATCAAAATATTGTCAGGCCAAAGAGAAATTTTAGTTTTCTTACAGAAAACAAAAAATAAACTTTTTATAGCTTTTTGACAAGATGTCTCCCAATCTTATACTGGAATTATGCTGGGTTCATGATTAATACTGTGTTGCCCTCTTTTCTACCTCCTGGCAATCCCATTCTGCTTTTTATCTTGATGGGTTTACCTATTCTGGATATTTTATATAAATGCAATCATACATTTTGTATGACCCCCCCCCCTTTTTAACTTAGCATAGTGTTTTTGAGGGTGAAGCACATTTTAACATGCATTAGCACTTTTTTTTTTGAGGAGTATTCAGCATTACTTATGTGTATATGTTTATCCATTCATCCATTGATGAACATTTGGGTTATTTCCACATTTTGGCTATTGTGAACAATATTGCTAATGAGTGATCTTGTACAAGTATTTAAACACTTGTTTTCAATTCTTTTGGGGATATACCTATAGGTAGAATTGCTGGTAATTTTATGCTTAGCTTTGTGGAAGCACCACATCAACTGAATGAACCATTTTACATTCCCAGCAATAATGTGCAAGGATTATAATTTCTGTATATGCTTGCCAACCTTATTATTAATTTCTATTTTGTCCTTAGGCCATCCTTGTGGGTATAAAGTGGTATCTCATTGTGGTTTTGATTTTCATTTCCCCAATGTTAATGATGTTGAATATTTTTATAGGCTTGTTGGCCATTTGTATATCTTCTTTGAGTAAATGTATGTTCATCTGTAATCTGTTGCCTATTTTTAAAATTGGGGTTTAAAAAAATTTGGATGTTGAAAGTTATAGGAACTCTTTATATATTCTGGATACTAGACTTTCTGGATATTACACTTTTATTTATTTATTTATTAAATTTGAAATTAAAACAAAAGTAAAAAATTATAAAACACTTGTAGTCTTTTTCTTCTCTTTTTAGCCCTCTGACTTTGTCTGGTTTATGTTTCATCATCATGTTTTCTACTGTCTAATATGGCATCTAAAGCACAGTCAGTCTTCATATCCATGAGTTCTGCATCGTCAGATTCAACCAATTGCAAATTAAAGATACAACAAAAAATTGTATCTGTACTGAACATGTATAGATTTTTTTCTCTTTTCATTCCCTAAATAATAGAGTGTAACAACTATTTACATAGCAATTACATTGTATTTGGTATTGTAGGTCATCTAGAGATGATTTGAAATATATGGGAGGATGTGCATAGATTATATGCAAATGACGGACCATTTCATAGAAGGAACTTAAGCGCACATGGATTTAGATGTGGGGGGATGTACTAAAACCAGTTATCCTTGGGTACCACTGGACATCTGTATTTAATTTTCTTCCTTTCTTCTTCTTCTTCTTTTTTTTTTTTTGTGCTGGGATCAAACCAGTGAGCTGTATCCCCAGCCTCTGTATTGAATTCTTTATTATCTGTCTGCCTTAGCTAGAATTGAGGCTCCATCTAGGCAAGGATTTTTTTTTCCTTCCTGTTTTGTTAACTGTTGTATCCTCATGATTTAGATCAAGGTTTGGCAAAGTGTGATCAGAAACCTAAACAGAACTTCTGCCTATTTTTGAATGGCTCATAAACTACTAATGGTTTTTATTTTTTTAAATAATTGAAACAAAATAAAAAAGAAGACCAATATTAAATTTCAGTGTCCAAATTAGAGTTTTAGTTGAACACAGCCATACCCAATCATTGGTGTATTATCTCTGGCTGCTTTTTTCCCGTAGTCACAAAGTTGAGTGGCTGTGTGATTCACAAAGCCTGAGTTATTTAATGTATGCGACCCCTTATAGAAAAGATTTGCCTGCACATAGGTGCTCAATAAATATTTGTTGAGTGAATGAATCTTAATCTGTACTGCTATAAGGAATTTAATTTGGGAAACTTTAAACCATATAATTCTTGAACCTAATAGAGTATTCTTCTTCTTTTCTTTTTTTTTTTTTTCCTCTCAGGCCAATGCATATGCTTACACAAATATTTTACCACTGAACTACTTCCCTAGTCTGTTTCTCTTATGTAAAAATAATTCAATAAAGTTTGTTTCAAAGACTATCTTTCCCCTTTCTCATCATTTCTGATGCTGATTTTCAGTGGAGGTCATAATTAAAATAATTTTGATAACATACTTAGTTTTGAGAAAGAAGCCATGTTATCATAAATTTTTCTATATTTTATTCATTTAATGATGTGTTTGTTGAAGTTACACTTGAGTGACAGGGTATGAACAGGAACATATTAGTAATTTCCTGTTAATGTCTAACTCTCTTTAATGGAAAATTGGAAATTGGACAAACAAATCATTTTATATAAAAATGACTTTATAATGTGCCAGTCTAATTTTTGTACAACATTTGAAAACTAAATTGTTTGCATCTGTAAGAGCTGTTAATAGAGGTTACATAATAGATCCCCAGAGGTACAGTATACTCTGTAGCTTTGCAAAAAGTTCTTATTTTGTTTTATGCTTTCAGCAAAGGACATTAAATGAATAATACAGGTTGTGGGTTTATAGTAAAAGAGTAATGCTTTACAGATCTTTGCCTTGGCATGGTGTTCCCAAATTTTATTAATAGGAAAGTGTTTCCATGTCATGGTGGGAGAGTGATTCCTGACTTGCCTCTTGGTCTTCCCTTCCTCTCCTTGGTAGATTAGTCAGTCAAAGGGATCTTATTTTTTAAAAGCTTGTCTCCTTTAACAGTTATGAGTAAGCTTAAAATATATTTTGCTTTTAAAATGCCATCTTTTAGAAACTTAAAACGCTATGGCATGAATTTATTTCATTTCTCTTGTTTTGATCAAGAGAAGATTAAATTGTTAACATTCCTTTGTATTTTCCTGGCATTTCTCTGTAGGAGTATCCTGTAAGAATTAGTAAGTATCATTTGCTTTTGGGGTTTTAGTTCACAATAATAAATAATTCTATTTGTACCTAATTGTGATTAACTTTTATTCAATTATTCTGCAAATATTTCTTGAGTATCTACCAGGTGCCAAGCATTGCTTTAGACATTGACATGCAATATCTCAAAAAACATATTCGTGAGTTTATGGATCTCATATCCTATGAGGAGGATTAGAAAAACAAAAATTATAATATCAGGAAATGCACCAAGAACAGTGTCATTCCTGTGTAGTATGGGAGAAGAATAGGTGGGGAGTAAGTTGGGAGAGGGAGAGAGAAGTCAGATTGTGGAACGCTGTAAACCTTAGAAATTTGGACATCAGGTTTTATTCTAAGTCTGATAGAACATCAACATAGAGTTTGAAAAGCAGTGTAATAATGTCTGACAGATTTTAAAAGGATCACTGTCTACATACTAATTCTATATAATGTCACATGAGAAAATCAACAAATGACTATTTAAAAAAGTTTATGTCTATTATTTATAAGGGGAAAGTTACTATATAGGGTGATTCATTTATGTCAAGTATTGGTATGCTACTTTTTTATCAGCTTCATTGAAGTTTAATTTTTTTTCTCCTTGCAGTACTGAGGATTGAACCAGGGCCTCCTCAATACTAGGCCATGCCCTACATCCCCACCCCTTTTTATTTTACTTTGAGTTGATCTCACTAAGTTGCCCAGGCTGGCCTTAATCTTGGAATCCTCCTGCTTTGGCCTCCTGAGTTTGCTGAGATTATAGGTGTGTTCCATCATGCCTGGCTTGAAGGTATAATTTATAGCAATTTACCAATTTTAGGTATACAATTTGATAAGTTTTGACAAATGTATATAATCATATAATCACCAATACAATCATAATATTTAATATTTTCATCAACACAGAAATTTTGTTGTACTTGTCTACAGTGATTCTCCCCTTAGCAACCATTTGGCAACCACTGTCTGCTTTTTTATCACTGTCAGTCAGCTTTTTTCTAGATTTTGTTACAAATAGAATCATATAATTTGTGGTCTTTTATGTCTGGCTTCTTTTACTTAGAACAATGCTTTTGAGATTCCTCCATATTTTGAGGCATATTAGAAATTGTTCCATTTTTTTGCTCAGTAGTATTCAATTGTTTTAAAATATCCCATTTTTTTAATGCATTTACTGGTTAATGAGTTTGGGTTGTTCCAGTTTTTGTATGTTATGAATAAAGCTGAAATGAATATTTAAATACAGGTGTTAATGTAGACATATGCTTTCATTTCTCTTGGATAAATACTTAGGAGTGGAGTTGCTGAGCCTATAGTAAATGCATGTTTAACTTTAACAAAAATGGCTAAACTGCATTTGTATTCCCATTAGCAATGTATAACAGTCAAGTTGCTCCATATTCTTGCTAATACTCAATATGGTCCGTTTCTTTAACTTTAGCCATTTTAGTGCTTATAGAGTGATATCTGGTGGTTTTAATTTGCATTTCCCTAATGTCTGTTAAAAAGATTATGATTATGATTATGATTATGATGATTAAGATGATAAGGTAGACTTTATTTAAGGGGGAACTTTATTACAATGGATATAGGTCTATTGCTGTAGAATTTTGCACTGAGGGACAGAAATTAACTTTGAATTCAGCATGGGCATGTGGGAATTGATAGCCAAAGAGCAGAGTTGGGGTCAGTGGATGGAAAATTACCAACAGGAAACATAAGGGACAGGGCAGATTCTAGCTAACCCAACATAATGGGATTCTTGCTGGAGGCTTTTATTTTAAAGGCCTCATGAAGCTTGTTGTTACCGTCTTCATTTCATAGTGGGCTATTTCCTTTTGAATGCTCACGGTATTTATTGTTTGTATCACTCATTTTCTATTTGTTATTTTCTATTCTGTAATCTCATTTTGATTCCTGCTTTCAAATCTTTGACCCCTTTGCTTAAGTTATATTGGAAATGGTCTTAATGTCATGGTCACTTTTTCTTGGATCTGACAGAAATCCAGGAAACAGGATGTTTGTAGATGATTGTGAATATTTGGTAGTATTTGGTAATCTTTTAAGTTAATCCAAAATTTCCTGGTTTTGTAGATTATGTTGGTCTCACCTTAGAATGGACCCAGTTTTCTGGATTACTTCCAAGTTTTTGGAATGTGAGATAGTGTTTTGCATATTAAACATATTACTTGTTATTTTGGAACAGACTCTATGTCTGTTCAGTGCCCTAAGGAGTGTTCAATCCAAACTTAACTATCTTTCTTTTCTAAAGATTGAATCTTAGAATGAATGTCTCTAAGACATTTATTTTTATTGTAATATTTTACATTAGCTTTTTCCCCACTCTTCTCTGGTTGAAGATCAAGTATGACATGGTCTTTAGCGACATGACTTGGTATATATTTTTTAGAACTATTCACAGTATTGGAACAAAAAAGTAGTGTTTTTCGTTAGACTTCATATAAGTTGCTGACCTCTAATTCCAGGCCTTTTTGTTCTGTTCAACATATTGCCTTATTCTTTTCTTCTTTATAATTTTTTAAAAATTCGAAATTTGCCCTCTTTTAGTATACAGTTCAATTGTTTAATGTAAATTTTCAAAGTTTTATAACCATCATCACTATCTAGTTGATTTATTTTCACCATGTCCAAATGAAATATTGTACCCATTAGCAGTTATTCTCCATTCCTCCTTCTCTCCAGTCCCTGGTCACCATTAATCTACATTATAAATTTGTCTATTCTGAACATTTCATTTAAATGGAATAATCTAATACATGGGTTGTTTTGTCTGGCTTCTATCACTTGGCATAATCTTTGTAAGGTTCTTCCATATTGTATCATGCATCATTACGTTTTAGTGCTAATTAATACTCCATTGTATAGATACATCATGTTTTGTTTCTTCATTTATCAATTAATGAACATTTTTTGAGTTGTTTTCAGGTTTCGTTTATTATAATATTTAACTGCTTTAAATATCCATGTATTTGTTTTGGGTAGAAATGTTTTCATTTCTCTTGGGTATACATGCAATTGCTGGGTCAAATAGTAACTCTGTGTTTAACTTTGTGAGGAGCTGCAAGATGTTTTCCAAATTGACTGCATCATTTTACATTCCCCTCAGCAGTATACGAGGATTGTCATTTCTCTACATCCTTGCCTCCATGTGTTATTATCTGTCTAGTTATAGTTGTTCTTTTGGGTATGAAGTAGTATTTAATTGTGGTTTTATTTGCCTTTTTATGAAGACAAATGACATTGAATGTCTTTTTATGTGCTTACTGGTTATTTATATATCACCTTTGGAAAAATGTTAATTGATATCCTTTGTACATTTTAATATTGTTTTCTTTATTTTAGTGTGACAAGGATTTGTTATACATTCTGAATACAAGTCACTGATTGGATATATGACTTGTAAATTTTTTTCCCATTTTGTCAATTTTTATAACTTCCTTTGAAACACAAACAATTTTAATTTTGATGAAATTCCATTTATCTAGTTTTTTCTTTGGTTGCATGTGCTTTTGATTACATATCTAAGAAACTATTGCCTAATTCAAGGTCACGAACACTTGTCCTTAAGTTTTCCTCTAAGAATTTTAGAGTTTTAGCTCTTAATTTTTGACTTTTGATCCACTTTAGGTTAATTTTTGTGTATGGTCAGAGTTAGAGGTCCAACTTCATTTTCTTATATATAGATAACTAGTTGTACCAGCACCCTTTATTTAAATGACTATTTCTTTTTTTATTGAGTTGTTTTTTCATTCTTATTGAATTAGCCATAAATGAAGGGCTTATTTCTGGATTGTCAATTCAATTGCATTGGTCTAAATGTCTACCTATCACTGATTACTATAAGTTATAAACCTAGAAGTGTGAAACAGATCTGTCCTTTTCAAGATAATTTTAGCAATTCTTGGTTCCTTGTATTTCTATATGAATTTTAAGATTAGCTTGTCAATTTCTGCAAAAATGGCACCTAGGATTTGATAAGCAATTGTGTTGAATTAAATCAATTTAAAGAGTATTGTCATTGTAGCAATAATAAATCCTCTGCTCCATGTACATTGGATGTACTTCTATTTAGGTATTAAATTTTGTTGACATGTTTTAGAGTCATGTTTTATAATTTTTATGCTGCATAAAAATTATACTACTTTTGTTAATTTATTCTCAACTATTTTATAGTTTTTTATGTTGTAAATTGATTCTTAATTTTATTTTTGGATTGTTCATTGCTACCATATAAAAATCAATTTGAGTTTTGTGTAAATTGATTTTAGATCCTACAATCTTGCTGAACTTATTAGTTCTAATAGTATTTTTATGGAGTCCTTAGGACTTTTTATATACAAAAAACGTGTTATCTTCAAATGGAGATAATTTTACTTCCTCCTTTTCAACCTAGTTGCTCTTTATTTCATTTTCTTGCCTAATTGTCTTACTAGATTGTTCAGTATATTGTTGAATGGAAGTGGTGAGATTGAGCATCCTGTCTTGTTCCTGATTTTAGGGGAAGTAGTTGGTCTTTCCATAATGTTAGCTCTGGACTTAGGTTCCCTTTATCATGTTAAGGAAGCTACTTTGTATTTCCATTACATTGAGTGTTTTGGGTTTTGTCAGGTACTTTTTTTTTTTTTTTTTTATACGGTTATGCTTTTTATCCTTTATTTTGTTAATATGAGGTATTATATTGTTTTTCAGCTATTCAACCAATCTTTCTTTCCTGGTATTCTTCTTTTTTATAAGATAATACCTTTTTGATATTGTGCTGGGTTTAGTTTGAGATTTTTGTGTCAATATTTACAAGATATATTAATCTATAGTTTTCTCATTATACATTTTTCTTGTTTTGGTATCAGGGTAGAACTGGCATCATACAATAAGTGGGGAAGTGTTTTCTCACTTTCTAGTTTTTAGAAGTTTATCAAGGATTGGCATTAATTCTATTTTAAGACTAATGGCATTTTAATTTTAATTTTTGTCTTTTAGGATTCTCCTTTTACAAATGCAGGAATGGGATCTAACCTAAATCTCTTAGGGGAAATTGAGTGTGATGCCAGCATAATGGATGGAAAATCCTTAAATTTTGGAGCAGTTGGAGCACTGAGTGGTATGTGGGCATTATGACATACTACCTTTATTCTTTGAAAAACTTCTGCCTATTACCATTTCATACCTTCTAAAGATAGTCCAGTCTACTTTACCATTCTTGCTTGAAATAGTGTTGAAAACAAACATTTTTCTTCTTTAACTGAATTTAAAATATAAAATCTTGCTATGAATGATTTTAAAGAAAACAGCAAAGCAACCTGTATCCAAGTTTTTGGTTAAAGAATGAGATCATCATCCTCTATCCCTTCTAGAGATTACAGATATTTAAAACTTGATTTAGAATAATCTTATTAATTTTTCCATTTGAAATACACAAATATTCTTATCATAAAAAATGATGTAAATTAGGTTTTTTGTTTTATCTTCCAAATCCTTTCTTTTTATCCTCTTCTGCCCTGGGGTTTAACCAGTGAAGATCCAATGCATTTATCTATATATTTATATAATAGAGACATAGTTTTATTTTGTGAATTAAAAAAATGTATGTATTATTACAAAACTTTTTTTTCTTTCAATAGGATGTCTTGGAGACTTTTTTCCATACCTTTACATAAAAGATTTATTTAATATTTTGTAATTCATTTAAATATATATGAAGTACACAGATTTTTAACTGTGCGGCTTCTTGACTATTTAAATGTATATATACCACATATAACTGAATAAATGTATACACCTTTACCAAGGAATTAGATGTTTTCATGTTAAGAAGTAGGACATTTCTATAATCCCAGAAGGACCCTTTATGCTTCTTAGCCCATACTTCTTGTGCTTCCCTCCCCTGTTCTGTTTTTTTTTTTTTTAATTTTTTTATTGTTGGTTATTCAAAACATTACAAATTTCTTGATATATCATATTTCACACTTTGATTCAAGTGGGTTATGAACTCCCATTTTTACCCCATATACAGATTGCAGAATCACATCAGTTACACATCCATTGATTTACATATTGCCATACTAGTGTCTGTTGTGTTCTGCTGCCTTTCCTATCCTCTACTATCCCCCCTCCCCTCCCCTCTTCTCTCTCTACCCCCTCTACTGTCATTCATTTCTCCCCCTTGTATTATTTTTCCCTTTCCCCTCACTTCCTCTTGTATGTACTTTTGTATAACCCTGAGGGTCTCCTTCCATTTCCATGCAATTTCCCTTCTCTCTCCCTTTCCCTCCCACCTCTCATCCCTATTTAATGTTAATCTTCTTCTCATGCTCTTCATCCCTACTCTGTTCTTAGTTACTCTCCTTATATCAAAGAAGACATTTGGCATTTGTTTTTTAGGGATTGGCTAGCTTCACTTAGCATAATCTGCTCTATTGCCATCCATTTCCCTGCAAATTCTATGATTTTGTCATTTTTTAATGCAGAGTAATACTCCATTGTTTATAAATGCCACATTTTTTTTATCCATATGTCTATTGAAGGGCATCTGGGTTGGTTCCACAGTCTTGCTATTGTGAATTGTGCTGCTATGAACATCGATGTAGCAGTGTCCCTGTAGCATGCTCTATTTAGGTCTTTAGGGAATAGACCGAGAAGGGGAATAGCTGGGTCAAATGGTGGCTCCATTCCCAGCTTTCCAAGAAATCTCCATACTGCTTTCCAAATTGGCTGCACCAATTTGCAGTCCCACCAGCAATGTACAAGTGTACCCTTTTCCCCACATCCTCGCCAGCACTTGTTGTTGTTTGACTTCATAATGGCTGCCAATCTTACTGGAGTGAGATGGTATCTTAGGGTGGTTTTGATTTGCATTTCTCTGACTGCTAGAGATGGTGAGCATTTTTTCATGTACTTGTTGATTGACTGTATGTCCTCCTCTGAGAAGTGTCTGTTCAGGTCCTTGGCCCATTTGTTGATTGGGTTGTTTGTTATCTTATTGTCTAATTTTTTGAGTTCTTTGTATACTCTGGATATTAGGGCTCTATCTGAAGTGTGAGGAGTAAAGATTTGTTCCCAGGATGTAGGCTCCCTATTTACCTCTCTTATTGTTTCTTTTGCTGAGAAAAAACTTTTTAGTTTGAGTAAGTCCCATTTGTTGATTCTAGTTATTAACTTTTGTGCTATGGGTGTCCTATTGAGGAATTTGGAGCCCGACCCCACAATATGTAGATTGGACCCAACTTTTTCTTCTATCAGACGGCGTGTCTCTGATTTGATATCAAGCTCCTTGATCCATTTTGAATTCACTTTTGTGCATGGCGAGAGAAAGGGATTCAGTTTCATTTTGTTGCATATGGATTTCCAGTTTTCCCAGCACCATTTGTTGAAGATGCTATCCTTCCTCCATTGCATGCTTTTAGCCCCTTTATCAAATATAAGATAGTTGTAGTTTTGTGGATTGGTTTCTGTGTCCTCTATTCTGTACCATTGGTCCACCCGCCTGTTTTGGTACCAGTACCATGCTGTTTTTGTTACTATTGCTCTGTAGTATAGTTTGAAGTCTGGTATCGCTATACTGCCTGATTCACACTTCCTGCTTACCTCACTATTGTAAAAGCAATCTATGCTAAGCCTCAGGCTAGCATCATTCTGAATGGAGAAAAATTGAAGGCATTCCCTCTAAAATCTGGAACAAGACAGGGATGCCCTCTCTCTCCACTTCTGTTCAACATAGTTCTCGAAACACTGTCCAGAGCAATTAGACAGATGAAAGAAATTAAAGGCATAAAAATAGGAAAAGAAGAACTTAAATTATCACTATTTGCAGGTGACATGATTCTATACCTTGCAGAACCAAAAGGGTCTACAAAGAAACTATTAGAGCTAATAAATGAATTCAGCAAAGTGGCAGGATATAAAATCAACACGCATAAATCAAAGGCATTCCTGTATATCAGCGACAAACCCTCTGAAATGGAAATGAGGACAACCACTCCATTGACAATATCTTCAAAAAAATAAAATACTTGGGAATCAACCTAACAAAAGAGGTGAAAGACTTATACAATGAAAACTACAGAACCCTAAAGAGAGAAATAGAAGAAGATCTTAGAAGATGGAAAAATATACCCTGTTCATGGATAGGCAGAACTAACATCATCAAAATGGCGATATTACCAAAAGTTCTCTATAGGTTTAATGCAATGCCCATCAAAATCCCAACGGCATTTCTTGTAGAAATAGAGAAAGCAATCATGAAATTCATATGGAAAAATAAAAGACCCTGTTCTGTTTTTAGACACCATGGACTAATTTGCCCGTTCCTGAAATTGGTGTGAATGGAATGAAATGACTGTACGTCTGGTTTTGTTTTTTGCTTAACATTATGCCTGTGAGATTGATTTGCATTTTGTGCCACAATAGTTTTTTTCTATTGCTTAGTAGTATTTCATTGCATGAATATACCACAACTTATTTTATCCACTCTTCTTTTAGTCAATGTTTAAACAGTTTCTCGTTTCTAGTTTTTCAGTGTTCTGAATAAAGTTGCAATGAATATTCTTATGTATACGTTTTGATAGAAATATTTGCTGATTTCTCTTGGATATATACCAATTTAGAATGCTAAATTTAGGTACATATATTCTTTGTTTTAGTAGATAGTGCCAGTTTTCAAGTTGTTACAGTTCATACTCTTACAATGTATGAGCATTTCAATTACTTATATCCTTGCCAAATTTTGTATTGTTATTATTTTTAAAATTCAGGCATTTTGACATGTATGCATTGATATTATTATTTTAGTTTGAGTTTTCCTGGTGACTCATGGTACTGACAACATTTACAGAGGCCAGGTGAACTTGTTTTGAAGTGTGTGTCCACATCTTTTGCATATTTGTGTGGTATCATCACTTTTATTGATTTGTCAGAGTATTAAATATTTAGATACAAATCCTTTTTCAGATATGTGTATTATGGATATCTCCTTCCAGCCTTTGGCCTGCCTTTTCACTCTCTTGATGCTGTCTTTTGGTGAATAGGTCTTAAAATTATGATGAAGTTTAGGTTATTAATCTTTTTTGTGGTTGATTCTTCTGGCATTTTAAGAAAAATTCCCTACCTGTGGTTATAATGATAGTCTTGTTTTCTTTTAGTAATTTTATTGCTTTTACTTTTCATGTTTAGTTTCCTAATCAAGTTCAAATTAACTTGTGTATGTGAGATGGGGATCAACATTTATTGGTTTTTTCACAAGGACTTCCAAATTGTTCATTGTCTGCATTCAATTGCCAGTACCAAAAAAAAAAAAAAAAAAAAAAAAAGATGGAACAAGAACTCAGTGTGTCCTAGGGCAGAGGGAGAATACTCAAGGAAGGATAAACTTGGAATTGGGTTTGTATCTTGTTCAACAATACCTTCAAGGTGTGGTTGCAGCCCACTAGAATTTGATGAATTACCCAGGCTAGGGCTGGCCCACACTCATTGTGTGCAGGACTAATCTTGTGATGCATAGGTGAACTCACACTGGTAGATGGGCACACTGAAGTTAAGAGGCTGTGGAATTAAACTAATTTATACAGGATAAAGGTTGGGTTTTTGGCTTAGTAGGCAACTATCCCCATTGAACATTTGTTATATATGCCTCTGGGACTAAGGACAGGCTGTGGGTATCAGGGACAATGTTTAGGGTATAGTCATTCTTTCTGGGACTGTCTGCTGTGTCTGGAGTCAGAAGCTGGACAAAACATGTGGTGAGCTAGAGAAAGCTGTGCACCCAGGGCATGTAGCACTATAGAATACCTTGTCAGGGCCAAATAGTGGAGACAAAATTGCAGAAGCCCTCCCAACAAGCTACCCTTTCCTACTACAATGTATCTCCACTGCCCTCTACTGACCATGATTACCACTGTGCCCTCTGGCAAGGGAAGTATATTTAAAGGGCCCATATTCGCTTTTGCAGATAGGCAACAGAGGGTGTAATTCAAGTTGAGAAGTAATAAACTGATAGCTGGTAGAGTGACAAAGTAGTCTGATTCCTGTGCTTTTCACTTTGTGTTCTTTTTACCTCTCCTGTATAATTTATTATTTTCCTACTTGTTTTGAAATACTCTCTATATTATATATTAAATACCCAAATCCACACTTTAATTTTACTCTATTCCATTGGTATATTTGTCTATTTCTCAAACCACACTCTTTAAAAAAATATTTTTAGTTGTAGATGGATACATACCTTTATTTTTATTTATTTATTTTTATGTGTTGCCAAGGGTGCATCCCAGTGCCTCACACGTCCTAGGCAAGTGCTCTACCACTAAGCCACAATCCCAGCCCTCAAACCACACTCTTAATTAGAGTAACTTTGAATAAAAAATTATATCTTGTAGGAGGAATAACTCTTCATTTTTCTTTCAGAGTTTTCCTGATCAGTAGTCTGCTTGTCATGTATCATAGAAGTCCTTGTGAAGTTTTGATGGTGAATTTATAGATTTGAATTTATTATATGTTAATCATTAATGTCTTTACAATATTGAATCATTAGATCTAGCTAGAAATATATTAATGCCTTAAGAACTGCTATAGAGATCTTATTTGGGCTATTCCTTTTTTGATATTTCATACATCTTTTTTTTTTTATGGCAGAACTTCTGGTATTTAGCTAAATTTCTACAGTTCATTTTATTTTGAGTCAATCTGATAGTCTTAAGTTTTTGTAGTTTCTTTATATCCTGCTGCTGCTGATTATTATTATTATTTTACAAATAGTATATTGAAAAGCATCCATAGATTACTGGTTAAGGGTATGGTCTCTAGCACTAGCTGCCTGTGTTAAAATCTCAGTTCTGTGACCTTGGGCAGTAACTTAAACCCTTTGTACAAATGTTTCCTCATTAATCAGGGAGGGTTCCTAAGCATAGTTATGTAGTAGAATTCAGAGATCTCTTAAATAAATAACCTGACAAAAGAGTTTGGCACTGAACCTGATGTATATTAGGTACTGGTGCATATTTCATTGCCTTCTATCATCATCATCATCATGCTATTGTTATTGTTATCCTGACAGTGTTTGTAATACTAAGCTGTCCTCTGAGATAAGATTATTGTATGATTAACATTGTTATCTCACTTTTACATACAGTTTCACTTCCCAGAAATTGTCTAAACCACGTTTTAGGTTACAGTCTTGTCAATTTTTACTCAATGTGAAGATCTTCCTTTCTATTCTTTCTCTCTTATAGGTTAGGTTTTAAAATTTTGGCTTAACTTTTTCTAGTTTTATTTGTTTCCATGGTAAAATTGAAACTGTTTATAATAGTATTTATTCCTTAAAGGTTTTATGGTCAATAAATGTCTAGGGCATTTATGTACTTTAGATAGTAGGTAAATGCACATTTTCAGTTCATTTTTTTTTCTTTTCTGTTGTGAAATCTATTAAAAAGAAACTTTATTTAAATATTTAAATAAACCTTATTTAAATATTTGTATTCAATCTTCGCTGCTATAATTTATGATACAACATGAGAATATTTATCATATATTTGTTTTTTCTTATATCTACTAGATATTCACCTATTTATAAATTTGAATTTTATTATCTGTGATAACTAAGTTTTCATTACAATATTTAATACCTTGAAAGAGAATGATTTCCAAGTTTTTAAAAAGTTTTTTTATTGAAACAACACAACACTGAGTAGGAAACTTGGTGACATTTCTGATTTTTTTTTCTGCCCATTTTATTTTATAGGAATCAAGAACCCAGTCTCAGTTGCAAACAGACTTTTGTGTGAAGGGCAGAAGGGCAAGCTGTCAGCTGGCAGGATTCCTCCTTGGTAACCACTTTGTTCATTCTGATTTTCCCTAGGCTTTGGTCTTTGGTGCATGCAGTGTGTAAAAGTTTTTTTTATCCACAGAAGGTTGTGGCTCTTGGTTATGCACCAGCAGTAGGATGCCTTTGAGATAACTTTGTTCTGTGATCTTGGAATGTTTTGCATACTTGATAAAACTCCAGATGGAATAGAATATTATGGATTAAAACAGAGAAGATCCAAGTTAATTTTTGGTTTTGTTTTTGATTATCAAGAGGTTTTGCTGTTACTAAGTCCTCAAGTAGGGCCATTATATTATGAAACTAGAAGTTTCTTACACATTCAAGTCCAGAGTTTAAAGTGTGCCACTTTGGGGTCATTTTATTGTGAAACTTAAGTATCTGACACAGTAGACTTTAGAGTCTAAATTAATTAACTTTGGGGAAGTTCTTAGAATAAAATACATTGAACGTTGTAAATAACCTTCATGAATGTGTTATCCATCACTAATCATTAACAATGTTTTATCCTTTATCTATCTCATGCATCTCACCAAAAAAAGATAAAAACATTTGTAGGCCAGAACTACATATCCAGAAGCTTTTAGTATGTAAGGGAATTTGATCTGTGTAAATGGTGTCATCTCAAATTGTTGTGGAGAAAAAGGATAGTGCAACCAGTAAATTATGTTGGAACAATTGGCTACCTAGTGAAAAAACATTGTATTAAATTCCTTTGTTACATCACTCAGAAAAATACAGTCTAAACTTAAAAAGTATAATATAAAATGTTGCTTGTGGAATATAAAATTATAAACAACCTAAATGTCCATCAATGGCAAAATAAATTGTTTTCTAGTCATGTTATTAGGTACTCTGTGGCATTAAAAAAAAAATAAAGAAAGAAAAAGGCAAGCTAGCGTATTGTTGTGCTGCCTGTAATCCCAGCAACATGGGAGACTGAGGCAGGAAGATCACAAATTTGAGGCCAGCCTTTACAGCTTAGTGAGATCCTGAGCAACTTAGCATGACCGTATCTAAAAATAAAATAAAATAAAAATGAATAAAATAAAAAGCACTGGGGATGTAGCTCAGTGGTAAAGTGCCTCTGGGTTCAATCCCCAGTTATCCCCCTCCTCGTACCCTCCCTTCCCCTGCCAAAAAGAGGAAAACATTTGTATATATAGTAACATTGATTACTATTAACATTAATTTGTTTGGAATTCCATGACAAAATACCATAGATTTGGGTGGCTTAAATAGCAGAACTTTTATTTTTCACAAATCTAGAGGCTGGGAATACCAAGATCAGGGTTTCAGCCTATTTGGTTTCTGGTGAGGGCTTTCTTTTCAGCTTGCAGATGGTTGCCTTCTTACTGTGTTCTCACATTTGAGATGAGATGCGGTGGAGGTTGAGAGAGGCAGGGAGGGAGAAAGAGATATTCTATTCTTCTAATGAGGACAATAATCTCATCATGAGGGCCTTACCTTCATGACCTTATCTTTTTAAATTTATCTCCCAAAAACCCTATTCCCACATATTGCAGTGGGGATTAGGGCTTCAATCTATGGTTATTAGGGGGGCACAATTCAGTTCCTAGCAGTAGATCTCCACATTGTAGAGTTAAAAAAAATCAAATTGCTGATGATATGTTTGGATGAACATATATTTTCTTAAAAAATTACAAAATAATATGATTAAACTTTTTTTTCTATCACACAGGTTAGGGAATGAAATGTCAACAAAGGGTTTTAAATTGCTTATACTGAAAAATTTCTAATGGAATCCTCATCCTTCCCAGTGTCTCACATCCTCATCCTGAACCTGTCTCTGTTATGTTCCTAGTAACAATTGCCCTGATTTTAAGGTTTTCTCATTCATATATATTCTTTATACTAGTATAACATAAAAATTTTCTAAGAGTATATAAATATGTAGATGTACAAATAGTTTTGGAAAGAATATTACCAAAGTCACTGTGATTACCTCAAGGAAGCAAGAAAGAGGGAACAAGATGAGGCAGTTGTCAAAGGGAATGTTTAGCATTTCAGTATTTTATAGGGAGAAGATATATGAGAAAAAGTGATGGCCATCTCTTCATTAAAATGAGATTATATAATAATGCTATACCTGCTTGGAACTAGCTCTCTGATTTTGTCACATACCTAGTTCTTCATCTTTATTCTTTGTTTTCAAAATTATTTTCATATTTTGCACTTTATATATTTTAGAAAATTTAAATTCATGTATTTTAGGATTAGCTCACTTATTTCCTTAAATGGGTTGCTGGAATTTTGATTAGGATTCCCATAAATCCATTTTTTAAGTTTTTTTTTTGGTATCAGAGATTGAACCCAGGAGTGCTTAACCACTGAGTCGCTTCCCCAACCCTTTATTTTGAGACAGCTAAGTTGCTTTGGGCCTAATTGCTGAGGCTGGTTTTGAATTTGGAGTCCTCCTGCTTCAGCTTCCCAAGTCATTGGGATTACAGACAGGTGCCACCATGCCCATCTATTAAGGTCTTTTTTACCCTCTCTGAACAGGGTTTTATATTTTACAATGTCTATGTCTTACACAAGTTTTTCTGTACTTACACTGAGATATTTCATTCTTTTTTGACATTATGGTAAATGTGTATTTAATAAATATTAATTTTCAGTTCCTCATTGCCAGTATATAGGAATACAATTGATTTTATTATATTGAAGTTGCATTTGGGGAGTTTGCTAAAATCATATGTTATGGTACCATTTTCATAGATTTTATAAAATTTTCTACATAGATATTATGTCTTCTGGGAATAAAGATGGTTTTACTTCTTTCTTTGTAAGAGTCCTTAAATTAATTTCTTTTTCTTGCTTTATTGCACTGACCAGAACCTTCAGTGCAATGTAGAATAGAATTTTGAGAGAGAACATTCTTGCCTTTAATGTGATCCTAGGGAAGAAGCATTTGATCTTTCACCATTAGGTATGATTGTTGTTGTAGGTTTATCATAGATCCTGTTTATTATGTTGAGAAAGTTTTCTTTTTTCTTAAGTATGCTGAGAGTTTTTAATGTGTCTTACTTTCTCAAGTGCTTTTCTGCATCTATTAAGATGATCTAACAATTTTTCTTATTTAGTCAATATAGTGATTGACTGATTTTTAACTGTTAAAAGCAGTAGTTGTATTAGTGGAATAAATTCTACTTGGTTATAATGTATTATCATTTTTATGTTCCTGGTTGTAATTTACTAATTTGTGGAGAATTTTTATATTATGTTTATGTGTGATCTTGGTTTATAGTTTTCTTGTAATTCTTTGGTTTGGTTTTCTGCTCCTTGGATGTATAGAGTTATGTATTTCATCAGATTTGGAGAAATTTAAGTCATTATTCTATCAGGTATATTTTTTTGTTACCCCCATCCTTTAGGACTCTGATTATATGTTTAAAGACATACCCCCAATTTCCTATGGTTCAACTTAGAATGTTTTGATTTTATAATGATGTGTAAGCAATTTGTATTCAGTCGAAACCATACTTTTGTCTGCAGTGGGCCTTGGCATCCAGTTAGCCACCTGACTAGTAAAGGTAAATAATCACTGCTCTACGGTTGCTAATACTATGTTACTAAGCTATGATGTTCTGTAGATTAGCTGTATCAAATGTATTTTTGACTTAAAGGTATTTTCAATTATAGTGGGTTTACTGGGGCATAACCCCGTTGTAAGTTGAGTAGCATCTATATCTGTAATAGTTTTACAGACCTTTGATGATTTGTTTACTTTTTTCATTCTTTTTTTGTTCCTTTGTTTCATTTTGAAGTTTCCAAGGTTACTGATTATTTTTCTGCAATATCTAATTATTTCAAATCTTATTCAATTTAGTATTCAATTCTGACATTATTTTTTTTAATCTCTAGAAGTTTGATTTGCATTTTTTAAGCAATGTCTTCCATTTGTCTACTTAACATGTTTAATCTTTCTTCGACCTTCTTGAATATATGAATAGAGTTATAGTAATTGTTTTAATATGTTTGTTGATTCTATTATCTTTGTTATTTCTGGCTTGCTTTCAATTAAGTGATTTTTCTCTTTTTTATAGTTCACATTTTTCTGCTTTTTTTGTATGCTTGGTAATTTTTTAGTAAATTCCAAATACTGTGAGTTTTACTTTTTTTGGTGCTGAATATTTTTGTATTTTAACAAATATTCTTGAATTTCATACTAGGATGTGGTTAAATTATTTAAAACATTTTGAGACTTTCAGATCTTACTTTAAACTTTGTTGCATGGAGAAGAAGTGTTTAACCTTGAGTTAATTTTGCTTTACAATTGAGGCAAATCCTTTGGAGTAATAGAACTGATGTAGCTAGAATGAGGCTTTTTACTCTGGCTGGTGGCAGCCAAAGCTGTTCCTGGCCCTGTGCAAACTTAGGGATTGTTTTCTTTTAGAATAATCTGATTATTTGTTTCAAAGCTTTCGGTAATTTACTTTTTCACATGCACCAACCTCAGGCACTTGAAAATTGGAAGAGTACTCTGCAGATCTCTGGAATCTTTTCCCTATGCAGCTTTTTTTGACCTCTTTGGCCTGTCTGGTTGTCCATTCTGTCTCTTTAACTCAGAGACTGCTTTGCTCCTGTGCTATGGCCTGGAAACTGCTCACAGGAATGAAAGTGAACCCTATGAGTGCAGTAAGGTGAGGTTTATGGTATTTTTTTCAAAGATGACAATCCTCTGTTGCCTCATATCCAATGTCTAACAGCTCTTGCTTTCTATATTTTGTCTGTTGTTTTATTCATTGGTTCAGACAAGAAGGTAAAATTCTTTCCTGTTATTCAGTTTGTTGAGAAGTAGAAACCTCTCAAATATCTTGAAGTTTGCTTTATAACTCTAGTAGTTTAAAAACAAATTCTTTGAATATCCTAAATCAACATGACCAAACATCATGGTTTAACTTTGAACTTATAATAATAATAGTTAACATTTATTGTATTGGAATATTGTAGCAGGCAACATTTCATGTGATTTGCACGTATCATCTCATAAAAATTTTTACAATTTATGTAGGTTTCACACATTTTGCAGTTAAAGAACATGAATGCCCAGACTTGCCCACAGTTAGATTGTTGGAAATTTGTGGAGTTCATTCATATCATGTTAGAAATAAATGTTTACACCCAGTCAGTTATTCATTTATTTATCCATTCATTCATTCAGCAAATATATATTGTTCATGCATGAAGGTAGAAAAACTATTAAAAGCAGATGAAAAGCAGGGCATGGTATTACATGCCTATAGTCCCAGCAACTCAGAAGGCTGAGGCAGAAGGATTTTAAGTTTGAGGCCATTCTGGGCAGTTTAGTGAGAACTTGTCTTCAAACAAACAGAAGTACTGGGTAGCTCAGTGATAGGATGCCTTTGGGTTTAATTCTTCTTGGGTTTAATTTAATTCTTAGTATTGAAAAAAAGGGAAGAAGTTAAAAGCCATGCATCATCTGTTGAAGAAGCAGACTCTTCTATGGGGTGGCAAGAAAACAGTGGATGTTTTCTAAGAAGTCTTTATGTAAGATATTAATTTATTTATATAGGTAATTGGGCAAGGTAGAAGGTATATCTGTTTGGTCTGTGTCTAAAATTGTAAAAACATTCAGCAGGATCATAGGTTCATTGAACAGTTCATTGCATTCATTTTTCTCTTGGCATCATAATATGTTGCACTATGTAAATAGTGGTGTTTGGTCAGACTACTGAAATGCTTGATATCTTAATAAAGTTGGTGGCATTGTCATCATAAACTCTCAAATCTCCTTGTTTCTTTATTTTACTTAATCTTGAATCCTTGCCCTCTTATGATTGGAATGCAACTTTGGTAGCCATTACCATGTAGATCAGGGATTGGAAGCCTATATAACCTGTGGGCCAAGTTGAGTCTGCTGTTTTGTAAATAAATTTTATTGGAACATAGCCATATTGATTTATTGTCAAGACAAAATTGTTGGAACAGAAACATTCTGACTCACAAAACCTAAACTATTGGCTACCTGGTCCTCCAGAAAAATTCATTGGCTTCTAATATAAATTATGGAAATTATGTGTTGTTTTTTTTTTGTGAAACAAGAAAGCTAGACAAGTGTTTTTGTTTTATGTTTAGTATGAATAGGATCTGAATCTGAAGTGCTCATTAGACATTCAATTTTTTTGAGAGGCAAATATAATATTGTTTATTTTAAATTCTATTTTATCTATTATAGTTCATAAATTCATTCAGATTTATAGTACTTTGGTTATATGAGTGTGAAAATAAAATTTAAAAACCTAAAGGTTAAAAGAAACATATACCAACTGTGAATTAATCAGAAAGTATAGACTTCATGGGATTGTAATTCAACTAAATAGTTTAAAAAACACAAATAATAATAGCAAATTTTATAAGGCAAGTAGGGAAATGTAAACACTGAATATTTTTTGATTTTATTTTTTCTATCTAAATTTTAAGTGTTAAATATATATATATATTTTAATATTCTTAGAAAGTCATTTTTGGGAGCTGGGGCTGTAGCTCAGTGGCAGAGTGCTTGCCTTGCAAGTGTGAGGCACTGGGTTCGATCCTCAGCACCACATTAAATAAATAAAGAAAGAAAGAAAGACATTTTGTCCTTCTACAACTAAAAAATATTTTAAAAAGTTATTTTTGGAGATGCATATTAAGATATTTATAGTTGAAATTTTATAATGTTGGGATTTGCTTCAAAAATCTTGGCATATTCATGAGTAAGATTAGCAATGTATTAATAATTATTAAAGCAAATTGATGATCTATTGGGGTTATCATGCTATTCTCTGTACTATTGTTGCCTTAATCAATTTGGGCTGGTATAACAGGATACCATAGTCTGGATAGCTTATAAATAACAAAAATTTATTTCTCATATTTTTGAAGTCTGAGAAGTCCAAGATCAAGAAACCAGCAGATTTGGTTTGTATTTTATGAGGGCTAATGTCACTTGCTGAGTCCTCCTTGCTGAGTCCTTATAGAGGAGGCTCTCTGGGACTTTTAACTCCATTCACAAGGGCTTTGCCTTCTTGACCTAATTACCTGCTCGAAAGACTCACCTCCTGATTCCCTCCTAAAACTTTGGGGGTTAGGATTTTAAAATATGATTTTTTTTGGGGGGGTGGACATAAACATTCAGACCATAGCAATTATATATTTTGAAAATTTCTATAATAAAAAGAAGTCAATTTTTTATTATTTAATTTATTGTTTGCACTTTCAATCAGCTTTGACTAATCAATAGTCTAATTTGTCTTTCTTCAATTTCACATATTTATGATAAACAAAGAAATGATAGGTAAAATAAAAATCAGTTTTTAAGTTCAAAGAAATAGCTGTTTTTTTCTCCTATGTTTTTTCTTATCTAGAATAACCACTTTGATCATTGGGGTCCCAGAGGATCCTTGAGAGCTTTTTGAGTCACGTAATTACACATTTTTAGCAATTATAGAATCATGGTGCTTTGAAATGGGTGGTTTCTTTTCATAACATTGTCATTCACATCACCATTTTTGCCCAGGTAGCCCATTTCAGGTGTTTTGCTCAGTAAGCATTTGCAGCAGTATTTTCACTCAGCTTATTGAGAGTTTTAATCATCCTACCTTAATGCTGATCTCAGCTGATTGGTGCAGCTTTGTTTGATAACACTTTAGACCTACTTTGATGTAAATTAAGATGGGTGTAACATAAGGAAAGTGCTGTTTTCTAGTTGATTATTTAATACCTTGCCAATGTTTACTTAATGCTTAATATGCTTCAGACGCTGTTCTAGATTGAGATTTATTGATGAAAAACAGATCTCTATCTTCATGAAGATTATAGTATATAAGAAGGAGACAGAAATAAACGGATGAATATGCTATGTCAATTACAAATTATATAGTATGTTAGAAAAATATGGAAAGCAGGATGAGGAAGATTGGGAGTACTGGGTAGGTTAGTGCACTGTGGAGAAGCATTTTTGTTTTTTATTTTTGCATAGTTTATTGTAGCAAATTTATTTGTCAAACCTTGTAATGATGAATAAATGAAAAAAATATTTTATAAAATGCCACTGATTCAAGGTTTTGGGATTGAACTCAAAAGGACCAATAGGAGTAGTAAGACTACCAGATTCAACTCTGGACTGCCATATAGATCACTTAGTTTACTATTTCAGCATCTCTTTTACATCTTCACATTAACAGAAGTTATTTCTTTTATCAATTCTAGAAGAAGAAGATGCTAAAAATGCTATCAGAACAGCTTAAATTTATATCTAAGTTCTTATTTCAACATTTGAATTTTATTTGATTGTTTTTCTTTGTAGCAGTCTTCATTTGGTGTAAGAATAGGAGAAAAACTTTTCTATTCTCAGAATCCTTTGGAATTTTTAATTAAAAATCAAAACTTGAAGAGATAGAGGTACAAAATATCCTTGTTGGCTCTCTTTTCTTTTTTTGATGCTGTAAACTTCATGCCTACCTTTATATATATTAGAAAACAGTTACTGGGATTAACTGGTTTGTCATTGGAAACATCTGGATATGTTCTGAGTGTCTACTTAGTTTTTTGTTTTGCCAGTCTGTTAGGGGTCTTATAAACAAGTAGATCTTAAAACTTTAATATGTGTGGGCTGGGGCTGTGGCTGTGGCTCAGTAGTAGTGCACTTGCTTGGCATGTGTGAGGCACTGGGGTCTATTCTTACCGCCCCATATAAATAAATAAAATAAAGGTCTATCAACAACTAAAAAAATATTAAAAAATACTTCAATATGTGTTACTCTGAGTTTTTAGTGTTGAAATGATTAGAAGAATAGAAATAAAATATAGAAAATGAGGAATTAACAAGCAGGTACAAGTTCAAGGAATCCATTATTAGCTGACTGAGATCTTTAAATAAGTTGGTTATGGAAGAAGAAATGATTAATTATTATGCTTACTGCTTGCTATTGCTATTTGCTTAGCCAAATTTCTTGGGGAATGGGATAATTATCTTGCATGCTGTTTGAAATTTTGAAAATGAATCTTTCACAGTAATCTAGTAGTAACATATTAGTCACTTTGTTAGGTTAAAACTTGCAAAAGTAGTTTTGGGACATAACAGTACTGTACTCACCATAGAAAAAATGATTCTGTGGGTTCTGTATTTTTGTTGCATCAATACTTAGAAATATAAGCTTATCTCATTGTGTTTTGGCATCACAAGATGTGTCTCCTTATTTGGTGTGTGTCTTGGTATTCTACTAGGCAAGAATACCAAATTTGAAGATTTTCTTAATCTTAGACTCTTAACCTGATTAAGTAGATCTTGTGAAGTAAACTCAGAACCATGGTGATCCAAGATAAATCTTCATATTTTTTACTGGGAAGTCAACTATTTTAAATTTTATTATGTTGATTTTTTTCTGTTTTTTACTTGTTAATTATTGCAAATGAGCAAAAGTTTAAAAGAAATTTGAACATATAGCCATATTATTATTTTGAACTATATCAAGAACTAGATTAACATGCAAGACTTTTTTCAGTTAGCACACAGTATTACTTGTATTACTTTATAATATGTAGACGATGACACTATGAGTTTTTAAAAGAATATTTTTTTCTGTTGTTAGCTTTTTAGTTGGAGAAGGAGCCTACAGATGGGCAGTAGATCATGGAATACCCTCTTGCCCTCCTAACATCATGACCACAAGTGAGTAAAAACTTCAAAATTTAAGCTATATGAGCATACATTCCTGAAAGTGTTACATTACTTCTGTTATGACTCATGTAGTACAAATATTTAAGGAAGCATACTAACATGTTGAAATATTTATAATTAAAAGATATGTGAAAAGTTATTTTAAGCTATCTTTGTATTCCTGAGGTCTCCCTGTTGCTTTCTCATGCTTTTAATAAAACCATAGCACCACCTGAGAGAGAAAAGAGAGAGAGAGAGAGAGAGAGAGAGGTGCACACGCACAGGCAGAGAGAGAGACACAGACAGACAGAATGAGGCGGAAGAAAACATAGGTTAATATTTAACTGTCCTTAAGCTGAGGGAGGATTTTTAAAGTACAAATATAAGAAAAGAAAAACAAAGCTTTGACACATTAAGAATTAAAACTGAAAAACACTTGTCAAAAATATGACAAAAGCATATATATCTTTATGAAGAAGTTTACCAGATTCAAAACTACAGAAATACAAGTTAATAGCCCAATAAAAAAATGTTCAAAAGTCACAGGTATTTAATATAGCATAACCAATAGAGAAATTCAAATTAAAATGAGTACATGGTAAATTTGTTCTTTTAATTTTTGAAAGGGTTAAAAATATATTATTCCTAGTAAGTGTGTAGTGAAATGAACATAATACATTGTAGGTACAAATAAATGTAACTTGGCAGAGACTGCTAAGTAAAACTGTCTGGTGTGGTGGTACACACCTGTAATCCCAGCTGAGGCAGGAGGATAGCTAGTTGGAGGCCAGTCACAGCAACTCAGACAGACCCTGTCTCAAAATTTAAAAAAAGGCCTGGGGTTGTAGCTCAGTGATAGAGTACTTGCTTAGCATGCATGAGGGTTCAATCTCTAGTACTTAAAAAAAAATTGCATATATAAAAACTTAAAAGTAAATAATAAAAATAAATAAATAAAAAGGGCTGGGGATGTATACTCTAGTGGTAAAGTGCCTCTGAAAACAATCCCCAGCATTGCAAAGAGGGAAAAAAAACACCTTAAATTAAATACACATTTGCATAAAATATTAAAACATATACTAATGGCTTTTTCAATTAAGTCTTTATTTTTGTCAAAGTATTCTGAAGCTAATTTAAATAACCAGTTGAAAAAACGAACCATTAGCTTGAAGGAAACCAAGCTTTATAAAAAGTACATGATTATATCTCATGGCAAGTCTATAATAAGTTTCAACTCTTACAAGTTGTAATATAGGGAAGTTGGAGGGAAGAAACCTGTGTGTGGCAGTAAAGCAGAATAGGAATTTCCATTTTTCCCTTTTTTTATATTTATTTTTTAGTTGTACACAATACCTTTATTTTGTTTATTTGTTTTTATGTGGTGCTGAGGATTGCACCCAGGGCCTCGCACGTGCTAGGCGAGTGCTCTACCGCTGAGCCACAACCCCAGCCCCTGTTTTTCCCTTCTTTGCAGTAGAATTATGTTAGAGTCATATGTCAGGCAAACAAATTAGGTCACTTGCTAGTGTATTGTTTTTTGTGGAGATATGCCACCTGGCATTTTCCAGTCTAGTCTCAACTAGATCTGCTGCATAGCTCTCATCCCTGGACTTTACCTCACTTTCACCTTGGGATTCCTTTTACCTCTCTCCAGTATCAGATTCTCTGTTTCCTGGATCTTATGTGTTTTTCTTTCTTGTTTAACTCTTTATTTGATACATGTGAGACTGGAAAGCATTTTCCCTTAGGTTTTTGAAGAAACTTATTCTCTTATTATCTGGATTCTAGTCTTGCTGTTATGCAAGACTCTTAGTTTTTGTGGAAGGAAGCTCTTAATTTCATATTTAGATTATTGTTAACAAAAGCATCTTGAGATTTTTTTCCTTTTCATTCTTAATGTTGAATACTCATTTTGCATTTTCAGTTTGGAAATTTGTGTGCTTCAGTTTTGGGGAAATTAGACAATGTGTAGTAACTTCTTCATATTTTCTCTATTCCTATTACTTTGTTTCTATTTCTGTGAATTAGATATTAACTCATGTGCTTCAATTCACTGTATCTTCCTGAAAAATTACTTTTTCTCCTTTTAAAAATACCTGTTTACTTTTGCTGTACTTTATGAAGAATTTTTTTTTTAATATTCTCTCACAAATCATCTACTTTTGATGAATTTATAATTTTAGTTTTCATAGTTTTAGTTTTTGAAGGACCAACTCTGATTACTACGTTTTTTCCCCTTTTTAATACAATCTTGCTTTTGTCTCAATTATTCAATATTTTTGCTTATCTTTCTTAGGATATTATAGTTTGCTCTTTGTTCTTATCTGATGATTCCCCTTCTATTTTGTGTTTTTTGTTTGTTTGCTGTGGACCCTATGACATGTTGGCAAATTCTCTCAGCTATCTAGTACTGGTCCTCTGTTTTCATATTTAGGAATGAGCCACTTAAAAGCCACTGTCAAGCCTTGTGTGTGAGGGAAGGTCTTGATGACCTCAAGGCAGTTGTGTGATCAGGTTTTTTTGTTGAGGAATCTCTTAGGTTTTGCTCCAACACAACATTCTATTTTCTTAGTTCTGACAGAGTAATAGCCAGTTTTCTGGTTACAGAAGAAGTGACGGGGCTGAAGTTTTAATCTTTCTTTTTGCAAGCTTTTATGTGAACTCTTTTCAGTAGAGCTCTTGATACCTGCCTCCAGCTGTACCTGATGTGCACTAACTAATTTGGGGCCTATGTGGTTCAGCCTTTCAAAAGAGTAAACCTCTTGTTTTCTGCTGCAAGCCTAAGGCAGGGATTCAATCATAGATATTCCTTATTGATAAATTCTTCCCAGTTCTCTTGTTTGTAGTCCCAACTTGACTGTCAGAGCTACCGATACCTTATATTCTGAGCTCTTCTGATGTTTCTTGGTAAGAAATTAGTTTATTTTGTGATATTGTGCCTTTCAGGTATTAGAGTTCATATTCCTCTCCTCAGTTAGTTACTATTTGTCTACTTGCTTTTTATTTTCCAAGATTTTGTTTTTATTGCCTCCATCATCATCATACCAGTTTGTATTCCTCGTATATTTAACCCTCCCTTTAAATTTTGTTTTGATATATTTTAATAGGGTGTGGAGATAAACTCAGCTATTTACCATGACAATTTTATTTTACTTTGTTTACATAAAAGGGTATTATAAAATGGCTATTCCTAGATTTTGCAGGATGACAAAAATATTTTGGCTGTACATTAGTTTTTTATGTTTGTAACAAGAAAAACACAATATGCTGTAGATTTCTTATGACTGTTATAACTAATCAGCAAGAAAATTTCCCTGAATAAATAAGGTACTTAAATATTAAGTGATAAATTCTATTTTTCAAAATAGAATAGTATTTACCTATGGTGGATGAATTTAAAAGGAATGATTATAACGATTATTCACATAAAAAAAAAAAAAAAACCAGACATTGTCTGACATTACACCACTGTCTAGTGCTCAGTAAAAATTAGATTGTGTATTGATGTTGGCTAATGATATGCTATATACCAGATCACTTTTTTGAGGGGGATTATAATTTGTAGGTTTTTAATGCTCTTGAGTATTCCAAAAGATTTTGGGATGTTCTTGTAAATTTTAGCCTAAATAAATTGACCAAACCTAATATTTTCACATTCACTTAAGATTTCATTCCTTCCTTCAAGTTTGAATTTCTAGCTCACTTCATTACCTTCAGGCCTAGATCTTCTTTTAACGTTTCTGGTAATGTGGGTATGCTGGTGAAGATATCTCTCAGTTTTTATTTTCTGAAAAATCTTTATTTTACCTTTACTTTTAAAAATAATTTTTCTTGGATATAGACTTCTAGGTTGGTGGGTATTTTTCTTTTAGCCTATTTTTTTTCACAAGTTTTTTTTTATTGTGGTAAAATACACATAACTTAAAATTTACCATTTTAGCTATTTTTAAGTGTACAATTCAGTTGTGCTAAGTATATTCAGTGTTGTACAACTATCACCACTCTTTATTTCCATTATTTTACAGTTTTTATATTTCTCTTGAAATTCTTCAAGTATTTACCCATATACCCATTTATAACATATTCATTTGTATTTTAAAATCCTTGGTTTATATTCTAAAATCAAGACCATTTTGGGGGTCAATTGTTATTGATAGATTTTCCCCCTCTTGTGTCTAAATCGCGTCTTCCTGTTTTAATGCATGTCTAATACATGTTTTTGTCTAATGTATTTTTAATTTTTTATTATTTATTTTTAAATTTTTTGGTCTAATATATTTTTAAAATGTTGCAAACCAGGCACTGTAGATGGTATATTTTAAAGACTATGGATTTGTTATCTTCCTTTGAAAAATGTTGAGTTTTGTTTTGGCATGTAATTAAATTATTTGCAGATCATCTTGATTTTTGTCACAGCTTGGTTTTAGACTTTCTTAAAGGGGGTCTATGTCAATTTAGCTTTTAGTTGTAGGCTTATGGTGTTTACCACTAAGATAGGACTTTTCTGTGGTTTCACTGGACACCTTAAACTTTGACTTTCCCACAGTGGAAATTTATCAAAATGCCCGTAAGTTTTTCAGCTGGTATTTTTCTCACTAGGCTTTATGGGTCTTGCATCCTACATGAACAGGACTTATTCAGTGATTTGGGGGATTTTCCTAGAGTTGGTATCTTACTTCTGTCTAGGATTTTGCCCTCCATTTCTAGCTGCTTTAGTAGCCCTGATTCTTCATTTTTTCCCCCCCTCAGAGCAATAAAATTGTAGTTTTCTGCTTGAATTCTTGTGTGTGTGTGTGTGTACGCACGCGCGCATTTCGCAGGGACCTATGGGAAAAGCTGCATGAAAGTGGGTCTTACCCAGTGGTTGAATCCTCTCATAATTCTACCAACTTTTGGTCATTCTCCTTCATGAAGTTTTTATTTTCTTTTAAAAGTTTTGTCTAAAGTTTGTAATTATTAGGTGGGTCTGGTATAATCTACTGCTTCATTACCAGGAGCTGAAACCTGTCCTTTATAAATGCATGCTATTAGCAAATATCATACAAATAATAATAGAGTAATAACAAATGATATGCATTAGCAAATAAATTTATATTGCAGAAGTAGATTATTTAAACATATATATTGCTTTATTATTACTACTATCATTATATCGTTATTAATGAATTATTTATTTTTTGGCAGTACTGCGATTAAACCGAGGGCCTTGCAAATGCTAGGCAAGTACTCTACCACTGAGCGATATCCCTAGCTTTTTAAGTTTTATTTTGAGACAGGGTATTACTAAGTTGCTCAGGCTGACCTCAAGCTTGCAATCTTCTTGTTTCAGCCTCCTGACTAGCTGAAATGATAAGCATTTGCCACCATTCATTGCTAAACAATTTTTTTGATGGACACATATTTTTACATATTTATGAGGTACAATGTGATGTTTTGACTCATGTATACATTAGATAGTGACAAAGTGAGATAATTAGCATATTTATTAACTTAAACTTTTATTATTTCTTTATGGTGAGTGTATTCAAATTCAAATTCTTTTATTCTAACTAATTTGGGATGTATAATGCATTATGTTAATACTATTCACCCTGCTGTGCCATATAACATTAGAACTTACTCCTTCTATCAAGTAATATCATTGTACCTGATAATTTTTCCCTCCTCTTCTCCTCATTCTCCCCAATCTTTGGTAACCACTATTCTACTCTTATCCTCTGTGAGATCCAGTTTTTTTTCTTTCTTTTATTGTAAGATTTCATTTATGAGTAAGATCATGCAGTGTTTATCTTTCTGTTTCTGACTTATTTCACTTAATGTAATGTTCTCCAGTCTATCATTTTGTTGCAAATGTCAGGATTTTCATATTTTTTATGACTCAATAATATTCCATTGAATAGACACAGGCAGACACACACACACACACACACACACACACACACCCACACCATATTTACTTTATCCATTTGTATGTTGATAGACATTGAGGTTGATTCCTTATCCTAACTATTATGAATAGTGAAGGTATCTTTTTGATATGTTACTTTCATACCCAGTAGTGGGATTACTAAATCAAATAGTAATGGTTTTATTTTTTGAACCTCCATTAATCTTCATAATTACTGTACTAATTTACATTCTCACTACCAATATGTAATCATTTCTTTATCTTCATATACTTTCCAGTATTTATTACTTTTTAATTGTGTGGTATAAGAACATATTACCTTTTTCAAAATTGAAATATTTCACATAAACCTAACCATGTCCTTTACTTCTGTTCTCAGTGTGCTGTCTCTGGTGACAATTGTTGGTTTGATTTGCTTCTTTGTGTAATACCATACAATAAATAGTATGTTTAGTAACTTTTTTAGATATATAGTATCATAGAATTCTAAATTTTTTTTTTGTCAGTCAACAAAATATATTGTGGAATTAGTCCATGTTGACATATATAGATTTATTTTTTTGGTACTGTGGATTGAATCCAGGGGCACTTACCCACTGAGCCACACTCCCAGCCTTTTTAATATTATATTTAGAGATAGGATTTTGCTGAGTTGCTTAGGGCCTTGCTAAGTTGCTGAGACTGGCTTTGAACTCTCGATCCTCCTGCTTCAGCTTCCCGAGTTGCTGAGATTATAGGTATGTACTACATGCCCAGCTAGATCAATTATTTTTTAAAAACTGATGCTGTTATATATAAATATAAACATATATATCTATAAATCTATCTATCTATCTATAAAAGTACCCTTTTCTTATTTATTAGTAGGATTCAGGATGTTTGTCTTTGCCATTAGCATTGATAATTCCACAAATATTCTTGTGTACATCACTTTGTACATTTTTTTTTTTTTTAAATCAGGGTAGATAGTTAGAAATAGAACTGCCAATTCACAGAAGGCATGCATACCATTTTCCTGTCTGTTGCTGGATTATTTTCAGAGATTACTTTCTGTATACTTTTTAAAAATTTTTTTCTTAGTTGTCAGTGGACCTTTATTTTATTTATATACAGTGCTGAGTATCCAACCCACTGCCTCACACATGCTAGGCAAGCTCTCTACCACTGAGCCACAACCCTAGCCCTCTGTATACTTTTGATAAGACTAGCTTCCCAAAGTCATGCTATTAGTGACCACATACCAGTTTAAAGCAAAGACTTTAGAGGCATACACCTTTGTGTGTATATGGGCAAGTTGCTTCCAAGAAACTTTTATTATGGAGATGTTGTGTTTACTTAAATGTAGATAATTTATTTTTACCCCAACCTCTGACATATAGAAACACTTGGATGATAACTATTAACATCATTCTTACTGCTATTAAAATGTTGGATGTGAAACTAAGCCTAGTAATCATTTCACTAGATTTTTAATTTATATTATAAGGATTATTAAGTTGAAGTTGAAAGGGAAGTACCTTTGTTGCCCCTTGGTAAATAAAGGATGATCATACATAATTGACACTATGAAGGTGCTGTCTGCTAATTTATAGACATTTCTACTATAGGACTTCAATTTCTTATTTTTTGTTAACTATATTTTTTGCTCTTGTATTTTTTCTTTTAACAGGATACTTTGAAAGATAATATGATTGATACAAAACACATTTATGGACTAATTCTAATTGTAGACTTTTATCATAGTTGTTATATAGTATATCAGCCCTTAATGTCATTTTATAACATGCCCAGTAACGGTGTTTTGCATTTTTTATTTTAAGATAATTGTAAATTTTCATGTAGTTGTAAAAAATAATATAAGGAAATCTCATGTTCCCTTTGTCTATTTTTCTTCAATGATAACAAAATTATAATACAATATCATAATCAGAATATTGACACAATCCAAATACAGAATATTTCCATCTCCACAAAGGTCTCTCATGTTGCTATTTTATGACTGTATCCACTTCTCTTCTACCTTAACTCCTGGCACACAACTATATCATATATATTTATAACATATATAACATACATGTAATATATGTGTTACATATATGTAACATATATGCAATTTATGTGGCACATATATGTAATATATGAGTCACATATATGTAACATATATGTTACACATGTAGCCATTTTCTTATTTATTAGTAGGATTCAGGATATTTGTTTTTGCCATTAGCATTGATAATTCCACAAATATTCTTGTGTACATCACTTTGTACATTTTTTTAAAATCAGGGTAGATAGTTAGAAATAGAACTGCCAATTCACAGAAGACATGCATACCTTTAACTATTAACATCATTCTTACTGCTATTAAAATGTTGGATGTGAAACTAAGCCTAGTAATGACTTCACTAGATTTTTTATTTCTATCAGAAGGATTATTAAGTTGAAGTTGAAAGGGAAGTACATAATTACATATATGTTACATATGTATGTGTATATGTTATATATGTATATATATTACATATATGTTATATATATATTTCTATATATTCATTGATACATATTGTTTTTTTCAAGATTATTATATAAATGGTATTTTACAGTATGTAACTCTTTGGGATCAGCTTTTTTTCTTTTCTTTTACGCAGTGTAATTCTCTGGAGGTTCATCCAGGTGTTTGTGTTTATGGATAGATTTTTTATCTGAGTATTCCAAGTATATTCTGGAGTATTCTATAGTATGAGTGTGCCTCTGTTTGTTTAGCCATTTACCTATTGAAAGAAATCTATAAGATTTCATGTACATTTATTGTTTCTTTTTTAAAATTGTGAAATATATACCACATAAAACAGCATATTATATTTTTTAATCGTATAGTTCAGTAGCTTCAAATATATGTATTGCTGTGGGACCATCATTACCATTGTATATAGAATTCCTTTTATCTTGAAAATCTGAAACTGTACTAATTTAAGCAGTAACTCCATATCCCCCCGCCCCCCCCCACCACCACCTAGCTCATAGAATAGTCCATTTCTGTCTGACTTCTACTCTCTGTGTCTATGAATTTAAAATGATTTTAGGTACCTCATATTGTATAGTGGAATTATATAGTATTTGGGATTTTTTTTTGGTAAATGGCTTATTTCTAGTAGCATGATATTCTCAAGGTTAGTTTATGTTGTAGTGTGTGTCAGAATTTCTTTATAAGGTCTAATAATATTCCATTGTGTGCATCTATACATTTTGTTTTGTTTACCCACTTGTCCATTGATAAGTATTTGGTTTACTTCTTTTTGGCTATTAAGCATAATACTGCTGTGAACTTGGCATGTGTACAAATATCTGTTTGAGCCCCTACTTTCATTTAATTTAGATTTCTAGAAGTAGAAATTGGTGGATGATATAGTAATCATATTTTTCAGTTTTTAAAGGAGCTGCCTGCCATACTATTTTCTGTGGTGATTGCATCATTTTATATTTCTACCATCACTGCACCAGGATTTCTCCATATCCTTACTAGCATTTTTTCTTTTCTTTTTAAAGGTGATAATTATCTTAATGGGTGCAAGGCAATATCTTACTGTGGTTTTAATTTTAATTTTCATGATTGTGATGTTGCACATCTTTTCATGTACTTATTAACCACTTTTATGTGTGCCTTAGAGAATTTCTATTCATGTCCTTAGTCTGTGTTTTTTATTGGATTTTGTTGTGGGGATATAGTACTTCTTCATATGATCTGTGTTTCACTTTATTAAACACATGATTTGTGAATATCTTAACCCATTATGTGGGTTTTGCCTTTTTGTGCCCTTTGATGCATAGAAGTTTTACATTTCGAAGCAGTGTGATTTATCTGTTTTTTTTTTTTCTTTTGCTGCCTGCATTTTGGTATTATGTTCAATCTTTTCTGTTACTTTTAAAAAAGTTTTATAATTTTAGTTCTTACTCTTAGGTCTTTTATCCATTTTGATTTTTTTTGCATATAATATCAGGAAATATCAGGAAATGGTTCAACTACATTCTTTTTTTTGTAGCTATCAAGTTTTTCAATATAATTTGTTGGAAAGACTGTTCTTTCCCTATTGAATAATATTGGTGTCCTTATTGAAATTCATTTGAGCATATATGTAGGGTTTATTTCTGAACTCTCTTCTAATTGTCTTCGCTTATAATCTTATTTTGAGGATCCCTAATGTGTGATGACAAGATTTAAGAATCTCTCTTTGTCGTTGGCTTTTGGACAATTAAAGATAAATTTTAAAATACTTTTCAAATGAATAATATTTGTACATTTTTGAGGGGTATAGTGTGATGATTTGATACATGTGTATAATGTGTAATGACTAAATCAAGGTAATTAGTATTTTCATCTGAAGAATTTATCATTTCTGTATGTTGGGGACGATTTGGACTCTTCTAGTTGTTACCCTGTTGTGCTGTAAAATACTAGAACAAATGCCTCCTATCTGACTATATTTTGGTACTCATTATTTAACCTCTATCCCTCCTCTATTCTGCATTCTAGCGACCACTCTTCTACTTTACTCTTCTCTGAGATCAACTTTTTAAATTTCTACATGCGTAAGAATTTCTGTGGTGATTTGCAATATTTGTCTTTCTGTGTCTGGTTTATTTCATCTAACATGATGGCTTCCAGTTCCATCCAAGTTCCTGCAAATGATAGGATCTTATAATTTTTTATGACTAAATAATATTTTATATATACATCATATTTTCTTTATCCATCTATCCATTGCTTTGTATTTTGGTTAATTCTATATCTTGGCTATTGTGAATAGTGCCACAAAAAACATGAGGATACAGGATTTCTTTGATATAATGGTTTTGTTTCCTTTGGATATATATCTTCTATTGGGATTGCTGATTATATGGTAGTCACATTTTTAGTTTTTTTGCGACCTCTGTACTATTTTACATAGTGACTATATTAACTTACATTTCTACCAATAGTGTATAATATTTCTCCATCTTCTACATATTTATCAGCATTTTTTTTGTCTTTTTGATAATAGCCATTTTAATTGGGGTGAGATAATATCTCATTGTGGTTTTGTTTTGTGTTTTTCTGATGATTATTGATATTATGCGTTTTTGTCATTTTTTGTTAATTTTAGTCTTATTCTGTTATAGCCAAAGAAAATATATGAGGTAATTTTAGTTTTTAAAATTTTTTTGAGACTTATTTTGTGTCCTAACATATGGCCTAGACTAGAAGATGTTCCATGTGCTGATGAGAAGTATGTGTATTCTTTCCTGTTAAATGAAAGGTTCTGTAGATGTCTGTTAGGTCCATTTGGTCTATAGGGTAGATTAACTCCAATGATTTTTAGTTGATTTCCTGTCTGGGTGATCTATCATTCAAAATGGGGTACTGAAGTCCCTAACTATTATTGTATTGGAATCTATTTATTCCTTTAGATAATATTTGCTGTATATATTTGGGTACTCAGTATTAGATGTATATGTATTTACAATTGTTATATCCTCTTGCTTAATTGATTCAGTTTTTATAGTATAATGTTATACTCCTTTATCTCTTTTTCAACCTTTTTTTTGTTTTTTCTTTTACAAATTTTGACTTAAAATCAATTTATCTTTTCCAAGGATAGCTTTTCCTGCTCACTTTTGTTTTCCATTTTTGTGGGATTCATTTTTAGTCTTCTTCACTTTGATTCTGAGTGTGTTATTACTGGTGAAGTGAGTTTCTAGTAGTCAGCCTGTCATTGGGTCTTGTATTTTTCTTCATTTGGCCAATCTATACATTTTGATTAGAAAATTTAATCCATTTGCATTAAAGGTTATTATTGATAGGTAAAAACTTATTCCTGTAATTTTTTGGTCTCCTGATTATTTTGTATATTGTTCCCTTCTTCCTCTTTTATTGTGTATCCTTATGGTGTGGTGGTTTTCTGTTCTGATAAGTTTTGTGTGTGTGTGTGTGTGTGTGTGTCTGTTTTGCTAATGAGTTTTAGTCTTTTATATGTTTTTATGATGGTAATTATCATCCTTTTGCTCTTATATGTACTACTCCCTTAAATCTTTCTTGGAAGACTGGTCTTGTAGTGATAATTCCCTCAGATTTTGCTCACTTGGTAAAGAAACTCTCCTTCATTTCAGAAAGATGGGGTTTTTTGAGTATAGTATTCTTGGTTGGTAGCTTTTTTTCTTTAGGACTAACCATATTGTTCCATTTTCATCTGTCCTGTAGTGTTCTGAGAAAACTCTTGTTAGTCTAATGAGGATTCCCTTATTTGTGACTTGATGTTCTGCTCTTGCTATTTTTGTCTTTGACTTATTTTATGGCAGTTTAAGTACAATAGCACTGTACCACTGATATATAGCCTCAAGCTTTATTTTTATTTTTTTGCAGTGCTGTGGATTGAACCAAGGGCCTTGTGCATGGTAGGCAAGTGCTTTACCATTAAACTACATCTCCAGGCCATGTATATATTTCTTTTTTTAAATGCAACTGAGTTATTTCAAAAGACCCATCTTTAATTCAGAAATTATTATTTTTAGTTGGTCTCGTCTTTTGTTGAGTGTGTGTGTGTGTGTGTGTGTGTGTGGTGGGAGGGCTTGGGATTGAGCCCAGAGCTTCTTGTTTTTTCATGATTCTTGCTCTACCACTGAGCGATCTATCTCTGTTGTTGAAACTTTCAATTGCATTTTTTTATTTCATTGATTAAGTTCTTCAGCTCCAAGATTTCCGTTTTTTAGAAAAATGATTTCTTCTTTGTTAAATTTCTCATTCAATCCATGAATTATTTTCCTTATTGTGTTGAATTGTCTACTTATATTCTCTTTCATCTTACTAAGTTTACTTAGGGTCATTGTTTTAGATTCCTTTTCACGGCATTTAAGAAATTTCCTATATATTAGAATTCATTTCTGGAAAGTTGTGTTCCTTTGGTAATGTCATGCTTCCTTGTTTTTTCATGATTCTTGTGTCCCTACATTGATGTCTGCACATCTGGTTTAACTGGTGCCTCTTCCAGCTTTCTGGAGTGGTTTTCATTGTAAAAGACCTTTTTGTTTAGATGCATTGTTGTTTGTCACTTGAGCAGATGCTTTGGCTTTGTTTCTAAGTATACTGAAGCTATAATTAAAGTATAGCTTCAGTATGATTTCTTCAGCTGCATTCAACCTCAGTGGAGTCTGCAAGTGCCTCAATGATTTATATTACATGTGTTTCTGGAGGTGGTGGTGTAACTCTGCATTGGTCCTGGACCATCAGGAATGCATGACCTCAGATCCTATGGAGGTGAATGTTGATGGCAGTTGCACTAGCCTTGACGCAGAGGTTACCAACTGCAGAGGGGCATGTCCTGAGGCCCTGCAAAGGCAAGAATTGATGGTGGTTTACTCTCCAGCAGTGGCAGCTGTGATCCTGGGGTATAAGCATGACACTGAAGATACTATCTGTGGAGGGGCACTTTGACAGGTTGATTATAATGTGGGTAGGGGTAAGTCTCTCAAATTTTCCTACTTTGAGTTCTTTCGAATCTCTTGGATGGTTATATTTTAACTTTCATCAAATTTGGCAAATTTTCAACCTCTATTTCTTCAAATTTACTGTCTTTTCTTTCATTCTCTTCTTTTGGGACTCCACAATATGTATATTTGCAAATCTGTGCAAGGGCTTCAATCAGACCAAAACTTTCTCAGAGATTATTTTTTTCTTTCCATGCTCTTTTACTTCCTTCTCATCCTTTTTTCATTTCCTTAACTTTCTCTTCCTCCTCTCCTCATGTTCTATGATCCAAGACAGTCTTGTCTGCAAAGCAGTAGCTAATATGATAGAGGAAGGGATGGACTTTTTTTAGTTATAGTTCAGTCTTTCTATGAGGGTAAATAGCCCTTCAAATCCCCAGTTTAGTGCTGGGGTTGTGGCTCAGTGGTAGAGTGCTTACCTAGCATGTGTGAGGCACTGGGTTTGACTCTCAGCACTGCATATAAATAAATGAATAAAATAAAGGCCCATCAACATCTAATATTTTTTTTTAAATCCCCAGTTTACTGTGAGGAGTTTCTACTATATTTCCACATTTGTTTAAACAAAAGTTTATTCTTAAATCTGCAGGACTCCAGAGTAATATTTCATTCTACTATAGATGGCAAAAGATGTTGAAGTAGGAAATTCTGATATTTAAATAGAAATGGAATCAGTGAGGGGCCCTTCCCCATGACCTTCACTTTTAGCTCCTTAAGTTTCTTCTGCTCCTCTTTTTGTTTTTCTCATCCATTTCCTTGGACTGTTTTGGGCTGTTTCAGGGAGATTTTCTTACCACCTTTGTGGCCAGATATGATATCTGCTGCCCCTATCCTAGACCTTGCTACTCAAAATTTTCCACCTTTAATGTGTCCTAGATTTATTCTTTTCCCTAGTATTTAATGAAACATTAGTATGCTAGTGTTGGCAAGTGCTCACAGTACAAAAACAACTTTAGCCCTTAGTTTACCATCCAGAATTTAGCTGGATATTTTGTGTAAGGGTTTTAATGCTTCAAAAGTTGGTGTTTTCCATTTGTATCCACAGTTTTTAACACTATCCAAGGAGACATTTACTCTGAACAACTTAGTCTACTCTCATAAGAAAACTCCAGTAACCTCTTCAGTGTTATGTTCTTTTAAAAAAATATCTATTTATTAGTTGTAGTTGGACATAATACCTTTATTTTATTTATTTATTTTTATGTGGTGCTGATGATTGAACCCAGGGCCTCACACATGCTAGGTGAGTGCTATCACTGAGTCACAACCCCAGCCCCAGTGTTATGTTCTTAATTGCATTTTCTCTTATCAACTGGGTCTAATTTGATGTTGAAATCTGCATACCAAATTTAAAATTTTTGATATATATGTTATATAATTTAACAAATGTAATTCACTGTTTTAGTAGAATATAGAATATTATATGATATATTGTTATATAATGCATTAACATATAATGCATTATATAACAAATATTTTATAGTTACAATTAGAAACCTATTTGCTGCATGGTCATTTGATCATTTTTTGCTCTTTAGGGATATTTTTAATATCGTCCTTTTAGTTTCATGTTCTTTACTTTTTATGTGATTATTTTAGTATCTGAGGTCTTCTTAGATTATACTATACTTTCTAATATTTGTTTGGCTTATATTCATTTATTCTTGGTGGTTTATTTCTCATGTGTTTTTTGAATTTTTCTTTTTAAACTATGTTAAATGAAACATGGGAATTTTGTGAGATCTTGGTAATTTAAGGCATGTGTGTTTTTTTCAGGGCGTATTTGCACTTATAGGTGGAGGCCTTTTAAAGCACTGCCACATTGAGATCCTTTTCCAGATCACATAGTATGAATTCTCCTCTAAACATGTCTGAATACTATCCTCACTTAAAAATTTTCTGAGGGATACTTTTTCTCCCTTACATCTAGAGTCAAGGCTGAGACTTGAAATTTCTTGTATCATAGTATATGATGGCTTTTCTCTTTCCCACTTTTTTGGGTATATCTTTTGGGGTTTCTTTCCTTTCTTGATGGATAAATCTCCAGTATGTTTCCTAATGATGCATGATCTTCAGGTTTTATCTCTTGTCTTCTATGTACAGATACATACAAAACCAGATTTGGAGATAACATGAATCAATAGATGCTGCTGGGTTCCATCTACCTTCAGGACTCACTTGTCTGTCCAGGCTTGATCTTTTTCTTAAATTTTGACCTATGTTATTTTTCTTATTCTGTTACTATGTAAGGGTACATCAAAAAGACTTTTAAAAAAACCCTTAATTCAACTTTACTAAGGGTTTTTTTTTTTTTTTTTGTTGTTGTTTTTCTTCTGGAAATGCTGCTCAGGATATCTCATTAATTCCATTGCCCTAATAAATCTCAAATGTTATTTTTAATGTTTCTTTTATAGGATTCAGTTTAGCTGCATTTAAAAGAAACAAGAGGAAACTAGAACTGGCAGAGAGGGTGGAAACAGATTTCATTCAACTAAAGAAAAGAAGACAATCAAGTGAAAAGGTCAGGATGTGTTTGAAATATTAATTAATGTATTAATTGCTAACCTGAATTTAGATATGTAAGCTTTAGAACAGTACTGTCCTGTATTACTGTTGCAACATAAGTACTTTTAAGCTTTACAGTAGCTATATTATGAAAGTAAAAAAGAAACAAGTAAAATTAATTTTAATAATATTTTACTTAAATCAGTGAATCTAAAATATTAATTTGAATTATAATCAATGGAAAAATTAACAATGAGTGTTATAACACATTTTATTAGGTAATAAGTTTTAAAAACTAGTTTGTCTATATTTTACACATTAAAATTTTGACCCGAGTTTTCTTGGAAATATTTGACCTACATTTATATTTTGTAAGTATCAACTGTTGAAAATGTAGATTTACATATCTAGTTATTCTGGACATACTTAAAATTTTCTGGTAGTTGAACTGAATGTTTTAAAAATTAAATTAATTAAAATTTAATTCAATTAAAAATTCAGTATCTTATTTGCCCTTGTTTGATCTTAACTGATCAATAGCAACATGTTGCTTATGGCTACTGTTTTAGACCTTACAGTTTTAGATAAGTTTTAAGCTGTTATTCATTATTTTTAATTTTTTAAAATTTGTTTTACTTAGTTGTACATGACAACAAAATGCATTTCAATTCATTGTATACAAATGGAGCATAACATTTCATTTATCAGGTTGTACACGATGTAGAGACTCACCATTCATGCAATCATACATGTACCTAGGGTAATGATGTCCATCTCATTCTACCACCTTTCCTACCTCTATAACCCTCCTTACCCTCCCCTTTGTCCAATACAAAGTTCTTCCATTTTTACCATCCTCCCTATCATAGATCAGCATCCACTAATCAGAGAAAACATTCAGCATTTGGTTTTTTGGGATTGACTTACTTCCCTTAGCATGATATTCTCCAACTCCATTCATTTACCTGAAAATGCCATTAATTTTATTCTCTTTTAATGCTGAATAATATTTCACTCTGTGTGTGTGTGAGATATATATATCTCACAGTTTCTTTATCCATTCATCTATTGATGGGCATCTAGGTTGGTTCCACAGTTTAGCTATTGTGAATGGAGCCGCTATAAACATTGATGTGGCCGTGTCACTATAATATGCTGATTTTAAGTCCTTTAGGTATAGACTGAGAGGTGGAAAGCTGAGTCAAATCGTGGTTCCATTCCAAGTTTTCTGAGGAATCTCCACACTGCTTTCCAAAGTGGTTGAACCAATTATCAGTCCCACCAGCATGTATGAGTGTACCATTTCCCTTACATCCTCTCCAACACTTATTATTGTTTGTATTCTTGTAACTGCCATTCAACCTGGGGTGGGATGAAATCTTATAGTAGTTTTGATTTGCATTTCTCTAATTATTAAAGTTATTGAACATTTTAAAATATATTTGTTGATCATTTGTATATCTTCTTCTGAGAAGTGTCTGTTCAGTTCCTTAGCCCATTTATTGATTGGGTTGTTTGTTTTTTTTGGTATTAAGTTTTTTGAGTTCTTTACATATCCTGGAGATTAGTGCTCTATCTAATGTGCGTGTGGTAAAAATTTGCTCTCAAAACGTAGGCTATCTCTTCACCTTAGTGATTGTGTCTTTTGTTGAGAAGAAGCTTTTTAGTTTGAATCCATCCCATTTATCGATTCTTGATTTTATTTCTTGTGCTTTAGGAGTCTTGTTAAGGAAGTCAAGGCCTAATCTAACATGATGAAGATTTGAACCTACTTTTTCTTCAATTAGGTGCAGGGTCTCTGATCTTATTCTTGGGTCTTTGATCCACTTTGAGTGGAGTTTTGTGTAGGGTGAGAGATGGAGGTGTAATTTCATTTTGTTACATCTGAATTTCCAGTTTTCCCAGAACCATTTGTTGCTTAGGCTCTCTTTTCTCCAATGAATGTTTTTGGTGCCTTTGTCTAGTATGAAATAACTGTATTTATGTGGGTTTGTCTCTGTGTCTTTTAATCTGTACCATTGGTCTACATGTCTATTTTGGTGCCAAAACCATGCTGTTTTTGTTACTGTTGCTCCGTGGTATAGTTTAAGATCTGGTATTGTGATGCCTCTTGCGTCACTTTTCTTGCTGATGATTGCTTTCGCTATTCTGGATCTCTTATTTTTCCAAATGAATTTCATGATTGCCTTTTCTAGTTCTATGAAGAATATCATTAGGATTTTAATAGGAATCATATTAAATCTGTATAACAGTTTTGGTAGTATGGCTATTTTAACAATATTAACTTTGCCTATCCAAGAGCACAGGAGATCTTTCCATCTTCTAAGGTCTTCTTCCATTTCCTTCTTTACTGTTATATAGCTTTCATGGTAGAAGTCTTTCACCTTTTTTGTTAGATTGATTCCCAAATATTTTTTATTTTGAGGTTATTTTGAATGGGGGTAGTTTTCCTAATTTCTCTTTTAGTGGATTCATCACTTATGTATAGAAATGCATTTGATTTATGGGTATTGATTTTATATCCTGCTGCTTTGCTAAATTCACTTATTCTAGAATTTTTCTTGTGGATTTTTTTTTTTGATTTTCTAAATATAGAATTATGTCCTCAGCAATTAGCGATAGTTTGAGTTCTTCTTTTCCTATGCATACCCCTTTAATATAATTGCTCTGGCTAAAATTTTAAGGACTATTTTGAATAGAAGTGGTGAAAGAGGGCATCCCTTTCTTGTTCCAGTTTTTAGAGGTAATGTTTCCAATTTTTCTCTGTTTAGAATGATGTTGGCCTTGGGCTTAGCACAGATTGCTTTTATAATGTTCAGGTATGATCCTACTATTCCTAGTATTTCTAGAGTTTTGGACAGGAAGAGGTGCTGTGTTTATTACATGCTTTTTCACCATATATTGAGATAATCATATTATTCTTGTCTTTAATGTGATATATTACATTTATTGATTTCTGTATGTTGAACCAACCTTGCATCCCTGGGATAAACTCCATTTGATCATGGTGCACTATCTTTTAAATATGTTTTTGTATTCAAGTTGCCAGAATTTTATTGAGAATTTTGTGTCTATGTTCATCAGGGATATTGGTCTGAAGTTTTCTATCTTGATGTGTCTTTGTCTGATTTTGCTAGTAGGGTGATGCTAGCCTCATAGAATGAGTTTGGAAGGGTTCCCTCCTTTTCTATTTTGTGGAATAATTTGAGGAGTATTGGTATTAGTTCTTCTTTGAAGGTCTTATCGAACTTGACTGAGAATCTGTCTGGTCCTGGGCTTTTCTTGGTTGGTAGACTTGATGGCGTCATCTATTTTCTTGCTTGAAATTGATCCGTTTAACTTGTGTATATCATCCAAATTCAGTTTGGGCACATCATATGACTCTAGAAATTTGTTGATGCTTTCAATATTTTCTCTTTTATTAAAGTACAAATTTTCAAAATAATTTCTAATTATCTTCTGTATTTTTATAGTGTCCATCGTGATATTTCCTTTTTCATCATGGATGTTAGTAATTTGTGTTTTCTCTCTCCTCTTCATTAACATGGCTAATGGTTTATTAATCTTATTTATTTTTTCAAAGAACCAGCTTTTTAATTTTGTCAACTTTTCTTTTGTTTTAATCTCATTAATTTCAGCTCTGATTTTAATTATTTTCTGTCTTCCACTACTTTTGGTGTTGATTTGTTCATCTTTTTCTAGGGCTTTGAGATGTAACATTAGGACATTTATTTTTGACTTTTTATTCTTTTAATGAATGAACTCCATGCAATGAAGTTTCCTCTTAGCACTGCTTTCATAGTGTCCCAAAGATTTTATATGTTGTATCAATGTTCTCATTTACCTCTAAGAATTTTTTTTTTTATGTTCTCTCTGATGTCTTCTGCTATCCATTGCTCATTCAATGTCTTATTATTTAGTTTTAGGTGTAAGAGTAGCTTCTATTTTTTATTTTATCATTGATTTCTAATTTTATTCCATTATGATATGATAGAATACAGGGTACTATCTCTATTTTTTTCCTATATTTGCTGAGAGTTGCCTTGTGGCATAATATATGGTCTATTTTAGAGAAGGATCCATGTGCTGCTGAGAAGAAGGCATATTTGCTTGATGATGGGTGGAATACTCTATATATGTCTGTTAAGGCTAAATCATTGATTGTATTATTGTGTTCTATAGTTTCTTTGTTTGGTTTTTGTTTGGAAGATCTATCCATTGGTGATAGAGGTTTGTTAAAGTCAACCAGTATTATTTTGTTGTTATATTTTTGCTTCTTAAAATTTAGAAGGGTTTGTTTGATATATGTAGATGCTCCATTGTTTGGGGCATAGATATTGTGATTGTTATGTCTTGTTGATGTATGGTTCCCTTACACAGTATGAAATGTCTTTCTTTATCCTTTCTGACTAACTTTTTGGTTTGGAGTCCACTTTATCTGATATTAGGATGAAATCCCCTGCTTGTTTACATGGCCCATGTGAGTGATATGTTTTATCCTATCCTTTCATCTTCATTCTGTGGATGTCTTTTCCTAAGAGATGAGTCTCTTTAAGGCAGCATATTGTTGGATCTTTTTTTTTTTTTTAATGCATTTTGTCAGTCTATGTCTTTTTATTGATGAATTTAGGCTGTTAACATTCAGGGTTATTATTGAGACATGGTTTGTATTCCCAGTCATTTTGGTTTATTTTTGGTTTTTAACTTGATATAGTTTCTCCTTCGATTGGATTGTCTTTTTGTGTAATATCTCCCTTTGCTGATTATCATTGTTGTTTTTTATTTCCTCCTCATGGAATATTTTGCTGAGAATATTCTTTAGTGCAGGCTTCTCATTATAAATTTTTTTAACTTTTGCGTATCATGGAAGGTTTTTATTTTTTCATCAAATCTCAAGCTTAATTTTGCTGGATATAAGATTCTTGGTTGGCATCTATTTTCATTCAGAGCTTCGTGTATATTGTTACAGGGTCTCCTGGCTTTGATGGTCTGGTTTGAGAAATCTGCTGAGATACAAATTGGTTTCCCCTGATATGTAATCTGAAACTTTTCTCTGGCAACTTTTAAATTTCTATTCTTATTCTCTGTGGTAGGCATTTTCATTATAATGTGCCTTGGTGTGGATCTGTTTTAATTTTGTACATTTGGTGTCTTGTAAGCCTCTTGTATTTGATTTTACAATTCATTATTCATGCTTGGGAAATATTCTAATATTATTTCATTGAAGAGATTGTGCATTCCTTTGGTTTGTATCTTTGTGCCTTACTCTATCCCGATAATTCTTAGATTTGGTCTTTTCATGTTGTCCCATAATTGTTGGAGGTTCTATTCATGGTTTCTCACCATCTTCACTGTGGTCAATTTTATTTTCAAGATTATATATTTTGTCTTCATTGCCTGAGGTTCTGTCTTTCAAGTGATCTAGTCTGTTGTTGATGCTTTCTATTGAATTTTTTAATTTGGTTTATTGTTTCCTTCATTTCATGAATTTCTGTTTGGTTCTCTCTTTCTTGAAGTTATCTTTTGCCACCTGTATTTCCTCTTGTATCTCTTTGTTGGAGTGGTTAATTGTTGCCTGTATTTGCTCTCTTAATTAATTCTTTGCTTCACAGATCATTTTAATTATATACATTCTGAACTCCTTCTCTGACATTTCATCTACTGTGCTATTAGTAGAATCTATTATTGCATCAGCTTGGTTTGTTTAGGGCACTTTCTTTCCTTCTTTCTTCATGTTGTCCATCTGTCTTCCTCTCTAGCAGTGTGGATTCTAGGAATGACAGTTTCTACCTTATAATCTGTAGTGTCCCTTGTCTGCAGGGACCTGGATGATGGTTTTGTAGGTCCTGGCAGTTGTCACTAGATGGAAGCCACTGAGGAGAGCCACCCCATGCATTGGTAGATGGGGGGGTCGCTGCACATGTGTGTGGGGTAAATCTCTTCCTTCTGTGCTGTGGCATGGGGTCATGGACTGCTCCTTCTTCTTCTGTGCAGCAGGCTGGGGTTGTGGTCTCTAGATAGTGATTCTTAATATGGTTGTTTAGAGGGTTGACCTTAAGTATAAGGAAATGTGTATATATTGGATTCATGTAGGTTTTTTTTTAATATTTATTTTTTAGTTTTAGGTGGACACAACATCCTTATTTTATTTTTTTAATGTGGTGCTGAGGATCGAACCCAGTGCTCATCTGGCTCACACATGCCAGGTGAGCGCGCTACCACTTGAACCACATCCCCAGCCCCTCATGTAGGTTGTTTTATATTCTTCAATATCATATCTCTGTTCTTGTTTCTGATACATTCTTTGTTTGTATTTCATATAAAAGTGTGCTATTATGAGTTCATGTATGGCATTCTTTAGATGCTTTTAAGAGTAGAAAGAAGTTGAAAACCTTAGCATTTTTTCTCATTCTATGGCTTGAAGGTTCATTAACACAGATCATGATGGGTGTCTGAGGTTATCTGGCCATTTGCTGTACCTTTGAATTTCATTAATAGAGATTCTGTATCATTCTGTATCAACTAGTTTTTCTATAATGGCTCATATAGTGATTTATGCTATCATAGTTTTATATTATTTATCTGTATGTAAATGAATAATAAGTCACTACTCATAGTGATAAGTATTTTCTCAGTATGTTGCCACATTGGACAATTAATCAGTTCAGTCTGTATCTCTTTATTTTTCTGCTATAGAAAAGTAGGAATTTAGGAGGCACATGAACAAATTAGTAAGCAGATCCTGGTGAAAGTGCTTAGTAGTGTGGTTCTATTTCTTGGGTTTCTGCATACTATATGATATCCAGTTGAACAAAATTATGACTTTTTTACCCTTTTGCATACAGTGATGTGTACATTACATTGTATACATTCCATGTAACCCTAAAACATGTGAAGATAGAGAAATTTCCTTTCAGTCAATTTCTAACCTCTATAGGCAGCCATGCTTCTAATTTTTATCACTAATAGATGTTTTATACTGCTTTGAACTTTATATAAATGGAATCATAGTGATTCACTCTTTTCTGTTTGGCTTCTTTCACAAAATGTTTTTGAGACATTGTATCACTGGTTCATTCTTTTTTATAATGAAGTAATATTTTCTAATGTGAATATACTATAATTTGTTTATGTATTCTGTTGAAGGCTTGGGTTGTTTCTAGTTTTTCACTATTATGAATAAAGCTGCTACGAAACTTACAGTTTTGCGTGTGTGTGTGTGTGTGTGTGTCTATCAGTTGAGGATTTTTTTTTTTTTTTTTTTTTTGGTACTGGGGATTGAACTCAGGGGTACTTGACCACTGAGCCACATCTCTAGTCCTATTTTGTATTTTTTATTTAGAGACAGTGTCACACTGAGTCGCTTAGTGCCTTGCTGTTGTTGAGTCTAGCTTTGAACTTGTGATCTTCCTGTCTTAGCCTCCCAAGCCACTGGGATTACAGGTGTGCACCACCACACCTAGCTTCAGTTGAAGATTTTTTTAATACGTATTTTCTAGTTTTAGGTGGACACAATGTCTTTATTTTTTATTTATGTGGTGCTGAGGATCAAACCCAGTGCCTCATGCATGCTAAGTGAGCGCTCTACCACTGAGCCACAACCCCAGCCCTTCAGTTGAAGATTTTTATGCATAGAAATATCACTATATTTAACCAAATCTCATACAGAATATCTTAAGCTGGTCTTAATTCAAATGGTTCATTTTTTTTTTCCATTCAGAAATGATACTCTTCTGTATAGTAAGAAAACAATGCTGCATAAGATGGAGAAAATTCTTGCTCCAGTGAGATTTTATGTTTTATTGGACAGAGACATAAACATAAATTTTATGTTTAGTGGACAGAGACATAAACATAAAAGCACATAATTAAGATTCTACTGTGTTTAGTAACTGTTATGAAGGGAGAAGAAAAAAACCAGAATAAAATCCAAAGTAACTTGGATTTGAGAAAGTCTGAAGATAGACTTGCTTAGTGTGATCAACAGAATCTCCTTTGAGGTGTTAACATTTGTGGTGACATGTGAAAATTAAAACTGAATTTTACCAGACATGGTGACATGCAGATGTAATCACAGTGACTTAATAGGCTGAGGCAGGAGGATCACATGTTTGAGTCCAGACTCAACAACATTTTGAAGCCCTGAGCAACCTAGTGAGATCCTGTCTCAAAATAAAAAATAAGGCTGAGAATATAACTCAGTGGCAGAGTGCCTCTGAGTTCAATCCCCAGTATGTATGTGTGTATGTACACATGTATGCACACATGCATGTATGTATGTATAAGTACGTAACATAACTAACTAACTGACTAACTAAATACTGAGTTCTATGAAACCTCAGTGGAAGAAGGTTACAGGCAGAATTAGCTGCATGTATGGAGGCCCTGATGGGGATTTAGAATATTGAAGAAAAGGAGAGGATGGTTGATATGGCTAAAACATAGGGACAAATGAAGAATGGTATGAGATGAAACCAAAGAAATAGGTATGGGTTAGTTCTTTGAGATCTGGTAGTTCATGAGAAGGAGTTTCAGTCCTATTTAAAGAATAATGGATAGTAATTAAAAAGCTTAAAGCAGATAAGTAGTGCTATCTCATTCATGTTTTAGAAAGTTCTCTGAGGCTGCTAATGGGAATCTGTCAAAGGGGGAGGCAGAATAGAAATTGGGGGACTAGTTAGGAAGTATTACTTTTGGGAGAAAATGGTAACTTGGACTGTGGATAATAGAGATAGGGATGGAGAGAAGCAAATGGATTCAGGTTATATTTTGAGGGTTTCTAGAAAGACAGAAATTATTAATACTTTAGATAATTTGTAAGAACGAGAAAAAGATTTTAGCTCAAGTAAGTTGGACATTACCATTTAGTAAAGTAAGGAGGGCTGGGAAGTATGGCATATTGATAGAAATGGGAAGTAGAAATAAAAAACTCATCTCATTTCCATTTAATGGACTCAGGTTTACAATTGCTTTCCATTTTCACATAAATCATATTACCTAATGCCAACAACACCTTAAATACCCAAAGCCAATAAATTACCTTTTATTGTGCTGTGCTCTTTTGTTCCTTTCAGATGAATTAAATGCCATTGTGCTTGTTACTTTTTATTAATGTAATTATACAATGCATTAGGTCTTGTATAAACTGTTAATAGTGAATTTAAAAACAGAGTTGTCTATCTGAAAACTAAGATTTATCTGAACATTAAAAAAGTAATCTGTTTGAAAAATAACTTGAAAAAGTGAAGTTGGAATTTTAAAAATTACTATAGAATTAAGTATGGGCAAGCCAGCTATAAAAGACTAAATCCTAAAAATCTGGATGCACACTGCATTTAGAGTACTTTATTAGTGTCTTTATCTTATTCTGTTTTAGGTAGTATGAAATTTGAAATCATAGGATGATTCTCAACAGTTATTTATACCTTTTTTCTCCCTGATCAATCCATTCCATATCAGCCTACAGTCCATTATGTTATAGTTCATGAAAGAAAGATGATGTGGAACAATATCTGGAGGACCACATTCAAAGAAAAGGCTTGGTCCTATTAAAAAAGATTCACTCATAAATGATCTTGTATGTTTTAAACAATAAGAAAATGTTCAAGGTATTTTATTAGTTTAGCTATCCATCAGTGTGACAAAATACCTGAGAAAACTAACTTACAAGGAGTAGTGGTTAATTTTAGATCACAGTTTTAGAGGCTTCAGTCTATATTGAATTGTTGCTTTTGGTAGTACATTATGGTGGGGGCACATGGTAGGGGAAATAGCTTACCTCATGACAGCCAGGAAGTGAAGAGAAAGAAGAAGATGTCAGGGTCCCAATATCTCCTTTGAAGGCATGCTCTCAAATAACTTCCTTTTACTAGGGCCTACCTCTTAAAGGCTCTACTAACTCCCAGTATTGCCACAAACGTTCAACCAAGTCTTTTTTATTGGTCCTAATTAGTTATACATGACAGCAGAATGCATTTCAATTCAAACAAGTCTTTAACACCTGGGCCTTTGGAAGACATTTGTAAAAATCATGACAGGCATTTTATTTATTTATTTTTAAATGATTCTCTGCTTCACCTAATAATTTTCGACTTCTGAAAAATTTAACTGAGCACCCATCATATTCGATAAAAGAATTTCTGACTGAAAGCTTGCTATGGCAGATAGAAATAAAGCATAAAGATAAAAATAAAGCATAAAGCTTGCTATGGCAGATAGAAATATTAGCTGTGGGGTTGGTTAATATGAACAGCTCCATGGTGATGGACAGGAGCTTTTGTTTATGGGCAGAGTGAGAGGGTGTTATAGTTTGGATGTGAGGTATCCCCCCAAAGCACAAGTGAGATAATACAAGAAGGTTCAGAGAAGAAATGATTGGGTTGTGAGAGCCCAACCCAATCAGTGAATTAATCCCCTGATAGGGATTAACTGAGTGGTAACTGAAGCCTGGTAGGATGTGGCTGGAGGAGGTGGGACATTGGGGGCATGGCTTTGGGGTATATATTTTGTATCTGGTGAATAGAGTCCTTCTCTGTCTGCTTCCTGATCATTATATAAGATACTTCCCTCCATCATGCTTTCCTGCTGTGATGTTCAGCCTCATCTCAAGCCCTGAGGAATGAACCAGGTTTCTATGGGCTAATCCCTCTGAAACCTTGAGTCCCTAAATAAACCTTTCCTCCTCTACAATTATGCTGGTGGGGTCCTTTAGTCACAGAAGTGCAATAGCTGACTAAAACAAAGGGAGATTAGCTGACTAAAACAAAGGGAGATACTTATTTGGAAATTATTGGAATATAAATCCATGTAACTACTTGAGCTCACTTAGTGAGAATAGATAGGGGATCAGAATATTGAATCCTGGGCCAGTTCAACATAAAGTTGGGAGGAGGAGGGACCAGCCAAGAAAAAAGAAGGATCAGCCAGTGAGAACAGGTATAATCAGAAAGAGTGTCTAGAAAGCTAAGAGGGGAACATTATACAAAAAGTCATTACTGGACCAGATGCTGCTGGAAAGATAACTAAACAGAAAGAGGACTGGCCATTGAATTTGGCACTTGGAGGCTATTGATCTAGACAGGTATAGTTTCTTTAACAAAGTGAATTGGAGACTGGTGTAGTGTGGAATGAGTTGATCAGGGAGATGGGAGATGAAAGGTGGAGATAACTCTTGAGAAGTTTTGCCATGGAGTACTAAGAGAGAGATGGGGTCAAGAATTAGCACCCTTGCCATTCTGTGAACTAACTGTCAGTTCTGTAAATTCAGTGAATGATTTAATAATCAGAAGTCTCAGCTTTTTTATTTTTAAATGAAAATAGTGATATTCTGTTCCCAAACAAAAGAGTAGTTTTGTTATCAATGGAGGGAGATGGGAGTAGTTATTAGGTGGGTGATATACAGTGTATATATAGCATAAATGGAGACAGGTTTTGGTCATTTTCTTTCCCACAATAAATGTGTCCCTTATTACTACAAATTGATGTTTGGTTAAACAGTATTCATATAAATTGAATAAAACAAAATTTCTACTTTTGAGATATAAACATTTTAAGGTATAGTATTAAAAAGAAGGAATTAAAATTCTTAGTAATCATCTAGTGTTAGTAATTGGCATCTCTGTTTCATCCTTACTTATTTTTTGTGACTTAGAGGGAAGACATTCTAGAGGAGGAAGAAATTGCTATTTAACTCTTTTATTGTATTTTTATATAAAAATAGTAGTGTTAACTCTCTGTTCTATTCTCTTGGATAATCCAACTCTTCTGGATTTTCTTTACACTTTTCTTTTCCTTACAGTGTATAAATAGTTTGTATACTTTGCATGGTAGTGGTGGACCCTGAGACTGACATAAGCTGGAACCATGCCAAGTGATCTTATGGGCAAAAAAATTATACTTCTTCCATGACATTTAAATATCTGTCAGAATGTTAAAAACTCTTTTACTTTTGGTTGTGAAAGTATAGAGGAATGGGAAAAAAGTATGTAAAACCAATATTTGTTTACTTCATTAAAGCATTAGAAACACCAAGAAATTGTTTTTATTTCGTCTTTAAAAAAATACCCCAAGAATAGTTTGAGCATTGCTTGTCATCTTGACATAAAACTTAGGATATGGAGTGAGCATCATTTCTGTTGTGAATTTTCATACTTACTGCTAATTTTGGATCAGCTTTTAACATTTTACTTTTGCTCTTTCAATGTTGTAAAATAACTCCCAAAGTTCCTTTAGTGTGGAAATTTTGCCAATGTCACTTCTTTGGGGGCATTTCCCCCCCCCCACCCCCCCATTTTGTCTGGCTGTATATTTAGAGTCTTGAATTGTGATTTATTTCTTCTGTAACTGTTTATCGTTCATTCAAATTGGACCTCTAGCATTATCACCTTTCATTTCTTTCCTTTCATCTTTTTTGGTCAGTCTCCTGTTTTAGTAATCAGTTTTTGTAAAATATTGTGTGGATTTATCACATTAAGACAAAGAAGCAACACAGCCATATGCTTTGCTGTCTGTGTGCAGTGATACATCACAGACAGACTGGGAAAGAATCTGTGACATGATTGGTCACTGATCATGATGTGCATCGGATATTTTTTAGTGGTTGGTGAAATGAAGAGCTAACAGTGAAGTCTGTATTTTATACATTTATACACAGTTAATAGAACCTGGTAGCAGAAATTTGAACTATATGTTTGGGGTACTGGTATTATTCAATCAAATTGTCATGACTGAAATTCATATATACTATTAAAGCAAGAACTGTGTTTCTATAAAGGAACCTGGGCTGTTTGTACTACACAGTTTCCTTCAATCTGTGTTTTATTGAGCATGTTCCCATGTCCTTTTTAATTTCTACAGATTGACATTTGGACTGTTCCTGACAACATTGCTATAAACTCTCACTGTTGCTAGAATACTTATCAATAAGTTCTGTGGTATGTGTGATGAGGTGATTACTTATTTTAAATTTATTTTTTGTTTTGATACAAAAAGTGAAAGGTATTTGTGTTGATACTTTGTCATATTTGGAAGAAAACTTTCTTGAAATTAAGTGGTTAACTCATTGGGCAATTGCTTTACCTGGCTGATAACACAGGACTGACAGAGTTGCTACATAACTGAGAATTTCTTGATAAAAGCAGAGTTCCTCACATTTAGAAAACAGACTCAATGAACACCATAACCTAGATTTCATAAATATCAGTTTCAAACAGCTACTCCTGAATATGACTGGAAGGGACTCTTAGAGTATTAAAGGAGGTTGGGGGTATTGTTTGATCTCAACATTTTTGATGTTGTAAGTCTCTTTTTCTCTTCATTTTTTCACAGGCATATTGCCTAAATAGTTTCCATCTCTTTTTCTTTAATAACAGATTTTACAGTTGAATATACATAGTCTTTGCCTCCCTCAATCACTTTTATGAAGTAATTTAAGTTTTCAATTAATTTTATTGGTTTTTAGGTAAAGAAGTACTTACATAGGATAGTGAAATGAAAGTTAATCATATCTTTTTGTATATATGTTAATATCTTTCAAATTCTTCAATTTCTAATAAACAAATTAAGAAATATTTGCAATGCTTTTGGTGCTCTTATACCATGTTGTGTGTTCAAAACCACTCTAAAGAGATGCTACAACTTTTAATTTTGTGTTCTTCAGCCACCACATAGAGACATCAAATTGGCCACATGTTTCAGAAAGGAAACGTTGGGCCTTGCTTTGTGCGCTTCATATAAATATATTCTATTCTTTTGAAGTATATTGTGGGTAACATTTTTCCCTTTTATCCACCATCTTGAAATTATTATGTAAACGCTTAGCTGTATCATACTAAATCACTGTATTTTTTTGGGTGAGAGGTAGGTTAAGATCAAAGAAAATAAATGCACACAAAAAAACATGTTTTCCTCAGATTGTTCCATTTGTACTTGTGTACATGTCTGTGCATTATGTGTGCATGGAAAAGAGTCATTAGTTTTCTCTGGAAATTTACTTGATCTGCAGCCCTCTTGTGTTTTTCAAGATGATGGTTAGTATGTGGATATACAAATAAATAAAAGTAGGAAGCTTTTTTGACTTCTCTTTTGTATAAAGAAATATACATAACATTTTTTCTTGTAAAACTGAAAATTCTTCCAATGATTTGGTTATTTTCTGTTTGAAATTATTTCTTTAATTATGGGTAATATATATTTTTCTCATCTAAAGCTATCTTGATTACTGGATGAATGTATGGATTTTGCATGTAGATAAGAAGGTAGGGCAATAGCTTAATTAAATGTATTATCACCTTATGCATTAGTGTTAAGTTATAGAGCTTGATGATCAGTATTTCTTTTCATTATGATTCTTTAAATGTCCATGGTTTGTAGTACTTTGCATGTTCATTCATCAGTATCCGAATCTCAAATTTTTTAAACATGACAACTGGACAGTTGAAGCATTTTCCCCATATTTCAGGAAAAACTTCCATGTTCTCATGTACGATTCAATAGCTAGTAGGTTGGGTTTCTTCCCAACTCTTTCTTAAGAGTTATTTAGATAAACCTTAAATCTCTGGATCTTAAAGTTAGAGGCCAGATGAAATTCAGGCAAGAAGCCAGTGTTAACAAATCTTAACTGCTGTTTGAAGGTAACCCTGAAGGTTTTCCAGAATACTTGTTATAAGTTGATATCAGATATTGTCAGCTTTGGAAATTTTTCCTCATTTTTAGTATTTAACAGCTTTATAGAGCCTCCTGTAATTTTTAGTATTTAATAGAATCAATGGAGGGGAAAAAAGAGAGCATTCTTTCCTTATCATTGGAATAGTCCCAGTTGATCTAGCATGTAATACAGAAATCACCATATTGTAGTTTTCCTAATAGGAAATACCCCCAGTTAATGGTATTTCATTGGAGGTATAGATAGAAACTGGCATAAGCCACGGTGTTAAGAACCTGAAATTTTAGGGAACTTTCAAATATGTCTTATTATGTTATCATGATATCACCATGCACTATGACCTGAATTGACCCCTTATAGACATGCCGATCACTGACACATGTATAACTAAAAAAAAAAAAAAAACTAGCAGAATAAACAATAAATGAAAAGACAAATATACATGTGTACACATGCCACAAACACAAGTTCACACTCAGAGATATTTACAAGAATGTTTTTAAATCAGAAGATGAGAACCAGTGCTTAATTAGCTTGAAGGAAAACTTAGTTTTTAAAGGCATGGTTGATTATTTTTCCTCCCAGGCAACCTCAGAGCAACTTTTTGATGTTTCATCTTACCTCCTGATGGACCCATTGCAAAAGTTTAACCCAACCTTGACCTAGGAGTCTTTTCTAATGTCTGAAAATGAAAAAAGTTCCCCCAAAGATTCAGTGACCTCTCATTTAGTCAGTTCAGAAATGCTAATAAAGCAACTTCATAACTTGACACTAAATCATCATGCTAAATGCAGTTCCCCTCTGCCAGGAGGCCTACCTCAACCACAGGACAGAAGTGAGAAGATCTTTCAGGAGGTCAGAAGTAGTTTTCCCTACAGGCAGCAAGGGGTTTGCACATTGTTATTTGCATGAAAAGAATGTGTGGCAAATGAAGATATCTCCTAAGTATAAGATTTTCCCAGCTTGAAAGAGAACAACAAAAAGATAGCAATCTTAAGGGAAGTTCAGAGTGAATCACAAAGTGTATCATTCAAATGTACCCGCAGTTATTGCATATATCATGGATGGGATCCTTCTGAGAATGCTAGAATAGGGAATGATTATGACACAGAGTCAATATAGGCATAAATTTTATCTTGTTCTTCATGATGGTAATTTTAGGCATGTTTCTCTATGCTTAGACCACATACCCGTGATTTTGATTAGCTTATGTATGTGTCTTTATTCTTTTGCATCTCTTTCTCCTTTTTTAAATTTTTGTGTTGAGGATCTCTTCATGCCTTAATGCCAGTAATTTATAAGGAATGTGTGCAGTTAAAATGTATATAAATAATTTTAATATACTTTAGTTTTACTTTTCTGTTTGACCTAAAGAAGTACCAATAGGTCTCAAGTCTTCCTGTGGATTTTAGAAGCCTGAAATCCATGAAATAAAACTCAGGAACTGGAAGAGATATAAACAGAATATTGAGTAGTTTGATTAGAGTGTAATAATTAGAGTGGAGAATTAGATTTTCTGGTTTTCAAAAACTCGAGTTTTAGTTTTGCAATAAAAGGAAATTTTGATGTGCTATTTTAATTTTCAGTAGCAAATAAATATGGACACAGAGAAAAACAATAAAGGCATGGTTGAGTTAGTTACCACTTATTTGATTGGCCTAGAAGATTTTGAATAAATAGTCAGATGTGAGGAACTATTTAAAATTAAACTACAGAGGGTTGGGGTGTGTGGCTCAGTTGTTGAGCGCTTGCCTTGCACATGTGAGGCACTGGGTTTGATCCTCAGCACCACATAAAAAAATAAAATTAAACTATAGAAATACTTGAGAAGTTGAGGGGATATTATAGCGTATAAGTTGAGGTATAGGAGACCAAGACTTCTACCTAGGGCTAACATTGACCAGCTCAGAGACTTTGGCAAACATAGAACCTGGCTTTAGTTTCCTCAGGGCAAAGTTGGCATGTTGAATTTTCATGGTGCTTTTTAGTTTAATAACTATCTATTACATTTTCATTGGCAATATGGAGTTTGTCCATACTCTTTATTCTCTCATTAAGGGATTCTTTATTCTAGTGCATCCTAAACTTAACTGACATTAGATGCTTTGAGGGATCAGATTCTTAGAGACTCTACCATTCTTCTGGATGAGTAAGCTATTGGGCCATTATTATTATTTTTTATCTTTTTTTTATTGGTTGTTCAAAACATTACAAAGCTCTTGACATATCATATTTCATACATTTGATTCAAGTGGGTTATGAACTCCCATTTTTACCCCGTATACAGATTGCAGAATCACATCGATAACACATCCACGTTTTTACATATTGCCATACTAGTGGCTGTTGTATTCTGCTGCCTTTCCTATCCTCTACTATCCCCCCTCCACTCCTCTCCCATCTTCTCTCTCTACCCCATCTACTGTAATTCATTTCTCTCTCTTGTTTTTTTCCCTTTCCCCTCACATCCTCTTATATGTAATTGTATATAACAATGAGGGTCTCCTTCCATTTCCATGCAATTTCCCTTCTCTCTTCCTTTCCCTCGCACCTCTCGTCCCTGTTTAATGTTAATCTTTTTCTCATACTCTTCCTCCCTGCTCTGTTCTTAGTTGCTCTCCTTATATCAAAGAAGACATTTGGCATTTGTTTATTAGGGATTGGCTAGCTTCACTTAGCATAATCTACTCTAATGCCATCCATTTCTCTGCAAATGCCATGATTTTGTCATTTTTTAGTGCTGAGTAATTCTCCATTGTGTAAAAATGCCACATTTTTTTTTTATCCATTCATCTATTGAAGGGCATCTAGGTTGGTTCCACAGTCTAGCTATTGTAAATTGTGCTGCTATGAACATCGATGTAGCAGTATCCCTGTAGTACGCTCTTTTAAGGTCTTCAGGGAATAGTCCGAGAAGGGCAATAGCTGGGTCAAATGGTGATTCCATTCCCAGCTTTCCCAGGAATCTCCATACTGCTTTCCAAATTGGCCGCACCAATTTGCAGTCCCACCAGCAATGTACAATTGTACCCTTTTCCCCACATTCTTGCCAGCACTTATTGTTGTTTGACTTCATAATGGCTGCCAATCTTACTGGAGTGAGATGGTATCTTAGGGTGGTTTTGATTTGCATTTCTCTGACTGCTAGAGATGGTGAGCATTTTTTCATGTACTTGTTGATTGATTGTATGTCCTCCTCTGAGAAGTGTCTGTTCAGGTCCTTGGCCCATTTGTTGATTGGATTATTTGTTATCTTATTGTTTAATTTTTTGAGTTCTTTGTATACTCTGGATATTAGGGCTCTATCTGAAGTGTGAGGAGTAAAGATTTGTTCCCAGGATGTAGGCTCCCTATTTACCTCTCTTATTGTTTCTCTTGCTGAGAAAAAACTTTTTAGTTTGAGTAAGTCCCATTTGTTGATTCTTGTTTTTAACTCTTGTGCTATGGGTGTCCTATTAAGGAATTTGTAGCCCAACCCCACAATATGTAGATCGGAGCCAACTTTTTCTTCTATCAGACGCAGAGTCTCTGATTTGATATCAAGCTCCTTGATCCATTTTGAGTTAACTTTTGTGCATGGCAAGAGAAAGGGATTCAGTTTCATTTTGTTGCATATGGATTTCCAGTTTTCCCAGCACCATTTGTTGAAGATGCTATCCTTCCTCCATTGCATGCTTTTAGCCCCTTTATCGAATATAAGATAGTTGTAATTTTGTGGATTGGTCTCTGTGTCCTCTATTCTGTACCATTGGTCCACCCGCCTGTTTTGGTACCAGTACCATGCTGTTTTTGTTACTATTGCTCTGTAGTACAGTTTGAAATCTGCTATCGCTATACCTCCTGATTCACACTTCCTGCTTAGAATTGCTTTTGCTATTCTGGGTCTTTTATTTTTCCATATGAATTTCATGATTGCTTTATCTATTTCTACAAGAAATGCCGTTGGGATTTTGATTGGCATTGCATTGAACCTATAGAGAACTTTTGGTAATATCGCCATTTTGATGATATTAGTTCTGCCTATCCATGAATAGGGTACATTTTTCCATCTTCTAAGATCTTCTTCTATTTCTCTCTTTAGGGTTTTCATTGTATAAATCTTTCACCTCTTTTGTTAGGTTGATTCCCAAGTATTTTATTTTTTTTGAGGATATTGTGAATGGGGTGGTTGTCCTCATTTCCGTTTCAGAAGATTTGTTGCTGATATACAGGAATGCCTTTGATTTATACGTGTTGATTTTATATCCTGCCACTTTGCTGAATTCATTTATTAGCTCTAGTAGTTTTTTTGTAGACCCTTTTGGGTCTTCTACGTATAGGATCATATCATCTGCAAATAGTGATGATTTAAGTTCTTCTTTTCCTATCTTAATGCCTTTAATTTCTTTCGTCTGTCTAATTGCTCTGGCCAGTATTTCGAGAATTATATTGAATAGAAGTGGTGAGAGAGGGCATCCCTGTCTTGTTCCAGATTTTAGAGGGAATGCCTTCAGTTTTTCTCCATTTAGAATGATGCTAGCCTGAGGCTTAGCTTAAATAGCTTTTACAATGTTGAGGTAAGTTCCTGTTATCCCTAGTTTTTCTAGTGTTTTGAACATAAAGGGATGCTGTACTTTGTCGAATGCTTTTTCTGTGTCTGTCGAGATGATCATATGGTTCTTATCTTTAAGTCTATTGATGTGGTTGGTAAATAACGTTTATTGATTTCCGTATATTGAACCAGCTTTGCATCCCAGGGATGAATCCTACTTGATCATGGTGCATGATCTTTTTGATATGTTTTTGTATCCGATTTGCTATTGGGCCATTATTGAAGTTGATTACTTATCTATTATTTATTTATTTATTTATGGTACCAGGGATTGAACCCAGGGACACTTAAACACATCCTCAGCTCTTTTTTATATTTTATTTTGAGATAGGGCCTCACCAAGTTGCTGAGGCTGGCTTTGAACTTGTGATTCTCTTGCCTTGGCCTCCTGAGCTGCTGGGATTACAAGTGTGTGCCACAGGTCATTGCTTTACTCTAGTATGTCACGGTGGGCTTAGAAAAGCACCCATGTAGTAATTATTTAAATAAACACAACATTGTAGAAGAAATTGGGAATTGCATGACTGAGTTCAGTTAATTGTATGTCCAGTCTCACTCATTTAGCTCTTCTCTGGGTACAATACAACTCCTTGGAGTTGTAGCTCTTTCTCCTTGCTCCAGGATTTGGCTCCTGTTCATTTTCATTGTCCACAGGTCAAGTTTTCACCAAGCAGCCAGATTCCTCAAGTCAAGTGCCTTCCTCTTATATTCCCCCTGTTTAGCAGAGCACCTGCCAATAGCTATGAAGCTTTGTTTGAATTGATGCATCTAAATCTATATTCCCACTGCTTTTTTTCATTTTTCAAATTGTTTCCATTGTCTATTTCTACCTACTTTTTATACCGTTTCACTTGTTAACTCTATCATAGACTAATTCAGCCCCTCTAAAGTTGAGCTTTATAATTTTCTTCTAGATGATTGTGATAGCTTTCTAATCCATCTGCCCACAACTGCTTTTGTACATTGTAGTCAGTTCTCACCCAGCATCTTCTGAGTCATTCAAAAAGGCAGTTTGGTTTTGTCATCTTCCTGCTGGAACTCAATCATTTCCAGCTTCTCTTAAGATTAAGAATGAAGTATTGTTTTTGAACAGAGCCTGTAGACCCTACAGAAGCAGGCATTGTCCTTCTTTGTAATCTTTTGCCCTCTCACTCTCAATCTGGTCACATTCTTTGCCAAGATTCCACCTGGGTCAAGGCTTTGATGCCTGTGATTTCAGATCCAAGGGTTGTTGTTGCTCTCTTTTCTCTCCTTGTTAAGCTATTATGCTGCTCCAATCATCTCTTATTGTTTGTTTGTAAGTGTGTGTGTGTTTAATTTTTATTTGTTTTAATTAATTATACATAGTAGAATGCATTTATGTACTTTGATATACATAGATGGGATATAATTCTCATTTTTCTGAGTGTACATGTTGCAGAATCATATTGGTCATGTAGTCACATATATGCACACACTAATAATGTCTGTTTAATTCTACTATCTTTCCTATCCCCACATCCCCTCCCCCCTCCCATCACTTCCTTCTACCTAATCTAAGATAACACTGTTCTTCCCTAGTGCTCCCCTGCCATATAGTGAATTAGCATCCGCATATTAGAGAAAACATTCAGCTTTTGGTTTTGTGGGATTGGCTTTTTCACTTAGCATGGTATTCTCCAACTCCAACCATTTACTGGCAAATGCCATAATTTCACCCTTCTTTAAAGCTGAGTAATATTCCATTGAGTATATATACCACATTTTCTTTATCCATTCATCTATTGAGGGACACCTAGGTTGGTTCCATAGTCTAGCTATTGTGAATTGAGCTGCTATAAACATTGATGTGGCTGCATCACTATAGTATGCTGATTTAAAGTCCTTTGGATATAAACCAAGGAGTGGGATAGCTGGGACTAATGGTGGGTCCATTCCCAGTTTTCTGAGGAATCTCCATACTGCTTTCCATAGTGGTTGCACCAATTTGCAGACCACCAGCAATTCTTGATGATTGCCATTCTGACAGGAGTGAGATGAAATCTTAAGAGTAGTTTTGATTTGCATTTCTCTAATTGCTAGAGATGTTGAATACTTTTTCATATATTTGTTGATAAGTTGTATTTCTCCTTCTGTGAAATGTCTGTTCAGTTCCTTAGCCCATTTATTGGTTGGGTTATTTTTTTTTTTTTTGGTGTTTTTTTTGAGTTCTTTATATATCCTGGAGATTAATGCTTTATCGGAGGTGCATATGGCAAAGATTTTCTCCCAATTTGTAGGCTCTCCTCACATTATTGTTTCCTTTGCTGAGAAGAAGCTTTTTAATTTGAATCCGTCCAATATATTGATTCTTGATTTTACGTCTTGTACTTTAGGAGTCTTGTTAAGGAAGTCAGATCCTAGGCTGAGGTGGTGAAGATTTGGGCCTATTTTTTCCTCTATTAGGCGGTGTGTGTGTGTGTGTGTGTGTGTTTAATGTTTTTCTTTTTCAGTAGGTTAGGGTCGAGGAGGATGGGATTATATGTTTTATTCATCATAGTTTTTCATCTTGATATGTATTAAGTGCTCAAGGAACCTTTGATTTATGAATATACTGCTAATTTCTTTTGGTTTGTTTCCCACCATTGAGTACCTTTTTTTTTTTTTTTTTAGCCTGATGGCTCTAGTGTTGCAGTACCTTCACAACTAGCTCCTGTGTTTCTTGTCTTGCTCCATTTCTCTTTAATTCTGTTTGTTATTCCAAGATACATTTCCTTTAAGAAATATGGGCATTCGTCTTGTTGCTTTCCGGAGAGAAACTTTAACAGAACCTTTATTGTCTGTAGATTAAACCCAACATTTTAGCCTGACTTTATGTACCATCTTGAAACTTAGCCTCCAGAATTTTTATTATTTCTATTCTTAAATAGTTTTTTTCTCTTGCCAAATATTCAATTTTCCATGAATTTATTGAAAGTTCTCAATTTTAAGTTTTTGCTCATTTATCTTTCCCTTCATGGTATAAATAATAATAATGGAATATCAGCAACTTATCTGCCTTATGAAATTCTAATCCAAGTCCTATTTTTAGGGCTAGCTCCAATGCCACTCAAATTAGAATAGAATTCTTTCATCTACTTAGCATATGTAATAGGCACTCAATAAGTGTTGAACTGAATTGTCTTCTTTGTACATTTGCCCTTTTGAGATTGGTATGAGTAATAATTTTCTCATATTTTAGTTGACTCATGGAGGCAAGAGCATTTTATTTATTTTTTATTTCTTATTACAGTCTCTAGATATAGTGCTGTTTTTACTCAGTTAACATTACTAGCTTAAACTTCTACAAATGACAAATTATACTATTAATAAAGAACAAATAGGGCTGGGGATGTAGATGTAGCTCAGTAGTAAAGAGCTCCTGAGTTCAATCCATAGTAGCAAAAAAATTAAATTTGAACGAGAAACACATAATGTTAGTCATTAGTCTTATGGTCTGTTGTTGAAATGCTTCAAACATATGCTAGTCTAAAAGCTATGCTTAAGTTATTGACAATAAGCTTGTAAATTGGGATAAAGACTGACTGTAGACTGTCCAAAATATTAATAAATAATATTATTGTTTCCTCAATATTATAGGTATTTAAAAAAATATGTTAGTAAGGAAAGGAAATGAATGCTGGGAAATATAGAAATAGTCTTGACCTACCATTTGGAAGAGGTGGTGAGTCAGAAAGTGCCCACAAGGGGGCGGGCTCATCTAGATAAATTTGACCAAAGGCTTTTCTTGTTATGCAGGTAAAAATGCCACTTTTACAAATGTATTTCCAGACATGTCTCTTCCCTTCCCCTAGGAAAAAGAGTGGACACTCACCAAAACAATAATTCTTTCCCATTTTCTAGTACATTTATTTTGGATGTATGATTTTTTTTTCCAAAGGGGAACAGAGCTTTTATAGAATGTGAATTGCCTTGCAAGCTCAGACAAATTTATGATTGAGTGCAGACACAAATCACAAATATATCTCTGTGTGTGTGTGTGTGTGTGTGTGTGTTTGGCTTTGTCAAAAGCATTTTCATTTTTTAAGCATTGTCATCTTTTTGTGAGGAAATGTTAAATTTTGCAAAATATTCTTTTTGGATCATTAGTTCCAGGGACAGGCAGTGCTGCATTTTTTATTGCTTCATTGATCCCTGTAGCCTGAGGTTATGAACAGACTTTACTGGTCTTTCCACCACAGGTCATGGCCTCAAGTAACCTTCAGTTTTTTTATCGAGTACCTGTTTTACTTTTGGCCTCAACATTATCACTAGCAAACACTTATTGAGTGCTCCTTTATGTGAAGTTTTTAAAATAGTTTTAGGGAGTAAAGAGAGCATATGGGGTTCAGGTCCTAGCCTTAATGTATTTGACTCAGGGGAATTAAACATTAAAGGAAATCATATCATTTGGAGTATGCTAAAGCAGTGAAATCATCATTGAGAGCTATGGGATAAACTGAATGGAGAAATCCTTCTAAACTCTTCTCAGTTTTTCATGGCAGTCTTTATGGAAAGAGAAGAATTTAAACTAAAAGGATGAAAGTCCTGGGTTTAGTGGCTGGGCCTGTAGCTCAGTGGCAGAGCACTTGCCTAGCATGTGTGAGGCACTGGCTTCGATCCTCAGCACCACATTGAAATAAACAAATAAAATAAGACATTCTGCCCATCTACAACTATAAAAAATTTTATTTTAAAGTTTTTAAATCTGTAAATGGATGAACTTCTTTGTGCCATAGCTTTTTATATGAAGAGGTGGACAAGCAGAAGATACTAGGGCTGATTGGTAATATTTGCTCTATTTTAGGGTATTTAGAATATAAAACTTGTTAACAACAAAATTACACTTTGCTGGTCAAACCAAACTCTTGGTATTAACAGTTTATAATCCCCAGTGGAGGAATATTATAAGTTGATATAGTTAAACAGTGTACAGAATTTAACAAAGTAAAGTAGGCCTTAGAGAAATTAAGTACGTAGCCAGAGTTCCTCCCTGAACCCCTTGCTACACTAATTTGTACTAACTGTGTTTAGGACCAAATGAAAAGAATGTTTTGAAATACGGTGCCTGTTCCATATTTGCATTCATCACAAGCTTTTAAATGTTGGGAATCTCTGAAGACATTATTGAAGTTAATTTGAATGATATTAAATTTTCTAGGATATAGTGCTATCATAATTAGATTATATTTTGTATCCTAGAATATACTTAGCTCTTTTCCTACTCTTTCAATTCTTTTATTTATCTTTACTTTCTAATAAGATTTTATCAATTGGGCCGAGGTTGTGGCTCAGTGGCATAGCACTTGCCTAGCATGGGTGAAGCACTAGGTTCTGTTCTCAGCACCACATATAAATAAAAAAAATAAAGGTCCATTTGCGGGGAGGGAGATTTTATCAATTGAGGGAAAAGGAAAAAGAATATATAGGCATTTTCTTTCCTCTTGGCTGTTTTTAAAAAAATTATTTCCCTTTGCTTTTTAATATGTTTATTTAGTTGAATATAGTTGTGATTCAACAATTTCTAATTTTATGGTTTACTCATAATTATGTGGCCAGATAGATGTGATGTACTTTAAACATCTCACATCAAATTAAGTAACTCATTACTGTATTATTAAGTCAGTATCAAATATTGTTCTTCAGTCTAGAGAGGGTCCAATTTAAATCCAGGTTAAGTGACCCATCCTAATTGTCATGGTGTTTCATTGGCAGGAATAAAATCCAGATTGTCCGTGTTACCTTCTAGTCCTTTATCTGCTATTCCCCACTGCTTTAAGACTTAGTTCAAAGGCCAGTGGAGCTCTGGCATTTAAAAGAAAAAGTGTAATTTTATCCAGAGAAGGTAAATGTATGCCCTAAAATGAAAGAAAGACCAGAGGTCCAGACCATGGCCAGGTGTTCCTAGAAAGAGCTAAATTGGACGACTAAATTGAAAAAGTTTGCCTGCTCTTATAAAGAGTTTGTTGCTGTCTATTTAATTAGCAAAGTCTTAGCTTGTTTATTTATGTGTTTTTAAATATACCCAAGTAATGAATTCATATTCTGTTAGTGAGTTTGTTGGTAACTTTATTGTGTTATTTCTGACATTGAAGTACTATTATAAACATGCTTCTGTGAAGTAAAACTTCCAAATAGCCTTGATTTTCATTCTTCTCTCTGGAATATATTTCCCAGATGGTGATGACTGATTGTGGTAAAGGATGACCAACTCTCCAGTGGATAAAACAAAAGTAGAGTATGAGTATTAAAAAGAAAAAACTGAATTAGTCAAAATTGAGAAGAGTGTGATGCCAAATGACTTTAGAGGATGAGAAGACAGTAAGGAAGTATTACTAATTAAAGCATCAAATGTGACCAATATCAAGATGTATAATTTCTTTATAGATAAAGTAAGAGGCTTCATGTTTGATAGTTAGAGCCTTAGAAGTGTGTTTTTTTGAACAGTAGGCCAAAGAGCATGAAAAAATTCCTGAAAGAAGGATCACTCATATTGTGAGAAATGAATCTTGACTTCAGTTCAGTTTTCATAGAGACCAGCCAAAGATTTCTCAGCAGTTGTTTAAAGACTTGTTTTGGGGACAGAATTCACTTAGGAGTGATGTGCGTAAGAATTACATTTAGGGAAGAACTAAATATAAAAGAACTGGGTGTAATAGCAGGGAAACTGCTTGTAGATAGGCTAGGTTTGGATCATGCATACAAATTGAGTGAGATGTCATTTCAGAGGGTACAAAGCTTGAGTTATTGATAAGGTTCTAATAAAAACATTAATTTCATTTCTTTACAAATAACTTTGTTATTTATTGCTTCCAGGTACATGAGGGGCAAGATAAAATACAAAAGATCCCAGAACAAGCGAATGTATAGTCTTCTTAGAGTGAGATGAAGAGCATATTATAGGAGTTTAAAGGCAAAAAAGCTTCCACTGTGTTTGGGAAGACTCAGGAAACCTTTTATGTAGTTATTTGAGGTCACAGGACTTGAGGATGGGTGGTATTTTAATGTGTGTATGTGTGCTGGGGAATGAGGATTAGTGTGGAAAGTAACATTTTACTGGATGGAGTACAAATGAAGCAGAGAAAGCACTGGCTAGTGTTGAAGGCGTAGACAGGAGGGACAGACTTCTGCTGGAATTTTAGTGATACACAGAGAGAACAATTGCGTGTCATGTTGAATTCATTCAGCAAGTAGTTTTTTCATAGATCCAGCTTTGTCTTTTCTGATCTCTTTATATTTCTCCCTTGTTGATATTTTATTTCCATTTTTTCCTTTTTCTAGATTTTGTATGTACCTTGTTCTTTAACTTGTTTTTGTAACATTTGTTTTTTATTGCTGTATTATTATTATACATATTAGGGGATTCATTGTGCCATATTTATATCTGCACATAAAATAATAAATCTCACATAAATCATGAATCTCATTCCCTTGCACTTTTTCTTTCTCTTCCCTCCTCTCTCCCCCATCTCTGTCTTATTTAGTTGGTCATTTAACTTACTAATTTTCTGTTCTTTTGATATCAGTATTTTGGTTATAATTTTCCCCTTTTATTATATCCTACAAGTTTTGAAGTATTATATTGTTATTATTCATTATTAAATGGTTTTGTGTCCATGTAGATATTTAATCCATAAATTATTTAGAAGTGTCTTGTTTTTTAATTTTCTACTTTTATTGAATTCTAAGTTGATTGTTTAATAGAGAGTGTGTCCTGTTTGATATTGTTTCTTGAAATTTGATGTGATTTAGTTTATATCTTAATGTGTGGTTCATTTGTTATAAATGTTCATATGAGATTATAAGTAATATTTTCCCTCTTATTGTTGAATTCATAGTTCTATAATGCTTATCAACTCAAGTGTTTATAATGTGCTTTTCACAAATATTTCTTAATGTTTTTGTTTCCTTGACCTATTCAGAAATGAGAGAAATATGTTGAAATGTCTCATTATAGAGTATGGGTTTGTTGATTTTTTCCTTTTTGCTCAGTTTTTGTTTTGCTTTTTAAATTTGAGGCAGTTTTTACAGTACATACAAATTTAGAATTTTATGTTTTCTTGGTAAATCTAAACTTTCAACATATAACATGTAGATACCATTTATCTGTCTTAAAAGCTTGATATTGATATATCTTCATTGTTCCTCTTGTTTTTGTGTAGCTTACAGTGTTGTAGGGGAGATAGAAGATTAAAATGCTATGAAAGTAATAATATGCTATTTGCATGATACAAAAATTAATATTGTAGAAAGAGATATGAGACATTTCAGGGGGAAAAGATACAGTTAAGCAAAGAAAGGGGGATTAGGTGTGTTCACAAATGGTTGGTAGGAAGGATCTAGAAGGAGGTCAGGTCAGGTTGCAGTACTAAATAGAATGGCCCTATGAGACTTCTTTAAATGAAGGTCTTTTGGTGGTAAAATTGCTTTGGTTATATACTTACAAATGTCTTTAATTAATTTCTGTCCCTAAAAGGCAGTTTTGTTGATTAATCATTTCTTTAAAGAAATCATACTAACCACTCTCTTCTGCAAATTGAGCTTTTGGGATTTTAGCTGTCATTTTGGTGATCTTTCTTTTCTGTCTGCTCCTTTCCTTTAACTTCTTGGAGATAGATTCTTGTTTTCCATCAGTTCTGGAAAATTTTGAGCCATTTTTTCTTTAAATATTTCCCCCCTTTGTTATGCCTATTTTCTCTAAGTAGACATAGTATATTCTTTCATCCATATCTCGTCACATTTATTTTGTATTTCCCATCATCTTTTTTCTCTTTTGCTTAGAATTATAATAAAATGTGTATTAAATGTCTTTTATGTACATAAAAAATATTGGAAAATTTGTTCAGGGTCTGATGTTTTAAATTCTTTGTTGTGTTCTTTAAATTTATATAACTGTTAAATTTTTTTTCTTATTTTTAAAGGTAAGATTTCCTTAGAATAAAATGCATACATTTATTTGTACAGTTTAATGAGTTTTGACAGGTGTATATAATCAAATAACCCACACTTCTATCAGATACAGAATATGTCCGTTATTCCAGAAAGTTTCTTTATGTCCCTCTATCATTAAAGCTCCTCCATCCCAAGACAACCCTTCCCCGATTCTTTTCACCACAGTTTTACCTGTTATACTTCATATAAATGAAAACATATATTATATATTATTTTGTATCCAGCTTCTTTTAATCAGCATATGTCTAAAACATTATCCATGTTGTTCTATGTATTATTAGTTCCTTTTTATTGCTGAACAATCCTCCATTATTGGTGATATCATAGATTTTTTTTTTTAATTTGTTCTTCTGTTGATAAACATCTGAGTCATTTCCAGGTTTTGGCAATTGCAAATAAAGGTGTTATGGACATTCTTCACAAATCTTTGTATTATATATACACATTTAGATTTCTCTTAGTAATACAATTTAGTTGCTAGGTCAGAGCTAGATTTATGTTTAATGTTGAATTTTAAAATTTTGATTTAAAATTAGAAAGCTGTGATTGACATTCCATAAAAATTCCAGGAGCTAAATTGGATATATTTATTATTAAATGTTTAAACTGATTTTTGAAGTCTTTGAGATGTGTTATTTGAAGTATTTTGATAGGATAAATGCAGTTTAGATCTAGTTCATATAATCCCAGTACTTCATTGTGGGCATAAATTAAATAAAATCAGCATCTGAGTAAGAATAAAAATGATTTAAAGCTGCATAAACCTACTTATGGTGGTTTTACTATTCACTTGTGGAATAATCTATGTTATGAGTGTATTCATCTGGTCTGTGCCATCACTTATACATACTCACTAGACATATACACTAAAACTTTCCAACTATTCTGTTTTAAAGAGAAAAAAAACCCTAAAATTCACATTTGAAAGATTTTCTTTAAAAACAATATTAATACCATTACTTTTTATACCTGTAATGATGTAAGCCCCAGAATACTGGATAAAAATTCTACCAGTTGAATAGCATTATCCTTTGCTGTCTTTAAGCATTTTAGTTTTTTAGGTAATCCCCAGAAATTTGTTATGGTATAAATTTATAACTCAAGCTATAATACAGATCACATGAAATCCTCAATAAAAGCATGGTTCATCCACTTTATTTTTATGTTAAGCTGAAAGATTCTAACTTTTCTTAATTTAAGAAATAAATAAGGGGTTTTATGTAGTATGAAGTTTTATTCTCCGTTCTAAATATGTTTGGTAGTCATTTGAACTGTACTACAAAAATGATTAATGCATACCTACTACAGAAAGATTCGTATAGCTTACAAGAATCATTGTTTGTGGTTTTGGTCAGCAGAGGATGATTTTCTATAGAGGAAAGGGAAAAATCATTGGATATTTCTACATCCAGATTTTCCCTGGTTTCAGTCAATCCAGACACAGAAGAGAATCCTGATATTTCTAGCTAAATTAGACTTTGTTTACCCATAGTTGATACGCTTTAGCCCACAGTGGCTCCATTGTCAGGGGCTGATTTGTGGGAGTTAAACAGAACCAGGTTAGATCTCCTGTATCTAGAGCCATCTTTCCTTGTTTCAGATACTCAGGTATATTAAAGCTTTATGGAGATGTTATTGTATTGTCATGTAGGGCACACTGATCTGCATAAGTGGAGGCTTATGCTGGTTATAATGCTGCTCTTAAACTTAATAAAAGTATATAAGGAAGCTTGGCATTTTTTTAAAAAAAGTGTCATTTCCTTTTTTATTATTATATTAGGATAATCCCATGACATCAATTTTAAGATGCACTCATACTTTTAATATTAATTCTTGTATTTTAGCTATTTGATGTTTGAGTAATTCTGTGCAAAGGAAAGACCATGTTAATGAGACAAGTGATGACAAGTGATAGAATGGTGTGTTGTGGCATATTTCAGTTAGAAAGCAGACTAGAGGTGTAATTTTCTGGTGGGAAGTATCTTGTTTCAAGAAATTCGTTCTTTGTAGTATAGTTTACATATGTTACTTCCTTTGATTCTTACAATAACTGTGTAATTGCTATCTCTAATTTGGAGTAGAGAAAACCAGAAGTAATTACCATTATCTTATGGTTACATTAAGAGAATTTTATTTCTATATTTTCTACAACACTTATATTTTCTATGTAAGCTTTATGTGCATGTGTTTGTTCTGCAGGGAACTATAGTTTATACAGTTGCTTTTTAGTCACAATTTTATCACAAAAGTAATATAAATAGCATGTTTCAGTCAAGGACAATAGGCACATGTGTATCTGTGTGGTGATGTATTTTTAAGTATTTATGGAGTGTAAGGGTGTAATGGTAGCTCTATATAGTAACAGTCATTGTGTGTTTTTTAACCCAAGATTTCATTCCCATACAAATGAGCTCTGTGAAATTATTATGGCAAAACTACCAATGTTTGTCTTTCACTTAATTTATCTGCACTTCATAAAAATGCTTAAATATTACTTCATCATCCTTAAATTTGCTTTGCAGTATGTGAAGTCTATGAAATAATTCTTGAATATTTATGAAGTAATTCTGAATTTTGCAGGTGTTACATACCCTTAGGAATATGTAGCTTTATTTGGAACAGAATCCTCTGTTTTTTGCATGATTTTTCATTTTTTAAAACCAAGTTAAATAAATTCATCTATATAAAAAATCCAGTTATATTGACATCAGTTTTTGTATCTCTCTGCAGTAGTTTTGTTAGGCATGAAAGTTCCAGTGGTTCACCATGTCCTGATTGAAATGCTAGGAGAATTGTTTTATAGGTAATATATGTGTATCAATATATATATGTTGTGTATCCCCACTGTAAAGGTCTATTTTGCAGAATGCTTGGATAAAATCAGCCAGCTGCAGTTGATAAAAAAGAACTAATCCTTAAATGAGTAGATTTTAGGGACTATGGGTATAGCACAGTTATAGAGTGCTTGCTTAGCATGCATTAGGCCCTGAGTTTGATCCCTAGCACCACTAAGAAATGGAGTCTGGGTGGATATTAAGGATCCATACCCCACTTTACATACAAAACACAGAAAATTATATATGTGAGATTATACATCTGTTAATTATCTTGATTTTGCAATTCTGCAACCTATACTTACATTAAAACATGTTGTACAGTGTGTGTGTGTATGTGTGTGTGTACATATGTATATATATAAAACTTTTGTTGGTCAATTAAAAAGTAAGAGAAGTGACATTACTCCATAGAACAGAGGGTGAAATAGGAAAGCTATAATTTGATTATTCACTAGAAGCGATTACCCTTATCTACAGGGATAGATGAAGATTGTAAACTTTATTTTACATTGTACCTGGACTAGAAGAAAAAATAGTATGTAAATGTTTCCAGAACTTTATAACTGGGGAAAAAGGCAAGAAGTGATTTCTGATATATATCCCTCAATAAAACATTTCCAAAAATAATCTTAAGCAACTTTATTTTATTTTTCCTGGTGCTGGAATTCAGGGTGTTATGCACTCTGTGACTGAACTACATCTCCACCTCCACAAAATAATCTTAGGGAAAAAATACCCTTTCTTAACTTTTATGTTGTTGTTCTTGAGAAAAGTTAAGTATGGGAGTTATCTATTTCAACAAAGAAAACTATGCAGCATCAGTGCAGGATCAATACTTTATATGCCTGGTGGTATAATAGTGGTGATAGGCTACCAATTGAAGGTTGTACAAGTTAGAACTCAAATCTTTTTTTATTGACATAATGTTCATTTTAGGTGATCTAAGTTTCTCCTTCAGTAGTTCTGTGCCTATGATATTGTTTTCCTCAGACTGGAGCAGGTGTTTGGCTGATGAGGAACCTATGGGATGGGGGTACTATCACACCTTGTTTCTCAAAGTAGGATCTGTGGATGAGCATCAGCATTATCTAGAAAGTTGTTAGATATACAGTTTTGGCCAGCTCTGAGATTACCCCATCAGAATCTGCTTTTAAACGAATTCTCCAGATGATATGCATGCATATTAAAGTTTGAGAAGTTCTGCTATAGAAGTCATATGACTTGGCCTCTGGATGATGGACAGACATTTCTGTACCCAATGTTGTAAGGAGATAAAGTCTTAGAAATTATTAGAATAATAAAACAAATATTCACCTTTAAGGCATAGTTCTCTTTAGAGATTATCCAATTTCTGTAGTAAAATGTTTTTAATGCATTTCTGTACTTTGTTTTTAATCTTATCCACAAAAGGATATAAACTGTGCTTGTTCAGTGAGATAGTGGATCAAGCTTTTCTCAATGAATTTATGGTCAGGCACCTATCCTTGAAATTTAGGTTCCTGCCATAAGCAAAATTGTTATTCTGGGATGTGACCATGCAAATTTATTAGCTAGAGTGCCCCCATGTGTGGTTAAAGAGAGATTAAGAATATGGTGCTCATTTCAGCTAGTTAACCTTTTTCTATCAAAGTAAATACATCATAGTGTTTCAGTATATTTAGTGGATGCTAGAATTTAGACCAAGAAATGTTACTGTCTAGATATAAGTACCTTCCCCTGTCAAATTTAATGTTAATTTTTTTTTTGCATACTCTACCTTCGTTTTGTTTAAGGAAAACTCTTTTGTTTGCCTTTTGCTTCCAATATTTAAAACCACCCTTCAATGTCACTCAACTTCTGAGATGACTCCAGGAGTGAATTGACATTTCTGGTGGTTGCCTTGGTGTGTCACTTTGTTTTTAGGCAGGAATCCCTCAGTACAGAGTTTTGCTCAGTAGTATAAACAGTAAACCACACAGGAAGGGAAACTATTCTTGTTGAACCTGGGGTTGTGCCTGGCTCTTTCACATATGCTGGGAAGGGGAGTACGGTAGGGTCTAGGGTTTGAAAATCACTGTCAGCCTAAGAACACTATTGTAACTACTATTAACCTAAAGACCTTCCGTAACCTTCCTTTGTAAAATATAAGAAAAAGATTACTTTTTCACAAAATTTTTTCTTGTCCCTACCACACAATTTTGATTTTTTATCCAGTAATTTGTATGGCACACGTGACCCAGAAACCTCTGTGGTAGGAGACAGCTGCACATAGTCACTAAATGTAAAATGTCTTCAACATGTGGGACCTGGGACAAGACATAGAGACATAAAGCTACCTCCTAAGAACATAGAACTTTCTGGCCATACATGTGAGTGATATTAAAACATATTAATGATATAGCAGAGAAGGGACCATACCATAAAGTTTATTGAAGACAAGGAATTATAAGAGAAAATGATGATGTAGTACAAGGTTGTAAATGTCATTTTCTTCATTTACCATGCTGAATATATTACTTTTTGAAGTTTGTATATAACATATTTTAAAAATACTGATGTTAGAGGTGGGATTGTGGCTCAGTGGTAGAGTGCTTGCCTAGTGTGTGTGAGGCACTGGGTTCGATTCTCAGCACATTTTAAAAAAAAATAAGGTCCACCAACAACTAATAAAGTATTAAAAAATACTAATATTGGGATTTATTGGCTCACTTATGCCAAAGATCTTTTTCTCTATAAATTCTCAGTCACAGACTTAATTCCTGAGTTTGGGAGATACTGCTATATATTTTATATTGATTTGATAGTTTTTCCCTATTAGGCTGTTATTGGGCTGGGGTTGTGGCTCAGTAGTAGAGCTATTGCCTCACGTGTGTGAGGCACTTGGTTCAATTTTCAGTACTGCATATAAATAAATCAATCAACAACTAATATACACACAATATGTATATATATATACATATATATGTACATAATTAGTCTTATTAAAGGAAAATCAAATATTGTTAGAGACCCTTGCTTTCATGATGTTTTAGGGGAAAATACATTTTGACTTACACAGGATTTAAATGGCAACTTGCTAATAGATAATTTTAGGAGATTATTTAAGTTTCCACTTAGGATTAGTTCAAATACTGTTGTGATTTTACTGAAAAGTGCTATGTAGTCACATCAGATTGTTCCACACTCATGCCCCTTTTGCCCTACAGGAAAATGACTCAGGCACTTTGGACACGGTGGGCGCTGTGGTTGTGGACCACGAAGGGAATGTTGCTGCTGCTGTCTCCAGTGGAGGCTTGGCCTTGAAACATCCAGGAAGAGTTGGGCAGGTAATTAATTACAGGATTCATACACTAGTTTTCCAAAATGAAACATGAAATTTTCTAGTTCACAATTTTTAAACCACTAGGGATATATTTTTCCCATTAGGAAAAGTAATCATTATTCTTTAACTTTTGTCTAATATAAATTAAAAAAAACTTTTCAACATAATTTCTTAAAAAAATTCTGTCTAGTATTGATAGGGTTCTTTCTGATCTTTACAACTGGTAATCCTAGTTTTACTACTTTCAATGGGCTGAGTACTGACCTGAATATTTAGTAGATATTTAATAGATGTGTGTTGATTTTCATTGTCAATTTTGTGTGTGTATATATGTGTGTGTGTGTATCACTGTCTTTAAGACCAAGCTTTATTTGCTTGCTTTTTAGTTAAAAAAATGATTTTAGAGTTATATTTTTTTATTTTTTTCCATTCAAGTAATCGTAACATTTTGTTTGACATTCTACATCTCTCTTCTGATTAATCATTTTAGGCATTTTGTAGAATAACTAGAATTTCAGGTCACTAACACATGAAATGTAGAAATGAGGATGGTCTGATTTGTGTGACATTTGCTTATTTCCAGATCTCTTACATCTTCTTCACCCCATCCTCCCCATTTCCAACCTTCAGTTTTATATTGAGAATAAAATTTAAAAATTCATTTGAATGTTCTAAGCATTCTGAGTATAACCAATTTGGCCCATTACTTAGGGGCTTAATTAATAAGTGTTGAGTATTGAGTGAACAAATTAATTATTCTCATGGAGTCTTTTAAACTAGTTGCGTGGAGATATTTTTTAAAACTAAGTATTTGGATTTTGTCTTGTGTATGCAGTATGGCTTATCATGCTGTGTGCCCCTCACATATGAGAAAGAGTCAGTGTCACAGTTGCTATGGTTATGATGGTTAGTGATACTTGAAGCAGTATGTCTGATTCAGGGAAGATACCTTTGCAAAGCCCCTAGGAATATTCCTTGATCTTCCCTTTATGTGGACAAGTCACTTACAGTTCAATACTAGGGGGAAGTGGAAGGGAAGAGTAATTACTTTTGTGCTACACTTTGCCTACCATACAGGGGACTTATGGAGAATGATTACCCAACAGTGCTATGAACTCACTACAGAAGTCTTTGTATATCCACAGTATTTTTCCACATTATATAACCTGTGTATTTTTCAAGTTTGGAATAATATACTCAAGCTTGGCATATCGTATTTGGATGCCCTCGTGGAGGAGAGAGAAAAGCCAACAGAGTTGCCTTCATTGCCTAGTAATTCCCATGATTTTCTCATTGTTTTCTGTTTGTTTTAGTTAGCAAGTAGCAATGACAGAACCAAAGATAGTTCTGGACTATGTTACCAGACTATAACATTTAAAAATCTTGAAGCCATTCTACTACCACACATGGGACTATTCTGGAAAAAGAATACTTCTGTAAAATTTATGTGTTTATTTGCTCCACTTGGCTAATTTATGAATATACAACTGTGAGAGCTGAACAAAAAATCAGAAAAGGACATGGGGGAAAGGAGTCAAGGTACTTACAGGAGACGAAGCTGTTTAATTGGATTATATTGCTGGATAAAGGAGATGTGATAAGCCTGAAAATATGAATCATCAGATGAGAGGTAAAGAAGAGTTTTTCACAGAATGAAACAAAATACAAAAGCAAATTGTATCAAAGGTTAATTATTTTTTCAAAATGTGTTGAATTCAGTGCACTTTAAATGCTTAAATTAACTACTTAAAATTTTAGCATATTACCCTGTACTGAAAGCACTGCAGATGAAAAAATAGCAATTTGGATTAGAACTTCCTTCTTTAGTTCACTATAATGATTACACTCACAATTTGGACACAAGAAAGGAATTATTACATTCCACTCCCACTTCCCCTCATGTCACCCCATATAAACACACAATGAGTTTAGTGGGTAAGAGTATGGACTTTAAATTCAGGTAAACCTTTATTCTAATCCCATCTCTCACTTTCCTTTCTCCATACCTTGAGTAAATTACTCAACATCTCTAAGCTCCACTCTCTCTAAGTGTAAAATGAGGATACTAGCTACCTTACCAAGTACTAGAAGATTATATGATGTAACACTTTAAAACTGTGTATCATAGCCCCTAGTTATAACATCCATAGCTACTGTTTATGAAGCACTTGCTTTGTGTAATAGGTTGTTAATTTATGTGATCCTTTGGCAAAACTATGGTAGTGTATATTTTTATCATCTTTATTTTATAGAAGGAGAAACAATGGCTGTTTAGTAATAATAATCACTTATATGACCTACTTTTACTCCACAATAATAACCTTAATAAAATTTTACTACCAGAAAGAAGGAAACTTTTAAAAATTTTATTTTAAAGTCCTGCTTTTGATGTGTTTTCAGCAAAGAAGTAGATAAGAGAGAGATAACATCTTGTTCTTTCTCTCATCTTACCTGCGACTGCCTCAGCCTAACCAATTTCAGAAGGTTAAGAAGGAAGACAACTCGAATTCATGATATTAAGGGAGGGCATTCTAAAGGGAATTTGCTTAGAAGAAACAGAGGGAAGCATAAATATTCTTACTTTCCTAGGGAGACGACTTCCACTGGCTTACTAAGGGGTATTCTTGTAGATTTTTGTACTAGTTTTTTTTTTTTTTTTTTTTTGAGTGCAGACTCCTGGTCAAAGTAATTGAGAGGAATGGAAATGATGATGGGAAAATGTTCAGAGTTTTCAATGAAGAATGATGAACCTTTCCACTAGGGTCTTGTGTTCTCTGAGACTTTGTCTGCCCTAGCACCTGCTGCAAAGAGTACCAGTTGAATGATTACTGTACAAATCTGCTAGTATTATTCTGAACTCCATGTGCTAAATCACTTCTAAAGGGCTTTCAGTTGCCACACTGGCCCAGCAGTTTTGGGAAATGAAACTAAGGCATGTATTTTAGAATCATAGTGTTTTCAAAGCCTGTAACAGATTTCCCACTGTTTGTCATATTTGAAGTGTCTTGTTGAGTTCTTGGTTCTATTTTTTTTTAACAAGACTTTTGTTAGTAAAAACTAGAAAGGGCAACTGTAGGTCACATGAATAAATATCCTGGATTCTGAATTATTTCTCAAGGAAAGTGATTAAGAGAGGAGGGGAGGTTGTTTGTCTGAAAATCTTGGGGAATAGCTCACAATTATATGGAAGTTAAGGTATTTCCAGAAATCAGAACCAAGACTAGTAGATAGAAGTTATAATCAAGCAGATATTTGTTCAATCCAAGGATTCCATCAGTGGAAAATGTCCAATAGGGGAATATGTTGTCACATTAGGTAGTTAGATCCTATGCCTGGGATGTTTCCTACTCTGGGTAGAATATTGGAGCAACTGAGTTGTAAGGTCCTTGTGAAAAATAACAGAATATCAAAGTAAGCTGAAATCTTCCTGGCCACCAGTCCCAGTCTTAGCCTAGTCCTTAGAAGTGAGTTCCCAGAAGATAACAGTACTTTTCATGGGAGTATCTTTTTCTCTATCAGTGACAGTGAATACTGAATGTATTATTGTAACTTCCTTTTTTTTTTAAATTCAACAATATGTTTGGAGATATTTCCATATCCATTCCTAAAGATTTTTAAAAATCTACTTGTTTTATTTTTAACCTGTGCAACAAATTCCATGTATTTCTCTGCCAAAGTTTATTTAGCCTTTCTTTATGGATAGAAATTTAGTTTTTTTTCCCCCCTGTATTTCATTCTTACTAAGCATGTGGTAATGAACTCGTTGAGTTGGCTCCTTGTATTTTTGCAATAGCTAGCCAAAGGTTTTTACTAATTCTCTTCTGAGGAGTGAAAAAGTTATTAGTTATGAGTCCCCTCTCAAAGACAGAGAAGTCATTGTGGATGTTGTGGTGATGAATGTAGACATTCTGGAGAGGATTATTTGAAACAAAATAGAAATGATTGTTAAAATCTTTTATATAAATCATAATAGTTTACTGTGTTCCTGGTCATTTCAGACTGATAATCTGTTCTACCACCTAACAAAGTGATTAGCTCAAACAGGTCTTTTTCCTTTCTTTCTTTTCATATGGCAGAATCTAGCACAGTGATGAACATATACTGAGCCCTGTGGTATAGAGTGGTGTGAAGTTCCTATTGTGCTACCCAAATGGAGGCATGGAATAGGACTCCTGAAACAGGATTTCCTAGACAGTGGTTAGAAGGATTATCTGCATTTCTGTACTCTAAGGCCATGTCTTCTCTCAGACACTGAACCAGACAGAATCTCTAGAAATTAGGGTTCTTATCAGCAAGTTGCCCAAGTAATTCAACATGCACTAGTTTAAAAACCACCTGTTTTAAGGCAACCACACTGATTTCAAGAGACCAGAAGAGCAACTAGCTAACGAACTACAAAAGGAAAAAGTATTTGCAGGGAAGGAATACATTGCTGATGAGATCAAAAAGACTGTATTTTGCTATTTTCTGAGAATGTTTGGATAGGTAGAATAGCTGCAAATGTATTATTTATTTTAATTAATTAATTAGTGTTATTTTTTGATTTGCATATAATATTTGTACATATTTATGAGGTATAACATGATATTTTGATTTATGTATACTCTGGGGTTATCAGAGACTGAGGAGAATAGGGAGGAGATGGGTGGGGAGAGGTTGGTAAACAAGTACCATATTACAGTTAGAGAGGAAGAATAACTTATGGTGTTTTGTGACACAGTGGAAGAAATATAATTAATACTATTGTATTGTATATCTCAAAACAGAAGAAAATGTGGTTTTGAGAGTGTTAAAACCATTGCATAGTTTGCATAGACTCTTTGGCATTATCATTAAGTTGTTCTACATCATTAGTAAACCAGACTTTATTAGATGGGCATGACTTTGTTTCTTCTGTTGAAAGCTGATAATTACATATAATATTCCTGAAATATTATATCTCCCCATTTCCTTTTTTCCTAGGCTGCTCTTTATGGATGTGGCTGCTGGGCTGAAAATACTGGAGTTCATAATCCCTACTCCACAGCTGTGAGTACCTCAGGTATTTGCTGATTTCATGACCATTTTTCATAACTGCAACCCTGTCAGTCATTTAATGACTAAAAGCAATATTTTTAGGGAAACATAAAATATGTTGTAAGACACTACATATACAAAAGCTTTGATGTGTGTAAAAAGATCTTGAGTTTTGGGGAGGTTTTAAGGATTGTTTAGTATCACAGTGTAAATGGTTTGCTAACATTTTTAGTTCAACTCTGGAGTTAAGTATAACTTAATTATTTGTATATCAATGTATTTTTTTCTGTAATAGCCCACAACAGTGTCAAATGGATGAAAATGATATATAAACACCAAATAATTTACAAAATTAACAGATCTTTTATTGTATTTAAAATTTTTTTTAGTTGTCGATGGACTTTTATTTTGTTTATTTATATGCAGTGCTGAGAATTGAAGCCAGTGCCTCACACATACTAGGCATGCTTTCTACCACTGAGCTACAACCCCAGCCAGCAAGAGATAATCTCTTGAGTAAAATGTTGACATAAAACATAAAAGGTTATATTTCAAAATGTATAGTTTATAACACCCACTATTCCTCTCACTACACTTCTAATAAAATATAGACTCTCTTTTTGTGCTATATTAGAAAGTCATTATTATTTTATGAGAGAGAGAGAGAGTGTGTGTGTGTGTGTGTGTAGGGGTGGGAAATAGGGGGCTTCAGGGAGTTTTAATAGGCAGAACGATTTTCTATTTCCAAATTTTTATAACACTTGTACTAGATATATTCAATAGCTTTTCTTTTTATATGGTGATGCTGCCGCTTAAAATTATATTAGTTCCTCGCATTACCACGTTATCCTTCAAGTTATAGTCCTGTTCTTTTCTCCCCAGTATTCTCAGCTTTATCAGCTAGGTGGACAGATGTGACTGCTTTCACTTCCTTTTTTTTTTCTTCTATTTCTTTCCACATTGATTTCTGCCCAACATAGTGATAAACTGCCCACTGGGTCCAGTAGCCCACCTCTGCTTACTGCTTATTCTTTCTGTGGTCTTTGATGCAGGTATTGCCTGTAGCATAGAACCTGAAACTCTCTTGGTTTGTTCTGCTTCTCTGACCTGCTGCACTTTGGCCTTCTTCACAGATTCTTCTTTTTAGTCCTTCTTCAATAATAATCTCAACTTGGTCCTCTACTAGAGTCTCTCTTCTCCCCTCTTGATGACTTATTGTTACTATAGTTGTTCTCATAATTTCAGTTGGTCTCTCTTTGATATTGCCTTCCATATCTGTGTCTATTCTGGACATTACTCTTGTTTTTTTTTTGGGGGGGTGGGTGGTGTACCAGGGACTGAACTCAGGGGCACTTGGCCACTAAGTCACCTTCCCAGCCCTATTTTGTATTTTATTTAGAGACAGGGTCTCACTGAGTTGCTTCGTACCTCAATTTAATGAGGCTGGCTTTGAACTTGTGATCTTCCTACCTCAGCCTCTTGAGCCGCTGAGATTATAGTTGTGCACCACTGTGCCTGGTATGGACATTACTATTGAAGTCCACATGAGTTCTTTCATGAGTCCTTCTTGTTGTACATGCCCCTATGAATATCATATATGTATGTCAGACTCAGTAGGTTGAACAGAACAACTTATTCTTTATCCTCAACCCATGGCCACCTTTTACCTGAATTTCCTAGCTTTTTTATTGCCCCTTACTAACCTATTCTTTGCTTAGCTTGAAATCTTGCCACAATTCTCAAGTTTGTTGCTTCTTTCCATTTCTACTCACCTGATCCTGCTATTTCAGACCTGTGTTCCCCTGCCCACCTGTTGTGGCTGCCTGCTGACTTCGCTTCTTTCCTTGCATCAGTGAAACAATAAGATTATGAGCCACTGGCCTACTGGGTGAAGTTTGGACACAATGTAATGTTGAATTTAAACCATTCTAATATAATTGGGAAAAATTTTGTTTTTAGTCTTTTATTTAGAGAAGATAAGCAGAATGTAATGAGTTAATTTCTAAATTTAATATTAATGGAATCTGAAAATCTTGATGTATAGTATTTATGAATTAGCCAGTGTAAACAATTAAGTTTGCTCCTGTGTGTATGGAAAATAGTTGTATGTGAAAAAACTGTAGTCTAAAACATATAATTCCTTGTTTCATTTTTTATTTTCTCAAAGAGATTTTAGTTGGTATCATATATTGTGTCGATTTTTTTTTTTGGTTAATATGTATTTCTGTAAGTTAAGTTTATTGTCTAGATGTTGCTCTTATATATAGGTGTGAGGAACAGAAGTATATTTTAAATCAAGATTCTGAGTACCTGCCTGGGCCACTTTGAGATTACGTTCCCTTGAGTTTATGTACCTCCATAGCCCAACACACTTTTTAAAAATTAGTGTCATAGAAGTTGGATAAAAGCTTACTTTGTCAATTTAATTCTATTAAGAGGAGTGTAATTTAAAGCTAAAATTATAAAAATGAGGTCTTTCCTTTTTCGTCTTGGATATTTTCTCATTTGTCCAACTGCATTAGTTGAGATAGTTCCATATGACTAAAGATACTTTTGAGTTACCAGATTATGACATCCAGAGTAGCCTTTTAACTTTGATATCCAGCTTATCATATTGCATCTTTGCAGGACTGGTGAGACGTTAGGGTCATGTGGTTATGCTCAGAATTCTCTATCCCTGGGAGTTGATGCCTATATTAAAGGCCTCAACTGATAATTGCTGTCTGCCTTTGCAAATAGCCTCCCAGGCCGGCATCACCATAGCAACTGGGCCATCTTGACCTGTACCTTTGCACAGGCAGTTCACAGGAGAATGCAGACATGAGAAAGTCAGAGGCCATGATTCAAATCATCATTCCCCACAAAGACTTGTGCCTCAGACTGTTGTAGAAAATCCAGAAAACTGATCAGCATTTTGGGTTTATGTATCTTGGAAAGTGATAATTGAAAAGCAGGATAAGCAGGATAGGACTCTATTGAGGCCAGAAAGGTGATTTGGTCATTAGCTTAGGGGATAAACTCCACCATCTTTTTCTCATTGTTGGTTGGGAAGGAATGAGTTGAGGGATAGAGTGACAGGAGCTGATCTTGTAAACTCTTGACTAATGTTCTGGTGTCAAGGGAATTTGCCTCATTAGGGATGGAGCAGAGCAAACAACTTGGTTCTTGTCCAGATTTACTAACTGTCGAACCTGAGCAGGGCATTATTTGTACAATAATGTGCAATATTATTTGCACATTATTTGGAATAATATCTACCAGTGCTGTGAGAACTGAATGAGATGACATATGGAAGATACTTAGTGTACGTCTTCATCCAGTGTTCCATTGAATCTCAGTCACTATCTTTTATAAAACACACTATTATTTTTATACCTCTAAGAAAAGGAAAAATGCAGCCAGTTGAAGCATGATACACTGCTTTCTCATCACTTAATTTTTTAAAATATTTTTTATACCTTTATTTTTATATGGTGTTGAGGATTGAACGCAGTGCCTCCACATGCTAGGCAAGCACTCTATCATTGAGCTACAACCACAGCCCCTCATATCTTAATTTTTGGTTGTTACTTTATAAGTAAGTATAGAATTGGGTAATGAGAATTTTTTACTTCACTGATAATAAATTCACACCCCATTGCTATTTCCATGCCTTCCTATATACATAATCATTTTAAATTTCAGTTCTATATCATACTGTAATCATTTGAAACACATCTTAAATAGCAAGTAAACTGAACTCATGTAGTTCTAACATGGAACATACTGAACAGTCAACCAACAGGAACATGAGGCAGTGGCAACTCCATTACCACTGCAGCCCATAGGCAGCATGGGAGGATGCCATCAATTGTAATGAACTCCTGATACCAGAACTTTTAAATATGAAAAAAGTGGAATTTGGAATTGACAGTCTAAAGATTTTCTTATTTTCAGCTTTTTGTGTGTGTGTGAAAATGAAAAAACGATTCAGGCCCTTTCAAAAGCAGAAAGATAAATGCTTGAGGAAAGAAGGGCCATGGGTATATTTGTGTCTCCTATGTGTCTGGCACAGAACCTTGCACATGGTAAAGAGTCTAATATACAAATAAAAATTACTAAATGCATGTGTGATTCCAACCTCTTCTAGGATGCTTACTTTTTCTAAAAAATTATGTACCATAGAATTTTTAAAAATAGCATTTAAAATATGATTCAATTTTGCCAACTTTGTATTCACACATAATTTTTCAGTAGCACATCAGATGCATGCTCTAAGATAACATCTGTGCTTTGTCTCTGGCTATGCAAAGGAAGAGCAAATAATCAGGATTAGAAGATCAGAGGAGGAAAAAATCAGATTAAATTTATGCTCTGGTTGACCTTAATTTTGGTCTTCTGTTATTTGTCCCTCCCTCCCTCCCTTCCTTCCTTCCTTCCTTCCTTCCTTCCTTCCCTTAAAGAGAAATAGTGAGTCCAGAGGGTATTAATGGTATCTGATTGGAGGTCAAAAGATGTAAGCTTCAATCTGTTTCTTAAAGGGTTCTGATGTGAAGACAGATAGGCTACCTGATTTCTGTTACGAGGCCCAGTGATTTATGATTTTCTAGGTCCTTGGCTTTTTTAGGTCTTGGTTCTGGACAGTCCTAGGAACCTGAGGGCTGTGAGAACTATTACTGTGATTACTAGGAGTTGTTTTAGAGCTGAATGGGATTTTTTAAAATGCAAAAATTAAGAACAACCTTATACCTTAATATTTTTGAGCTCATGCTTTAGGTCTTCTAGTGAAGGACTGGAAGAGTTTTTTTTTTTTTCAGTTTCTCAATATAAGGAGCTACCAAATGTCTCTTGCTCCTCTATGGAAGATTGTTCAATGGGTCTGTGCTCCAAAACTCCCTCAAGGGACTTTTCTCAGAAGGGGAAGAGGCACCTTCCTGTGAGAGGGAATTTAAATGACAGCAGGAGCCAACATGAGAGTGTTCCTGAGATGTCTATAAGTGCTATGTGGTTACTGCTTTTTAGGGATGGGGAGAAGACAGTCAGGAAACCATACTTCAGCTTCTTTCTCTGTGCAAAAGGCACCGTTGGTGAATAAAAGCCTAATAATACTCAGGACTCTGTGCATGTTACCTAGGGATTCATTTTTCCTTCTGGTTCTTTACACATTTCTTAACATCTTCAAGGTGAAACTTCAAGGAATTGTCAGCACTTGAGATTTGTTATTTTTTCTAGTTTCTTCATTTACTCCCCAGTCCCCGTTTTTTTTGTACTTGGGGTTGAACCCAAGGGCAATTAACCACTGAGCTACATCCTTAGCCCTTCTTATTTTTTATTTTGAGACACGGCCTTGTTAAGTTGCTGAGGTTGGCTTTGAACTTTCCATACTCCTGCCTCACCCACCTGAGCTGCTGGGATTACAGGCATGAACCACCATGCCCGGCTTCATTTATTATTTTTTTGTGGGGGCAGGGTACCAGAGCTTGAACTAAGGGACATTCGACCACTGAGCAACATCCTTAGGCCTATTTTGTATTTATATTTTATTTAGAGTCTCACTGAGTTGCTTATCACCTTGCTTTTGCTAAGGCTGGCTTTGAACTCACGATCCTCCTGCCTCAGCCTCCTGAGCCTCTGGGATTACAGGTGTGTGTCACTGTGCCTGTTTATTCTTTTCTTTTTTTTTTTTTTGGTACTGGGATTGAACTCAGGGGCACTCGGCCACTGATTCATATCCTCAGCTCTATTTTGTATTTTATTTAGAGACAGGGTCTCACTGAGTTGTTTAGCACCTCGCTTTTTACTGAGACTGGCTTTGAACTCATGATCCTCCTGCCTCAGCCTCCTGAGCCGATGGAATTACAGGCATGCGCTACCGCGCCCGGCTTTATTTATTCTTATAACTACTTTAGTCAGGCCTTCTCCTCGACCACTCCACCAGTCTTCTCTTGTCAAGATTAACAGTTAGCTTTCAAAATCCAGTTCATTTCTTAGTCCTGTGAATACCATTTGACAGAGTTGTTTGAATGATTTGCTTCTCCTGAAAATACTGTTCTTGATAGACTTCAGGGGGCACACTTTCCTGGTATTCTACGTCTCTGGCTACTCATTATAAGTATCCTTTTTTACTGTTTTTCATCTCTTTTACTGCTTTGTGTTGCAGTGCCCCAAGGACTAGTGGTCTCTGAACCTCTTCCTTCTTTGTATATGTACTCCCATGGTCTGTCATTTAATCTAATGGTTAAGTATCACCTATATATGCTGACAACTCCCATATTTTTATCTTCAATTTGGGCCTCTCCCTAGAACTTAGTTATAATTCAACTTCTTGTAAAAAGTCTTCACTCATATTTCTAATGAACATCTCAAATTTAGCATGTCCAATATGAGCTCTTGATATTGCTCACCTCTCCCTCTCAAAAACGTGTTCTCTTGAAATGTTTTCCACACAATATGTGGCAACTTCATCGTCCCAGTAACTCCCAGTAACTTCCAGTAAAACCTTGGAGCCATCGTTGGTCCTCTTTTTATCTCACTCTCACCTAATCTCTGGCTAAATATATTTTAAACAAATCACTTCTTAGCATCTGCGCTGCTACTAACAGATCCAAGATGCTGTTGCCTCTTCTCTGGCCTATGGCAGTAATACCCTTGCTGTTCTTTTGCTTTTTGCTTAATCTTCCTTTATTCAATTCTCAACATGAAGGTTTTTGATCACCCTAACTGAAATTATGTCTTTCTCTCCTTTGAACTGTCCAATTGCTTCCCATCTTTTTTTTTTTAATTTTTTTTAGTTGTAGATGAACACATATCTTTATTTATTTATTTTTAATGTGGTGCCTAGCACATATAAAGCACAGTGCTTTATATGTGCTAGGCAAGCCTTTACCACTGAGCCGCAACCCCCTTCCCCCTTCCCATCTTATTCAATGGAAAAGCTAAAGTCCTTATTAAGGATCCAACTTCCCTTCATATTTCAGCTCTTACCTTGTTCTTCCTTTGTTCATTCAATTCCAGCTGTGATGGTTGCCTTGCTTTATTCCAAACATGCCATATACATTCCCACCTAAGGACCTGTGCCTGAGTTGCTTTCTATCCTTTAACTCTCTACCCTTAGGAACTCATACCTCAGCCTCCACTCTTTAAGTCTTTATTCACATGATTTGATTTGTTGCTGAGATCTTCTTTGACCATCCTTTAATAAACATGTAACTGTTCTTACTCTCCTTCAATGTTTTATTTTGTCCATTGTATGTATCATCATCTAACATTTTATATCTTATATCTTTGTTTTCTATTCACTCTAAATTCCATAGAGTCAGGGTTTCCAACAGTTTTGTTTACTGATGTGCAAATGGTGCTCATCGCGTATAATTCCTGATGTTGGTTGAATGAATGAATGTGAATGAGAAATAAATACATTGGGCTGGGATGAGGGAGGCAAGCTCAGGTGAGTCAGGGCGGAGAGAAAGGTAAGTGAGGGGTTGGGAGTGATACATTCTAACGACAGCAGAGGATGCCTGAGGAAGCTGCACAATGATAAAGTATCTGGAGTTTAATTTAATATCATAGATGATAGTCTCTGGAAGACTTTAAGTAACTTTTTTGTATGATGTGGGGATCCTTTTGAATTGGAGGATGCTTATACTGTTAGAAGCACATGAAGATAGATGTTTAATTTCTCAGGTTGTTCTGGAAAAATGAGCAATGATTCAGACAGTAAGAAGCAAGACTAGTCAAGAAGTAAAAGTACACAGCTGTTAATCCTGTTGGTAGAATCCAGACTCTTCAGCCCACTCTGGTTCTTTAATCTGCCTTATTAGGAAGTGCTATTTCTCTATACAGGGGTGACACTTGGCTTCTTAGAAGCTTCTTGTACTTATGAAATAAAAAGCTTCCATAAGCTTGTCATATTTGTCAGGATTCTTAGAATACTCGGGTTAAGGAACAGCCACTTACGCTAAAATAATTTGAGACACAATATGTAGAATTGGGAATAATGCCGAGAAATCTTTTGTGAATTATGATTTCTAGATGTGAGTGTAGATAAAACCTTCATACTTGTAAACATCATCATCTTAAAAGCAGTTGACTTTTTGGTCTGTTTGGTTATTGGGGGAGGGGAAAGATACCATTGATGTATAGATAGCAGAGTATATGAACTGCCAGCACATTTCCAAGAAATAAAGTAATTATCTGGGTTGGGAATTCTATTCTGAGACTGTTGCATATTGTTAATTAGGTCACTTCATATCTGATGAACTATTAATATATTATTTCCTGCCTTTTAAATAACTAAAGTCACTGATGGATCAAAATAAAATAGAATTCTGAATTATGTCAGATCATTTTCTCAGAAACCAGTTAAATGTTGATGGCTTTTGTTATCATGTATCTTAGAGGTTTTAAATGAGTGAATTTTTTCCCCATTGTGAAATAATGCATACTCATTGAAGATAATTTGGAAATGAAACTGATAATTTTGCCTTCCTGTGATAGTCATTATTAATATTTTTGGTGGATTTTTGCCATGAAACAAAGGGGGGAATGCCATTAACTTGTAATGTGCTTTATTTTTCAAATATTGTGTAAGGAACATTTTAACATATAATTAGACATCATTCAAAAAATTTAAAGGATTTGAAGGCTGTCTTTGCATGTATACATAAATTCAGGTATTTTGCTCCTCAGTAAGATGAATTGTAGTTGTTCCAATGCATTAAAGTAACAGCTCTTTTAGAGGCTATACTCTAGTCTGGATATGAAAGAAGTAAAGACATAGTCCTTGTCCTCAAAGGGCTTGAAAACTGTGGCTTTACTTGATAACCTAACGAAGTTTCTTGCCAATATATGTTGATACATTGAGAGTTTGCTAGCTCTTAATGAGGCTCTGTTGCATCTATTCATGTAGGTAATGTACACTACAGTGACTCCCTAGGGGCCGTGTGTGGACACCTTTGTTTGTGTACCTAATGACTTGACCATTGTAGCCATTAGTACATTCCCTTTCTGCCCCCATCTTGCCCCCAAATTGCTCCAAACCGGTGTTGGTTAGTGTAACACTACTTGTGACACTCTTAAACTGACTGAAATGTCACCATCTCCCTGAGCTCCAGGAGAACTCAGAACATCATGGAGGAAGATGGTTTTCTCTGAGATTGTTGACCTAGGTTACAGTAGATCAGGTGATCCCCAAAGATTTTTTTTTTTTTATGTTTGCAATTTCTAAGACTTTTACCTTCTAGATTCTTAGTTTGCATTGCTTGTTGTCATTTTGCTTTGTTGCTGTTTTGTGAAAGAACAGACTTCTAATTTTGAAATACAAAGTGAAGAAATAGTAAAAACAGAGGCATAAGATCAAGTGATGGGTTAAAATGCTAACGCTGTGATCCTTGATGTAATTCTCCCTTTGATTGTTCTCGCTTGAAAGAATGCTTTTTCCTTCCTATTGTCGAGTACTACCTGCTGTCAGTTGGAGAGGAGTAAGTAGAGCAACTCCTCAAAAGATTTTCTAAGCTCCCATCATATGGTTCGCAGAAACAGAGCTGGATTTTCATTTCTTCTTTCATTCAACAGGAGTCCCTTTCATGTTTGAAAATTGAAAACGCGTGTTTTTCAGTGTGGAGCGAGGATGTGTGTGCCCTCTGGCACACCTGTTTCTAATTTCCTGACTTGAAAGCATAACCCATCAAAAGGAGCAGAAAAACAATTTCTTTCTGACACGCTGCTTCGTGGCCCTTACTGGACTGAAGGCCTTCATGGCTTTGCCTTCTTGGTTCCCTCTGTAGAAGGTTCCTAACAAGAACCTTCAAGATAGAATTCACTTAATTCAGCCAGTGCCTTTTATAGCACAAGGCCATTTTTGGTATTATTGTGTTGGAGTGGTGGTTCTTTTTAGCTCAGGAGATTTGCTTGAAATAAGGTTTACTTAAAAAAGGACACAGAAAGATCTTTAAAATTTTTAAGCATTAAATTTAGCCAGGCAATGTGTTGGAAAGTTAGATGTAAGCTAATCAGTAAGCCGATTGGCCAGGAGAAGGGATTGGTTGAGCATATGAATGTTTAAATTCCATAGTGCTGTTTAACATAAATCAAATATTTCCAATGTGATACTTCAGATTTTGTGTACTTTCAAGTCTTGCCAGCTTAAATGACTAGGAGGCACAATGTGTTGACTTTAAATTTTGTAAATTGATAATTTGTTGCTACGAAAGTTGTACATGGTATAACTCATCACTTTCTGAAGGTACATAGTATGTCTGATGTTAGCAAGCAGTTACAAAAAAATTGATACTGAGGGAACTTGAGGCTTTGTTTTCAAATGCTTGAAGTATGGATCTTCAGTTCCTTTTAAGGTTTCCCTGAACATTTTCAGCATAAGGTACTTGGTTCTTTAGACATACACTTTGGTTTGGGCTTTCTGCTTCTAAGAGTTCTTTGGGATAATAATCTTAATGGTGTATCCTAAAAACAGTTTCTCAGGTTATTATTATTATTATTATTTTATTTATTCTTTTTTTTAATTTTTTTTTGGTACTTGGGATTAAACCCAGGAATGCTTTGCCACTGAGCTGCATCCCCAGCCCTTTTCTTATCTTTTTGTTTTGTGATAGGGTTTCACTAAGTTGTTCAGACTGGCCTTGAACTCATGATCACCTGCCTCAGCCTCCTGAGGTACTGGGATTACAGATGTGCATCACCAGGGTGATGATGATGATGATGATGATGATTGTTGTTGTTTTAAAACTAACTCTTCTCAAACTTTGGTTTGTATGAATCACATGGGGGTTTTGTTAAACATGCAGAACATGATCCAGTAAGTCTGAGATAAGTCCTGGGATCCTTCATTTTTCACAAGTTCCCAGGTGATATCAGTGCTGTTGGTTCGTAATAATTGGTTTGTAGATAGTACTTTAGGCAATAAGACATTTCACTGGGCAAAGTGATGCTGTCCCCTAGCTGTGTCTCACATACAATATCTGGTACATACAATTTACCAGTCTCTCTTTTCATTGTATTTGGTGAATATTAAGAAGATTTGACTCAGCTAGAATCACACCTGTGATCCTAGCTACTTGGGAGTCTGATGTAAGAGGATAAGTTCAAGGCTAGTCTGGGAAATTTAGTGAGACCCTCTCAAAATAAAATATAATAAAAGGGCTGGGGTGGTGGGAAGTGCTGGGGATATAGCTCAGTGGTAGAACACTTGCCTAGCATGCACAGGGCCCTGAGTTTAATTCCCAGTACTAAGAGAAGAAAAAGAAAGGAAAAAAAAAAAAAAAAAAAGGAGGAGGAGGAAAAGGAGAAGATCAAACTGTAGGGTATTGTTGCAAGTATTAACGAATAGTTTAAGTTACATTGAGCTAGCATGGATAAGGACTACCAAAATGGGATTATTGTGCTGGAAGTAATAATATCTATGCTTCCTGACTCTCATGGGCTACACCTAGCCTTGTAAATTAGCAAAGATTCTTGTTATAAATAGAAGTGTATAAAACAAAGTGCTAGTTCTAAAAATTGAGAGAGGAATTATAAAGCCACAATTGCTGAATCAAATATATTTTATTTTAATCAGCTTTGTCCATGATGACTGGTTAATTTGGGCAAAAATATTTATTAGTGAGTCATACAGAAGAAGTAGGGACATGTACAAGCAAAAATGTAGCAACCATCAGTTTTCATTCTTATTACCTCGTTTTTGGAATACTACCTTGTTATTGAATATACATTGTGATTCTCATTAGTGAATTGTAGCATGATCCAGATCATAGTATAAAATGTCATGACTGAAAGACACCTTGCATTGTTTTAGAATATTTTGTTCATATCATGAAAAGTATATTTAGTTTTATTTATTTGTAATTTTTTTTAACCTTTGATGACATATAATTGAAATAAATGCTGACTAATTGAAGCATGGATAGTTGTTTGTAAAAAGTCTGAGTTGGGGGCTGGGGTTGTAGCTGAATGGTAGAGTGCTTACCTTGCAAGTGTAAGACACTGAGTTCAAGCCTCAGAACCACATACAAATAAATAAATATAGGTAATATGTCTATATACAAATAAAAATATTTTAAAATTAATAGTTAACAAAAATCTGAGTTGGGCATTGTAGAATTGAAGACTTCAATTAAAATTCCACAGTGGTATTTTAGCTCCACATGTACCCACATTGAATGGAAGCACATTGAGGTGGGGAAGGATTATGGGATTTGTAAACAGACTTGGGTTGGAATCCTAATGGAGGAGGCAGATTGGATAGATTGTGTTCACCAGTCCCAGGATCAGGACATCTTTCCTTATGGAGGAAAGACCTATAGATATGCTAATTAGCACTGATTGTTTTCACCTGGCACTATTGCATTTCTTGTTAGTTGGGACTCAGGGTTATTGCTGTTTAGTAATCCTGAGGATTTCTGGTTTTTGTATTTTTCCTCTCTTCTAGTTTTAAATTTAAGAATATTTTTACTGTTTTTTCATAATTATAAGAAAGTATGTATTTTGTAATCTATCATGTTTATCACTTTTTCTTAACATTGATGATAGAATGATAAGCTATTGATTGTATTCTGCTGTGATGATGTGGTATTGGGTTCTTAGAAATGTAAAAAGATAATTTGTTTCAATGTAGCTAAGGTAGCTAGTAAAATTCATGTCAGAGGATCATAAAGATTGGAATATTTATTAAGCATTTGTTTCATCTGAGTTCTTCCTTGTCCTTAAAATTTAGATTTGCCTCTGCTTTACATATTATGCCTTATTTCTCATGCTACAGTAAATGGGATATACAGATATAATATTCTCAACTTTTTCATGTTTTTGTTTTGTATATTCTTATTAGTCTGATTGGCCTTATCTGCTTTGATTTCGTTCTGCATCTAAGTAGGATTTTCTTTCTTGTAGTTTTTCTCACTAGAATTATAATCTGTTTGGATCTAGAGTAAACATAAACAATATAATTCTGAGCTTTCCTCAGAACAACCTTTGCAGGCTAAACCCTGCCTATGCCATCAGGTTCATGCCATCAAGTTCATGGATAGTTTTTAGCAGCTCATTGTGTGAATTTCACAGATAATTTTTATTTTAACCTACAATCATGGATGTCTCTTTTTAACAGGAAACCTTAGTTACCATTGTTCACTCTTTATTGCTGTTGTTGCAATGTAAACATGTTAGCACAGTTTCTTGAGGAGTGAATATTTCTGCATCTCCACCTAGTTAGAATCCCTTCCTTCCTTATCTATCTGATGGGTGAGGCCTGGTTTATCCTTCAAGACTGAGTCCAAATGTCTTCTCTTTTGTGCAGTTTTTCTTCCTTTCTTTTCCCCTCTCTTCTTTCCCTTCCTCTCCTTTCCTCCCTCTCTTCCTACTTTTTCTCCTTGCCCAACTCCAAAGATTTACTTCCTCTGAAGTCAGTGGTGCCGTAATATGACACATATATCACTTGTATCATTGTTCTTCAACACAAAGCCTGGGATCTCCTTGAGGAAGAGGCTGGTAGGTAAAAAATACAGAAAGTGCTTAATAAATATCTGTTGAATTGAATTCAGGAGCTCTTTGCCTGTTTTGAAGCACTGTCAAAGAGATTCTGATGGGTAAATTAATTGCTTGTTTTACATCAAAAAGCCAGAACTAGCACTCTTGTTCAAGTACTTAGGTATTCATGGTAGAGGCTGTTGGTTTATTTATAAAATGGAGCTTTTGCTTTAGTTTGGTTTAGTTTTGGTAAAGTGTATTACTTTTAAATTTCTTTTCCCTTATTGTAATACATTGGGATCCCTGAGTTAAGATGATCAGCTTAAAATTTTCTGACATAACAATGGTGTGAAAGTGGTATATAATTCAATAGGAATTGTGCTTTGAATTTTAGTAGTTTTGAGCTAGTGGTACTTAGTATGATACTCTCTAGGTAGTGGCATTGAGCGGCAGCTCACAGTCAGCTGCATAATCATAAAGGTAAATAACTGATACTCTACAGTAGATTGTGTTGCTGACGTGTATTAAATTAATTTTTGACTCATGATATTTTCAACTTATGATGGGTTTAGTTGAGTGTAACTCTATTGTAAGTTGAGGAGTATTTGTGATTATATGCTTTGGGTTGCAAGTGATAGAAATCACAACTCCAGGGGCTGGGGATATAGCTCAGTTGGTAGAGTGCTTGCCTCATATGCACAAGGCCCTGGGTTCAACCCCAGCACCAAAAAAAAAAAAAAAAAAAAAAAAAATCTGCGCTTACCAAAGCCATGTCTGTTGCCATTATTTTTGGCTTACAGAACTGGCTGTGGAAAATGGATGTTTTTGTTTTGAAAAATCAAATATAGTAGATTAAAAAAAATACCACCACAAAGTTTGTTTGTATCTTCATTTCACTTAAGTTGAATAGATGAAATGGGATCTGGCTTCTTTCATATTGTTTATGTTCTGCTTTGCTTCTTGATTCTGGGGCAGGATTCCTAGTTCTCTTTGAATTTATTTTCCACTCAGGTATCATTTGCAAGATTATTGTAGAAATTAATAAATAGAAAGTAGTTCTGAGCATTATAATTGGGCTAATATGACACAATATGATGATGTTTCATTAGCATTATAAAATACTTTGAAACATCTGTTCCCTTAGCTTAATCTGTGTTGAGTTTTTTTTTTTTAAATTTCAGAAGGAAGAAAGGCACTTTGCATAAGTTACCACTGTAATATTTTAAATGAAGGGTCATTTGAAGGTCTCACTCTTTCATCTTTTTTAATATAAGGGCAAATATAGATGCTTGGTCTATATTTCACTTCTGTGTAATAAAATGGCCTATATAAATAAAGTATATAAAATCAAAGTGACTAAAGTTGTTTTTGTTCACTGAAACTGTTATAAAAGTGCCATCACTATGTGCTTATGTGCATACATGAATGCATTCATGGATAGAGATTTCACAGGAATTTAAGTGTAAGATTATATGCTCTGATGGTTAGTTTTTGATTATTATTTCAGCCACTATATTATAAATATTAGGTTATTAATTAGTTGATGGAAGTCAGTTTAAACAAGTAGTCTGTAACTGTTTGGTTAACCTGTTGTGATCCCCAAAGTTTATGGCTTAATACAATTACCATTTTCTTATATCTCATTATATTTTGTGTTAACTTGGTCTCATGTGGCTAGTTCTTTGCTGGTCATGCTTGAAGATTCTCATGTGACTGCAGTCACTTGGTAACCTGACTAGATCTCCATGACAGTTTCACTCACCTGGCTGGCATCTTTGTGGAACAACTAGAAGGCTGAGCTCAGCTGGTATGTTGGGATGCTTTGGCCTTACATTCCTCCCAAGCAGTATTAGGGATTATCCCTGTCTCATGTGGCCTCTCCAAGCAGGTAGTGAGATGTTTTACAAGATAGGTCTGTACTCTCAAAAGTACAAAAGTGAAACCTGTTAGCCCTCTGTAAGGCTTGTGTCTGAGGGTAGCATTATATTTGTTAGTGTGAATCACAGGGCTAATCCAGATTCATTGTAGGAGGAAATTACATAAAGGTGTGAATTCCAGCACTTGGTTCACTGGGTCCCATCTTCGGAGACTAGCTAACATAGTAAATTTTTCTTTTGTGAATAATTGTTCTCCCCCTGAGAATCTAAAAACTATGGATTTTCTCCCTGGAAGTATGACTGTGAACACAATTGCCTACATAAATGTGCACGATTTTACTAAAATTTCATAGGATTCTTAGTTGTGGCTTGTCAGCTTAAGTACCCCTTGTTTAATGCATAAATTTAGTAACTACTAAGTTTGTTATTTAAATAATAACTTTATTGTTTTAAACTAACTGCATAAAATTTCATTGTATGGTTGTACTAGTCCCTTGGAATGACCATTGGGTATTTCTTGGGTTTTGTTTTTATTTTATTTGCTGTTCTAATAGCAGTAATTTTCTTTTATATAGCTATTGTATATATTTATTTCCTTACCATAAATTCTTAGAAATGTACTTTCTGACTTAAAAGGACTGGATATTTTAAAAGATTTTGTTAGATATTGACTATTCACTGTTTTCCTCTGAAAGCTTTCAATTTTTAGATAGCAAGTTTTAATCTTTAGCAGGCTTTGAGTTGATTGTTGAGTATGGTAAGATAAGATAGAATTTCACTTTTTTCTTTCTTTTTTTTTTTGGACTTCGGGATAATTTTTTTCTTATTAAGAACATGACCATATACTGACATTTTGGTCAATGATGGATCACATATTCGAGGGTGGTCCTGTAAGAGTATATTGCCTAGTGATGTTATTGTCATCTTAGTTTATGTAACTATGATCTGTGAGGTTCACAGAACAACAAAATTGACTAATGACACATTTATCAGAATGTACACCTCTAGTTAAGTGAATGTGACTGTTTTTTAAAAATTGCACTATTGAAAGCATATAAAAATATCTAAATTATATATGTAATTTATAAAATAAAAACATAATCAAACACCTTGAAACTACCATCACCTTAACATGAACATTTGTAGCTTTTTTCTAGCTTTACTAAGATATAATTAACAAATAAAAATTGTATGTATTTTAGACATATAATGTGATGTTTTGATATATATATATATATATATATATATATATATATATATATATATATATACACATGGTGAGATGATTAGCACATCAAGCTAATGAATGTATTCATTAATTCACATGGATATCTTTCCTTTTTTATGATAAGAATAATTAAGATTTACTCTCTTGGCAAATTTAAAATATATAGTACATTATTAGTAAGTATTAGTTCTTAATTACCTTGCTATACGTTAGGTCCCCAGGGCTTACTCATTTTCTAATTGCAAGTTTATGGCATTTGACCATTTTCCTCTTTCTTGGTAACCACCCTTCTGTTTTATATTTCTGTGAGCTTAGCTGTTTCAGATTCTATATATATGTGAGATCATACAGCATTTGCCTTTCTGATTCTGACTTATTTCACTTAGCAGAATGTCATCCATTTTATCACAAATAGTAGAAAGAAAGAGAGAGAGAGAGAGAGAGAGCGGGCGAGAGAGAGCCAGCGCACATCCAAGCAAGAGAAAGCTCGAGTCTGCACACAAGCATTTTCTTTATTCTTTTATCTATCAGTAGATACTTGGATTGTTTCCATATCTTGGCTATTGTGCATAATACTACATTGAACATAAGCATGCAAACTTCTCTTTAAGCTAAGATTTTGTTTTCTGTGTACACCAAAGGTGGGATTGTAGGATTATGATCCTATGAGGTAGTTCTATATTTAGTTTTTTGAGGAATCACTATATCATTTTCCATAATGGCTGTGTCAATTTACATCCTCACTAATTGTGTAAAAGGGCTCCCTTTTCTCCATATCCTCACCAATATTTTTTATCTTTGAACTTTTTGACAATAGCTATTCTAATAGGTGTGAAGTATTACCTCTTTAAGGTTTTCTTTTTATTTCCCTGTTGTGTGCCTATTGGTCATTTTTATATCTTTGTTGGGAGAACTCCTACTTAGGTATTTTGCTCATTTATTATTCAGGTCCCCCCCCAAAAAAAACTATTCACTTGTTTGAGTTTCTTTTGTATTTTGCTTATTAACCCCTTACCAGATATATGGTTTACATACATTTTCTCTCAGTGGACTTCTTTGCATTTTGTTGATTTTTTCCCCTTTGTTATACAGAACTGTTTTTATTTATGTAGTTCTACTTGTTTATTTTTGCTTTGGTTGTCTGTATTTTTGTTGTTGTATCCCCAAATAATTTTTAAACTAATATTTTGGAACTTTTCCACTGTATTTTCTTCTAGGCATTTCATAGTTTTACATCTTATGTTTAAATCTTTATTTTGAATTTATTTTTATGTATTGTATAAAGATCCAACTTTATTTTTTACATATACATACCAAGTTTTCTCAGCTTCATTTATTGGAGAGACTATCTTTCTCGCATTGTGTATTTTTGTGCCCTTGTCAAGGATCAGTTGACCTTGTATATGTGAGTTTATTTCCATACTCTCTGTTCAGCTGGTCTATGTGTCCGGGTTTTTTCTTTTCTTTTCTTTTCTTTTCCCTTCCTTCCTTCCTTCCTTCCTTCCTTCCTTCCTTCCTTCCTTCTCTCTCTTTCTTTCTTTGCCAGTAGTGTGCTGTTTTGATTGATATAGTGTTGAAATATAATTTAAAATTAGGAAGTATTATGCTTATGGCTTTGTCCTTTTTACTTGTCATTTTGGTATACTGTAAATTTAAGGATTAATTTTTCTGCTTCTATGGAAAATGGCATTGAAATTTCAAGAAGGGTTATATTGGATCTCTAAATTGCTTTGATGTGACAACATTGAGATTCTTCCAGTGCATGAATAGAGATATCTTTGCATTTATCTTTGTCTTTACCTTTTTTCATCAATGTTTTATAATCTTCACTGTATGGGTCTCCTTGGTTAAATTTGTTACTGTTTTTTTTTTTTTTTCATTTATATGTTTTAAACTTTTGATGCTATTGTAAGTGGAATTTTTTTATTTTCTATTTCATACAGTTTATTGTTAGCATATAGAAACACACCTGATTTTGTATTATTCCACAATTTTACCGAATTTGTTTATTTGCCTTAACAAGATTTTGGTGAAAATTTGAGGATTTTCTCTAAATAAGATCATGTCATCTGCAAATAGATATATCTTCAAACTCTGTCTTGTCATCTGCAAACTCCTAGCTTTTGGATTTGGTTCCTGTTTATTTATTTTCTTGCCTAATTGCTCTAGCCAAGACTTCTGGTACTATGTTGAATGGAAATGATGAAAGTGGCCATCCTTGTCTTGTTTCTGACTTTAGAGGAAACATTTTCAAATTTTCACCATTCAGTATGATGTTAGCTTTGGTCTGTCACAAATGGCCATTACTGTGTTGAGGTACATTCCTTCTATACCTAATTTGTTGAGAGATTTTATCATGAAAGGATGTTGAATTTTGGTAAATTCTTTTTACTGATATGATCTTATTGTTTTTGTCATTCATTATGTTAATGTGTGACTCACATTTATAGATTTACATTTTGTATAAACCATACTGGCATTCCAGGGATAAATACCACTTCATGACATCATGGTGAATGATTCTTTTAATTTTCTATTGAATTTTATTTGTTAGTATTTTGATGAGAATTTTTGTATTCATGTTCATCAGAGATAAAGCCTTTATTTTTCTTTTCTTGTAATGTCCTTATCTGATTTTTGTATGAGGGCAATGCCTTGTAAAATTAGTTTAGAAATATTCCCTTCTCTTCAGTTTTTCATAAGATTTTGAGATTTAGAATTTATTAATTCTACCAAACATTTCTTTAAATGTTTGGTAGAATTAAAAAAATTTAAAGAAATGTTTGGTAGAATTAATAAAATCACTAAGTCGTGGGCTTTCTTGGATGGAAGACTTTTTGATTACTCATTTTATCTTATTCATTATTGGTCTTTTGAGATTTTCTATTTCTTTATGATTCAGTCCCATTAGGTTTTATGTTTCTTGAAATCCATTACTTTCTTCTGTGTTATTCAATTTTCTGGTTTATAGTTATTCATAGTGTCTTATGATCCTTTATATTAAGTTATAATATCTCTTCTTTCATTTCTGATATATAATTTGTCAATTTTGTACATCTTTTCAAAACATAAGTTCATTTACCTACTCTATTGTTTTTCTCAATTTCATTTATTTCTGTTGTCATCTATATTATTCCTTCTTTCTACTAATGTTGGGCTTAGTTTTTTTTTTCTTTTTTATTCCTACTTCCTTAAGATATAAAGCTAGGTTGTTTAAGATCTTTCTTTCTTTCATGTAGATATTTATTACTGTAAACTTCCCCCTTAGAACTGCTTTCCCCGCATCTCATGTGTTTTGATATTTGTGTGTATGTGTGGGTGTGTTTGGCATCATGACACACACACACACACACACAAACATACAGACACTTATACATACATACTGGAACTTGAACCTAGGGCCTCATACATGCTAGGCAAGTGCTCTTCCACTGAGCTACATCCCCCAATCTTTTTCAAATTTATTTTGGGACAGGGCCTTGTTAAATTGCCCAAACTGGCCTTGAACTTGTGATCTTCTTGCTTCAACCTCCCAAGTAACTGAGATTACAGGCATGTGCCACTGCACCTGCAGCATCATATTTTCAAATTTTCCTTTAAGTTTAGTTTTTTGGACTTGTCGCTTGCTCAGAAGCATGTTGTTTAATTTCCATTGATTTGCAAGTTTTCAATTTTTCTTCCCTTTATTGATTTCTAGTTTCACATAGTTATGGTTGGAAAAATATTTGATGTGATTTCAGTCTTCTTAAATTTTTAACACTTGTTTGTAACCTAGCATATGATCTTACTGGAGAATGTTCTGTGTGTATGTAAGAAGTATGTGTATTTTTCTGTTGTTGGATGCAATGTTCTATATGTATCTGTTAGATCAATTTGGTCAAAAGTATAGTTTAAAAGTCCAATATTTCCTTATTGACTTTCTGTCTTGATGATCTATCTATCCATTGTTGAGAGTGAGACATTGAATTTCTCTACTATATTACTGTCTATATTTGCTATCAGATTTACTGAGTTACTTAGGGCCTCACTAAGTTGCTGAGGCTGACTTTGAACTAAAGATCTTCCTGCCTGAGCCTCTGGGATAATAGGTGTGCACTGCCAGGCCTGGTCCGAGTTTCTCATTTTGTCCTTTGTGTCTATATATTCTTTTGCAGCTTGCTTAGTTTCTGAAGACATTATTATTTTGAATTCTTGTCAAAGAATTTTCATATTTCTTAGAGTGTTTTATAGCTCTCTTTGTATTTGAAGAAGCAGTTGTCTCCCTCAGTCTTTAGAGAAACATCTTTACCATTCAGGTCAGATAGGAATTCTGAGTCTCTCTCTTAGACCTTAGATCCATATCTCTTGATCCCATTTTTTTTTGGGTGAATGGTAATTCTCAAGATTGTATGCCTGTCTTGATCCCTCAGAGTTGAGCCATCTGTTTTTATGCAATGCTTGCTTTTTGTTATCTGTGAAGGCATGCTTGGGAAGTTGGCCAAGCATTTGGGGGTATCTATAGGCTTGTTTGGTGTTTTAAAGTTGAGGCATCCCAAGAAGTTTGAGTGTAGGCTTCATGAAGAAGTTATAGAGTGGTTAATAGCATCTGTAACCTCTCTTTTCTTCTTCCCTCCTCCTCTAACTACTCAACCATGCTGATTACTTTGTATTCTGAGTGAGATAACAAAGAAATCATATTCTTGGGTAGTATCTCTCTTGGCTGGGGGACCCAGGTACTTACTACTATACACTTACTTCCTACTGTAGCATAAATAGTTAGCCAGGGTATCTCTCTTGGCATTGATATGTGCCACCTTGGGGGAGAGGTGAAAAGGGTTAACTAAAATCGTTCCTCATCTCTTGAATGTGTTTGCCCTGAGACTTTTGTGATGTATCTATAGGTATGAAATGTCTGTTGAACACTTGGAGTTCTGGATTCTCATAAAGGTATTGTCATTCATAGATAGTTGTCAAAATTTTTGATTCTATAGAGGGATGACAGTAGAAAGTTTCTATACTACCATGTTGCTTATGACTCTGATTAGTAATACTGTTTTATCTTCTTCTATTAAGTTACAATCCTTGCCTTTCCACAGTCACTATTCTGAAATTTGTGTATTACTACCTTTTTCTTTTATAAAAAGTTTAATCACATATGTATGTATCCCTAAATAATATAATGTTTGATTTTATGGGTGTTTTTTTAATTGTAGGAGCATGGTATCATATGATATGTGGTTCTCTGTCTTGCTTCTTTTACTATTATATTTCCATAGTGTTTTGTAAATATAATTGTTTGAGCATACTAGTACATTTATGTTATTTTCTTCTATTTTTATTTTATATTATTTTGTTGGTACCAGGGATTGAACCCAAGGGTGCTTAACCACTGAGCCACAATGCCAGCCCTTTTATTTTTTATTTTGAGACAGGGTCTCGCTAAGGTACTTAGGGCCTTGCTAAGTTGCTGAGACTGGCTTTGAACTTTTGATCATCCTGCCTCAACCTACTACATTTCTGGGATTATAGGCACGAGCCACCAAACCTGGCTAATACATTTATTTTAATTTTTGTATAATATTCCATTGGATACCATTGGATAGCACTGGATAGTAATTCTCAGAATTCTGTATTTTCTTCTGAGCTTATTAACTATAATTCTTCTAAAAAAATGACCTTTCATTTATCATCAATGTGTAGTTCACTTATCATTAATGTGATATATACAGAGGTATAGTTCTTATAGGAAAGGCAGGAAAGATGTTTAATTCTTTTTATTTTTATATTAATTTTCAAAATAATGAGATGATATAAGGCAGTCCCAAGATATTCAATTAAGTAGTATTTTATATATTTAAATTTTTTGCTGTTTATTTTTAAATTTGTGAAATTATCAAATTTTGAATTTTCAAATATTTTATATATTTGTACCGATCATGTCCATTTTTATCTTCCCACGTATTTAAATGCTCTTTTTATTAGGTGTATACATATTTAGGATTTTATCTTTAAATTATCATTTTTATCATTATTAAATAAATTATAAAATTTTTAGATGAGTCTTTGTTTTGATATCTAATTTGTTTAACATTAGTGGAGGCAACAAAAGCTTTCCTATGCTTGGTATTCATCTGGTGTGTAATTTTCCATCCATCCTATCTTTTCTTTATATTAAAGTATGTTTCTTATAAACAAATCACAGTTGGGATCCCCATTTAGAAAATTAGTCCAGATTGAAAACCTTTGCCTTTAAATGGAGGTTCGTTTATGTTTAATGTAAGTATTGATAGATAGGACTAAATCTGCCATCTTGCTTTTTATTTTCTATTTGTTCCTCTTTACTTTCTTCTTTTCCTATTATCCTTTGGTATAATTGACTAATTTTTTTTAGTTTTTCTCCTTTAATAACATTTTTCTATTATTCTGTCCATTGTGTTTTCTGTAGTTACTTTATTGATTACAATATTTATGAAAAATACAGGAACCTTTTAACAGTATAAATGTATTATTTCCTTCCACTCTTGTTCTGGGCATGGATTTTAATGTTCATACATAATATATAGTTATCAGTTATTAATTTTTTTAAATGTATCCATTTTATTTTTGTTTGTTTAAGATGGACACAATATCTTTATTTTATTTGTTTATTTTTATGTGGTTACAGGGATTGGACTCAGTGCCTCAGGCATACTAGGCAAGCACTCTACCACTGAGCCATAGCCCCGGCCCATCAATTATTTTTAAAAGGAATTTCCCCCCTTTCTCCTTCTCTCAATATTTTTTTTCAGTTTTTTAATTTGTTCTAATGAGTTATACATTACAGTAGAATGTACTCTGACATATTATACATAAATGGAGCATAATTTCTCATTCTTCTGGTTGTATATGATGTAGAATCATACCAGTCGTGCAGTCATATATGTACATAGGCTAATAATGTCTGACTCATTCTATGATTATTCTTACCCCCATGCTGCTGCCCCTCTCTTTACTCCCATTTACCTAATCTAAAGTAACTCTGTTCTTCTCTAGCCTCCCGCAATGTGAATTAGCTTTCACATACAGAGAAAACAACCAGCCTTTGATTTTTGGGGGATTGGCTATTTCGCTTAGCATGATATTCTCCAGCTCCATCCATTTATTAGCAAATGCCATAATTTCATTTTTCTTTAAGGCTGAGTAATATTCCATTGTGTGTGTGTGTGTGTGTGTGTGTTTCTTTATCCATTTGTCTGTTGAATGGCACCTATGTTGGTTCCATATTTTAGCTATTGTGAGTTGAGCTGCTATAAACATTGATGTGGCTGTGTTACTATAGTATGATGATTTTAAATCCTTTGTGTATAAACCAAGGAGTGGGATAGCTGGGTCAAATGGTGATTACATTCCTAGTTTTCTGAGGAATCTTCATACCCACTTTCCATAATGGTTGTACTAATTTGCATCCTACTCGCAATGTATGAGTGTACCTTTTCCCCTACATCCTTGTTAACATTTACTATTGCTTGTATTCTTGATAATTGCCATTCTGAGTGGAATAAGATGAAATCTTAGTTTTGATTTGCATTTCTCTAATTGCTAGAGATGTCGAACATTTTTTCATATATTTATTGACCAATTGTATTTCTTCTCTGAAATGTCTGCTCATTTCCTTTGCCCATTTATTGATTGGATTATTTGGGGTTTTTGGTGTTCTTCCCTACCCCGCCCCCACTATCCTCAGCCCTTTTTATTTTAATTTTAATTAATTAATTTTTTATTTATATATGACAGTGGAATGCATTACAATTCTTATTACACATATAGAGCACAATTTTTCATATCCCTGGTTGTATACATAGTATATTCACACCAATTTGTGTCTTCATACCTGTACTTGGATAATAATGATCATCACATTCCATCATCATTAATAACCCCTTGCCCCCTCCCTTACCCTCCAATCCCTCTGCCCTATCTAGAGTTCATCTATTCTTCCCATGCTCCCTCTCCCTACCATCCCACTATGAAACAGCCTCCTTATATCAAAGAAAACATTCAGCATTTGGTTTTTTGGGATTGGCTAACTTCACTTAGCATTATCTTCTCTAACTCCATCCATTTACCTGCAAGTGCCATGATTTTATTCTCTTTTATTGCTGAGTAATATTCCATTGTGTATATATGCCACATTTTTTTATACATTCATCTATTGAATGGCATCTAGGTTGGTTCCACAGTTTAGCTATTGTGAATTGTGCTGCTACAAACATTGATGTGGCTGTGTCCCTGTAGTATGCTGTTTTTAAGTCCTTTGGGTATAGACTGAGGAGAGGGATAGCTGGATCAAATACTGGTTCCATTCCCAATTTTCTAAGAAATCTCCATATTGCTTTCCATATTGGCTGCACCAATCTGTTTTTTTTTTAATTGAAAATCAAAATGAAAACTTACCCTAGTGGTTTAATACCATAGATTTTTACATAAAATTATAGCCTCATAGGTTCTTAATTGGGGTTTGTGGATCCTGTGGAATTTGTACATGGATTTCCATGGGGGCATCTTGTAAATTTCCTTAGTCCTTATGGAAAATTGTAGGCAAAGATATACTGTTTTCTCACAATCTGGGAGAGATTAGGAAGCACAATTTTAGATAATTTTAAATAAAATTGTTAATAAATTTATAGGCCAGCATAAATCTTAAAAGTAATACATGTATTTTATTCATTTACTAGAATTGCTTCTTAATGATAGTATCAACTACAAACTTTATAGAGTGCTAAATTTTATATTGTCTATTTGCCTTTTGCTATATAACTTATTTTAGGTGTCCTAAATTTTGCTTTTCTTTTTCATATCTTCTCATATGTTTGTTTTACCAGTTGGTGCAAAGACAAGTTTTGGATAATTCTATGTTGGTATTTTTACCATTTTCCTTTCCTCTCTCTGGATAGTTATGTCTTTTTACACCCTCAAAACCAGCTTAGATGCTATATTGAATAGAGAAAGGAATAAAGTAGTGAGCATATTTAAGACTTTTTTCCATTGTACTTTATGTGGCCTCTAAATACTCAGTGTTGTTTTAAAACTATGAATACAGCTTTAAACATAATAAAATGATTTGTATTGCTGCTCCTTTCTACAGAGGAATTTATTGAGAAGTAACATTAACTTGAACTTCCTTATTTAGTTTTTAAGGAGCCTCTAGCCATTCAAATTACTGCCATAAATCACTTCTAAATTTTGAGTCATTAAGAAAATTATTAATTGAATATATACTATATGACTGGCTTAGTAGTTATAGGTTAAATTAATGGCATAGTATGGGTCTTATATTTCTTCTGCTTGTGGACTTTATACAATGTGTATGGTCAATATATATTATGAAATATTTATTCTACATTATATAATAATGTAGAATACATTCTACATTATTATAATTTAAATAAATAATAATTTATTATAATAATTATTATAATTTATTATAATAATTTATAATATTATTCTACATTATATAATATTTATTCTACATTACGTACTTGTAGATGTTTATAATTGGATCTTGGCTTTTTGGCAGATGAAATGCACACTGTGGCTTTGAATTTAAATGAAATCTCAGTTTTAACATTACTGCTTTGGGATATATTTGGTGACTTACTCTTTCTAGGACTTTGTGGTCAAAATTTGGGGCTATCTATAGTTTTAAAGAGATTTAAGGAACAGATCTGTTGAACTACTTACCTATAGATAATTATTAATATTGACCATGTACTCAGATTTTCAAGGCTTTGGGCTTTTCTTCATTTGTTTCTCCTTTATTTACTTGATGACACAGTAGCTGACTACTGTGAAACATCCATCTTTCTTGGAGTCACAAAACATGAATCTTAGAATTTTAGTTTTCAGAACTCACTTTTCTTATTTATCGACTAGAGATGATAATACCTTATTTACAAGTTAATTGTAAAGCCTAATGGAATGTGAAAGCCTCATTATATAATATTTGATCAATTAATACTGAAGCCAAGAGCAATGACCTTTTTTCTTTCTCCTTAAAAAACTGAGTTCTCTCAATGGTCAAATGTTTTCTCTCATATGTGGAAGCTACAGTAAAATAATGGAAAGTGGGAGGAAAGGGTAAGATTATATAAAGAGCCAGTCAAACACAAATTAATAGATGAGTAAAAAAGAAGTCTAGTACAGTAGTGGAAGGAGAATCGGAAAAGGGAGGAAGGATGTGAGGGAAAAGGGGAAGGGGAAAAGGGGAAAGGAAAAAGGATGAGTCATGAATTGAAATTGATTCCCATGTATGTATGTTTGTCAGGATGAACCCAACTATTATGTGTAACTATAAAGCTCTAATAAAAAAAATGAGAAACAAAAACACATATGTTATAAAACATTGAAGAAAAGCTCCAATAAAATAAAAACATAGTAATAAAAATTTGAGTTCTTTATAGTTCAATCTAATCTAAATATCCTGTTTCACTGATTAAAAAATTTAAAGAGTTTTCTCATAAGTAGTCTACCCACTGTGACCCTTTATGTAAACTCTTATCAGAAAATTATTGAAGTTGTAAAGTACTTCCAATCATAAATATTTTATGCTGTGAGGAGTTTAAAACCAATTAAGAAAAAGCCATTTAATTTTTAAATGAGGAAACTGAGGCACAGAGATCCTAAGTGACTCATATATAGCTGGTTCTCCTTGTCTGTGGTTCCTCTTTAAAGGTACAGAAATCTAGTTAGAAGATTGGCAAGATCACCAACTGAACATTACAAACAGTATTACTTCTATTATTTGTTGCTGTCTCTGTTGTTTGTTTTATTCCCTCTCTGAGGTCCAACATTTTGAGCATATTGAGTGGATGCTCTGCTACTGAGCTATACTCCCAGCGCAACTAAAGAGAAATTTCATCTTATTCCACTTATGACCCAGCCATGCTAGAGCCTTGCTGGATACTTCAACTTAAAGAATAGGGGAGATTAAAAAAAAATCTGTAGAAAATCTTATCAGTAGACTCAACCAGTGGAAGAAAGAAAGAATATAAGGACTTGAAGATAAAGTAGATGAATTATCACATTCTAACAGTAGTTAAAAAATAAGAATGAACAGAATATATAAGATATATGGGATAGCATTAAAAGACCAAACATACATATAATTGGAACAGAAGAGAGAAGAGAATAATAAATTAAAGTCATAGAAAGCCTATTCACTGAAATAATAGCTGAAAATGTCTCAAATCTTGGGAAAGATTCTGACATCCAGGTACAGGAGGCATTTAAGATCTCAAATAGACATGAAGAGAAAATAACTTCTTCATGACATAGTAAAGTTAACCTGCCCAAAGCACAGAACAAAGAGAGACTCTTAAAAGTTACCCAAGAGAGGAGCTGGGGCTGTGGCTCAGTGGCACAGTGCTTGCCTCATACATGTTAGGCACTGGGTTCAATCCTCAACATCACATAAGAATAAATAAACAAAATAAAGATATTGTGTCCATCTATAGCTTAAAAAAAAGTTGCCCAAGAGAACTATCGAGTCATAGTTAAGTCAAACCCATTAGGATAACAGCATATTTTTCAACAGCAACTGTAAAGTCTGGAGGGCAAAGGATATGTTTTAATATTTCAAGTCCTGAGAGACAATGGTTGCCAATTTAGATTACTATACTCAGCAAAGTTATCCTTCAGAAACAAAGAAGAAATAAAGAACATCCAAGATAAGTATAAATGAAGGGAATTCATGACTGCTAAATCAGCATTACAGAAGATACTTTAAGGAATCCTGCACCTAGAAAAGAAAAAAAATATATAAAGACAATTATGAGAGCATGGAAAAGAACAAATCTCTGTAAAATAGTAGGAAAGCAAATGAGAATTAGGAAAGAATCAAACATTACTGATATATTAAACCATCAAACCTCTAAGATGAACAAGGAAGGAAGAAATGAACATAGAATAATCAAAACACCAGAAAGAAAAAACAAGAAAATAGCAGGAACAAGTATATATTTTTCAATAATAACCCTGAATTTAAATGGTTTCTATTCTACACTTAAAAGACATAGGCTGACTGACTGGATTAAAAAACAAGACCTAACACTATTCTGCCTTCAAGATACTTACATAAGTAACAAAGACAAGCACAGACTTAAAGTGATGGGATGGAAAAGTGAAATCATAGCAGACTAGCTGTATTCATGTCTGACAGGTCATACTTTAAGCTAAAATCTATCAGAAGAGTCAAGGGAACAATTCATCTTTAAATATGTATGCACTGCACATTGAATCACCCAATTATATAAAAAAGCACTACTGGACATAAAGAGATAGGTATTTATTAATTACCCCAATTCTCACCAATAGATAGAAAATCCAGACCAAAAAAAAGTCAATACAGAAATCTCAGTGTTAAATTAAACTATAGTTAATGGACTTAATAGATATCTATTGTATATGCCATTCAGTAGCTGCAGATTATACATTCTTTTCATTAGCACATGGAACTTTCTCCAAAATAGATTATATAGTAGGTCATAAAGCAAGCCTTAAAAAAACTCCATGCATGATACCATATTATAATGGAATTATAATTCCATGCATGATACCATATTATAATGGAATTACAACAAGAATAATTGCAGAAATTATGCAAACATGTTCAGATTGAACAATAGGATCTGAAATGACAAATGGGCCATTGAAGAAATAAAAAAGGAAATTTAAAAATTTCTAGAATTAAATGATAATGGAAACAACATACCAGAACTTGTGGGATATAGTGAAAGTAGTAATCAGTGAAGTTTATAGCTAAAAGTCCCTATTGGCGGGGGGATTAAAAAAAATCTAATGATGCATCTCAAGAACTTAAAAAAAAAAAAAAGAAATAAATTAAAACCCAAATCAGGAAAAGGAAATTAATAATAAGGATTAGAGCAGAATAAAAGAAAATAGAGACTAATAGAACAATAAAAGGATCAATGAACATATAGTTAGTTCTTTAAAAAGGTAAACTAAATTGACAAACCCTTAGCTAAACTAAAGGAAGGGAAAACCTAAGTGAATAAAATTAAAGATGAAAAAGGGATATTATAATAAACACCTTTTAAATAAATTCATTGAATTATTAAGAATATTTTGAAAATCTTTACATCAATATATTTGAAAGTCAAATTGAATGAAGAGGATATTAAAAACCTAAATAAGGCATAACAAGCAATGAGATTGAAGTAGTAATAGAAATTATACTGGGGCTGGGGATGTGGCTCAAGTGGTAGCGCGCTCGCCTGTCATGCGTGCGGCCCGGGTTCGATCCTCAGCACCACATACAAAGATGTTGTGTCCACCGAAAACTAAAAAATAAATATTAAAATTTTCTCTCTCTCTCTCTTAAAAAGAAATTATACCAACAAATAAAAGCCCAAGACTGCAGAAATTTACTGCTGAATTTTACCAGACTTTTAAAGAAAAACTCATTAATGCTTCTCTAACTATTCCATAAAATAAAAATGGAAAGACTTTTTTTCAGACTCATTCTACAAAGATAGTATTACTTTGCGACCAAAACCTGATAAGAATACAGCAAAAATCTATAGACCAATGTCCTTGGTGAAAATGGATACAGAAATCCTCAATAAAATACTTGCAAATCAAATTTAATAGTATTTTTTAAACCTCACACAGTTTGATCAAGTTGATTTTATTCCAAGGATACAAAAGGGACTGCTGTCATAATTTTTTTCTTCAGGAGTTAATTAAACCTCATCAAGCCTAAATAAATTAGGTATAGGGGAATCATACCTCAACATAAAAGGGCTGCATATGACAAATCTATAGCCATCATCACACTAATGGGGAAGAATGAAAGCATTTCCTTTAAAATCAGGAACAAGTCAAGGATGTCCACTTTCTTCACTTTTATTTAATGTAGTACTTTGAAATTTTAACCAGAGCAGTTAGGCAAGAGAAAGAAAACAAAAAGTGATAAAAGGAGGAAGTCAAATCGTTCTTGTTTGCAGATGATATAATTCTATACTTAGAACACATGAGTTCACAGAGAGACTTAGAACTTACAAATTAAGCAAGGTAGCAGGATGCAAAACCAACATATAAAAATCACTAGCCTTAAGTCAAACTCGGAAGGTCAAGAGTTGTATGTTTTTTTCTCATATGTGGAAGGAAGCTAGAGAGGAGAAAGGAAAAGAAAGGTGTGTATGCTGATGCATGGAGTAGCGGGGATCTCATGAAAATCAAAGGGAGCTCAGTAGAGGAAAGGGACAAAGGGGTGAGAGGCTGGGAAGGCGTGAGGAAGTGCTAGAGAATGATATTGGCCAAATTATATTGTTATATTATGTGCTTGTGTAAATATGTAACAACAAATCCTATCATTATGTACCACTATAATGCACCAATAAAAAATGTGGGGAAAAAAGCAGCAACAACAACAAATCAGTGGCCTTTTTATACACTGATAATTAAATCCCTGAGAAAGAAATTAGGACAGCAGTCCCTTTTGCAGTAGCCTCAAAAGAAAACAAGAAGAAAAATAAAAGAAATTGTAAATAAATTATAAATTGTTTTTGAAGAATTAATATTGTTAAAATGGCCAAACTACTGAAATGGATCTACAGAATCAATGTAATTTCCATCTTCTGAGACAGATCTCAGAAGAATATATGAAAATGCTCAATTCCTTAACCATTAGGAAAATGTAAATTAAAACTACATTAAGATTCTGTCTAAGATTCTGTCTTATCCCAGTCAGAATGGCTATTATAAAAATTTTTAAAATACCAAATTTTAGAAAGGATGTGGAGGAAAATGAACCCTTATACATGGTTTGTGACAATGTAAATTAGTATAGCTACTACAGAGAACAGTGTAGAGGTTCCATTAAAATCTAAAACTAGAACTACCAGGTGATCCAGCTTCCCACTGCTGGGTATATCTTGGAAGGAAATAAGTCAGCATAAAATAGAGATAACCTACATACCTTTGTTTATTGTAGGACTATTCATAATAGTTAGGATATAGAATCATTCTAGCTTCCTGTCAAAAGATGAATAAAGAAAATATGGTTTATATACTCCACAATGGAGTATTAGTCAGTCATAAAGAAAAATGATTTTTTTTAATTTGCAGGAAAATGAAAGAATTTGAGGTCATGATGTTAAGTGAAATACAAATATCCCTTTTTCTCTCAAATGTGAAAACTTTATCAGGGAAAGGGAAGAAATTGGATTGAGGGAGAGAGAAGAGCGGGCAAGAGAGGGTGGAAGGAAGGATAGATATGATCTAAGCATGATTAATGCATATATGAAAAAGTCACAGTGAAACTGATTGATTTGTATATTAATATGCATTAGTAATTATAATAAAATGAGATAGAAGTGATAGAAATTTAGGGGAACCATAAGAATATGTGATAGAAATTTAGGGGAACCATAAGAATACATGTCTACTGGGGAAGGTTGTCTCTGATTTTTTTTATCTACCTTTGTCTATTTGTCCCTGATGCTCTAATTACAATATTGTAATTTAGATAACTAAACAGAAAGCAGTACCCTTTCATTATTTGTATTGGCTCTCAAAATAATGTTGGCTAAATTCCAATGTTGAGAAAGAGTGGCAAGGGAAAGATGAGTGGCTCAAGATTTAGGAGGAGGGAGGTACTGTGTGGTGTGAACCCAGACTTTCTCTGACATGAATGATTGGATGAAGGGTTTTCACAACTTACTTTTGTTGAAATTTTTTTTTGTTATGTTTTAGTTTCATTGAAATAAGTTCTAATTTATGAAAATATTGCATTTACAAAACTGAAAATTTACCCATTTCTTTGGATACTTGTTTAGACAGTAAAAACTTTTGTCGTTTGGTTTTATCCTCTCTATAAAATTGGCAATAATGATAAAAGCCAATTAACATCAAATATATAATATATATGCTATATGCCCAGCCCTGTGATTCAGATATTTTTGTGTTAGATTGTAACTATTCTAATATATTTTTATATTATAACTAATCATGAAATTCTGAAGAATATATTAATCACATCCTAGTTTTTAAGAGATGATACCTCTAGGTGTCAATTATAAAATTGGTTTTGTTTTGGTTATTATTTCTCAAAGGAAAAAAAATGAAAAAGCCTGAGTTGTTTTTATTATGTTACTGTAAATAACTAAAGTGTGATGATAATCATGGTTTAGAAAGAACTGAATATGTATTCGAGAAACACTAAATGTGTGTTGGTGAGCTCTAACCTTTGGACTTGACTGGATTAGACATCTTTACCACTTAACTCCATCTCTTTATAAAACTCTTTATGTTTTCCTCTTGTATGTAATAGGTTCCAGGTTTGATAACCATGGGAACACTGTGAAGACTGAAATCATGTGTGTTCTATCACTTTTAAGGCAGCCCTCTCTTTAATTTCACAAGACAGGCTTGAAAACCAGAAGTAACCCAACTCCAAAATTGGCAGTAAATCCTCCGACAGGGAAAAGGTGACGTACTGTGTAATAAATTCCTTTGTTGAAAAGGAGATGTTGCAATACTGGAAACTGAAGTACCAAATGTTTCCTTTTAAATTTGGAAAGGTCTTTCTTCATTACTTATCTGTCCCAATGGACTTCTAACAGGGGATGTGTTGAAAGAGTTTTCAGATGCCCACTAGCCACAGTGAGAGTGAATGGCAGCATTTATAAGATGACATAAATACTTCAAAATCATCAGTGATCCTTGGAGATGTATGGTGTGCCAGTGGTACTTACTGAATGTGGGCTTTTGTTGCTGCTGATCCTGAGCTCTTGTGTGCAGCCACCTGGAAATATGGATGTATCTCTTCTATGAATGCAATTTCACTTTTTCCCCCCTTTGGGGCTCTTATATCAGAATTAAAGTTAGAGTGGTTTGTAGAAGAAATAAAGTCTGCCAAAGAGGAGAAAGATCTGTGAGATTATGAGTTATTCTTTAAAATCCTAATCTCATTTTGAGGTCCTGTGGAGGAATTATATCATACTTCTTAACCATTTTAACACTAAATTAAAATCTTGACACAATATGAACTTTTATTTTTTATTTTGTAATAGTGTGACTGATACCACCACTGATATTATCATGACATGAAATAAAGATAAAGATAAAAATGACTGAAAATGATTAATGAGGATAAATGTTAGCCAAAAGTTGCTAATTTTTGTTGCTCTATCTTTATTCAAAAGCTTTTCAGTTTGTTATTTTTACCTTTTAGACCTATACATGACTTGACAGTATGATTTTACTATGCTACTCCATTACCTATATTTAAATGTCTTAATTTAAAGATTTTGTCATTAGCCCTGAAGTAAAAAGACCGAATTCCTAGTGAAAGTCAGATGAGGGAAAGCCCTTTGGCATCGGTTCACAGTCACTGTTACAAACTCATGCCCTCCAGATACAAGTAAAGTACATGGGACCACACCATTATGCACATCCTGCCTCACCCCTTCCTGTTTTGCCTTAAGAGAAAATATTGTGAATGCAAGAGTGTCTTATTAAAGTTGGGCATTAAACCTGTTAGGAATAAACTACAAGCAAAAATCATGTATCCACAATCCCTGAATAACCTCAGTTAAAAATTTTTGTTGCTAGACTAAAAGAAATCTTTATCATATTATTCATTTCATTTTGGTAATGGGAGGTTTATCCAGGTAGTCCTTTTGACCTTCACATAAAAGCTTTGTTTGCTTTGTAGCAAGGCCTTCAAAATTACAGTCAAGGAATAAACTCCTTATCAATTCTGTTCTAGCTTATCAATTCTGTTCTAGGATCTCAGGAATGATTTTTAGGCTAGTTGGGAATCACCTTGTGCTAATAAAAGGAAAATACAGAGATTATGATGAGGAGAGAAAGGAAAATAATAGAAAATAATTATCATTAGGTAGCCATTATCCTCTTTATAATATATATTTGGTACTTACTATGTAACCAGTCCCATGCTAAATGCTTTATTTGCATTGTTTTATGACAACCCTATGAGGTAGTTGATACCCCTAACTCCTTTTTATAGCTGGGATGTTAAGTAAAGAGTCCCAAAGTCACTCAATGAAATTCAAACAATGCGTAAGCTATCTTCTAAATAGAACCCTGCTGCTTGACTCAGGTATTTCAGATTTCTTCTTTATTGAATATTCAAAAGCTTTTTGTAATGTAAGCCCAAGTATTCACTAGAAAAATGATGACATTTTTGGAAACATCTAGATGAGAAGAATAAAGATATTCTTTTAACTCTTAGGGTTTCTTTAGGGTGTTGCTGACTTTTTTTCTGGATTCTAAAACAAACCCACAAACAGATGTTCTAAAGATGGCCTCCCTGAAGTGGTATCACATGCCTTAGAGAAGCAGTCATTCTTTAGATGGATAAAAAGCTCTCTTAAATATGTAAGACTCCCTTTTTCAGACAACCTAAAGTATTTATTTTAACCAAATTATTCTCTTTCATTCAAACAAATTAAAAATAAATTGTGTTGTCAGAAGCAATTAAAATGTATCTTGGGTACTCCCTTACCTCCCCAAAAAACCTCAGTAAAATTAAATGTTCTCAGACCAAATGATCTTTTTCATTTATTGCTATGAATACATGATCTATTTCATGTATTCATGTTAAGTACATCTACCTACATAAGCTTATAAAAATTATATTTTACTCAACACAAAGTTGCATATTTGAGCTGGATGAAGTAGCTAAAATGAAGTAGCTAGAAAAAACCTTCCTTTAGTATAAAGTTTTCTGAGACATATTGTTTCACTAGCAAAAAGCTAGTGAAATAGATTTAGAACGCATTTGGCCCCAAATGTTCACTGAAGGATGAATGGATAAAGAATATGTGATACATACATATAATGGAATATTTTTTAGCCTAAAAAAGTCAGGAAATTTGGATAGATCCTAGAGCATAGATGAGCTTTGAAAACATTGTGCCAAGTGAATTAAGGAAGTTACAAAAGGAAAAATACTGTATAATTTATTTTATCTGAGGGACCTACGTAAAGTAGTCAAATTCATAAAGACAGAAAGAATGGTGGCTGCCACAAATGAGGAAGAGAGAAATGAGAAATTAGTGTTCAATGAGCACAGTGAGAAGATGGTTTCCTAAAGATGTGAATGTATTTAATGCCACTGAACTGTATACTTAAAAAATGATTAAATGGTAATCTTGTATTATGCGCTATAAGAATACATGTGGCCTTAAAAAGAATTCAGTTAGAGTGGCAAAACCAATGGGATTTTTAAATTAAAAAACAATGTCAGGGGGCTGGGGTTGTGGCTCAGTGGTAGAGCACTGGCCTAGCACATGTGAGGCACTGGGTTCGATCCTCAGCACCACATACAAAACAAAACAAACAAAAACACAATGTCATGTAGCAAGATACCGGGAAAAAGATTGAGGCTACCCAGCAATTTGGTCTAGTCCCTATGTCTGTGTGGTTTTGTCCTGCCTTCCTCACAGGGGAATCCTTTAGATTTATGTGTACTATCACTTGATCACAGGATGGCTGTTGTGCTTCACGTTTAGCTATGCAAGTACAGGCATGGAGATTTGGTTTTAGACAGATATGGCAGACATTAATTTAATGTTTCCTGCATATCCATGTACTCCCTCAAATATTTCACTGCTCTCTTGCAGTTGCCTGAGTACATATAGCGCTATTTTTGCTTAGGCCTAGAATAGAAATAAAATGTGTCACTTCCAGGCTAAATTATCAAAATAGCCCTGGGGGTCCCTCATTCTCTTGGAGAAGTATATAATCCAAGTAGTGCATTTACAAGATGTTGGAACTTTAGTCTCCCTAGATTTGTTTCTGAGTATGTATGTGGAGCAAATCTGTCAGGTGACCCATGTGTGACCTATAGCATTAATCAGAATGTTTATATTTTTGTTATGTTAAGTCATTGAGGTTTTGAAGTTGTTTGTTTTTGCTACTGAGTATAGCTATTCTGACTGATACTCTTTTGCCTGGGCCACATCCCAAGCCCTATTTTGTATTTTATTTAGAGACAGGATCTCACTGAGTTGCTTAGTGTCTCGCTTTCACTGAAGCTGGCTTTGAACTCATGACCCTCCTGCCTTAGCTTCCTGAGCCTCTGGGATTACAGGTGTGCATCACTGCTGGCCAGACAGGTTTGATGAAACTTGGGAATATGGAACCTTTCAGGAGTAGAGGAATAGATGTAAATTGAAGAAACATGGAATTTTAGCTGGATAAGAACAGAGGTGAGGATCAAAGTAGGGCAAGGAGTAGTTAGAAAGCAGTAGAATATACTGAACTACAGTTTTTGGTGAGGTGGAGGCAATGTCAGGGTTTGATTGCTAAAAAGGGTAATAATGATAGAGAGGAGCAGTAGAATGATTGCATTTGAGATTACAAGGAATTAATGTTACTGCCAATGACATTGTTTTGGAAGTGAATTTATGAGGTAGTGTGGCTAATTTGAGAAGACATCAGAGAACCTGTAAAACAAAGTATTGGGAGAATCATCTAAATGAATATTAAAATAAGCAGGAGTTATGACAAGGAGTAGTATTGGGTGGAACAAAAGTGAGCCAGAAGCTAAAATCTCTAAAAATGAGTTTTTCTTTATTAGTCTGAAACTGTCTATAGTTACCTTCATTCTAGAATGTTGTTTAACTGATTCCAGGTTGACACTTTTTTTTTTTTTCTGTTTGTTTTTTGCCTTTGTATCTTTAAGATTTTGGTCTTTTGGCTTCTTTTGTTGCTTGGAGATACTGAATTATCAGTTTCACTAAATTTTTTTGCACTTCTTTAGAGATTTCTTTTCTTTATGATTAGTTTTTAATATTTTTCTTGTTATCTTTGGTCTAGAGCTTCACTAGGATACATCTAAGAATGTATTTGTTTTTATTTGTCTTCTTTGGAATTCTGTGTGGATCTTCAGTTTAAGGGTTTACTGATAACTTAAATACTGGAAAATTCTTATTCATTACCTCTTAAGTGTTAGTGTCCCCTTCTCCATTTATTTTCTTCTCTCTTTAAAAATAGCTATTAATACATTAGACATTCTCATTTTGTACTTAAGGGCTCTTAACTACTTATTTTCCTTTTATCATTCCAAACTGCTTCTTAGCATTTCTTCCATGGAACTATCTTCTAGTTCTTTTCTTGAGCTCCATCTAATTTAATGCTTGGTACATGCATTGAGTTTTAAACAATCTATGTATTTTTAAATTTGAGGAGATCTATTAGATGTCTTGAAAAATCTAGACACCTCCTATGCCCTTACCTGTTTTGAGGCTTTGTTTTTAAAATTATGATCATGCTTCTTCTTTTTTTTTTTAAAAAAAAATGCATTGCAGATTATTTAATTATAGGGAAACTATGATCTATGGGCCAAATCTGGCACAGGGCACTGATGCTTTTAATTTTTAAGTTGTAATTGTTATTACATATTGATTGTACAAAATAATGGGTTTTGTGACAATTTCATACATGTTTAACATACTTTGTGTCTACCCTCCCTTTTACCTTTAATTACCCCCCTCCTCTATCCACGTATGACCCATGAGCTAGGACTCATTTTTAAATTTTAAAAGATTTGTTACAAAGAGAAGGGGACAGAGAGAAGATTTGACAAACATAGATCACATATAACTGAAAAAAGTTAAATATTTACTATTTAGCCCTTTACAGAGTAGTTTGTCAACCTCTGTGCTGTTATTTGCAATTATGAGTATAATAATCCTTTTTTTTTCATATGCTCATTCTCTCATATTGGGTGTGTGTGTATATGTTTTGGACAGTGTGTTGGAGAGTGTTGCAATATTTTATTGAAAGTTCATCTTCAGTGAGGGCTATGAAAGGTTATGGATCCTCACAAACAATGATATGGGATATAACGGCATTTTTAACAACAGGAAGCACATTGGAAGAGAGCGAGCTATGAAACTGGGCTGAGTTGCAATTAAGAGGAGGTGTCTTGGCTATAGAGAATGTTTCTTAGAGTTCTGTGAGAATAATGTCTAGGGTTCTTGCTGAGTTCAGGGTTTTCATCTGAATCCCTGAATCAGGGAACTAGCATCTGGACTGGCCAGAATTAAGAGTTGTGTGAGTACTCAATAACCAAACAGGTCTGATATCTTTGGGGAGGTCTAACAATATGTAGGAGCATGCCTGCGAACTACTTTGGGTCTAGTATAGAGTAGGAGCTCAATAATGGATTGTTGAATGAATGAATAGGGGAAGAAATGAAGGTTAGACACACATTTTGGGGACTGACAAGTACCAGACTGGTGTCCATAGCCAATCTTTGTCATAGACTACTATCCAGATACGAAGAATGTGGAGAAATACCTCTAGTACTTATTCTATAGATCTCCTAGGATTTTCTACATAAACAATTATATCATCTGCAAATAGGAATCGTTTTATTTCTTCCTTTCTAATCTTTATGCCTTTTATTTATTTTTCTTGGCTTACTACAGTGGTTCCAATCTCTAGTTTATTGTTGAAGAGATAAAACAGGGAACATTACCTTGTTTTTGATATTAGGGAGAAACAAATAATTAAACATGATGTTAACTGCGGGAGTTTATTCTTTATTTCTTTAGTACTTCATTTTAGAGACTTGTTCAGATTCAACTGTAATCGTTTTTGTAGTTGACAAGACTATATAGGTTCAATTGTGTAGCTCCATGAAGCCAGGTTGTATCCTTTTATAATATTATCAATCATTAATATTTGTTGTCTATTACATTACAGGTTACAAATACTTATTCTGTTGATTTATGCTTCATATATTACCTGGGATATTTCTGTAGAGGAAATTTTCTTTCATAAACTCTTTGGTTACCTGGCTGTGTAGTTCCTATAGGAAGGACTTAGAAGTGCTTGATTATTTTCTTTAATTTAACAGTTTTCAGAATGGTCAGTTGGTTCTATAGCATCCTCCAAAGATAACTAAGGCTTTTAAAAACACAAATTATGAATTTGCTGTCTGTTTCAATTCATTAGTTTGTCATTCAAACAAGTGTGTACTTTTCTAAGTGCTTTCAGAACTTGGTTTTCATCACTTTTTCTCTAGATTTGTTGTCAGATCTTTGTTACATGTATAATCCATGTTTCCTGCTAGTATGTAAGAATATAAACATATTTCATCCTATATAAATAAAGACAAAAAGAGGATGTAATGAAAGATTTCTAATATCTGTGAATAAAGAATGAGATTTTTGCCTTTCAGTCACATTTCAATTCTGTGTTAACATATTTTAACAAACTTTGGAATTTTGTGGGTAAAACCACAGAAGTCAAATTTTCTTTGTTTGAAATCTGTAGGAGAATAAGGTTTTGGTGTCTTGGCTGTTATGTTAAAAGTAATATATTTCAGAGAACATAAGTCATAATTTTAAGAGTTTATTAGTAAAAGTTAATCATTGGAAAACCCTATATATTCCTATGTAACAACAGGGGAAAACTGTCTCCCTGACACATATTGTGTAGTTTTATGTAATGTTAACTTCATGTGGTTTAGCTGTTTGACTTGAAGCATGTGTACATAACCTTCTGAACATTCATTTAACGTGTAGTATGCCAATTTCCTAACAGTTATTATTGTCTTAAAGTATAACATTTCACTGTTCAACATCAAATATGTGCAACAAAGGGAATTAAAATTTGTGGAGTTTCATGAGCTTCGCATAATGTCTCTATGTAGTAAGTGTCAAACATGTTTTTTTCCTATTAGCTTTATTGTCATCTTTTTCTTGTTTATATAAATAATATTCTAAAAATTAACAAAATATCAATTGCTATAATTCTTTCCACAAAGTTGTGTATTAAATTACATATTAGATCTTCATCTAAGTGTAGATGTACACAAAGAAATATTTAGATCTTTAGGTGATTAAAAAAAAAACCTTTGCACTTTTATGAACTGTTGGTATTTTTGGTAATGAGTGTATGTGGTGTATATGCATAATATACACACATGTGTGTCTATATATGTGCATGTATATATAGGGAGGGAGATAAAGGAAGAGAAGGGGAGGAGAGGTATATAAGTATATATATATATATATGTGTGTGTGTGTGTGTGTGTGTATGTGTCTATATAATATAAAGAAAATTTCTGAAATGAAAGGCTTAACAATTACAGATAATATTTCTTATGGAAAACTGTTGTTGGTGCCTAAAGTCCATCACAATACATGCTATCTAAAGACAGTACTAGTATCATATCAGTTTGTGTTTGTTTAAATATATGAAATTAAGAATTTTTAACCATTTAAAAAATAGGTTGTTTTATTTAATAATCTTAGTTCACATTTCTTTTTGATTGCTAAGAACACTCTCTCACATTTGTGTGTGTATGTATGTGTGTGTGTGTGGGGTACATATGTGCAGATCAGTGACTTGGATAAATACTATATTGTCCCTGGTTCTGTTTGGGAATCTGAGTGGATCTTGGAAATACTCTATCTTTTGCTGTGATTTTTTTTTTTTTTAAAGGATAGAGCTGAGACATGTTTCTCTTATAGTCTTCTTAGATGCTTAGATCATTTGTTGCCTTTGTTAGGTGAATAAGTGGAGGACTTGATTTTCTAATACACTAACAATACTTTGGACAGGAATCATTTTTAATGGAAAAACACTTTAAAAGAAAGAAAACTTTGTAAAGATCTTATGCATCTATTGCTCTTGTTTGGGTCAGAGATACTGATACTTTAATTAGTGAAATTTTGTATGTAAGAAGTCTTTCAAGTGGCATTCAGTATTTCTTTTAAAGTCTTGCTCCCCCAATATTTTTCAAAGTAAACTTTTAAAAATTTGTATTTTTAGGAGCAAGAAAGGCTCTTTTTTCATAAATCTTTAATTAGAACTCATAATCTATAAATTCTTTTGTCTTTGTGTTAAGGTAGTTTCTATTTTAACAGGTAGAAACTGTACTAGAATTCTAGGCAGCGACACCCTTATCCCTATACCTGCCCTTACTTAAGTGTCTGAATGGTCCAAGTTCATCTCAGGGTTAAAATGTACTTTTTTCTTTAGAACTACAGAGAGAATCCCAGAAAGTTATGTAAATCACTGTAAGAAAGATATAAAAGTGCTCTTTTATTGCATCCACTCTATTGCTATTGATGTGTGATGGCATTGTAGTAAAAAGTAGGTAGGGGTGGGATTCAGACTGCCCCTGGCTGCCTACATCTCTCCCTTTACACCCTGGCAAGTGGGATATTAGAAGGAAAATGACTGATGGCCATAGTGACCATTTACTGACTATGAGACAAAGGCCAACTGAATGCAAACAAATAAATATAAAATGGGATCATTTTAGTCACCCAAGAGTGGGAATGAGACAAAATGCCGCAGTCTGGCTGGGCACAAAATCACGAGCCACTCAAGCAGGAACAAACTTTATTTTTGAAACTGCCGCCAATGCCCCGTATGCTCCCGGGAAGATTGCCGACAGACCCACCCACATGGTGTTCTCCCCGGACCCCAACAGGAAGTCCCTCCTCCGGAATTCCCTCCTACCGCACTTCCCCAACCAATGGGAACTCTCCAGGAGTCCCATAGCAGGCCGAGGTGGACAGCAGGAGTCCAATATCCATATGAATGCAGATCTTAACATAATCATATCATCTCAATGGCTTGCTGGCATCACCTTTCAACCAAAAATGCCATGCATCATATTACTTGGCTGTGGCTCTTAGCAACAAAACTCTAGGAAATTTCTAGATGGAGAATCTGTGTTCCTGTATTATGCAAATTATTGCTATGAAAAGAGTTTTCCTTTATTTTCTTTTGAGATTAGACAATCATCTGTTTCTTTAATTTCTTCTGGTTCTCATTACTGAAATTACCAGGTTGCTCATAGACATCATTTCATCCCTCACTGAGTTGTTCTACAATGTGACTACTTCTTAAGTGGTGTACAAGGTTGTTTTAATGCTAGTGAGACAAGCAGGGTGTTCAGTACTACTTTTCTTCAACTGTTGTTGGTTTCCTTGGACTTCTAGGATGTGGAGAGCATCTTGTGCGCACCATACTGGCTAGAGAATGTTCACACGCTTTACAAGCTGAAGATGCTCACCAAGCTCTGTTGGAGACTATGCAAAACAAGTTTATCAGTAAGTATAATGTTAAGAAATGATATTCTTCTAGGAGACTCTTAGAGAAGAGAAAGGGGATCCGGCAGAGTGGGAAGGGGAGGGTAATGGGAAGGGGAAAGATATGATCAGAATATGTTATGTGCATGTACAAATATACCACAATGAAACCCATTATTCTTAAAATTAAAATCCACTAATTAAAAAAAGAAAAGAAAATGACATCCTTCTAAATATGGAGCATTTCTCTAAGATTTAAGCATCATGAATCAGGTATCCCATTTATATCTCTAGAATTAGCTTCAGGGCCTCGCATAATTAGATCTTGAGTTAATATTAGCCATGAATAGAAATTCTACCACAATAGCTACTACAGCATGAAATCTTCTGTGTAGCTAATTTAATGCTCAACCTATAAGACATTGTCCTGGATTAGAATAATATATGGTAGAATAAAATTCCAAAGGAAATGTAAGAGACAATCACTTTTAAAGGTTTTTGTAATACAGTTGACTCTTCTTAAAATCAGTGTTGTATTCATGCATCCAGCACTTCTATGTACAGTTTCATGGGGTTGAAATGAAATTCTCCCTGGACACCATTTGCCATGACATGTAACTGGGTTTGAAACTGCATCTGTCTGGAAGAAGGGGTGCCTTTTTCTAATCTGTAGAAAAGTTTTACATAGCTTAGCCATGGCCCTCTATGTAACTGTTACTTTGAATTAAATCATTTAACTTAATCTGATTTTCCCATCATTGAACATTGAGCTTAATACTATGCAAGACCTGTGAGAGTTGCATAAGAAATATAAGGCATAATTAAAAATAAGTCAGAGAAGTACATTATGAACACGTTAATTAGTGAGAATGTGTCATAGGGTTAAGCCTGGAGTGTGTAGGAAACTAAAACAGATATAAGATGTTAATTATGTGATAGGACATAACAGACAAAAATATAGGAAGAATTACCCACAAAGGACTTGTAGAGACTTTTATTCATTTTTATTTTATTGGGGATTGGAACCAGGCATGCTTTGCCATTGAGCTGCATCCCCAGTCCTTCTTATTTGTTATTTTTGAGTCAAGGTATCACTAAGTTGCTTAGGCTGAACTTGAACTTACAATCCTCTTGCTTCAGCTTCCCAAATTTCTGGGATTATAGCTGTGTGCCACAGATGTGGACCCACCCTGACTAGAAGCTTTTAAAACTGGGTCCAGAGGCCTCTGGGATAAGTGGGCAAAAAGGGGAAATGAACATGAACACAGACACACAGCAATGGGATTAGGCCTGGTGAGGGAGGGATACTACATGATTTTTAGCAGAGGCTAAGAGCAGGGCTGGATTAGACACATGGATCATGAAGGCCCGTAACATTTTGGGGAAGGAATTCATCCTCAGTCTGATAGAAATGAAAGAAACTGTATGTGTTCTTGAGTTGACAAATTAAATGGTGTTTTAAAGAAAGGTTTATAGAGTAGATCTAAGGTTGCCCCAAATCTTCTATGTAGACAAGAGACACTAGTAGTTGGAAATGGTCCAGGAATAGAAAATATATGGTGATTTTTAAGGAACACATCGGTGCAGAAAATGGAAATAGTGATGGACTTAGATTTTGAGATGAGGTGAATGTGACATTCATGGTCTAATCAGGAGACAGGAACCATCCAGTAGATTAAGAAGATAACGTTTAACATAAAAATTATTTATTGTCAATGGAATATTACTCAGCACTAAAAAATAATAAAATCATGGCATTTGCAGGCAAATGGATGGCATTAGAGCAGATTATGCTAAATGAAGTTAGCCAATCCCTAAAAAACAAATGCCGAATGTCTTCTCTGATATAAGGAGGGGTGACTCAAAATGGGATAGGGAGGAAGAGCATGAGAAGAAGACTACCACTAAATAGGGAAGAGAGGTGGGAGGAAAAAAGAGGGAGAAGGGGAGTTGCACAGAAGATGGAAGGAGAACCTCATTGTTATACAGATTACATATATGATGTTGTAATGAGTAAAAGAAAAAAAAGTGTGTCACATTAGATTGGATAGAGAGAAAGGATGGGAGAGGAGGGGAGGAGTAGGGAGGATAGGAAGGGCAGCAGAATAGAATAGACAATATGATTGATGTATGTACATTCCATGTATGTATTATATGTCAAAATACATTCTACTGTCATGTATGACTAAAAATAAATGAATAAAAATTAAAAATAAATAAATAAATAGAAAATTTAAAGATTATTTATTGTGATAAAGAGTAACAATAAGTTATAAGGAAACTCTTTTTGGTAACATAGGGTTGAGAGAGTGTCCATGGAAGGACATTGGAGAAGATGTGGTTTGATCACCAAATAGCAGACACATTGCTGGTTGGGTCAGGCTGAGCTTGTCTGGAATCAAATAATAGGTAATCCTCTGCAGTGCAGAGAGGGGAGCAGATGATCAGCAATGGGTAACTGGTGTGCAGTTGGAGCCCTGCTCTATGAAGGACCGGGTTTTCAGAGCATGATTGGATTCCATATTGAGAGGGTTGTGGAAAGATTATTGTTGGGCCTAGGCTGCAAGTCACAAAGGGATCACATCCTGGACACATGACTGAGATAGACTTTGTTAGATGTGCACACGCCCATATGCCAACTCAGCCTCTCGCCCCCAGCCCAGATTGGAAATGGTAGAAAGGGTTTATAAGTTTTTATTTTCTCTAATTAGGTTTAAATTATGACTTCTTGACTTATACAAATATGAATATTCATATAAATATTTGTATTTATGTTTATTATTTTTATATTTATATTTTCCTTCCCTTTTAATTAGTAGCACCTGAGTTGCAGCAAACTTTTGTGTAGCATGGTGCTATAGGAGGAATAGTTTGGTTCATAGTCACCCTCTTTGGACTCTTGGACTCTGCTAAGATGTGACTTACCTTCTACCTTTTGGGTTATTTGCCTCTATTGCCACTGAATTCACTGTTATATTCATGGACTTATTGCAGCTTTTGGCCTCTTCAGTACAAGAGTACTCACAGCAAATGCTAAGATGACAGGTACCCTTCCCAGGTGTCAACTGCCTGTTAACTTTAGTGGCCTTTGGTCACAGGGTAAGGCAGCCCTAAAACTCTGGGATAGTCTATGGGATAGTGTTTTAGTTAGCTTTTTTTTTTTTTTTTTGTTTTTGCTGCTGTGATTAAAAGACCTGACAAGAACAATTTTAGAGGAGGAAAAATTTATTTGCGGCTCACAGTTTCAGAAGTTCAGTCCATAGACAGCCAGCTCCATTGCTCAGTGATTGAGGTGAGGCAGAACATCATGGCAGAAGTGTGTGGTGGAGATATGTCCCAAAAACAATCCTAATGCCTACCTCCTGTAGCTGCATTCTACCCACCTTCAGCTACCACTCAGTTAATCCCTATTTGGGGATTAATTCACTGACTGGATTATGGTTCTCATAAGCCAATAATTTCACCTGTAAATATTTTTGCATTGCCTCACACATGAGCTCTTAGGGGACACCTAATATGCAAACCATAAAAGATAGTGAGGTCCTCATTACCTAGGCACATTGGTGACTTTTTCTCCTTTATTTCTAGAGCACCTTGCTGGCATGGCAGTGGAGAACTTCCCTACCTGTCTTTCTTTTTATCTTCATCTGTAAAGTAGGGCACAGGTCTCTTCAGTTCTTTGGTTCTCCAAATCTTCCTATGGCTATTTATTTTTTGTCTCCTCTTTTTCTGCATTCCTCCCAACTTGGGAAGAAGGACAGAGATTCTTACTAGTCTTTTCCTCTAGTCTTTACACAAATGTTTTGTGTCTAGCCATACCCCATCTCCCTGGATACTTGTGGGTACCTGGTTAGGCAAGTATTTCTCCAAACTATTGATTTTACCAAAATTTAGCGTTTACCTACTCAAAACACATCTTATTCTAAAACTGTCTCAATGTAGAATTTACAAACTAGATAAGCATATACTGATGGGATGAATGGAAGGTTACAGGTGTGGGGATGAAACTTGAATTGCTTTATCAGAATCATAAGCATTGTTGTCCAGTATTGTTTAATGAAGTATCATGCTCTGTTTAAATAGATATATCATCTAGGCCACAAACAGAAAGAAAAGTAGATTATCAGGAAAGAATTATGTATATATTTTTATGAAGGAAAAACAGTGACTAACTATAGAAAAATCATTATCATATACAGAGAATTTGTAAAGGTACTTTCTTACATTTATTAGTGCTGAGGATTTTTTTTTGTTTTTGTTTTTGTTTTCATTTTTGGTGCTTGGGATTGAACTCAGGGGCACTCGACCACTGAGCCACATCCCCAGCCCTATTTTTTATATTTTATTTAGAGACAGGGTTTCACTGAGTTGCTTAGTTCCTCACTTTTGCTGAGGCTGGCTTTGAACTAATACTCCTGCCTCACCCTCCCAACTTGCTGGGATTTTTCTGAGGTTTTAATGGATATAGAATAGACATGAAATTGCCTGAAATCAACTGAATAATGGTCTTAACTATATTTATGTTAATAAGAGCTGTGCAATGGCAAATATAAACCTAGGGATATATTATGAATAGGACTTGAGGTCTACCAATGATGATTCTTCAGAAAAAGATCACTACAATCATGTTAGTACTTCCTCAAATATATTGGAATCAGACTTAGATCTTGTTGTTGATTTAACAGTTATCACTGTTGAATATTGGTTTAAATAAAATCAAATTCTTTGCTTTAATAACATGTGATTTATGTAGTTTGTTATTTAGTTATACAGATATAGTAGATGCATGCTCAGGACATCAATGAGAAAGAATAACAAGAGCTGAAAGCTAGATGCTCATGATAAGTTAATTTCTTAGAAATCCTGTGATGGGTGTTTAATTATAACATGTGGCAGTTTTATGGTTTTTAATAATGTCTAGAAGGACTTTACTGATTTGCTAGCTAGTTGCATTTCTCTAGGTTTGGGTCCTTCTGAGGAGTTCCTGAACTTTACTCTTTTTTGTTGCTTTGTTGTACTTTCTTTTATTTAGCTCTTTTAAATTTCTTATAGAGTTGTGTTTCATTTTGCCTTTGGGACCCTTTATTTAATGCATATTGAACCCCTCTTTTAAAAAACTCAGACTCGTGGAAAGAAACAGGAAACTTCAGAGCTCATCTAATTGACCCTGCTCATTTAATAGTTAAAGACACTTAGTTTACAAGAGTTTACTGACTTGCCCAAAGTTATCTTGTTAATCTCTGGGGGTCATTCTGTAAAATTTTGGTGAAATACAGAAGAATAATATCCTGGAGGTCAGAACAGCTGGGTTCCACTGTCAACTCAGTGTCTGACTCATTGTACAGAGCAAGTCACTTAAGCTGTTTTATTTTATTTATTTATTTTTTAATATTTATTTTTTAGCTTTAGGTGGACACAATATCTTTATTTTATTTTTATGTGGTGCTGAGGATTGAACCCTGTGCCCCATGCATGCTAGACGATCCTGCTACTACTTGAGTCACATCCCCAGCCCATGTTTTGTTTTATTTTTTTTAAAGCAAGATGACTGGATGAGGAAAAGTTTCTAAATTCCTTGACCATGCTAAATTCTGTTAAATCTTTACTAGATTCAGGCCATAACTGTGAAGTTCTTTTTAATCAGATGATTTGAAATGGGAATAGAAAATGAAAATTTTCAGGAACTACTTAGGAAGCACAAATGATATTTACAGAGTACTTGAAATGAGATAAATTGCGTTTACTAGAGGTCTGGACTAAGAGCAAGAGGGTTGAGTTCTTTCCTTTTTTAACATACTGGTGGTGTAATTAATTATCTGTCTAAAACAGACAAGTCCCTTGTTCTCAATTTCATCTTGTGTAAAGTGAGGGGAAGATCTGGATGAACTCTAAAATTCCTTGCAGCTCCCAAATTCTATTTAATCCTTGAACTAGTTTACAGATCAATCGAAACTACTTGTAAAAGTTCAGTTGTAAATCAAATTAACCATTAATTTAAATTATAAATTAAAACTGTTGGTGGTGATCTCAAGCTTCTATTTGAAGTAATTTTCTCAAAATCCTTTCAGACAGTGATTGAGATAAGCCAGCAGCCACTTTATGGTTTTTATGGAAACAATGATATTCTTCCTTTTTTGTTTCATTTTTTTTCTTTTAAAAAAAGATTTGTAAAAATGAGGTATCTAGAGATTCTTACTGCAATGTATATATAGGGAAAAATAAAATTATACACTACAGTCACATACCCAATTTTCTTTCATCTGAATCTCATTCTTTTCCAGAAAGAACCATTGCTATCAATTTGATATGCATCTTTATAGTCTCTCTCTCTTCTCTATCATCTTTTAAAATGATTATATAGAAAATATTTCTAATACTGTTTGAAACATACTTTCCACTTAAAAAACCTGGATGCTCTTAATATATCAGTGTATATAGATTTATAGCCGAGTATTCCATGGTCTCATAATTTATTCTTTCCTTTATTGAAATAAATTTAAGTTGTCCATAATTCTTTATCATTTTACTATGTATGAATTCTGAATTCTTATTTCTTCAGATTCTATTAATTAAGCATTTTATATGATTCCACTGTCTCTCCTTTCTTAGCATATCAGTTATACGTTTTTTTTTTACTATTTTGCATGGTTGCTCTAGAGTTTGGAATGTATATTTACAAGTAATCTAAGTCTACTTTCAAATAACACCCTACCACTTTACAAGCAATACAAGGACCTCATAGTAACAAAATATTATTAATTCTTCCTTCTGTCCCTTAATTCATTGCATTCATTTTATTTATACATATGTGTATATTATCAAATACATTGTTACTGTTTTACTATTATTATTATTATTATTATTATTATTATTATTATTTATATATGACAGCAGAATGAATTACAATTCTTATTACACATATGGAGCAAAATTTTTCATGTCTCTGGTTGTATATAAAGTATATTCACACCAATTCGTGTATTCATACATGTACTTTGGAATCAAGGACCTAGGAATATAACCAGAGACCCTGCATCTAATAGAAGAAAAAGTAGGCCCTAATCTCCTTCATGTGGGATTAGGCCCCACCTTCCTTAATAAGACTCCTTTGGCACAAGAATTAAAATCAAGAATCAATAAATTGGATGGACTCAAACTAAAAAGTTTCTTCTCAGCAAAAGAAACAATCTGTGAGGTAAATAGAGAGCCTACATCTTGGGAGTAAATCTTTACCCCTCACACATCAGATAGAGCACTAATCTCTAGGGTATTATTTTCAATAAATTATTATATATCTGATGAATTATAAATAAGAAAAATGAATATTTTTTCTTCTCTAATTCTTTTTTTAAATTATCTTGCTTTCTTTATGTAGATTTGAGTTTCTGGTCTAATATAATATCTTTCTCTTTCTGAAGAATTATTTAACCTTGTTGCAGGTCTACAACAGAAGTTTGGTCATTTTAGAATGCCTTTATTTCCCTTTCATTTTTGAAGGATACTTTCAAAAGGTTCAGAATTCTAGTTTGACCCCCTCAATTCTTTAAATATATAACTGCTTAATTGGTTAGCATGGTTGATAAGGAGATGTCAGATGTAATTAATTTTTTTGCTTAATTCTAGTAAGGTGTTTTCTTCCCCTGACTTCTTTCAAGGTTTTTTTCCCCTCCCTCCCTCCCTCCCTTCCTTCCTTCCTTCCTTCCTTCCTTCCTTCTTCCCAGAGAGTGAACTCAGGGGCACTCAACCACTGAGCCATATCCCCAGTTCTATTTTGTATTTTTATTTAGAGACAGGGTCTCACTGAGTTGCTTAGTGCTTCACTTTTGCTGAGGCTGGCTTTGAACTTGCAATCCTTTTCTGAAGTTTGTATATAATATACCTAGCTGTAGTTGTGAAAATTTATCCTGTCTGCTGTTCTTCAAGGTTCCTATTTCTTTGATTTGGTGTCTGACATTGCTCTGGGGAAATTCACAGACATTATTGCTTTAAAAATTTCTTTGTTTTTTTTTCTCTTATTCTCTTTCTGAATTCTCATTATGTGTATGTCAGTCTTTTGTAGTTGTGACACAGTTTTTGGATGTTATGTTCTGGGTTCCCCCCCTCCCATTCTTTTTTCTATTTACTTTTCAATTTGGGAGATTTATTTCAAGATATTGTCCAGGTCAGAAATTATTTCCCTAGTTATATCTAGTCTATTAATGAGGGATATTGGTCTGAAATTTTGTTTCCTTGATATGTCTTTGTTTGGTTTTGATAGCAGGGTGACACTAGCTTCATAGAATGATTTTGGAAGGGTTCCCTCCTTTTCTATTTCATGGAACAATTTAAGGAGGATTGATGTTAGTTCTTCTTTGAAGGTCTGGTAGAACTTGGCTGAGAGTCTGTCTGGTCCTGAGCTTTTCTTTGTTGGTAGTCTTTTGATGGCATCTTTAATTTCATTGTTTGAAATTGATCTGTTTAAATTATGTATGTCCTCCTGATTCAATTTGGGTAGGTCATATATCTCTAGAAATTTGTAGATGTCTTCAAGATTTTCTATTTTATTAGAGTAGCAATTTGCAAAATAGTTTCTGATTATCTTATGTATTTTATTAATGTTCATTGTTGTTATATTTCTTTTTTCATCATGAATTTTAGTAATTTGAGCTTTTTTTTTCTTTTTCTTTTTTAGCTTGGCTATAGGTTTATCAATTTTATTTACTTTTTCAAAGAACCAACTTTTTGTTTTGTCAATTTTTTGAATTATTTGTTTCAATTTCTTTTATTTCAGCGCCAATTTTAATTATTTCTTGTCTTCTACTGTTTTAGTGTTGGCTTGTTCTTTTTCTAGGGCTTTGAGATATAATATTAGGTCACTTATTTATTGACTTTCTATTCTTTTATTGAATGAGCTCAATGCAATGAACTTTACTCTTAGCACTGTCTTTATAGTGTCCCAGAGATTTTGATATGTTGTATCACTATTCTCATTTACCTCTCAGTATTTTTTATTTCATCCCCAATTTCTTCAGCTGTCCATGGGTCATTCAATAGCATATTATTTAGTATCCAGGTGTTAGAGTAGCTTTTTTTTTTTGTTTTATTGATTTTTAAGTTCATATCATTTTGATCTGATAGAATGCAAGGTACTATCTCTATTTTTTTTGTATTTGCTAAGAGTTGCTTTGTGGCATAAGATATGTTCTATTTTAGAGAAGAATGCATGTGCTGCTGATGAGAAAGTGTATTTGCTCATTGATGGGTAAATTATTCTATATATGTCTGTTAAGACTAAATTATTGGTTGTAGTTTTTATTTCTATAGTTTATTTAGATTTTTTTTGGATGATTTATTCAGTGGTAAGAGAGGTGTGTTAAATTCACCAACTATTATTGTATTGTGGTGTATTTGATTCTTGTAGTTGAGAAGGTTTTGTTTGATATACATAGACGCTCCATTGTTTGGGGCATAAATATTTATGATTATTATATCCTTCTGAAGTCTAATTCCCTTAAGCAGTATGAAATGCCCTTTTTTGTCCCTTCTGATTAACTTTGGCTTGAAATCCACTTTATCTGATAAGAGGATGGAAACCTCTGCTTATTTGCAAGATCTATGCAAGTGATATGTTTTTTTTCCCCCATCCTTTCACTTTTAGTCTGTGGATGTTTTTTCCTGCTAGGTGAGTCTTTTGGAGACAGCATATTGTTGGGTCTTGTTTTTTAATCCAGTCTGCCAATCTGTGTCTTTTGAATGATGAGTTTAGGCTATTAATGTGCAAGGTTATTATTGAGATATAATTTATTTTCCCTCTTTTTGGTTTATTTCTAGTTTTTAATTTGAATTAGTTTCTCCTTTGATTGACTATTCTTCTAATGTAGTTCTTCCCTTTGTTGGTTTTCACTTTTATTTTTCATTTCTTCTTCATGAAATATCTTATTGAGTATGTTTTGTAGTGCAGGTTTTCTGTTTGTTATTTTTTTAAACTTTGGTTTATCATGGAAGGGTTTCATTTCATTGCGAATTCCAAAACTTAATTTTCCTGTGTATAGTTTTCTTGGCTGGCGTTCATTTACTTTCAGAACTTGGTATATATTATTCTAACTCTCATAGCTTTGAGGTTCTTGGTTGAGAAATCAGGTGAGATTCATATTGGTTTCCCTTAAATGTTACCTGTCATTTTAAAAAATTCTATGCTTATTCTGTTTGTTAGGCATTTTCATAATAATGTATCGCCCATGGCCTGCATATGCACGAAGGAATGGGTTTCCCTTCGGTGGGATGGGTGGACGGAGAAATAAAGCTAAGAAAAGTAGTACAGCAAAATGACCACAGAACACAGAAAGTAGTTAAGAGGGGCCAGAGATGGGCATAGCTGACCAGATGGGTCCAGCTTCTAACAAAGAAAGGAGCCCACATTCGCTTTATTTATATTGGAACACAACAAAGAAATTCTATGGAAAATTCTTCACTCAAACAGGATAGAAGTGGGGGCAGGTAGGCCTTAGCTCCTAGTGGGTCACACCATTTCCTATGCTTCCTGAGAACTCTTAGCAGAGCTGAGGAGTTTACTTGCATTTGGGCAGTCTATCCTGGTGGGATAGCCATGGAAAGTTCCCAGTGACAGATCTACCCCCTCACTGGCTACGATGCTGAAGAAGGTCCATCCATTTCACGGATGGCTTCTCGCAGTGTTGTGTCTTTGTGTAGGTTTATTGTAATTTTGTAAATTTGGGGTCCTTTAAGCCTCCTGTATTTGATTTCCATTTCATTCTTTAGGTTTGGGAAATTTTATGATATTGCTTCATGGAAAAGATTGTGCATTCCTATGGTTTGTATATCTGCACCTTCATTTATCCCCATAAATCTTAAATTTGGTCTTTTAAGTTTATCCCATATTTCTTGGAACTTCTGTTCATGGTCTCTTAACATTTTTTCCTCCATGGTCAACTTTGTTTTCAAGATTATATATTTTGCCTTCATTGCCTGGAACTGGGTCTTCTGAGTGATTTAATCTATTAGTGATATTTTCAATTGAATTTTTAATTTGGTTTATTAATTCCTTCATTTCAAGGATTTTTGTTTGAGTTTTTTTCAGAATCTCTTTCTTTTTGTTGATTGATCTTTTGCTTCCTGTATTTTCTTTTTGATTTCACTCCTTATATCATCCTTTACCTCACAAATCAGTTCATGTATATCCTAAACTCCTTCTCTGACATTTCTTCTACTGTGATGTTGATGGATTTTGTTATTGGAGTATCTTAGTTTGTTTGGGGCAATTTTTTCCCTTGCTTTTTAATGTTGTTTGAGTGTCTACTCATCTAACAGTATGGATCTGAGGCAGTAGAGTTTTCACCCTGTGGTCCTGTCCCTGAAGATTTCCCATATCTCACCTTTGGGGGTAGGGGAGACAAATAAAAACAACAAACAATGCTAATGATATACAGCATTAAACTGAATAATTCCTGCTATGATGTCTATAATGTTAATTGTCACAATAAACAGAAATTATATGATCTTTTATTGCCTACAATAAAAACAATAGTTTGCAGAGGATTTACAGTTATGTATGGTGAACAGGGAGAGAACAGAGTAATATAGGATGTGCTGATTTTGAGGGAGGAGAAGAGAAGTTAGAAGTAAAAAATTGAAGGAATTGTTAAAGAGAGAACAATAGAGATTAGCTATTAGCTGAAGAAAACAGAGAAGGATCATGGGAGACAGGTGTGAGAAAAATATATATATATAAAATAAAATTTTTTAAAAATTAAGTAAAATGAAAAGGAAAGTATATAATACAAAACTGAAATATACTAATCAAGCATCTTAGTCCTCAAAAAGCTGGTCCTTGAAAAATAAGTGGATTCAAAAATGCTAGAAATGTGGGAAAAAAACAAATATGAGAATGTATAAATGTTCATGAACAATTAAGGTCACAATTAAACAGAGAAAACAAAAGAAAAAAGAAAAAAGAGAGAGAGAAAAAAATATTGAGGAATAGTTAAAATTTTTATTCATTGGAGTTCAAAAGATTCTCCGGTTCTCTTCTCAGTAGTAGGTGGGGTCCACTGGAATAGGATGCTCCACCTTCTGTATTGCTGGAGTGAGACAGGTAATCCTGGAGGCAGAATTCCTTGGGGCAGGATTTAGGTATAGGTGGGCTTCAGGCCCTTCACTGTATGCCAGTTGGTCTGGAGATTTTAAATCAGTGCATCTCCAGTGCCCAGTACTTGCTGGTCCATGCTGGAAGACTGTACCCCAGCAATCTCCCTCGGGTTCCACTCATGTGGTGGAGGAGCCAATTCTTAGTCCCCTGTATGGCCTGTGGACCTTACGTTTCCTGGTCTTGTGTTCTGTCTCCAAACTCTCCTGCTCCCATTCTTCCAAATTCCTGGCTAGATAACTTCTCTCCCAGTAGGTCCTGTAAGCAGCCAGATTGGAGGTGAAGGGAAAAGCTAAGTGGGTTTCCACAACAAGTTGTCCCCTGCATAAACCTCTCTCCATGTTTGATTTTCTCTTGGTCACTTAGGCACATTCTGTGTCGTGCACTATGAGTTTTCCAGGCCTGTATTTTGGGCCAAATTCAGGTTTGCCAGAAATCAGCTCTTCTAGGTGGCAGCCCCTGCACTGCCTCTGCAATATGGTTCCTTTCTCTGTTCTGGGCTTGCCTCTGGGAGAGACGGCAACTTTTCTCTCACTCAAGGATATTATACAACATGCCTTTCAGTTTAGTTGGACATTGTCTTAGAGCTCTAAACTCTCTGTACCCAGACAAACCTCAGGCCTCCTAAAAACTTGGGTTCCTTTATTTCCCTTATCCCTCTACTTTGCTCACAGAGGGACCACTCTGGCTGCTGTCTCCAGCCAAAGCAGTGACTGTGGCACTGGGGAGTTCTTTCTTATTTTATTGTATCCAACCTCCTGAGATCCCCTATGTGCTTTGAATGTCCAGTTTTAAATTCCAGTAAAGTAACCTTCTCTATCCTGCCATCTTGAAATTCTTCTATTGCCCATTTTAAACTAATTTTGTTTCTATTATCAAATACACAAAAGATAACAAGAGCTGGTGAAGATATGGAGAAAAGGGAACTTTTACACATTGTTGGAGGGAATGTAAATTAGGACAGCCATAATGGAAAACTATGGAGGTTGCTGCAAAAATGATTTAGCAATTTCAGTATTGGGTATATATCCAGAAGAAATGAAAATGTCATGTTGAAGAGACACCTGCACTTCTATGTTGGTTGCCTTACTATTCACAATTGCAATGATAGGGAATCGACCTAAGTGTTTATCACCTGATGAATGGATAATTAACATGTGAGATACACACATACATACACACACACACACACACACACACACATAATGGATTACTATTCAGCCATAAAAAGTATGAAATCCTGCCATTTGTGACAACATGAATGAAACTGGAGATCACTATGTTAGTCAGGCACAGCAAAACAAGAACCATATGATCTCATCCATACATGGAATATAAAAAAGTGAAAGGGAGATTGTGGTTTTCAGAGCTGGGGAGAATAGGAAGGAAATGAGGGGATTTTTTACATCTTCACTGTGAGAACCTAGACCAACTCCTTGAGGTAAAATTCATAAAAGTGTAGAGGTTCTTCTGTGACTGGAGTTTTAACTGTTATGCTTGTACACAGTGAGCCTCCAGCATTCATCCAGTTGAACTTTTCCATCCTTTGTACTGGTTTCCAAGGAGATTTCTTCTCCAATAAATTGATATTCTCTGTGTTGTGGGGGCAGCAGTTCTGTGACCTCATTTCCTTTAGAGAGCTAAAGTTTGTTGATTTTTTAGTTTATCTGCTTTCTACTTGTTGTTTGGACAGGGTAATGACTTCCAAACTCCTGTGTGTCTATATCCTTTTCCAATGGTTACGATCACTTTTTTTTAAACATCCAAAATTAAGGGTGGAAAATTGGTTTCTGGATTTGCTTTTTTTCTGACAAGTGAGGTTGAGAAACTTTTTGAATATAACTGGACCTTTTGTATTTTTTCTTAAATTATCTACTCACTGCTTTTGCCCAGTGATTTTTGTTGATTTTCTTTGAATTTAGCATTTAAATTTTATTAATTATAAAATTACCTCAAGTGAAACATTCAAAAAAGGCATGGTACTATTTATGTAGAATTGAAAAATAATCCTAAATGTCTTTTTTAGATAAATGGCATGTTTGTTATTTCTGATCCTCCCCCAATAATAAGGGATTTAAAAATAAAAATAAACTAATTTTATGATATGTCTCAAATACTTTCTTTTTATGTATTTTTCCTAAAGTAGTCAATGACTTATTAAAATAAGGTTTCCTTGCCCCCCAAAGGTAATTTGAAACAAACTCTGAAATTATTTTAAATGTGTGGTTTCTTTAAATCTATTTTTGACAAACATGACTTTAGTATAATAGAATGAATATAAGTAAAATTTAAAGACATTTCAGAGATTGAAATAGTTGGGTTTCCACTTGGGTTAACATAATGCCAATATCCAGAGCTTTGGTTTGACTTAATATAGGAAACATAAAAGAGAATAACCAACTTGTGCATTTTTTAGAATACCACTGTTCGTGTAACATACAAACCTCATAAAAATGGGTACTGTAAAAATAGTTCCTTAATAATACTTCATGATAACTAGCTGATTATAGACTAAATGCTTAGTTAATTAAGGGAAGAAATAGATTTTGTTTTTAGTTCTTCTAAAATGATTGCACTTACATAGATGTATAAAAAGCTCTTCCATGATTCAGATGTGACTTTTCCTATTTATGGTTGTTGTTGAGTGAATGTGGTTTCATAAATTATTCTTTTTTATGCAAACTATGGCTGTACAGTATCATATATGAAATTCAGGTTAGCAGTATAGGTTTCTTTTCCAGTACTGAGCACGTAAAATCACATTATGTTTTTAGTTGGTTTCTACTTACTTCTAAATATAATAGTTGATAAAATGTTATCTGTGAAAATTGTTCTTTCCTTTTCTTTGAATTTATTAACTAAATTTTATTAATGTTATCAACCTGCACTTTGTGTAACTATTGTTGAAAAATTCCACATGGTTTAGTATTATGATTAACAAAACCCCCACAATTTTTGTTTCATGTTTTATTCTTTTGGAGCCATAATCTTCCACTGTCACTGACCTCAGATGTTCATTTTCAAATGTAGAATGCTATCAATAATTGAAATCAAAGGGATTCTCCTCTCATTATTTTACACCAAAGAAATTATATTTGATAAATAATTTCTTTAAATAACCAAATTCTTAGCAAAAATCCCAATAACTCATGAACTTTTACTCTCGTAGGAAGAACAAAAGTACATTGTTTATTACATGTTTTGAAAGGAAAGCCTGGAACCAGGAGATGGACCAGCAAGAAATGAAAGACTGAGTGAGACCAGGCAGAAATACACAGGAGAGAGTTTATTTGTCAGAGCTGACAAATAAAGGCACATCTCTTCATAGACAGAAAGAAGCAAAACAGGCTTGGGGTTCTGGACTTTTATGGGGCAGGCTCAGGGATTAGAGCCAGGTGGGTCCTAATGCTGGTGGTCAAGGGTGGGGTTAGTATGAGGGAGTGGTGATACTCCCTTGGGTGGGAAAGAATGCAGGTGGTAAAGATTTGGGTTGGTATAAGGGAGTGGTGAGCCTTTCTCAGATTTTTTTTTTTTCAATGACAGCTGTCACTTAAGATGGCCATCCAAATGCTAAGCAAGGACCTTACACGTTTTAACCTCTTACTCAAGATAATTCACAATGTTTCATGCATTTCTTTCTTCTCTAGTGCATTTTTGAATTTTTCTAAGATTTTTTTCCCCAAGTCACATTCTTTATATCCTTCCTTCCTCTTTCTAGAAAAAAGGAAAAATAAGAAACACAGGGGACTTCTGTCCTGAGGCTGTGATTCTGCCCATCAGCAGGAACAGGGGATTTTAAAGAGGTCCTGGTCATCTTCCAGGATGAATCAGGGTCTTGCTGACTGTGGTTTCTCTTGGAAATATCAAGGATATTGACTTCCTGTTCTCTATTGTCCTCTTGATCTCCCTGATTGGCATATCAGGTGACTTACCAGATTTGCAGGACCCAGAGAGGGGTCCTGTCATTCTCTGTATCTTGACTGACCTTAGAGGATAAGGGCCAAAATGTTGGTTGTTTTTTCCTTGCCCCTTTTACTTCCTTGACTTTGGTCTTCAAGTTTTTGGTTTTAAATATCTGACAAGCCAGTTTTACCAGTCTTTAAGTGGGATTAGGAGGTTATATTCAATATCTATAATTTTACAGTTACCCCTTTTATTTAATTGGGATTAGTATTAGTATAGGAAGTCAGTATTTTATACATCTAGCCTATAGGTGGTGGTTTATTACCTAAAATTAACTCAAGTTGTTTTATTAGAAGCAGTACCTCTGCAAAACACTTTAAAGGCAACACTTATAAAGTTTACAAGAAAAATACAAAATGGGATTAACAGAGAAAAAATTCAGTTTGTGTAATAGCTATGAAACAAGAAAAATGATTTTTATAATCTTAAACCTTTACTTAGTTATATATTCCCCTTTTATTTTGAGATCACAGTAATCTTTACCATAAAAATCCACCTTTTGAATACAACTTTAAATTAGCTGAAGTCTGGCCTATTTTGTAGCCATTCTAACATGGAGTAAGGTGAAAGGTACACAATATAACATTACATCTGAAAAATGAATCAAACAAAGGCTAAGAGAGCTTTTTAACTTTTTTGTGTGGAAAAGTGGCAGAATGCTTCTATGTTTTCCAATGTCACCTCTAGATGGATCAGGCTGTCCTTGTTACCTTCTAAAAATACATTTAATTTCCTATTCTGGTGTGAAGAGTAACACAAAATTATATATGTAACTTATTGGCAACAGGTTACTTTATCCAGCTATGAAATATCAAATGACAAGAAAAAAATACGAACAAAATTTCTTGTTTCTATACAAATCTGACTGTTGCTACAGATAACTTTAGGTTGGAGTACATCAACTTGGTAAAGTGCTCTCCCCTAAGCTTTACATTTAATTAAATTTAATTTTTAAAGTACAATTTAGAACCTAACATGTATGGTAACAATAATCACAGGTCTGCATGTGTTAGCAGTACTAGCAAAAATCAAAGGATAGCCTTAAATCTCTTATACATTTATGAAACAGTCTTAATGATCAGAAATAGATTTAGTCAAAGCAAACAGAAGACAAATCTTCAAATGACAGTGTCATTCTATGTCAGGTACAATGTATAAAAGAGACACTTATTGGTTAACTTGCTAGTAAACCTAGATGAACTTTCATTTTATAAACTTTTACATAACATGTAGACAAGGCTCAGATAGATGTAATTCTCTTGTATACTTATATCTAGTCACATATATTTAGGGAATGAACTATATTGTTATGTCCTAATATAAAAGTTGTTTATCTTACCAAAGTAATCATTTAAAAGACTTTAAAACAGGTACAAAACCTATTTCCTTTAAGACTTATTTTATTTTCCCTAATAATAAAACCTAACAGATAAAAGAAAATTATCTTAAAAGAGCAGATGAATGTTTTGGACTTCTCTTCATGTCAGTACATTAATGGTCAAATAATTTTGATTTAATTTTCTAATTATAGCCAATTTAATCACAACCACAAACTTTTGAGATTTACCTTCCACAAACCTTTTGAGACTTACTTACACGTTCACAACTTGTTTAGATCCTTAGTTTTGTCCGCTCTTTTACCTTGGACTTTAGCACAAGAATATTACTTTTTTTTTAAATTTATTTTTATTGGTTGTTCAAAACATTACAGAGCTCTTGACATATCATATTTCATACATTTGATTCAACTGGGTTATGAACTCCCATTTTTCCCCGTATACAGGTTGCAGAATCACATCGGTTACACATCCACGTTTTTACATGTTGCCATACTAGTGACTGTTGTATTCTGCTATCTTTCCTATCCTCTACTATCCCCCTTCCCCTCCCCTCCCATCTTCTCTCTCTACCCCATCTACTGTAATTCATTTCTCTCCCTTATTTTTTTCCCTTTCCTCTCACATCCTCTTATATGTAATTTTGTATAATACTTTCTCATCCAGAAACATTTCTTTTAACCTTCTAATTTTTCGTACTAAAATATATTACCATATCTATAACTTTCTTTTATCTTTTCTAGTTTTGGACTCTTTCTTAAATTCATATTCTGAAATAATTCTTATGAATGTTATCTGTGCATTTAATTTACACAGCAAATTTCATCCCAGGAAAGGATTGGAAAATCCAGCATATACAAAAAACCATGCCTTAATTGTTTTTCCTCTCAGGTTGCATTCAGAGGGTTGCAGAATATGATATATTTTTATTTTTAAAAAAACTTTTTTATTGATTTTTAAAAAATGGCAGTGGAATGTATTATAATTCTTATTACATGTATACAGCACATTTTTTCATATATCTGGTTGTATATAAAGTATGTTGATACCAATTCATGTCTTCATACATGTATTTGGATAGTGATGTCTATCACATTCCACAATCCTTGCTAATCCCCTGCCCCTCCCCTTCCCTCTGCCCTATCTAGAATTAATCTATTCCTCCCATGCTCACCCTCCCTACCCCACTATGAGTCAGCCTCCTTATATCAGAGAAAACTTTGGCATTTGTTTTTTGGGGACTGGCTAACTTCACTTATCATTACCTTCTCCAAGGCCATCCATTTACCTGCAAATGCCATGATTTTGTTCTCTTTTATTGCTGAGTAAAATTTCGTTGTCTATATATGCCACTTTTTTTTATCCATTCATCCACTGAAGGGCATTTAGGTTGGCTCCACAGTTTAGTTATTGTGAATTGTGCTGCTATAAACATTGATGTCACTGTGTCCCTGTAGTATGCTGTTTTTAAATCTTTGTGGTATAGTCTAAGGAGAGGGAGAGCTGGGTCAAATGGTGGTTCCATTCCCTGATTTCCAAGGAATCTCCATACTGCTTTCCATATTGGCTGCACCAATTTGCAGTCCCACCACCAATGTATGAGTGTACCTTTTTCTCCACATCCTCATCAATACTTATTGTTGTTTATCTTCATAATAGCTGCCATTCTGACTGGAGTGAGATGATATCTTAGAATAGTTTTGATTTGCATTTCTCTAATTGCTAGAGATGATGAGCATTTTTTTTTTTTTTATATATTTGTTGATTGATTTTATATCCTCTTCTGAGAAGTGTCTGTTCAGGTCCTTGGCCCATTTGTTGATTGGGTTATTAGATTTTTGGTGCTTAGCTTTTTGAGTTCTTTATATACCCTAGAGATTAGTGCTCTCTCTGATGTGTGAGGGGTAAAAATTTGCTCCCAGGATGTAGGCTCTATGTTCACCTCACAGATTGTTTTTTTCTTTGCTGAGAAGAAACTTTTTAGTTTGTATCCATCCCATTTATTGATTCTTGGTTTTAATTCTTACACTATAGGAGTCTTATTAAGGAAGTTGGGGCCTAATCCCACTTGATGAAAATTAGGGCATACTTTTTCTTCTATTAGATGCAGAGTTCTCTGGTTTAATTCTAAGGTCCTTGATCCACGTTGTGTTGAGTTTTGTACATTGTGAGAGATAGGGTTTAACTTCATTTTGTTGCATATAGATTTCCAGTTTTCCCAGCACCATTTGTTGAAAATGCTATCTTTTCTCCAGTGCATGTTTTTGGCACCTTTGTCTAATAAAGATAATTGTAATTTTGAGTGTTAGTCTCTGAGCATAGGATATTGTTTTTATTGGTTGTTCAAAACATTGCAAAGCTCTTGACATATCATATTTCATACATTAGATTCAAGTGGGTTATGAACTCTCATTTTTACCCCAAATACAGATTGCATAATCACATCGGTTACACATCCACATTTTTACATAATACTATATTAGTAACTGTTGTATTCTGCTACCTTTCCTATCCTCTACTATCCCCCCTCCCTTCCCCTCCCATTTTCTCTCTCTACCCCATCTACTGTAATTCATTTCTCTCCTTGTTTTTTTTTCCCATTCCGCTCACAACCTCTTATATGTAATTTTGTATAACAATGAGGGTCTCCTTCCATTTCCATGCAGTTTCCCTTTTCTCTCCCTTTCCTTCCCACCTCATGTCTCTGTTTAATGTTAATCTTTTCCTCCTGCTCTTCCTGCCTGCTCTGTTCTTAGTTGCTCTCATTATATCAAAGAAGACATTTGGCATTTGTTTTTTAAGGATTGGCTAGCTTCACTTAGCATAATCTGCTCTAATGCCATCCATTTCCCTGCAAATGCCATGATTTTGTCATTTTTTAGTGCAGAGTAATACTCCATTGTGTATAAATGCCACATTTTTTTTAATCCATTCATCTATTGAAGGGCATCTGGGTTGGTTCCACAGTCTAGCTATTGTGAATTGTGCTGCTATGAACATCGATGTGGCAGTATCCCTGTAGTACGCTCTTTTAAGGTCTTCAGGGAATAGTCCGAGAAGGGCAATAGCTTAGTCAAATGGTGATTCCATTCCCAGCTTTCCCAGGAATCTCCATACTGCTTTCCAAATTGGCCGCACCAATTTGCAGTCCCACCAGCAATGTACAAGTGTACCCTTTTCCCCACATCCTCGCCAGCACTTGTTGTTTGACTTCATAATGGCTGCCAATCTTACTGGAGTGAGATGGTATCTTAGGGTGGATTTGATTTGCATTTCTCTGACTGCTAGAGATGGTGAGCATTTTTTTATGTACTTGTTGGTTGATTGTATGTCCTCCTCTGAGAAGTGTCTGTTCAGGTCCTTGGCCCATTTGTTGATTGGGTTATTTGTTATCTTATTGTTTAATTTTTTGAGTTCTTTGTATACTCTGGATATTAGGGCTCTATCTGAAGTGTGAGGAGTAAAGATTTGTTCCCAGGATGTAGGCTCCCTATTTACCTCTCTTATTGTTTCTCTTGCTGAGAAAAAACTTTTTAGTTTGAGTAAGTCCCGTTTGTTGATTCTTGTTTTTAACTCTTGTGCTATGGGTGTCCTATTAAGGAATTTGTAGCCCAACCCCACAATATGTAGATCGGAGCCAACTTTTTCTTCTATCAGATGCAGAGTCTCTGATTTGATATCAAGCTCCTTGATCCATTTTGAGTTAACTTTTGTGCATGGCGAGAGAAAGGGATTCAGTTTCATTTTGTTGCATATGGATTTCCAGTTTTCCCAGCACCATTTTTTGAAGATGCTATCCTTCCTCCATTGCATGCTTTTAGCCCCTTTATCAAATATAAGATAGTTGTAACTTTGTGGATTAGTCTCTGTGTCCTCTATTCTGTACCATTGGTCCACCCGCCTGTTTTGGTACCAGTACCATGCTGTTTTTGTCACTATTGCTCTGTAGTATAGTTTGAAATCTGGTATCGCTATGCCGCCTGATTCACACTTCCTGCTTAGAGTTGCTTTTGCTATTCTGGGTCTTTATTTTTCTATATGAATTCCATGATTGCTTTATCTATTTCTACAAGAAATGCTGTTGGGATTTTGATTGGCATTGCATTAAACCTATAGAGAACTTTTGGTAATATCGCCATTTTGATGATGTTAGTTCTGCCTATCCATGAACAGGGTATATTTTTCCATCTTCTAAGATCTTCTTCTATTTCTTTCTTTAGGGTTCTGTAGTTTTCATTGTATAAATCTTTCACCTCTTTTGTTAGGTTGATTCCCAAGTATTTTATTTTATTTTTTTTTGAGGATATTGTGAATGGGGTGGTTTTCCTCATTTCCGTTTCAGAAGTTTTGTTGCTGATATATAGAAATGCCTTTGATTTATGTGTGTTGACTTTATATCCTGCCACTTTGCTGAATTCATTTATTAGTTCTAGTAGTTTTTTTGTAGACCCTTTTGGGTCTTCTAGGTATAGAATCATGTCTTCCACAAATAGTGATAATTTAAGTTCTTCTTTTCCTATTTTTATGCCTTTAATTTCTTTCGTCTGTCTAATTGCTCTGGACAGTGTTTCGAGAACTATATTGAATAGAAGTGGTGATAGAAGGCATCCCTGTCTTGTTCCAGATTTTAGAGGGAATGCCTTCAATTTTTCTCCATTCAGAATGATGCTAGCCTGAGGCTTAGCTTAGATAGCTTTTACAATGTTGAGGTAAGTTCCAGTTATCCCTAGTTTTTCTAATGTTTTGAACATAAAGGGATGCTGTACTTTGTTGAATGCTTTTTCTGCGTCTATCGAGATGATCATATAGTTCTTATCTTTGAGTCTATTGATGTGGTGAATAACATTTATTGATTTCCATATATTGAACCATCCTTGCATCCCAGGGATGAATCCTACTTGATCGTGGTGCACAATTTTTTTGATGTGTTTTTGTATCCGATTCGCCAGAATTTTATTGAGGATTTTTGCATCTAGGTTCATTAGAGATATTGGTCTGTAGTTTTCTTTCTTTGAAGTGTCTTTGTCTGGTTTTGGAATCAGGGTGATGTTGGTCTCATAGAATGAATTTGGAAGCGCTCCCTCTTTTTCTTTTTTTTTTGAAATAACTTGAAAAGTATTGGTATTAATTCTTCTTTAAAGGTTTTGTAAAACTCCGCTGTATACCCATCCGGTCCTGGGCTTTTCTTGGTTGGTAGTCTTTTGATTGCTTCTTCTATTTCATCCATTGATATTGGTCTGTTCAAATTGTGTGTATCCTCCTGACTCAGTCTGGGCAAATCATATGACTTAAGAAATTTATCGATGTCTTCACTATCTTCTATTTTATTGGAATATACGTTTTCAAAATAATTTCTAATTGTCTTATGTATTTCTATAGCATCTGTTGTGATATTGCCTTTTTCATCCCGTATGTTAGTAATTTGAGTTCTCTTTCTTCTTCTCTTCGTTAGCATGGCTAAGGGTCTGTCGATTTTATCTATTTTTTCTAAGAACCAACTTTTAGTCTTATCAATTTTTTCAATAGTTTCTTTTGTTTCAATTTTGTTGATTTCCGCTCTGATTTTAATTATTTCTTGCCTTCTGCTACATTTGCTGTTGTTTTGCTCTTCCTTTTCTAGGGCTTTGAGATGAAGTGTGAGCTCATTTATTTGTTGGTTTTTTTCTTTTTTTGAGGAATGACCTCCAGGTGATGAATTTCCCTCTTAAAACTGCTTTCATTGTGTCCCATAGATTCTGATATGTTGTGTCTGTATTTTCATTTATCTCTAAGAATTTTTTGATATCCTCCTTTATGTCTTCTGTAACCCATTGATCATTCAGTAACATATTGTTCATTTTCCATGTGATGTAGGATTTTTCCTTCCTTCTTTTATCATTGATTTCCAGTTTCATTCCATTATGATCAGATAAAATGCATGGTATTATCTCCACCCCTTTATATTTACTGAGGGTTGCCCTATGGCATAATATATGGTCTATTTTTGAGAAGAATCCATGTGCTACTGAGAAAAAAAGTATATCCACTTGATGATGGTTGATATATTCTATATATGTCAGTTAAGTCTAGGTTATTGATTGTGATATTGAGTTCTATAGTTTCTTTATTCAGTTTTTGTTTGGAGGATCTGTCCAATGGTGAGAGAGGTGTGTTGAAGTCACCCATAATTATTGTGTTGTGGTCTATTTGATTCTTGAACTTGAGGAGAGTTTGTTTTATGAACGTCACAGCACCCTTATTTGGTGCATAAATATTGATAATTGTTATGTCTTGTTGGTGAATGGTTCCTTTTAATAGTATATAATGTCCTTCCTTATCCCTTTTGATTAACTTAGTCTTGAAGTTGATTTTATTCGATATAAGCATGGCCACCCCTGCTTGCTTACGAGGGCCGTGTGCGTGGTATATTTTTTCCCAACCTTTCACCTTCAGCCTGTGTATGTCTTTTCCAATCAGATGTGTCTCCTGGAGGCAGCATATTGTTGGATTTGTTTTTTTAATCCATGTTACCAGCCTAAGTCGCTTTATTGGAGAGTTTAAGCCATTAACGTTAGAGTTACTATTGATATATGGTTTGTACTTCCAGCCATGTTTGATTATTTATCTTTTTTTTAAATTTAGTTTGTTTCTCCATGATTAGCTTTGCCCCCGCCCTCTGCCTTTACTGAGGTACTTCCCACTGTTTGTTTTGGTTATTGTTTTTCATTTCTTCCTCGTGTAGTGTTTTGCTCAAGATGCTTTGCAGTGCTGGTTTTCTGGCTGCAAATTCTTTTAACTTTTGTTTATCATGAAAGATTTTTATTTCGTTGTCATACCTGAAGCTTAATTTTGCTGGATAGAAAATTCTTGGTTGGCATCCATTGTCTTTCAGTGTTTGAAATACGTTGTTCCAGGATATTCTCGCTTTCAGCATCTGTGATGAAAAATCCGTTGTTAACCTTATTAGTTTACCCCTGAATGTAATCTGCCTCCTTTCTCTTGTACCTTTTAATATTTTCTCCTTGTTCTGTATATTGGATATCTTCATAACAATGTGTCTTGGCGTTGGTCTACTGTGATTTTGTATGCTCGGTGTCCTGTATGCATCGGCAATTTGTATATTCATTTCCTTTTTAATTTCTGGAAAGTTTTCTATAATTATTTCATTCAGCAGGTTGCTCATTCCCTTGGTTTGAACCCCTATACCTTCCTCTATCCCGATGACTCTTAAGTTTTTTTTTTTTATGTTATCCCATATCTCTTGGCTGTTTTTCTCGTGATTTTTTTTACCAGCCTTTCTGAGTTGGCTAGACTCTTTTCAAGATGATATATTTTGTCTTCATTATCTGACGTTCTGTCTTCTACTTGCTCCACTCTGTTAGTGATACTCTCATTTGAGTTTTTAATTTGGTTTATTGTTTCCTTCATTTCTAGAATTATTGTTTGATTTTTTTATAATCTCTATCTCCTGATAAAGATGCTTATTTGCTTCTTTTATCTGTTTATGTAATTCATTTTCAATGTGTTCTTTCCTGTTTGAATTTGCTGTTTCATATCCTCTTTAAGATTCCATTCCATCTGTCTAGGTATTCCTTGAGTTCTTTATTTGGCCATTTTTCTGATGCCTCTAGGTCCTCCTGAATATTTAGGCTGTCCTGCATTGTTTGTACTCCTTTTCTTCCTTGCTTTTTCATGCTGCTCATGTTACTTCTTGTTCTGTTTGACTGCTGAGTTACTGTTTACTCCTATAAATTTATTTGATGCTTGGGAGGAAAGGTATTAGAAGGGAAGGGAAGAAGTCACTAAAGAGAATGAGAGTAAGCAGGTAGAATTCAAGGAAGGGGGAATAAGGAAATTGAAAAGAAATGAAAAGACAAAAGAAAAAATAGAAAAGAAAAAAATAAAAAAATAATCAAAAAATTAAAATTAAAATTAAAAAAATAATAAAAAATATTAAAAAATTAAAAAATAAATTAAAATTAAAAAAAACACCCAAATTAAAAAAAAAAACTAATAAATGCAGTCTTAGAATTTGATTAACTTCTCTTCCAGTAGGTGGAGCTGTGCCCACCAGGCCAAGCTTCTCCTCTCAATACGCGGGAACCAATCACTGTGCAGCAGCTCCTCCTCTCAGACTGGGCGGGTCTCCAATCCTGAGTGCCTAGGGCCTTCTCTTGTGTCTAGTCACTCCCTCACTTTTCCTCAAGCCAGGCCCCGCTCACCGGTGACGCTCACCACAATACTGGCTACACGCCAGGTCTGCTGCTCCCAGGAGCCCTATTTTCTTGAACGACTGGGCACACTCTCCCTGTTTGCCTCCCTCAGACCCTAAGTTTGTGGAGCTTGGGGCTGAGAACCCTCAGCGAATTTTGCTTGCCCTCCGGTAGCCACGCCCCCGGTAGCTGGTGCAAGAGACCTCAGTTGTCAGCACTGGTGGGAGCCATAGCTGGGGGTTCCGCGCCGCGGGTCCCCCGCCACTCCTGATTCCCTCAGTCTGACTATCACGCTCACGGTAGAGCTGGGAGGGGCCCTTAAGGTTTCCCAGCTGTATGGAGAGGAAGGGCTAGGGGGTTACACACCTGTCACCGCTGGTTTCAATGAAGTTATCTCCTCCACTGCATTCTGGTGATGTCAGTTCTCTGCCATGTGGTATCCTATGCAAATGGCGACAGTTCGTTCCCTTTGCCAGGTGACCAATGCAACGGGTGGGTCCTGACTGGCTCTCCCAAGCCCCGTCTCAATCCTTTGGCCACTGCCTATGAAGGCTCGGTTGGTATTAACCTCCGCAGGTTCAGAAGGGCCGACCAGTTTTGTTTCAGCAGGATCGTTTAGTGCTGAGTCACAGCGGTTTGTCTGCGAGACGCAGGCGCACGGGAGCTTGAATTCAGCCTATCCGGGCTTGGTGTGTGTTTGAGAGGCCCAGACTGTTCGCCCCAGCTCCACGTCAGCTCAGCATTGCCTAGTGATCCTGAGCAAACAGCATTTAGACGGTTTACGACTCCCTATGCCCATGCAGCTGAAGAGGTCAGAGACTTGATCTCTCCGCGCCCGCCGCCATGTTGGATCTACCCAGCATAGGATATTTTTGAGCCTGACCTCTCTCCATTAACATTATCACAATGCCATCAACTTTGAGTTTTCCACTGTCAGTTATACCCAGCAGCTCCTTTTGGGTCTTTTTCTTATAATAGAAATATTGAATATATAATTCAGAAGGCCCTTTCATCCTTTTTTTCTTATTTTTTATTAATTTTATTGGTATATTATAATTATATGTAATAGTGGTTTTGTGACACATTTGTACTTGCATATAACATGATTTGGCCAATCCCATTCTCTAGTACCTCCCATTTCCGTCCCCTCCTTCCTCCCCCTTGTTCCCTTCTTCTACTCCACTGGTCTTCCTTATATTTTTATGAAGTCTCACCTTGATTTTTTTTTTATTTTTCTCTAACTTTTCCATATGAGAGAAAACATGATTTAGGTTTAAAATATTTAAAATCTTTCTTAACCTGTTCTTCTGGTGTCCTGGTATTCTTGCACACCAGAGCAGTATATTTTGGTACCTTCATCTTAGTTCCTGACTGTTCAGATGCCTTATTATGCAACTGCATAAATGCCTGTATGTTTAAACAAAGTGTTGTTTAGCACTAATTCTTGGGCTCTAGGTATTTATATTTTCAAAATTTTGTTTATCTTAACAAATATTCATTGAAAGCCATGAATGTTCAAGATACTTTGTTGGCTTCTATTAGAGATTCTCGGATAGATAAAACAAAACAGCTTTGTTACCAAGGAATTTGCATTCCAGAAAAGAAAAGGCAAATGCATAGTGAATAATGTATTAAATGCAATAAGAACTTTACTAATGTTTAGGGAACACACACATTTCCCTTCTGGTCAATTTTGTGAAATTGAGATTCTGAACTATTCTGACTACACATAATCTAAAAATGCTAGGCAAAATGTTAAAGGCAAAAAATAACACTTTGAAGTGAATGGGTGAATTTTTAAAAATTTATTTCATAGATGTATGCAGCTCTCAGGAACTTGTCAGAAAGAAATGGAAAACCTCAAGGAATCTACCCTTAGTTCATATTGCAAAGATTCCCTTATATATGAATCTAAAATAAAAGCACAAAACAAATTAAAACATCAATAAGGGAGAGTTACTATGAGAAAGAACAAGTATGCCCATGGGAGCTTTAGCCAGACTATGTAAAACTTTAGATATTACTTTTACTACATAGAAAGTATGAAACAGGTTATGCTTTAGACACTATTATTTTTAAATAGGTACAATTATTTTAGAAAATTTTTTGTAGTATTCATGAAAAGTAGAACATGAGCCTGCCTCATAGCCGTGAAATTATGGTCCTAGATATGTTTAGTGTACCAGATAATATACATAAGAATATTTTTAGCATTGTTATTCTTTGTTTTTCACATTTTTAATTAATGTATGTTATTCTTTGTTTTCCACATTTTTTAATTGATGCATTATTAATCCCATAATGATGGGATTTTTTGTTACATATTCATACCATATCATTCTTTTTTTTTTAACAGCAAAAGTAGAAACAACTCTCTATCAGTAGGAGATACTATTTGGGGGTGAAAAATGAAAACATTACAGTTATATAAATCAGTGTGAGTGAACCTTAAACTCATAATACCAAATTTAAAGATGCAGTTTTCAAAGGACTACCACCAGTGTGCTACCATTAATATAATTGTTCAAAATCAGGCATTTATATTTTTGCCATTTTAATGTTTTATTTTATTTATTTAACTACAATAACATTTTTTTAAAAATTGTTGTTTTTAGTTATACATGATGGTAGAATGTATTTTGACATATCATACATATATGGAGTATAGCTTCTCATTCTTGTGGTTATACATGATGTGGAGTCATACTGGTTGTGTATTCATATATAAACTCAGGTAAATTATGTTGGATTCATTTTGTTGTCTTTCCCATTCCCATCTCCCTTTCCCATTCCCATCTCCCTTTCCCATCTGGTGAACCTATACTCCTTACTACCCCTCACCTATTATGCGTCAGCATCTGCGTATCAGAGAGAACATTCCCTTTTGATTTTTGGGGATTGGCTTATTTCACTTAGTGTGGTAGTCTTTAGTTTCATTCATTCACTGGTAAATGGCATTATTTCATTCTTTTTTATTGCTGAGTAATATTCCATTATGTATATATACCATATTTTCTTTATCCATTCATCTATTGAAGGGCACCAAGATTAGTTCCATAGCTTAGTTATTGTGAATGGATCTGCTATGAACATTGATGTGTCTGCAGCACTATTGTATGCTGATTTTAAGTCCTTTGGGTATATGCCAAGAAGTGGGATAACTGGGTCAAATGGTGGTTCTGTTCCAAGTTTTCTGAAGAATCTCTATACTGCTTTTCAGAATGTTTGAACCAATTTGTAGTTCCACCAACAATATGTAAATGTACTTTTCCCTCACATCCTTGCCAACATTTATCGTTACTTGTATTCATGATAATTGCCATTCTAACTGGAGATGAAATCTCATTGTAGTTTTAATTCGCATTTCTCTAATTGCTAGTGATGTTGAAAATTTTTGCATATATTCATTGATCATTGATATTTCTCCTTCTGTGAAGTGTCTGTTTTTTTCCCCCATTTATTGATTGGGTTACTTGGGGTTCTTTGGAAAAATTAGGCATTTAATTGTATACACACATACAATAAAACTATAAAGGATAGTAAGAAGTTATCAAGAGGAGGGAGGAGTAGGAAGTCTTAATAATATTGGTAATGTTTCCTTTTTTCAATTTTTTTTATTAATGGGTTTTTGTTCTATTAAAATGCTTAATAAACTATGTGTCACGTATATTCTTATGTTTTATGAAGTTCACAGTTCAATTCTTTTAATATGATTAGGCAAGAAAGGCAGATGAGTTGAAAAGAAGCAGGAAAAGGTGTCATATATGGTAGATCAAGGAAGTATTAGGAATCAGGTGCCTTTAGGAGGGAAATTTTTAGATTTTTCATGTACAGAAAGACATCTAATTTAAGATATGGGCAGAATATTGTTCATGGAACTTGTATAATAATTACACGTGGAAAAGACCCCAAATAATTGGATTTAGTGTAGTAGATGACCACATAGTACTTTTGGCAGAAGATTTGTATGTTAGGATGTGGGATGGATTGAAGAAAGGAACCCTTGGAGATTGAATTACTAATCTATAGTCCATTAGTAATCTGAATTATTAATCTGTAGCCCATGACAGTTTGAGAACTGGGTTGGATAGAGAGGAGGATAATGTATTAAAGACTTTCAAATAGAGAATCTCTGAGGCTTGGTGCCTAATATAATGTAACAGGTATAGGAAAAAGAGGCATCAAAATAGCTAGAATTTTGATTCTCAAAGATATGGAATTGTATGCCAATAAGAACTTATGAGACTGTTATGTATGAAATATTGAACACAAAGAATGTGATTGGATTGGATTTGATGGTATAGATGTATTTGTAGGCAACATACTTATTTGCATATGTGAGTTTGGACCTTGAGAGGGGAATTGAGATTTTGGAGTTGACTTCATTTCTGGGATCTTCCTTAGAACAGATGATCCAGCTGAGAGACCAGATCTGTTCATATACCATTTCCTCAAAGAGGTCTTTTCTAAGCTACCTGGCATTCTACTCCTTTTCATACTTAAACACTTTGGTTTATGTTTCTTCTTAGCTCCTTCTTGGTTTATTCTTTATTTAGTTGTCTGTGTGTCTTTCTCTGTCTCTCTCTTCAGGAGGGTATAAACTCTGAGAAGAGAGATTTTGACTCTTATTTTCCTTTAGTTCTAACTCCCTGGCAGCTAGAACAGTGTTTAGAAAATACAAATGAGTAACAGTAGAACTGTGGGTGAAAATTTTAGAGGATGCCTAACTTCAAGGGTGAGTGGAAGAGTAACTTGTGAAGAGAATACAACAGAGAAGCAGAATAGGAGTAGAGAAGACACTGTGATTTGGAAGCTAGAAATATAAGGAATTTTTAAAATATAACTGAAGGATTGCCATGTGTTAAAACATGCAGATGAATATGGAGTAAAAGATATTGGTTTAGGCATTAAGATGCTTGAGGTAAATCAACTTTTAAGTTGTGTAGTGGTCAAGGTAAGAAAAGAACTCCATGAATAACCAAGAGCAAAAGAGAATCAGAAATGATGAAGTTCTTTAGAGACAATTTCTTTGGTGACAAGTTACAACATTTCAAGTTTAATATATGACTCATATCTATAACTTCTAAGCTATGTACAAATACAATATAAACTTATTGAAAAATAAAACTGTGCTCTTCATTAGTTTTTTCTTTAACTGGAGTACATCTCATAGATGGTCACAGAGTTGCAAAATGATCACATTTTTCTTCCTTCATGACATAGAACACATGTAGAATTATAGAATATTGTTAAGTGTATAGAAATTTCAAAACTAAGAATGCATTTAAGTGAGTGGGTGGAATAGGGATAGTAGGAACAAAGATGAGATGAGAAGTTTCCATTAAGTACATCAGTCATTCTAGAAAAGAGTGTGCTTTTCTAAGGACCTTCAAGAATGTTTGTTAGAAAGCTCATGACAGAATTTAATGTCATTTGCTTATCTTTTTCTGGGGAGTTTTGTGGTGAGTTCTAAAATACTTCTTAGAATGGCCTCTTTTTCATTGTTTTTAAGTAGAGGCTTAAAATATCTCATGTAGAACAAGATACATACACATACACCAAAAAAAAAAAAAAAAAAAAAAAGCAAGCAAGCAAAAACAAACTGTGTGGTCATGTAGTCATCTGATCCTTGACAAAGGTGGCAAAAGCATACATTGGAGAAAAGCAGCCTGTATAACAGTGGTTATGGGAAAACTGGTTATCTATTTGTAGAAGAATCAGTCCAGACCCTTATCTCTCACCTTATATAAAAGTCAAATCAAAATGGAACAGAGACCTAGGAATTAGACCAGAAACTGTACAACTCCTAGAAGAAAACATTCCATATAGATATGGGAAACAGCTTTCTTGGGAAATGGATGGCATTAGAGCAGATTATGCTAAGTGAAGTTAGCCAATCCCTGAAAAACAAATGCCGAATGTCTTCTGTGATATAAGGGTGACTCAAAATGGGGTAGGGAGGAAGAGCATGAGAAGAAGATTATCTCTACATAGGGAAGAGGGATGGGATGGAAAGGGAGGGAGAAGGGGAATTGCACAGAAGATGGAAGGAGACCCTCATCATTATACAGAATACATGTATGACGATGTGAGGAAAAAAAAAGAAGTGAGTCACATTAGATTGGGTAGAGAGAAGTGATGGGAGGGGAGAGGTGGGGAAGAGGGGAAAGGAAGGACAGCAGAATAAAATAGACATTATTATTGCTGTGTGTATATACGTGACTACATGACCAATGTGATTCTGCAACCTGTACACTCAGAAAAATGAGAAATTATTTCCCATTGATTCAAATGTATGATATATCAAGATCATTGTACTGTCATGTGTAACTAATTAAAACAAATAAAAAATTATATATATATATAAAAAGAATTCCTAAAGCTCAGGAAATAATGCCAAGAGTTTAAAGATGTGATGGCATCAAATTTAAAAAAAAAGTTTGCCCAGCAAAAGAAACATTTAAGAATGTAAAGAGAGAATCTGTAGACTGTAATAAAATCTTTGCTAGTTATTCTTCTGACCAAGGATTAATATCTAGAATATTTGAAGAACTCAAAAAACTTAAAAAAAAAAAACCAAACCAAATAACCCAATTAATAAGTGGGCAAGTGAATTAAACAGATATTTCTCAAAAGAAGAAATACAAATTGCTAACAAATACATGAAAAAATGTTTAACATCATTAGCAGTTAGGTAAATATAAAGTAAGAGAGAGATTTCATCTCATACCAGTCAGAATGGTAGTCATCAAGAATACAAAGAATAATAAATGCTGGAGAGGATAGGGGAAAAAGGGAACACTTTTACACTTTTGGTGGTGTAAATTAGTACAACCATTATGGAAATCAGTATGGAGGTTCCTCAAAAAACTAGACATGGAACCACCACATGTCCCAGCTGTATCACTCCTCAGTATTTATCCTAAAGAATTAAAGTTAACATACTAAACAACACATGCACACCTATGTTTACCACAGCACAATTCACAATAGCCAAACCATGGAACAGCCTAGGTGTCCATCAATGGATTAATAAAGAAAATGTGGTACATACACACAATGGAGTTTTATTCAGCCATAAAGAAATTATGCCATTTGCAGGAAAATGATGGAACTAGAGACCTACATCATACTACACAAAGTAAGTCAAACTCAAAAACGTAAGGATCATACATTTTCTCTCATAGAGGAAAACTTAAGAGGAAAAAGGAAAACAAAGGTAGGGATGGATTTCCTAAAACTCAAAGGGAGATCAGTAGAAAAGGGACCAAGGAGTGGGAGGCAGGGAGAGGGCAGAAAGTGCTAGGAAGTGATACTGGCCAAATTATATGGTTATATTGTGTACATGTTTGAATATGTAACAACAAATCCCACGATTATGTACAACTATGCACCAATAAAAAAATGTAGAGGAGAAAAAACAACAACAACAAACAAATAATAAACAACAAACAACAAACAAAGAAAGCTGTGTGGTAGTGCCAGTAGGCTGAAGAATAGTGTGATTATATGGATTCCCAGTGGAATTGTTGAAAGTAGTAAAAATTTTGGCTAGAATGGATGATTAAAAGCCACATTTGCTTACTCAAACAACTATCATTTTAAAATAAGTCTATCTACTTACTGAGTACTACCTAAATTTTATCTTTTACTTTATGTTGAGTCTAAGAATAGAATGATGACAATTTCCAGGGAGGCTAGAAGTTGCCTATTGCCATGACTGATGCATTTTTATCTTTGGATAAAATGGGTCAGCCTGTTTTGAGCAGTTCAATCATTTTTGGCTTTTTCCTCTTTTTTTTTTTTTTTTTTTTTTGAATTATTAGTTATAGATGGGCACAATGACTTTGTTTTATTTATTTATTTTTTATGTGGTGCTGAGGTTCAAACTTAGTGTCTCACATATATTAGGCATGTGCTCTATCACTGAGCTACAACTCCAGAATTTTTTTTTTTTAAAGGCAAGATTTGGGGCTGGAGTTGTGGCTCATGGTAGAGTGCTCGCCTAGCATGTGTGAGGCACTGAGTTTGATCCTGAGCACCACATTTAAATAAAGGTATTGTGTGCAACTACAACTAAAAAATAAATAAATGTTTAAAAAAATAAAAATAAAAATAATAGGCAAGTCCTTGTTATTGTATTAAATTAATTACAGGATTGATCAGCAGCAGACTAACAAAACAGACTTATTGGAATCAGCCAGCAGTAGGAAACTAATGTCAGTGTTTTGTGCTCTCAAAACATAAAACAAACAAAAACAAAAACAGAAGTTGGTTTACTCCCTGTGGTTAAAGTTTCCTCCTGTTTACTGGAGCTCTGGTCTTCCACATCCTGGAAATCCCATATATTTTGGACACTTTGTGCTTTTTAAGTAGCAGAAGGTGACTGTATCAACAGAATATGTGTTTTCCCTCAACTTGGGTTTTTGGGAAACAAACCAAAAAGCTGTTTAAAATAGCTAGCAAATTTTGATAACTGGAAATAATTTGATAATATTATTTGGTTGGAAAGCAAATAATAAGCATAGCATTAAAAAAGAAAACAAATAATCAAGCATACATACAAACTCAAAACTTTGTAAACAGTCTCATGTTACTTTAAAAAGTATCAGTTTTGTTGCTCTTCTGTTTGATTTCAAAGGTAGATAAACTTGGGGACCATGAACTTGGTTGATTGTAAAAGTTGGTATTATGACACAACTGGAGCTGCTGAACTATTCATGATAGTTATTATGAATTTTCCGTTAAAAGATATTTATGAAGTATTAGGATGTAATTAAAACCACAAATGGAATTTGTTTCATTCCATGCAGAAAAAATAAAAATAAAGATATTCCTTCTATATTAGTAATTATTTTCCTACTAAGGGTACTGATTCGGTGATCAGAAAGGTTTTTTTTTTTTTTTTTCTTTTTTGGGGGAGTGGGGGGCGTTTCAAGTTTGTGAGCATGTGGAAAAATCCACTAATATTAGTTATAGAAAATTTTGGGGAGGAATTGGCTAACTTAGCATTATCTTCTCCAACGCCATCCATTTACCTGCAAATGCCATGATTTTATTCTCTTTTATTGCTGAGTAAAATTCCATTGTCTATATATGCCACATTTTTTTATCCACTCATTTACCGAAGGGCATCTAGGTTGGCTCCACAGTTTAGCTATTGTGAATTGTGCTGGTATAAACATTGATGTGGCTGTGTCCCTGGAGTATGCTGTTTTTAAGTCCTTTGGGTATAGTCCGATCTGTCAATGATACATGATTTGTTTCCATCTTATAGCTTGCTGGAGCTTCCATAATAAAGTAGTGCAGTCTGGGTAGTTTAAATAACAGACATTTGTTTCCTTAAAGTTTTAGGGGTTACAAGCCTGAGATCAAGAACTGGCAGAATTGATTTTTTCAGAGGTCTCTCTATTCAGCATGTCTTTTCTCTAGGTCTTCACATGCTCTTCCCTTTGTGCATTTCTGTATACTAATTTCCTCTTTAAGAACACAAGACATATGGGATTAGGACTCACTAATGAATTTCTTTAACATTAATTACATCTTTAAAGACCTGTTTCCAAATATAGTCACATTTTAAGGTACTAAGTGTTAGGACATCAAATATGAATTTGGGGATGCAGAGGAGAGGGACACAATTGAGCCCATAAAACTGACCTTTGGCTCTTGTAAATAATGCTGCAATGAATATGGGTATACTGGTATTTCTTCAAGGCCTAGCTTTAAGTTCTTTGGGGTATATACCCAGAATTGTAATTGTTGGACCATATAGTGATTCTCTTTAGTTTTTTTAGGAATTGCCATACTGTTTTCCATAGCAGCTGTACAATTTTACATTCCTACTAGTACCACAAAATTTCTTATTTCTCTACATTCTTGCTAATACCTGTCATTTTGTGTTTTGTTGTGTGTATATGCATGTACACGTGTTTGGTATTAGGTACTAGGAATTGAAGGTACAGGCTTTCACACACTGAACTGCGTCTTAGCTCTTTTTATTTTTTTAATTTTTAAATATTCTTTTAGTTTAGATGAACACAATATCTTTATTTTTATGTATTTATTTTTATGTTGTGCTGAAGATCGAACCCAGTGCCTCAAACATGCTAGGCAAGTGCTCTACCACTGAGCCACAACCCTGGCCCTCAGACCTTTTTATTTTTATGTTGAGACATGGTTTTGCTAAATTGTCCAGCTGGCTTCAAATCTGGAATCCTCCTGCCTCAGCCTCCTGTGTAGCTGGTATTACAGTTGTGCACCCTCATACTTGCCTTTTCCACTGCCTCCATATAGCCATCCTAATTGTGATTTTGATTTGCGTTCCCCTATTGATTAGTGATGTTGAGCTTTGGGTGTTTGTATATCTTCTTTGGAGAAGGTTTATTCAAGTCCTTTGCCTATTTTTTGCTTGGGTTGTTTCAGTTGGGTTTTTTTTTCTTTTAATTGCTGAGTTGTAAGTGGTTATATATACTGAGTATTAACACCTTATCAGATATACATCTTGCACATGTTTTCTCCCATTTCATAGATTGTGTCCTTTGTCACATAGAAGTTTTTAATTGTGATGTGGTCCCCTTTGTCTGTTTTTAATTTTGTTGCCTGTGTTTTGGGTATCATATCTAAGAAATCATTACCACACCAAATGTCATGGAGCTGTCCTCAGGTCTTTTCTTATAGCATTTTTATAGCTTTAGCTTTTTACTTTAGGCCTTGGATTCATTTTTTTAAGTTCATTTTGTATATATGGTATAGAAAGGGTCCAACCTCATTCTTTTTTTGTGTGCAGTTTTCCTAGTGCCATTTGATGAAAATGGCTGTCCTTTCCCCATAGAATTATGTTGATACCCTTGTTGAAAATCATTTGACCATATGTGCAAGGGTTTGTTTCTAGGCTTTCCATTCAGTTTTATTGGGCTATATATCTGTCTTTATGCCAGTATCACATTGTTTGGATTTGAAGTCAGGAGTGTGAAGCTTCCAAGTTTTTTTTTTTTAAGATTGTTTTAGCAATTTAGGATCCCTTGAGATTCCATGTGAATTTTAGGATGGATTTTTTTGTTTGTTTCTATAAAGCAGTGCATTGGTATTTTGATAGGAATTGCATTAAATATAGATTTTTTAGAGGTATTGACATCTTAACAATATTGTCTTTTGTATGTGAATATAGATTGTCTTTCTATTTATTTTTGTCTTTAATTTCTTAGTATTGTTTTATAGTTTCCAATGTACAGATCTTTTGTCTTCTTGGCTAACTTCATTCCTAAGTATTTTATTCTTTTTAATGATATTATAAGTAGATTTTCCCCTTAGTTTCTGTTTGTGTTGTCAATTGTTAGTATATAAAATTTCAATTCAGAGTTTTGAAAACAGGTGTGTATAAGCTCAACATGTCTTGTAATTCCTAGAGAATTCCTAAACCAGAACCATTGCTAGTGCTGCTACTGAATGTGTGCAGGAACTCAGTAGGAATATGGGCAAAGCAACTGTTCTCTTTTTACCATGCTTAGGCCTTTGAACTATCTTTAAAATGAATGTTCATGCCTTATTATATTCTGCTTTTCCTTAACAAATAGTCTAGATCTGGTGCTTTTCCAGATGGTAGTCACTTGCCACATATAATTATTAAAATTAAAATTATATAAAATTAAAATTATATAAAGTTAAAAATTCAGTTTCTCGGTAAGCCGCATTTCAAGTGCTCTGTAGGCACATGTGGCTAGTGGATAATGAAATGGACTATGCAAATTTAGGACCTTTTCATTATTGCCGTTCCATTGAACAGAGTTGATCTAGAGATTCTCAGCAGAACAATGATACTCGATGAAATTAAACACATATACACACACACACACATATATATATATATATAGAGAGAGAGAGAGAGAGAGAGAATGTGTGTGTTTGTGTGTACATATACATAAATGGAAAGGATGCTGGGGAAGGAAGAAGAAAATATACTTGGACATACTCTTTTGAATACATAATTGGTCACCTCATTCTGTCCATTTTTTGGTAATAGAACCAAGGATTTACTCAAATATAGGATGATTGTTACATTTCAACCATTATTCTTTGTCATCACAGCTGCTGAACAGTTGAACTGTCAGATTTAGAGAAGATTATTCAGGCAGCCAAGAGAATCATCCTCAGTGTTTGGTTCTTAGATATCACTATGACCTGGTGGTATGTTTCTGTCTGCAGAAGGTTCATGTGGTATTATACTGTCCTTCTGTTATTTATTTCGTGTATAGGTAATATATTTACATATATGACATTCAAAAGATACAAAATGATAAACAGTATCTACATCTTGTCTCAGTCAAGATAGTTCCTCTTTGTAGAGAAAACCAAAGTTATTGACTTCTTTGTGTCCATTCAGAGATAGCCCATGCATTTATGTGTGTGAGATATGGTGTGGTATATGTGTTCTTTTCTTGCCCTTTACACAAATAGTACCAATACTATCCCAGTCCTTTACTTTGCTTTTATCACTGACTATAGTTGCCAATCCAATCTAAATTAGTATATAAAGAGTTTTTAATTTATTAATCTTAACAGATACATTGTATTCCACTGTATGGCTGTGCCCTTGTTTATTTATCCAGTTTCCTCTTAGTGAATGTTTATGTCATTATACTCTTTTGCTATTAAAAAGAGTTGTATATGTTAATTCATTCAAGTTATTTATAAATACAATGTGTATGTTTTCTGTTAAAATTTTAATTCTTTTTTAAAAATTTATTTATTCTAATTAGGTATGTATGATAGCAGAATGCATTTTGATTCATTGTATACAATTGCAGCACAACTTTTCATTTCTCTGGTTGGACATGATGTGGCATTGCACCATATGTACAGCCATACATGTATCTAGGGTAATAATGTCCATCTCATTCCACCATCTTTCCTACTCTCATGCCTCCTCCCTTCCTCCCCTTTGCCCAATTACAGTTTCTCCATTTTTCCCATGTGCCTCCCCCACATTACGGATCAGCATCCACTTATTGGAGAGAATATTTAGCCTTTGGTTTATTGGGATTGGCTTAATTTGCTCAGCATGATATTCTCTAACTCCATCCATTTACCTGAAAATGCCATAATTTTATTCTCTTTTAAAGCTAAATAATATTCCAATGTTTGTATGTACCACAGTTTCTTTATCCATTCATCTATTGAAGGACATCCAGGTTGGTTCCACAGTTTAGCTATTGTGAATTGAGCTTCTATAAACATTGATGTGGCTGAGTTACTATAATATGCTGTTTTTAAGTCCTTTGGGTATAAACCGAGGAGTGGGATAGCTGGGTCAAATGGTGGTTCCATTTGAAATTTTCTAAGGAATCTCCATACTGCTTTCCAGGTTGGTTGCACCAATTTTCAGTCCCACCAGCAATGAACGAGTGTGCCTTTCCCCCCATATTCTCACCAACATTTATTGTGGTTTGTATTTTTGATAACTGCCATTCTGACTGGAGTGAGATGAAATCTTAGAGTAGTTTTGATTTGCATTTCTCTGATTACTAGAGATGTTCAGCATTTTTTCATATACTTGTTGACTGATTGTATATCTTCTTCTGAGAAATGTCTGTTCAGCTCCTTAGCCCATTTATTGATTGGGTTGTTTGTTTTTTGAGTGTTAAGTTTTTTGAGTTCTTTATTTATTCTGGAGATTTTAATGAGTTGAGGAAGTATAACTAGAACAGGGATGTGGAGTAAATGAGATAAGTCATTTTTGAGAAGGACATTATGGAGTCCTATGAGGTGGTGCACAGAAGTCACTGTCTGTTGCCTGGGATGATTGAGAACGTGGATCTTTATGGTGCTTATCACAGTAACAGATGTTTTAAAGATCTGAGATATAAGTTTGGGTGAAATGTTGAAGAAACTCTTCCCAATTCCTTTTATTAAATTTATTTACCTATTAAAATAATCTTATATAATCATAAAACACTTTATACTTTTAAAAGATTTTTCAAATACACTGCTTCCATCCATCCTTTTAACACTTAAAGCTAAGCTTGAATGAGTCTTCTTTCTTCTGGTAATTGGCTAGAAAACTCAGAACCAAAGGTCATATAGCACCCTGGTGACCTGCAGCTAGTTAGCTATGTGGAGGAAATTGTACTTGGATTATCAGTGTTTTAGTTGACAGAGCTTGTCAGCAGTGTGAATTCAGCTATGTCTGGCACTAGATGAAATCCCAGAATTCCTAGGTATCTGAGGCTGAGAAATTTTGTTTTTGGATAGGAATGAGAGCTATCTTAATTCACATGTTGTCTATTTTGCATGGAATAGCATGTTGCGTATTCCTTTGAATTGATTTTTTATGTTCTTTTATGACTATTCTAATATTTTATGTAAATGCAACAATATTTAATTAATTCAAGTGGATATTTATTTTAGCAGATTAAGTTTTGTCTTTGAGGAGAGGAATGACAGGAGAGAAAGACTTATTACATGGAAGTCACAGGATAAGTCTCCACTCTGCCACTTTCTGGCTTTTAGGGTCTTGAATGATTTGTTTTCTCTCTAAAACCTACATATAATGGTTTAACCAAAGATTTATTTCTTTCTTTAAATATCCCTTTGAAAGCCACTTATCAGAGCTTAACAAGAGATTATTTTTTCCTATCATAATAAGATACATTCAGGAGTCTAGTTTACCAACTCCACAGTGTCTTAGATTAACCTGCTGCCTTCTCCTTCTCCGCTAGCCTCAGTGTATTACTCTCACCACTACCTGGGCATCACATCTCTATATCAGTTAGGAAAAGGGGAAAGCATAAAGAGGAAAAGGGGTATGCTGACTGAATCAATCCTTTCTTTTTTTTAATTAATTACACAGGACAGTACAATGATCTTGACATATCATACATTTGAATCAGATGGGGTATCATTTCTCATTTTTCTGATTGTACAGGTTGCAGAATCACATTGGTCATACAGTCACGTATATACATACAGCATGAATAAGGAACTTTCTTATAGAGGGAAATAAAATGGAGCAAATTAGGTGCATGTATGTATTTGTCACAATGAATCTTACTATTGTGTATACTTAAAATATTCATTCATGCTGTTATGTGAGTTGATAGCTTATTTCTCTTCATTGTTGAATAGCAGTTATCCATTGCATGGATATACCACCATTTATTCATTCAACTGATGTTACTTTGTTTTTAATTGTGGTAGATGATAAGTAAAGTTAACATAAACTTTTAAAAATGCACTTTTAAAAACATAATAGACAAATAAGGACTTTTCCAATGCCCCTCCAAATGTTTAGTTTATTTCTTATTGGTCAGAACTGTGTCCCATGGTCACGTCTAGCTAAAGAGAGATTGAGAAGTAATCTCTTACCCAGTCAATCACTGTCACCTCAATAAAAATGGAATTCTTTTAGTTAGAAAGGAGGAGAAAATAAATTCTGGGTAAGCACCTGCTGTCTGCCATGGGGATTGGACCAGGTGGTTCTTGGAGTAAACAGTGCTCTACCTGGAGAAAATCCAGGAATTTTTAAAGTCCTGGAAGTCAAGTAAGTTCTTCAAAGCAGTAAAGAGTGGTCAACAGGTCAGATTGTTGGTGTAAGATGAGGACTGGTGAGCTGATCATTGACTTTAAACCTTATGGAAGTGATGTGGTAATTTTGCAAAAAGGGTTCAAATGGAGTTTCAGGTATAAAAATCCCAAGTTAAGTGAGTAATGTAAGAGAGTGAGTATAGGCAAAACTTTCAAGAAATCTTTACTTTTTAAAAATGAAGACGATGATGGGTGATAGCTGGAGAAGGAAGTGTTGTTGGTTATCAATGTAGTAGACAAACAGTAGGCTCATTTTTATGTGCAGGAGAAATCAGAGCAAATGATCTGGGAGAATGATCCAGGGGAAATATAAATTAATGGTATATGTGTATAGGGAGAGGTGAAGATTCTTGATTAAGAAGAAGGTATGGATCCAGTGAACAGGTAGAGGAGCTGACCTTGAAGAAATGTGAGTGACTCATCTGCAGTACTGAAGGGAAGACAAAGACCCTGTGCATGAATCAAGATGTGGTGGGGACAAATAGAAGCAACCAGAAAGACAGCTGTAGAGTTAGGATGGAGAAGGAGATAATTGGTGATAGGACACAAAATTGAAAAGTATAGATCAATACTTGGGAAATGGATGGTGATTTCCAGGAAGATTAAGGATCCAAACTTAAATTAGTAACCATGAATTTAAAGAGTGTGGCTAACATGGCAGTATGATTTTCTTCACATATTTGGGTGTAGGCATGGAGTAGGATTTAATTATACTTGGAGTTTTTCCAGATGAATCTGATGGAGCAAGAACAGACCAGTTTTATCTGCTAGTTTCTGCAAAGTGTTGCTTATAATGACAGACCATGAACCTTAGCCTACTAAGTACCAAAGGGAAGACTCAAGATGAGTGAGGGACAAGTTGAAGAATTGTTACAGTCTGGGTATTATAGAATGTTCTCTGTAAAAAGTTAGGGGATACTTGCAAGTGAGGTTTATAAAAGGAACAAAGTTATACCCTAGTCAATCTCAAGGACTAGGGTATGAGAAGGAGAATGAGTGACTGTCATTGATAGGATCCTTCAGAGAGAAGATGTCAAGGAGTTGAGAAGTCAGAAAGTTGGGAGGATAATCTCCAAGGACTGTGGAATCAGTAAGAATTGTGGCCTGGATGGATGTCAGAGGGACAATGACCAATGGCATAAATCTTTAAAGATATGATAGGCAGTGCCCTCTTGGGGCCAGTAGAGGAACTGCCACCCAGACATGTCTGATACCATGAAGTATGAACAGCCCTAAGGAGAAGGAAGATACTGCTCCACCTCAGCACAACATGAATATTGTTTCTGGGAATTCATTTACATTATCAGAAATTTCAAACCAAGCATAAAACTGCCAACTCTTCATCACAATTAAAATATGAAAGAAAAGTGCTTAGTACTCTGAACCTCTAAGTACTGTCCTTGTGTGCTGACAAGTCAACAAACAGGGCCCCAAATATGCTTATTTTGCTGAGCTGTGACACTAATTGACATGAAAATAAAAGAGCCACACGACTCAGGAGTCCTGAGAAGGAGCTGGAAGGGTAAAGAAAATGAACAATTCTTCTTTTCTTTAGCATAGATGTGGATTCATGAATTTTAATTATAGAAATGAAAAGTTTTGATTTAACAGCACTTCCCTCTTTTCTGTGGCACTTTCACCATTAAAGCACCTCCATTCACTTGACTGTATATGTAGATCTTGGTCTTTTTAAAAATGGCTCTTTTAAAAGGTGTGTACTATTTTGAAATGGTTTTAAATTGACTGCTGTTTTGAACATTAACTTTTTTGGTTGCACACTAGATCAAGGTTTTGTGTGCCACCACTGGCGGGGCTATATTTAGTTGTCTCTTTTGGTGGTGATGTAGTAATTGAAAACTTGCAAATGAAAACATCCCACTTCTAATTTAGAATTTTATGAGTCTCAGAATGATGCCGCATTTGATTTCCATGTTGTCAGACAATCTGTGGGTATAGGGTCTTTTTATCCTTTAATTAGTCCCTAATGGAATATAAGTCTAAAACAGATCTGGCTTATATGGAATTCCCAAAACTCTTTGAGTGGTTTTTCAGTGTTTACCTCAACTTATTAACGAATAATTCCTTTTATAAAATTATGAATCTCTGTGTTTCTGCATTTCTGGGTCTGTAGGTGGAGTTCCCAGCATTATCTCAGATGATTAATGGCCGTTTCTGAAATTGTAAGAGTCATGTATTCATGTACATGTATATATACAGAAAGAAATCTATAAAATATTTGCTTTATATAAATTTAGATTAATTATATCTATAATAAGGGTTTTTGTGGTTGTATTTTTTAACAGAAATTCTATAAAGTTAAAAGTTTGTTTTGAGTATAAAGCATTACTTATTGGCTTATGATTTCCTAAAGCCATCTTATTACATACAAAACATTCTGTTTTTTAAATTATATTTACTTGAATGATTGGGTTTTTTATAATATCTGTAATTCATAGGATCAATTATCAGTGCTTTTGGATTATTTTGCCCATTTTTTTTTTTTTTGGTAAGATAACCTGCTCTTGCTTTTAGTCCTTTTCTCATTATATGCATTTTTATTTTATCTTATTTTATTTTTCCTTAGAGTTGCTTGAGTCTGACTGTCTACTGCTCATCCTTCTATAAGTTAACAAAAGTGACTAACAGATCAATTTGGTATTTTGTTACCACTGATGTCATATTAATTCTAGTAGATATACTTTTATCAGTAGAAATAAAGAAAAGAATTTATAACTTTCAGTTGCATTTTGCTATATTTGTAGCTAATCTCTAAATATGATTTCACTCATTTAACACTTTAAAAATGTTTTAAAATTTTAAAAAAATCATTGGCTCATGATTTTTTCCTATCACCTGCTCTTATGCAGACATTAATGGTTTAATTCTGTAGTTTCTTCCTTTCATTTTATTTACTAGATATAGTAAGCAGATTTCTACAGTTTTATGTTTCTAGGCACATGCAGAATATAAAAATATGCAATTAAATCAAATAGGGCAGCTAAAATTCCACAAGAAAAGTGAAAGAAAGGTTTAGGATGTTATTAAAAATTGAGGGACCAAAAAAATAGGTCCTCCTCAGAGGTCTAAGGTTGACAAACTAGAGCTTTGGTGGATTAGGACAAGGAGGAAATTCCAGAGCTAAATAAGGCCTTGATGGACCAACAAAGAGGAGGAATTCAGAGCTTTGGACCAGAGAAGGAATTTCATGGGAAGCAGTTGAGCCTGCTGTGCCCAGAATTTTGACATCTATACTCAGGGCACTGCACTGATATTATGTAATGAGGGACTTATAAATAACCTGATTAAAATGACAGCTTGAGGTCAGTAACCCCTTGCACACATTCTGATGTGGCATGTGGGCCTCCAGAAGGGGAGCTGTCTTCAGTACAGCACATAGGTAGCTTCAGTTGCCACTTGATTTTCTTATTCCACTTCTACTCTAAGCAGAATCTGCTGCAGCATATGTTTAGTAGCCTGGGGAGGGATATGGTTCATTCGCCCACACTGGGATGTCTTGCTGGGCATAGCGAAAGGGAGGCCATCCAAGGAACATGGAGATTCTCCACATTCATGGAGGAACTCTGACTTAGACTACCACAGCCATTTCCTTGGCAGTCTTCCTGCATCTTCCTTTGACTACTACTCTCAACCCTATATATTCTCCACAGAATAGTCTATTCCAATCCCTTCTGTAAAGGTTTTTGTTCTTAAAATATGAGTCAAATGTTTTACCCCTTTGATGGCCCTCTACTATAAGGAAAATAAAATGCAGGTATTACCTCATGGTCTCTCAGATGTGATTACTTCCTGTCCCCTCAATTTCATCCCAGGTCACTCTCTTTTCTTGCTCATTATTTTGGTCTTCTTGATCTTCTTTTTGTTTTGCCAAATTGGCAGGTACTTTCATACCCCAGGACCTGGACATATGCTGTTTCCTTAGTCTGTAATGGTCTCCTGTCCAATCTTTATCTTAATCCTTTTCCCTCTTATAATAAAAATTTATATGTCACCCTCTCAGAAAGTTCTGTCAACAGTGAATTCTTTCTGCCCCCAACAGTCTCCATCTCAGTTTCTTGCTTATTTGATCCTTGGAACTGTCATAATTATGAATCGTGTGTATCTTTGCATGTTTGCCCATCTCAACTATCAGAATATAATCCTTATGGGAGCTGGGACCTTTTGTATCTTGTTTATTAATATAATCTCAGTACCCAGAGTGGGCAAAGTACATAATTAATAGTACTCAGTAAATAGCTAATGGCAATATCACTTAGAGGACTGAGGGTGGCATCATTATTTTTCCTTTGTTTATCCTTTAGCTGCGATCCCCTCTCTTTCAGTATAGACTTTAACACACACACACACACTCACACAAACACACACGCATACACACACACACACACACACCACACCTCACTTATTCGACACTTTCAGTGGGAAGGAAATGCTCAAAGGGTAAGTCTCTTGCTGTGAGAGCTCTGAAACTAAAAGCATTATGGATTAGCATCCTCATATCAGAAAACATTGGGCATTTATTTTTTTGGGATTGACTTACTTCCCTTAGCATGATATTCTCTAACTCCATCCATTTACCCTGAAAATGCCATGATTTTATTCTCTTTTAATGATGAATAATGTTCCATTGTGTATATATACCAAAGTTTTAGTATCCATTCGTCTACTGAAGGACATCTAGGTTGATGCTACAATTTAGCTATTGTGAATTGTGCTGCTTTAAACATTGATATGACTATGTCCCTGGAGTATGCTGTTTTTAAGTCCTTTGGGTATAAACCAAGGAGTGGGATAGCTGAGTTTAATGGTGGTTTCATTCCAAGTTTTCCAAGGAATCTCCATACTGCTTTCCAGATAGGCTGCCACCAATTTGCAGTGCCACCTGCATCTATTGAGCTGATCATATGATTTTTATCTTTGATTCTATTGATATGGTGAATTACATTTATTGATTTCTGTATGTTGAACCAACCTTGCATTCCTGGGATGAACCCCACTTGACTATGGTGCACTATCTTTTTGATATGTTTTGTATTAGATTTGCCAGAATTTTGTTGAGAATTTTTGCATCTATATTCATTAGAGATATAGGTCTAAAGTTTTCTTTCTTTGATGTGTCTTTGTCTAGTTTTGGAATCAGGGTGATATTGGCCTCATAGAATGTGTTTGGAAGTGTTCTCTCTTTTTCTGTTTCATGAAATAGTTTGAGAAGTATTGGTGTTAGTTCTTTTTTAAAGAACTTGTAGAACACAGTTGTGTATCCATCTGGTCCTGAGCTTTTCTTGGTTGGTAGGATTCTGATGGTGTCCTCTATTTCCTTGCTTGAAATTGATCTGTTTAAATTGTGCATGTCTTCTGATTTAGTTTAGGCATATCATGTGCTTCTAGAAAGAGCAACTTGTGTAGATTGATACAGCAGGAGTGGGAGCCGTTTATTGTAGGACTGGAGGGGTATATATACATTACACACAGCTTATCTTAATTAACATAAACTAGATACAGCAGTCAACCAATAAGGAATCTCCACACTTAATGGCTCGCTGGCGTTACTTCACAAACCACTCCCTCTGGCAAAAATGCCAGGCGCCATCCTGACTTGTTTACAGACCCTAACATTTGTCTATGTCTTTGATATTTTCTATTTTATCGGAGTGTAAATTTTTAAAATAATTTCTAAATATCTTCTGTATTTCTGTAGTGTCGTAATATTTCATTTTTCATCATAGATGTCAGTAATCTGAGTTTTCTCTCTCCTTCTCTTCATTAGCATGGCTAATGGTTTACCAATTTTATTTATTTTTTAAAAGAACCAAGTTTTTATTTTGCCAATTTTTTCAGTTGTTTCTTTTGTTTCAATTTATTTTTTTAAATTTGCTTTTATTTTTTAAATACATGACAGCGGAAAGCATTACAATTTTTATTACACATATAGAACACAATTTTTCATATCTCTGTATATAAAGTATGTTTACACCAATTCATGTCTTTATACATGTACTTTGGATAATGATGTCCATCACATTCCTCCATCATTGCTAACCCCCTGCCCCCTCCTTTCCCTTCCCACCCTCTGCCCTATCTAGAGTTCATCTATTCCTCCCATGCTCCCTCTCCCTACCCCATTATGAGTCATTCACCTTATATCAGAGAAAACATTTGCCATTTGTTTTTTTGGGATTGGCTAATTTCACTTCTTCAACTGCATCCATTTACCTGCAAATGCCATGATTTTATTCTCTTTTATTGCTGAGTAATATTCCATTGTATATATATATGCCACATTTTTTAATCTATTCATCTATTGAAGGGCATCTAGGTTGGTTCCACAGTTAGCTATTGTGAATTGTGCTGCTATAAAAATTGATGTGGCTGTAGTATGCTGTTTTTAAGTCCTTTGGGTATAGACTAAGGAGAGAGATAGCTGGGTCAAATGGTGGTTCCATTCTCAGATTTCCAAGGAATCTCCATACTGCTTTCCATATTGGCTGCACCAATTTGCAGTCTCACCAGCAATGTATGAGTGTGCCTTTTCTCCCACATCCTCACCAATGCTTATTGTTAAATGAATTCAACAAAATAGCATGTTATAAAATCAGCACCCATAATTCAAAGGCATTTCTGTATATCAGTGACAAATCCTCTGAGAGGGGAATGATGAAAACTACCCCATTTACAATAGCCTCAAAAACAAAACAAAACAAAACAAAACAAAAAAACCTTTGGAATCAACTTAACAAAAGAGGTCAAAGTTCTATACAATTAAAACTACAGAACCCTAAAGAAATCAAAGAAGACCTTAGAAGATGGAAAAATCGACCTTGCTCTTGGATAGGCAGAATTAATATTATCAAAATGACCATACTACCAAAAGCACTATACAGATTTAATGTAATTCTGATCAAAATCCCAATGGCATTCCTCATAGAAATAGAAAAAGCAATCATAAAATTCATCTGGAAAAATAAAAGAACCAGAATAGCTAAAGCAATCCTTAGCAGGAAGAGTGAAGCAGGTGGAATCACTATACCAGAACTTATACTATACTATAGAGCAATAGTAACAAAAACAGCATGGTATTGGCACCAAAACAGACTGGTAGACCAATGGTACAGAATAGAGGACACAGAGACTAACCAACAAAATTACAATTATCTTATGTTAGACAAAGGAGCCAAAAACATGCATTGGAGAAAAGATAGTCTCTTCAACAAATGGTGCTGGAAAAACTGGAAATACATATGCAACAAAATGAAATTAAACCTCTGTCTTTCACCATGCACAAAACTCAACTCAAAGTGGATCAAGGACCTAGGAATTAATCCAGAGACTCTGCGTCTAATAGAAGAAAAAATAGGCCCTAATTTTCATCATGTGGGGTTAGGCCCCAACTTCCTTAATAAGAATCTTATAGCTCAAGAATTAAAACTTAAGAATCAATAAATGGGATGGACTGAAACTCAAAAGTTTTTTCTCACCAAAAGAAACAATCTGTGAGGTGAATAGAGAGCCTACATCTTTTGAGCAAATTTTTACCTCTCACACATCAGATAGAGCACTAACCTCTAGGGTATTTTGTTTCAATTTCATTGATTTCAGCTCTGATTTTAATTATTTTCTGTTTCCTACTGCTTTTTGGGGTTGATTTGTTCCTCTTTTTCTAGGGCTTTGATATTTAATGTTAGGTCATTTATTTGTTGACTTTTTCTTCTTTGAAGGAATGAACTTCATGAATGAAGGAATGAACTTTCCTCTTAGAACTGCCTTCATAGTGTCCCAGAGATTTTGATATGTTGTATCAGTGTTCTCATTTACCTCTAAGAATTTTTTAATCTCCTCCTTGATATCTTTTACAACTCATTGTTCATTCAATAGTATATTATTTAGTTTCCAGGTCTTGGAGTATATTTTATTTTTAGTTTATCATTGATTTCTAATTTCATTCCATTGTGGTCTGATTGATTGCAGGGTAGTATATCTACTTTTTTGTAGTTACTAAGATTTGCTTTGCAGCATAATATATGGTCTGTTTTAGAGAAGGATCCATGTGCTGCTGAGAAGAAAGTATGTTTGCTTGTTGGTAGATAATATACTCTATGTCAGTTAAGTAAGTTATTGATTATATTGTTGAGTTCTATAGTTTCTATGATTAGCTTTTGTTTGGAAGCTCTGTCTAGTGGTGAAAGAGGGGTGTTAAAGTCACCCAGAATTATGTTGTGAACTTGAGAAGAGTTTGACTGATGAATGTAGATGCTCCAGTGTTTGGGGCATATATATTTATCATGTTATGTCTTGTTGATGTATGGTTCCCTTACGCAGTATGAAATGTCCATCTTTATCCCTTTTGATTAACTTTGGCTTGAAGTCTACTTTATTTCTTATGAGGATGGAAACCACTGCTTGCTTATGTAGACCATGTCAATGGTATATTTTATCCCAACCTTTCACCTTCAGTCTGTGGGTGTCTTTTCCTATGAGATGAGTCTCTTGAAGGCAGCATCTTGTTGGTCTTTTTTTTAAAATCTAATCTACTAGCCTATGTCTTTTGATTGGTGAGTTTAGGCCATTAATATTTAGGGTTATTATTGAGACATGATTTGTGTTACCAGTCATTTTTGTTTATTTTTGGTATTTAGCTTGACCTAGTTTCTCTTTTGGTTGGCTTTTCCTTTATTGTAGTTCTTCCCTTTGCAGAATTGCATTGTTGTTTTCATTTCCTCCTCGTGGAATATTTTGCCAAGAATGTTTTGTAGTGAAGGCTTTCTTGCTGTAAATTCTTTTAGCTTTTGTTTATCATGGAAGGTTTTTATTTCATCACCAAATTTGAAGCTTAATTTTACAGGATATAAGATTCTTGGTTGATATCCATTATCTTTTAGAGCTTGGTATATGTTGTTCCAGGATCTACTGGATTTGAGAGTTTGGGTTAAAAAATCTGCTGGGATCCGAATTGATCTTCCCTTATAGGTAATCTGATTTTTCTCTCTTGAGGCCTTTAAAATTCTATCCGTATTCTGTATGCTAGGCATTTTCATTATAATGTGTCTTGATGTAGATCTGTTGTAATCTTGTACATTTGGTGTCCTATAGGCCTCTTGTATTTGATTTTTCCAATTCATTCTTCATGCTTAGAAAATTTTCTGATACTATTTCATTGAAGAGATTGTGCGTTCCTTTGGTTTGAATCTCTGAAACTTCCTCTATCCCAATAAATCTTAAATTTGCTCCTTTGATGGTATCCAATAATTCGTGGATTTTCTTTGTATGGTTTCTTACCATCTTCACTATGAGGTCAACTTTATTTTCAAGATTGTATATTTTGTCTTCATTGTCTGAAATCCTGTCTTCTAAGTGATCTAGTCTGTTGGTGATGCTATCTATTGAGTATTTAAATTGTCATATTGTTTCTTTCATTTCAAGGATTTCTCTTTGTTTTTTTTTTCCAGTATCTGTATCTCTTTCTTGAAGTAATCTCTTGCAATCTGTATGTGCTCCCTTATCTTTTTGTCGGTGTCATCCATGGTTGCCTGAATTTGTTCTCTTATCTCTTTGTTGGAGTGATCGAGTTTTGCTTGTATCTGCTCACTTAGGTCGTTCTTTAATTCCCAAATCATTTTAATTATGTATATTCTGAACTCCTTCTCTGATATTTTATCTACTGTGCTATATATGGATTCTATTGTTGTAGTGTCTTGGTTTGTTTGGATCATTGTTTTTTCACGATGTCTATGTGCCTTCCTCTCTTGCAGTGTAGATCTGAGGTATTACGTCTTCTGTTCTATTGTCTTATAGTGTCCCTACAGGTTATTAATACTACACTTTTAAGGGAGAGATCGATATTACAGCACTCATTTTACCCAGTGTGCAGCCATATGTCAGTTAGCTTCTGTTTTTACATTTACAGTTTTGTCACTATAATCAGAAATGATGAGTTCATTATTCTTCTACCATATAGTCAATAGGTTTGCATAATGGTTTACAATTTCTGATGGTGGAAGGGGGCTTGGAGGATTGGCTGAGATGTTTATGAGGTAGGGTGTGAGAATATGGAGGTATTAGATTATACGACTAGTGAGAGGGTAATCATAAGAAGTTGGCTATTAGTAGGAGAAATAAGAGATAGGCAACCCCATGCAAGACTCTCTGTTACCTCAGCAACAGGATAACTGTTAGCACCCCTAGTAGAGAAACTTTTGGTGCAGCTAGGCCCACAGAGACTTTGGTGACTTCTTACCAGGTCATTATTGTTGTCCCTTGATAGAAGGGGTGCTATCCTAGTTTCATGTCTGTGGCAGACTTAAGCCTATATGTACCCTGATATGTTGGACTGTGGAGCCAGGCTTTGATGAATAAGGAACCCCAGTGTGGGGCCACTTTCCATACTGGTGCAGGGTGGCTCTTTGCATGGGCGTGGAGTGGCTCTCCTTCTGGAATTCCAGGCTGCAGTGGCACAGGGTAGTAGGGCTCTCCCTTCTGTGCTTGACTTTTGAGACAACTAAAACGGTTGTTGAAACTCTATTAGGAAATTAAGTCCATAATTAAAGTCATCACCGTGTCATCAACTTTCTAAGCACAACATCTGGGAGTCGATGTCACCCACTTGGCCTGCTTAGTCACAGTTGCTGTCTTAAAATCTCATCCTTCATTCTCTTTTACACAAGTTTTCTCAGTTTCTTCCTTTGCTGTTCCCATTTCAGCAAATTAATCATTAGTTCCTCAGTGTTTCTCTCTCTTATGAGTTTGGTCAAAATTGGTCTGTTTCTTCTCATGGTGATTTTCCTCCTTCATAGTTTTAGGTGTTCTCTATATTATTGTCCTCTGGCTCTCTAGAATTTGCTCATGTTCTTTTTCTTCTTCACTCTATGTATTAGTTCTGAACTACTTGATTTGACAAAACTAGCCCCTATACTTTCCCTAATAAAGTGAGTATGCCCTTCCTAAGTAAGTCCAAAAACACTTAACAGAAGATGGGTTGTTGGACTTTTCATATCTAACAAATATTTATTGATTATGAAGTGTGTCAGACACTGTTCTAGGTGTTGGGTGATGAACACACATTCTGATTGCCTGTATATTCTGCTGGGACACATTCATGTGGATAATATATGTACATGTAAAAATGTATATATAAAAATTTAATATATTACTATATTCTGGTTTTCTAGCTTTAATGTAATTAAATTGTGTCTGGTCAACAGACTTGTAAGTTTTTCAGGAACAATTAAAAAAAATTAGAGCTGGGGTTGTAGTTTAGTGGTAGGTAGAACACCTAGTTAACATACCTGAGGTCCTGGGTTCAATACTCAGAACCCCTCAAAAGTTTATCAGTAAATTATAATTATACATAAAAGTAGAATTCATTATGACATATTTGTACATGCACACAACATAATTTGATCAATCTCATCTCCCAGTACTCTCCCTTTCCCTTTCCTCCTCCCTCCCCGATCCTCTTGCTCTGTTCCACTGATCTCTCTTCTATCTTTATTATTATTTCAATTAGTTCATTATAATTATATACAAGCAGGATTCATTGTAGTGTATTCACATATGGACATAGCATAATCTGGTAAATTTTATTTCCCAGTACTTTCCATGTCCTCCCTTTTTCTCTCCCTCTCAATCCCCTTCCTCTACTTTGTTTCTTTCTCTTCAGTTTTCATGGGATTTCCCCCTCAACTCCTTTTTTATTATCCACCCCCCTTCCAGCTCCTGCATATGAGATGAAACATTAAATTATTCACTTTTTGAATCTTGCTTATTTTACTTAGCAAAATATTCTCCAGTTCCAGCAAATGACATAATTTTATTCTTCTTTATCACTGGATAAAACTCCATTGTTGCATATATACCACATTTTCTTTATTCATTCATCTGTTGATAGGCTCCTCAGCTGGTTCTATAACTTGGCTATTGTGAATTGTGCTGCTATAAACATTGGTATTTGTGTATCACTGTAGTATGCTGTTTTTGTTTCAGGGGAGATAAATACCAAGTAGTGGGATCTGAGTCATATGGTGGATCCAATCCTAGTCTTTTGAGGAATCTCCATATTGCTTTCCATAATGGTTGTACTAATTTGTAGTCTCATCAGCAGTGTATAAGTGTATCTCCCCCGCCATATCTTCACCAGTATTTATTGTTATTTGTATTCTTTATGATTGCCATTTTAACTGGGGTGAGATAAAATCTCAGTATAGTTTTTTAAAATATTTTTATTAGTTGTTGATGAACTTTATTTTTTAAATTTTATTCATTTATTTGTATGTGGTGCTGAGAATTTAATCCAGTACCTCACACATGCCAGGCAACGCTCTACCACTGAGTCACAATCCCAGGCCCTCAGTACAATTTTGATTTATAGTTCCCTGATTGCTAAGGGTGTTCAATATTTTTTCATATAGTTGTTGGCCATTTGTATTTCTTCTTTTGAGAAATATCTGTTTAGTTTATTGCCCATTTATTGATTGGATTATTTGGGTTTTTCTTTCTTATTTTTGGTGTTAAGTTTTTTGAGTTCTTTATATAGTCTGGATATTAATCACCTGTTGAAAGAGTAGCTGGCAAATATTTTCTCCTGTTGTGTAGACTCTCCACAATTTTAATGGTTTCCTTTGCTGTACAAAAGCCTTTTAATTTGATATTATACCACTTATTGATTCTTAGTTTTATTTCTTGAACTTTAGGATTCTTATTAAGAAAATCAATGTTAAAATATTAGCATGTTGACCCTATTTATGATGTGCAATTGGCTGACCATTTAGTAAAAACAGAACAAAACAAAATACCACAGGATCTCCACTACAGTCTTAACAGCAAAATTAATTTCAGAAAGACTGACCTTTTAAAATTAAAAACTATAATTGTAAAAGTGCCAGTAGAAAACATGGACAAGTTATTTGCCTGGTTTTTCATTAGGGAATGCCTTTCCAGTAAAACTCCCAACACAGAAACCTTAAAGGAAAAGATTGATAATTCAGCCACATAAGCATTAAAACTATTTCTATTCCAAAAAAGCAAGAAAAGGAATCATAAGGAAAAATCAAAAGATATTGACAAACTGTAGAAAAATATTTGCAACAAATATTGTCAAGGACTTATAGCTTTAATATAAAGAGTGTAGCAAATTAGTAAGGAAAAAACCCAAGGACCCAGTAAAGAAGTGGATAAATACATTTTTAATTTGGGATTATGTTTGATTGATATGACAGATCTAGCTAAAAAGGCTTAACTAAACAAGGACTTTTTTTTTTTTTTTTTTCCCCTCACATAAGAAGTCTGAAAAAAAGAAGCCTGAAAGCCTGGAGTGCTTTTAGGCTGGTACAGTGACTCCACAGTATATCAGGGGCTTAGACTCTCAATCTGTTTGGCTATCTTTAGAGTGTGACTATATTCTTCATGACCACAAGATGCTGTTCCACTTCTAGGCTCTACATCTGAGTCAAATGATAGTTGCCCATAAGATGTACACTAGTCAAGTCTTTCTTTTAACAAGCTATGGTAGAAACTCTTCCACTTTACAGAGAGATAAATAACAACATGATCTCAGAATGTGAAGTCTAAAAAAAAGCTGATCTCATTGAAATTGAGAGTAGGATGGTGACCACCAGAGCTGGGGAGAGTCATGGGTGATATTGGTTGGCTTTCTTTTACAGTAACAAATACCTGAGATAATCAACTTCTAAACATAAAATGTTCACTTTGGCTCACTGTTTGGGAGATTTTAGTTCATGGTTAGTTGACACAGTTGCTTTGGTGGCCATGGCCAGGCAGCATGTCATGACAGGGAGTATTTGGCAAAGCAGTTGTTCACCTTATGGCCTGGACATGAAAGAAAAGGAGACTGGAGTCCCACATTCCCCTTCAAGGGCATGCAAAAAGACCTCCCACTAGGCCACACCTCTTAAGGTTTCCACCACCTCCAAATAGCTTCAATCTGAGGCTTACACATTTTGCACGCAGGCTTTTGGTATAAACTTGAGATCCCAAACTGTAGCAGGAGGAGAAAGTACAGGGCAAAGTGTTTGAATAATAAGTTACAATTAGATAAGTCTAGGTGCTGCAGATGGGGACTGAGTCCTTAGCATTTAAGCATTTGGGAGACATTTAAAATCCAAACCATAATATAAACATTTAACTTTATTCATAATTAAGAAATGCAAATCAAGATAACAGTGAAAGTTTTAGATTTTGGTAGATAAACTGTTTTAAAATTGTCACTGGTCAAACTTAACTCTCATTCAAGTCTTCTATTTGAAAAGTTACATTGCAGTTCTTATGTGTACATTATTATGTACACATAATAATGACATCCACAAGCTGTGACCAGGGTAGATTCTTGAGGAGCAGGTATAGTCCTTATAATTTATAGACAGAGGACTTGGGCCAGTGGTTTGGTGTTCAGCTCTTCATTTCCTCTTTGTTCCCTAGGCCTGTCACTTACCTCCCTGTGTCTTAGTTACTTTCTTTCCCTTTGGTTTTCATCTATAAAATGAATGTAGTCAGGCTCATTCCCTTTGGGATTTTTGTATGAGCAGCAAATGATAGAATCTAGTTAAATTAAAACACCTTTTATAGGATACTGGAGGCAACCTCATAGATTTCCCCTCAGATGCAGAATGCAGTGTCATCTTATTAATGGAACTAATACTTGAGAAATTAGTGATCCACTCCTGTTGTTGTGTCCTATGGACTTCCTGCCATTCTGTTTATATTTCACATGGAAGATAAGTTAACAAACTTGTGACTTAAGTGCATCTTTAGAGAAAAAGTTCTGATCTCTGAGGAAGTATAGACGGTTATCCTGCTTCTGAGTGTAAAGGATACTTATATCTCTTTAGTTCTTTTGAAGTTAGGGTTTTGTGTTCTAAGTAGAGAATAATCAATATTTCTAGTCTTCATATTCTTGCTCATCAGATCTCCAAACTCCCTGTGTGTGTGTGTGTGTGTGTGTGTATTCAATATATGAGTTATTCTTCCAAGAGAAAAATGACATTCAAACAATTGGCATATAGACATTAAAAAGAAGATAGTGCAAAAAATGTATTTTTAAAAGACAGAAGTTCTTTGTTAAGTGTGATGGGAAGATGGAACACTTGCAGCTGCCTTCTAGCCATACAACACTTTCTTGATATGTTCTCACATGTTGAAGAGGAATGTTAGGCTTTGCAAAAGAACTCTGTCTTTGCTTCTCTGGCACCAGGTAATGCTAATTGCTGCTGTGGGTAGAGATGAAGCTCCATAACTGAAAATTCTTTTAGGACTGTGCATATTAGAGTCCAGTGTCCCAGTTTTTCAGACAAGGTGGGGAAAAGCAAGAGAGGTAAAAATGACTGGCCGCAATTCAAGAATACAGCAGCAAATCTTGAATCCTAATTTCCCATATCTTTGACCCTGTATTATATCCATTGTCTTTCCAATCACTCCACTCCACTGGCTTGTGGTCACCGTTGATCATTTCAGGCTTAGTTTTGTTGTTTTCCCCTACCCCAATTGGATTTTATGAGCCAGTGAATTCCCACTTTTTTTCCTTGAAATTATTTTAATTGGGACTTTGTTATTAGCAATCAAAAGACAATGGATTAATATACTTGTTGAGTTCTCTAATACTTGAAGTGATTTTCCTCTCATATTGCTTCACCTTCTTCATCCTTAAAGGCAATAGCACATATAGGGTAAGAAGGTGTCTCATTTATATGCAGTCTAGATTTGCAACCTAAATGAATGTCCAGATTACACACATTTGAACGTGTCCCTTACAATCTGTACTTAGAGTGTCATTCCATAGCTGTTACAGACTTAGGTCTTTAAAGGAGCTATTTAAGACTTATTTTATTATGTTGAATAAAGTTTAACCTTCTTATTTCTTTATTTATCTCTTAAATCTATCCAATTGCTTTGTACATATATTAATAGAACATTGAATTGTCTTAAGGTTATTCATTTTTGCCCACAGTTCCCATATGGGGTATACAAAGCACCTAGCATCCAGCATTTCATTCTCTGTTAATTTTTGTTTTCTTATCAGTAGGATTAAGAATTAGCTTTTTATTTTCAGAGACTATTTAGTGTTTTTAACTTGTGAAACTAATACCCATTAGAACCACCATCCTATCACCGAGTACAAATTGACACTGGTTCTAGCTGTTGTAGAAGATTACCCAGGCAGATACAGTAATAGACCTATTCAATATGATGATCTTTGAAACACCAGCAAAATTCTGAAGTGTATTCCTACTACCAATATTACTACCACCAAAGAAAGTTCATGTATATAAATTCAGTCCTCATACCAGTCCTCAAAGGTAGCTAAAAGATGTCTTTTAATATCTATGATTTATAATAGAACAAACTGAGGCATGGGATTAAAAAAATGATTTATTCCTTGCTTAATAATACATAGTTGCTACCCTGAGACTTAACAAGATCTTCTGCCTGAGTCAGTGTTTTTTTTTTTTTTTTTTTCCTTATGTGACAATAACAATCTAAGTATTTTCCATGGAAAATTTGGAATTTTCGGATATACCCTAATCACTCTTTTGTTAAATTATTGAATGTGCACATATCAAAGCTAAAGAGCTCTGTTACGAGTTTCCATGGTAGCCTGAGGCCCTGCCCCCTTTCAGAGCATTCACATACTATCCTTTTTATTTTGGTTTTGGTTTTGAGACAAGATCTCACAAAGTTGCTTAGGGTCTCACTAATTTGCTGAGACTGTTCTCAAAACTGTGATCGATCCTTCTGCCTCAGCCTCCTGAGTTTCTGGGAGTACAGATATGTGCCACCACATCTTGCTGAGTTGCTGGGAGTACAGCCAGAAAGGGCTGTCCACAACAGTGATCCTAGATGAAATTCTACAGGAGTAGAGTATAGAAAATCTAATTTGGCTGAAACATCTGAATTGTAAAAATAAATATAGGAAGATAATGAGTGTGGATATCATTTATAGGCAGTAGGGAACCACTGAAGGTTTTTGAGTTGTTTAATGATGTGATCATATATAGGATGCATATCTCTTCTGGGACTGAATTTGGTTGTTTCTGTTTCCCGTGCTCCCCACCTCCCATGTCTATTCTGTGAACTACCCTGTTAGTTCTACTTGCAGAATATATCCCAGACTTAACCTCTGCAGATAGTTTCTGCTGTCACAAGACTCACCCAAGCCACTATTATCTCTCAGCCAAAGACTTGCTGCTTTAATACTTGCCCTGCCAGTTCATGTCACACAGCCCAGTAACCTTTTACAGGTACACATAAAATCTATCACTGTCCATAATCTGGCCCCCTACCTTTCTCTCAACTCATATTCTCTTCTCTTCTCCTTCCCTCCTTCAGTTCCTGTCACTCTATACAATTTTTATTTCCTGAGCACACTGAGCTCTGCCTACCTTAGAGCCTCTGGTTCATCTGGTTGGAATGTTTTTTTCCAGATTGTCACGTGGTGGTTAGCACCTTTCCAAAAAGGGCTTCCTCTGATCCTCCATGCTCCACTGATGCCCTCCATTATTTATTTTCTTGACAGTTCTCCCTCCTATCTGGATGGATTTCCTTATTGCTTTGAGTGTATTACTTTTTCCCCATACTATTAATCCAGATATGTTTTGTTCATTGCTGTATTCCCAGTGCCTAGAAGTGTCCTGGCACCTAGTATACATTTCTTGGATTATTAATTTAGAGATTGACTGGGGCAGGGAGGGCAGATTAGAGCCTACTGCAGTATTTGCAATATAGTGAGAGTTCACAGAGGGTATCTACAGTGAAATGAAGAGACAGAGGCAGGTGCAAGTACAATCACAGATCTGTCAGGGTTTGACTTGGTTTGAAGTGTTCAGTTATTGGAGAAGGAAGAGGCAAAGAGCCTTGAACTTGAATAAACTATAAGAAGCTTAGGAAAAGTTGTTGGATTTGATGGGAAAAGAAACAGTTCCAAAAGTGCTGAGTTTGAGTAGTAACCACCTGGCAGTTAGAATGTGAGATTTTCCAGAGTTTTTTTGTTCCTAAAAAAGGAACAAATGAAAAGGAAGAGGAAGTGCTACAAAGGAAGCAAGGATCATAAGTTCAGAGAAGGTGGGGGGATGTGGCATTCCCTACGAACTTTGGCATGGCTATGGAAAGTCATTGACCCTCTCCGGACCTCAGGTTATTCATCTCTAAAATGTTAATAAAACACCTCATGGTAGTGTATTTCTGAAAATTCAACTTCAGACATGACGACATGGAACCAAGGCCCAATGTAGAGTCATTTGTCAAACGAGTCCCCTACCTCCTTTCCCCTTCTCTAAGAAGCAGAGGATCAAGAAATTTACTCTAGTTACACGGTTTCAATTTATGTTGTTTTTCTTTCCAAGCAATGGTCTAAAAGGAGTATCACTGATTTATAATAAAATTGAGTACTTCCCTATTCCAGCCTATCTGCTTCCCAGTTTTCTCTCCCTAGAGGCTACTACTTTTAACTCCCTTAGCTTTTTCTTCTAAAACTTACATCTGTACTTCAACATAACATGCCGATAGTAGTATTTCTTAATTTTTCAATTTTAGATATTATTTATCAGATTTAGTCATTATCATCTTCACACTCAGAGAAGGCAATGATTTAGTTCTCTTATTCTTCTAATCTCAGTTCTATGAACCTGTACTTGCCCCTCCCCCTTTCAATGTGTATATCTCTATTTTGTATTTCACTGATGTTGAGAGTTTATGTATTTTTACTGTAGCTATTCACATGAGCTACATACTATACTATGGTTCCATCTCCTTGAGGTGCTGGGGATTGAACCTAGGGCCTCACATGTGTTAGGCAAGGGCTGCACCGCTGAGGTAACCTTAACCCTTTCCTTTCCTTTCTTGTACCAAGACTTATCTTTTTTTCATAGATAACATTTGCCTCATTATTTTTTAGTTTTTTTTAATAACAACCACTCTTCCATATTCTCACTTCCCTCAAAATCTGAAACATTTCCTCGCAATAATTTAAAATCCAATATGTATTTGGTCAGTTTATTTTGTTTGCTCCCCTTGGAAATTCCTTCCTGGCTTTCTCTGTCTTCCTGCTCCAATTTGGACTGTTTGCTCTCTAAGCTTGCTCTGTAGCTGTGTGTCATCTGGGAATCCCTTTTTCTTTTATGTTTTAAATCTCTTGTTTTCAGAAACAATTTCCTTTCTCCTTATTTACTTCCTCCTTCATTTTGCCATGGTCCTTTTATCCTGTAACTCTCTGAGAAGGAATGCATGGGAGGTACACTCTAACACTTTGTAGAATTTCATTCTGCTTTTACACTTGATTGGCATTTTTGTCTTAATATAGAATTCGAGGTTGGAAATCTTTTCACAGCATTTTGAAGACAGTGCCATAATTTATTATCTTCTAGTATTGCTGTTGAGAAATCTGATGCCATTATGATCCCCTTGTAATCTTTTTTTTTCCTTGTAATCTTCTCTCTACCCCCCACCCCCAACTTGGAAACCTTGCTTTCCTTTTCTCTCTCTCTCTCTCTCTTTCTTTCTTTGGTAGTGGAGATTGAACCCTGGAGCATCCAACCACTGAGGCCCATCCCCAGCCCTATTTTGTATTTTGTTTAGAGACAGGGTCTCATTGAGTTGCTCAGTGCGTTGCTGTTGCTGAGGCTGGCTTTGAACTCAAGATCTTCCTGTCTTAGCCTCCCAAGCCTCTGGGATTACAGGTGTGTGCCACTGTGCCCAGTTTTAATGCTTTTAAAAATATATTATAGTCATACGTAATAGTGAGGTTCATTTTGACATAATCAGAAATGCATATAACATAGTTTACTCATTCACAATCCCCAGCTCATCCTGTTTTCCTCTTTTACTCCCTTCCCTGATCCCTGGCTTATACTCTACTGATCTTTTATTTATGTATTTATTATTTTAAATTGATACATTATAGTTATACATAAACATGGAATTCATTATGATGTATATGTACATATGTGTAGCATAAGTTGGTCAATTTCATTCTGCAGTTCCTCCTCTTGCCCACCCTTCCACCTTTCCTCTCAATCCCCTTCTTCTACTCTACTGTTCTTTAATTTTTCAGGATATCCTCTACCCCTTTATTTCTCTCCTTATTTTTTCTAGCATTCCCAAAGGAGAGAAAATATTTAGCCCTTGACATTCTGAATCTAGCTTATTTCACTTGGCATGATGTTCATAAGTTCCTTTCATTTACCAGCAAATGACATAATTTCATTCTTCTTTATGGCCGAATACAATTTCTTTGTGTATAGACACCACATTTTCTTTATTCATTCATCTGTTGACAATACCTAGGCTAGTTTCGTAACTTGGCTATTGTGAATTGTGCTGCTATAAACATGGATATGCCTATATCACTATAGTATGCTGATTTTAGTTCTCTTGAATAACTATCAAGGAATGGGATAGCTGGGTCATATAGTGGTTCCATTCCTATTCTTATGAGAAATCTCCATACTGCTTTCCAAAGTGGTTGTTCTAATTTGCAGTCTCATCAATGTGTAAGTGTATCTTTTATCTTGCTTTTTTTTTTTTTTAACTTCTGCTCAGTCCATTTGCCTGTTTTCCCTGTGTTGCATTTTTGTTTGTTTTGGTCTCTCTTTCCTGAGACAGAGGCCTAATTGAAACAACTTAGTGATCTTAGCAGGTCTTAATTTGTTGTCTTGATTTCATCCCTGGCCTCTATCCCTGCCTTCAGTTCCAAGTCTCCAATTTCTGATCCTTTCAGTTTTATGGCAAAACTAGAAGGTTCCTTGTGGATGTCCCTCACTCTAAGTTCCCTCTATCCTATAGAAAATTACATTTCAGCTTCCGTAGGTCTGTTAGGTGAACAATTGCTTGTCCATCTCCTTTCCATTTACTAAAAGGTCCCTTCCTCTCCCCTCCACTTCCTCTTTCTCTGCCCTTTTTGAGTCATGCCTTTTTCCTTCCTTTCCCACCAATTCACTGGATTTAGGGAGAGAGTGGAGATAAATGTATGTATTTAATCTACTAAGTTTAACCAGAAGCTCCCCCCCCAATCCAATTTGGTTGGTTTTTATTTTTACTACTTTCTTTGATAGTTCTTAGGTTAATTTTGCATTTGTTCTCCATGTGCTCACTTGCTATGCCAGATGTTTGAAGAAGATGTCCTTGGGGAAGAAAAATGAGGGGTTTTAAAATATAATGTTCTTGAAATGCTCACAATAGTTCAGTGTGTGAGATCTCAAGGAGGCTGAGCTGTTTCTAACTACCAGAATCTCATAATAGAAATATAGTTTCACTCTTATTTGTGTAAACCATCAGGAGCATTTTTAAATGTTTGTAATAAAGTTTGTGGCTTATTGTTTAAAATAGAATTTAAGGTAGTTAAACAAAGCTTTTGGTGGTATATCCCTGACATCAGGGAGAGCCTGGTAAGTAGTCTCTAAGAGTTGATCAAAGGGAGTTGTTGAACATTTTTTCATGTATTTGTGTTTTGGTCCTTTAATCTGGTAGTGTTTCCAATTCCATTCTGAATACAGTAATGCACACTCCATTCCCCACTCAAGTCATCTTGGCGGCATCTGGTAATGTCTTTGCCAAATGGCTCCTGTTCAGGCATAAGCCTGCCTTTGCCATCAAGTCTATACGAGGTATGAACAATGATGACTGTCAGAAAATGGGCATCTTCCAAGCTCTTATTCATAGCACATTTTTGTTCTGGTAATCAAATGAAAACTGAAAAATCAAAAAAGTAAAATTCCCTGAAAAATGACCTCTAATCCCTTGTGCCTAGGTTCACCTTTCCTAGCCAGTGAAGATGGTGTACTTGGTGGAGTGATTGTTCTCCGATCATGTAGATGTTCTGCAGAGCCCGACTCCTCCCAAAATAAACAGACACTTCTAGGTAAGTTGGACACATATATATTGTGTCTTTTTCACTTTTTCAAAACATAAAAAGGCTTATATCCTTCAGTCAATAATTTTAAGCTATGGGAAGGCCAGGGTACACTATTGACATCTAGACATCTCTATTCTACTGATCGTTATCCACAGGTAAACATGCAAAAGATGAATGTTTATTTTAAAGTACATGCTCAATGCACATTTTCCAAGGGGGCTCAGAACCTGGGAGCTTTAGTAAAGTCCAGTATTAAGAATATTAGATAATGTATTGCTCCTCTGCCTTATTACACAAAGCATTTGAGGTGACCCATAACAATATACACAGTAACAGAAGATTTCTTCCTGTCCCCACTCCTGAAAAGGAATCAGAACCATGTGAAGAGCTGCTGGTCTAGAAGTTAGTCCTGGCTCCATGGCTTATTAGTTCTTGCATCTTTGTGCGTTGGTCTTACTGTTCCATGCCACTTCCTCATCTGTAAAATAAGGATGCCTGCCCTGCCCTCCTCATAAAACTATGGTTGAGGGAGGGTCAAATGAGTGTTTTTGAAGATTTGCAGACATCCATGCAGATGTGTGGTTTTGTGTTTAGCCATGCCCATCAGTGAGTATGAAACCCAACCCACCCTCCATTTACCAAGGCATAGACTTCTGGAGTTGCCACTACTCACTTTTTCATGCACCCAGGGAGGTACTTCTTAAAAATCCATGTAAATGTGGCACATAAACTAGCAGGGTCCTATTATTTTATTTTATGAATTAACTTTTTATTTAGGCATACATACACTTAGAAAAGTACACAAATTATAATTTCTTTTTTTATTTTTTTATTGGTTGTTCAAAACATTACAAAGCTCGTGATATATCATCTTTCATACATTTGACTCAATTGGGTTATGAACTCCCATTTTTACCCCAAATACAAATTGCAGAATCACATCGGTTACACACTCACATTTTTACATAATGGCATATTAGTGACTGTTGTATTCTGCTACTTTTCCTATCCCCTACTATCCCCCCTCCCCTCCCCTCCCATCTTCGTTCTCTACCTCATCTGCTGTTGTTCAATTCTCTCCCTTGTTTCCCCCCCTTTCCCCTCACAATCTCTTATATGTAATTTTGTGTAACATTGAGGGTCTCCTACCATTTCCATATGCTTTCCCTTCTCTCTCCCTTTCTCTACCCCCACTCGTCTTTGTTTAATGTTAATCTTTTCCTCATGCTCTTCCTCCCTGTTCTGTTCTTAGTTGCTCTCTTTATATCAAAGAAGACATTTGGCATTTGTTTTTTAAGGATTGGCTAGCTTCACTTAGCATAATCTGCTCTAATGCCATCCATTTCCCTGCAAATTCTATGATTTTGTCATTTTTTAGTGCTGCGTAATACTCCATTGTGTATAGATGCCACATTATTTTTATCCATTCATCTATTGAAGGGCATCTGGGTTGGTTCCACAGTCTAGCTATTGTGAATTGTGCTACTATGATCATTGATGTGGCAGTATCCCTATAGTACGCTCTTTTAAGATCCTCAGGGAATAGTCCGAGAAGGGTGATAGCTTGGTCAAACGGTGGATCCATTCCCAGCTTTCCCAGGAATCTCCATACTGCTTCCCAAATTGGACGCAACAATTTGCAGTCCCACCAGCAGTGTACAAGTGTACCCTTTTCCCCACATCCTCGCCAACACTTATTGTTGTTTGACTTCATAATGGCTGCCAATCTTACTGGAGTGAGATGGTATCTTAGGGTGGTTTTGATTTGCATTTCTCTGACTGCTAGAGATGGTGAGCATTTTTTCATGTGCTTGTTGATTGATTGTATGTCCTCCTCTGTGAAGTGTCTGTTCAGGTCCTTGGCCCATTTGTTGATTGGGTTATTTGTTATCTTATTGTTTAATTTTTTGAGTTCTTTGTATATTCTGGATATTAGGGCTCTATCTGAAGTGTGAGGGGTAAAAATTTGTTCCCAGGATGTAGGCTCTCTATTTACCTCTCTTATTGTTTCTCTTGCTGAGGAAAAACTTTTTAGTTTAAGTAAGTCCCATTTGTTTATTCTTGATATTAACTCTTGGGCTATGGGCGTCCTATTAAGGAATTTGGAGCCCGACCCCACAGTATGTAGATCGTAGCCAACTTTTTCTTCTGTCAGACGCAGTGTCTCTGATTTGATGTCTAGCTCCTTGATCCATTTTGAGTTAACTTTTGTGCATGGCGAGAGAAAGGGATTCAGTTTCATTTTGTTGCATATGGATTTCCAGTTTTCCCAGCACCATTTGTTGAAGATGCTATCCTTCCTCCATTGCATGTTTTTGGCCCCTTTATCAAATATAAGAAAGCTGTGATTTTGTGGATTGGTTTCTGTGTCCTCTATTCTGTACCATTGGTCCACCTGCTTGTTTTGGTACCAGTACCATGCTGTTTTTGTTACTATTGCTTTGTAGTACAGTTTGAACTCTGATATCGCTACACCTCCAGATTCATACTTCCTGCTTAGAATTGCTTTTGCTATTCTGGGTCTTTTGTTTTTCCATATGAATTTCATGATTGCTTTATCTATTTCTACAAGAAATGCCTTTGGGATTTTGATTGGCATCACATTAAACCTGTAGAGAACTTTGGGTAATATCGCCATTTTGATGATGTTAGTTCTGCCTATCCATGAACAGGGTATATTTTTCCATCTTCTAAGATCTTCTTCTATTTCTCTCTTTAGGGTTCTGTAGTTTTCATTGTATAAATCTTTCACCTCTTTTGTTAGGTTGATTCCCAAGTATCTTATTTTCTTTGAGGATATTGTGAATGGAGTGGTTTTCCTCATTTCCACTTCAGAAGTTTTGTTGCTGATATACAGGAATGCCTTTGATTTATGCATGTTGATTTTATATCCTGCCACTTTGCTGAATTCATTTATTAACTCTAGCAGTTTCTTTGTAGACCCTTTGGGTCTGTTAAATATATTATCATGTCTTCCACAAATAGCGATAATTTAAGCTCTTCTTTTCCTATTTTTATGCCTTTAATTTCTTTTGTCTGTCTAATTGCTCTGGCTAGTATTTCAAGAACTAAATTGAATAGAAGTGGTGAGAGAGGGCATCCCTGTCTTGTCCCAGATTTTAGAGGGAATGCCTTCAGTTTTTCTCCATTTAGGATGATGCTAGCCTGAGGTTTAGCATATATAGCTTTTACAATGTTGAGGTAAGTTCTTGTTATCCCTAATTTTTCTAGTGTTTTGGACATAAAGGGATGCTGTACTTTGTTGAATGCTTTTTCTGCATCTATCGAGATGATCATATGGTTCTTGTCTTTAAGTCTGTTGATGTGGTGAATAGCATTTATTGATTTCCGTATATTGAACCAGCCTTGCATCCCAGGGATGAATCCTACTTGATCATGGTGCACAATTTTTTTGATATGCTTTTGTATTCGATTCGCCAGGATTTTATTGAGAATTTTTGCATCCAAGTTCATTAGAGATATTGGTCTGTAGTTTTCTTTCTTTGAAGTGTCTTTGTCTGGTTTCGGGATCAGGGTGATGTTGGCCTCATAGAATGAATTTGGAAGAGCTCCTTCTTTTTCTATTTCTTGAAATAGCTTGAAAGGTATTGGTATTAATTCTTCTTTGAAGGTTTTGTAGAACTCCGCTGTATACCCATCCGGTCCAGGGCTTTTCTTGGTTGGTAGTCTTTTGATGGCTTCTTCTATTTCTTCCTTTGTTATTGGTCTGTTTAAATTGTGTGTGTCTTCCTGACTCAATCTGGGCAGATCATATGACTTAAGAAATTGATCAATATCTTCACTATCTTCTATTTTATTGGAATATAGGGTTTCAAAATACTTTCTAATTATCTTCTGTATTTCGGTAGTGTCTGTTGTGATATTGCCTTTTTCATCCTGTATGTTAGTAATTTGAGTTCTCTCTCTTCTTCTCTTCGTTAGCATGGCTAAGGGCCTGTCAATCTTATTTATTTTTTCAAAGAAACAACTTTTAGTTTTATCAATTTTTTCAATGGTTTTTTTTTGTTTCAATTTCGTTGATTTCTGCTCTAATTTTAATTATTTCTTGTCTTCTACTACATTTGCTATTGTTTTGCTCTCCCTTTTCTAGGTTTTTGAGGTGTAGTGTGAGTTCATTTATTTGTTGGTTTTTTCTTTTTTTGAGGAAAGAACTCCAAGAAATGAATTTCCCTCTTAAAACTCTTTTCATTGTGTCCCATAGATTCCGGTATGTTGTGTCTGTATTTTCATTTGTCTCTAAGAATTTTTTTATCTCCTCCTTTATGTCTTCTGTAACCCATTGATCATTCAGTAGCATATTGTTCATTTTCCATGTGATGTAGGATTTTTCCTTCCTTCTTTTATCATTGATTTCCAGTTTCATTCCATTATGATCAGATATGGTGCATAGTATTATCTCCACGCCTTTATATTTACTAATAGTCGCCCTATGGCATAATATATGGTCTATCTTTGAGTAGGATCCATATGCTGCTGAGAAGAACGTGTATCCACTTGATGATGGTTGATATATTCTATATATGTCGGTTAAGTCTAGGTTATTGATTGTGCTGTTGAGTTCTATAGTTTCTTTATTCAGATTTTGTCTAGAGGATCTATCTAATGGCGAGAGCGGTGTGTTGAAGTCACCCATAATTATTGTGTTGTAGTCTATTTGACTCTTGAACTTGAGGAGAGTTTGTTTTATGAACGTTGCAGCTGCATTGTTTGGTACATACAAATTGATAATTGTTATGTCTTGTTGGTGGATGGTTCCTTTTAACAGTATGTAGTGTCCTTCTTTATCCCTTTTGATTAACTTAGGTTTGAAGTTGATTTTATTCGATATGAGTATGGCCACTCCTGCTTGATTCAGAGGGCCATGTGAGTGGTATGATTTTTCCCAACCTTTTACCTTCAGCCTGTGTATGTCTTTTCCTATCATATGAGTCTCCTGAAGGTAGCATATTGTTGGATTTGTTTTTTTGATCCAGGTTACTAGCCTATGTCTCTTGATTGGTGAGTTTAGGCCATTAACATTTAAGGTTACAATTGAAATATGATTTGTACTTCCAATCCTGTTTATTTATTTATTTATTTTAGTTTGGCTAGTTTTTACTTTCTGGTTATTTTCCTCCCCCTTTACTGAGATACCTCCCGCTGTTAGTTTTGGGCACTATTTTTCAATTCCTCTTCTTGTAGTATTTTGCTCAAAATGCTTTGCAGTGCTGGTTTTCTGGCTGCGAATTCTTTTAGCTTTTGTTTATTGTGAAAAATTTTAATTTCATTGTCAAATCTGAAGCTTAATTTTGCTGGATACAGTATTCTTGGTAGGAATCCATTATTTTTCAGCGTTTGAAATACATTGTTCCAGGATCTTCTCGCTTTCAAAGTCTGTGATGAAAAATCAGTCGTTAACCTAATTGGTTTACCCCTGAATGTAATCTGCCTCCTTTCTCTCATAGCTTTTAATATTCTCTCCTTGTTCTGTATGTTGGCTATCTTCATAATTATATGTCTTGGAGTTGGTCTATTACGGTTTTGAATGTTTGGGGTCCTGTAGGCTTCCAGGATTTGGCAATCCATTCCATCTTTTATCTCTGGGAAGTTTTCTAGAATTATTTCATTTAATAGGTTGTCCATTCCTTTGGTTTGATTCTCTATGCCTTCTTCTATCCTGATGACTCTCAAATTTGGTTTTTTTATGACATCCCATATCTCTTGAATAGATTGCTCGTGGGATTTAAGCATCTTTTCTGTGTTGACCATATTCTTTTCATGTTGATAAACTTTGTCTTCATTACCTGATGTTCTGACTTCTACTTGATCTAGTCTATTTGTAATATTCTCGTTTTAGTTTTTAATTTGGTTTATGGTTTCCTGCATTTCTAGGATTACTGTTTGATTTTTTTAAGATCTCTATCTCCTGGTAAAGCTCGTTCTTTGCCATTTGAATTTGTTTGTTTAATTCATTTTCAAAATATACTTTTATTGCTTGGACTTGCTGTCTCATGTCTTCTCTAATATTCCTTTCCATCTGAGTTAGGTATTTCTTGAGTTCTTTCTCTATCCATGTTTCTGATGCTTCTAGGTCCTCCTGTAGATTTAAGTTGTCCTGCATTGTTTGTACTCCTTTTTTCCCTTGTTTCTTCATGATGTTCACGTTACTTTCCAGCTCTATTTGATTGCTGTGTTTCTGCTTTCTTCTATAGATTTGTTTTGGTTTTGTATATCTCTGTTGTCTCTCCTTTGTGTTGGTAGACTATGCCTGCTAAAGTGGATTCCGCTGGGAAGGAATTCCAATGGCCGAGCTCCAGTTACGTCACCTCTCTGCTATGGTGGGCCCCAGGCTCCTTGCCGGGGTGTCCGAAAGGGGGGGTGGGACTGCACTGTCTCTGGTTGGTTTCAGCTCCTGGTTGCCGGCGGGCGGGTGGACTCCAGCCGCCCAGTCGCACAGGCAGCCGGCGGGCGATCTGTCGCTGGCGGGCGGGCGGTCTCCAGCCGCCCAGTCGTGCGGGCAGCGGGTGGGCCGTTGCCGTCGGATGGGCGATCTCTAGCCGCCCAGTCGCGCGGGCAGTGGGTGGGCTGTCGCCGGTGGGCGGGCGATCTCCAGCTGCCCAGTCGCGCGGTTGGTCGCTGGCGGGCGGGCGGTCTCCAGCCACCCAGTCACGCGAGCAGCGGGTGGACTGTAGCGGGGGGGAGTGCGGTCTCCAGCCTCCCAGTCGCGAGGGCCTGGCCTCTAGTCCTCTGGTTTCTCCTGCTAGACCAGATTTCCCCTGAGTGATGCCTCTCGGCAGTTCAAACTGTACTCTGGGCCTGCCGTTTGTTGGGTGTGGAGGGTGGCTATTGGGAACCCCGGCACTCTATTGTTTTGATTTTTTCCGCTTGCCCCTCCCCCAGTGCTGGCAAGACAGGTTTCGTTTTTGCTGCTGATGGGAGAGGGAGTTGAAGGTCAGGTGTCTCTAGTTTTCCTGGCGTCTTTATGCAGGCTCGCTCTGATAATCCCTCCCCCCCCCCCCCGGAAAGCCTAGGAGAGATTTTATGCAAATTCCCCACTGTATGGGAGATGAGCTGAGTAACACACACCTGTTTTATTGTCACTGTCGGAGAGTGGTGGTGGTTACTTCAGCTCTCCAAGATGGTGGCCGCTGGTTTCCTTGGTGGAGTTTCCATTGTGGGGGATAGAACTGTACCGCTTCCTTTCCCGTCTGAAATCCCGAACTCAGCCCGGGGCTCAGTGAGGGTTCAGCCAGGAGGATTCCACAGAATCCACAGCAACGTTTCTCCCTGCCTGCTGGTCGCTTCTCGGCGGCGCCCCGCCGTCTGGGGCGGGCCGCGCAGATCAGTCAGCCCAGATCTCCGGTCGCACAGTTGGCTTGTGTTTGAGACTCAATTACCGGACCTCGGTGCTGGAAATCCTTCCTCTAGGTTTCGGTGCACCCCCATTTTGCTGTAAGTTCCTAACAAGATAGTTTTTTGTCGTTCTAACTCGTTATTCACCTGCGCAGTGGCGCGGTACACGGGGTGTGATGCACTCTATTCGCGGCCATCTTGGAGTCCATGAGTTTAAACTTATTTCATAGTTTATCAATTGCTGATCTTTTCCAGCTACAAGAACTCAGTTAACATGTTTCTACCTCTATGAATGTTGACGAAAGTCCTTAAAGGGTTAGCCTGAGTGAAAAATCAGGCTTCAATGTATATTATAGTGCAATAGAAGTGAACCTAGAAGAAGTGCACTACTTCACAAACACGTTAAACATTTCCTTCCCCAGACAGATTTCACTCACTCATTTCCAATTCTTCACCCTTCCTTAGAAATCCTAGACATAGATAGTAGTAGGAGCCATTAAAAAAAAAAAATTAACACTTCACCTTCACTTGGGAAGAAATAACAAGGAAAAACAAAGCAGTTCAAACTAAATTGTTAATAAATATGTGAAAGTGAATTGATCTGTCATTTCAAAGTTAAAAGAAAAATGTTACGTGTGACAAAACAAATATTTAATGATCAAATGAAGGAAAATGAAACTATTTATCAAATGGCCACAAAATGCTTAAGTATTTGTGAAGTAAAGACTTTCCTTTAATATTAAGAAATATAGGGTTAAGAATACCTTGAAAGTATGTTAATCCTTTTTTTTCCTCTCCTTCAACCAGTTGGTAACAGATAAGAGTAACCAATTCATTCTTTTAAAATCTTTCTAAGACAAGGAATTCTAACGTATTTTAGAATCTCTGCTAAAATAAGCATTATTTAATGTAGACATTAAAATTTTATACAGTTACCTTCCAGAACCCGACCACCACCACCAGTAACTACTACTATCAATAGGAAATACAGAAGGATGACAAGATATTGGCATATTCAAACACGTCATACTTGCATGTAGGGTTGAGTGGTTAAGAAAACAAGGTTCTGGAATTGAGCCAACCTAGTTTTTGTATATCTCTGTTGTCTCTCCTTTGTGTTGGTAGACTATGCCTGCTAAAGTGGATTCCGCTGGGAAGGAATTCCGACGGCTGAGCTCCAGTGACGTCACCTCTCTGCTATGGCTGGCCCCAGGCTCCTTGCTGGGGTGTCCGAATGCGGGGGGTGGGACTGGGCTGTCTCTGGTTGGTTTCAGCTTCCGGTCGCTGGCGGGCGGGCGATCTCTAGCCGCCCAGTCGCACGGTCAGTCACCGGCGGGCAGGCGGTCTCCAGCCGCCCAGTCGCGCAGGCAGCGGGCGGGTGATCGGTCGCCGGCGGGCGTGCGGTCTCCAGCCGCCCAGTTGCAGGGGCAGCAGGTGGGCTGTCGCCAGCGGGCGGGTGATCTCTAGCGCCCAGTCGGGCAGCAGGTGGGCTGTCGCCAGCGGGCGGGTGATCTCTAGCGCCCAGTCGCGCGGTCGGTTGCCGGCGGGCGGGCGGTCTCTAGCTGCCCAGTCACGCGGGCAGTGGGTGGACTGTTGCCAGCGGGCGTGCGGTCTCCAGCCGCCCAGTCGCGAGGGCCTGGCCTCTAGTCCCCTGGTTTCTCCTGCTAGTCCTGGTTTCTCCTGCTAGACCAGATTTCCCCTGAGTGATGCCTCTCGGCAGTTCAAACTGTACTCTGGGCCTGCCATTTGTTAGGTGTGCAAGGTGTCTATTGGGAACCCCAGCATTCTATTGTTTTGATTTCTTCCGCTTGCCCCTCCCCCAGCGCTGGCTAGACAGGTTTCGTTTTCGCCGCTGATGGGAGGGGGAGTTGAGGGTCAGGTGTCTCTAGTTTTCCCCGCGTCTTTATGTAGTCTTGCTCTGATAATCCCACCCCCGGAAAGCCTAGGAAAGATTTTATGCGAATTCCCCGCTGTATGGGAGCTGAGCTGAGTAACACACACCTGTTTTATTGTTGCAATCTGTCGGAGAGTGGCGGTGGTTACTTCAGCTCTCCAAGATGGTGGCCGCTGGTTTCCTTGGTGGAGTTTCCATTGTGGGGGATAGAACTGTACTGCTTCCTTCCCCGTCTGAAATCCCGAACTCAGCCCGGGGCTCAGTGGGGGCTCAGCCGGCAGGATTCCACAGAATCCGCAGCAATGTTTCTCCCTGCTTGCTGGTTGCTTCTCGGTGGTGTCCCGCCATCTGTAGCCGCGGGGCGGGCCACGCGGATCAGTCAGCCCGGATCTCCCAATTATAATTTCTTGACAGATTTTCACAAAGTAAACCCACCTCATGTCATCAGCATTCAAATTAAAAAGATTGAATTTCACTGTAGCCCCCCAGACCCCTGCTAGTCCCTGCCTTTCTACAAAGTTAAACAATATGCTCATCTCTCTCTCTCTCTCTCTCTCTGTCTCTCTCTCTCTCTCATTTTTTTTTGTACCAGAGATTAAACCAAGAGGGCACTTAACCACTGAGCCATATCCCCAGCTCTTTCTTATATTTAATTTAGAGACAGAGTCTTGCTAAGTTGCTGAGGCTGGTTTTGAATTGCAGATGTACGCTACCACTCATGGCTCCAAATATGCTCATTTCTAACACCATGGTTAGTTTTGCCTGGTTTCCTGTATTCTAAAAATAGAATCATAGAATATGTATTATTTTCAGAAAAGAATGGTCTGGTCTTCAGTCAACATTAAGCCCCATTAGATTTATTATTACATGTGACAGGAATTGTTCATTTTCATTGTTGCATAGTATTCTATTGTATGAATTTTGTACTGTGTTTTGATATATTCTTCTGTATTTTTTCAATATACAAGCATAATATTCATCCACAGAGGCTGTGGTAGTTCAAACCTTTATATAAATTTGTATACAGAAAATGTGGGTGATACCTGATTATACTGTATGATTGTTGTTAATTGCTATAGTACAGGTCTTTTCCTACCCTGAGTTTCTGTGAGTCTATAAAATAGAAGACTCAGTATTTCTTAACGGGTATAAAAAGTATTTTTCTACAGAAGCCCGAAACATTTTCATAAAATCTTCTCATTCATTCCTTAAAAAAAAAGCACTTTAATCTAAAAGACCTTTCTCAGAGTCAACTGGACTCTGATCATCAATCTCACCATTATTCTTTTTGTTATCATCTCTCTTTACCTACCCTACTTCAAACATATATATTTTTAAATTGTAATCTCTGATTAAACCATGACAAATGGTGGTTTGCTTCTTTGATATCCTAATTATTTTTTAAATTTGTTTTTTAATTGTAGGTGGACACAACACCTTTATTTTATTTATTTATATGTGTCACTGCCGATTGAACCCGGGCCTCACACATGTTAGACGAGTGTTCTACTGCTGAGCCCCAGCCCCAGCCCTTGATATCCTAAATGTTGTTTAATATTTTGAATAGTCTTACATAGTTAGATAGGAGGGAATTGATTTTAAACATATGCAGAAGATTTATCTGGGCTTTCAATAAAACTCAGAAAACTAACCCTTGGTATTTGGGAGGTGGGAATTATTAAAATTGTTTGTTGGATTATTCCTAGTTTGTTTCCTTCCAGAAAGGAGTATCCCACTTTACTGATCTTGAACTCTGGTCCATTTGAGTCAGTCCTGAGGATTATCAGGGCCTTTTGGTTGTCTTTCAGTTTTTCAGGTTCATTGTAAAAATACATATTTAAGGATAAGTCATAGAATTTTTATCTCATGTTGAATTCTATTACCAAGGTAGTTATTTGTAAACTAATTTCTTTTATCTCAAAAGAAGCATTAAATATATGGAGCCAATTTAGTGAATAAGAAGTAAAAGCCATCTTTGCCACCTCATTCCCAGAGTCACCAGTCAGCCTCTGGTTCTGGTTATTCTTGTGGGAAACACTTTTACTCTTTAGAATGCACTCATGTTTCTGTTTCTTGATGAGTCAGTAACTTGTGGCTTCATGTTCTGGAAAAATAAAAACAAAAACAAAAACGCGACTCACACCACATCCCACTCCCCTTCTCTCCTGACTTTGGTTGGACTTCTACTCTAACTTGAAATAATATATTTTAATTTTATGTGCAAGTTTAGCACATTATCTCTTGATCCATCAACCTAATATAATCTGTATCAACCATCCCTCATCCCTTCAACTACATAAGTTGAGGGAAGTTCCTGCACATTTCTTTTCCTCTCTCATTGTACCTCATCTCTAGCAATCATTGTTATTGTTATTGTTATCCATGCTTCTCTTCTATACTTTGATTCGAGTTTGATTCAAAACAGTGACAATCAGTAACCAGCATTGACAGCATCAGGATTATTTAAATATTTCTCATTTTATATCCTTGTAATGGAAGGTTCGACCTGTAAAGAGGAGAAGCATCTCCTGCCCACGTCCTGTGTGGACAGTTGAGCCAGAGTTCTTCTATGTGGAGTATGCTGGTGGTGAGATAAAGCTAAGAAAAAGGAAGGCTACGAAAAGACAACACGATCAGGAAGCAATTTTGAAAAGCAGGGGTAGGAAGGTGCCAGGCTTTTAGCAGTGGAGCTTTCACACTGGGAGTGTGGGAGGTAGGGTGGGGAGAGAAGCCCACATTTGCTTAATTATATATAAGGGGAACTTCAAAGGTATTCCATAGAATGTTCTGCCACATAAGGTAGGAGGTGGGCTGTCCAGGCCCAATGGAGCTAGCTGGAGACTGAAGTCACGTGCATTGCATAATCCATTAAGTGGGAGTGGCCCACGAAATAGTGTGCAGTGCCAGACCAAAATCTCCTTGGCTCAAGGCTGAATGAACTCACTAAATAGCTCAGGAGTGGCTTCCTGCAAGCATCTGTCATAAACTTCTGCCTATAAAAGAGGGCTATTTTAGACATGGAGATCAAGTGAGTTCTTATGTGCTATATCCTATCAATTCTTTCAAATCAGGCCACAACTTAATTTACTGAAGATTTGAACTGTGATTTCTCATTGATTGCTTTTTCAAATTCTCATGAAAGTATAACTTCATAAACTCATGGCTACTTAATGCCCAATAATGTCCAGGATAAACCAAGAAGTTTTTTTCCCCCTATATATTCAAATAAAATAAAACAGTTCCCCAAATTTAAAACAATACCTGAATACTATATATTGTTTGATTTCTTTTTGTTTCAAGAATAGTACTATCAAAACAATCTCTAACTTTAGCTTTTTCAGTGTCTACATTCTTTTCTGAAAATCATAAAAAATGTTCTCATTACATCACAAAAGCAGTTTTAGTCAAACCCCATTGCCACTTGAAGTTTCCAGGAAGCCTGTACTGGGTGTCTCTTCTCAACCAAATATATCAATCACAAGAGCCCTGGTGAGCTGCTTTAAGGGTGATAAGACTCAAGTACAGGACATTTTTGAAGTTTACCCTTTGTTTCCTCTTCATCCATAGGTGGTGACGATGCTGTGTACAAATGAAAAGCCACCTGGGTACATGTTTAGCAGTCAGCCCCATATTTGGTTCCTGACATTACCCCTTTCTAGGGATGTGACATTTAACTTGTTATTTGACATCCCTAAGTCTCCATTTTCTCATTTTAAATATAGAGAGAGTGGAAAATATCAGATAGAAAGGAACTTTCAAGGTCCCTTGTGTGACCTTGTTACAGGTGTTTTATCTGTAAATTGTTTGCTACTTTTCCCTTCAAGAGGTAGAACTTAGTTTTATTCCCCTCCATCATGACTTAGACATTAGAGACTTGCTTCCAATGAATAAGAAGAAAACAGAAGTGATAGTATGTGACTTCTGAGACTAGGTCAAAAAAAGTTATTGTGGCTTCCTCCTTGCTCTTTCTGTTGGGACACCAATTGCCATATTGGGAGTATACTCAAGCAGCACTTTGGAGAGGTCCATGTATCAAAAAATTTTGATCTCCTTTCAACAGCCAATGAGGCGCTTCAAGTATCTCAGATCTGAATGAGCCTTAAGAGGACTACACAGCTGGACAACATCTTAACTGAAATATCATCAGAGATCCTGAGATAGAATCATCCAACAAAGTCACTACTAAATTCCTTTGCCGTTTTAGTTTTATTTTTAAGTTTTGTGGTTCTGATAACTGAACCCAATCCTGAATTCCTGATCCACAGAAACTATGGGATAATAAATGTTTGTCTTCTTACATCACTACATTTTGGGGTAATTTATTATGCATCAATAGATAACTAATAAGCCTTTAAACCCTCTCACCAACAAGTGGCCCTCTGGCTTATAAATGACTGCAATAACAAATGAGGATTCTCTCTGGAACTTGAGACAGTTCTTTCAGGCTTAAGTTTCTAAGCGGATCTTGGTTCTCTGGGATCCTCTGGGACAAATCTGATCAGTTCCTAATCACTCTTTTCTAGATCATCTCTTTAGCCTCCCCATATCTAGGCTCCTGTACTTTATTTTTCATGTCACACCTGCAGAATTCCTCTAGAGTGTTCTTTCTACAACAAATCTCCAGTTGGTCAAAGAATCTCACCATGGTCCCCATACCGGGGGGTGAACAGGAGAGAATTGAAAACAGTGGTGAAGCAGAAAGGGAAGAAATAAAAACATGTCCAGGAGAGCCACACTAATCTCAGGATTAGAAGACTAATGATCAAAACAAGAGTGTCATAAGTATATGTAATTAGTTTATTGTATGTGTAAGCTATATGTTGAATAAATTTATACATATGCTAAAATAAAACAAAACATGTATCTTTTACTGTTACTCCCTTACACTCTGATTTTTTATGTTTGTTTTTGATTGACACATAATTGTTCATACTTCCGTGGTACAATGTTGTATTTTAGTTTACCTAGCCATTGTATAATATGCAAATCAAGATAATTGGCATATTTATCACCTTAAATTTGTATTATTTCTTTGTGGTGAAAACATTAAAACTCCTGTCTTCTATATTGAGATGTTCAATGCATTAATGTTAACCATATTTATCCTACTGTGCAACAGAATATCAGAATTTATTCCAACTATCTAATAGTTATATTTGTCCATTGACCAACCTCTCTATATACCCCAACCTGTCTTCTCCTTTCCCTCTTTTCCCCACTATTCTAGTCTCAGCTTCTATGAGATCAGGTCTTTAGATTCCACTTATCATATGCTCAACTTTTAATTTTTCTATAAGGATACACACACACACACACACACACACACAATACCCACCTCTGCTGGTCAGTTCTTTACAGGATAGATTGAAACTACCTATTTTGGTGGGAAAATCCCTTCCCACATATGACCCCAGGATATGTTTTCAGTTATCATTTGCAACTAGTCCTTTTCCTTCCTTCATCTCCAATATTTCAAGTTCTAAACTCCAAATCACATCTTTCAAAGGATCATGTTATTTCCCCCACGAATTTGCAAATGTTGCATTTGCTGAGAATGCCCTTGCCCTCTTTAATACCTGGATCAAATGTAAATCTTCTTGGAATTTTCTGGAAGCCCTCTCCACCAGCAGATTTACACCTTCTTTGTGCTCTGTTAGCACTGTGCAGTGGACATCCCTTATAAACATCACAACCTCATCAAATATCAAAGTATTTGCCTCTCTTCCTAGGCCAGCAATTCTTAATGCTTTTTCTGAACCCAGTTGTTTGAGAAGATTAGATCACAGGTCCTAGAGCCCTAGTGACACACTGGGGTATAGGGATTTAAAATGTATTTCTAGGCATTAAGAAGTTCCTCCTTTCAGGATGAAAAACCTCTACTGAAGTGTGAGGAGTAAAAATTTGTTCCCATGATGTAGGCTCCCTATTTACCTCTTTTATTGTTTCTCTTGCTGAGAGAAAACTTTTCAGTTTAAGTAAGTCCCATTTGTTGATTTTTGTTATCAACTTTTGTGCTATGGGTGTCCTATTAAGGAATTTGGAGCCCGACCCTACAATATGTAGATTGGAGCCAACTTTTTCTTCTATCAGACGCAGAGTCTCTGATTTGATATCTAGCTCCTTGATCCACTTTGAGTTAACTTTTGTGCATGGCGAGAGGAGGGGATTCAGTTTCATTTTGTTGCATATGGATTTCCAGTTTTCCCAGCACCATTTGTTGAAGATGCTATCCTCCCTCCATTGCATGCTTTTAGCTCCTTTATCAAATATAAGATAGTTGTAGCTTTGTGGATTAGTCTCTGTGTCCTCTATTCTGTACCATTGGTCCACCCTCCTGTTTTGGTACCAGTACCATGCTGTTTTTGTTACTATTGCTCTGTAATATAGTTTTAAGTCTGGTATCGCTATACCGCCTGATTCGCACTTCCTACTTAGAATTGCTTTTGCTATTCTGGGTCTTTTATTCTTCCATATGAATTTCATGATTGCTTTATCCATTTCTACAAGAAATGCCGTTGGGATTTTGATTGGCATTGCATTAAACCTATAGAGAACTTTTGGTAATATCGCCATTTTGATGATGTTAGTTCTGCCTATCCATGAACAGGGTATATTTTTCCATCTTCTAAGATCTTCTTCTACTTCTCTTTTTAGGGTTTTGTAGTTTTCATTATATAAATCTTTCACCTCTTTTGTTAGGTTGATTCCCAAGTAGAACCCTAATATCCAGAGTATACAAAGAACTCAAAAAATTAAACAATAAGAAAACAAATAACCCAATCAACAAATGGGCCAAAGACCTGAACAGACACTTCTCAGAGGAGGATATACAATCAATCAACAAGTACATTAAAAAATGCTCACCATCTCTAGCAGTCAGAGAAATGCAAATCAAAACCACCCTAAGATACCATCTCACTCCAGTAAGATTGACAGCCATTTTGAAGTCAAACAACAACAAGTGCTGGCGAGGATGTGGGGAAAAGAGTACACTTGTACATTGCTGGTGGGACTGCAAAATGGTGCGGCCAATCTGGAAAGCAGTATGGAGATTCCTGGGAAAGCTGGGAATGGAACCACCATTTGACCCAGCTATTGCCCTTCTTGGACTTTTCCCTGAAGACCTTAAAAGAGCGTACTACAGGGATACTGCTACATCGATGTTCATAGCAGCACAATTCACAATTGCTAGACTGTGGAACCAACCCAGATGCCCTTCAATAGATGAATGGATAAAAAAAATGTGGCATTTATACACCATGGAGTATTACACAGCACTAAAAAATGACAAAATCATAGAATTTGCAGGGAAATGGATGGCACTAGAGCAGATTATGCTTAGTGAAGCTAGCCAATCCCTAAAAAACAAATACCAAATGTCTTCATTGATATAATGAGAGCAACTAAGAACAGAGCAGGGAGGAAGTGCAGGAAGAAAAGATTAACATTAAACAGATAGATGAGGTGGGATGGAAAGGGAGAGAAAAGGGAAATTGCATGGTAATGGAGGGAGACCCTCATTGTTATACAAAATTACATATAAGAGGTTGTGAGGGGAATGGGAAAATAAACAAGGAGAGATATGAATTACAGTGGATGGGGTAGAGAGAGAAGATGGGAGGGGAGGGAGGGGGGATGGTAGAGGATAGGAAAGGTAGCAGAATACAACAGTTACTAATAGGGCATTATGTAAAAATGTGGATGTGTAACCGATGTGATTCTGCAATCTGTATTTGGGGTAAAATTGGGAGTTCATAACCAACTTGAATCTAATGTATGAAATATGATATGTCAAGAGCTTTATAATGTTTTTAACAACCAATAAAAAAAAATTAAAAAAAAAAGAGAATTAAAAAAAAAAAAAGAAAGAAAAACCTCTACTATACAAATTTAAAAACACTGAAGGAATTAAAGAATACACCAGAAGATGGAAAGACCTCTCATGTTCCTGGATAGGCAGAATTAATATCGTTAAAATGGTCATATTACCCCAAGTGATTTACATATTCAGTGCAATCCGCATCAAAATACCAATGCCATTCTTCACAGAACTAGAAAAAAAAGTCCTAAATTCATATCAAATAACAAAAGACCCAGAATAGCCAAAGCAGTACTGAATAAAAAGAGCAATGCTTTTAGTATCAAAATGCCCAATTTCAAATCATACTATAGAGTCATAATAACAAAACCAGCATGGTACTGGCACAAAAACAGACATGTAGAGCAATAGAATAGAATAGAAGACACAGAAATAACCTCACCCAGTTACAGTTATCTGATTATTGACAGATGTGCCAAAAACATATATTAGGAAAAACGATAGCCTCTTCAAGCAGTGGTGCTGGGGAAACTGGTTATCCATATGTAACAGATCCGTATCTCTCACCCTATACAAAAGTTGGATCAAAAACTCAGGCATTAGATCATAAACTTTGCAACTATTGGAAGAAAAAAATCGAGGAAATATATAGGTGTAGGCAAAGACTTCCTGAATAGACCTTATGTAACTCAGGAAATAAAAATCAACAAATGGGATGGCATTAAATTAAAAGCTTCTGCACAGTGAATGATTGATATACAGAATCTTTAAAGAACAAAAATCTTCACTGTAACCTGCCTAATCCTCATATCTGTATCCTGTGTCACATCCAGCCTCACAGTTTCTATATTCAAGAACTGTCTATGCGGGGCAGGTGGCACACACCTGTAATCCTAGTAGCTCAGGAGGCTGAGGCAGGAGAATCCAGAGTTCAAAGTCAGCCTCAACAAAAGCGAGGTGCTAAGCAACTCAGTGAGACCCTATCTCTAAATAAAATACAAATCACTGAGGATGTGGCTCAGTGATTTAGTACCCCTGAGTGGACCCGCCACCCCCCATGAAAGAACTGTGATTTCCTGCATACACTGCAGTTTCTATTCAATGTCCTTGTTCCTGCTGTGAGGCTTCTCAGGAATTCCTTTCCTTCCCATCTTTATCTGGCTAACTGCTATGGCATCTTCAAGGTTTAGTTATTTTACCTAGCCTTTTCTTTAAAATGCCCCTATGAAAACAAAGTAAAAAATAACACCCTCAGCTGTCCAGGGTGATCTAATACCACAGTCTGGGGACTGTCAAGAGAAAAAAAGCATTTGGGAGCTTTTTGCACTCAATCTGAGCAGTAGTCACCCTTTCCATCTGAAAGCAGGGAGGGCAACATCTGACCTTTCCATATACCCAGTCCATAGGTGTACACTACTGGTCCTCTGAAGCTTTCCTTGAGATAATCAGGATACTTGCTAGTACTATCCTTTCTCATACAACCCTTGGGAAATTGCAAATCCTAAAAACAACAGAGAGGTTCAGGAGGCACAAGCAGTATTAGCAATAATTTGTGTCCTGGGAGGTGATGCTTCCACAGGTACATGCTATAAGCAGGTGTGGGAAATAAGCACTTTGTATAAGAATTAGATATAAGGCTGCTCAGAGCAGATTATTTACAATATCAAGTAATTGGGAAAGTGAAGCCTAATGGTATAATATAACAATGTTTATAAATTATTATATATCCATAAGATGTAACATTTTTGATCACACAGCTTTTGGTCATGTTTTTGAATTTTTAAAGACTGATGACATAAAATGTCATATTTGTAGCGATGATGAAGTAAAAGCAATGTATAAAAAATCTCCACAATAAAAAACTCAATATCCCAATTAATAAATGGGCAAATGAACTGAACAGACTTCTCAAAAGGAAGTAATGATAAACAGTTCTGTGAAGAAATTGCCAATAATTGAGGAAACATTCAACATCCTTAGCCATCAAGGAAATGCAAGTCAAAACTACAATGAGATTCATCTCACTACAGTCAGAATGGCAGTCATCAAGAATACAAACAGTATATGGTTAAAAAAAAAAAAGAATACAAACAGTAAATGCTGGTACAGTGGTGAGAATGCAGGGAAAAGGAACTCTTAAATTCTTAAACATTGTTGGTGGGAATGTAAATTAGTGTAGCCACTGTGAAAATCAGTATAGAGGTTCCTGAAAAAGTTAAAAACAGAACTGTCATATGATCTAGCTATACCATTTCTTGGTATTTATCCAAAAGAATTAAAAGTCAGCCTACCCATATTTTTTAATATTTATTTTTTTAGTTGTAGTAGGACACAATACCTTTGTTTTGTTCATTTATTTTTTTATGTGGTTCTGAGGATCGAATCCAGGGCCTTGCACACTCTAGGCAAGCACTCTACCACTGAGCCACAACCCCAGGCAAGCATACCCATATTTTTACTGAAGCATAATTCACAATAGCCAAGTTATGAAATCAGCCTAGGTGTCTGTCAAGTGATAAATGAATTAAGAAAATGTGGTATATACACACAATGAAGTTTTAATTCTGCTTTAGAGAGAAATTATGTCATTTGCAAGAAAATGGGTGAAATTAGAGATCATAATGTTAAGTGAAATAAATCAGACTCGGAAAAGTATCCTGTGTTTTCTTTATATATGGAAGCTAGAGGGAAACAAACAGAAAAGTAGAAGGAAGACCTTATAGTAGAAGATTGAGTTGGGGAGGGAGATGGGTAGAGTGGAGGAAGGTACTGGGGAGTGACGTTGATCAAATTTGTTATTATGTAAGTACATATATGCCACAATGAAAAACACCATTTTGTGTAATTAATATGCACTAATTAAAAATAAAAAAAATTCCTCCTGATAATCATACCACCATATAGTGAGCCATTTGAGGACAGGGATTGTGGGGTTTCCAATAATTTGGAGGTAAATGAATTAAGTGCAAAATCAAGGTTTGTTATTATCTAGCAGAACATTTTTAAAAAGTCAACTACTCTCCCGGAAAGATGAAATGTTGCATAAAATATCCTCATTTGCTCTAAAAAACAAACAATATGGGTTGGGAATTTGGATAACGAATGTCTAGGAACAAGATTTGGAGACAGTTTAAATGGATTGCAGAAGACAGACTCTTCAGACAGCCTTGTATAAGGACAGTTTGGATGTGAACACTTTTGCAACACTCATCCTACCACATCCCACTCCCCAGATCATGAGATGCTGACAATGCCCAGCCTACAAATCACAGATTTAACACAAAGCAAATGCTTGTCCCTGGATGCAGCAGCTGAAAAGAATTAATTTTCTCTCTGCTTTTAGGGGGGAAAAGCCAATATATTTTTACCTGCTAAAGTATAATTGCATGTGCTTTCCAGGCGTCTACAGAAGTGCTTTATGGGAGCTGTTGTATTTAGCAAGGTTAGGAAATGTGCAAATAAAGGCTCATCAAGCCTTTCAGTGAAAGCAGTCAGTTCTTTGCCATGTTAAGCTTGTGATTAGATACAGGTGATAAAAATATATGCAAATATGTGGCATAAACAGCCATTCTTATTAAAGGGGTACATTTTTTCCTTTGTACCCTGTACACCATAGATTGATTAGAGCCTGGTTGACCCTATGAAGTTCAGAAGTTCCTGCTGTGGAGTGGTTAGTAGGAAGCAGTGAGTATTAGGGCCAATTGGAAACAGACTGTATATATTAGGAAACTCTTAAGCAATCCAGGATAGACGTATATGGGCTTCTAGGAGTAAAAAAGTTTGTGCGTTTGGCCAGTGGCCAGTGGCCACTGAGCCAAGCCTATGTTGAAATCCCACATTCTAAACAGATTTTAGGCCCACAGTTTATGCAGAGTCTGACTATCTGATGAGCACACATGCTATTACTTTGCCATTAACTTAATCCCACCTGATTCAGAGAATAACTTTAGGTTCTTTTCATTCTGGGAATATGTTTATGGTGCTGATAATAAAGTTTTGTGTATGATACTGCTTCCATCTGTCCAGCTACCACTTTTCCCCTTGTCTTTTTTATTTCATCTTTTACTATGGAATGTTTCATATATTTTTAAAAGAAGGGCGTCATAAATTTGTAAGTAATAAAGGGTAATAATAAAATGAACACCTGTGGGCCTGCCAATAGCCTAAAAATTGCCCATCATTCTTATCTTTGAAGCCCATGTGTGGGCTTCTTTGATCTTCCTACTTTGTTTCCCCCATTTTTCATTTTGTGTTTACCCCTTGGTTTTTCTTAAAGCCTTTTCACTTCTATTCATCTCCTCAAAAACTGTCGTTTATTGTTGCTTGATTTTGAACTTTATATAAATGATATGTAATTTATTCTATGAGAATTTTTGCTTTTTCTTACATAATTAACTGGAAGGATAATGAATTCGTTTATCATTTTAGGCCTGATGTTATCAAATGAAACTGTTCTATTTTTTGCCAACTAGAACTTAAATATGGTGTCCACCCCTCTCTGAGCTTTCTTAGAATAGGCAAAAAATTTTTTTATCCAATACTTTTGTTTTTATTGTTGTTGCTTGTACCAAAACATGCTGTGGTTTAAAAATAAAAAATGTGATTGAATTGATGCTTCCTGAAACATTAAAAAAAAAAAATAAAAGGTCATTTTACTGTAAGTTAAAATCCCAACTGCCTTTTGGTTTTACTGGCATTAAAAATTTGGCGAGCCCATATAAACACATGTACTTCAAAAGAGCTTCATTCTCGAGGCACCAGCAATATCACTTCTTTCCATTACATGGGACACGCCACTGTGCGCACTTATGACTAGGCATTTCTGCAAGGTTTCCGTGAGCAAAAAACTAGTCGTCAAAGAGAAGGCCAATTAGCTTTTAGGCTCGTAGGGAGAAAGAGGCCTTGTGGATATTTGTCTTATGTTGATAATTTATCTGAAAAATTGGATTAAAACGTTATTCTATGTGAGGGTCCAGTGATCATAGGAAGCTCGTTTGTTTATTGCCTGCTTTGGAATTGATACATCTTCACTGCAGCTCTAACAGATAAGCTGGCATTTTAATTCTTACTTAAGGGTCAGATAGAAAGATGCAAATTAAATAACTTAGATGCCAGATGAATAAGGCAGATATGACATTTAAACTTGACAATGACTGAGAGTAGCATTAATCTGTTGAGGTAGTTCTCTAAGACTGTTATTTTCAGAGTAGCTTTTGTTTTTAAAACACAAAGATATTGATTACAAGTAGCTATCATCTGCTTTATATATTCCTTTAAATATCATTAAAATGCTTTTCAAGAATTAGGGATAGATTTTCATTTGCAATTTTCTTTTCCATCATAAGAAGTAGAGTTCTATCTATATTTAACCAGAAGTTTGGGGTTTTTTGTTTTTTTGGCTATGAAATTTTCTATCTGAAATATAAAGATTTTAAAATAGCCTTGTAGTAGTAATTAAGTAATTCTTATGGTAGTTCTTCTAAAACCTCAGGAAAGCATTTTAGCAGTTTTTTAAATCAATTTTCATCTATTTAGAGGGTAATAGAGATCACTGTGGTATAAAATAAAGACTAAAACATTGTTGAATGAATAAAATTGTGTTTCAGTAAAAGTCATTTTACTGAATGGTTTTCTGTTCACCAGAGAACTTGTGAGTCACAGCCTGTGGCCCCCTATTTCCGGCAGTTTCTAATACAATAAGATGATAAAACAGGAAGAGAACTAAAAATGTCCTTTAGGGCTTATATTACTATTTGATTCACATCCCTGTCATTTCAACCAGCATTCTTATTTATTCTTGAACAAACCTGAATGAGCCTTGGAAAGCGAGAATGATTATTTTCTTGGCTTAGTGTAACTGGGATTCTATAGAACTCAATCCCCATTGCTCCCTAGACAGTTCAGTGGTGAAAGTTTTTCAGGGAAGTATGCCAACTCAGTTACTTCATGACCATAATGGGACATGCATTGTATGAATCTTAAGGATTCCATGTCAGAACAGTAAAGCATTTTTGTACCTTAAAAAAAAAAAAAAAAAGATGAACTCTCTATTGGGTTATAAAGAACCTTACAACCAGGGAGTGAAATCTACAGAGATAAGAGAAGTCTGTTCTGTTTACAGTTCCTCGTTCTTCCCGTTTAATTTTTTTTTCTTTATTCATTAAGGAGTAACTTAAACACTGTGCAAAATGTCCTAGGGTATGCCATTCGACCTAAGGCTAAGGAGCGGTGGTTGACTTGGCAACTGCCCAGCCCAAGAAGGTTCTGATTTTAGAGTTCTGTTTTCCTTGCAAGAAAGTCTGGGATGTGAAGCCAAGCAGAGAGGTTTAAAATGGGTGCAGGAGCCAGTGCAGCTGGGGATTGTTAACAATTGTAGGACATTTTTTTTTTTTAAACCAGTGGCTGAGAGCTTCTTTCTGGTTAGAAAAGATAATTCATTTGGATAGAAAAAACTTGCTTGCAACCTGGTAAGGAAACTTTTATTTTGTTTAATTTGAACAGGATGTCATTGTGGGTGATATTGAAGGAGAAAGAAGTATCCTGAGAGAAGCATTATGCAAGGGGTAGCTTGTCGCTCTAATATTAACCAGTGAGGTGGTCATTTAAATGCCACTAGGAGGCAAAGCACTGTAATTGAGCTTAGGGCAGCCTCATATAGCAGAGTACCACTAAGACTGAAATAGAGCCACACTTGAGTATTATATTCAATAGTTAAGTTGCTTGCTCCAAAGCACTAATACAACTTGCTGGAAAGACTGGCTTCTAAGATTACATACAGATTCATTCTGAATGTCCCTGTAATGCCATTAACCTATTATTATTAAGGAACACATGTATGGCTCATCTCTACCATCTCATCTCATCTCTGGCACTGGCACAAAATCATGATGTGGAACTTTTTTCATATCATTCTTTGTATGACATAATGGTGAAAAGTCACTTAGTGGAGAAGAATCCTGCCAAATCCCTATGTCCATTTTTCACATATTAAGTATACTCAGGAACTTACTGTAACATGTTCTTTTTTTTTTCTCTTTTATAAATAGAGTTTCAAAATATTTATTCTTATTTTTATTTTATTGTTGGTTCTTCAAAACATTACATAGTTCTTGACTTATCATATTTCACACTTTGATTCAAGTGGGTTATGAGCTCCCATTTTTACCCCGTATACAGATTGCAGAATCACATCGGTTACACATCCACTGATTTACATATTGCCATACTAGTGTCTGTTGTATTCTGCTGCCTTTCCTATCCTCTACTATCCCCCATCCCCTCCCCTCCCCTCCCTTCTTCTCTCTCTACCCCATCTACTGTAATTCATTTCTCCCCCTTGTTTTTTTTCCCTTTCCCCTCACTTCCTCTTGTATGTAATTTTGTATAACCCTGAGGGTCTCCCTCCATTTCCATGCAATTTCCCTTCTCTCTCCCTTTCCCTCCCACCTCTCATCCCTGTTTAATGTTAATCTACTTCTCATGCTCTTCCTCCCTACTCTGTTCTTAGTTACTCTCCTTATATCAAAGAAGACATTTGGCATTTGTTTTTTAGGGATTGGCTAGCTTCACTTAGCATAATCTGCTCTAATGCCATCCATTTCCCTGCAAATTCTATGATTTTGTCATTTTTTAATGCAGAGTAATACTCCATTGTGTATAAATGCCACATTTTTTTTTTATCCATTCGTCTATTGAAGGGCATCTAGGTTGATTCCACAGTCTTGCGATTGTGAATTGTGCTGCTATGAACATCGATGTAGCAGTATACAAAGAACTCAAAAAATTAAACAATAAGATAACAAATAACCCAATCAACAAATGGGCCAAGGACCTGAGCAGACACTTCTCAGAGGAGGACATAAAATCAATCAACAAGTACATGAAAAAATGCTCACCATCTCTAGCAGTCAAAGAAATGCAAATCAAAACCACCCTAAGATACCATCTCACTCCAGTAAGATTGGCAGCCATTACGAAGTCAAACAACAACAAGTGCTGGCGAGGATGTGGGGAAAAGGGTACACTTGTATATTGCTGGTGGGACTGCAAATTGGTGCAGCCAATTTGGAAAGCAGTATGGAGATTTCTTGGAAAGCTGGGAATGGAACCACCATTTGACCCAGCTATTCCCCTTCTCGGTCTATTCCCTAAAGACCTAAAAAGAGCATACTACAGGGACACTGTAACATGTTCTTAATGTGGGGTCTTTTCATGTGTGGGTTTTTCTAGTAGACTCACAAATCTACGGACTTTGGCCTTAAAACTAGTGATCCTTTTTGAATCAGGAGTTGAGGTTGTAAACAGTCACTGGCTGTTATCAAAGAAAATAATCATTAGTGAAAGGCTGGGAGCTTCTCTAAATGGAAATAAACTTGAGCCTGATCACACCAAAGACCATATAGCTAGAACTTCCACAGGCCCAGACATACCACTCATTTGCCCTATGTGTTGTGTGAGTTCACAGTCTCTCTCCTTCATGCAACAATTGCATGGAGAAGAATGCTGGTACTATCAAGTTGCATTTCCCAGATTCAATTAGAGTCAGTTTTTAATATTCTGTGGGACAATATAATCTCCCAATCAGGAAACTAACCTAGATGTCTAAATATCATTAATGTTAAGAAATGCTACTCTTTTTTTTTTGTTTGTTTCATTACAAATATTTTAATTTATTTATTTATTTATTTTTTAAATTTTTTATTGTTGGCTGTTCAAAACATTACATAGTTCTTGATATATCATATTTCACAATTTGATTCAAGTGGGTTATAAGCTCCCATTTTTACCCCATATACAGATTGCAGAATCACATCAGTTGCACATCCATTGATTTACATATTGCCATACTAGTGTCTGTTGTATTCTGCTGCCTTTCCTATCCTCTACTATCCCCCCTCCCCTCCCCTCCCCTCCCCTCTTCTCTCTCTGCCCCCTCTACTGACATTCGTTTGTCCCCCTTGTATTATTTTTCCCCTTCCCCTCACTTCCTCTTGTATGTACTTTTGTATAACTCTGAGGGTCTCCTTCCATTTCCATAAGAAATGCTACTCTTTTATTGACATATTGATTTCTGTCTATGTAACTGTAGTTTAACAACTACATTTGCTACATTTTAATTATAAACCAGGAATTTACTAATAATGGAACAGTTTTTTTTAATTTTTTATTGTTGGTTGTTCAAAACATTACATATTTCTTGATATATCATATTTCACACTTTGATTCAAGTGGGTTATGAACTCCCATTTTTACCCCATATACAGATTGCAGAATCACATAAGTTACACATCCATTGATTTACATATTGCCATACTAGTGTCTGTTGTGTTCTGACAGAGGTAAACTTTACCTTTGAGACAAATAAATGTTTGTTACTTATTTTAAAAGATGTCTGATTTTGGCTTTTTTCCTTCTTCTTTTTCTAATGGAAAAGCAGTTTGGGGAAGTTGCCTGATTAATTTTTTTGTTTTATTTTGATTGCTCTTTGAACATAGTAGATTTTGTCCTAAATATGTGTACTTAGTATGAATAAATAGGGATTTATTAATGTACCCTCATAAGATTTGGTTATCTTTTTATATAATTATGAGATAAGAAACATTTTGAAAACATTCGATGAGCTTCACATTATGATAAAACATCTTATGAAAGACAATTAAAAGTATATGGGAGGGCTGGAGTTGTGGCTCAGTGATAGAGCACTTTGCTTTGTGTGTGAGGCTCTGGGTTTGATTCTCAGCACCACATAATGATAAATAAATAAAATAAAGGTCCATCGACAACTAAATATATGTATAAAAAAGAAGTATACTGGAATAGGCTGGGGTTGTAGTTCAGTGTTAGAGAGCTTGCCTAGCACATGTGAGCCACTGGGTTCAGCACTACATAAAAATAAATAAATAAAATAAAGGCATAAAAATGTATATGGGAACATCTTATTAAATCAAATTTCAGTAGTTCAATCATGGTAAACAAAATAAGCCAGACTCAAAAGTCAAAGGATGGATGTTCTCTTTCATATGTGAAAGCTAGAGAAAGAAAAGATTAAAAAGGAATCTCATGAAAATAGAAGGGAGACCAGTAGTGTAGAGAGGAAGGAGATGAGGGGGAGGTAGAAGAGGCTAAGGGCAGTGGGTAACTAGTGAATGAAATTGACCAAATTATCTTTTGTGCACATATGAATATGTCACATGAATTCCACTAACATGCATAATTATTATGCACCAATAAATTTTTGTTTAAATTTAGTAGTTCATATTGTCTTAATCTAAATTGAGATGAAATTAATTCTTTATAGATAATGCAGACGAACAGGGTAATCAAAATTCCTAGGAGCAATTTTTAAAAAGGAAGATAAATAAAAATGGGACAAAATTCTGAAGTTTTAGAAGGGATGTATGGTGAAAGATGGGTTGACCTCTACACAAGCCTCTTAGTTAACCAGTTCCCAGTAGCAATCACTGTTGTTAGTTTCTAAAATATTTATGCACAGAGACTGTGTGGATTTACTATCATGTTCATGTATGTTTCTCTTTAATTTTTTTTTCACAAATTGGCAGTGTCATCTCTATAGATTATTTTCCACCTTACCTTTTTTTCCAGCCAAACTATCTTGTAGATTATTGTTTTTTGAAACTGATTATGTCACAGTAATGAGTTCTAAAGTCAATTTAGTGAGTCAGAAACAGAATATCTTAAATACAAGTAGCCTATTAAGAACCCAGTAGACTGAATACACTGCAAGTAAAAAGGCTAGTTTGTAAAATTTCAGTTATAAATCAATGTGTATCTTATATCATTTTATTTTGGTTTTGTTTCATAGTCACAACATTTGAAAAAAAATCAGTGATTTCATATCACCCACATAGAACTTCCTCATTCATTTTTTATTGTTGCATAGTAAATATTCCATTGTATAGGTTATCATAGCTATTCCTATATCCATCTACCAGTAAGCAATTGATCTGTTTCCAGTTTCTTACTAATTAAAACTGTTTCAGTGAATATTCTTTGAAATATTTTATGCATATAGAAACACATCTCTAAAATAAATACCTTGAAGTGAAATTTCTAGATCAAATGGTTAATTATAATTATTCCTGAATTCCATATTTGTTAATTTGCATACCTGCTAAAATTTATTTATAACTCCCAAATCAGAATTTCAGTACTTTCATAGACATTTTTTTGCCCAAGTGGTGAAAATTTGGTGTCATCTGATGCACATATTCCCAGTTGAGGTGAACAAAGAAACCTTGTGCCTTCTTGTTTCAAGCTCTTCTACTGGAAATGTCTTTTTCAAGTCTTTTTAGTGCCATACTTTCTTCATTTGCCTTTTGTTGATGATTTAGTTGTTCAAAATGTCCCCCAAACATAGTGCTAAAGTGTTTCTACTGTTCCGGAGTGCAAGAAGGTAGTGGTGTCTTACAGAGAAACCTCCGTGCATGTTAGATAATCTCTCCCGGGCTCAAGCTACAGTACTCATGGCTGTGGAGTCATTGTTAATGAACAAACAACATAGTCCGTCTAGAAAAAGAAGGGAGAAATTCACCAATCTGTATGTGAGGCTGTTTCAGAAAATGCTAAAGTAACATCTATGTATAAAGATATGGGAAAGCAGCTGATTGCGTGGATTCATGAAATGATAACCACCAATTTAAAAAGCATAGAGGACAGTATTGTTATAAGACTTTTTAGAGCCAAAGAAATTTACAGGCACATTACGTAGGGCCAAGAAAATGTTAAGCCATTCTTAGGTGGTGTTATTATAAAGAAATGCTTTGTTCAATTAATTATTTGTAAGAAATGTATGTTAAGGCAAATTATATTATTATTTGTATATTGTTTGCATGTACGAATATGTAACAACAAATCCCATCAGTATGTACAATGATAATGCACCAATACAAAAATGTGGAGAAAAAAATTTAAAAGGTTTTTTTAAATAAAAACATACATAAAATAAGGGTATTTATTAATAAGTTGTTGAAAATGTGACTAGGGGCCAACAGGAACTTATTTATCCCTTTGTTTCTCTTAAAAGCAATGAGTCAGTATTTGTAAATTCAGTGTTAATTACAACCTTATAGAACATAACTATCCTGAATTATGAATGTATATTTCCAAATGGTCATATTCTCACCACCATATGAGACTGCTGTCTTCTTCCCTCTCAACTAACTATGTTATTTTAAGCCTTTTGGTATGTGAAGACTAATAGTTGAGTAATGGTATCTAGTGATTATAATTTCTTTTTATTTAGTATGAATAATGTAGAGCATCTTTTCATATGTTTTAGAGTTATCCCTGATAACCTTTTTGTTTTTTCTTTGGATATTTGTCTTTTCTTAATGATTTGGAATAAATATTTTAGTACTCAAAAGAATTAACCCTTTGTGCTATGAATTAATTGCCAATATTTTCCTAGATTTGTCATTCATCTCTTGAATTTTTTTCCACATGGTAAAATGCTATATATACATATGTATTTTAAAAATGTAATTATATTTATTGATCTTAAAAAGCCTTCCTTAAGAGTAAAATGATTTAAGAATTGTGTTTGATGTCTTATGGTCCTTTGGTGTTTGTAAAGATTTTAATCTTCTTAATATGTAATGCTAATTATAAATACTTTTTATAAAAAATTATATTATAAAAATGATTAATTTTCAGAGTAATAGAATGTAGGTTTGAGGATCCAAGAATTTAGCTTGACTTTCATTTTGTGCACTTATTAAATGACCTAAGCCATACTATGTTCCTTTCCTGAGGCCCATATTTTGAACTAGTTTCTGTATATCAGAAAACATTCAACCTTTAACTTTCTATGTCTGGTCCATTTCACTTAGCATGAGAGTCTCCGATTCCATCCATTTACCAGCAGATGCCATAATTTCACTCTTCTTTATGGCTAATACTCCATCATGTATATAAATCACATTTTCTTTTTTAAAAAATTTTTTTGTAGTTGTAGATAGACAATATGCCTTTATTTTGTTTATTTTTATGTGGTGATAAGGATTGAACCAAGTGCCTCACACATGCTAGGCAAGTGCTCTGCCCCTGGACTACATAGCTCTAGCCCACCACATTTTCTTTATTCATTCATCTGTCAAAGGTTGGTTCCAAAGCTTGGCTATTGTGAATTGTGCTGCTATAAACACTGATGTGACTGTATCCCTATAGTATGCTGATTTTAGATCTTTTGGATATATAACAAGGGGTTGGGTAGCTGGGTCATATGCTGGTTTCATTCCCACTTTTTGGAAGAATCTCCATATTGCTTTCCTGAGTGATTGCACTGATTTTCGTTACCATCAACAATGTATGACTGTCCTGTTGTCTCCACATCCTCACCAATGCTTATTATTTTGTTTTCTTGATAATTGCCATTGTGACTGGAGTGAGATGAAATCTCAATGTAGTTTTGATTTGCATTTCCCTAATTGCCAGAGATATTGAACATTTTTTTCATATATTTGTTGGTCATTTGTATTTTTTCTCTTGAGAAGGTGTCTGTTTAATTCTTCTGCCCATTTATTAATTATTTGTGGCATTGGGGGTTGGTGTGAAGTTTTTTGAGTTCTTTCTTTATTCTGGGCATTAAAAGCAAGTGACAAAAATCGTCTTCTCTGTAGGATTTGTCTTCACACTATTAATCATTTCCTTTGTTTGGCAGGTTTTTAAATTGATGCCATCCCACTTAATTGATTTTTGGTTTTCTTTCTTGCACATTAGGAGTCTTGTTAAGGAAGTTGGTATATATGGTTCCTATACCAACTTCCTTATTGGAGTGTTGGGCCTACATTTTCTCTTAGCAGTTGCAGAGTTTCTGGTCTAATTCCTAGGTCTTCTGGTCCACTTTGAGTTGACTTTTATACAGGGCAAGAGACAGGGGTCAAGTTTCATTTCTGTACAAATGGATTTCCGGTTTTCCCAGTACCATTTGTTGAAAAGGTTATCTTTTCTCCAACATATGTTTGACAACTTTGTCTAGTATCAGGTAACTGTATTTATGTAGGTTTGTCTCTGTGTCTTCTATTGTATTCCATTGCTCTTCATGACTGTTTTGGTGCCAGTACCATCCTGTTTTGCTTACTATAGCCCTTTAGTATAATTTGAGGCCCAATATTATGATGCCTATAGAATTGTTCTTTTTACTCAGGATTTCTTTAACTATTCTGGGTCTCTTATTTTTCCATATGAATTTTACTGCTACTTTTTCTAGTTCTGTGAAGAATATCATTCGTATTTTGTAGGGACTGTATTGAATCTGTATACTGCTTTTGGTATTATGTCCATTTTGATGATATTAATTCTGCCAGTCTAAGAACATTGGGAGGTCTTTCCATTCTCTAAGGTCTTCTTTAGTCTCTTTCTTTAGTGTTCTGTAGTTTTCATTTTAGAATTCCTCTACCTCCTTCATTAGATTAATTCCAAAGTATTTTATTTTATTTTTTGAGGTTATTGTGAATAGGACAGTTTTCCTAATTTCTTTTTCAGCAGGTTTATTATTGGAGTATAAGAAAGCAATTGATTAATATATGTTGATTCTGTGTCCTGCTTCTTTACTAAATATGTTTATTAGCTCTAGAAGTCTTTTGGTGGAGTTTTTGGGTCTTTTAAATATAGGATCATGTTATGTGCAGATAGTTTTCATATTTCTATCTCTTTAATTTCTTTCTCTTGCCTGATTGCTTTGTATAGAGTTTTAAGGACTATCTTGAATAGGTGAGAGTGAACATTCCTTTCTTGTTCCTGCTTTTAGAGGAAATGTTTTCAGTTTTTCTCCATTCAGTATGATGTTGGCCTTGGGTTTGTCACAAATAGCCTTTACAACGTTGTAGTAAGTTCTTTCTGTCCTTAGTTTCTCTAGTGTTTTAAACATGAGTGGGTGTTGAACTTTTTAAAATGCTTTTTCTGCATCTATTGAGATAATCATGTGATTCTTGTCCTTAGCTCTATTTATGTGGTGAATTACATTTATTGATCTGCATATGTTGAACCAGCCTTGCATCCTTGTAACTAAATCCACTTGATCATGGTACACTATCTTTTTAATGTATTTTTGTATGTGATTTGCCTATATTTTATTAAGATTTTTTGCAGCTATGTTCATCAAGGATACTAGCCTGAAGTTTTCTTTCCTTGATATGCATCTCTCTGATTTTGGTATCAGGGTGACACTGGCTTCATAGAATGAATTTGGCAGTGTTCCTTCCTTTTCTATTACTTAGAATAATTTGAGGAGGATTTGTATTAGTTTTTCTTTAAAGGTCTGGTAAAATTTAGCTGAGAATCCATCCAGTCCTGGGCTTTACTTGGTTGGAAGGCTTTTGATAGCTGCTACAATTTCATTACTTGATTAAAAAAAAAAAAATCTAGTGTTTTTATCCTCTGCTTTCATGATTTTATTGACTACATTTCCAGGCATTTTTTGTTTGTTTCTTTTTGTCTACCTCCTGAGCAGTTTTCACCTTAATATTTGCGACAAAATAAGAAATTATAATTTTAGAAATGCCTTAATATTGTATTTGAATACAGTTCGTTATTACTACTCTATGAGGAGCTTCAGTTAAGACTTGAGTGCCTTTACTCTATTAGGCAATTTAAAATATCCCAGACCTTGCTCTGGACTTTAAGATTTTTGAAGTTCAAAGCAGATGTGTGTGGAAGAAAAACATCTGGTGAGGAGAACTTGGTTCATTGCGTGATGCTGTTTTCCTGCACTCCTCTGACGAGCATCTGTTGAGCACGTTGGCAGGTTTGATAATTAATTAATGATGAGGGAATGAACCATCTATCTGAGGAACTCAGTTTTGCCACACAGTGCTTCTTTCTTCCCCACATGTCTGGCAAAGCCTTCAGAGTCTAGGACTGCTAATCCCACAGTTGTGTCTCAACTCAAACACTTGTCTTAAGCATAATTAGCTCAGAAATAAACAGATGGATGGCCTCGGACAGAGAGGGCTTAGTGTTGAGCAATTTAGTTTTATTATCAGTAACTTCAGAAATTTTTGTTGGAAAGTACATCAAAACTTTAAAAATTTAGTATTTTGAAAGAATATACTTGAAGTTCACAATTTCATGTGGATTTCTGTGTTTGAATTTTTCTTTTTGTAACGTTTTATTTAAATATAATTTCTTACTTACATTTAAGTTGCAAGAATAGAACAGAAAGCACCCATAATTTTTTCCCCCAGATTTACCTAACATTCTCATTTCTCCCCATTCATTCCCTTTTTCCCTTTTTCCCTTCCTCTATACACACACACACACACACACACACACACACAGAGAGGTGCGGGGAGGGAGAGGGAGCAGGGTAGGGAGGTAGGGAGAAAGAGAGAAAGAAGAAGACAGGCATTTTTTTCCTTAATTATTTCAGAGTGAAATGGCAATTTTGACTCCTTTATTCCTAATACTTCAGTGTGTATTTCTTAAGGCCATTCTTCTAGATAATCACAATGCCCATATCAAAATCATAACATTTAATATTGATTGATTCCACACTACTATCTAGCCATTTCAAATGCCAGCCATGTTCTCAAAAATGTCCATTCTAATATCTGCTACATTACCCTGGTCCAGGATATAATCCATTACTGCATTTTGCATTTAGTGTCATGTTGTCTTTAAACTAGGGCAGCTTCTCATCCTCCTTTGTATTTTTTGATTTTGACAATTTTGAGGTTAGTTAAAACAAGATATTGAGTAGAGTGTTGCTAGATCAGGTTATTGGATGTTTCCTCATTCAAATTCTGGTTCTGTGTTTTTGGCAGAACACCATGTGTCTCAATGTGTCTTTTCTAAAGGCACATTTGTGCCTTAATTGGCCAAATTAGCTTTGATCATTTGGTTAAATTGGAGTCCACTGGTTTTTTCACAGTGAATTTACAGTTTGCCACTTTATATTTAATATGAATTTTGTGAAGAGATATTTTGGTGTAAATAACCTCTCCCTCTTCAAATCTTTACCCACTAGTTTTAGCAACCATGATGATTTTTCTAACTCTGTTATTTCTTCTGTATTTATTTATTAGTTGGCTTTCTTCTGCCAGGAAGACTTTATCTTTGCCATTTTTTCATTTATTTGCTTGGACCAGTATGGGCTTTTTGGTTCTTATTTTGAACAGTGATTATAATACATTATTCTCTTTCTTTTTTAATTTAAAAACATATTTGGGTAGTAGGGATTGAGCCCAGGGGCACTTTACCACTGAGCTACATCCCCAGACCTTTCTAATTTTTATTTTGAGACAGGTTCTTGCTAAATTGCTGAAGCTGGCCTAGAATGTGTGATCCTGCCTCAGCTTCCAGAGTTGCTGGGATTACAGGCGTGTGCCACTACACCTGGTTCACATTTATTTTCATAGACATAGATTGGCCGGTGGGAGCCCTTTAAGCTGACCCTTGTTTCTTTTTGATGAGTCTCTTTCATTCTTTGAGTATTTTTTTTACTTTCTACAACAAGATGGTTAAAATTCATTTTACATTTTCTCTGTCCCAGCTCTGGAAACAGCCTTTCTCCAGGAATCCTGGTTTTTTTTCCTACTGAATGATATTAGAAACCTAGACCTGGTGTGTGTGTGTGTGTGTGTGTGTGTGTGTGTTAAAAGAATCTATGCTATGGAATATTACATTTACTAAATCATTGTGTATAGTATATATGAGTGTATATATGTTTAATGTTATGTTTCAAACAGAAGAGCATTTATTTTACATGTAATAATCATAATTTTTGACAAGAAAGAATACATTTTTCATTTCACATAAATGGCATTACACAGTTTTGAGCACTAAATCATCTTGACATTTATGAAGGAGCAAATGGAAAGTGGGGAACTGAGTATGTTAAATATAAAGCTATCTTTAACTGTTCTATTAAAAAGCAAAGATTTATTTTCCATCTGTGATCTGAATGTGCCTATTTGTGGTCTCTTTCACACAGTGGAATTTCTGTGGAGCCACACAACAGAGAGCATGTGTGTTGGATATATGTCAGCCCAGGATGGGAAAGCCAAGGTAAGTGGGAAAGACTGGGCCACAACCTGAAAGCCTGATAGCCACTGTATAAACCTTTAACCAGTTAAGTTGATATAGATGAATTTTTTTTCACCTCTTGTGGGCAATAGCTCTGTGAACTTTATACAAATCACATTAAGATCACTTAATGATTCAAAAGAAAAACAGCAGATCTTTTTTATTTTCAGGAGAAAGGGGGATTAAAAAAAAACCCTGTCTTTTTCCACTTTGCTCCTCTTTGCCCATTGTGAATAGTTGGCAAAGAGGAAACTGGGAATTAGGAAAAGAAAATGAAAATAAAACTGATGAACTGACATAGATGGATGATTCTGCAAAGAGTGTTGGAATAGATAAAGGAAACTGGGGCAATGTAAGATTAGCCCCTGGAAAGCATCTCTGCATGTTGATAGCAGAGGTGGCTGACATGCTTCCAATTACCACATAGCTTATGCTCTGGTGTCCTCAGGGATGACCTGGAATGGTTTCTTTGTGTGAAGTCAGAGGGCTTTGCCTCTGTGCACCATATGCCTCAGAGAGTCGTAACAATTACATAGGTGTCCATGTATCAATTCTTGAGTTGCTTGGCTTCTCTGGACTCATGATGGTTGAGCCTGTGAGTAAAATACATAATTTGTGGAATTTATTTTATATCAGTTTCATATTCTTCTTGTAAATAACATTTTTAGAAACAGCTGTGACACATGCCATTTACTTGACATTAAAATGCCTCAGTTGCAAAACTATGAAGTCAGGCAGCCTCTTTTTAAAAGAAATGATTTACTCTACATATTTCGAAAGATCAAGTAAGGAAATCTCTGATATAAGCCATCTGAAACAGATTGAATCATTAACAAATAAAGAGTAAATGTATAGTCATGCACCATATAAGATTATTTTGATAAAAAATGGGTTGTACATATAATGGTGATCTCATAAGATTTATATTGAACAAGCCTGATTAACAACACAAGTGGTTTATCAGGATATGAATGATTTGCAGCCATTTAAGTTTCTCTCATACTTAACATATTGATCCTGATTAGATTGCTTTTTTTAACAAAAGAACATGCATGAGATATGCTTCAGCACTAAGGCCAGTCTGCTGGGGTACCGTCATGGTATCTTGTGTGGAAATGTTTTTATTATCCCTGCTGGTGGTCTGTGGAAGACACCTTATCATTTAACATGAAATACTATAAAGAAATTGGAGAGAACAGTGAACCCAAACATGTTTGACCTCCAGTTGTATCATTTGACATCTGGTAGATGTGGTTTTTATATTGTTGGTAAAGTCTTCAGCTGATAGTCTTATTGGGCCAGCAGATACAGCTGTTTCCCTTGCCTCACTTGTAAATTATGTTTTTGACCTTCCTTTCAGAGAGTTAATCCCTCTCCTTTTTTTCCTCCTTTGGATTGGTGGACTACAAATGCTTTCCAGAAAAACAAAATAATTTTAATTCTAATGCTTTGGCTGCTGAATTCTGCTAATTTAAAAAAAAAATAAAATCCTTTTTTTCCCCATAAACACTGGAATGTTATTGTATTATGAGTAAGACAAACTTATAGATGATAAGCTAGACTTGAAAGAGATAGGGAGCTATAGCAGAATTCATTTTCCTTTTAAGAGAATAAGACTTGGACTTACCCCTTTGTTTTCTATATCTGAGACTCCTGGCTTCTGTGAAAGAATTGTTGTTTTGGAGGCTTTGTGAAATATGCTCTTCCATAAGATAGTCATGATAGCAAAATGAGTAAGGAAATATCTTTAAAAGTTATTTTTTTTAATTTAAAAACTATTTTTAAAGTTCAAAACACCACAAACAAGAGCAACAACTTTCCCCCCCAGTTTTCTAAAAATTCCCTGCTTTATCCTTGCTGCCAAACTCAGAAACTAAAGCTACTTGGCCACTTGAGTATTTTATATGTTAGTTGTTTGTAATTCAAGTTAAAAGCCTTGAATTAAAGCTCATCTCAAAATCATGCTGCTCAGAAAAGAATGAGTAATAATCAATATTATTTTGACCAGAATCCATATAGAATTTGAAGATAGCTAGATTCTTCCTCAAATTTCTTTTTCTAAAAAGAATATTCTTTTTTATGTAATTTTTTTAAAATTTATATATGACAGCAGAATGCATTACAATTATATATATATATATATATATATATATATATATATATATATATCACAATTTTTCATATCTCTGGTTGTATACACAGTATATTCACACCAATTCGTGTCTTCATACCTGTACTTTGAATAGTAATGATCATCACATTCCACCATCATTAATTATCCCATGTCCCCTCCTTTCCCCTCCAACCCCTCTGTCCTATCTAGAATTCATCTATTCCTCCCATGGTCCCCTTCCCTATCCCACTATAAATCAGCCTCCTTATATCAAAGAAAACATTTGGCATTTGGTTTTTTGGATTGGCTAACTTCACTTAGCTTCATCTTCTCTAACTCCATCCATTTTCCTGCAAATGCCATGATTTTATTCTCTTTTATTGCTGAGTAATATTCCATTGTGTATATATGCCACATTTTTTAATCCATTCATCTATTGAAGGGCATCTAGGTTGGTTCCACAGCAGTTTAGCTATTGTGAATTGTGTTGCTATAAACATTGGTGTGGCTGTGTCCCTGTAGTATACTGTTTTTAAGTCCTTTGAGTATAGACCGAGGAGAGGGAAAGCTGGGTCAAATGGTGGTTCGATTCCCAATTTTCTAAGAAATCTCCATACTGCTTTCCATATTGGCTGCACCAATTTTCAGTCCCACCAACAGTGTGTGAGTGTAACTTTTTCCCCACATCCTTGCCAACATTTATTGTTGTTTGTATGCATAATAGCTGCCATTCTGACTGGAGTGAGATGAAATCGTAGAGTGGTTTTGATTTACATTTCTCTATTTGCTAGTGATGATGAAGATTTTTTCATGTATTTGTTGATTGATTTTATATCATCTTCTGAAAAGTGTCTATTCAGGTCCTTGGCCCATTTATTGATTGGGTTATTTGGGGTTTTTTTGGTGTTTAGCTTTTTGAGTTCTTTATATACCCTCGTGATTTGTGCTCTATCTGATGTGTGAGGGGTAAAGATTTGCTCCCAAGATGTAGTCTCTCTATACACCTCACAGATTGCTTCTTTTGCTGGGAAGAAGCTTTTTAGTTTGAGTCCATCCCATTTATTGATTCTTGATTTTAATTCTTGTGACACAGGGGTCTTATTAAGGAAGTTGTGGCCTAAGCCCACATGATGGACATTAGGGCCTACTTTTTCAGGGTCTCTGGTTTTATTCCTAAGTCCTTGATCCATTTTGAGTTGAGTTTTGTGCATGGTGAGAGATAGGGGTTTAATCTCATTTTGTTGAAAAAGAATATTCTCATAATTATATAATTTAATTTAGTTTCTATAGCATAAGGCAAAGAAATTTATTTTTAATGGAACCAAAATCAAGGCTTTGATACCAGTTGGATTTTAAAGCTATATTGTCCCATATCCTAGATAGTAGATGGTTTAATGAACAGTTTTTCATAAATACTCAGTGTATGTGAACTACTGGAATAAAATAGATTTTTTAAATGGCATGGAACTTATTCAAGTATAATAAGTGAAATTAGATTTTTTAAAAATATGTAGAGGCCACTCTTTATAACAAGAGTAAAAATGTAATAATAAAAATTCTTCCTCAAGAAGGAATAGTCTGTTTTATAGTTTTATCTCTAGAGATTTATTATTAGTTGTGGGGGAAATAAGAACTATATAATGGAGAATCCAGGCAACAAACAACTCAATTGTGTGATCAAAATACCACCATTGAGGGGCAAATGGACAGTATGTACCTCTGAATGTGATAACCTGAGAAGAATACAACATAATTTATACATAGTATTCTGTCTAGATGTACATAACCTGAACCTAATCATGAGAAAACATCAAATAAGTCAGAAATGAGGAACATGCTGAAAAGAAAGAAAAAAGGGACTATTCACCAAAAATGTCAGTGCCATAAAGACAAAGGCTGCACAAATATTTCAGATTATACAATACTGAAGCAACAATGACAACTAATGTCAATAACTGATCTTAGACTGGATTATATATGAGAGGGGGGAATGTCATAAACACATTATTAACTCAGCTTGAATACTGGAACATGAGTAGTAAAAATGAATTATATAATCATTAAATTTACTAAGGCTGATAACTGTATTGGGATGAATAGGGAAATATCTTATTTTTAGAAAAATTACACTGAAGTTTCTAAGGGTAAAAGGCCATAATATATATAATGTCTTCTCAATGATTTAGAAAAAATATTATGTGTATGTGTGTATGAATGAATGAATGTGTGTATAGATAGTACATTATAAAGCAAATGGAGCAAAATGTTTACAATAGGTGAATCTTAGTAAAGGATGCATTGTTTCTTCAACTGTTCTGTAAGAGAAAAATTATTTTCAAATGAAAATTTTCAAAATATATCATTCTTGCATATTATGGCATATTTGATTATTTCTTTGGGCCTCACACTTGAAATGATATAGTTCAAAAAATATCATCCTTGGTTTATAACCAATTCTGCATTTAATGAATGAATACATTACTCCAAACTCCTGCCTTTATTTCACTTGGAGTTCTTCACTGAATTAACCAAAAAATATTTAAACAACAATACATTTCTTTTTTTAAAATTTGTTTTAATTAGTTATACATGACAGTAGAATGCACTTATATACTTTGATGTATCATACATAGATGGAATATAATTTCTCATTTTTCTGAGTATACATATTGTAGAATCACATTGGTCATACAGTCACATACATACATACAGCAATAATGTCTCTTTTATTCTACTATTTTTTTTATCCCCACATCCCCTTCCTTCCCCTCCTCTCACTTCCCTCTACCTAATCTAAGGTAACATTATTTTTTTTTCTTTTGCATTACAATTCTTAATACACATAAATACCACACTTTTTGTATTTCTGTTTGTATATAAAGTATGTTGACATCCAATTCAAGTCTTCATATATGTACTTTGTATAATGATGACCATCACGTTCCACCATGCTTGTTATTCCCCTACCCCCTCCTTTCCCTCCACCCCTCTTCCCTATCTCGAATTCCTCTATTCATCCCATGCTTTCCCTCCCTATCCCAAAAATGCTCATCATCTCTAGCAATCAGAGAAATGCAAATCAAAACCACTCTAAGATATCATCTCACTCCAGCTATTATGAAGACAAACAACAATAAGTGTTGGGAGGACGTGGGGAAAAATGTACACTCATACATTGCTGGTGGGACTGCAACAGTTTGTGCAGCCAGTTTGAAAAGCAGTATGTAGATTCCTTGGAAAACTGGGTGTGGAACCACCATTTGACCCAGCTATTCCTCTCCTTGGACTATATCCAAAGGACTTAAAAATAGCATATTACAGGGACACAGCCACTTCAAAGTTTATAGCAGCACAATTCACAATAGCTAAACTGAGGAGCCAACCTAGATGTCCTTCAGTGGATGAATGGATTTTAAAAAATGTGGCATTTATACACAATGAAATTTTACTCAGCATTAAAAAGAACAAAACCATGCCATTTGCAGGTAAATGGATGGTGTTGGAGAAGATAATGCTAAGTGAAGTCAACCAATCCCCAAAAAAACAAATAGCAAATGTTTTCTCTGATATAGAGAGGTTGACTCAACAATACATTTCTTAAAAATACTTTGTGAGCTCTTTGTATAGTAGTAATGTTTGTTTTCTGTCTGGATCTATGAGAGATTAAGCTTTCATTATGAAAGTTCTATCACATTAGAGTACCTTTCAGAACATTTCTCAGCTTTTTGTTTTTATTTAAACAAAAATATCAACAAATGTTTATTCATGATATTCCTCTGTTCTGTGTGTCAAGACCTATGACATGCTTTGACACATGTTAATGAAACAGGATGAATGTTGCCCATGCTATTATTTCCTTTTGATCAGGCAATGGTTTCTTAGATATGACCCCAAAAGTACAAGCAACAAAAGAAAAATTAAATGTGACATCATAAAATTAAAAACTTGGTGCTTCAAGGAACACCATCAAGAAAGTTCATACCTGTAATCCCATGGCTCCTGAGTCTGGGGCAGGAGGATTGTGAGTTCAAAGCCAGCTTCAGCAACTTAGTTAGTCCCTAAGCAACTCATGAGACCCTTTCTCTAAATAAAATATAAAAAAGGGCTGGGGATTTGGGACTCAGTAATTAAATGCACCTGGGTTCAATCCCTGATTATAAATAAAAAAGAAAAGAAAAGAAAGAAAATGAAAAGGCAAGCCACAGAATAAGAAAAAATAGGGCTGGGGTTATGGCTCAGCAGTAGAGTGCCTGCCTAGTACATGTGAAGCACTGGGTTCAATCCTTAGCACCACATAAAAATAAATTAAAAAATAAAGGTATTGTTTTCATCAAAAAAGAAGAAAGAAAAATATTTGCAAATTATATACTTAGTAAAGACTTGTATCCCTTGAGAATATATTTTAACTTAATAATAAGAAAACATGGGCAAAGGATTTAAAAGACATTTCTCCAAAGAAGATATACAAGTAGCAAATAAGTATATGAAAATATTCTCAACATCAGAAGTCATTAGGGTAATACAATCAAAACCACAATGATATCCTACTTTCCATCCAACTAGCTGGCTATATAATCAAAAAGATGAACAAAATAACAAGTGTTAGTGAGGATTGGAGAAATTGAAACCCTTAGGAATTTCTGTTGGGAAGGTAAAAACAGTGCACCCCTGCTTTGAAAAAGAGTTTGTCAGTTCCTCAAAAAGTTAGATATAAGAGTTGCCATATTACCCAGCAATTCCATACCTCTTAAGGATATTTCCAGGAAAATTTAAAAAGATGTGTTCACACAAAAATTTATACATAGATGTTGATAGCAGCATTATTTATATTAGTTAAAAAGCCAAATAACCCAAATGCCCATCAAGTGATGAATAGATAAAAAATGTGATATGCTATGTCTTTTGAAAACTATAGAAGATATTTCTCCCATCTGATTTAGTATTCAGATTACTTATATTCTCAAAGTTCAAGTATGTAAAATAATTATAGGTATCTGCAAATCAGATGTAATTTGTGTGGTCTTTTAACCCCTATTGTATTAATAACATTTTCAATGACAACCTTACTACTTGCATATGTGCTTGCATATATTTATATAGATTGATCACATTCTAAAATTTAAATATATCAGTAATATTTTCAGAAATGTGATATATTTATACAATGGAACATTATTCAGCTATAAAAAGGAAGGGAATACTGATACATACTGTAGCCTGCATGAACTTTGGAAACTTAAGTGAAAGAAGATAGACACAAAAGGCTAAATATTGTATGATTCCATTTATATTAAGTGCCTGGAATTGGAAATCCATAGAGACAGAAAGTGGATTAGTGGTTGCAAGTGAAAAGGGGGAAGGATATGGGGAGTGACTTCTAATGAGTATGGGGTTTCTTTTTGAGGTAATGAAAATGTTCTGAAATTAGAAAGTTGCACACTTTGTAAATATACTAAAAGCCACTGAATGGAACACTTGATTTAAATGGGTGAATGTTATGGCATATGAATTATGTCAGTAAAATTGTTAAACTATCAACCAATATAATTTACTGTATTACCAAAATAAGGAGAAAAAAATATATTTGTTCTGATACCATAGATTTTTAAATTTTTTAATTTGTTTTAATTAGCCATATGATTTTTTTCAACTTCTATTTATTATAAAAACTTCAAAATAACAGAAATGGGAGGAACTTCCTCAATCCAATAAAAGGGCAATTGCCAAAAACCTATGACTAAAATCATACTTATTGGTGAAACATGGAATATTTTTTCTAACACTTAGAACAGGAAAATACAGTTTCATTCACATTACCTCCATTCAGTATTTTACTGGAATTCCAAATTAGTACAATAAAATAAGTAAAAGAAATAAAAGACAAAAGTTGGAAAGGAAGCAATTAAAAAACTACAGTTTTTCTCAGATTATATGGGATGAATCTAACAAATGATGTAGTAGACCTTTCTCCTGGAAACTACAAAACCTTGCTGGGAGAGATAGAAGAAAACTTAAATAAATGGAGATATTATTCATGAAGTATAAAACTCACAGTAATGCTAAGATACTCATTCTTTCCAAATTTATTCATAGATTCAAAGCAGTCCTAATCAAATTTCAGCAGTTTTTGTTCTATAACTAAGCTGGCTTTAAAATTTATATATGGAAATTTAGAGGACCTAGAATTGTAAAAATCAACTTTAAAAGAGAAGATGAAACTTAGAGGGCTTATCCTACTGGACTTTTATGACTTACCACAGGGTTACTATAGTTAAGACAGTGTTCCCCAATAGAAGACAACCCTGAACTCAGTGTATCAGAAGTTCTGAGATCAGCAGGAATACCACTTTAGTCTTCTGCAGTTTAAAGGAAGGAGATTACCAGATATGCTGATGCAGCGAGATCCAACAGAAACCGCAGATATTATACAATCACTATCTTAGAAATATAGATGGGAACTTGTGATTCAAGAATTAGGATTTATCCAATGCTGGAAGTCCAGAATAAACACTGGCAGTGTAGATGCCATTTGTCATCAAAGGAAGGAGCTGTCTTTACAATAAAGAATTTCACATTACAAATGAAAAATTATATACTCAACTGTAATAAAATATTATTAAAAAGTGAAGGAGATACTTTAAATGAACACTTGTATCTCATAATAGATGGATCTTAGTTTCTTCACAAACTTACCTATTATTTATGTACTCTATAATGTACTTCAAGTAAGAATATGTTTTAAATGTTAGTCTATTAATGTTTTCTGGATTATCAAGCATTCCCAGGATTGAAATATTAAGAGCATACTATTACTAGTAAACTATCACAGGTTTCCCATAATTTCACTTTTATTTCAGTCTGCTTGGGGATGGAAATAATTTGCCAGACAATTGCTGTTTTGAAAGTGGATGAGAGTCAGTGAAATGATGACCCCATTATTTATTCTTAATTCTCTTTTTAAATTATAAGGTTATGTAAATATAATTAGCTTAATAAATGTTTCCTATTCTGTAAGAGTGAAAATATAACCTAGGTAAAACAGGTAACTTTGTGGTATTTTGATCTGGAAGATAATGAAAGATTATTTGTAAATAATAAAAGATTATACTCAGAAAACAAAAGATCACAATGAATATAGAATAGGAATAAACAGTGCGCTAGCAATTATAATTTTTTGAGGAATATAACAAGAAGTCATTTATTATTTGATTGTTTTACCATTTTGATTGTGATTGTGTGTAAGTCTTTTTTTGCAGTGTAGAGTGTTGACCAGGGACTCAAGCATACCAGGCAAAGTGCTCTACCACTGAGCATAGCATCAGCCCTGTATATCTTGGTGACCATTAACTTTCTCAAATTTAATGTCCAAAAACCTCACAAAATCATCCTAAATATTTACCTAAATAAAGCAGTTTATAAAACTTTAATAAGGTCTTCCTGTGCCAAGGGTAAAGCCTCCCAGAGCTAAATAAATTCTCTTCTATATCTTTGAAAGAACCCAGAAGCATTGTGTTTCATGAATAAAGCCAGATACAAAAGAGTGCTGGGTGAATTATTCCATTTGTACCAAGTTCTGGAAAACTAAGATATGGTTATACAAACCCAGAAATGCTTATAAAAGGAACATGAAGGAATTTGGGGGCATAATAGAAATATTCTTTACAGAAAACTTTCTATTTATATTTTGGTTTTGTGGTTATACAAATTGTCAGAAGTCATCAAACCATTTAGTGAACGTCTATACATTTCATAGAATGTAGGTTATGACTATTTTTTGGAAGTCTGAAAATAAGTATTAGCAAGACCATACAGAGGTAGTGTGGTGGAATGATTAAAAGAATGGGTTTGGGACTTAGTCATGCTTGGATTTAGATCCCAGAGTCCATGCTTTAAAACTCAGGGCATATTCTTGGTTTCCTTATCTTTAAAGAGGGACTATCACTACTTGTTTGATAGCATTCTGAAAATTAATTGAATGTTATAAGTGAAGTGTATGTAATAGAAACTTCATTAATTATGATGGTCATTGATGGTGATGATAGTTGTAGAGGATGTGGAAATTGTGAAGGATATCAGAGTCGTTACACCACACAGCTCCCCAAGCCCCATTTACACTATAGTTGTGCTCTTGAAGGCGCCATTTACATGTACTAAGATGATCAATATTTCCTGAATTTTCACCCTGCTTCCTAGGTAGAGATGGTAGGTTTGGGTAAAATCTTACTAACGTGTAAGTATAAATGAACTGACAAGTAAATTCAGAGGTCCCAGGACAGGGGAAAAAAAGGGAAGGATGGGGGGAATTGAAGAAACCAGAATGGATACCCACCCCCATATCTGTAGTTTAGGTCAATATGGTGGTAATGAAGCCTTTTCAAAAACTATTCGACTAGAGGTTTACCAGTTTAACAGTATAACAACTTAGTTTTTTCTTTCTTTTTGAAATCTAAGGTTTGCCTGTAATATTTCTTATAAACTCACCTAAAATAATACTTCTTTTAAAAGTAAAAGGGAAAAATGTTGCTTACTAGCTACTTTTAAATTTGTCTTACATGAGCCTTGAGCAGACTGGCAGTCTTCTTGGATTCCATTTAGCATTGGTCAGTGGAGTGCCTTTGAGTTATATTGATGATGCATACCTTAAAAGAGACTTCAGTTCAGATGGTAGCAGCTGGTGACACTGGGTCAGCCAATGGATTTGTTGGGCTATATGGATTTATTAGTACTTATGGATTTGTTGGATTATATTTTAGATTTATCACAGTCATCTAGATGCAAGTTTGGCTTTATCCTAAACCAAATTTTAGTTGCTTTTGATAATGTAGTCCTCATATTACCCAACAACTGAAGGCATCTGATTCCTGGCAGGAAGCCAGCTGCCTCAAGATAGTAGGTTAGGTACCACCAAAAAGCTATGTACTAAGAAAACATGCCAGACAGCTAAATTTGGCAAATGTACTAATAGACCACAGGAAAAGTGGCTAATCAATGATTTCAACTTGTACCTTTTAAGTTTGCCCAGAATTTCAAATGTAGAAAATTTTATTTCTTTTCCATGCTCTCAGAGCTGTCAGTAGGATCCCACTGGGTCTATTTAGAAAGTCCTTTAGACAATCAGAAGATTGCAGAAAATTGAATATGTGAAAATCAAACTGTAAGACAGAACTTTCCTCAAGTTCTGAGGAAAAACAAGTTAATTTCTAAGAGTAGTTGGTAACTTTAGTTTTGCCTAATTAGTCTTACACCATCAACTTCTTCCAAATGATTCATCTGACATTGCTCCAAAGCAATAAATAGAATAACCACAAAGAGGGAATTAACTGTGTTGGCAAGAGCATAAATCTTCTCAGAGGTATGAACCATATTTGTTCAAGTAAATCTCATTTTAATCATGGTATTTGGTTAGATCTGTCTGTACAAAGATAAATGTCTAGTACTTGGACTAGTAGATTTTCCATGTTAGTTGAAAAGAGGGAATAAACTTTTATTTTGGTTATAGCAACATGAAAAATAATGAAAACACAAATTTCTCTACATAGTTACATGGCTTTCAATCATAATTGTGAACTTAACATTAGAGTGTCACTTTGTTCTCTTCTAGTACCCAACATTTTAGACAGACGTGTGCTGTTGCAGGCAGAAGGGTGCCTGCTGTTTTCCCACAGGACATATACCATTGCATGTAAATGAGACAAGTGTACTTGAGAATGATTACCCTTAATACCTATAGTGAGTGAGTAATTACATAATGGTGTTTTCTTTCTTTTAGTTGGGAAGTGGTAGACAAGTGATGAAAGAAATCTTTTTTTTTTTTTTTTTTTTTTTGCCGGGTAATCTCAAGACAAGACGGTAATCTTGGTCTTGTTGTTCTTATTTTGTACAAGTAATTTCCTAACCTGAAGCAAGGTTTTGGTTTCTATGATTGTAAATATTCAGGATCCTCCATTGACTTTATGCTATAACAACTTTTATTACATTATTTTATTAAGTACATGAATAACAATAATAGAATTGACTAAGGATATAGTATATGTGGTAGTACCAATGGCCACACAGGGTCTAGCACATAGTAGGCCTTTTGTAAATGTATCTTTAATAAGTGACTCCATGTTGGGATTTAGGGTAGAACTGCTATGGACACAAGATTTTGTCCCCATGGTCCTTCCTTTTCAGGTGCTTCCTTTTATCTCTAGATTTGAGATAAAAAAAGCTGGATGAATCAAATCAGTTTTTAAACATTTTTAAAAATTATATAAACATTTTAAATTTACATAAAATACTAAATTTAACATATGGTTTAAACATTTTAAATTTTATATAAAAAACTGATTTATTTCCTCCTATAAGAGCAGAAGACTTGACAATGAAGCAAATAAGTGGTCATCATTCTGGTGAGGCCTGGGTACTTCTTTGACAGTCCTATACCTGGTCTACCTACCTTACAGGCATGTAAGAGTGACCCCTATTGTAGATTTTGAGCCCTAAACAAAGTCTGTCTGCTAGAATACATATTCATTCCCATATCATTCACCCAACAAAGATAGTTTCTGTATTTTTTTAAGGTCTTCATGTTGGAATGCCCATTCTATTTAATCCTAAGGACTAAAAATTCTTTGTGATAGAAACTAAGTGTGTTTTATGTCTTGTATATAAAGCAGTAATGTAAATTGGTGAAAACATTACATTTTAGTATTAACTAATTGAGACATTTGGCTATGGTTAAGCTATTCTATTTACATTCCTTTCAAATACTTCTGGATACAATAAGTGGTAGGTACTGACAATTTACTTTTATGCTCTTGAGCTGTCATCACTGTACTTACATGTTTGGACTATACTGTCTGCTGCAGTGTTGAAGGGATGAAAAGAAACTTACTTAAGGATGGGGATTATATTAACACTGTTGTTATGAGATGCTCAAAATACTTGCACACAGCTTTTTCTTGAAATAGAAAGAGTAATAGTATTTTAAATGTGCCCTCTGTAATAGGTGAGAAAGCCAATAATTTCCAATTTCTTCCATTGATGGTTCTTAGAGATAATTTTTTTTTAAAGAGAGAGTGAGAGAGAGAGAGAGGGAGAGAGAGAGAGAATTTTAATATTTATTTTTTAGTTCTCGGCGGACACAACATCTTTGTTTGTATGTGGTGCTGAGGATCGAACCCGGGCCGCACACATGCCAGGCGAGCGCGCTACTGCTTACGCCACATCCCCAGCCCAGAGATAAAATTTTGAATAGTTAGAATGTACTAACTATACTGCTCCATTAAAAATGTCTATGATACATATTTTTTTTAAATTCCTACAAGTTTTCAAAGGTTCATAGTCAGACAGGAAGTCTTTAAATTGAAGACCTTTGAGGTATGATAAGTTCCTTAATCTAGAAATTTATGGTTTTTGTTCAGTATGCCATATTTTGGGGAAAAAATAAAATTTATAAGATTTTTCACCATCAAAGATGACAAAAATGTGTTTCTTTATAACTTCATTTAACCAGCAAGAACTTATTACAGTGGCTAGTAATGACTGACTAGCAAGGATACCTGAGTTATTTGACTTTTCAATTTTTTGCTATTAAAAAAAAACTCAGTTTGCTTAGGAGAAGAATTTTGACAAAAAACAATATCTCTTCTTTTTCATGAATTATTTTTTAAATAAACACTACTGAGTACCTTCTATATTTAGGTGCTTTTCTGGGGATATAAAAATGAGCGAAATAGACAAGGATCCCTGTGCTAGCAGATTTAGATGCTTATGGAGGAAACAATATAATCATGGCATATACTTGGCAAGGAGATGGAAGCTGGATGGATTAAGACAGTATTAGGTAGGCCTCACTGAGAAGGTGACATTTAAATAGTGTTGGAAGATTTATGGGAGTGAGGCAGGAACATTCCAGGCATAGGGAACAGCAAGTGCAAAGACCCTCAAGTAGGAGTGTGCCTGCTATGTTGTAGGAACAGTGAAGAAGTCAGTTTTAATGGGTTGTAATAGTGGTGGAGGACCAGATCATGTAGTCATTGTCAGAATTTTGACTTTTCCTTTGAGATGGTAGCCGGAAACATGATCTTACTTGCATTTTAAGGGACCACTCTAGAGCTGGGAGTGGTAACAAAGACCTGTAATCCTGGCTACTCACAAGGCTGACACAGGGATATTAAAAGTTCAAGGCCTGCCTGGGCAATGTAGTGAGATCCTGTCTCAAAATAAAATTTTTAAAAAGGGCTGGGGCTATAGCTCATTGGTGAAGCACTTGCCTAGCATGTGTGAGGTACTGGGTATGATCCTCAGTACCACCAAAAAAATAAAAAGAGGCTAGTCCAGCTGCTGAAAGAGAGGCAGGTAGGAGGTCATTGTCAGGTAAGAGATAATAATGACTGGACTTGAGCATTAGCCATACAGACGATGTGAAGCTGTTGTCTTCTGTGTATTTTTTAAGATAAGGCAATTAGAATTTGCTGATAGGTTGAATGGAAATATGAGGGAAATAGAAAAGGCTCCTAAGATTTTGGTCTAAGTAGTTAGAAGAGTAGGATTGCCATTTACTTAGGTGGAGGGGAGGAAAATTTGAGGGAAAGAAGTGGGAATCTTGTTAGACATGTTAATTCTGAGATACCTGTTAAGTATTGAGTGGGCATGTCCAGAAGATAGTTGGATGCATATGTCTGAAGAGAAGACTAAACTGGAGATATATATACATTTGGTAATCTTGGATGATATCACCGAGGGAGTAAATACGGACAAGAGAAGAGAGACCTGAAGAACTCCTTTAATTTGGAGAACCAATCAAGGGGACTAGGAAGTCATGATCATAGAGGTAAGAAGAGAGGAAAAGTGAGCATAATATTTTAAACACTGAAGGAAGAACTATTTTCAGGGAGGAGAGTGTGATCAACTTTACCACATGATTGTTGCTGGGCCTCTTGAAATTAGGGAAGTTGAATTTGACATTGGAAACCATTTTGTTAAGAGGGGAATAGTACAGAGGTCAAGGTAAAAACCATGACGGTAGAGGTTTACAAGAGAAAGAAAGGAAAGAATTTGAGGTCACAAGTGTGAACAACTTTTTCAAAGAACTTAAATGGAAGTAAAGAAAGAGAGTGGTAACTAGAGGAGGAGGTAGAATTGATACTTCACTATACACACTACAGATATTTTTCTATGAAATAAATGGAAAACAAGTGGTTCAACTTACTGAGATACCTGGAACACTCCAACATGTACTGGTTGGGGAGGTGAGAAAAAACCAGCACAGGAAACTGAGATTCAGTTTTGGAGTCAAATAAAGGGAAGTCTGAGAATATTTGTTGTAATAATTGCAGGTATGACTGGTATTAAAGGATGCCATGCCTTCACATTCAGGATGAATTGGCTTAAACAGATTTCTTGATTGTAGTATGTCTGAATTTTCTGTGCTCCTATACCTAACTATGTCTAAGAATGGAATGAGGCAGAGCAGTAAGTTTGCCACACTGCCCTCCCCTCCTTTCCTCTCCTCTCCTCTCTTCTTCCTCCAGAGAGTACCTCCCAGGACCCAGCAGAAGTCAGGGAAATTTAGGTCACAGTGTCTTAACAGTTCTTTGAAGTTGCATGGGTCTGGTCGATAAGAAGTCAAAAAGCAGGTGATTTTGACAAGGAAAACTTTCTTTAAAGAATTTGTTTGGTTTTTAATTTTACTCCTCCTAAATTCCTCACTGACAGATCAACTGAGATTCTCAGGAAATAGTCCATTACACAAATAGTAGTTTTACTCTTTATGATTGTTTAAACATTAGCCTTTCATTTCTTTTCAAATACCAGATGCTCTTGGAAAGAGTAATATCAATGTTATCTGGTAGCTTACCAACCAGAAGACTGTAACTGATGTTTTGGATTTTCACCTACTACAAATAATGAGGATGTTGCGACCTCCCCAGAAAGTTCTTTACAAAGAGGAGACTAGGCAGCTGTCTTTACCAAGAAAATGGTGGCCTAGAACCTCCCCTATGGACCTTAGGGGAAGCCCCCAGCATCTGCGTAGAAGTTGGGATCAACTGAACCCTCATTCTGCAGAGCCCAGATAGATTCTTTCCTTTTAGCTTAGTATCTCCCTGCCCCTTCAGAGAAGAAATGCCTGAGTCAAGTTACAGATCTAAGGTCTCACAGCTACAAAGTTGTGGAGCTAAGTGAGTCCAGACACACAATCTTTTTTTAAAAATTTTTTTAGTTGTTGATGGACCTTTATTTATTTATATGTGGTGTAGAGAATTGAACCCAGTGTCTTATACATGCTAGGCAAGTGCTCTACCACTGAGCTACTACCCCAGCCCTAGACACACAATCTTAACTCCAGAACTCAAGCTTCTAAACACTTAAAACCTCATGACTTTGGGAGTCACAAACTAGGAAGTGACTTAATTAGAGAGGTATATTTGAGAATTTCAGCATGTAAATGCTGTACAAAACAAAATTGGATAATATCACCAGTGGAGAGAATATAAACAGGGAGAAAAAAAGAAGAAGAAGAGGCCAAACTTCTAGGAACTCCCATCTTTATAAATTGGGGAGATGAAGAAGAGCCATCAAAGGATCCTGAGGAGTTGTGGCTAGAGATGTTGAAGGAGAACCTGGTGAGCATGGGCTAGAAATCAAGGAAAGAATGTGTTTAAGGGAGAAGAGTGTCACCTTTTTCAGATGCTGTTGCTGGATCTTGTATGGACATCAGTTACCATGTTCATTCTTTTCTTTTTTTTTTTTTTAAGTAGTCTTAAAGAGTAGAGTGGGGACATAGTCATACCTTCCCAGATGAGTCTAGAGCCATAAGAAAAGTAAGAAAAATATATAGATTAGTTAATCAATTAGTTATGATCATATTGCTTTATTAAACACTCACTAAATCATCCTGCTACATAATTGAGAAAAGGAAAGAAAATGACAAGGAAAAAAATTCCAGTCCTGGTACTAAATGAATTCCCCTGGGATACAGTGAGCTATTCCACATTATCTACTATTAACATTTTGTAACTGATTTTTTTTTTTTTTGGTATGTTTTCTTTTCTTTTTTTTTCATTTTTTATTTATTTTATTATTTTTTAAAATACACGACAACAGTGGAATGCATTACAATCCTTATTAAACATATAGAGCACAATTTTTCATATCTCTATAGAGTATGTTCAAGCCAATTTATGCCATTATACATGTACTTTTTTGCATTACAATTCTTAATACACATATATACCACAATTTTTCATATCTCTGTTTGTATATAAGGTATGTTGACACCCAATTCAAGTCTTCATACGTGTACTTTGTATAATGATGACCATCACATTTCACCATCCTTTTACATGAAATCACATATACTGATTTTTTGTTTCACTATTTTACATAAAATAGTACATGTTATTAAATAATATTTTAAAAAATCAGAGTTTTAAATGTCTCTACGATCTCAGTGTGCACCATTAACATTATGGAATCACAGATGTATTTTCATACAGGCTTTGCCCTGGTAGAAGTGGAAGTACAAGTCCCCAAGGAAGGCTGAAAAATCTAGCCTCCTGGGATACTTTGGTATGGTGAGCTTTGGTAGGTGGTCTTCAGATTACCCTCTCAGAACACTGCTTTTTAGGGTTAGGTTGAATCTAAGAAGGTGGGACAGATTTCCAAGACTAAGTGAGACTCTAATTAGTTCTTAGAAAGGCTAATAAAAAAATGCAATAACCAGATTCTAGGAAAATTTAGAGACATGAACTTTTTAAAAATTATTTAAACATTTATAGGGACATTCTAAGATAAAACTATGTAGTATGTCACAATCAGAAAGGACCCTGGATATAATTAAGTCCAAGTTTTTATTTTTACCTGTAAGAATGCCAAGATCCAAAGCTAGTGAATTTCTTGTCTAGAGATTATTCAGTCCATTAGCAGCGGAATTCAGGCTTAAACCTAGAGTTCTTCTGTTAGATTTAGATATGAGATCTATCCCAAAAGCTGATGTGTAAGACAATGCAAGAAAAAAGGGGAAGTAATTAGGTTATGAGAGCCTTAACCTATTCAGTGCATTAATCCCCTGATAGGGATTAATTGGGTGGTAACTGAAGGTGGGTAGGGTGTGGCTGGAGGAGGTAAATCCCTGGGGGCCTTTGGGGTATATATTTTGTCTTTGTTGGGTAGAGTTCTCACTCCGCTTCCTGGTGTGATGTCCTGAACTACTTTCCTCTGCCATATCTTGGGCCCTGAGGAATGAATTAGCCATCTGTGGACTGAAACTTCTGAAACCGTGAAGCCCAAATAAACTTTTTGTACTTAAAATTGTTCTTCTCAGGTCTTTTAGTCACAGCAGCAAGAAACTGACTAAAACTCATTCTGAAATTGGTTATTAAAATCTGCAACACTAGCTTTTTTGAGCATGCTTTATTTTACCCTGAAAAACTGCTTCATCATAGGCCACCTGCAGTGAAAGGTGAAACAGAGCTTAATTTAACATCCTTCTTCAAAGTAAGGCTTTGTGGGCATAAAGAAAGCCCTAAATTTGGAGTCCAGAGGCATTCATTCACATCTCAGTTTTTCCATTTCCTCTCTGACCATAATAAACCACGTAACCATTCTATGACTTGCTGTGTGTGTGTGTGTGTGTGTGTTTTCCAGTTGAAAAATAGGTATAGAATACATCCTTTTACCTGATGGGGTATTTTGAGATCTCATCAATGTAAAAGTACTATGGAAACTAAAGCATGTGAAGATGGGGACTTGTTATTTTTATTAAGATTTCACAAGGACCTAGTTTCTATATTCTACAAAGACATTTATTGCCTTTACAGAAAGATCCATGTGTGTTTCATTCTTCTGTTCTTCTATAAGAAGTGAAGAATAAATATGTGCTAAATAGTGGAGAGCTTTTATCACCTTTAGCAAAGGGAATATTCATGATAATTCTCCATGTGAGAGGTGGGATAATAGTTACTGTTAGGCTTGCAGTGTTTATGTGGGTTCACTCATAGGGCTTTTAAGCTAAAAATAGGAGGGAACTCTTGTCTGATGTTCCCTCTAACTGAAATGTGGTATCAGTAGGCATGGTAAAAGAAGAAACAAAAGTGACCGTGAGCCTGAAACAACATGCTGTTCTCATCAGAGAGTATTTTAATCTTATTTTAAGGCTCTTTGGACATGATATTTTTATTTGAGAACAATAGAACTTTTTGCCCTTTATATAGCCCTGTTTTGGTGCTAACAATGAAATTTACCATAGTGCTGTCATTGTGTTTTTTTCCACATTTGCCAATGGATCTTTTATGGCATACTTGTTTTAAATGTGGAAAACAAGGTAGGGGTTGCATACAGTAAAATGACAAACATATGGAATCGATTCTTCATGTTGTTGATATCTCTGATTTGTTAGGTTGAACTTGAGAATCTTCAGATTGCTCCGGCCTATTTACTTTTAATGTAAGACAGTGATGGAATAGAAATAAATACTCATTTTTTTATTTATTAACAATGTATGGGAAAGTTAAATGAAATCAGCATTAGGGATCTCAAAACTCAGAAAGGATCCTCTAGAGATCTTTGCCTACAGTCCTTATTTCACATTGCCCCAATGTTATCCAGGCTTAGAAAGCGATTACTAGATCTTTGGGGCAATAATTTATGGCTTTTTATTCTGTAAAAACATATAGTATTCCAGACAATATTAAGAAGTTTCATGTAAAATTGTCAGCTCATAGAATACATCTGCTTTCAGGATGAGGTCTGAAGACCAGACTATTTTTAGAGCAGTTACTACATTCCAAATTTAATGCCGCACACAGAGAATGCTCAGAATATACTTATTCACAAAATGTGTGTCCTTGAAAGACTGCTTTTGAAAGCTGTGGGCAGGAACTTCTGGGAAATGGATGGGGGTGGCAATATATTCTGATTCCACTTTAAAGAGAAAAAATAAAATCCCCAATAAAAACAAGGCATTAAATCTAGCCAGACACACTTCCCCAGCCTATCTTTATGAAATTGGCTGCTTAAGGTCTATCATGTTTGTACCAGTAAAAGGACTGATGAAGAATTTACTTTGTGAGAATGTAAGGTATGCTCAGCCCACAGTACCATCTCACAGAACCAAATTTTCATTGCCCAAGTCACATAATGATAAACACAAAAGAGACACTTAACCTGTAGTTAAATGGATTTTTATTCTATAAAACATGCACATTATTGTAGATTGTATTTAGAAAATGCATGTGACACTGCCAGTGTATGAAAAAAGTAGAAGTTGTCTAGGACAGGGAGAAGAAGGAGCAAAGGACACAGCAGGAGATATTTCAACTCAGAACTAATGGAAACCAGAGCTTATGGGGCAATGCAGACTTAATTCGGTGTCACTTTGAGGTCTCTACATGTTACAATATGAATTAAATCCCCCCAAATTTGTATTTTTGCATTCATGGTTTTCTAATCATTTCATATGGTTTTATTTGTCTTCCCAACAATGTTACATGTTATTAGAAGGCAGTTTCTCAGCATTCTACCACTTTGGTTTTGTCAGTAGCATCCAAGCATATTGAGCTTATTGTTTTTGAGCCTTTAAGATTCATGATACAGCATACTAGTATACGCAAAGCCTTTAGTAATATCAGCAATTATTTTGTTGGTAGTAGCAAAACAGTAGCATCAAAAGTATTGGCTTAAAAATATTAGTATCTTCAGCTATGCAACTAATTTTTTAAAATACTTTTTATTTGTTCTAATTAATTATACATGACAACAGAATGCACTTTGATATATAGAAGGAGTATAATTTCTTATTCTTTTGGTTGTACATGAAGTAGAAACCCACTGGTCATATATGTACATAGGGTAATAATGTCTGATCATTCTACTATCCTTCCTATCCCCATACTCCCTCCCCTAATATCTTGTTCTATTTTTGCAGACTGACAAACTTTTGAAACAGTTTCCCAATTCTGGGATATATAATAATCTGTAATAGAGATTGTGCTGTACAATATTTATGCTAGGGCTGTGTGTGTGTGTGTTTTGAGCAGCAATATTTACATTTATTGAGATATACTTTCTTTGCATGTATTTTCTCATATAGTCTTTATCAACCTTATGATAAATGCTACTGTTTTATCCACAGATGTAGGGTCCTGTTAAGGAACCAGCAGAGTTCACACAGCTAATAAGCACAGAACCCTGGAATAAACCAGTAATGGTTAAGATAACAGCAATTGCTACAACAAGCAAATTCTCAAATGCATAGTTGATCACACACAATAGTAGTGTAGTTCTCGTTCACATTGAGAACTCACCTCGCACACAAAATTGAGGTTTCTGATTGGCAAAGGACTCTCCTCTAGATGATGATATGGGATCTCAGACTCCTCCTATCTCATAAGCCTTTGGATCATCAGAAAGAGTCTGGAGAATGGTGCATAGAATGATATTGTGCCAGATCTTCTATCATGGTGCTTTTCACTTTAGTCCATTGACCTGATGTCAGTCACATAGCCATACCTAACTGCAAAGGAGGCTGGGAAATGTAGCTTTCCGCCCACCCCCACCACTCCAGAAAGAAGAAGAGGTAACCAAGAACTCCAGGTATTCTGATTCTGTAGCTCATGCTCATGGCCATTATGATGCCTCTGTAGATTAATTTTAGAATTGGACATAATATGTGGAATACATAAAGCATTTGTTTAGCCACTGGTTGATGAGTACACCTCTACTCTGTTTTGCAATGCTGTTTTGTAAATCTCTCCACTGCTAAGTGTTTTGCCAGTGTCATTTATTCTATTTGTAAATGCCTGCATTGCTTTGACTTTAGTATCTTGCTTTCAAGTTTTCTACATTAAAAAAAGAAAACCAAACCCTCATAATTATGAAACTGGTGAACAAAATATTTCCAAGAGATTATTTTGGATGATGTCTGTCTAGATTTTGTTTTTCTAACTCCACCAAAGTAGGATAATGACTTGTTTAAGAGAGTCTTCCTTTGACTCCCATGGAAGATCTCAAACAAATCTCCCAAAGTGGAAAAATGGTCATATGTTGAGTAGAGAGGCAGAGGATTAAAATATAACCACTAAATAAGGCTTTAGACTTTTAAATAGTGTATTTCAATTTTCCTTAAAACCACAGAAGAGCAGTCCCTCAGGTGGTCTTCAAGAATTTTATCATGTGAATGTGAATGCCAGGAAATATAAGACACTACTTAGATTCAGTATCAAGTAATTATATAATTATTTTTTCTTTATTTTTAACTTTATTATTTTGAAATCCTCAAGCTAAATGTATTTGGTTTTTAAGAGAGACATAGCCCTAAGAATATTGGTTTTGAATAGTCAGTTTAGTTTATAATTTATAGTTCTTCAGGAGTGTTAACCTCAAGGATCTATAAGGAATTAGCAAGAAAGCAGAGAGTTCCAGCTATAAGATCATTTTATTCCACTGGTGTAGAGCTGTTAGCATCTGAGAAATCTAAAGCTCTGACTCTATTCATAAATAGCATAATCAATTGAAAATGGAAACATTTAGTCAGTCTATTCTTTAAAAATCTAAGAAGGATCTTTACTCTGACAATGTAGTTTGATTGGCTTTTTATCTGAAATAAGTGATCATGCTAGTTACACACTTTATACTTTTTGTGTATATAAACACAATCCTAGAGGGTATATTATGGTCATCTATTCTCCGTTTCCTATACTTTGAAAGTTCTAGGGAATACCAAGGTATATGTAAGACAACCTAAAAACTGAAAAGCAAATCAAAACCAAGATGTCACCAGTGAGAAATTCTCAGATGGGTGCTATAGAACTAGGAGAAGAGCTTCTAGATTGAATTGTGTCCTGGAAGTCTTTCCTTGAGAAAGATCCAGAAAAGGATATTAAAGGTATGGAATCATGGATAGAGAGCTATACAACTGGGGTATGTAGCAGGATGACTCCAAATGGATTATTCTCCTGCATTTCATGTGTTATTTCTCATGAATTCTAAATTACAATAAAATTGCACTGCTGCACTCAAATATTGCTGGTGGATCTGCAAATTGGTGTAACCACTCTGGAAAGCAGTATGGAGACTCCTTACAAAACTTGGTATGGAACCACCATTTGACCTAGTTATCCCACTCCTCAGTCTATACCTAAAGGACTTAAAATCAGTGTACTATAGTAACACAGCCACATCAATGTTTATAGCAGCTCAATTCACAATAACTAAACTGAGAAACCAAGCTAGATGCCCTTCAATAGAAAAATGGATAAAGAAAATGTGGTATATATACACAATGGAATATTACTTAGCATTAAAAGAGAATAAAATTATGGCATTTGCATAATGCATGGAGTTGGAGAATATCATTCTAAGCAAAGTAAACCAATCCCCCAAAAAAACAAAGGCCAAATGTTCTCTCCAATAAGTGGATGCTAATCCATAATGGGGGGCAAGGGCATGGGAAAAAAATGGAGGAACTTTGGGCAAACTCTGGGAGGTGGGGGAGAGGAGGGAGTATGGGGGCAGGAAAGATGGTGGAATGAGATGGACATTATTACCCTAGGTACATGTATGACTGCATATATGGTGTGACACTACATTGTGTACAATCAGAGAAATGAAAAGTTTTGCTGCGGTTGTGTATATGAATCAAAATGAATTCTGCTGTCATATATACCTAATTAAAATAAATAAATAAATTTTTTAAAAATTGCACTGCTGTTTAAATAGTTGTAGGCTCCTTGTTAAGTTCCTCTGCTGATAGGATACCATTGAATCTATTTAGTCCTTAAACACTCAATATAAAATACTTTATTGAATTTTTAAATGTTAATTTCTAAATTCATTGTAGAAAGTGGTCAAGAGAAATTCAGACCCATTTCTCTAAAGAAGTGTTTGGAGATAAACACTCACATAAAACATTTTCTTAAACAGCTCCCACTATTTATATGACTTGATGCCCCATTGAAATCCCCACAGAAACCTGGAAGTACCTGTGGCTTAAACTTTTTCAAACCAAGGTCACTTATTTTCTAATAAGTCAGAAGATCATGTTGATGGATGAAACTGGTGAAGAATTGACATATGAATAATTAACCATTTTATTCTCCTCAACACCAACATTGTTCCCACATGTTTTATAATTGGAAAATCTTCCTGGACTAGATGATAATTTAGGGAAGAGACCATCTTGAGAAATTAATCATAACAACTAATTTGTCTAGTTTTTTATTTTGAATATTTATGTTTTTTTCAAACAGTTCAATTTATAAAAATCTAAATGTATGTGTAGTATTTTGCCCAAGTATAGTTGATAAACATCTCAAGATCATTGCCAACTTTTCTAATCTCACCCCTTTTTTTCCTTTCTAACTTTCCTTGATACTTTGTGGCTGACTTCAGCTTATTTAGATAATCTGCTATCATAAGCTTGGCAAGGGTGGGAGTGTTAGAAATAATTTTTGATTGGCCATCTGTGTTTTTGTAAACCTCAGGAGATTGCTGTCAAGTCCCCTGGTCGATGGAACAGGAGTTCCCTCCTTCGGTGCTGAACTTTTCTGTGGTCAGCAGGAAATCCATTGCTTTAATACCACCATTCCCAAGACAATTTTTAAATTATCTGCTTTGAAATGTTGGAACTCTTCAATCTTTTTTAAACACTCCATTTATTCTCTTTGTCCTCTGATGCCTGAACCATCATGACTTCCAGGTGATCCCTTTAGATTCTCCCTGAATTGCTGGGAAGTCTGAGAACAGATTTTCCTGTGAGCATCTCTGTTAAGAATAGATTTTTGGTTAATCTACTTGGAAAATTCCAATCTATTTATGAATAGAATAGTGGTGTTGATGTTTTTCCTATGCGATCTCCATCATGGATTAATTTCTTGTGAGTTCCTTCTCTTATGAATAGCTATATGGATCAGGTAGTAATTTGTCATTTCTGCTTTATTCTTTCTTTCTTTCTTTTTTGTAATTGTGGTAAAACATACATGAGTTGGCTTTACCATTTTAACCAATTTTAAGGGTATATAGTTCAGTGGTATTAAATATATTCACTTGAATGAAACCATTACCACTTTCATCTCTGGAGCTTTTTCATCATCCCAAATGGAAATTTTGGACCCATTAAAAAGTATCTCCCATCCTATTCTCTCCCAAGCCGCTGGCAACCACATTGCATTTTATAGCTATGAATTTGACTAATAGGTGCCTGTTATGGTTTAAATAGAAGATGTCTCCCAAAAGTTTCTGCGTTAATACAGGAGTGTTTGATGGTAAAGTGATTGTAATGTGAGAACTTTAACCTAATCAGTCCATCCTACTTTGAATGGACTGACTGAGTGATATCTGTATGCAGGTGGGGTGTGGCTGGAGAAGGGTTCTATCCTGGAGGGATTATTCTTCCCTCTCTTTCTCTGCTTCTTTGCTACCATGAGGGGAGCAGCTTTTCTCCACCGTGCTCTTCCACCATGATACTCTACCTCACCTTGGACCCAGAGCAATAGAGTTGGTCATCTATAGATTGAGAACTCTGAAAACATGAGCCCCAAATAAACTTTCCCTCCTCTAAGTTGTTTTTGTCACAGATTTTGGTCACCATGGAAAGCTGACTAAAACAGTACCTCATATAAATAGAACCATACTATTTTTGTCCTTTTCTGTCTGGCTTATTTTACTTAGCGTGTTTTCAAGATTCACTCATGTTGTAGCATGGGTCAGAATTTCATTCATTTTTAAGGCTGAACAATATTCCATCATATGTATATACCATATTTTGGGTTACTTTCATCTTTTGCCTATTGTGAATAATCTGGTGTGAACATTGGTGTCCATATATCTGAGTCATTGCTTTCACTTTTGTGGGGGGAAGAGTATATTTCCAGAAGTGGAATTGTTACATGATAATGCTATGTGTAAGCTTTTGAGGAACCACCTTCCCATCTTTTATTCTTAATGCATGCCTATATTCCTGACTAAAGGATGAGATTAGAGATGGAACTGACTGAGGGACTCAGGATTTTTTGTTTGTTACTTTAGGAAGACCTTAAATAAACGTTCTGATGGATGATGACTTGGAAAAAAATTCTCAATCCATGGTACAAATGACTAAAAGTAAAAACAGTCTCATCAATGTTGAACTCCAGGAATTGTGGGATTTGAGATTTTTGTGCGTGGAGTGACAATGTGTGCTGATCAGCAGGACAAAAAAAAAAAAAAAAACTTCCTCTTTTAAGTTCCCTCCCCACACACAGATTAATGAGGCATCACAAGAAACAAAAGTTCCATAAGTTTGTTTTACTAGAACTTCTTAGGTTTGATATACTTACGTGGTGAGACCCAAATTTGGCTATCAGCTACAATAATGAGAACAGATTCTGAGGCATGATTCTTGGTGGCCTGAGTCAGGTGAATGAATTCAAGGATACTTGGATTCTAAGAGGTATCATAGAGACCTCCTTGCCCAGCTTCACCTCCAAATTCAACCCACCTCACCCTTGTACATTATAGATTGCTTCCTGGCTTGCACACAGAAAAACTAAGTACCCAAAACCATTTCCTATTCTTCATTATTTTCCAGATTATTGACTTTTGTCAGCTACTCTTACTGGACTTGTGCAGTCAGCCTCTGAGGAGTGTCTGCCCTCACACTATAAACCAAATGGCTTGTTATTCCACATAAACTTATACCTGCTTCATTTTTGGTTGCATAGAAGCGTGTAGTCCTACCCTGGGTGTAGCCTAACAATCTTATTCCATGGACTTGAACTCACTGTGGTTCAGTCCTTAGGAAAAGCTGTTTAGAGAAACAGAATTAAAGAGGATTAACTGAATGTTATGCCACTCCTTCGTTTTTCCTGATATTTTTCTGTCCCTGGATTAAGCCAGATCTCTCTCTCTCTCTCTCTCTCTCTCTCTCTCTCTCTCTCTCTCTCTCACACACACACACACACACACACACATACACACACACACACAAAAGGAATTCCTGGCTGATACTGCCCTGACCTGTGGATAGCATTTACTGTCTTCCACTTGGGCCTCAGCCTCCTTTGAGTGACATTGTTACAATCAGCACGGCACAACTTGTCTTCACTCATCCACTCTACCCAGCACCCTTTTTATGTATACCCAGAGGAGAAATGTCTCCTTGGCCCCAGAGCTAAGAACAGATGCTCTCATCTGAGCAATTGGTTGCTGTGATCCTGTACACTACATGACCCATCTACCTGATCTTGGCCTGAAGGAAACTGAGAAGCACAGCAGCATCCTGCCTCCAACATGGATACAGAACTCCTGAGTCAAGATTTTATGTGTTAATCTCACTTTTGTCTGTCCCTTGTTTTGTAAGTTCTTAGTTTTGTTTTACCTCATTTCCTTATTCACTTTAGGTTATTGAATCATCTTAATTCTTGTAAGCTACTTAAATCTTTTAAGGAATAAATTGGGATATAAACATGGATTAAGCATTCTCAGTTGTTTTGAATATTTAAAGGACAAAAGGTAAATAAATTATTAGTCTTTAGATAACTAGAATATGTTCAATATTGTTGGCATTAAAACCATTACTGTTGTGGATATGATTAAACTGTACATTGGGCACTGTCAGGGGCCTTGGCTGTCTTGATCACATCTGCATCTCTACTGACTGGTGTTGTGCTTGGCTTATAGCAGATGCTCAGGAGCAAAGTGAATGTCACTTGGAGTTCACTCCACCTTTCTCAGAAGTGGAGGGACACTGTTGGCACCTCTGACCTCTGCTTTCTGCTTTCCCTTTTCTGCAGACTCACATTTCAAGACTCCCTCCTGGTGCAGTTGCAGGACAGTCGGTTGCAATCGAAGGTGGGGTTTGCCGCCTGGAGAGCCCAGTGAACTGACCCTTCAGGCCAAGCATGAAGTGTCTGAAAAGTGTTTCAGAAGCTGAGCTTTTGGGGTTTTTAATGGAAGTTGGATGTTTTATCTTCCTTGTTTTATAATTCCTATTCAACCTCATGCACCGCTCAAGACACAAGTGCTGCTGCAGTTAGCGCTTAGTGACAAGTGGTCCTTTGGTGGGTGAGTGTGTGTGGGTGCTGGGTGTGGGTGCCTGTGGGTATGTAGATATGCGTGTTCGCACGCATGTGTGTATGTATCTGCAGAGTGTGTGCTTGCTTCTCCCTTAATGAAATAGAAACTCCTCATTGTGTAACCTAAGACCAGGAATGATTAAATCATCTTTACAAAATGTGTGCTTTAACTGTTTACAAGTAAAACCTAAAGTTACAGGAAACATTTTTTATTTTGTAAAGAGGTACCAGCTGTCATTGATGTAGTGTGTCTGATTTGTAGAGTAAATCTATTTGTTTAAATGATTTGACAGTGGTAGTGCTCCATTTAATAACAGTAATAAGTAATAAGGTGTTTTTATTTGTTAACCAGTTTAAGTGGATCCTGTGGTAACTTAAACTGTTGTTTTCATCCCTCATATGGGGCATTTTTCTTTAACAAAGAATGGTTTCAGTGAAACAATCTAGCAGAGAATTAAGGTCAGAACCTTTTTAAATAATAGTCTTATTTGAGAAAGTTTGTACTTCTTTACTCAGCTTTTCTAAGCTTAAATATTGCATAGCTTCGAGCTATATGTACTATATTATGAAAGAATATGTAAAGAGAACATACAGTAATGCACAGTCCTTAATTTGTGTATAATGGAATGTTATTTACAATGTAACACTGTAAATAAGAAAGCAAAGTTTATGGGAAAATTCAATATTTGTTTCTTGTTTAAATATATTTTTAAGATAAAGGCACAAAAATAAAAGAAGCGTATTACTGGGTATAGTGTGTGACTTCTCTTCTCAGACTAATAAATTATCTTTTGAACCCTAGATCGGAGCCCTGTTTTGTATTGTGTTTGTCAAAAGTTACTTCTTCCAGAAGTCATACCATTATCTATTTTGCTGCTGTTATGATTGTTCAAAATCCAGTTTTATCTCTGTGCATATTTGGTAGACACTACCAAGATGAACTTGGTACATGATTGAATCTTCAATATGGAGACCCCTAAAACACTTTGCTTTGAAAAATGGCAGTGGCAGCTGAAAGCTGAAAGTTGATAAATTGCTTCTAAATGCTATATTTGGGGATTCTGGAGCCACATACACACACACACACACAAAAAAAAAAAAAAAAAAAAGACTTTCCTTTTGATTTTTTTTTTTTTTTTTTTTGTAAAAAGTGGTTATCAAGAAGATACTAAAGATAGACTCGCTCAGGGGGAGGAAGTTTCCCTGTACCATATAATCATGGCTCTGGGCGGTAACTGATAAAGCCCCAGATGAAATTATACACTTGACGTGGACGTATGGCCAAATTATAAAGGAAAGACAACCAAAATGGGGTGGGTGTAGATATGAATGATTTGAGAGTAGCTGATTTATATTTCTTGTACAGGCAATTACATTTGTCTCGCTGTACTCTCGTAGACAGGTTGGTGCCGTGGTATCTGTTTCTCATTCTTAATGAGACTGAGAACTGGGTAAGGGATGGGCTGGCTGGTTGGGAGCCTTTGGCTTCAAAAGCTTTCAAAGACCTGTTACCTGTTGTCAGGATTTTTTCAGGAACTGGACTGGATCATGTAAAACTATCAGGACACTTTAGAGTCTGAAAAACCATCTGACCTCTTTCACCAGGAATGGCATTTCTTTCATCTCTTTTTGGCTTTATTTTATTCATATTTAAAAGTTTGAGCTTATTAAAGAACCCTTTTATGAAGAATTTTAAAATGGGTACATATAAAAGTGTACCAACTCTCTAAGAACAAGTTTGTTCAGACTTTATTCTCCAATTTTCTAAATATTTTTAAAGGAATTCTGTGAATCTAGAAAGGAAAAAAAAGTGATATATAAAATCATGGGGGCACAAATATAAAAATTTATATAAGTTGCTTCATTATAAGAACAGATATTAAAGATCAGATGCTGGAGTCAGATATCAATAGATACAAAATAATTTCATTTCACAGAAAAGTAGAAAAGGTAGAAACAGATAAGAAGATAACCTTATTCTCTAGTCCGGCTTATGTCACCTAGATTCTGAAGATTTATTTTAAGGTAGTAACATGAGTGATTTTGATTTCAATTTAAGGGCTGAGCCCTGGATGTTTGGTTCTCAAATATAATTAAGCCTGGTCTGGCCCCTCCATGGCTATCACTATGACCCTGTTCTGGGTTTTGAAGTGTGTTGTCTTCAGGATTTGGTAAGGAGCACAGAGGTGTGTGCTCTTCTTCCAGGTAACTAGAGCACCTGTGCTGAGGACGGTAGTCTGGTAAGAGGCTTTGTCCTCTCTTGTCAGCTCTGCCACTTCTCCCCATCCTTACTTTTTCTGCCTATGCCAAACCCATTCTCTTAATTACCACTTCTAAATATGAACTTGAATTCAGATATCTGTTGATATACCTGTTGGAACTGTGTATAAAGTAGGGATGAACAAGTCTCTAATGCTAATCTGAGGTGCTTTTGAGCAAAATGAATGAGTTTGGTTTATAGAATTAGAGACATCCATTCTGGGCTGCTCCTAACCCTTTTTTGCTTATTTCTTCATTTTCTCTTATGTTTGAGAATGGTAATGTTGCATGCCAGTTGCCTGCAGATTACTACAGAACCAATATTGTTCTATTTTGACACACTAAATGGAGGGAGTAAAGAAATTAAGGAGTGACTGAAGAATATTTTTGAAGGTGGTAGGGTTTTTCCTTAATATTTAGATTATATTTAATTATTGTGGCATCTTTTTTTAAACTGGTCATTATTATTATAAAAGCAAACCATGCTTAGTATGAAAAAAGTCAGAAAATAGATAAGGGAAATCAAGAAAAAAAATTAACTCATAGCCCCACTTTCCTAGAGACAACAGTTAACACCTCATAGACTCTTTATGCATGAATTTTCATGTGTTTTTAACACAGAAATAGTGTGATGTTGAAGACCCCAAAGGGGATTATGTAACATGTACTTTTCGTTTAAGAATATCATGAAAAGATACCCATGATTTTACATAGTATGTCACTTACTGCCTCCTCCATATATTGCTGGTTCAGCCTAATGCTGGTCAATACATGTTTTTTTTATCTTAAAGCTTTTATAGAAATCCATGATACTACTGAAGTGTACAGTCAAAATCCATTTTCTGAGGCTACGTGTGTGTGCAGTGAAAACTGTGATAAGGTCTTAGCCAATGAAAGCCAATTTAGCAGACATCCCAGAGAAGTCCATCTTCATTGCCCTTGGACCTTCTGCGTGTTAGACAACTGAAGGCTAATATCTGTACTTCTGTGCTTGAGAATGCCTCTGGAACCATGGAAAGCTGCCCTATTGCTGCACACAGCAAGCCACAAGTGAAGAATCATAAGGAAGAATCATCATTTCCCAGAAGTAACTCTGCATGTGCCACAAAAGTCTGAGAACTTTGTAACTAACTCAGTGTTGATAGGCACCAGAATGCTGGAGACACGTGGGCACTTTTAAGAAGCTGATGAAGAGCAGCAATTCATCAAGAATCTTCTCAGGGAATGATAAATGTCCTTGACCTGGAATGGTGTGAATAGTAGTTATCAGAAATAGCCAAAGTCTTCTCATTACTTTAAGACATTTGAATATAACAACAGTGTCCTTTACCATGGACACATTTCCATATGATACATCTCCATAACAATCTTATATGAAGCCTATTTCCAGAATTCTGTCTTCCAAGGCTGGATGCCCAACCATAACATAATTTTATGGTCAATTTGTTTTTCAAAAAAAAAAAAAAAACACCTCCCTAGACTTTCTTAAAGCAAACTGTGTATTAGGTCAAATATATCGACTTTGTTCTGACATAAATCATATAAATACTCAAAACTCTGACTCCCTTTTTGCTGTGAAGCCCAGTCTCCTTGTCCAACATAAGGTTGCAGTGGCTAGTTCCAGGATGGAGCGCCTCCAAAGGCAGTTTATGCAGAAGCCACTCCTCCCTCTTAGGAACACTGGACCAAGAAAACACTAAGCCATAAAGAGATGAGCCCACGTGTACAATTTATTTGTTTTACTTTAATTCTATTCTAAACCCTTTTCTGAGGCTGAGTAACCAAGAGAAGTAGGTATGGGTGGGTGAATATAGAAGGCTATTGATGAGACTGAATGGGAGGTTAGCAACATAAAAGTAATCATTTTATATTAATATTTGTCCCAGGACATTAAGGAATACACTGCTTTCCCCAACACTCAGTTTGGGTTCAAGTCCACAAGGTATGAGTCCAGATATCTGTGATCAGAGACCCATAGGCAAACCAGATTGACCAGGCAGTTTTTCATTTTCAACATGCAGCTGTCTCAAGTATGTGGCCACAGGAAGGATTAAAATCTAAAAGTGGCAAGGACTTCCTTCCAGGGTGGCGCACTCAACTTCCAGAATACCATCAGCCAAGCCAAAGGTGGTTCACCGTAACCAGTTGTGGAAAGCTGGGAGGGAATGTGAGCTCAGTGGTTTCTCCTTTACATGATGCAGTCACCAAAGCTCTGAAACCACAGTGGGAAAAGCCAGGGGAACTGGGCGAGGGTTTCCCTGCCTTAGACTGTCACGGGGATTTCTCCGTTGTTAGTAGAGCCTCAAGAGCTGGGAAGGGAATAAGAAAATCAAAATAATTCCTTTAACCCCTACTATTGCTGTTACGTTAGAGATACTACTCCTAAATGTCTCCTAAAAGTCTGTCCTAACCTTGGAAAATCTAACAATGGGCTTGAGATAGAGGACTTCTAATATAGTAAGAAAAACGTGCTGCTTTCCATGTAGAAGTAGTGACATTTTAAGTTCTTTCCTAAAACATATGAACTAAGTCTTCCCATGAGGTTAATGTTAACTCCATCCTTCTGGATCTCAAGCCAAAACTCTTGGGGTCATCTGTTTCACATACCTATGGCTGAGTAGCAAATAACCCCAAACCTTTATGGTTTAAACTATAAGTATTTTATTTGCTCACAATGCTGTAAGCTAGATTTGGCTTCCATTGGTGTTTTTCTTCCGTTTTCTGCTGCTCTTGCTGATAGTCCCTGGTGAGGTGTGTCCAGTGGAGGTGACCTGGAGACTGGGCTCAGCTGGGACACTGGGATGGCTGAGCTTTCTTCTTTCTCCATACAAACTCAGAGCTTCTCCATATGGACTTTCCATGCCACCTCCCTGAAAGACATGGAGGCTCAAGGTTTCCAGGAGCACAAAAGTAGAAGCTGCCAGAACGTCTTCAGGTTTCAGTCTGAACTGGCTTGCATCATTTTTGTCACATTTATTGCTTAAATTAAGTCACTTTTTTTTTCAGTCCAGGTTCAAGAGGAAGGAGCTATAAAAGTGCATTCATACCAGAGAAAAAGTTCACTACGGGCACCACTCTGACACACTTGAATCTTTACCTTCTTTCTATTCTACAATCAGTCCATCAACAAATCCCACTGGCTCTCCTCTGCAGTGTATGGTGAGTCCAACCACCTCCACTCCTGGTCTTCCTGCTCATCTTCTTATCTCATTATAGCAATAGGCTCCTCTTTGGTCTCCCTGCTTCCACTCTTGCCTTGATAGGCCCTTGTCCACTGGCACCCAGAAAGAGTAAGATCAGGCTGCCCCTCTTCTCAAAACCTTTCTGTACAACTTGCCCCAGAGTCCTTCCAGGACCCAGGGATATGTTCCCTCTAATTCTCTGACCCACTTCCTAGTATTCTTGCTAACTCTGCACCAGCCATCTTGGCCTCCTTTCTGTCTTTGAGCACCCAGACATCCTTTTATCTCAGAGTCATTGCACATGCTTCTACCCCACTTCACACTTTCCAGATAAATCCTCACCGCTTGCTTCTCTATTCCTTCAACTCTTGCTTCAATGTTACCTTCTTGCAAGGTTGCCCCTGAGCACCCTCCAAACACACTCCTCCTAGCACTCTACATCCCCTTTCTGTCTGGTCTCTGGCATTTATCACTTTCTAATCTACCGTACAACTAACTGATGTATTTCTTTGGTCCATATGTCTCTATTTGAAATTAATCTCCCTGAAAACAAGGAGTTTTGTGTCATTCATGCTAAACCTCCAGCACCTATTTCCCCTAGTACCCAACACATAGTAGGTCCTCAACAAATGTTTCTTGAATGTATAAATGAAGGTTTCTCATGGTGACACAGAAGAGACATTTGGAGATGTGTATTGGTTGCCTATTTCTGGTGTAAAAAAAAATTACCACCAACTTATCAGTTAAGGAAAACACAAATTTTATCGTTTTACAATTTTTTCAAGTAAGAACTGTGGCTGGCTTCTCTACTACAGCTCCCACAAGGCAAAATCAACATGGCTTCATTTCTTTAGGCGGTACCAGAAGAGAATTTGTTTCTGGTTCATTCACATTGTTGGCAGAACTCAATTCCATGAGATTGCAAGACAGATCTCCATTCCCTTTCTGTCTGTTGGCTGAGGGTTGTTTACAGCTTTCACCCACATCCCCTGTGTACTGGCTCCTGTCCTCCATCTTCCAAACCAGTTACAGAATCCTTCTTGTGCTTCTTGGCTCCTTTGCCTCATCTTTACCATGGATCTCTTTTGACTACAACAGGGAAAGGTTCTTCACTTTTAAGGGCTCATGAGATTGTGTTGGACCCACCTGGACAATTCAGGAGAATCTCCTCAACCTCAAGGTCCAAAACTTATCACAAACATAAAAGTTCCTTCTGCATGTAGCCAACATATTCACCAGCATCTTTGAGGGCTGTCATTTGTGGTAGTTCAGTGAACCAAAGGCAGAATATCAAGTGCTAACTCTGGCCCTGCCCCTAACCTGTGTATCCTTGAAAAAGTTCTTTACATTCCTGGGATCACAGTTTCTACATGTGCCAAATTACAGGATTTTGGTTATATTAGAGATCCCTAGAGCCTAGGCTTAGGTAATGTTGGGCACACAATGAGCCAGAGTTTTAGTTTGCCAGAGAAATTCCATAGTTCTTTTGGCCTCTGTCAGGCCTTTATGTTACTTATTCTGAGACACTTTTTTTTTCTTGGTTAAGCAAATGTCTAAAATTTTGATATACTGTATTCAAATGGGTTCTCTCAAATATTACTTGTAAAAGTGTATAATAAAGCACTTATGGGGACAACTTGGCAATAACTATCAAAATTATATGTGTATTTACCCACTAACTCAACACCAAGATACTGAGAGTTTATCTTAATAGATACGACTATGTACATACAAAACCAATATATGTACAAAGATATTTGTTGTAGTCTGTCTGTAATAGTAGATCACTGAGGATAACCAATACTTTCTATGGGGAGATGTAAAATAAAACTATGATTTATCTAGTCCATGGAATAAAACATTAAAAAGGAGGATGAATTTCCCTTTGTGCTGTCATGAAAAGATATTCAGGATATTTTAAGTGAAAAAAGCATGATAAATATCAGCATGTATGGCATACTGTCTTTGGGATAAGAATTTTAAGACAAAGACTATGTATTTTAAGTTTCTTATATAAAGAAACATAAGAAGGAAGGAAACATAAGAAAAATATTTGTATCTATAAGGACTGCTACTTTAACAGCTCTTGGATATGAGGAATGAAGTCAAGGGGAGGGAATTGAGCAAACTCATCAGTGTAATCATCATCTATTGCTCTAGTCTCAGGAAGATCTCTTGCTCTTCTATCTGTTCTTAGATTTGGCCAGTGTAAAGCAACTGAATGAGGATTAAAGATTGTAATCAGCCCTCATTGTGTTCCTCTACCCAAGTCAGATGTCCAGGCCAAACCAGGTTCCTTATCAGAGGCAAAGAATGGATTCAGAAACACCAACCAAGGGCACTCTTGCCTCTCGCAGGTACACTGCAAGTAATGAGTTCTGAATCTTTTACCCTCTTTTAAAATAAAAATCCTTGCTTGCTAAAAAAAAAAAAAAAAAAAAAAAAAAATCACCAACCAAAAATTGCCAACCAAGATCTCTTCCACTGTCTCAATGATGCCTGGGCCATACCTTTTAATATTTTATGTTAACATTTTATTTGCTTTCTGTTTGCAATTGAGTGGCTACAGGCAGATAGACTCCAAGAACATGAAACTGTATTATTTTAAGGCAATGCTGGGTGCAATCATAGATAAACCTTCAAATCTTAAAGTCTTAGTATGATAAAATTTTCTCATATCCAAGAAGTCCAAACAATATTTATCCACCAAGCAGTGATTCGGGAACTCAGGCTCTATCCATCTTGTGGCTCCAATCATCTTCCACAGTTGGTTTCAAGGTCTTTTCAGAAAAGGAAAAGAAGAGAAAAGGGGACATGAGAAGAAAGAGTCCAAACTGCATGTGAAGCTGCAGGAGATGTACTTCAGCCTGGGTCTTCTGTGTCTTCTACCCTTTTAGACACTTTTTATCAGATGTTGACTTATAGTTTTGGAGTTTTAAAACTGCAGAACTAGATAAAACAACAAAGATAATGTAGTCAACACCACCATTTTATAAAAGCAAAACCTCACAGAGGGGAAGTGATATGACACTGGAAGAGCTTGATAGACTGGAACCATCTCAAGCACTTGGTCGTCATTTAACATCCATCTGTCAGATGCTTCTCATTATAAATGTTCATTTGATGGTCCCCGTTTCTTACCCATGTCCCGCGTACAGTGAGGGAGTGGGTAGCTGTTGCAGGTGTGAGCTGACTGTGAAATAAAAGCTATGGAACTTGTATTACAAAATAAACACAGAAAGCCACAATTATTTTAGAAGCAGGGGCATGATGGATTGAGCTAACCAGATGGGTCTGACTTCTAACAAAGAAAAAGCCCACACTTGCTTTATATCAGTACAGACCAAAGAGGATCAATAGAGATCTCTTTGTTGGGGGGGTGGGGACAGGATGAGAGTGGAGATAAACAGGTTGTTTGTGCTTGGCAGGTTATGCCCATCTCCAGAAGCTGTGCTTGAACTTGGAGCTGTGAGCTAGGTCAGGGTGCCAGCATGATATGGGCTTACTCGAACCTGAGAATTTCACCCAGGATTTGGTAGAAGAGTGCAGGGAAGGCCTTAATGGCTCGAACATTGCTCACAGTTCACACATAGTTCACACATGGCTCCCAACAGTCCCCTCTCTCATATCATAGAATTAAGAAATTATATAAATTATATATTATATAAGTTAATAATAGTAAGTTTTTCTTTCTTCTAATTCAAGCTTGCATTTAATGCAACAATCCCAATTGCAAGGTTACTATTAAGTGGCCATCTAGTTTCTACCTGAATAGTTCTAAAGACAGAAAATCCACTGCATTATAAGGTAGTCCATTGTACTTTAAAAAATAATTTAGGTTAAGAAAAATCTTGCTTAAATTGCCTCCCTATAACTTCTATCCACTGGAATTCCCCTTTCTTTACCACATAGAAGGTAGCTCTATATTTTTTATCAGGATGGCATCTCCATAACACCTGGACCATGACCAACCCCCACTGTTGAGTCCAGGAAAGATTTAATAACCAGACATGAAGATTTCCCACAGAGCCAGGATTGCCTTCACAATATTCAGTCTAACACTTCAGACAACCAATAAGAATTGACCAGTCTTTGCATCCAAGAGGAAATCTATTTACCATTTCTGCTCTTAAACATCTTCTATGTGACAATGCATTTACCTACAATAGCACAAAAGTTATCAACTACTTAGAAATAAATTTAATGAAAGATATTCAACAGCTCTATAAAGAAAATTATGAAGAATAATTTAGATAAGTTAAAGAAAATCTAAACAAGTGAAGGATATATCACATTCACAGAAAAAAAGACTCAAAGTTGTAAAGATGCCACTCTTCAAAATGTATAAATTCAGTGCAAGCCTAGTAGAAATCCTAACAACAGATGCTAGAAAACAACAAGTTAATTATAGAAAACAACAAGTTAATTCTAAAATGTATATGGAAATACAAGGGGCCTATAATATTCAAAACATTCTTTGAAGAACACTAATGAATATGCACTATAAGATGCCAACACTTATTATAAAGCATTTTAATTAAGATTATTTCTTGGTATTAGGACAAATACAGAAAAATCAGACAATACAAAAGAATAGAGGGCCTAGAAACAAACCTGACAATATATAAACATTTAATTTTCAACAAATATAGCATAACAAATTAGAAGGGGGAAGTAGAGTCTAATATATTCCAAGAAAATTGTATAGCTAAGTATGAAAGAAAAACACACTTTTAGAAAACAGACTTTTAGAAAATAATTTAAAGGAGCTTTACTTCTGGGATGTTAGCATGAGGAGCTCCATACACCCACTCCCCAGTAAAACGAGCAATGCTGGTGAAAACAAACTAAATTAAACAAATAAATAACACTTAATCTCTGCAAAATTCTCTAAGAGTATACACAAATTAAAAAAAAACAACTTTTTTTTTCTACTAAAACTGGAGAAGAGTAACTAAAGTCTGTGGTATTTGAACCACAACCCACTTCTTCCCTTTCTATTCTTGATAGAAGATTCACTCTAAATAGGTGTGGTCAAGAAAATTCTCTCTCCCCTCATTTTCCAATCAGTTCCTTTTGTATCTCACCAGAAGGGGCAGGATGTCAGCATTTCTCAACCCCTCCAACTCCAAGTTAAAGAGACTAAATTCCTCATAAGTGCATCTGAGAGATTGGAAGTTACTGTTCTCTCCTCAGTTCCTACACATACATGGAGACTCTACCCAGGTGAGGCAGGTCAAGAAAACTGGGGTCTCCATTACCGTTGGTCTCAATTCATGTGAGGTCAAATGTTATATGCTGGGAGGGGCAAGCAAAGACGACCAGAGACTACTGCCCTGCCCAGCATCCAGTCATGGTTTAAAGAGCCTGCCCAGAGGAGAAGTCATCCATAAAAAAAGAGCAATGATGCTCTCCTCAAAGGAACTGAATTTATTTGAAACAGGTGTGGAGAAATTCAAGCCTCAGATTGTCCCTGAAAACAATAGCATCTCTTAATTAAGAACAATATGCTAAACTACAGGCCAGCTAGTTTGACAGAGACAGCCAGGAAAGAGACATCTAAGAGGAACCCCTTGTGGATCAGAACAAACCTCAGAAATGATTTTGAAAACTACTCCAGCTCAGTTCTATGGGAATTATACTACTAAGCAATTTATACCCCAGAACATTGTCCAAAACAATAGAACAACTAGTGGTAATTAGTGGAGTCTAATTTCTGGGTATAAAACAAAAAGAATAGACAGCTTAACAGAGAGGTCAGAGAAAAGACAATCAAAGAAAGCTCTGCTAAAATTACCATAATTCTATGGTGCATGTTCAAGGCTGCATCCTATAAGAAGTAACATCAAAGTCTTTATACTATGGGAAAAGTAAACTTTGCTAAAATAACCTAGCAAATTTACAAAACAAATAAGCAAGCAAGCAACAACAAAAATAAGACCCAGAATTGAAAGGGGGAAGAGGGATTCATAGCCAAAGTTGCTATACTACATCACCTAAAATATCCAGCAGTCAACAAAAAATTACAAGACAGTAAAACACAAAACAAAACAAAACACAGGAATATGTGACTCATTCACAAGAAAGAAAGAAACAACAGAAAATGCCTCAGAGAAGGTAAAGATGCTAGTTTAGCAAAGACTTTAGACATAATATACATACTCAGAAAACTTGGACTATGCTTAAAGAAGTGAAGAAAGGTATGAAGATATTATATCTCAATAAAAAGATAAAAACTACTTAAAAATGGTAATTCTTAGGTTGAAAAATACAGTTGAGATGAAAGATTCACTAGAGGGATTCAACAGGATATTTGAAATGGCAGAAAAAAAGAATACACAAATTTGACATATTGATAGAGATTATACAATCTGGAGAGCTAAGAGAAGATAAAATGAAGGGGGAAAAAGTCTTACAAAAATATGGGACACTTTCAAGTACACTGAAATATACATAATGGAAGTAATAGAAAGAGAAAGGAGCAGGAAAAAAATATTTGAAGAAATGGCAGCTGAAAATTTCCCCAAATTGCTGAAACACATCAATCTACACACTCAGGAATCTTAAGAAACTCCAAATAGGACAAACACAAATAGACAGATCAGAGTAAAAACACTGAAAGCTAAAGGTGAGAAGAATACTTTGAAAGTAGAAAGAGAAAAATGACTTTCCCTTACAAGGGAACCCTAATAAAATTAACAGCTGACATCTCAACAGAAATCATGGAGGTCAGAAAGCAGTGGAATAACATTCAAAGTGCTGAAATAATGAGCAATGACAACTATCAATCAGGAATCTTATATCTAGCAAATTTGTCATTCAAAAATGAAGGAAAATGTGTTTTCAGTAGAAAAAAACAACAGGAGAATTCATTTATAGCATGACTGCTTTACAACAAACACTAAAGGAAGCTCTTCAGGCTAAAAACAAGTAAATGCAAATCAAAATTAAAATCTATATGAAAAAACAAAGAGCACTGGCAAATGTAATTATAAAAGACAGTAGAAATACATATTTTCCTTTATTCTTTTAACTAACTTTAAAAGCATAGTATTACATCTTGTATGGCTGGGCCTAAAATATGTAGAAATGTAATATATTTGGTGCTAAATGAAAGGAGAAAAGATTATAAGTGCAATATATTTGATAATGACAGCACCTAGGAGATGGGTGGTAGCAGAGTTGTTTTGAGTTGGAAAATGACATCAAATGACAACTTGAACCCACAGGAACAAGTGAAGAGCACCAGAAATGATAAACAAGAAAGTGAATATAACACATGTCACAAATACATGCTTGTTCCCCTTTTCTTGTCTCAGCTTCATTAATAGACATAAAATTATACTGAGTAATAATTATAATGATGTCAGATTGTTAGCATCTATACAGGTAATATATATGACAAGAAAAAATAGCACAAAAAGGGAGAAGTGTGAATAGAGTTGTATAAGAATAACATTTCTGTTTCTTGATGGGATTAAGCTAGCACAAATCCAAATAAATTCTGATCAATTAAGATGTATTTGGTAAGAATCTGGGGATGTAGCTCAGTGGTAGAGCACATGTCTAGCATCACACACAAGGACCTGAGCTCAATCCCCAGCAAGAAATACACACACACACACACACACACAAAACACACACACAATCTATCTACCTATATGGTAAATCATAGAGCAACCACTAAGAAAAGAATCATTAAAGGAATTTAAATGGTACACTAGAAATATTCACTTAAGGCAAATATATTTATAAAGAAGGAATGGAGGAACAAAATAGACATATAGAAACAAAAAAACTAAATGAAGGAATAATCCTAACTGTAGCTATCTGATAGCAACTCTATATGTCTAAGAGTAACATTAGATGTTATGTTAGTTAGAATTCTAACTAGAGTAAAAGAGCTGACTTGAGACTCAGGAGAGCCAGTGGTACATTTCTAAGATCTGAGGAAGTTTGTTGGAGAATTCCCTCTTGCTCAGGGAGGTTGACTTTTTTTTCCTAGTCAGACTGTGAACTCACTGTTTTTAAAATTGTATAAATATCACTGAATTCATGAATTTTGGAAGTTAAAATCAGTAGACCCACATGAATCCACTAACTTCAATTTGAGAAACTCAGGGATAGACTATTTCCAGATTTAGATGTTCAGTGAGAAGAGTTACTGATATGCTGCTGGTAAAGATTGGGTCACATGGGTCGGGGAAGGGGACAGGTAGGCACCATTTAACTGCTGTAGTAGTGATAACCATTGGTTCGTTATTTGCATCTCTGTATTATTTACTACCAGTCCCTTTCCAAAGCCTTTGGTCCCTACTATTTTTAGTGTTTTCCAGCCCACTTCCAACTACCAGTATTTGCATCTGTGCCTTAGGGTTCTCTCCAAAACTGCAATAAACTACTGTTTCACTTGACCAAACAGAAATTCTGGAAGGAAAAGGACATACCTAGCAACACCTACAATGGAACGAAATCCCCATATTCTATTTTGTGTTCTCATGTATCCCAAGAAAACCACCTGGCACGTTATAGATGCACAATAAATAACTGACAAATAAAGGAAGAAACTAATGCTCCTGGAAGCAATTTGATTAAACTTCCAGTGATACAGCCAGGACTTTAATGATTCCAAGCACAGTGATCTCTCTATTGCACATGCACTCAGGTTCCTGTTCCCAACCCTGTGGTCTCACATCATGGTTTGTGGAGGAAATTAAAGATCATTTAAGTCTACCAAATGTCATCAGTCAACTCTAAACCATAGCAAGGTCAGTGGTTTCACAATCTATGGAAAGAAACATTTGTGAAAATATTGAAGATATTTATAGCCCAAGTTGTAAAGTGTTCTTGCTTATGTCACACAGACATTTGGTAGTCACAGTGGCCATTTAGAGATGCAGGGTCTCATAAAATGAGGCAACTGAGTTTTCTTAGCTGTGAGGTATTCACAACACATCCTAGCCCAGCCTTGTCCTCATGTTTTCCTTCTCCTCATCAGTGTTGTGAGCATTGAAAAGTCCATTTTCTTGAAGGAATCTCATTCTTTATCATTCCAAAGTGGGCTTTAAAAATTTCATACGTCCCATAAGGATTCTAAGGAGTTCTTCAATAAATGGAAACTTGTAGATAAAACCATATTTAGCAATATGAACAAAGACTTGATATCCACTGCAGTTAGCTATCAGAGTAGATAATAACTCATTAGTCATTTTTTACATGAGTCATGCATCTTCCCCAAATGGATGATTATTTGTGAAACCATTTTGATGCTGGAGAACTGCTTCCCCTGAACTCCTCAAAGTCATCAGGCACATTAAAGGGTATCCAGTTTCATTGGTCTAAGCTGAGTGATCGCAATTCATCAAGGCATGAAAAGTCTGTCCAGTCTTCTGGAATATCATTAAATGGTTCAAGGACATTTCTAATCTTAATGATGGCCAAGGGGGAGCAACTATTATGATGATGAATGGGAATGAATATCTGGAAAAAGTTCAAGGCATGTTATACTTCCAAAGACTAATACATGTTGTTTATCTAAATCATCCAACTGATTAAAGAAACACACAAAGCCCGAGACAGTTAAAAGCAGAGAACCAAATAGGGTTTGACCTACCCTGGTATATTTATCGCTGACCATGTCATGCGTGTAAAATGTATTGCTCTACCAAGATGCTGTGTATATAAATCGGGAGGGTCTTTTGAGGCTGATGTTGAGTAATATAGGCTGTCCAGTTTATTGCCTGGCTAAATATTTACATAAAATGGGTTTATTGATGGTAGGGAAGCCTCCATAAAAGGAGTCTTTCAATGTTACTAACTGATTAGCTACAACGCCTAGGCTTAGCAAGAGCTGGGTGGTAGTAATGTTTGATACTTCTCCTAAAACCAATTGCTGATCTGCTTAAGGTTTTTAATCCCTGATATGAATTAGATGTGTGTGTGTGTGTGTGTGTGTGTGTGTGTGTGTAGCTTAATAAGGCAAAACACTTTTGGTCCCCAAAGCAATGCAGAGTCAGAGTATGCAAGGAAAGGGGAATTTTGATACACACCTACAACTATGCTTTGGAGTCCATCTTTTATCTGGGAAAATATCTCTATTAAATGCATGCTGTCCTTCAGACAGGGAAATCAAGGCTACAGTAAATGGGAAATAAATGCTAGGTAAATCAGAATGCTAGGCTTTTGCATTGTAAAGGCCAAACAACAAACCCTTATGCAGGGCACTTGTTTTTGGTTGTCCTTTCTCCGGGTAGGTAGAGGAAAACTCAACTGCACAGGCAGCTGGGAGGATGCTGGGCTATGGTCCAAAAACATAGTCATAGTAAATACCTTTCCAATCGATCTGGGAGTGGCATATTGTTGGCTTGAAATAGTGCAGACACTGCTTAAATGATTGTTTATAGATAAAAAGTAGAAGTAAGAAGCAAGTAAAAAAGTAGCAGAAGACTTGGAATTATAGACTTTTTTTGCTTGATTCTTAGACACTTCATGCTTCTGGTTCTCCTTATATCTCCCTGGTTTCCCCTCTCAGTATCCTTTGATGGTTTTTCATTCTCTTCCTGACCCTTGCACAGTCGTGGTCTCAGGGCTTGGTTTTCAGCCTTCCTGCCTCCACGGATGATCTTGAGTCTGATGGTTTTAATTATTATGCCTTTCCAAACTACAGTCTAAATTGCACTGACACGCCAGGTTATCTATTTGGCATCTCCACCATGACACCAAATAAAGCATTCTCAATTTAATATGTCCAAAACAGAATCCCTAGTACCTATCTCCCCATTCCCTATCCCTATCCTCCTCTGTCCCCGGAATTCACCATTTCAATTGATGTTACCATTTACCCAACCAATTGTTCATCTAAAAATACAAAGATATTCCCTTGAGAGAACAACACTAATCCTCCTCAAATTATTCTATGAAATAGAAAAGGAGGGAACCCTTCCAAACTCATTCTATGAAACTAGTGTCACCTTGATACCAAAACCAGGCATCAAGGAAAGAAAACTTCAGACCAATATCCCTGATGAACATGGATGCAAAAATTATTAATAAAATTCTGGCAAATGGCATACAAAAACACTAAAAAGATGGTGCACCAAGATCAAGTGGGGTTCATCCTAGGGATGCAAAGTTGGTTCAACATACCAAAATCAATAAATGTAATTCATCAGATCAATAGACTTCAAAACAAGAATCACATGATTATCTCAATAGATGCAGAAAAAGCATTTGACAAAATATAGCATTCATTCATGTTCAAAATACTAGAAAACCTAGGGATAGTAGGAACATATCTCAACATTGTAAAAGATGCATACATAAACCCAAGGCCCACATCATTCTAAGTGGAGAAAAACTGAAAACATTCCCTCTAAAAACTGGAACAAGACAGGGAAGCCCTCTTTCATCACTTCTAATCAACTTAGTGCTTGAAACTCTAGCCAGAGCAATTAGGCAAAAGAAAAATATTAAAGGGATACAAATAGGAAAAGAAGAGTTCAAACTATCCTTATTTGCCCACAACATGATCCTATATTTATAAGACCCAAAACACTCCACCAGAAAACTTGTTGAACTCATAAATGAATTCAACAAAGTAGAAGGATATAAAATGAACACCCATAAATCAATTGTGTTCATATACACCAATGATGAATCGGCTGAAAATGAAATTAGGAAAACTTTCCCAATTCACAATATTCTCAAAAGAAAAATAAAGAAAACAACAACAACAACAAAAGCTTAGGAATCAATCTAAGGGAATCAATCTTAACAAAAGAGGTGAAAACTGTAGAACACTAAAGAAAGAAATTGAAGAAGAACTTAGAAGATGGAAAGATCTCAGATAGGCAATTAATGTTGTCAAAATGGCCATACTACCTACTGCAAATATATCTGGAATCCCAGTATTTCCCAACATATCCACCAACACCATTTTAGCATAAGCTACCATCTGATGTTGCCTAGACTTTCGCCTTCTCATTGGTCTTCATACCCTTCCCATCTGCATAGTAGTCATCTCTCCACAGTCAGAAAGAGCTTTGTAAGACATAAGTCATCACCTCTTTTCCCTATTCAGCACCTTCCAGCAGCTTCTCAATCAAAATGAAATTAGAACTTCTTACAATGACCTGTAAGGTCCCCATGGCCTGGCCATCTCTTCAAATTCATCTCTCCTCTCTCCCTCTTGTTTACTCTGTCCTGGCCACAGCAGCCTTTCCTATGTTCCCTCAATGCATCAAGCTTATTCCTGCTTTGGGGATTTTGCACATGTCATTGTCTCTGCCAAGACTGATGCACCCATCTCCTTTAATCATTCAGGCCTGTACTCAGCTATTAAAGAGGCCTTTGATGGTACAACAAACTAAAATACACCCCACACATTACAATTCTTCTCTATCTCCTTACCTTGCTTTATTTTTTTTTAATCAGAGCATTTTCAACTCTTTAACATCATTATTTTATTTACCTGCTCATTTTCAGTTTTTTATATTAGTATGTAAGTTCCATGAAGTTTGAAACCAAATCTGTCTCATTCATGACTCTATTCCTAATGTCTAGAAAAATGCCTCATACGGAGTAGACACTCAATATTTACTGAATGAAAATAGAAAAATAGAGAAGTGTAAAAGATCCCATTGGAATAACTAGAAAAATTCTGAAAATAAAATTGATTTTGAAATAAATCATATGCTGTTTGCTGAGACTAGTGATGGCAGAAATTATAGCCAAAGATAATGTGAAAGTGAGAGACAAAGTTTATCTTTTTGTCAAACTGAGTTCTCCATCATCAATTATGTTTAGTGAAGCTAAATTGATCCATTTGATCTGGAAAAAAATCAGTCAAAAATTAATCTTTTAACTTGTTCACTCTTATCCTATTTAAGGTACCCAATCATCTTAACTGAATTTAGGGGAAAAAAAAGTAGTCCAATGGTACACATGTGAAGCTACCACCTGAATTGAAAACAAAAGAAAGGTCTAGTTTAGTGGTTTCTTTTACCTATGATGTCACTTTCCCAGGTTTCAGTTACTCATGGTCAGTTATCTAGATCCCAAAATATTAACTGGAAAATTCCAGAAATAAAAATCTATGTTTTAATAACCCTCATTACACTCTGTGGTTGAAATTATTTTGTTTTGTTACTGTTGTTCATTTCTTCTTGTGCTGAATTTATAAATCGAACTTTATGATAGTAAATATGTATAAAAGAAAACATCATACTTACAGGTTTCAGTGCTATCTGCTATTCTGAACATTTATTGAGAATTACTGTAAAGATGAACAGAAACATGCTGTGAGGAAGACATGAGGAAGAGACCAACTTAGAAAAAAGTACATTCTAATTTGTTCTTGGGAGGTGCAGTGGGTAGAGCATCTAGTGAATGGCAAACTACTCCAGGTCACTAAAGTTCTCTTTTCTTTCAATGGAAGCAGGTTTTCCAGTGGAGATACCAAGTTGGTCCATCTCAGGGATTAGATACGTAGACCTGAAATTCTGAGTCTGAGTTTCAGCCCAACTACCTTAGGCCCACAGACAGGAGCAAAGAGCAGGCTGCTGTAGTTCAGGTGGACCTGTGCTCTCTGCCTATCTCAGGTCACTTCAGGCAATAAAAGGTTGGAAGACCTGACAAGACCACATCAGCTTCTGCGTGGTGGCATTGGTCTCCAGGTGTTCCTTCTCTTAAGAAACTGTCTCATTCCATAATCTCAATTCACTCCTCAGCTCAGGGCTCTTGAGACATCATGGACATGCCTTCCACAGTCTTCCAGAACTGGATTTTCGTTTGTTTGTTTGTTTTTTGTAATAAAACATTTTATAATGCAAAAATAAACTTCTTATTTAAATGAAAATAAAAGCCTTTTTTATTACTAGAACTACAAAAGTAATGCATTGACATACTAGAAAAAAATTTAAGTACAATTAATAAAATAAAATTTCCTTAAAATCCCATTACTGAAAATAATTACAGCATATAACATTTAAAGTGACTATTTCTTCCATCATTTTTAGTGTATGTATATTTGGGAGAAAAAAAATGATCCCAAACCTTATTTGGGAGTGAAATGTTTTTGTGAGTTATTATATACAACTCTCCTCATAGGAAGAAATTGTCATTGCTGCTGTAGTTAATTACATAAGCAATTTTCTGATGGATTCTGATGGTATGGAGACCACATGTGAGAAACCAGCTACTCGACCTTCCAGTTGACTTTCAGATGATTATCAGTAAACATTCTAAAGATCTGTAACTAGACAATGTTTTTTCTTTGTATTCAATTGAACAATGATTATCTGACTATTTCATTCCCCTATAAGATGTTCCTGCTAAGAGTAAATCCTTGGATTAAGCTGCTGTAGTTTCTCTGTACCAAGATTGTCAGAAAGCTTTGACATGTACTTTTTTTTTTAATGGTGCTGGGGATGGAACCCAGGGCCTTGTGCATGTGAGGCAAGCACTCTACCAACTGAGCTATATGCCCTGTCCTTGATATGTACTCTTAACCAAATTATTTTAGAAAAGGTTTTGTTGTTTTTTTGAAATTATGATAAATGGGATCTTATTGTTTTGCAATAAGGATATATAACTTTAATATCATGTATGTACTCCCTAAATTCTCTGCCTCAAAAATCTGGATTCCTTTAAGTGGAGATACCTCTAGTAGATTCTGTTTTGAAAAGTCTCAGGAAATTTTTACCAAAAATTTTATAGATCATACATACTCTAAGGAAGAGCAGGCTGCTGTATTACACTTCTATCTCATAGAAAGTAAAACACTGCTAGGTCAGTAAGTTTAAGCATTAATGACTAATTAGCATTACCAGAAGCAGGATAACCAAATTGGCTGAATGACCACAGCCAACACTTACGTACATCTTAGTATGTGCCAAAGCCCTTTATACACAGTAATTCAATCTCACAACAACCCTTAAAGAAGAAAAAGAGGTACAGAAAGATTATATTATTTTTTTAAGGTCACACAGATGGTGGCCAAACCAGAATTTGAACCCTGCTAGTGGAGTTCCAGTGTCCCAAACCTTGTACTTAACTTCTCTCAACAATATGGAGATAAAGGCCAGTAGGTCTGCATTTTTGTTCTGCTTTAACTCTTTTTTTTTTTTTTTTCTGAGCAGCTGTGGGCCCTGGGGTTGGCCATTCGTCTACTAATTCCTCAAGTATCTAGGAGTACCTGTCGGGTAGATCATTTTCAAAGATGTCTGCCATAAGTTCCTTCCTACCCTGTGGGCTATTATGACTCACTTCTCTTTTTGACCAGTGGCAGTCTGGTCAATGCTTTGGCCAATAGGATGCCACAGAAGCAAATTATGGGTCTTCTGAGCCCAGGCCATAGGAGGACTGGAAGTTTCTGTTTCCTTCCTCTTGAAACATTCCTTCTGGGAGCCTGGCTGCCTGCTTGAGCAAGCACAAGCAGTAACAGGGTGAAGCCCTGGTGATGATACCTCACCCAGGCTACAAGCCAGCAACCAACATCATGTGCTAGCTAAGTGAACAAGGCCATTTTGGACCGTCCTGTAATCCATTGTCCCAGCCATTACCATGTTAAAAAGAAGAACCAAATGGTGAACCCACAGACTCATGAATGGTTACGCAGCCATTGATAACTTAGACAACTTAGTATGTGTATATGGCATCACTTTATCTTGAAAATATAGACATCTGGACCTATGTCACTGGTCTTTCAGGAAACAGAGGACATAGAAAGTACTAAGTACTACTGGCACCAAGAAAATACGGAAATTTCAGTTTAGTTTTTAATAAGTACTTTTAATTACACTCAAGGAATACTAGGGAAGTATACATTAGCATTTCTACTTCTCACTTGGCATAATCCTAATTATACTTAGCAACAACTGTAGACTATTTATTATGATTATTATTACAAATGTTGAAGACAAGAATTAGGACATTTGTCCACAAGCCTAACTTAACTCACATGCATCTGTTCTCATGGAGATTAGTACACCACCCTCTGGGTTGTAGAAATGTATGCCAACCCAGAAGCTGTCTGAAACCCCTAGTTTAGGGCTTTTTTTTTTAGAGGCCTAATTACAAAGCATGATTGATTATTGACTCCAGTTCCATTCTTTCCCCCCTCTATGAAGAATGAGGGGTAGGGATAAAGTGCCAAGCATACAACCATAGCTTATTTCTGGTGACCCTACCCCTCCCAGGATCCCACCAATGGTTACTTCATTAGAACACTTCTATTGTCGTGGGAGAAGACTTGTTTCTGAAGAAGGATCCCAGGAGTTCTCAGAGAGAAGGGGGAATTCCATTAAAGTCCAGTGGGGTTCTTTATATATGAGATGGAAAAGAATTTTCAGCACACACCAGATAGAGGCATAGGCAGAGATTTATTTTGGAGGTAGATACACATTCAGGAGAGAATGCAGGGTGTCCAGAGAGTGAGAAAACCATGTGATTGGGGCTCCAGTATTTATAGAGGGGCACTGGATTGGAGCCAGGTTAGAGCTACACAATTTTGCATCAGTTTTTCCTGTGCCTGCCTAGTTCCCTCATTTTAAAAGAGTGCCAGCCAAGGGCCTGTTTCTCAGGAGTTATAATTGTTCCTATGTGCTTTTTGCATCTCAATGGCTCATGGGCATTTTCTTTTGAGAAGTCTCTCTCTCTCTCTATCCTAAATGCTTATCTTACTCTTGCCCAGGAAATTCCAAGGGGTTTAGGAGCTCTGTATAATATGCTCTTATTACTCAGGAAATAATAAAGGTCTATAGAACTTTATGTCAGCAACTGGGGGTCAAAGACCAACTATTAGAACAAAAGATTCTCCTAACACCTCTGTCTCTCAGAAAGTTACAAAGGTTTTAGGAGCTTTGTGTCACATTGTGTTTATAAGATACACTCATGTTGGTATATGTAGAAGATCATTAATTTTCTCTGTTATATAGTATTCAATCAAATGAATGTACCATAATTTATTTACTCATTCTAGTGTTGATGAACACTGTGTTGTTTTCAGTTTGGTGATATTAAGAATGATAGTACTAAATAATGCCACTATATTATTATAGTAGACTCTCTATAAATCTTTGTGCGGTTACTTTTTCATCCCTCTTGGGTAAATATCTAGAAGCAAAAATTCTGGGTTATCTGGTACTTCAAGTGCATATAAGAATATAAGAAGCTGCCAAACTGTTTTGCAATGTTTTATTCTCTTCCATTTTTATTACAACTACTTACAGTGAGTACAAAGGATGTCAGGAAAAAAGAAAGTTAATAATGAGAAACATAAATTTGTTTTCTTCTCTAATTCTCTTCTTATTTGAAACAGACTTATTTAATTAATTAGTTAATGTGTTTTTGGTACCAAGGATTGAATCCATAGGCACTTAACCACTGAGCCACATTCCCAGCTCTTTTTATTTTTCTATTTGGAGATAGGGTCTTATTAAGTTGCTTAGTTGAACTTGCAATCCTCCTGTCTCAGCCTCCCAGGCTGCTAGGATTACAGGTGGGCACCAAAGAATATCATTCTTTTTCAATTCTGTGAAGGACAGATAAAGGGATTGAGGAGAATGCTGATGAATTTTTAGCTTTTCAAGGATAAATTGGCCTTCCTAGTAGTATCCTGGAAGAAGTCAAGGGCAGATACTATAGAATTTCAGGTCCGGTTTTGAGTGGTTTGAAGTAGGTCTTCCTTCTCCTTTTTAGTCTCTTACCTGGTAATTGCTCAGCTTTAATGTCCTAATCCTGTGCAGATTTCTCACAGTAGAACTATCAACCATGCCTTCTTTTATACTACTGAGCACAATTTACAATCATTTGTTTGTGCCATTAGTTGATTAGTGTCTCTCTCCTTTACACCATGTAATGAGGAACCAAGCCTTTTATATCCTCTGGATCACAGTAGATCTCAAAAAATAAAATTTGAATAAGGATGTAAATAAATCAAAGAACTAGAAAATGGGTTGACAGAACAAGAATGCCAAGCCAACAGCTGTGATTTTATAGGAGTGAAAAATCTGTATGTGCCTGTCAATTGTCAGCTCCCCCAAAAGACAAGGGTGGTACTCTGTTGATCAATCAAAGCTGAGTTTATTACGTATTACCATAAGGGGAGAACTCACTTTGACAGATTTGTAGCAGTATCCTGGAAGAAGCTAAGGGCAAATATTATAGAATTATAGATCTTGTTCTGAGTGGTTTGAGGTAGGTTTTTCAACGTGGGGATTTTAAGTGGGCCAAGTTCATGATTTAATAGCTTAGGACTGAAGGACACAGATGAGGCTTCTAGAGCAAGTCACGCTCTGCCCCAGGGAGCAAGCTCTTACCTGAGAAAGGGGGCTGATTGAATGGTTCATTGTTTGAAAACAACAGATTTTTAGGAAGCTCCCAGAGGAAACATTGGAGTTATTTACTGGGAAAGAATCTTAGGGAACAAACAGTGAAGCTCTGTTGATGTCGGCTTAGTTCTGTAGTTGTGAAGCTGCGGCTTAATCCCCATACCCAGTTCCCTAAAGCTGTAGAAAGGGCGGACTAACTCTCTGACATTTACATGCTGAATGAAGTGATTGTGTTTTATGACAATTACTCATATGGGTAATTATTCAATCTGAGAAACTGGTAGACATTCTGAGATATCAACTGCTGTATATCATCTCTTGAGGTTAAACCATAAAACTAAAACCTCTTCTATAAAATGTTAACATCTCAACAGCACATCCTGGAATCAATATATAGAATTCTGATGCTGCTGTCTTTTTATCTTTTCTCCAAATTTATTTATTTATTAAGACTGCTTTACTAGACAAACCTCAGCTCTCCTGTCCCAACTCCAGTGGGAAGGAAGAATGGAAGTACCAACAGCATTCTCGTATAACAGCAGATGACTCCAGGGGGTCTCACCATTAGGAAGAAACAGTGGTTGAATGACAAGCAAGTTGCCCATGGTGTCAATACAGCTATTTTTCTGCCCGTGGGAGGAATGGTGAGGTCTCCATAGGACTTTTCAGGCTTGAGGTAGACCTTTAACCAAGATAAACAGGACTGGAGGCTTGGGGAAAAGGGGAGCAGAAAGAATTACACAGAGGTAATTAAGTATAATTAAATTAAGTTGTCATTTCCCCACCAATCAGCACCTCAGCTACATCATGAACTGTTCACCTGGCTGAAATGGAAGACAGAGCCAGTCCATAAAGCATTCCAAAGCCACCATCACCATCATGTTACACGTAATTGGCAGTCATGGTTTGGCACACCAGTGTTGGAGGAAGCATGCAAAGGCTTGTGCAATTCCTGAGAGCCGTATGTATGATGGGTAGGGTTGTAGGAAACTTCCTAGCCATGGAAAATAAACTTCTCACCTCCGAAAGGGTACAGTCCTGAAAACACCATGGAACAAAGACTCAGTATTGTGAGCTGAGCCAAGAATTTCCCAAAAGGGAGGGTGGAACTTGGGCATGGCTTTCCTTCTCTTCCCTTGCATAATATAGTCATATCATCTGGGGGTGGTATGTGCAGAGGGACCCTTTAGAAAGATGGCTGTGCCACAATTTATGGCTCCCCTCAGCAACTAAATCTTTGTTCTCTGATCTGTAGCCCAGTAACCATAATTTCTCTCTTCTTTTTAAAGTTTCTTTAAAAAAATATGGCCATAATTTAAAAATAAGTAAATGCCCCAAAGTAGCAGGAATCTTTCCCTTTCCTACCTTTAAGCCCTATTGCCTAAGACCCTCTTTCATCTCTTTCAACTTTTTCTTCTGCTATTTATAATCATTTGCTCATACATTTTCTGGATTTCTCCATTTTGGACTTCCTGTATGTTAAATTAGATCATAGTACCTTTATACATCTCCTCCTCTTTTCCTTTCTTACTATTCTCCTAAGATATTACACCATAATTGTCATCTAAACCCATTGTCACTATTCCAATTATGATTGGCAAACATAGTTTACACCAGAACCAAGTAGGGAACTGTAGTTATCTTTTTTTACAATGATTCATTTTGTTACTGTTTTTTACTTGGAGATTCTTCTGTGTCATATCTTAGTTTTTTTCTGTTAGATGAACTAATACTCATTTATATCTCTTCCAAAAACTCACACTTATCAGATAATTTATTATTCTATTTTTGTCTCCACAGATCTCATGGATGGACCCTTCTGTCATCTAGTTTGCTTCAATCTTTTGGCTGCAGTTGTTATCCCCGCATTTTTATCATTACCCTTTCTGAATGTCTTCTACCTCCTCAGCTTACTCCTTCCTGTTGTAGGATGATATAGGCTAGTGGTTTCCTAAGAAAAATCATATGGGAACCAATTGTTCTTTAGTTTAAGGACAAAGATGTTTTCATTTTCACTCTCAGAATCATTTGGCAATATATGGATAATTTGGCAATATATGGATTCCTGGTTGAAAGTCAATTGCTTCATTGTCTTTTAGCACATGTTGCTTTGATTACTCCCATGTACATCTCATTTCCAACCCTGGGACATTTCTCTGACCTTTATGGTAGTTTTTATAATCTCTTTATTTCAGTGAGCCTTGGAGTGCTGTCATTCATTGGATGCTTTCAATCTCCTCACACTGTTCAGTTACAGAATTTTTCTTTTATTATTTCTTTGATGATTTCTTTCCTTCTCTTCTGTAAATATCTGAAATAACTGCAGTTGGGTCTTAAATTTTCTAGATTGTTTCTCCAAGACTCTTATCATTCTCTCAAGAAAAATCTTGGTTTATTTCTTCTACCTTCTGAGAGGGTTCATCTACGTTATTTTCCAAAACTTCTACTGATTACAAAAATTAGCCATTCGTTTTAAAATTAATGAGTTCTTACTACCTGATCCACTATTATTCATAGTCGTCTGTTCTTGTCTCATGAATGAAACTTTTTTTTCAATTTGAAGACTTTAATTTTATTGGGATTTTGAAGTTTTCATCTTATCTCCACATTATATTTGTGTCCTGCATGTTCCTTTTTCTTTCTTTGTCTGTCTTCTATGAAAAAGGCATTTCCTCAAATGTCTGGTGGTCTTTGGCTCCCTCTCTCTCTCTCTCTCTCTCTCTCTCTATATATATATATATATATATATACACACACACACACACACATACATACACACACATATATGTATACACATATATAGTATAAATATACAGAAATAAATATATATTATATATAACACACACAGAGTGTGCACTTCTGAGTTTTAGTGCAAGTATAGATAAAAGTAACCACCACCATAATCATGTGAAGAATAATTTCACACCTCCCTCAAGTTCCCTAGTGTTATTCCTTCAGAGGCAAATACTCTTTCCACCCCAAACAACCACGGATCTGTTGTCTGTTTTCATAGTATTAGCTTTTCAAGAATATTATATAGATAAAATCATATAATATATATTCTCATTGAGACTGATTCATTTCTGTAACTTAGTACCTTTAAGATTCATCCAAGTTTTAGGGCTGGGGATATAGTTCAGTTGGTAGAGTGCTTGCAAAGATTCACCCAAGTGGTCACATGGACCTTCCTTATTGATGAACAGTTTTCTATTATATGGTTATTCCTTGGTTTATTTGCCTAGTAACCCAATAAAAGACATGTAGTATGGAGTATATGAGTAAGAATGCTAAAATAGTTGTGATCAGCTTCTGTGTAAAGAAAATTATTTTTTCTAGGATAAGTATCTCAGAGTGGGTTTTCTGGGCCATATGGTAAGTATATGTTTAGTTTTAAAAATTTTTCCCATTTCCCAGACTGGCCATATTATCTTGCATTCCCACCAAAAAATGAATGATAGTTCTAATAGATCTGCATTTTTGTCGACACATGGTGTTGTCAAAATTTTTTTAGCCATTCTAATGTGTGTATGGGTACCTTGCTGTGAATATAGTTAGCTATTCCTTAATGGCTAATGATATTTAACTTTTTTTTCATTTGCTTATTTGCCATCTTTATATCTATTTTGGAGAGATGCTTGTTCCAATATTTCTCTTGTTTTAAAATTAGGTTGTTTGTTTACTTATTGTTCAGGTTCTTAGAGTTCTTTATATATTTAGCACATATGTGATTTACAAATATTTCTCTAAGTCTGTGGCTTGATTTTCCTTCTATTTTACAAAGCAAAATTTTTCTATTTTGATGGTTCTGATTAGTTGCTTTATAGAAAGTCTTAAAATTGGATGAAATATTTTATTCATTTTCAAAATTCTTTTGGCTGTTTTAGTTCTTTAATTTTTTTCATATAAATTTGAAATCAGCATTACCATAAAAAGAATACTCTATTGAATTGACAATGAAATTAAGATTCTTAGGTCATTTTGGGGAAAAATTAACATCTCAATGTGGATGTTAGTCCTTGGATATTGGATGTCTCTCTACTTATTTACATATTACTTCGTTTGTTTCATTATTTTGTAATTTTTATCATATAAATTCTGCATACATTTTTAGATTTGTGATTATGTAATTTTGTAGTTATTATAATTGTGTTTTTTAAAATTTAATTTCTAGTTGTTGATTCTTGTCTATAAAAGTATGACTGATTTCTTTTAGGTTTAAATTATATCCTGTGACCTTGATAAACATTTTTATTAGTTCTATGAGTTTTATTTTTATAGATTTCTTGAAAATTTCTTACATAAACTATCATGTTATATGTGCACAGGCAGAGAAAGCCTTCTTTCCAATACCAGGATTTTGGTAACAATCTACCAAGAGATCAGATAAAAATGCCCAGTCATGTAATACAAAACTAGATATTCTGGTCCCTTTCTTTCTTTTTTTTTTTTATTTCTAACTTCCTGATGTAAACACCTTGTAGGTTATATGCATGCTTTCCCTCTTCTATCCCCAGTCATAAGGACTTTAGTATAAATAGTTTCCTAATGAAATAGTCTGTAACAAGATTATTTTTGGTGACTTGGTTCTTTTTAAATGTTCACTACTGTAAAATCAAAATCAACTTTGTTAAATATCCTCAAGGATTTATAACTTCATGAACCCCTTCAGCAACCCCTTGAATAAGTTATTCCATATAGCTGCTTGGGGGTAAATGTTGTCCCTTTTTAGTGCTTATAATGATAAAATAAAGCCAGATAGCCTTGTGGTTCCGAGGCCTCCTCAGGGTCTTCTGATAATGAAATAGGGAGCATCAGTCCCAGCAAAAAGAGGCCACAGAACCTAAGAGGAAGAGGGTTGACATTTCTGCCCCCCTCAAAAGGAACCAAACCACAGTGTCTTCCAGACATTGAGTTTCCATCATTTGTTTATCGGAAAAAAGGTCCTCCCACCACTGGCTGATCTGTCAAGGATTTTTCAAACAGCTTAGCCCACACAAATGACAGGCTGAAGTTAACCATACTGCTCTAATTGAGGACTGTCAAAAATAGCAATATGCAGGAGGTGCAGGACATGGGTGTTTTGCACGTCAGAGATGCTGGCTCTCGTATGATGCACTCAATCTTCTGTGGGTCCACAGTTGTCCTAGAGAATAAGAAGAAAGGTTAGGGAAATATTCCTCTTGGACTGTCTTAGCTCACATGCAGTATGTCATGAATGTGGCAACAAACAGGAAGCAACATGAATGTTCAGAACCAAAAATAAGGTGCAGGCTCCACGACCAGAAGTCTTGAAGACAAGACAAAAGGAGTCTTTTAATTAGGACTGAGCCATAATAAACCTATGGAAACAGAACAGGATGTTCCCTGGCAGGCAGTATACCACCCAACAGCAGTTTTCAGTAGCTAAAAAGTCATACCATTTGAATGAAAAGGAAAAAAAAATACACCAACATAAAATTTACTACATCCCTAGGGATGCGTTCTTTTCTAAGTTTCTTTTCTAATAATGCATATATATGAATGAATTCTACCAAATCCAATCTCTTTGCCTCTCAGTCACCAGTTTCATTCTAAGGCAGCTTCCAAAGAGTGCTGGCAGCTTTTGTAAGGAATCATGTTTATTATTTTCTTCATTAATAAAACCAACATTTGGCCACATTATAAATTTTTTATATCCTACAACCATTTTATCTTAAAATTTAAAGTAACTTCTATTGATTTCCCTGTAATAAAGCAACATACAAATATTGTAGACAAGACAGAAATGCAAAAATTATAGAAGAAAATTTCATTAACACTTTGGTGTATATCCCCAAGACCATAATTTCTCAACGTTGCTCTTACCATAACCTTTTGGGCTGGGCTATTCTCTCTGTGGAGAACTGCCCTGTGCATTGTAGGGTGTGTATTTAGCAGGGTCTCTGGTCCCTACCCACTAAATACCAGTAATAGCTCCACCTTTCCTCCCCACTCCTGTTGAGGCAAACAAAAATGACTCCAGACAGTGCCAAATATCTCCTGGGGCTGGGAGCAAATAACTCTCAGAACCACTACCTGTATCATTCCAGGTTCAGTAAGGGTTTGTTTATTGAATTCTGCTTCTCATTCTTTTTTTCCCTCTAGAAGTCCAGATGAGACTTACAAATAAATACAAGGAATTGAGGCAACCAGAATGTAATTTATCAGCTTTGTTAATCTCAAATTGAGGCAACTGGGGCTTAGGGTAAGCCTGGCTGGTTTCACTCACCTTAGGCAATCTGAGAAGCTGGAACCAGGAAGGAGACATGGTTGAACCTGTCTTTGGCAGGAAAAGAGACCATGGCCTTGGGGAAGTTGTTCTAAGAGGCCAGGAGAGGAGGATATTCCGTTTCAGGTTTAGGAATGGAATTATTCCCATCTACTTGGATGCCAGCATTGCCAATTAAGATGGGTACTCAGTCTAGGCCAGAGGCCGGCTTCAAAAGTGGTCACCTCTTTGGTACCCTTCAGAGAGTCAAGGATTTGGAAAAAGATCCCATTTCACAAATGAAGGGAGGAATGCGGGGAACAGGCCAAGAGGGGCTCCCGACATAGAGTTTTTTTCTATGAATATATAAATACACATAGGTATTTTATGTCAGTAACAACTCCCTAATCCCATAGATGTAGCATAATATACACATTTTACAGTCTTTTCAGTATTACTTTGCACATACTCTAACCCTTTTTCAGTTACCATATCAATAATCCTCACATTAAATTATTTAAAACATAATTTCAAATGGTGGTGTACTGCTTGTTTGTACCTAATGTATGTAGCCAATTCATTCACTTTTATGAACACATGTGAACATCTAAGTGGTAAAGACTTCAGGGCATCCTGGATTATTGCCTAATGGCAAATTATTAGAAACAAAATCATTAGTTCAAATGGTGTGTATTGAAATTCCCTTCTAGAAAGAGGCCCTGAAGTATATGTAGAAGGAGGAACTAAGACAACACTGGCATAAACAATGAGTGGCTTTAACAGATGTATTTTTCTGACTTTATTCTGAAGTTCAGATGACTGTTGAAGTCAGAACCTCCCAGTTTCAAAAGATTCTGCGCTGATGTGAGTTTTACCATGCTGACAACTCTGAGGTCCCCAGTCAGACTGGCCTCGTTCATCCTTGGGTATACCTGATAACTCCTGGCACACCCTGTGTGGATTGCCACTCACACAGTGCTGTGGACAGAACCTCCGCCACCTTCTGGATTTGGCCTCACTGATAAGGTTGGATGTGTGTTCACCGGCCCTGCATTCTCCCTTCATTTGTGAAACAGGATCTTTTTCCAAATTCTCCTAGGAAAGGTATGGTGCAAAAAAAAAAAAAAAAAAAAAAAAAAAAAATCTTCAGGCTCTGTAAAGTTGATTCCTGAGTCTTCCAGTCACCAGTTGTGGGTGTCAGTGGTCATTTGAGTGCCTTTGCATCTTTACCAAGAATCCAAAGGTTAACATTTTCATTTTTGCATTTCCAGCCTGAGAACCTCATGAGAAAGAGCTTCTGGGATATACCTACACAATCCCTTCAACCCAAGAACTTCATAGAAAATTAGGTTTTAACTGGGGTAGATCTTAAACACCAATACCAGTTAAATACTATTGGGAAATCAGATGCTCACTATGTTCCAGAAGAATTTGTTTCTTTTTTTCTTTTTCCTTCATCCCTTTTCTTCCCAACTTAAACATGACCCCAAAAAGCACCGTCTAAGTCATGAAGCAGGAGACAGCCAGATGGCCAAGGTTAATATTTGTATTTGGAAGCCAGGCTTCTGTCAAATGGGCAGTAGCTCCCGAGCTGCCTCCAAGGTTTCTTGTAGCCAGTGTGTTGTCCAAACAATCATGTTCTTTGGTTTTTATGATTTGGGAGGGAGCTGAGTGTTTTCATGGGAAGAGACTAACTGGGTGTGAAGAAGCTACGACAGTAGTGGGGGTCAGTCCCTTGGGTCCTTCTCAAAATCACAGCTACACCCTCCAACCTCAGGCCAAGTTAGGAAAGCCCACTAAGTTTGGGGAAGCCATAGAACTGGTGGGGTTGGCTCAGCTAACAAACCCCCAGTGTTCTACTCACTCTGAACCCCGTGCCAGGGTCCATTCTCCAGAGACACTGCCGACTCTGTTCTTTGAGGCACCAGCCTTGCATCACTCAACTGGAAAAATGTGCTAGATCTCCCTCCCTCTAGCAAAATGAATCCCTGCCAGACAGCAGGGCCAGAGCCATGGCTTTGGACACAGGCAACGTGTTCAACTCTCTCTTTCCCTGGCACCCTGTGGAGGTTGGGGATGCTTAGCCTTGCTGGTGGATGGATGGAGAAGCTGTAGTGTTAGCCCTCTGACAGCACCTTGTAAGCCAACTCTGTGAGCTTGCTGCTGGGATGTGGCCCTTCCTGGACACTGGTGGACTCCAGTACCTGAAGCCTTATGGGTCAAGAAGCACAACTGATGTGGAGAAAAATATCAGCCAACAAAATTCCCTATGTTCTGATTACTGCCATAAAATTAATATGCATACAAATAAGGATTAAAGAGGAGTAAAAATATTTGAATAAGAGTGGATGGATTGGGGATGATTATTTTTTATTACAGTTTCTTTAATCTCCTGTAACATGGCTACATTGTTCTTATGATTTCTGTTTTAGTCAGCTTTTTCACCACTGTTGACTAAAGGACCCAAACAGAACAACTGTAGAGGAGAAACAGTTTATTTGAGGGCTTATGGTTTCAGAGATCTTAGTTCATAGAAGTCTAGTTTTGTTCCTTGGGGCTTGGGGCTCAAGGTGAGGCAGAACATAATGGTGGGAGAGTGTGGTGGAGGGAAGCAGCTCACATCATGATCAGGATGCAGAGAAAGAGAGAAAAAAACTCTACTCTCCAGATACAAAATATATACCCCATAGCCATGCCCCCAATTAAGCACTTCCTCCAGTCACACACCCCCACCTCCAGTTACCACCCAGTTAATCCCTATCAGGGGATTAATTCCCTGATTGGGTTAAGACTCTCACACTCCAATCATTTCTCCTCTGAACCTCTTTGCATTGTCTCACAGTTGTGCTTTTGGGGGACACCTCATGTCCAAACCATAACAATGATATTAAAAAAAACAAGGAAAAAAAACCCAACTCTAAAACTTCCAATGTTCTAAGAGGTGTAATGTGCAGGTGAATATTTCTAGGCAACCAGCTTGGTGATTGTGTGTACGCTCGCATGAGCTTGGGGAGGTGGGGGTATTGGGGGTGGGTGGGAACAGTTTAACTGGATGCTTACCTGTGTGGGCCAATTTCCTTATGTGAAGGTAAGTTCAACAGAATCCTCGAGGACTTAGGGCTTCTGCTTTACCTGAAGCCAAAGAAACCTTAGAGGCCACAGAGCTGATTTCTGGGCCTGCTACAGCCATTAATCATGTCACCTAGTTGAGTGAGCCCATGTAGAATGAACATATGGTCTGCAGAGATAGAGGTCTGCAGTGTCTGGGCAAAGGGTATGGGGCACGTCAGGAATACAAGGCCCTGAGGACAGGAGGCAGACAAAGGTGCTTGATAACTTGGCCTCAGGGGCCTTCCTCCCTCAGATTTGGGAGAGACCTCATGGACTAACCTCACATTTTCTCTGCAGGAGTTTGATGTTATCAAGTATAGTCAGATTTTGGAGAGAATAAAGAGATCTTTCCAGAAACCCTCCCTCGAGTACAGATATCTTTATAGGCAGATCTTTCTGAAAAATTCTGAGAATCTTTGATTTTAGATTTCTTTTCTCAATGAAGATGAAAACTGGAATCTTCTCTCCAAACTTGCTGTTCCATTATATAGACACCCAGCACTTCCCTTTCCTTCCACTCAATAAAGTTAACTAGCCCTGTTACTGGCATTTCAAAAGTTTGAGTCTAAATCTCGTGCTGAAGAAATACTTGGGCTTGGGATTTCAGTCTGGGCAGGTGTGGGGGTGGGGAGGGGAGGGGGGTGTGAATATTACAGACAGTCTGTGACCTTGAGGTCATCCCCAAGATCTGTGCCCCCAAACCTGAAGGTCAAGACTTGGGTACTTCCTGGCTTCTATTGATCACACTTCTCAGTTCATAATGAGATTCCTTGTGATGTCACACAACCCAAAAGTCAATTGAATACCAGGAAGAGAATATTCTTAAAAACAAACAAAACTCACACACAAACACATACATACACACACATACACACACACACACACAAAACCATCAAAAAACAAAGAATTAATCGGGGCTGGAGCAGTTGAGAAAAGGGAGGAGGCAGGACATCCACAAGTTGTGGGGCTACCAGTGATAGCATTCCTTGGAAGGGGGGTGGGTATTGATATGGAAGCCGGCAGGAGCAAGGTAGTCTAGAAAGACCAAAGGAGGGGCTTGCCTTGTCCTACTGGTGGGCCTTGGAAACGGGGCTACAAGTTAGGCTTGGGAATCCTGCCAAGTTCTGGATTCTGCAGGGATATACTCTATTTGCTGGGATTCCTACAGGCTGGTCAAAACCATCTGCTGGGAGACCCAGAGCAGATACTCTACAAATAGGAATCAGAGGTGAAAGAAAGGGGCATGGAGCTGGAAGGGGCTGGAAGTACAATAGCAAGAGGCCTGAACTGAACCCCACATTGTGAGACAAGTGAGGACAAGGAGGACATTCCTGAGGAAATCAGGAACCTCAATGCTTGACCCTGACTTGACTGTCCCCCCCCCCGCCCCCGAGTAATGGAACTGACCCAGCAGATGGAAATGAAAAGAAAGAAAGTAGATTTATTTCTTTTGTTTGTCTTTTGTTCCAGGTATAGTTTAGGGAATCTCCTTGGCTTTTGAAGTTGGAAACTTTCACATGGGGGAGAATTGAACTCAGCATTGTCTCTAAAGTCAAAAACAAGTCCCTGGGGAATGAGGGCCCATTGGGCCATTTTTTTACATGAGCCAAATTGTGCTTCCCTAAGGCACTGTTGAATCTCTGCTCTCCTGGAGAGTGGTGGGTAAGCTGGCCATGGCTTGTTTGGTGGAGACTCTGGCCTCACCATGGAGGCCTCTGGGCATATCTGATACTGGCCTCTTGCCGGACCTCATTTAATACCTGCATGTGGGCGGTGGGGATTGAACAAGGAATTGCTCATTTTATCCCACTCACTGAGGAATGCCACTGAGCGGGCTCTGCCTGAGGTAAGAGAGGCCAATGAAGGAATGTTGCCCCCACTGGCCAGGACCCTTTCCTGACCCTTCTATATCTGAGCCATGTTGTAATACTTCCCCAGGAGAAGGCTCTGTTCCCAGAGGCTCAGCCAGAAAAGTGTATGAGAACAAGTTTTTGCTCTTTTTCAGACAATCTTTCCTGCATCTCTGCCAGTCATATCCTCTATTTTCTCCTTGTCCCAGCCCTAGATGGGTTTTGGAAAGGGGCAGGAAGTGATCACAGCTGGGTGACAGCCCACTGGTTAAGCCCCTACGTGTGCACACCGGAAGGAGGCACCCTGTTAAACCCTTCCTTGTCCTTGTCCACAGGGGACAATGTGCTTCCCACAAAGAGATGTCCCAAGTACCTTTACAACTTTTTGTCTTGTGTGAAATCTTGCCAGACACCGTCATTCATAGACCAGGAGTTACATAAATTCCTCAGTCTGGGCTTGTCTACCATTAACTGGTGAGGCGAGCTTACCCTGTCACCCTTGGAGCGCTGGGAACTATGGTCATGCCTTTGGCCTGTACCATGTTGGCTGTTGAGTGGCTCTGAGCAGCTAAGAAGGAAGATCGTCTTATATACAAGTGGCCTCTTGTGCTCCAAGGGCCCATCACAGTCTCTACTGTCTGTCTCCATCAGGTTCCAGGGCCTCTAATGCCTGGCTATGCTCCCTCATAGCCCTTCTTAGTACACATGGTAAACAGAACGGAATCATTCTCTTCTATGAAAGAAACATCCTGGAAATAGCTAAAAGTCAAAAGAAACACAAAAACAAACAATCATGCAGATCTGTAGCATGTACACTGCTGAAAAAACAAACTTTGGGTTTTTGATATGGAAGACTTGGGAAGACCAGCCCACATGTGTGGCTTTGGAAAACTGACTGAGTATTGTGATTGATCACTAAAATGGCCGCACATTCTTTTGGGCCTTGCATGCGACTTGGCCACTCCTCTCATCAAGAGGTGGAGTCTATTTCCTCACTTGCTCAACCTGAGCTGACCTTCAACTTTCTGTGATTAGTAGGATGTGGCACAAGTGAGCAGGTGCTGGCTCTGAGCCTGGGCCTCCAGGAGTGCTGCACTCACTTGTGACCAACAACTGTACAAGCCCAAGCTAGCTTGCTGGAGGATGACAGACCTGTGGCGAACATTCTCTTGTGTCCACTGACAGCCACCCAATCAGAAGACATGTGATCGCAGTTATCCAGAACAGCCAAGGCACCGGATGACCCTTCATTTAACCACAAACACACAGGAGAGCAGCTAGGTGAGCAGCCCAGATGAAAGAAACCATCCAACCCATCCAAGAATGTTGGGGGAAAAAAGGTGAATAGTGGTTATTTGGGGCCATTAATTTTGGGCGTGGTTTGGGGGATTATATCTAAATCCATAGAGTTACTCTGAGGATCATGCAAGATAAATCTGCAAAAAAAAAAAAAAAAAAGTAGTTGAATCCTGCCATAGAATTGGAAAAGAACACAGAGGTCATCAAAAATATGCAAAAAATAATATGTATATGAGCTTCCCTTTATGAAGCTTATGCTCTCTCTTAATCCTTGACTCTTAATCCTTGAAATATTTTAAGTATATATTACCACTATGTTACAGAAGGGAGACTGAAATCTTAAGAGATTAACTTGCCACGAATCTTACCTAGTAATGGTGTAGCTAGATATGAATTCAGCTCTGTGTGATACTGAAGGCCATGTTCTTATTTATTGGGATAAAAAAAAAAGTTCATATATTTAAAATCTAGATTTGAGCCCTGTTCACCTAAATAGATAAAAGATATCGGAAAAGAAAAGATGAAAGTATCCTGTTTCTAGAGGACTAGGGAAAGTTTGCAGTCTTTTTCTCTAGTACTGTGATGATGTGAAAGGAAGGGAGTCCTGTTGGTAGCACTATTATGAGCCCCGAGGCCACGAGGCTTAGTCAGGGTGACCTTCTTGGGAAATGACCTTCGTTTGATTTTAGTTAATAGCTCAGTGACTTTTTAAAGGAGAGCATCTGCTTTATCATTCTCCAAGCTGTAGGTGTGTATTTGCTAAAACTCAATGGAGAAGATTCTGCTCATACTATGACTACAAGAGAGAAGTATTTATAGTCATGATATTTGAATTTAAGCCCCAACCACTTGCTGGGCAACTTCAATCTCTTTGTGCTTCAGTTTTCTTACTTTCAAAGTGGTAATCAGAGTAACGAGATAATGAAAACTGAGATGCCAGAAGGATATCAGCTTATTGTTGTTGTTGTTATTATTATTATTATTTACAAGGGTCAAATAATTACTGAATTTTAAAAAGTTTTCAGTTATACAAATAGACATGTATTTAACTTTCTTGAAAGGCCAAAAACCCTTGGAACAATGTACACTGGGATGATAGGGGGTTTTGCTAGGTGACTGGGTGTATCTGTTAAGAATATTGCATATAACAGAAAACTCAATTAGAAGCGGTTGAAATAAATTGGCATTATTTTCTCCCTTGGAGGTAGGAGATTGCTGACATTGATTCAGTTGTACATGATGCCCCAGTGCCCACTCTGTCATATTGATCACGTTGGCTCTTGTTTTCATGCTTTGTGTCTCATGGTCTCAAGATAGCTGCAGTTCTAATCAAGGAAGGAGGAAAGGAGAATCTAGAATTTTCCTAGAGATCTTTTTTTCTCTTATTTAGGTCTCATCAGAAAGAAATGTGTCTTATATCTACCTAAACTGCTAGATAATATTTACCTTTTTCAGACAATAGTAGAGACTGAAGGGAAAAAAATATTTGGGAATGGGTTGGCCTAACTAACCAATCATGATCCTCTTATAGGAGAAATTTGATATCTAAGTTGTTTTTGTTTTTTCACTTTTTGCTTGCTTGTGGTTCCTGACACTTCTGTAATAGAAATATTTTGTGTTTTTAGAATAAGAAAAAAAAAAAAAACAGTAAGTCTGTTATTTCCAAAGAAATCAAACAAAATACTTCAAACTACTGTTTTTGTATTGAGCATGATCCATGTCCTGCTTGATTACACATGTGTGGTGTCTGGCTATTGCATCTCCTCTTATCTTCAAAACCAAGCAGAAGATTGATGTGCAACACTTATGAGAAGTTCACACCCTGTCCCCTGTGATGTGCAGGGGAAGGAAAACCATGCCTTACTCGAGTTCTGTATTATACCCTATGCAGATCCCTATTTCAATTGTCCATCTCTATAAAATACAATCATGTATAAAGAAAGAACAAAGCCCTGGTAAAAATGAGAAAGGTTCAAAATGGGTAAGGGCCACATGTCACACTTTAGAGGAAACGTTATAATCAAAATTGCTGTCCTCTGAGTCTAGGAGAAAAATCACCAGCTGTTATTGACAAAGTGGCTGTTAAGTAAATAAAGAAGGTGGAAAAAAAGGACAGTACCTGGAGATGTTGCAATCTGCAACATGTTACAGATTAGCTGGTGTTGTCCTCACCACTGAGACCCGTTTTAGGGAAGGGGTAAAAATGTGGCTTGATTTAAAGCTAATGATATCATGTGTCTAGTCACTGGAGATCAAAAGAAAGCTTTCCTGTAAAACATTGCTAAAGCAATGAGAGCGAAGGCTGCACTCCTCTTGGGTGTGTTAAAGGGAAGAATTGCTCTGCAGCAGGCCGATAGGATGTGAGCCCCAGGATATTCTCTGCGGTGTAGCTGTGGCCATATGACCTCATCTTCACCCCCCCACCAGTCCCCAACACTGCAGATTTATCAATTGTCTGTAATTCCCTTTAATACCTGATGACTTGATGGCAATGACTCTTTTCTATTCCAAGGCCTTATGACTAGAGACTATAGGTACTTTGTTTTGTATTTTCTTACAAAGTAGTTATTGTAGGGGTGTGTGTGTGTGTGTGTGTGTGTGTGTGCATGTGTGTGTGTGCTGGTGGTGGTGGTGGGGAGTGTGGAAAAGTAATTAACTTTCACATTCTCACTCCATAAAGTTAGATTTTTTACAGTCTCTTGTGATGACTAAGTATCATTTTTTCTGAGACTAGAAATCAATACTTGGAAGGTAAGCTACATCTTCCTAGGATAACTTTGAGGAATGCTGAGGGTGCTGCAAATCCAAGCAAATCCAAGAAGGGAATGTCACACTCTTGGCAATGAGAAATTAATGTGGAGGAGGATAAAACATCCTTAGCATGAAACATCACTGAAAGAAATTTTCTAGCAACCTACTGTATTGGGGGGCTTGAAATGACTCATGGTAAGAGTCATTATACCATGCAAGGACACATTCTTTCTTAAATACAATAGAAACCACTGGCCTTGCTCCACTCCCTTCTGCAAGTTCCACGTGTACCAAATTTCCACAGAACTCCTATTTATGCACATGACTGAGGTGCTGAAGACCTGTCAGAGCCACGCTCAAAGCTGAGCTGAAGCACTCACATTTCCTTTCCTTCTGGCCTCTGGTTACTGAAAACATTTGCTGAAAATTGCTGTCCCACTCAAGAACTGTCAAAGGTAATTGTGTTGCACAAAAGTTACCAAGAAGCATGAAATAATATGGTTACCACCTGGCAACCAAGTTAATAGAACCTGTCTGATGAGCCGCCAAGGCTGCCACATGTGGATTTGCCGGTTTCTGTCTGAAAACCACGACAGCATAAATTGGTGAGGAAGATGTGGATCAGGGGCCTCTTAGTGGCAATTTATGATACAAATCCCTATGTAAAGGGCAGTTGTCAGGTCACCAAATCCAGTGAGGTCTGTGGCTCTGGGAATGGAGGCGAGGGGGAAGGTGGAGGTGGGGGCTAAAATGCTTGGGGGATGTGGACCTGTATGAAGCAAGGTCTGGACTCGGCTATTCTCACAGCTTGCAATGACCTTGGTGTCTAAGAAAATAAAAATCATTCACGGGGTGGCAGGGGCTTAGAGTATGTCTGTGTATCTCTCATCCCTCTGCCTCTGGCCAAAACTGTGCCCTTTCAGAGGAGCTATAATCATTTTTTCCTTTTAAAACTCTCCTAAGAAGGAAATCCTCCTCATTCCTGGGAGGCTGTGTTCAAAGTCTCATGTTCTCCTTGAGATGATTTTGCTTCAACTTGAACTTAGAAGACCCTAAATAACCCTCCAAATACAGGTGCCTCTGCTCATATGGCTAATAATCCACTAAGCCCTCTTGGATGCATCTAGCTGTATCTGAAATTGTCCTGTTTGGTCAGAAATTATGGCTGGTTGGCTGTGATTCCAATATCTGCTGTCAGTGCTCTAATCCAGTAGTAAAGGTATGGCTCAAAAAATTAGCCTGGGGATCAGGAATTCCAACCATGGGATCTGGGATCCATATTGAAACCATCCTGGCCTAGTTATAAAATCAGCTATTGTCAGGAGTCCTTGCTCTTTTTTTTTGTTGTTGTTGTTTTTTAATCTTTGGTGATATTCATGGTATTTGAGATTAAAATTTTTTTCATATACTCATTAGATTGAAATCAGGGTTGATTACATAATTTGTGAAGCCCACTGCAAAATCAAAATGTGGGGTCTTTATTTTATTTTATTTATTTTTTGTCAAAAAGCAATGGGAAAAATCCTCTCTCCTTTGATTTTGGATCTCTCTTAGCCTTTTGAGGTGTTTTGTTTTTGTTACTCTTTGTTTTTTTTCAGTGCTGCCGTTTGAATTCAGAGTCATGCCAAACAAATGCTCTACCACTGAGCTACCCCACTCCTCCCATTCCCTTTCATTGTGTTTGAAATTTGTTATTTAATGGCACACTTCCTTTGGTTCAGGTGTATTTGAGGGGCGAATCTAGACCTTCATAGTCACCAACATCCTAACTTGCAACTAAGTGTGGTGTTTGCTCGACCCCAATCTTCCCACAGGGACAGAGGGCAGTTGTGGGAAGCCATTCTCGCACGTGATTGGGCACCTCCCTGATTGGGTGTGAGGCGTTCTGGCTAAACTGTGTCGGAACTAATCCCCACCCTCTCTAGGTGCGAGAGCCCTTCCGTGTGGGGGTGTGACTGACCATTGACCCTGAGACCAATCACTGACCCTGACCTTGGAATGCTGTCCCCCTTGACCTTCATTGGATGGAATTTTCCCCTGAATTTCTTGTTCCCCAATAAAAGGCCATCTTCTGGCTGTGCTCTCTCTCTCTCTCCTGCTAGTCTATGTAAACCTTGCTGCCCCACCGGGTGGCTCGAGGCAGGAGCCAGAGGGGAGAGCCGTCTCAGACCTGGTCAAAGAAAAAGGTAAATTGAGTTTGTGTGTTTATTTTGATCTCACTAGTTAACTTCTATGCTACGAACCTCTTGCATGAAGCTGCGTGCTGGTCGCTCGGTGGAGGCAGTGGTATTCTCTGGGGATGGTTGGGCATGCAAGTCGTAAAGAACTTGTGCCAGAAAGACAAGAGGCAGCAGGGAGCAGGATGTGCAGGAGCCAAAGTTGCCCAATGCTTATACCATTGTCCTGTTGGACTTCACTTACAAAATACAAATCCAAAGATAAAATGATTAAGAATTTCAAAATGACAACCATGAAGTCCAAATGTAAAGTCTTCTTCCAAGTGTGGGAGGCTGAAACTCATTCTCTCTCAGCATTGTGAAAGCACAGCTCAGTGGCCATCTGGAGCTTCTTGTTAATGAGAAGCCTGATGACGTTTTTGTTTTCTTTTTTAAAAAATATTTTATTAGTTGTTGATGGATATTTATTTGTTTATTTATATGTGGTGCTGAGGATCGAACCCAGTGCCTCACACATACCAGCCAAGTGCTCTATCACTGAGTCACAACCTCACCCTCCCACCTCACCCCATGACATTTTGATTCCTATTTTTCTACATATTTGATTTTTCTTCCCGTAAACATTAAAGATATTCTCCTTAACCCTGGTGTTCTGAGATTTCTCAATTGTTCACTCTGGTGTAAATTTTTCATTATTTATAGTTTTGGACTCTCAAAGAACTCTTTCAGTGTTGGAACTCATTCTTACAGTTCTGGGAAATTTTCTTGAATGAGTTCTTTAATATATCTCTCTCTGTCTTTTGATTTTCTCTGCATTCTTTCTTTAACTCTTACTGGTAACTATTGCATCAATCTTCTAGTTTGCTTTCTGAATTAGTTTTCGGTTACTATAAAAAATACCTGAGATAATTATAAAGAGAAAATGTTTATTTTGGCTCACAGTTTTGTAGGTTCTAATACATGATTGATTGTCCCCATTGCTTTTAGCCTTCTGGCAAAGCAGCAGAATATGTGGCAAACCAAAGCCACTTACCTCATGGTGGAAAAAACAAAAAGAATAAGGAGGGGGCAAGAGTCCCACTATCCCTTTGGAAGGCATCAATCTTCCACTGGGCCCCTCCTCTTAAAGGTTCTACCACCTCCCAGTAGAGCCATCCTGAGAAGCAAAGATTTAACATAAGCCTTTAGGAGATATTTGAGATCCAGACGATACCAATTTACTTTTATTTATAGCTTCTTTGCTTTGTCTTTGTTTTGTTCTTTAATTCTTCTCTTCAGGAATCTCCCCCAACTATGTCAACTTCATACTAAATTTTAAAACATTAGGAATCATATTTTTGATTTCTAAGAGCTCTTTTATTTTCCCCTTTGCTCATTTTTCATAACAACCTATTCTTGTTTGGATGTAATATGTTTTCCTATCTATTTAAGAATACTAGCAATATTTTTTATAACTCTGATTAATTCTCATATTAACTTTTTTTCTCTTTGATTGAATTCATTCTCGCCTTAGATGCTTCAAACATGTCTGGTGATGGTTTATATTGAGGCGTGTGGCACTGTGGTTAGTTGCTCTAAGATCACGGACAGAGCATTTGTCTACACTACACCACTGGGTGAACAAGAAGTGAATTACCAGTGCATTGAAGCACGCTCAGATATCTTCAAGAATTTCATCTGGACTATTTAGAGGGGAATCTCAAGCTCCTGTCAGAGTAGTATGTGCCTGTGCATACGGGGAATTCTGGAAGGAGGTTGTGGGAAGGGACTTGAGAAGTCCATTGTAGACTTTTACTTCACTTTTGTTTTGTCTCTGTTTTTCTTTGGTCTTCCTCCTCAAATACAGTAACTCTAAAGAACAGATCTCCAACTTTTTGCCATGGAGCAGAGAGAGGGTTGTTGTGGATGCACATGATAATCAAGAAGACCGGATGCGCTTACCCACCACAGGCAGACCTTCCACAAAAGCCCTTTCCCATGGTGGGCCTTACTCTCACTTTCCTGCTGGAACACCCACTGCTTGTAAGGACTGAGCATTTCAGAGCTTCTCTGGGGTGAACCGGCTCTGCTTCTACTTGCCCACAAGGATTTGGCTTTCCTTTCCTTCCCTCTGCCAAGATAATTACCATTCTTCCATCCATGTCTCACCTTTCAAAAATTTATTGAAAGAATTTATGGCAAATGATTTCTCATTCTCTTTGACCTTGTCTAATAATTTTATTTATTTTTAAATTCCTCCACTATCATTCCAAATGAGGTTTTGGTAATAAGAAAAGATAGTTGTGCTCAATTCTATTTTTCAACCAGAAGTTCCTTTAGAACTTTTAATCTTTATTGGAATCCAGCCCCATGCATTTTACTGTTAGGTGAATCCTTGCTTTTTCTTTCTTTCCTTTTTTTTTTTTTTGTGGTAAGTGAAACAGTAAAAAATCTAGAGAAAGAGTAACTTTCAGTCTATTGATGTTTATTTAAGTACAATTCTAATAATGTGGGTTATTTTCCAAACTTTTAGTAGACTTGAAGTAGAATTTTCATAGAAAGTCAGATATAGATGTGGCTGGAGTCCTTCTTGCACTAAGAAGAGAGAGTTGGCAGATCAAAAGAGAAAGATGATACAGAACTTATAATCAGCTAAGAGGACACATGATAGTACAACAGTTTATAAGGGTGTGAACAATTCCACACATTTTGAAAGGCATTGCTGCAAACACGTATAATTCAGATACTTTCCCCACCCCCTTACAAATCTGGTATGGATCCCATTGTTTGTAGACGTATGTTTCATGCTCTCTCCTGTTCCCTCCACTGTCAAACATGGAACCTGTGGTTTCAATGAAGTAACACATGCTCTTTCACATCCATAAATTTCTGCTTCAGATCTGTGAATTTATTATCACAGCACACTTTTTATTACCATTACAAGTCATCCCTCGAAACCCATTTGAAGCCAGGTATAGTGGTATACACCTGTAATCCCAGTGACTCCAAATCCCAAGAGGCCAAAGATAGAGGTTTACAAGTTGGAGGCCAGCCTCAGCAATTTAGTGAGACCCTCAGAAACTTAGCAAGGCCCTGTCTCAACATAAAAAATAAAAGGGTTTGGGAATACAGCTCAGCGGTAAAGCACCCCTGTTCTTAATCCCCAGTACCTACCAACCAATCAACCAACAACAAAACCACCATCAACAACAAAAACAACCCATTTGAATTCCCCAAAAGGAATTTCTTTTTCCCTCTTGTGTGTTCCTACAGTATTTTAGATTTATATAATAATCCTAAGGAAAGTTTGAATAGAAATCTGTATAGTCTGCAGAAGAAAGTTAACTGTATGATGTGTTTTTATAAGATTTTGAAACTAATAAAAATGAAATAAATTTTATCCTGTGTAAAGGTCATATTACCTTTATTTATCATAGCATGCATTTGTTAATTTAGCATAAAATATGTCATAAGATATATGTTGATAGAACAATGAGGTGTTATTTTTTACACAGACAACAATCCTATTATATCACCAAGCTGTTTAAGTTTCAGTATCATAGCTTAGATATTAAACGTTGTCTTCATCCTTTAAAAAGGAAGCAATGTCAAGAGTTTCAGGGAGAAGGGGAAAATGTGAACCTTTTTGTTTCAGCATGTTTTGGAGTGAACAGCTCTGTGTGTTCCTTGACATAACTGACCTATTCCCAAATGTTCAGGCTCAAATCCTATCTTGCTATTGACTCATGTTGCAATTTCCAACATGCTTTTATCTTTGCTCTGGATTGATCTTTAATCAGGTGTGACTTCTGACACATTTGCTTTAAATCTCTCTTTCCTCCCCTGCCAAGTAGTTAATGATCTCAAAATGTCACACTGGATTCTGCAGATTTCCCAGAGAGTCAAGTATGGACAGAATGACAAAATACATGAAATATGGAGAATCACCTGATTGTTTTCTCTGCAATTGTGCCAGAATGGTTTCATGTGACCCTGGGGGACCATGCTCAGAGCTTAGCTGAATGCTTTGCTCTGTTGTGGACATTCCTAATCATCTTATCTTCTAATTTGTATGAGGTCTGATGGATCATGGAGCATGTACAGGAGCAAGAAGACCTGGGCACAATATGTGTGTCTGTGGTCATGTTCTACTCATTTGCATAGAGTGTTCATGATGACCCATGAGCTCAGAATTCTGTCTGGATGCCTGATGCATGGGAGTTCAGTAAGACTCAAATTATGTTATGTCTGCAAAATAGGAAGCAAGCAACAGCATCGATGACCTTCAAGGGATGCACTCTCCACTCAAAACTAAACTGGCTTTGAATTTAGGAAGAAGAAAAAGACATTGAATGAAACACGAAAGACCAAGAAACCTTGTCATATCCATTACTAGCTAGTCACATAGGACAACCTATAGTTTGTTTTCCTTTTGGCCCTTCCTTATTCACCATGGAACCCATCATAGAGATGTTGGTTGAAAGGAAGTATGTGAAGAAGTAAAGTAAACACAGTCCAATTAATTTTGTACAGTGTTTCCATTGTTCTCACAAGAATGAAGTACATATGTATAAGTAAAATACAAATTGTATAATTTTAGTGAGCCCTTACACAAGTTAAATACTCTTATACTTGCATTTAAAAATGGTATTGCACAATGATAAAATTCATGCTAGCGCCTTATAATTTAATTTTCCTTGACTTAGAATAACATTAAATAGAAAAATTACAAAACACTATTACAAGATGTGAGAAAGACTGTTAAAGAGAGAAGACAGCCTTCTATTTTCATATCTTCCATGGCTTTTGCCTCTGCTTTGGAACGAGGGCCCCCACATTTTCATTTTGTGCTGGGTCCCGCAAATGATGTAGTGGGACCTGCACACCCATATGGACTACGATAGATGAAAATTACATGTTAGAACAATTTTGCCATAAGGGCTCTGTATTTCAAAAACTGCAAAGATTGACTTTTCAGAAGTTGTTCATGAGGGGTTAAAGGTTTTTGTGGTCTCCAGAGACATAAGCATTGCATGCCCTTATGATAACCATGTCCCATGGGAATTCCTGTGGGATTTACTTGAGGATCAGGCCCTGTAAGGTTATTTCCCCTCCAATGTGACTAGAACAATGAAACACATTTTGGCTTCATTATATTCAATAAGTCAATCAGTCCTTTTGTACCCTGACACAACCAACCCCAGCTGAAGACCAGAGCCCCTTCATTCATTCACAAACATGTATGAGTCACAAAATTTTTGCATGGAGTACATGGACAGGCACAGTCCTTATCTTGTGGAATTCACAGGCCAGTGCCGTGGAAAGTAGCAAATAAAGTGAACCTTAAGATAAAACCAAAAGATAACAAAAAAATCCTTAAAATCTCCATGAAAATTTCACATCATAGGAATTTGCATTAGTTAACAGGAATCTTTCATTACAACTGGAAGAAATAACAGTCATTTAAAATGCCAAACAAGTAAAAAGCTTTCCTCCTCAAACTAAATTCAACAAAAAATAAAGTACAAATTCATATAATTATACAAACCATATGAACTATTAATGGGGTAGAAGTAATTTCCCAAAAGAAAGCTATAGTCATTTTTATCAGAGAGGGGGGCTAGATGCTTCACTACTGTTTCATCAGTATTTTGATGATGTGAAGAATCACTCCTGTTCCTATTGGAGTATTGACTGTAAGATATCAGTGTGATTTTCTTAAAGTAGAAACTCCTGAACGCTTTTGTTATTTTGAGCTGTGTCTTCAATCTAGAGGATATGACCTAGTTCATTAGAAATGTAAGACTTACATGTCTTAGACTATTAAAAAAAAAGGTTCAATATCTCCCCTTTCCTCACCTCCAAAGGAAAGAAAGTGGAAATAGAACATCAAGGAGACAGGAATGGTGAAACAGAGGGAAAAAAATAAGGATTTAGGAAATATTTAAAACTGAACAAAAATGAAAAACAACATATCAAAATTGCAAGATGCAGATAAAACAGTGCTTAGAAGAAAATTTAAAGTATTAAATGGTTATGCTATGTAACAGGAAAAGGTATCAAATCAGTCTGAACTTCAACCTTAAAAAAACTAGAAAAAAAAAGGAGAACAAACAAATTCAAAGCAAGCAGAAGTAAGGAAACCATCAAAGTATGAGCAGAAATTGATGGAATTAAAAATATGGAAAACAATAGAGAAAATCCATTGAACCAAAAGCTAATTCTTTGTGAATCTTCTAGAAGATCAACAAAACTTACAAAACTAGCAAGATTGGCAAAGAAAAAGGATAAGACAGAAATTATGAATGTTAGCGGAAAAAAAGCAGATTCTGCAAACATTAGAAAGGCCAAAAGAAATACTATAAACAGCTCAATGTATATGAATTCTACAACCTAGATGAAATGAAGTAATTCCCAAAAAACACAAACTACCAAAACTGACTCAAGACAAAATTTATGCCTAAATCATCCTATAAATTATTAAAGAAATTGAATTTATAGTTTAAATGCTTCCATAAAAACAGTTTCATAAGTGATTAGATTGGTTCATTGCATATTCTCCTATTTAAGAGACAATCTTACCAATTCTATACACTCTCCTCCCCCAAATAAAGGAAGGGCCAACATTTTTCCAATTCATTTCATGAGATCAATATTATCCTGATACCAAAATTACAGACACTACAAGAAATGAAAACTACAGATCAATATCTCTCATGAATGGAGACATAAAAATCTATGATACAATATTAGAAGGTCAAATCTAGCAATCTATAGAATCCATTGGGGCTTATCCAGAAAATACAAAGTTGACTTAGCATTCAAAAATCAATGGTATCAGTTAAAAATAAATTTAATTAAAAAATCAATTCATGTAATCTGGCATAAAATAACTTGAAAGAAGAAAAAACACATGGTTATATAAATAGATGTAGGAAAAGAATTTGACAAAATTAAAATCCATTCATTATTAAAAACTAAACAATTGATGAATATCATGAACATCCTCAACTTGAGAATATTTTTACAAAGTCCTTACATCTAGCACCATATTGAATGGTGAAAGACTGAATACTTAAAGACTGGAAACAAGGAAAGGATTCCATTTTTTTCATTCCTATTCTCCATTATACTGGAAGTCTTAGCTATTATGATAAAAAAATAAGAAATAAAAAGCATGTCAATTGGAAAAAAGTAAACGTAAAAATAAAAATAAAACAGTCCCTATCTGCAGATGACTTGATTGTCTATGTAGAAAATCCCAAAGAATCTTTAAGAAAGCTCCTAGAACTAATAAGTGAATTTAATAAGATTACAGAATATACGGTAAATATATTAAAAGCCATTTTTTTTTCTATAGGCAGTCAATGAACCATTGAAACAGAAATAAAAAATATAAAGCCTGAACTGTGTATTAATTTGCTAGGACTGACATAACAAAATACCATAGAGTAGGTAGCTTAAGTAACAGAAATTTATTTTCTCATAATTCTGGAAGCTAGAAATCTGAGCTCAAGGGTTTGGCAGGATTGATTTCTTCTGAGGCCTTTCTCCTTGGCTTGTAGATTGCCATCTTCTCCTGGTGTCTTTGTGTATTTTTTTCCTTTGTGCATATTTGTGTCTTAATCCTTAAATATATTAATTAATTTATTTTAACTGATATATAAAAATATCAAATTAATACTAATGGGATAACATGATGTATACTTTGTGTAATATTTAAATCAGGTTCAGCATGTCTACATCCTCAAAATTTTTTATCTCTTTATGTTAAAAACTCTGAAAATCCTTTTATATAGCTTTTTGAAATTTCTGGCATATTGTTATCAATAATCACTCTTTTGTATAATAGCACACCAGAACTTTGTGCATTTATGCAGTTGGAGCTTGGTATCCATTGGCCATTCTTCTCCATCTTTCTACTCTACTATTTCCAGTCTCTGATAACCACAATTCTACTTTCAACTTCTATGACCTAATCTCTTTTTATGAGGACATCAGTCATATTGAATTGTGCCCATCTTCATGACTTCATTTGACCTTAGTTACCTCTTAAAAGAATATTTTTTCAAACAAGGCACGGTGGCGCATACCTGTAATCCCGGAAGCTGAAACAGGAGGATCGTGAGTTCAGTGCCAGCCTCAGCAATGGTGAGGCACTGATCAACTCAGTGAGACCCTGTCTCTAAGTAAAATACAAAATAGGGCTGAGAATGTGGCTCAGTGGTTGAGTGCTCCTGAATTCAATTAAAAAACAAACAAACAAACAAACAAAAAACCAAGGGGGGGAAAAACACCTCTTTTCAAATACAGTTACATTCTGAGGTATTGGGGATTAGGATGTCAAATCACAAATTGGGGGCAGGGGGCAACTCAGCCTATAACTATTATTAAAAACAATTCCAAGAAAGAAATACTTTAGTTAGAAATCTAACAAAATATGTGCAGGATCTTTATGCTTTAGACTACCAATGTTGATGAAATAAATCTAAGATATCTTGAATAAATGAAGACACATGCCATATTTATGGATAGTAAGATTCAATGTAGTAAAATACCAATTTTACTCAAATTGACTTATATGTTTAATGAAATTTAAATCAAAATTCCATCAGAGTTTTTGGTGGATAAGAACAAGTCAATTATAAAATTTGTATGGAAAATTAAAAGAGATAGAATAGCCAAATAAAGTTAAATAAAATTAAATAGTAAAGTTATCATACTCAATCTGATGTAAATATTTACCTTAAAGCTTCAGTAATCAAGGCAATGTAGTGTTGGGGAAGTGTGAACTAAATCCACACAAATATGGTCAACTGATTTTTTTTGTATTTAAAAAATGTTTTTTTTTTCTGGACATAAAGGACAATAAAATGTATTTTGATATTATACATATAATGGGAATAAAACTTCCCATTCTTGTGGTGGAGATGCACTGGTTGTGTATTCATATATGAACATAGGGAAGTTATATATGATTCATTCTACTGTCTTTCCTATTCCCCTCCCTTTCCCTTCCCTTCATTCCCTTTTGTCTAATCCAATGATTAGACACCCCCCATTGTCGACTGATTAAAATATATATATATATATATATATATATATATATATATATATATATATATACATATATATATATATATAAAAATTGTAGTTAGACACAATAACCTTTATTTTATTTTGTATGGTGCTGAGGATCAAACCCAGTGCCTCAAGCATGCTAGGCAAGTGCTCTACTGCTGAGCCACAACTCCAGCCCCATCAACTGATTTTTGATAAAGGTGTGAAGGCAACTCAAAGCAGAATGGTATTGGAATAATTAATTAGACATCCTATGTGAAAAATGTGAAACTTGACCTATAACTCACACTTTATACAAAAATTAATTCAAAATGAATCCTGGATTTTCTTCTTCTTCTTCTTCTTCTTTTTTTTTTTTGGTAGTTCTGGGGATTGAACCCAGGACCTTATGCATGCAAGGTAAATACTCTACCAACTAAGCTATATTCCCAGACCCATTTTTTTAACCAGGGATTGAACCCAGGGTACTTAACCACCAAGCCACAACCCCACCCATTTTAAAATTTTTATTTAGAGACAGGGTCTCACTAAGTTGTTTATAGCCTTGCTAAATTTCTGAGGCTGGGCTTTGAACCTGCAATCCTTCTGCCTCAGCCTCTCAAACTGCTGGGATTACAGGTGTGCCTGGAATAAATCTTAATATAAAAGTCAGAACTATAAAATTTTAAAAAGAAAGGAGAAAATTTTTCTGCAGTGGGGTTTGATGAAGGGGTCTTTGTTATGGTTTGGATGTGAGGTGTACCCCAAAAGATCAAGTGTGAAACAATGTAAGAAGCTCAGAGGAGAAATGATTGGGTTGTAAGAGTCTTAACCCAATCAGTGAATTAATCCCCTGATAGGGATTAACTAAGTGGTAACTGAAGTGGTAGGGTGTGGCTAGAGGTAGTGGGAATTGGGGCGTGGCTTTGGGGTATGTATTTGTATCTGGCAAGTGGAGTCTCTCTGCTTCTGGATCACTGTGATGTGAGCTGCTTCCCTCTGTCACCCTCTCTGGCCATGACGTTCAGCCCCACGTGGAGCCCCAAGGAACAGAGCCAGCCTTCTATGGACTAAGACCTCTGAAACCATGAGCCCTCAAATAAACTGTTCCTCCTCCATAATTGTGCTGGTTGTGTCCTTTAGTCACAGCAGTGAAAAAGCTGACTAAAATAGTTTTAAATATGACACGAAAATGATGAGGAATAAAAGAAAAATATTGATAAATTGGAATTTTTAAAAATTAAAAAAACTTTTGCTGTGAGAAAGACATTTTCAAGGAAATGGAAGAAAAAGCCAAATTCTGAGAGAAAATATTCCAAAACAACCTGTATCCAGAGTATATAAAGAACTCTCAAAACTCAACAATAAGATAATAAACAACCAATTTTAAGAATAGTTGGAAGACTTGGACATTCTAGCAAAGAGGAAATATCTGAAAGGCAAATAAACACATGAAAAAAAGGCTCAGTATTGTCAATGATTAAGAAAAGTCAAACAACATGACAGATATCATTATGTAACTATTAGGATGGCTAAAGTAAAAAATACTGACATATGAAGGGTTGGTAAAGATGTGTAGTAACTGAAACATTTAGACGTTGCTGGCAAGAAGACAAAATGGTAGAGCAACTCTGAAAACCATTTGGTAGTTTCTTTAAAAGTCAAGCATACTCAGCTTAGGTATTTAGAGAAATCAAATGTGCACAGAAAATCCATGCATAAATGTATATAATAGTTCTTTTCATAATTTCCCCAATCTTACAAAAAATTTAAATGTTCTTTAGTGGATAAATGGATTTTAAAAACTCTGGTACACCCATATAATGGACTAGTATTGATCCATAAAAAAGAATAAAGTACTGGTACAACAACTTGAATGAATTTCAAAGAAAAGAGAAACCAGTTACAAACTGGTTAACACATTACAAAATTAGAGTGATTAAAATAGATCCATGGGTTCTAGGTGTGGAGAGGGTGACACTGTGACTGCAGAGATGTAATTATCTAGGACCACGTCTTTTCAAATACCTCTTTATTTGGCAAGTGGGTTAAAAACAGTTCTGTATCGATAAGGAAGCCACCATTTTGAATTACTAAAGTTAAAGGACAAGGTTTTCTTTCAAGGTAAGTGTTAGGTACTCTCCTTTAAACATTTTTCTTTTAACAATCAGGTTGCAGAATAGTTAATGACACGTATGAGAAAAACCAGATCCCAGTTGGTGAAACCAGTTCATCAGATGGAAATTATGAATGGATGAATATTACCCACATTTCAAAATTTTGGTACATCTGGGATGCATTGAAGATCTGATAATCCTGGGTCCGACTTCTTTCTAAAGAGAGTTTGTCTTCTGAAGGGAGCAACAGGGCTTTGTTCAAACTCATGGTCAAACCCCTGTGGACAACCAGGCCATAGTTTCAGGAAGCAGGTTGAGGAGGGTGAGTATTATGATCCCCCTTACTACCTTTCTTGTAACAACAATTTGGGGCCTTCTCATGAAGTCTGATCACAACTGGCATCTGTCTGGTTTGGAAATCAAAGTGACATGTTTCTCTCCATTTTACTTCTGGATTCAGAGAGCCAGTAAGCAAGAGCTCTAAACAAATACATCTTCAGCACAAGGTCAGCACATGTTGGAGACTTTCTGGCCCGGTACAGATGTGCTTGCTTTTCAGAAGGGACCCAAGACCTCTAAACCCTTGCTTAAGAACAAAAGATACTAGTCTCAGTTGTGGTATCACATTTGTTTCCCATGAGAATGGAAGTCTCTCTCCAGGGTCACCGCCCCGTTTGTCAGGCTGTACTGTGGACACCCCTTTGGGTTCTTTTGGTTGGCTTCTTTCTGTTCCTTTCATCCAGGAGCTCCCTGGCTGCCTGGAACACTCTGTGTAAAGTAAACAGAAACATTTGGAGGCCTTTCTTTGGAGCAACAATAAAGAAATAGCTGACCACCAAGATGAGAAGGAGCAGAAAATAAAGTATTGCTGATTAAGTGGTGTTAAAGTGTGATCATCAGAGCTATGGATCCTTGGAGTAGTTTTCTTCAGTTGCATGAGTAAGTCTCTTTGCCTCCCTGTGCTTGCATTTTCTCATCTGGAAAATAAGGACCTTAAACTAGGTTTTTTTTTCCTAAGGGTGCTCTCAGCTTTAACCTTATTTAATAATACATTTAGCGGGCGTTTTTTACAGCTGTGTTAGATATAGTTTCTGCCACCTGACTTGACACCAGTTTTGAGAAGGGTATTCATCCATTTTATGTTGCTATAGTAAACCATCTGAGGTTGGGTTAATGTATAAAAAAGAGAAGTTATTCAGCTTACAGTTCTGGAGGTTCAAGGACATAGCACTAGTATCTGCTCTGCTCTAGTGAAGGCCTCCTTGGCAGCATCACTGCATGGCAGATGGCATCATGACAGGAGGGGGATGGATCACATGACAAGATAGGAAACCAGAGAGTGAGAAGGGACCAATATTGATTGGACCCAGTGCCTCACACATGCTAGGCAAGCGCTTCACCACCGAGCCATAACCCCAGCCCCCCCCCCCCAATATTGCTCTTTTTATAACAATCCACTATCTCAGCCACTAACTGTGGTCCCACTAAACCCCATTAATCCCTGTTATAGTTTAGATCAGGAGCGTTCCCTAAAGGCCTGTGTGCTAAAGGTCTGGTTCTTTGCTGATTGTGCTACTGGGAGGTGGTAGAACCTTCCAGAGGTAGGGTTAGGTCTTGGGTCATTGTGGATTTGCCCTCAAAGGGCACTGTGTGATCCTGGTCCTTCCATATTCTTCCATGTTCATTGCTTTCTGGCTTCCATGTGGTAGATGGAAAAACACCTCAAGGATTCATACCTCTGATGATCACACTGTAACACTACTTGATCATAGATATTTTATTTTCTCCTTCTTTTATTCTTGGTGGTGACAATATGTTCCCACCATAATATACTGTGCTACCACAGCCCAAAACTAAGAGACCAATTGGTCATGGGCTAAAACCTTCAAAACTCTTAGCCAAAATACACCTTTCCTCTTTAAAGTTGATTATCTCAGATGTTTTGTTATAGCAATGGAAGTTGACCAACACAATCCCTTTCAAAAGTGATCCTCACAGTGGCCTAACCACTTTCCACTAGGACCTCCTCTTAAAGATGCCACCACCTCGACACAACTCCATCGGGGATCAAGCCTCCAGCACAAAAACTGTTGGAGGACAAACCACATCCAAACCATAGCAAGAAAAGATTGTGCCTGGGAGTTGAAAAAAATGTAGACACATCCTTGTCCTCTGTCTCCCACTCCTTTCCATGTCTGCCAGTGAGAGTTTTCTTAATATTGAAATTGATGATCATGATTAGTGCCTAATTAAAACCAATAGAAACGTAGCTTAGTTTCTTCCCAAAAGACTCACGTCCAATCACAACGAAGACCCGCTAGTTTTCTATGAGATGTAAGAATGTAAATTTAAATCTCTGTCTCCTGCATCTTTGGGTCCTATCCATCATTTAAAAACCTGTGCCTGGGAGCACATTTCTGCCTTATTCCCCTGGAACTCTTGATATTTCCAGGAAGTGACTTTCCTCTATTTGGACAAGTCCTGGTCTCGTCTCCTCAGCCCTTGTCCTTTATTCAACACGTTTCTTTACTGTGTCTCTCCCGCCAACCCTGCCCACCTTCTCATCCCATGGACCAAGGAAAGTTGGGGATCACGGCTCAATGCTTTTGCCCTCCTCGGTTCCTTGTTCCGATTGCTCTTCTTTGTAGCTTGCTTTTTTCTAAGTTGTCCTGACAGGTTGGGGAAAATGCTTGTGACAAGTGCCTGTGTGCCTTCCTTCCCAGGGACTCCTCTTGCCCTCAAGGGGAGGGCAGGTGGTGCAGAAATGCAAACAGTAGTCCCTTCCTCCGGAGCACACACACCCTTGTACTGGGAAGCCAGGAAGGACCGAAGCATTTTTTTTTTTTTTTGGCTTCGCTCTGTCCAAGGTTGTCTCTTCCTACAGTAATCCCAGGGACTCTTTTCATCCCAGGTTGTATTCCAAATGGAATGTTAAGAGGGTTCAGATGCTGAGACGCAGGTCAGGGCCGTGGGGGTGGGGAGAGGTGTGAGCTTGTCCAGATCCGTGGCTTTGCCAGGACTGTTTTTAAGTTGACACAGTGCTAAATAAAAAAGCTCCCTGCTTTGATCTCGGGGACTTTCTGGGTAGACTGTCTGATTAGATAAAGATCATGTATCTCTGCGCCCCCCTCCCCATCCTTTAGGAAGTAACCTAAGCTTTGCAACCATTCCTAGCACTGCGGTTCCTGTCTCTTTCTCAATGAGTGCCTCTCTGTCTCATTGGGTCCCTTTCTAGGTCTTGGGTTTTTCTTTGCACTTCAGCAGGAAAGAGGAGACTGAGAAAATAGTCCTCTTTGACTTCTTCTTAAGCTGTTTAAAAACAAAGCAAAAGCTTTGTTTGGGAACCTCATATGGACTTCGTCTGGCCCTGCGCATCAAAGGGAACAGATCTCTGTTTGCAACATGGTCAGCCGCTGGGAAGCTCTGAAGCCAGCAAGTTGGCAGGTGGAGGGTTTGGAGAGAGAAATACAGTCAGTGCCTGCACTGGGTCCCTCAGCCAAGAAAACAGGGTGGGGGCATGTTTCTCTTAGAGCAAACTAAATCTCTTTAAGCTAGATCCAGGCACCCATGAGATGCACCACAAGCTGTCTTTGATGACATTGAACTAACTCATTCTTGGGAGTGAGACAATTTTAACAATTGCTTGAACCCAAACAGATGCCAAATTAAAAATCTTTCAGGCTAGTTGCAGCTTTCAGCTCTGTTCAAGAGGAGTATCTCTTTATGACAATTAAAAAAAAAAAGACTTTGCAAAAAGATACTTGTATTTTTATTTGGAGACAGGGTGTAGCTATGCTGCCCAGGCTGGTCTCCAACTCTCAGGCTCAAACGATCTTCCTGCCTCAGCCTCCCAAGTCGCTGGGACCACAGTTGCACATCATCATTCCTCACTGGCGCTTATACTTTTAATATTCATTTGATTTAATTAGCTCTCTGTGCTAATCCTTGTTCTGTGTACACATTTGCATTAACATTTTGTAAACGTTAATTAGTTAACTCTTCAAGACAATCCTAATGAGGAACAGTACCACTTACTAACCCTATTTTACAATTGAGGGAACTAAGGCTCAGAGAAGTTAAGTACCTTGCTCAAAGTCACACAGCTAGCCTATGGCCAATTAGAGATTAAATATCAAGCTGTCTAGTGCAAGAATCTGACTTGGCTGCCTTTACCCCTCCACACACACTTAGAAGTTCACTAAGAAAATACACATGGAAAGAAAAGATGCGAATTCAATATTTAAAAAAATATTTACATACATATGAAAAATAGTCATGTACTTATGTGGGAGGTAGTTGAATGTAGTGGTTCATTCATTGATTTCACAAACACTTCTTTGAGAGCTGACTGTGTGTGCCATGCCCTGGGGTGGATCCTAAGGGTTGAGAAATGGAGAAAATACACTAAGTCCCTGTGCTTGGGCTGAGGTTCAAGGCACCAGGCCTGGGCTGGGAGACAGAGGAGCATGCTTCACTGTGATGCTAGTGAAGGCTTTAGGTGGTGTGTAGCCGAACTCTGGAACTTCCTCTTCCCCCTGTGGATCTAAGCAGTGACAGCCACTTACCCGAGATGCAAAGCCCTGCTTGAGACAGTGGGCTGCAGTGAGCGCCTGGGCTGACTACACGTGACTTAAGAATTTGGCTACAATTCAGGATCAAATGAATTTATCAGGATCCATATGATTTAGGTCCTTGTGAAAGAAAACTGCTAATTTTGTCCCAGTAACTTCTTTATTCATCACAGAATTTTTTATTATTATTATAATATTACATAATTATTATAATTATATAATATAATTATATAATTTTTATTATTATTATAATATTACATAATTATAATTATTACATTATTATTATTATTATTATTATTATTATTATTATTTTAACCTGGGACCCATGGCTACTCCACAAAAGGGGATTTTTCATATCATCTCTTGCAACTGGTTTTGACCATATGGTCACGTTTTGGCCAACAGGATGTATGGGAAAAAATGGTGTCAGCTTCTGAGATGTCCTTTTCTACTTCTTCTTCTTATTTGCTGCTCGACTATGAATGTGATGGCTGGGGCGTGGGCAGTCACTTCAGACCATGAGTTGGAAACTGCTTGAAGAGTAATGTGGAACAGTGAGACTGAAGGAACTGGATTCCCCTCCCACCTGGGACCGTCACCCTCCAGGCTTCTTTTTTATGAGAGAACAATAAAGTTCTATCTTCTTTAAGCTCTGGTTACCTTGTTTCCCCCTCTCTTATTTTAGCCAAACCTTATCCTAGTTGACATAACATCCCCTTTTGTGGTTTCATTACTTTGGGCTTTTCTAAAGCCACCCAATGAACTTCTTTTCTCTTTTAATTAAGCAGAGTTAAGTTATCTCGTTTCAACCTTGAGCCCTGTGGGTACCTTTCACCTGGGAGTCCTGCTCTTGGGTTTTCGACCCAGGATGATCGCGATGACATCACACTCCTCAAACACAAACCTTGTACACCACACATGGAATGTGGCTAATGCACAAACTCTGGGGAGTCTAGGAAGTATCTCTGTACAACTCATATTCTCCCACCCTTTCTGTGGATCACGTCTCAGTTCCAGGGAGAAAGAAGCCCTGTGTTCTTCCAGGACCAAAGAGCTCAGAGCTGCTCAGCTCCCCCCTGGAGGAGTGGGACTGGGAGGCTCTCCCTATGGGCCATGGTTACGGGGGCCAGTGGTAGGGCTTATTGGTAAGTTCCCATAGGAGGATCCTGGAGTCCCTTTTTCTATGACTCCACCCGTTGCCCCCCAACCTCTGACTTTGGGCACTGGAGTCACCTCTCTTATTTCCCTCCCTGGAAGCATCCTGGGCAGACTACGTAGCCCTCAACTCTGTGCTGGGCTTCTCAGAACTGCTGATGCTTCCTTTGCTCCTTGAGGTGCCAAAAGTGCTGGTCACCTCCTGGCTCTCCAGAAGAGCCCTGTGCAGTCTCGGTGGGACCCATGTTGCAGTTAATTAAACTGCAGCTATAGTCACATGCCAGGTTCCCTGCTAGTGAGGAGGTCATCCATGTGTCCTTGGGTCCCTCACTGTCTGGAGTGTGTGTGTGTGTGTGTGTGTGTGTGTGTGTGTACGTATGTATATGTGTGGAGTTAGCTTTGAAAAGATATAAATCTTTCCCCGTAGACAAAAGATACGCCATTCATATCTTCAGGCATCTCAGGAAACTTTGAAAAAAAAGCTTTTTTTTTTTTTACCTGACAAATAAATGAGATAGGATGTGGGATATATTTTTTTCAAGCTACTATTTTGCCTTTCCTCTTTACCTTTTGTTATCTCTTTCCTCCAATCTGTAACTTCTCTAGTGCTCGTCTCTTGTTCTCTGGTGACTGTTAGGATTAAGTCAGGATTATTCCTCGACCCTTGGCCTCTGTGAAAGTCAGACGTGGTGTGGACCAGTTGACCCCTTGCCTGAGCTCTGTCTTCTGTAGCTTCCAGTTTCTAACTAGGAGTAGAAACACCTGGGCTGACAGGCACACATGACCAGAGGTGGTGTGTCTACTTCACGTGGTGGAAGCTACCACTTGCTCATACTCCAGTTGTTCTTATCCTGTTGGGTTTTCTGCAATTAGGACCTTTTCCCTGCTATGTAATATGCACTTTTCAAAGAAATAGACTTGATTGTTAGACCACTTTTAGGTTTTCAAGAAAACTGAGCAGAATGTGCAGAGGTCCCCCATATGTCCCTTGCCCCCATATGTGCACAGCCCCCCATTATCAATATGCTCTGCCAACATGGTACATTTAATGCCATCAACGTAGGAACACGGACACCTTATTGCCCACAGTCCAAAGTTTGCCCTGAGGTTCACTCTTTATGTTGTACATTTTGTGGGTTTGTGTAAATGTAGAATGACATATGTCCACCATGGGAGCATCATATAGAGGGTAGTTTCATTGTTCTAAAATTCCTTTGTGCATGACCTACTTACCCTTCTTTCCCCCTGATATCTGGCAACCCATTGATGTTTTTTACTCTCTCCATAGTGTTGTCTTTTCCAGAATGTCATACAGTTGGAGTCATTCAGTATGTAAAATTTTCAGATTGGCTTCTTTCACTTGGTAAGGAACATGGAAGATTCCCCATGTTCTTTTATGGCTTGATAGCACATCTTTTTTTTAGTGCTTGTCCATTTTCTGTTGCTATAGCAAAATACCAGAGACCAGGCAATTTCTAAAGAATGGAGGTGTATTTATTTAGTTCACAGTTCTTGAGGCTGGAAAGTCCAAGAACGTGGTGTAAGCATCTGCTCAGAGCCTTTGTGTTGCATCCTAACATGGTTGAAGGCATCACATAGAGAGAGCACACATGCTAGAGATCTTGTTTTATAATAAGGTCAGTGCCATGAGAAACCTTTAATTCATTATTACCTGAGTGCATTAGTCCACTCGTCAAGGGTAGCTCTTACGACACAACCACCTTCCAAAGATGGTTGTCCTAAAAATTCATTTCTGCTTCACTTACTTACCATTTACCTAATACCGTATAAGAATTTAGTGATTAAGTTTCCAGCATACAAGTTTGGGGACACATTCAAACCACAGCATTGTTCAATGACATTTTATTGTCTAGATGTACAAAAGTTTATTGTTAATCCATTCATCTCTCCAAGGATATTACCACAACAGTGCTGAATGACATTTTATTGTCTAGATGTGCAAAAGTTTATTATTAATCCATTCATCTATCCAAGGATATTTTCTTAGCTTCCAAGTTTGGACAATTATAAATGAAGTTTCTATAAATATCTGTGTAAAGGTTTTTGTGTGGACATATTTCATATGCTTACTTGCTATTTGTATATCTCTGTTGTGGTGAGTTTTCTGGCTCATTTTTTAATTGAGTTGTTTGTGTTCTTGTTGAATTTTAATAATTATTCATATGTTTTGGAGAATAGCCCTTTACCTGATACCACATTTCACTGTGTAACTATTGCAACTGCATTAATGTATATTCATGGGTATTTTATGCATCCTAATCTTGCACCAAAGACAGTTTTTAGTAATAAATTATTTTTAAGTAATACTGGCATAATATTTTAAAGAAATCCTTACATAATGGTTGCACTCCACTTTTTTTGCAAAAAATAAATCGACATAAAATCTGTGATGATTATGTGGTGAAATATGGTATGGCTTTGGCAGATTTTCTCCTAGTCTGTGAATTGACTTTTCATTTTCTTGACATTGTGTTTTTCAGAGCAGACGTTTTTAATTCTGATGAACTTCATCCATTAATTCTTTCTTTCGTGAATTATGTGGTTGCTTCTAAAATGTCATTGCCAAGCCCAGGTCCATATAGATTTTCTCACATGTTATCATCAAGAAGTTTTGTAGTTTTGTGCTTTACATTTAGGCCTATAATCCCTGCTGAGTTAATTCTTAGAAGGATACAAGGTCTATGTCTAAATTATCCTTCCACCCCCTTCCTTCTTTTCTCTCTCTCTCTCTCCCCCCTTCCCTCTTTCTTTCTTTCCTTTGCATGTTGATGCTCAGTTGTTCCTGCACCATTTATTGTAAAGACTATCTTTTCTCCATCAAATTGTCTTTTTTCCTTTGTCAAAGTTCAGTTGACTGTGGGTAGATTCTTAGGCTGCCTATTTTGTTCCATTTTTTTTGTCTAGTTTTTGCAAATAGCACCCTACCTTGATTTCAATGGCTTTATAGTAATTCTTGATCTTCCAATTTTGTTCTTTTCGTTCAATATTGTGTCAGCTGTTCTGGGTTTTGTCTCTCCATAGAAACTTCAGAATCAATTTGTTGATAATCCACAAAATGACTTGCTATAATTTTATTAAGATCACATCAAATCTATACATCAAGTAGGGAAGAACTGACATGGTGATGGTTTGGATGTGAGGTGTCCCACAAAAGCTCAAGTATAAGACAATGCAAGAAGGTTCGGAGAAGAAATGAGAGCCTTAACCAATTATTGGATTAATCAACTGATGAGATTAATTGAGTGGAAATAGGCTGCGGCTAGAGGAGGTGGGGCTTTGGGGGCATAGCTTTGGGGTATATATTTGTAGATGGCAAGTGGAGATCTCTCTCTTTGCTTTCTGATCATCATGTGAGCTGCTTCCTTCTACCATATTCTTCTGCCATGTTGTTCTGCCTCACCTGGAGACCTAAGGAGTAAAGCCAGCTGTTATGGATTGAAACCATGAGCCCTCAAATAAACTTTTCCCCCTCTACAGTTGTGCTGTTTGGGTCCTTTTAGTTATAGCAGCAAAAAAAGCTGAATAAAACAGAAATCTTGACAAAATTTAGTAGTCCTAGCATGGAATATCTCTTCATTTATTTTGTTCTTTGATTTCTTTCATTACTTTTGTAGATTTCCTCATATAGATCTTGTGCATAATTTGTAAGATTTATATCTAAATATTTCATTGGGGGTGCAAGTGCAAATAGTATTCTGTATTTAATGTAAAATTTCACTCATGTAATTTTTACTGTAAGCAAAGCAGTTAATTTTTAAGTATTAAACTTATATCTTGCAACCTTACTATAATTTTCAATTCAAGAAAATGGTTTTGATTATTTCAGATTTTATGCCTAGACAATCTTGTCATCTGTAATTAAGAACAGCTTTACTTGTTCCTTCCCAATTGATGTACCTTTTATTTCATTTTCTGGTCTTATTGCATTAGCTATGTCTTCCAGTATGATGTTGAAAAGAAGTGGTCAGAGTATACATATTGATTTTTACCTTATCTTAGTGAGAATTCTTTGTTTCACATAATTAAATAAGATGTTAATTATAGACTATTTGTAGGGATTATTTATCAAATTTAGGAAGTTCTTCTGTACTTCAAATTTATTGAGTTCTTATCATCAATGTGTGTTGAATTTTATAAAATGCTTTTCCTGAATCTTTTGATATGATCATATACCTTCTCTTATTTAGCTTTTTAGTGTAATTATTACATTAATTGGTTTTCAGATGTTGAACCAATCTCATATCTGGTGATGGTATATAATTATTTTTATTTTTTCCTGAGTTTCATTTGCTAATTTTGCATCTGCGTTCATCAAAGATATTGGTTTGTACTTTAATTTTTTTTTAAGTTGTCAATGGACCTTTATTTTATTTGTTTATATGTGGTGTTGAGACTCTAACCCAGTGCCTACACATGCTAGGCAAGTGCTTCACCACTGAGATACAGCCCAGCCCCATGTACTTTTACTTTCTTGTAATGTCTTTGTATTTGTTTAGTTTAGGTATGGAAAACATTATCTTTCCCCTGTTGTGTATTTTTGGCACTTTTGTCAAAGATAAGTTGACCAAAAATGTGCAGACTTATTTCTATTATGCATCATTGAATTATATGACTATTTTTGTGTCAGTAATATGCTTTTTGGATACTATGTCTTTGTAGTGTATTTTGAAATCAGGTAGTGTAATGCTTTCAGCTGTATTATTTTTTTCCTCAAGATTACTTTGCATATTTAAGATCTTTTATGATTCTGTATAAATTTTAGGTTTTATTGTCAGTTTCTGTGAAAAATGTCATTGAAATTTTGATAGAAATTGTATTAAATCTCTAGATTATTCTGGGTAGTATGGCTATTTTGTAATAGTAATTCTTCCAATCCATGAATGCAGGATATCATTTCATTTATTTGTCTTCAGTTTCTTTCATCAGTGTTTTATACTACCCTGTACAGATATTTCTGATTAAATTTATTCCTAAGTATTTATATATTTAGTCAAATTTATATATTTGATGTTATTAAAAATTGGAATGTGTTTTTGATTTATTTTTCTGGATAGATTGTTGTTAGTGCATAGAAACAATACTGATTTATTAATAATTTTTTAGTTGTAGATGGAATACAATATCTTTATTTTATTTATTCATTTATTTATTTTTATATGGTGTTGAAGAATGAGCCCAGTGCCTTGCATGTGCTAGGCAAATCCTCTACCACTGAGCTATGACTTCAGGGCCAATACTACTGATTTTTATGTATTGATTTTGTATCCTATAATTTTACTAAATTTGTTTATGAGTTCTAACATTTTTTTGGTGGAGACTGTGGTATACTAAATATAAGATCATGTCATCTACAGAGAGAAATTTAACAACTTCTTTTCAGATTTGGATGCTTTTTATTTTATTTTTTTTCTTGACTAATTGCTTTGGCTGGGGTTGCTGAAATTATATTGAATAAAAGTGATAAGAGTGTGAATCTTTGTCTTGTTCCTTATCTTAGAGAAAAGCTTTTTACGTTTCAACATTGTTATGATGTTAGTTGTGGGGCTTTATTGTGTTGAGGTGCATTTCTTCTATATCTAATTTGTAGAAAGCTTTTATTATGAAAAGTTGTTGAATTTCATTGAATACTTTTTTATATCTAATGAGATGATTATATGTTTTTTATCCTTTATTATGCTAGACTTCTTTCTTTTTTAAACCATAAAATATTGTTGTGTGCAGTGATGTACACCTATAATACCAGTATTGAGGAGGCTGAGAGAGGAGGATTGGTTGAGTCCATGAGTTCAAGACCAGCCTGGGAAACATAATAAGACCTTGACTCAAAAAAATTATTACATCTAAAGATTTTCCTCTTTTACTCACTTACTATCATCCATTCCCAGAGATAACTATTACCTTGAAGTTGTTGGTTGGTCTCCCCATACATAGTATTTTGTTATATATTTCAGAGTTCAGAGATAAAATAGTCTTGTATTTGTGAGTTTTCAAATTATTGAACTTGAATAGTGCTTTACACACTGATGTAGCAAATTATCAAAGAATTTTAAAAGGCTCAAAGGCTTTTAAAACAGAAAATTCATTTTTTCCAAATATTTTTTAGTTGTCAATGGATCTTCATTGTATTTATTTATGTGTGCTGAGAATCAAACCCAGTGCCCTTTACATGCTAGGCAAGTGCCTTACCACTGAGCCACAACCCCAGCCCCATAAAACAGAAAATTCTTTCCTATAGTTCTGGAGATTAAATGCCTATGATCGGTGCAGCAGGATGGTCAGGGTCTTTTAAGAGCCCTATTCTGGGTTGCAGACTGCTGTTTTCTCCCTTTGTCCCTACATGGCAGAAATGTTGGTAATGCCTTATTTATTTATTTTGTGTTGGGGTCAATGTTACAGCATACAGTGATGAGTTTTGACAATCGAGCTGCACAAGTAGGGCAACTGTATAGCAGTGTGGGTAAGAGAAGAGCTGTGGGGAAGCCCATTGGAATGAGGTGGTGTGGAAACAGCAGACAAGAGAGAAGGCAGGAAGTGGGTCTGCCAGTGTGGTCAAGCTTTAGCTTTCTACATTTGCTGCTAGTCAGTCATGTGCACCAGCCTTTATCTTCCTGCCACTCAATCCCTGTTTTTTCCTTCTTTTTTTTTTTCCTCCTTACAATATCCTATGATAGCAGGAGAAAGCACTCGAGAGGAACTCAATGGTGGGCTTTTTCCTAAGAAAGGAAGCAGGTGACCTGCTACATGCACTATGAGTCCAGATGAGGATCTTGAAATGTTCTTGACAGAAAGTGCCATTCTCCATGGCAACCAGCCTAGAATACTTAGCTCTCTTTGGATGAGAGGAACCCGGGCATGTTTCTAATACTTAGGCCTTTGGAAATCCCTTCCCTGTCTTCACTAGCAGGACCAGATCCTCTGAGAGGATTTGGAGGCTCCACGGGGAAAGGTGTGGCAGTGGTGTGTGTCTCTCCTGTCTCCCCTTTTGCAAAGACCGCACTTTGCTTGTGTTGCCAACACAGCTGGTAAGTCACTTTGGAAGCCCCAAAGACAGTTCCTTCTGGAAGATCTTGGCTTTTAATTTTTCTTCAGCACACCCCACCCCCCTTTCTCCTTCTCCATTTGTTGAGCTCTCCAAAGATGAAAGAAAAATTTAGAAACAAAAAATGAGTAAGAAATCAAAAACAGAAACAAACCCCCAAACCCCAAACCCCAGAAAAGCCAGGTGTAGAGGGACATAAAGGAGGGTACAACTAGACAAAGCAAAACTGCGTGTCTGGTGGTATAAAAATTTAAACTGGTGCTAACATTCCCTTTCACTAAGCAATGAAAGGTGTGCTTCATTTAGTCAGTTCCCTCCCATAGCAAATAAACTGAAGATTTAGCCATGACCTTTGTGAAAAATAAACTTAACTACATAGAAAAAAAATTCCTTTTTCTTTTTAAAAAAGTCAGGCTTGAAATTTTTATATCCTTTGAGTCATATTCTTGAAGCAATTGGATGATTAATTCAAGAAACGTTACTTTCCCAATTCAAACATGACATTTTGAAATTCATCCATGAATTACATGCCTCAAGAATGAAAGGCTTTTCTGTGCCATTTGAAAGTTTTTTTTTTTTTTCATTTTGAGGGCAATCATGAATATCTATAAGGGCACATTTATCACTCCCAGAACAGATAGAAAATTAGCAAAGTCATAAAATTCTTACCCAGCTTTGCTATTGCAGCTGTGTCTTAACCCAGTCCCTCGATGATTCCCCTGCCACTAAAATGGATAAGGATGATGTTATTTTTGCCATTACAGGCAAGGCACTGGTATTTGTATGTTGGCTTTCCAGATCTCCACATAGAGATCTAAACAACAGAAAATTATCTGTATCTAAGCTTTGTTGTTCTGGTGGGGTTCAATGAAGAGTTGCTAGTTGCATAAATTTGTTCCAGAAAATCTTATCTTCTGATCCCAGAAAATATCCTTCTTCTTCTGGTGCCATATGGCCAACCAATTCTAATCCTGGGAAAAGTAACTGACTGTGAGTTTGTGCCTTAATTTACACTACTGTACATAGGACCTGAACACACGGATGTATGTTTCCACATATACCCACCCAGTAATTACCAAGGCAAGCCTTTAATTTGTCTGAAATTGCGCAGGCATAATGGCAAGGACCCACACATTTTTCCATTGGAAATTGTAAATGGATGACAAAGAGAGAACCCCACCCCAGACCCCTCCCCATACTTCCTGGGAAGCCTTTTCATAGTTCATCTGCCAGGACAGTTGATGCTTAGGGGGATTTTGATCACTGTCACTCAGTTGTTTTGAGCAATGCTACTCAAATTGTGGCCTTTGGTAGGATACTGGTCCGTCTATATAGTAAGCAAGAAAATGAATTCTAAAACTAGGGAAAGATTTTTAAAAACTTATACAGAAAAAAAATGCAGATATTTGGGAAAGTAATTTTCTTGCTGCTGAATCTAATCACAAAAACTGGGGTTTATTTTGATTGTGTAAAAATACTGTGGTATTGAAATCTAGTAGAGCTTCCATCTCCAACCAGAATGTGATTGATTTTTCTTTTTTGGTAGATCTATCATCTACAGTAAAACCTCATCTTCAAATGCTCATGATGACAATAATAAGCTTATATTTGATTATATTATATTTGAATTATATACTCAATAAGTACTAAAGCATGAAGTGATGACTTGGTTTGGGATTCCCCAGAAGCACATCCTGAGAGAAGGATCTGATTGAGTTAATTTGGGAGATACTTAGGAAAGGGGAGGAACTAAAAAAAAAAAACTGTGTTACCAAGCAGGTTACCACCAAGTATGACTAGAACTTAGTCCCACAGGGAGTACTGAGAATGATATGAAATATGCTTCATAATTGTGCCACTGGAGGGGTGAGAGAACTGCGATGTTCATCCACCAAGTGCCTGACGGTCAACTGTTGAGTGCTCCTGGGGATTCCTGTTATGGTTTGGGGGGGGGGGTGCTGTTAACTTCCTGGCATTTCCAATCTGCTTCTATGTAAGACAAGTGGGCTCCAGTATCCGGAGAGAGCTGTCAGGCAAAGACTTGCAGAAGCTTCCAGTTCAAAGTTGGATTAAGCTGAACAGATGTGGACAGTACTGAGTGCAACTCCAGGTTATCAAACGCACTGTCCAATATATAGGTAGGACAGGTGATTCATCCCAATTTACAGATGAGGGAACTGAGACATAGCTGAGCCCTATAATAGGATATGGAAGACAGTGGAGAGGTGAGAAGGATCTCTCCCTTTGGCCACCTGCTTTTGGACTCTCTGAGAGATCCTTCTGTTGCTTCTGCTTCCTGACATATGTAATCGGGTGATCGGTGATGGTGAACCTCTGTGACAGTGATTGGCTGGGTGGTCACATTTCTGCTTCCCGGACTCCCAACTAGATTCCCTAGTCATGCTTGCAAAGTGGTGTGGTATGTAGCAGAGCTGTGGGGAATAAGTAGTACTGACAGTACTCTGTGGCCTGATTTACAAAGGTTTTATACACAACCTCCCTGTGCTTCACCCATTAAGCAGTCTGCAGTAGTGAGGACCTCCATGCCATCATAGAATATCATTTCTTGATGACAGCAGAGCCACAAAATAGAAGGAACCCAGGTCCCCAAGTCTTCACTTAGATTAAAGCCACTTTGCCAGAATCATACTGTTTAGACTTTTATTGTGTTAAGCCACTGGATTTTGAGGATTACCAGTTACAACAACTAGCACCACCTCAACATCATATATGTGTAATCAAATATTTGTTTGTCTTTGTATGACTTACTATTATCTCATATTATGAATTTATTAGTCATTTGTCTATCCTTGAAGAGGAGGGACTTTGGTAACTACACTGCTGAATCTTTGGTAACTGGAACTATCTTTGGCACTTAATAGATGCTCAATGAGAATTTGTCAAATGACTCAATTTCTCACGGTTCATGACAGGCCCTGTGCTAGGAGCCTCATGTACCTTATTCAGTTATCACAACAACCATATGAGGAAACTGAAATTTAGACAGGTTTATTAACTTATCCAATGATACTCAGCAAGTGAGGGAGGCAAGTGAGGGATTCAGTACTGGAATCCAGGTGGTCTGACGTAACTCTCAAACTCTTAAGCCTTCTGCACATTGCCCGAATTTATATGCCTCATGCAGTACTGGGAGCTCTGGGTGCAGGAAGGCATGAGACACAGCACCTGTCCTGGAAGTCTACCCAGCCGGAGTAGCACGGGCCTTATGTGCTATGGGAGGAACAGACCAGTCTCCATTCTTGTCCAGGAAGTAGGCTATTATCTAGAAGTGTGTTGCTTAATTCAACTTGACTCAGCTACACAACTGGAAAATTCTCTTAGGGGATATGAGAGAACTAAACAGCTTTACATTGGTAAAGCTATATCTTTTTTGAGCCATTTGAATAAAGGCAAAGTGAGTCACAGAAGGGAATTGATCCTACATATCTTAGGAAGAGTTAGGAAGAGATAGAGCACAGGTGTTGAATTTAAGGATGTACGCTTGGTGATCAGACAAAACTGACTTCAAATAAATCTCGTATCTACCAAACTGTATGACGCTGGGCAAGTTAGCTAGCCTTGTTGGGTTTATTCCCTCCTCTGAAAAATGAAGTGATTAGCAAATTGTGTGCTCAGAAGATGGTGGTTGGTATATTACCTAATCTTTAATTCCTGGTCTTTGCACAGGGAACTTAACCATCTTGGCTACTGAAATGGAAAGACAGAAACGCTTCTGAGAATATAATCGAAGTGGACACTAGAACTGGAGTGGACGAGAAACCTATGAACTTTCTCCATTTAGAATGATGTTGGCCTGGGGCTTAGCATAGACAGCCTTTACGATGTTGAGATATGTTCCTGTTATCCCTAGTTCTTCTAGTGTTTTGAACATAAAGGGGTGCTGGATGTATTTTGTCAAATGCTTTTTCTGCATCTATTGAGATGATCATATGATTCTTATCTTTGAGTCTATTGATGTGATGAATTACATTTATTGATTTCCATATGTTGAACCAACCTTGCATCCCTGGGATGAATCCCATTTAATCATGGTGCACAATCTTTTTGAAGTTTTTGTATTCGATTTGCCAGAATTTTATTGAGAGTTTTTGCATTTATGTTCACTAGAGAGATTGGTCTAAAGTTTTCTTTCTTTGATGTGTCTTTGCCTGGTTTTGGAATCAGGGTGATATTGGCCTCATAGGATGAGTTTGGAAATGCTGCCTCTTTTTCTATTTCCTGAAATAAGTTGAAGATTTATTAGTTCTTCTTTAAAGGTCTTGTAGAACTCAGCTGTGTATTCATCCAGTCCTGGGCTTTTCTTGGCTGGTAGGCATCTTCTATTTCATCACCTGATATTGGTCTGTTTAAATTGTGTATATCTTCCTGACTCAATCTGGGCAAATTGTATGACTTAAGAAATTTGTGGATGCCTTTGATGTCTTCTATTTTATCGGAGTATAAGATTTCAAAATAATTTCTAATTATCCTCTTTATTTCTGTAGTGTCTGCTGTGATATTACCTTTTTCATCATGTATGCTGGTAATTTGAGTTTTCTCTCTCCTTCTCTTCATTAGCGTAGCTAAGGGTCTGTCAATTTTATTTATTTTTTCAAAGAACTAACTTTTTGTTTTGTCAGTTTTTTCTTTTGTTTCAATTTCATTGATTTTAGCTCTAATTTCAATGATTTCTTGCCTTGTACTGCTTTTGCTGTTGATTTGTTCTTCTTTTTCTAGGGCTTTGAGATATAGTGTGAGGTCATTTATTTGTTGACTTTTTCTTCTTTTATGGAATGAATTCCATGCAATGAACTTTCCTCTTAGAACTGCTTTCATAGTGTCCCAGAGGTTTTAATATGTTTTATCTGTGTTCTCATTCATCTTTAAAAATTTTTTAATCTCCTCCTTGATATCTTCTGTAACCCATTGTTCATTCAGTAGCATATTATTTAGTCTCCAGGTGATGGAGTGGATTTTATTTCTTATTTTATCATTGATTTCTAATTTCATTCCATTATGATCTGATAGAATGCAGGGTGGTATCTCTACTTTTTTATATTTGCTAAGAGTTGCTTTGTGGCATAGTATATGGTCTATTTTAGAGAAGGATCCATGTGCTGCTGAGAAGAAAGTGTATCCACTTGATGCAGGGTAAATTCTATATATGTCAGTTAAGTCTGTTATTGATTGTATTATTGAGTTCTATAGTTTCTTTATTCAACTTTTGTTTGCAAGATCTATCCAGTGGTGAGAGAGGTGTGTTAAAGTCACCCAAGATTATTGTGTTGTTGTCAGTTTGACTCTTGAACTTGAGAAGAATTTGTTTGATGAACATAGCTGCACCATTGTTTGGGGCATATATATTTATGATTGTTATGTCTTGTTGGTGTATGGTTCCCTTGAGCAGTATGTAATGTTCCCAGCCTCTCCTTCTTTCTTCCCATGTGCAGCCACTACACATCCCAGGTCATCTCTGCCACTGTTGGTGTGTTCAGATGGGGCACTCAGGAGACCCAGTGGATAATTTAAAAGAGGGTTTTCTTTCTATAGGGAGGCAAAGGAGCAAGGTATTTGAGGAGGACATTTGAGAAGCTGACAATGAGTAATTTTCACAAATTCTTCAGTGAGGCTTTGGACATCCTGCTCTGCTGATGGCAAAGTTGGCCCTTGAACACATGAACCACCACCTACTAAGGGAACTAGTTGGGGTTGCTCTGGGGTCAACTTGGGAGTCTGGGGTTGAATGAAATAGGGGTCTTCTTGTCTTATTGGATAACCTGGGAGTTTCTGAGGATTGCTCATTGGTCCTCTGTAACTTTATAGTTTAGCAAATAATTTAGCAAATTTCCACAGGTATGGAACCATCCCAGTAAGACATGAAAGGCCAGTATGTTCTCAATGGGCAAAGATACCAGGAGCCTCTCCTGTTCCCAATTATTCTCACCTTCCAACTTTGAGTTTATTAGGTCAGCAAGGTCTGATACTAAAAGACAAATCACTCATGCAAAACATTGCTCTTATCAGTCATTCTTATTCAGCATGAAAGATCTCTGTTCTTAACTCCATGTTAAATCTCTAACAAAACTCAACAGATATGGCTCCAGTTCTCACCAATCTTGTCTCTTCACTCATTACTCTAAACATCTGAATTTTCAGAAAACACCCTTCTCTTTCCTCTTTCCTAGTTCCTTTTATTACTCCTTACTCATTTCTGCTTTGTAAAAATACCACTCCTCCATTGGAACCAACAGATTCTTTCTTAATTCCTAACATTGTATTCCCATGATGTTGTACACTTACTTTAGAGAACCTCTTATCAGAGATTCTTGGTGCTATTCATTTTGTCTTTCTTTATTACTCATTTGAGCTGCCCATGTGCCTTACCAACAGCCTCTGCTTGAATGCATACCCTGACATAGAAAGCATCACCTTAAAAGCAATGCAGCCCATTGCCAGTGAATTCTCTTTGCATAACTTGTTTTCCTGGTATTAGAAGTCAGACTATCCATTCTCTCTGTACTAGTTCAGAGGTGAATAAGGCTTCTCATTCCATACTTGGACATAGATCCTAGATACAAATATCCCGATGGGCAATACTAGTGTAATTGTTTAATGCTAAAATGTAAATGATAATAAATAATTTACAAAATGAGTAGTTCTTTCTACCTGTTAGTATAATTGCAGAGTTTTGTCTAGAACTGATCTTGCTCATCTGAACTGTCTTAAACTTTTGCTTGGCTTGGCTTTCTTATCTAGAGAGGTGGGCAAAAAGTTACATGTGTTTTAATGGGCTTTAGTCACTCAGGGGCTGGGTGGATGCTGTTGGTGCCAAAGATGCTTTGACTTACACCAGCCACCAATATAGCAGTCAATGAGCCTTTTGTTCCCACTTGGGTTGAAGTTTTCTCTCCTCTTCCTTGAGGCCTGGCTTCACTAGGGCTACTTATGGCATGTGTATTATGAATCAAAGATGCAAGTAACACATTTTATTATGATTTTATTATATATATATTCTCTTTTTCTGGAGCTTTGCAAGTAAAAGATGGCATAAGAACCAACTCTTTATTCATTCTAAATTCCACCCTACAGAACCAGGTCATATTACAATTGCTTGATGTACAAGACCCAATAACTCAATAAATACTTTACAAAAATAATGCAGTTTTTTTCTTTCTTAAAACATAAGAAAATTAAGATTTCCCAGACTTCAGCCCCTCTCCCTTTTTTATATTTATTTATTAGAAATACACTGGTGGTGAAAAAATTAATATAGCATTAAAATAAAATAGATGAAATGAGGGTTGTATTCCTTTCCCATTTGTTATGCTTTTTCCTTTGGAAAAGTGCTACTCCTTGTTTTTATGTCTGAACTGTAATCTTCTGAACCTACTAAGCTAAGAGCAGAAATTCTACTGTTTGGGGGCCTTTTGTAGAATAATAGCATTATGCTAACATTGATCTTTTATTTAAAAGCCTATTTAAAACCAGGCCTCAGATGTGCTCCTAAAAAATATTGATTTACCTCCTTACCCCCTACCCAGTCTGAGGCAAGAGAATTTTGGAATCTGAGACTCCAACAAGGTGCCTTATGACTACATAACATTTGGCTTAAGGTGGGCGATCTCATGTTTTGATACATTTCCACTGAGCTATTTATTTTTAAGGAAATCATTGCAAAATTCCCTTTATCTTCCACTTCACTAAGCCCCTTTCTTTCTGAACTCTCTCAGAAGTGATTAAATAGTTTCACCATGACAACTCTAGAGAAAAAGTTAAGCTTAAGTCACATTTGTATTAAATAAGTTATATATAAAAACTGCTTATAATGTTTACAACTTCAGTCTCTTCCCTCCTTTGCTTCTCTTGACCACCCTGGATCCAGGTGTGAATTGAATCACACCCCCCACGCTGGCTTCCAGGCTCCTCTTCTGGTTGCTGGGTTGCTCTTTCCAATCCTCCTGCCCACATGGCCCCTAGGAGGACTTCCAAGGAGGTTTGTAGGCACTGTACATGGCAAGGGTGGCTTCAAATGGCAGCCATCCTGGCCTGGTGCATACCCCTAGTGTAACTTATAAAAAATACTCATGTGGTATATATACAAATATACACCTAGGCAGATAAAAAGAACCAGGCGCCAGGTGGCAGATCAGTGCAGTGTGTTTGTGTCCAGAAACCAGAGGTGGCCTTTCTCCACCTCACCCTGGTCTCTTTAATACTCTCTGGCTTCTTGGAACTGTTTAATGTAGTCCTCATCCGAAGGGCTTTCTGTGCACTTCTGTCCATTGTTGGGAGGCCGAGCCTCATTATACCTGCTCCAGTCGCCCTTGCAAATAATCCAGGGTAGGATGTCCACTTTGTAGTGGAGCTCAGCTGAGAACTCGGTGCTGATGAGGTTGGGTGTCCCCGCCCCTTTGCCCCTGGTGATGAGTTGCATGTTGTCGCCATAGCAACAGTGCTGGGCGGCCAGCGTGGTGCTCTCCAGGGACAGCATGGAGCGGATGCAGTACCGGGCTGTGGGTTTGTAGATCTCCAGCTTCTCCTTGGGCCCACTGGCATCTTTCCAACGGAAGTCCTTGCGCTTGATGCGATCGAAGATGTCAGCCGTACTGTAAGCCACCTCGGTGGGATAGAAGCAGGGGCAGCTGGGCAGGTCATTGATCACCTTGTGCATGTACTTCTTTAAAAATTCGCTTTTGCAGCTCATCCATCGCTCACAGCTATCTGTGTCTGGAAAAGGCCAGAAAGAAACTCTCTTACCACATGTAAAACTGGCTGGCGGAATGAAACCGAAGTCGACAACTCCCTTCCTGCAGTCAGAGACCTCTGCAGGCACCTGGAACCACCAGGGTGGGGGATTCTCTTCTCCCTTGAACTTGGGAACATCTTTGTTTATAAGATGTCCTTCCAATCCCCCACTTTATGTAATGAAAGAAATTCAAGACACATAGAAAAGCAAAGGGACTATATTTATCTAATGACTACCCATATTCTATTATCTAAATTTAACTCTCATTGTATTTGCTCTATCTTTTAAATAATTATGCAGACATATGTAATTTTTTTACTCCCCAAATTTTATAGGGACCATACAAACAAAAAAACCACAAAGCAAAAGAAAGTAAGAGCTGCCCTCCAAAGTGTATTTTCCTAAGTAACAGTAGCTCCATCATCAACCCTAACAAAATTAACAATAATTCAGAGAGTTGCATTTGACCTCTTTAAATAAGTGGTGATGTGATGGTTTAAAAGGACTCAATGAAACATTTATAGGACTGAAATTTATTTCTGCTACTCACTGACTGGTTTAAAGTAGATTTAGTCTCCCAACCTATTAACCTGAGGCCCCTATGCAGAGTCATACGATGATAACGACTTAAGGAGGAAAAGAGGCTTAACAAATAGGTCAGAGGCCAGTGACCTGTAGGCTTGAGTCAGAATCTGCCCTCAGAAGTCTTATGTTTGGTTTTCATAGTATTAAAAAAAATGTTGATCAGTAGCAAACACTTAAGAATTAGCTGGTTCCAATTATAATTGTAGACTGATTCCTAGCTTCTTTCGAAAAGCCAAAATATGTATCAACACTGGGCCTGCATTGTCCATGGGAACAAGCAGCTCCAAGAACATGGGAATAACTGGCCCCATGAACTCAGTCAGCTGAGTGTGACCTTTGGTTTAGTGAATGTCTTAATTTGGGTTCTCTCAGACCCTGAGGCAGAGAGTCCAGTGAAAATGGTTCTTCTGGAGGTATCCTAGGCCACACCAGCAGGGAGCGGGGGAGTGAGACAGGGGAGACAGGGCAGCCAGTAAAAGGTGTAAATGAAACAGGTGTTGAATCCTGCAGAGAACAAGATTTTCCCATTCACTGACAATGTTCAACTTTACAAAAGAAATTTATCAAGAGTCTACCCCCCACCCCAGCCTCCCTGGACCCTTTTGGGTTCTGGACAAGGGATTCCTGCAAAGAACCCTATAAGACTCATAGATACCTACTCCCCATAGCTTCACTGTGACAAACTCAGACATAGCCTTCCAAATTCCTGTCTTTGCTTTATAAATGATTAGCTGAACTGATTATGCTCATTGAGGGATCAGAATACAATTTTGAGGAAGACTCTCTTCTTTCTTTTTCTTTTGAATTTTTTTAATATTTATTTTTTTTTAGCTTTTGGCAGACACAACTTTTTTTTTTGTTTGTATGTGGTGCTGAGGATCGAACCCGGGCCATACACATGCCAGGCAAGCGTGCTACCGCTTGAGCCACATCCCCAGCCCAAGACTCTCTTCTTTCATCAAGACCCTGGACTTTGACCTATCAGCTTCTCCTTAAAGGTCCCTTCTGGAAAATCGACTGGCCTTAGAGTAAAACATCCTCTGATATACTGTCCTATCTCACCATGCTTTCTTCCTATTTCTCCTCTGTTATGGTTTTGATCTTAAATGTTTCTCAAAGATCCATGAGTTAAAGACTTGGTGGCCAGCATGTGGCACTCCCGATAGGGAGGCGCTGCCACCTTTAGGGGGTGGGGCCTAGTGGAAGGAAGTTAGATCACTGGGCAGAATGGCCTTGAAGGGGATATTGGGACCTCAGCACCTTCCTCTCCTCCTTCTGTTCTTGGCCAGCCTCACCCGCAATGCACTTCCCACCATGATGTTCTGCTTCACCACAGGCCCAACCAACCATGGACAGAAACATCTGAAACCATGAGCCAAAATAAATCTTTTGTCCTTTCAAGTTTTCTCAGCTATTTTGTTACAGTGAGGGAAAGCCAACCAACACACCTACCCTGGGTTCTTCATAGCTTTATTTTCTCCTTTATAAAAGAAAACTCCCTTTTCTGGCCTAACTCTTGATGCACTTGCAGGCCATATGGTCACAGCATTCTTCCTATTGCAAGAATAGGGAGATAATATCTGCCCCGTCTCCCAAGCAATGATTCTGTGAATAAAGACCCTCCTTACTGCATCTGGATTTGTTTTTATTTAATGGGAATCTGGGTAATGTATTCATCAGCTCTTATCAATCACCAGTGAGGGGCTGCTCCTGACTTACAGCCTGCTCTCAGCAGTGGGCAGGGGGCTTGAGAGAACCCCTCACACCAAGAAACACAGGGGCTGCCAGTCAGTCAGGCCCCATTTGATATGCAGGGACACAGTGTGACTAGAGGGACATAGGTGGGTCACTGACAGCATCTGACTCAGGGAGCTGCCGTGGGTAAGATGAGGCACATCTGAGGAAGCCATCATCCATGAGGGGATGCGGAAATGCAAGAAGGGAGGCACAGGTTAAAAAAAAAACCCACACACAACAGGGTAAATCAAGGATACTTTAGGAAGCATGAGGCACTGCACTGGTCCTGGGGCATAGCAGGGCTTTGTGATGGCCACAAGTGTTCTGCTCAGAACTCCTATAAGAGGAACTGCCATGGGCACTTAGCTGACTGGCAGCCTCCAGCTATAGCACCTTTGGGTCCACCATTGGTGTTCCCCTCAAGACATGTTCTCCTGGCCTGCTTCTGGTCAATGACCAAGCCCAGTGGGGGTGCCTCCAACAGACAACCTTTGTTGGGCAATGCTGATTGGCATGGCTGAGGCTCTTCCTCCCTAGTTCTTTCTCTTCCTTCCCAGGGGTAAAGCTGTCATCTAATTTTGAAAGCCTTCTCTGCCTAGTGCTGCTGTCTTCTTTTTTTTTTTTTTAATCATTCTTCTGCTAAATCTCATGCACATCTAATTCCACCTGGTATCGGCTACTCAGAGGACCCAAACTGACACAGACTGCAATCACAGAGATGGGGGGAAAGCATCTCAGGGAGAACATTCAGATAAGCAAAAAAATCTGGGGCTGAGGACACTTTCCCTTCCATTGGAACAGAAGGAATAGGGAAATAAAATAATTGGTGTGAGATCATGGGAATGTTGTTCAGTTTAGGCCTGTTCAGAGGGCACTAGGGAGTCTCTGAAGATCTGTGAGTGACAGTTGTTAACTGAGCTGTGCAGCAAGGAAGGAATTCAGCCGTTAAGGGCTCAGATCAGATACCCTAGGAGGGAACAGGACATAGGATCAAAAGTGGTGAGAAAGTTAGAGCAACCAGATCTTGGCAGCTTCTGGGCTTGGGGGTAAAGAAAAGAAAGCAGAAAAAGTGACCCCCCAACTTCAACCCAGGTGCCTGGGAGGCTGGTAGCATCTGGAATGGGAATCAAGTGGTCAGGACAAGGGGCAGCCTAGAATGGTAGCTCAGGGCTCTTGTGTGTAAAATGAGGAAGAGAAAGATGGGGCATCTCTCATGACACCATGAAGCCCTGGCAGAAGTTCATGAGTGTGGGCTCTTATGTTAAACTGCATGGGATTAAACCCAACTCAATTATGTTATGTGACCATGAGCAAGACTTTTTCCCTTGCTGTGTGTCAGTTTTCTCATTTTTAAATTGGGCATAGTAATAATACATCTCTCATAAATTAGGGAAGGAGATTAAATGGGAGGTCATGTAGAGAGTTCACAGAGTCGAGTCCAGGGTGCACCCAGCTGGGATGTGCTGTTGGCTCCTTTTAGCTTTGAGTTCTATTTTAGTCAGCGTTCTTGCTGCTGTGACTAAAAGACCCAACCAGAAGAACTGTAGAGGAGGAAAAGTTTATCTGAGGGCTCACGGTTTTAGAGGTCTCAGTCCATTGACAGCCAGCTTTATTCCTCAGATCTCCAGGTAAGACAGAACAACATGGTGGAAGAATATGTCAGAGGGAAGTGGCTCACATGATGATCAGAATGCAGAGAAAGAGATTCTACTTGCCAGATACAAATATATCCTCCAAAGCCATGCTGCCAATGCCTGGTCTTCTCCAGCCACATCCCAGCCTTCAGCTACCACTTGATTAATCCCATCAGGAGATTAATTCACTGATTGGGTTAAGGCTCTCGTAACCCAATCATTTCTTCTTATGAGAGCCTTAACCCAATCATTTCTTCTCTGAACCTTCTTGCATTGTCTCACACATGAGCTTTTGGAGGACACCTCACATCCAAACCAAGTTCTATGATTCTGTGACTGTGACCCTCTGACTGAGCAGTTACTGAGGAAACAAAAGTTATGTCCTAGGCGTTGCAAAGCCTAAAGAGTCTCCTTGGAGAAACAAAATTTAAGAGGTCCCAGAAAATGGTGTTATATTTTCCCTTCAGGACACAATGTCATTATAATGCATGTACCTATAGGACATCCAATGACTTATTTTTTAATCCAATTTATAATGGGTGTTCAGTGTGGTAGGCACCATTATGATTTGGATATGAGATGTCCCCCCAAAGATCCTGTTAATGCAGGGATGTTCAGATGTGAAATAATTGGATTATGAGAACTGTAACCTAATCAGTGCTTCCTAGTTTTTGAATGGACTCACTGGGTGGTAACTGTAGGCAGGTCGGGTGTGGCTGGAGGAGGTGGTCACTGGGGATATGCTATGGAAAGGTGCGTCTTCCCTGTGGTCTTCCCCCCACTGTGGCTTCCTGATCCTGCCATGACTTGAACAGCTTTCCTCTGCTGGGGCTTTCCCTTACCTTGGGTCCAGAGCAATGGAGTCATCCATTTATGCACTGAGACCCTCTGATATCTTGAGCTCCTAATAAAATTTCCCTCTGCTTAGTTATTCTCATTGGGCATTTTGGTCACAGTAATGAAAGGCTGACCAAAGCAGACATGTTATAAATGCTTTACAAATATGTAACTCATTGAATTCCACAATAGCTCTGTGAGGTGCGCGCTTACTATGCTATTTTGTAGAAAATTTGAGACTGTACTAGATGAGGCAACTTGACCTTGTGCAAGTCAATCTTTTCCCATCTCTGCTTTTATGATCTTTGGTTTGCCTGTCTATATCCTTACTCCACATCTCCCCTTCCCTGGAAGGTTGATGGATGCACAACATATCAACAGGCCCCTGTACCCCTGAGTCTAGTTGGGTTGGGTCAATGAGAGAACGCCAATGGGGAGGAGAGTGAGGTTAGAGTATTTACTTCTTCAGCTCCTTCTCATGATTGCCTATTTTCTGCATCCTCCTGAGAGCCAAATACTGCTATCAGGCAGGCTTCTCTGTGGGCTCTAGTCATTGCTCCTCAACAGGTCATTTCAGGCCAACAATGGGTCAAGGTTCCCCACTGTTCCCAGTTTGGGGATTCTGTGCAATCCCTTCTTGGTTTTCAACCACCCTGCTCATGCCTTTGCAAACAGTTCTTCACCAAATGCTCCCTAGTTACCTAATTTGCATGTGCCATGTTCTTTCTTGCCTGGATCCTGGCTGAAACCCTATGTCTACGCAGCCCTTGCGTCCTTAGCTACATACTGAATGTGACCTCGTGCATCTGGACTCACTGCAAAAAGGCAAGGGGCTGCCTGCTGTGGGGTGTGATATGAAGAGGCCTGAGAAAATCTCTCCTCCCCCGCAAGTCCATCCTAACTCCTCTTCCATTTTTTATAAAATCCACACCTTTAAAGTCATTTTTTAAAAAGTCAAATGCATTGTTTGCAGAAGCCTTCTGTTCAATGCAACTCAACTGTGTGATTAGGATGAGGTGGAGGCCCTGGTAACACAGAATTTCCAAATTGCCTCCAGCTTGGTTCATGGAAATATTTGTAATTAAAATAAATTATTACCAAATATTGTAAAAATCAAGATAGGTTCTAGAAAAAACCCATATTTGGGGCCTCTCTCGGAAAAACAACACCTGGCAGTATTATGACTGAGATTCATTACATGATGGTCCAGTCACGTCTGATCCCTTTGGATGAAACCTTGAGTTTGTCATTTTGTCACAGTCCCTATCGCTCTCTACTGCCCCCTGCTGTTTCTGTTTATTTTCACTATAGGGCCAGTACCATTGTTTCCATTCCTTATTAGTCATTTTTTCCCTCCCCCCCCACCCCCGACACCCCCCGCCCCATCTCTAGGTAGTTCTACTTAGATCCTTGCCTGACCCCTATAGTTCTTTCAGGAATGTATTTGTTCACCAAACAACGTCCTGAAAAGCTGGGCTATAAAACAAAAAGGGACTTAGGACCTCATAATTTTTGGATGAGGAGGCACAGCCTCAGTGAAGAGGTTAAGAAAGAATTTAAGGCAAAAAAAAAAGAAAAAGAAAACAGGAAAAAAATATAGGACTGTATCTAGAAGCACATAAAACTATTTTTAAAAAGCAAACTGGTACCTAAGTAGTTACTTTCAGTTTAGTTTGCTCTGCTTATTATATTTGTGCTAATACTTTCCAACAGACAAATAAGCATAGCAGAGTGTACCAAAGATTTATGAAAAATCTTTGCAGGGGAAGGGAGTGTATGATATTGAACGAATGTCCTCTTTCCCTCCCTCTGCAGGAGAACTGATTTTATTGGGGACACTCAACGGAAGCTGAGTGAGAACTGATTCTGTGGGACTTGAGCTCCTACTATGCACAGAGCCTATGCTCAGGGAAGAGGGTTGTTCCCACCTGTCTCTCACTGTGGAGGCTCTACAGTGAGCAGGGCGCCCACAGAAATGTTGTGTGTCTCAGTCTGCTGCAGAAGGGACAGGATTACTCTCTCTTACTTGGACTATATTCAATGAGCAAGAAAAATGCTGAAAGAATTGGACCCCAGAAGAGGAAAATGAAACATTACATGAATCCAAGGATGGCATTGCAAAGGCAAAAGGAATTTCTAAGGCACTAAATCAATATTTGGATAAAAGATGAAAAAAAATCGTCTTACCAACTTCAAACAGCTTGGTGGCATTAAAATCCTCACTTCCCGCAAGCAGACTCACTTCGGTGGCAGCTGTCCTGAAAGTGTCTTCAATTCCTAAACACAGACAAGAGCTCATTTTCCCCTAGTTTTTATGGAAAAAGTCACCCCCTCCAAAATAAAAAACAAATACACCTGAACAAAGCCTTTTTTGTGTTCATTACTACTCATGGGCAGAAACCTGCCAACAGAGGAAACAGTAAAAAGCAGGTAGCAGCGCATAAAATATATTAAAACCCCAGATACCATTCGCAGCATGAAATCAGATCCAAATGTGCCTGAATGAGTCCTAGTGAACTCCCTTACTCAGCCCCGGGGGGATGAGGGTGGGCAGTGGGTGGGGAGGGAGGACATGTCAGTGTGGCTGTCTGCTGGCCTCAGGTGACAAACTAAATCAGAAGCAGAAGAGTGTAGTGGTTAATACTTCATCTTTAATAGACTGACTATCTGAGTTCCAGTCACTACTAGCTTTTGAACTTGGGCAAGTCACTTTGTCTTTGTGTGCCTCAGTCCTCACATCTCTAAAATGGGGAGAATTAAAGGACACCCCCCCTACCCTGTACAGTTGAATGAATTGAATGAGTTATGTGTAAAGAGAGCCCAGAGAGCAGTAGGGTAAGTAGTGTTAGCTAATGTTTTCCCTGCACTATTTATCTAGCTCTGCTTGAAGATGCAGCAGTCCATAATCAAAGACCAGAAGTTGTCTCATATTTTAAAACTTTTAGCACTGCTGTTGATGCTTCAGAAAGAATGAGTTGGGCCATTCATTACGTGATCTGAGGAACTGAACCCAGCTTGCCTCAAACTTAACAGTTCTCTTCAAAACTACTATCTACATCTTGGTTTCCTTTACAAGGTAAAGAAGAGGAAGAAATGGGGGCTCATGGAACCTTAGCTTCCGTGCTGGGCATGACTTGATTTCCTTGTAGGGGAGTTTTCTGATTTTATATGAGGCCTCTCAAAGACATTTGTGAGGTTGGCCTCACAATAGGACATATTTTACAGCGTAATCACTGCCAGGCCAGGGAGACCCTGTCTGCTTCATGATTCTTTCCAGTAAAGCCGTGAATCAGCAAACCAAATAAGGCAAGAGGTCCTACAAAAGGAAATCTCTTCTTTTCTAAGGGAGCCCTGGAAAGCTGGAATCACCAGGAGCAGAGAGACAGAAAGAATGGAAGGAGGGCAGACTTTAGAAAAGAAATATGTAAACAGAGGGCTGTTGGCCATGCTGCTCTCAGTGGTACCAGAAAATAAGAAAGAAATATTAAAAATGGTGGCAGGGAAGAGACTTCCTCTGACAAGAAATCCAAATCTACCACCTTAGGTCTGGGTGACATTAAGTGCTTTCTCTGTCCACGTGTAGCTGAGTATAATACTCTTCTTTCTAGTGGAGTGGAAGAGTTTAGTGGTTCAGAACATGGGATTCTGGGTTCAGACTGCTTGGATTCAAATTCCTTATAGATCACTTGCTGCTGGTCTTGTGCCTTAGTTTCCAAAATGGGTACAATAATAAATACCTGTTTCATGAGACTCTTGTAAGGAGTCGATGAAATAATGCACATAAAAATCACGGAAATTTGCTTGATACTTAAGTACACAAAAACTCCTGTTTATCACCGTCTTTTTCTCCTTCAACTCCATCTTATTTTCATTTTCTTTTCTTTATTTCTTTTCAAAATGTGTGTGTGTGTGTGTGTGTGTGTGTGTGTGTGTGAGCGAGCACACATGTGCTGGGAATGAACCCAGTGCTATGGGCATATTAGGTAAGTGCTGTACCACTGAACTATATACCCAGCCAATCTCATTTTTTTCTTGCTTTATCTCCTTATTTCCATCAACATCTTCTTTATCTTTTTCTTCCTAGTCTCCTCCTCTTCCTTCTTCAAGTTACATGTCTGTAATCCCAATGAGACAGGAGCCTGAGGCAGGAGGATCTCAAGTTTGAGATCAGCCTGGGAAATTTAGGGAGACCCATCTCAAAATAAAAGTAAAAAGGTCTGAGGGTGTAGCTCAGTAGTAAAGTGCCCCTGGGTTCAATCCCTAGTACCAAAATGAATGAATGAATGAATGAATGAATGAATGAATGAATTAAATAAAGGTCAGAGAGTACAAATTTTAGGCTTTTGTGGTCACTTATGGTCTTGGTTGCTACTGTCCCCTCCTCCTCTTCTTTTCAACCCTTTAAAAATGTCTGGGCCATTTAGAAACAGGTCCTAGGCTGGACTTGGTCCTTTGGCCACAATTTAACAACCACCATTAGAGTCAATCACGATTATTTTTTATTCCCAATATGATCTTTCACCAAGTTTGCAATTGGCTTAATTTTCAAAGTACTAATGTGGTATAAAACCATAATTAAATGCTACATTTCCCCAGTGTGCTCTCTGGGTAATCCCTGGGCAACTCTCAGGTGTCACCAACAGGGCTCTGTGGTTTTTCTGTGGATGGCTACCGACGCTCTCATCCTGGCTTCCTTATACATACCATATATGTCTATTTTCATGTGCCTCTTCACTTCATAACAAATCCCACATCCAAGGTCCAAACCAACCAGAGTCCCTCCTTTAAATTAAGTAAGTACAAGCTGGCATTGTCCTTTAGGTCATGGCGGCTCCCACTGTGTGTAAGACTCAGAAAGTCCATCTTTTCATCCTTTAAGCTCATTAATAATCTCCTGTTGTCTCACTTTGTCAGAAGTCTTTCTTTTATTGAGGCGCTAGGGATCAAACCCAGACTTTCATGCATGCTAGGTAAGCACTCCAACCCTGCCCTGCGCAGAAGTCTGATTAGGGAAATGGCTGTTTGTTTTGTTTTGTTTTTTGTTTTTAATAATTTAAAAATATATGTTTAAGGAAGTTAAAATTTTTCCCTTGAACTTGAACCCAGAGCCCTGCATGAACTTACCCGGGCAGTTTGGACGGTCACAGGTTCTAGACTCGGTCGCAGTGCACGCGTAGCCACAAGACCGGGTTCGTTTCTGGTTGCCATTCCCACAGGTGACGCTGCAGACAGACCAAAGACTCCAGTCACCCTCACCGTCTGTGGAATCTGGAAGGGAGCCACAGAGATGGTCATCAACCTTACCCAGAGTCCCCAGATCTCCTCTGTCAAACCATCTGCCAATTGTCTACCAGTGGAGGGGACAGATGCCAGCTGGAGCCAAGAGGCTTACAGCTCCAGGGACCATTTTAGGACTCAGCTTTGTGAGGACAGAGAGGTTCAGGGCACTGTGGTGATCAATACATGGCTAGGACCCAACCCCTGGAACATACCTGGGGAGATTCTTATTGAGAATATATACATCCTGCAGACCATGAGATCACAGAATAATATGCTAAACAATTTCCACAGATGACTATCATCAATTCCTTCCTACCCTTTGGGGAGAAGGAGAGGGAAGATAGATAGATAGATAGATAGATAGATGAAGAAGGAGGTAGAGGAGGAGGTGAAGGAGAAGAAGAAGGAGGGGGAGGGAAGAAGGGGAGGGGGAGGAGGAGGGGGAGGGGGGAAGGAAGGAGGAAGGGAGGAAGTAAGGAAGGAAAAGGAGAGTCTATGTTCTCTTTTCCTCTTTTTTTTTGAATCTGGGCTGGTCTTGACCTTATTTCCTGGCAGCTTCCTGTTTTTACCCTGGGGAATGTTGTCACTGTTAAGAAGCCCAAGCAAAACCTACAAATGGGACATCGCCTGGAAAGAGAAAAATCTACCTGAAGGACCACAAAGGCCACAGACATGTGTGTGAAGCTTTTTGGACCCTTCTAGACCCTCCCAGTGCACAGCTGAATGCAGCTGATGCCATCAAGAGTAGAGGAACTGCCCAGAGTTCCTACCTGAACTCCTGAACCAGTAAGTTATAAGAAATAATAAGCTGTATTTTATTTAGAGACAGGGTCTCACTGAGTTGCTTAGTGCCTTGCTTTAGCTGAAGCTGGCTTTGAATTCACAATCCTCCTGCCTCAGCCTCTCCAGCTGCCAGGATTACAGGTGTGCAACACCACACCTCACTGTTGCTATTTATTAAGCAGCAAGTTTGGGATGGTTTGTTATACAGCAACAAATAACAGATACATTAAAGGTAAAGCTAGAAATGTCCTTTGAGGTCATTAATCAACATCCATTCAACAAATATTAATTGGTCCCTCATTATATGTCAGGCACAATTTCAGATATTCATGAAGAAAATATTTCAAAGATCCCCACTATGGGGAAAACTAATATTTTAATAAGAAAAGTGAATCAATATTAAGTAACACAAAAATGAGTAACTTATATAGTATATTAGAATTGATGAATGGTGTGGGAAAAGAAAGAGTGGATCAGGTTAATGGGGCCATGTGAGTGGGAGAGGATAGTGCATCATCAAAACTTTCTCTTATCAGTAGTGAAAAATTTGGGATGGCTGGGGACTCATCCAGTGTCATCAGGTTAACAGAAAGGAAAGCTTGGGCTCTAGCCCCAAGCCCTTGCTCTCAAAAGCACGACTCTTTCTGCTGCACCTGCACTCTGTGTAACAGTCTCTCCTGGTTAACCCACATCTTCCAATAGCCCTGGGGCCTTTTGGGTGCCAAGCACAAGGCTACAGTATGTAGGTTGCAGGAAAGAGATACCTTCCATTCATAACAGGTCATGGTGATTGTTCCTATGTAGGCCCAGCAACCAAGACTGTTGTGCTCACATGTATCTACCTGAGCTGTGGCCTTTGCTGGCTCCCAGGCTGTTGTTGACATATTAATTCACTCTGAACACTCCTCAGGCAAACTCAGGGCTGGTAAGCCTCCTCCACCCATTAACCAGAACCACAGTGTGTGGGTGGGGAAGGTGCTTCATAGCTGTGTCCTCTTCCCTGACTCAATAGAGAGTTTGCTCATACCTCATCTGCTCTCAGAGGCACCATCCATTTTTCTTCCTCCCCCCCCAAAAAGATTTTTTTTCTGAACTTTGATCTTCTTTTAAAAATGGTTTCTCAACTGCATGGCCAACCAGATATTTGAAACTATTGCTTTGTGTTAAGGAACTGAGCCTCATCTCTCAGGATTAGTATCTTTTATCTCTACCATCTCTTATTAAGTATCCATCCAGAGGAAGAAGCCACCAAGGGGTGCGGACACTGCTGCTTCTGAGATCTGTATATTCTTATATCTCTTCAAAATCTCTCAAAGAACACCAGAGATGTACCTGGACGATCACACAATCACAGGCTTGTTGGTGAGTTCACCCAGGTGCAACGGGTTACACCATATATGTACATACTCCATCACTTCCTGCACACACCAATGAGGCCAGGTTTTGTTCAAGGGCACCAAGAAATGTCATAAGTAATTTTATAATGTTTTTATACTCATAAAAGGGGGAAGCAAACAAGTTAAAAATAGCCTATTAAGGGCTAGGGGTTGTAGCTCAGTGGTAGAGTGCTTGCCTGCATGTGTTAGGCACTGGGTTTGATCCTCAGCACCACATAGAAATAAACAAATAAATAAAATTAAAGTATTGCGTTCATATACAACTAAAATATTTTTTTAAAATAGCCTTTTAAATCATATATATATATATAAAATTTTAAACATATATAGCCTTTTAAATATATATATATATATATATATATATATATATATATATATATATATATATATATATATATAAAATTCATGACACTTGTGAAGTGGGTATCAGCATGTGACATAATTCAATGATGCCAAGCAGTGTTTTTCCTGATTTCACAAAAGCAAAGGGGCCTCAACTCTCCAGAAATCTCATGTAGCCTTTCCTTTCCATTGCAGCAATGTAGAGAGATAATTTGGGGACTTATCTCTAAACATTAAGAGTTTAGCATTAAACTCACTGTGAGGCTTGTTTTAGAATCTTTGGGTGAAGTTTATTTCTTGCTTTGGTTTCTTGAATCTAAGTGATTACATGCTAATACTGTGTACGATTATATGGAAAATGATGCCCTTAATTCCTCTCTCATGTCCACTCCCTTGGTTAGTCTTCCTGCATGCTGATCCCAGACTGGTCCACGATGACATGCTTTGGCCAATGGGATAACAGGAAATATGATATAAATGGAGATTACAAAATGCCTATATGATGACTTGCCACCACCATATGAAAAGCACAGAAGCCTTCTGGAGGCTGAGGGATCAGGTCGGGAGAGACTCCAGCCATCCATCTGAGCATCTCAGCTGTCTAGCTGGGGCCCTATCATTGTGGATGAGGCCTTTGGAGACCATCTACCTCATCCAAACCAGAACAGACCAGATAAATAGTACAGACAACCCACAGATGCATAAGGAAGGAACTTTTGTCCTTTAAAGTTGCTGAAATCAGGGATTTCTTTAAGCAGCAAAAATTAATGATTACAAATATATCACAAAATCCTCCCAAAATATGTTCTCTAGGCATCTGTCAGACACTGGAGCCATCAAGGATATATCTCCCATTAAGTGCCTTCTCCATGTCTTTATTTGTAATGCTCACAAAGCTATTTTAGTTTTAAACATTTTTGAACGGATTCTTTAAAGCTAGGTATAGAACTTAGATCCATTAGATTAATCAGTGTTATCAATGAAATGGAATGATCATCCAGGAGGAGGTGTGTGTGTCAGCTACTCCCCTGAAGCCTTCATCACATACCAGTTCAGACCAACATCCCAGCAAAGATGTTTTATGTGGTTGAAGGACAGAAAGGATTTCTGATAGGGACAAATCTTGAGGGCAGTAGTCCTATCTTCTATAGTAAAACAAACTTGTTCTTATTTGTTCATCTATCAGAGAGTATTGTTCAGAGCAGAACATGAGTGACTGAGCAGTAATCACAAAGATAACAATGACAGGACTAAAAAAAAAAAAAAAAAAAAAAAAAACAGTTCCAAGGAAAATTTATATGGTGTTTTGACAGTCCCTAGCATTGATAGTCCTATCTATGACATCCTCAAGGAGGGAATAAAATGATTCACAGTGTTGTGGACTGAGAACTTGGTTTCAAGGAGGCCACTGGAAATTATAAAATAGTTCTTTTACAGTTTCAGAGCATTAGAGTTCTGTGGTTCAGTAAAGTGTCACGGCAACGGAATATACTTAGATCATGACAGTCGTTGGCAAACCTGGACCACTAATGCTATTGATAGTGGCTACACTTAACTCATAATAGCTCTGAGAGGTAAATGGAAATATCTTTCTTTAATGGACAAGAAAACAGGCTCAGAGTCGTAAAAGCGCTTGCCCAAGTTTACACAGCTCAAACTCAGCAGAGCTCAGTTTAAATCAGAGCTCTCTTTGCTTCCACCTTATCCAATTACCCTGTCCTGGTATTCCAGCAGCTTTGATTCTGGTCCAAGTTGGGCACCCCTCTTTTATGCACTCACTGATATGACCGTAATTCAAGATAAGAAAGAAAAATGCATGAAAAAAAAAAACACTGTTAAATCTTCTGTTAAACTGGGACATGATCATTTAGAGAATTTCAATGAACTGAGTCCTAATTAGGGTACCAATAATCAGTGTCTAACTAATTGCATTGTGAACAAGTTTGAGAATGGCATGCTATCATTAGACAGAGAAATATTTATTGAGTTCCCTGTGCTCTGTAACTGGCAAAAACACAGTTCCTGGAGCTGTTCTGAGAAGTACTAATGATGCACTAATTCTGCTGGTGCTACAGAAAGCCTACAATGTGCACAGACCAAGGGAGGTTCCAGGGCCAGTGGGGCCAGCTCCACCTGGGCTCTTGCACCTTTCCTACACATACTCCATTAGAAATTACACTTAGTAAAAGACTGATTGAAGACCGTGTGCAGTCTGAGGCGCAATGCTTGAGAGACGTGGGAAAGGACAAGATTTTCTTTAGAAAAATAGCAATATCCTGATATCTAAGGAGGCAGAAGTGTTAACTAAGATACTCCAAAATCATAGAAGATCGAGCTTCTGATGGCCCAGGAATGCTGTAAGATCCTGATGCATGGACCTCAAAGGGAACTTCCAGTAGAGGAAGCTTGGGTGAGGATGGGTGAGGATGGCTGAGGTAGCCCAAGCTACTGCTCTGGTAGAAGCAATTCTATCCTCAAGATTGAAAGTGAAAGGATATTTTTTAATGATCATGAATTCAGCAAAGTAGACTCTGCAAAAGTTTGAGATGAAAAAGTTGTTTCTAGCAGTGGCCTTCAAACTTGAATTAGCATTGAGGATCACCTGGTGACCTTGAATGGAAAAATAAAGAAGATTGCATAGATGCCAGGTCTCATTTCCTATACCTTCCAATTCAGTACATGGAGAATAGTGGCTTTCAACCTGGTCTGCGCCCATGGAGCTTTAAGTGACAATAATGTTCTGGACCCACCCCCAGAAATCACAATGTAAATGACTTGGTGAAAGGGCTAGCCAACACGATTTCTTTTTCTTTCTTTCTTTTTTTTTTAAAGTTCCACAGGTGAGTATAATGAGCAAGAAAGTTGAGAACTACTAGTTTTACACAGTAGTGCTCAAGGCTTCATATCCCCCCTGCAGGTTTCTTTTAACATAAATTTGTGAACCTACCCTAGAATGTCTGACTTAGTAGATCTTGCAGGAGCTTGAAGATTTGCATTTTTATCACATTCACGGGTGCTTCTGGTTTGGAGGCCACACTTGGAGTACCATTGGTATATAGGGAAGGAGTTAGGACCCAGCATCTGAGCCCCTCTACTTTTAGAAACAATATTCTTTTTTGGTTTGGCTTGCAGTTAAACCAAAAATTCTCTGCAACAGAGAATTCCCAAATTCTCTGTTTCTCTTATTCAACATCACAGGCCTTTTCTTCCTCTTTCTGTCTTCCAATTTAAGAATTCATAATGAGATCTACTCTACTGTCTTAAGAGATGTGCTGCTTTTCCCCTAGAGAGTATAATGATATAGTAGTTAAGAGACAGATACTGGATTAAGAATGCCTGAGTTGAATCCCAAGTCTTGAACCTTGAAATTGAGTTGCTTAACACCTTCAAGCTTTATTTTCCCATCTGTACAATGGAGCATGTACCTTAGAGAACTCACTAAATACAATAGTATGTGTAAAATCCCATGAAGAGGGACTAGTGCATGGTGAGTACTTATAAACACTGGCGACTGTCCCCAATCCTTTCTCTTGGAAATGGATAAATTAGATATCCTTTGGGAAAAGCAAAGTTTTCGTGAGCTTCCTGGATTGAAGGGGTGTGCATTCTCTTTCTGCTCCCTTAGCATTTGATGTATATTTCTATCATGGTACCATTTTGCCCTATCAGTTATTTTTCCCTTTGTCCATAGATAGGTAACATCCTCTTTAGGGAAGGACTATATCTTACTTATATTGGACTCCCAGCACCTAGCCTAGAGTTAGATATAATTCATGCCCTTAGTGAATATTGACTGAATAATGGAATTATGTAGCTGGAAAAAAGATTGTCTTAATATTTTGGAAGTTGCCAAAATTATCTCCTAGCAAATAAAAGTGACTCTCCAATTTATAACTTGTCTTTCTGTAGAAAAATGGGGTAAAGGTGATAGTGAAAATGGTGCAAGTCATCCTGGTCATATACTATTCATGCAAGTCACAAGGATATCATGAGGATGGGTGCATTTGTAAAACATCAAATATTCTTATAACATGCTACCTGAATTCCCCAGATCAGTAAAATCTCTTTCCTCCTTTCATTGGATACACAGAATATCTTTCCTATAAGGGGTCATAAGACTAGATCTTTCCAGTAGAATTTGAGTAGTAGATGTGATGTGCTGAAAGGTTAAGAGCATATGTGCCCTCTCCAGGATCCCACTTATTCCTTGGATATCAACTGGTTGCAGAGCATCTCGGGAATAACTCTCAGGACCTATCAGTTGGCGGAGTTCCAGGATGGAAGGAGGAGGCTGGATACTTGAATGACTGAATGGAGCTGAATTCCCTCTACCTTCTATCCTATCTCAATTTAAGTGAGAATTGAACTTTTACTATTTGAAGTCAATGAACTTGGAAATTGTTTGCAAACTCACACATATCCTATTCTAAAAACTAGGAAAACTAGAACTCTCAACTTAGGGGTCTTAAAACTTATTAGGGGAGGGCTTACTTTGACAACCTGTGACACACATGTTCATGTGGATTCCCAAGGGCTACTTCACTGGTGATATCAAACATAACACAGTTTCTTGGTCAAAGGAAGCAGCCATCTACATCTCTTTTATTAAATTGATCTTAATTTGAAATTTTACAGTAAAAAAAAATAAAAGGAAGTTAATTTAATGATTTGTTTTTAGAAATAAAACCAAAATTTGGGGCAAGACAGAAAGAACCCCAAAGACCCTAAAAAAGTTCTCTCCTAGGATAATCGGGATGATTTTAAAATTATAGTCTTTTTAGAAAAATGTGGCTGCCGGTGACTCCTTGGAGCTTCTGCAGAACAAACCCTTTTTGAGGTATGCCTCGTAGAAGGCTAAGAGCCACATACTATAAACTGGGTTTTGCTTGGCTCCATATCTGTTAGGCCTCATCATCCTCATTTATTCTCCCCACCAACTTTATGTTACTGGGTGGTAAACTCACCATATTCTGGCTGCTCTTTGGTTTCAAGTGTCCGGTGGCCTGGGGCCGGACGGTCCCACCCTCTGGGGGGGTTGAGGAAGTTGCTGTCGTCTGAGGTACTGTCATACTTGTAGTCCTGGTCCCCGCTGTTTGCCCTCGCCAAGGACAAGGACCTCTGCCACCAGGCCTGCCAGTCGGGGGACGGGACTGACCAGCTGGGCTTATTCTCCGGATGTTGATCTTTATCTGCTTCAGAGTCAGGACCGTCGACCACCTCTATGGTGACCTGAAGAATTCAGAACAGGTCAGGGTCAATGTGGAGTCAATAGCCTCCAAGCTATGTGACCCTTGGAAGAAAGTCTGAGAGAGCTGAGGGAAATGATTGTTTTATCCCTTGTGAGATTGTCTGGTGAGAGACAATGGGAAACACCCAGGGATGGCCAACATGATCCCACAGTTAGATGGAACATGGCCTTAGGTTGGGTGAAACCAGGCCTTACTCAGGCTCCTGATTTGCTGGTGACTAAGTTGTCATCAGTAAGTCTTTAATGCAAGGGGTAAACAGGTACTCTATGAGTTCCTGAAGTGATAGAAGAATAATCATAATAAAACACAACACTCACTGAGCCTTAACTCTATATCAGGCACTGTTCCAAGTATTCTGCCTATATGAGTTTATTAAATCTTCGTAGCAACCTTCTCTCCCTCTATGTGGCACACTGCACATCAACTGGTGGAGTCTGTTTCCCCTCCCTTCCAACTTGAGCTGGCTTTATGACTCATTTTCCAGTTGAATGGATAGGAGTGATACTGGTAGGTTTAAGGGGTCTTATAACCTCAGCTTTCCTTCTCCTGGAATGTCCCTACTGGTATGTAATGAAATCCAGCCCAAATCACTACCTGTGTAGAAGCCACATAAAGAGAGAGATTATGTGGATGAGAACTGAGCCACCTCAGCCAAATTCTAGCTCCAAGTGTGATTGGGGCCATCTTGGATCAGTCCCAGTTGTATCACCCCTAGTGATACCACATGGAACCCAGGCAAGCTTTTCCAGCTGAGCCTCGCTCAAATTCCTGACCCACATGAGCATGAGCAATCCAGTGGTCATTGTTTCAAGCTGTTAATTTTTGGAGTGGTTGCTAGACAGCAATGGATAGCTTGTGTGTGTGTGTGTGTGTGTTGCTGGGGTCGAACCCAGGGTCTCATGCATACTAGGCAAGCACTCTACCACTGAGCAACATCCCAAGCTTCTTATAGACAGGGAAGACTGGCACACATAGACATTAACAAAATGTGTAAGTTCCTAGAGTGAGGAAATGGCAGACATGGGAGTCAGGCTCCAGAGCCCATGCTCTTACCAACTCTGCACACTGCCTCTCAAAAACTAAAGGATACAAGTACACTCTCATGAGACCGATGGAACTGGTGGTGGGCTGGAAGCTACAGGGTGTGCAGAGATATAAGCACCAGATCCTCAAGATCAGGCTTCCCCAATTACAATTTTTACTCTTCCTGTAGTTTAACACCAGCCCCAGGGTCAAAGCAGATAGTCTCAGAGCTAAGGTTAGAACTTGTTCTTTGAATTGACAGAGCCTAGTTTTGAGGTCTGTCACGGGGCTGGAAGAATGCAGTTTCTTGGCTCCAAGAGACAATCAACATAGAGAAACTTGTTTAAGAATATAATAAAAGACTCATTGGGTTCCTTTGGCCATCACATAGCTCTTGCAACACCCACTGGATGAGTTATGTGCAAATGAATCAGAAACATGCGCTTCAAGTAATCAGCGCAAGATGTACTGGGCAGATGCATTTCCAATTTCACCCTGACCCAATGTCTGAAGGGTTTCTTGAGATGTTCTGCCAAATTGCACTGGGGTGTGCCCATCCCTGAGACAAACAGCCCCTTCCTTTTGTGAAACGCGGAGGTTTGAATCCTGTTCACGTTGACATATGAAGGAAGCTACCCAGCCAGTGGTGGTCCTGGTCTGTGATTCTTAAGGTCCAGACACAAGGTTAAGAGTATACTTGGGTGGCAGACAATTAAATGCAACTTTCACTCCTGTTGCAGGATGTCTACAAGATACCGTGAGCTTTATTCCATGCCACCACCATTACTATAGTATTGTAGGCACCCCTTGCATATTTATAAATAATTACACAGCTTTTCAAGTAATTACAGAAAAGAAAAATAAAGAAATAGGAAAACATCATATCTGTTGTATCATTGCTATTTGATAGGATGGATGAACAAGGGAGAGTTAAGGTCACTGGGACCCACAGGGAACCTAGTGAAGAAGAAATGCATAGCTGGGTGATGCAGAACTGACCAGGGCAGGGATGAGCAATGCTGAGTCTTTGAACACAACCTTTCTCCTTTGCAGCTCTGAGTGCACTGCTTGCAGACAGAACGAGTGAATAGTAACCATCATCTACAAGGCTATTTAAGGGTCGTGGAGGGGAGAGGCTGCCAAGAGCCAGGCAAACCTGCAATTATGGTAATGAAATCAGTCTCTGGGTAGGAGATAAGGGGGAATGTGCCCAACAGTTTTGGTATTCCATTTGTACTCAAACTGGAGTCAAAAGGATTGCTTAAACAAAACGTGCCCTGCAATTTCTCCAAGCTGGGAATAAAAACAATTTCATGTTTCAAGCTATTACCGTCAATACGATTTTTTTCCCCCAAAATTGCTTCTCAGATCCAAACAAAATAGATTTCTTGCCTGGCCAGGCAATGAGTAGCAAAATACAAATTTACTCCAAAAACTATATCAATGACTAAATCTCAACAGCTTAGAGGTTTCTTTTTTCCCTTTAATTTCTAGCCACTGCCCAAAATGAATTACAAAACAAAACAAAAAACAAATCTTAGGATACACCCTTCTCTACAGTTAACAATGTGGAAACCTCATACTGATATCAAAAGAAGAAATCTAAATTGAACCTGAAATTTCATAGGCATCCAATTAAGAAGACAATGAGCATGCTAAATCACTTTTCAAATGATAGGGACTAGTTTTACTTCCTTGATGCTCTTACTCTGCTTGCATGTTTTTTAGTATTAAGGAATCCTTTTGTAAAGATGTCTTAAAAAATGATCAGTGTGAAAGAGCTGGAGACATGGAGTGGGCAGATTTTCCAGCTGACTCTAGGTATCTCTATTCTTTCTGATCCTTAATACATATATTGAATTTAGTATGTTTGTTTCTTCTGGACTTTTCTACTCCACCAATCAAAATGGCAAAAGAAAGAAAACTCTTTCAAAAGCTCCAGGTCTAACTTTTGGCAAAACCTCCCTAGCTCCAAGAAAGAGAATCCAAAATAAATGCCAGTTTGGAGAATTCTATCCAAAATCAGAAAAATGAGGATAAGGTCCTAGGCACTTTGATCAGCTTTTCTTCTTTTGATAGTTAAAACTATCCTCTGATTGTATCTTGTGGAACCTATGGCCATGCAAACATGTCTGTTCAAGGAGAAAAAAAATCTTTCTTTACATGACTGTTTTTAAGTCCCTCTCAATAGAAGAAAAAAAAAGTAAGTATATTGGTTGAAATGAATACTAACCTCAGTTTGATCCAGAGTTGAGAAATGGTTGTGAATAGCAACTATGGTAATGAATTGGTGCAGTACGCCTAATATAAGGAGTTTAGTTTGACTCTTTACTCTTGCTCTGAAAAACACTTTCCATAGAGAAACTAAGACAATTCTCAGTCTAACTGATGCCACTGAGTCTACAGAAGCCATTAGAGCCATCCAAGACCTGGAAGAGTCTTCTTGCTTGTTGGCTGAGAGGACTGGGTGGGTGCATCAGTATTTTCCACAAAGCAAAACAATTTCCATGTGAATACAGAGCATCCAGGGGCATGTCTGCAGCAAAGGATTATGCTAGCCTTCATTCCTTGATCATGAAATGAACCAGGAAGATTTTAATCCTCTTGTCTCAAACCCACAGATGCTCTAAAGACCACTGCGGCACCCTCAGACAACTGTGATCAGTGCTTTGAGATCTGTAGCAGCATGCTTACCTAGACATTATTGCCTGTTTTATGCAATTTAGACCCAATTTCCAGGCACAGAAACTGCTTGGAGAATTCAGATTTCTCAGGGAAACAGCAAGGAAGGTGTAGAGCTGGTCTTAAACTGGGTCTTCTGACTCTTGATTAGTTTTATAGTTTTTGTTTTTCTCATCCCCATTATCCTCCAATCAGCATCTCTCAGTTCTGAGAAGTTTACCAGGTACAAAGCCCTGAGCTAAGTGCTTTATATGGATGATCTGATGAAATCCTCAGAGATAATCATACTTAAGTGTAGTTTTACACTACAGAGGTATTCATAGGTATTCATATTTCAATTTTATAGACAAGGGAATAGAAGCACAGAGAGGTTAAGGAACCTGCAGAAAGTTACAGAGCCCCAGTCTGGCTTACGAAATGGCAGTTCCAGATCCCCAAAGCAGGTCAGTCAGACTCCATAATTCACGCTGTAGATGGCAACTCCCCATGAGAATCTGAACAGAATAGGCTTTTCTCATGGTTGTGTGGGTCAGTATCTTGGACTCAGAAATTTCTTGAGTTTTATTCAGCCAGATCCACCATCCCAAAAATATTTGGAGAGAAAGAAAGAGAGAGAATCAGAAGTAGGAGCACGAATGACATTTGTAGCCCTGGCCAACTCTTCCAATTGTACCTTATGACACTAAGAGGCCTAAGACCATGTAAATAAAACTGTGCAACAACCAAAAAAAAAATTTAAAAAAAAACCCTCTCAACGGAAGAAAAGAAATCAGGATATTGGCTGAAATGAATACTAACCTGGGTTTGATCCAGAAAAGAGAAATCATTGGTGGTAAATAGCTACTGTAGTAATGAATTGTGCAGCAAGCATAATAATGAGTTTATTTTTGAGATTTTTGTCTTTGCTATCTGACCATCAGCTGAAAACCAAATATTCAGCCAAAGATACTAAAGTTCAAGTCTAACTTGTCCTGGAGGATTTACTTTATTTCCTGAATTTTTTTTTTTTTTAAACAAAACCCAACTTCTTGTATTGTTTTAAATTTAATATGGAGATGAAATTCATTTCAGGAGTTTGATGTCATTTTTCCCCTATTCTAGTTTCCCCCACTCACTTCCACAGCCTGAAGCTAGGCTTACAATGGAGAATCTGATTTACTTAAGATAGAAGCTCCCTGACTTATAGGGGTTAAAAATCCTCCCCAGAAGCAGATGTTGGGGCTTTTATAAAGATTCCCCACACTAAAAATCAAGAGGCCTGAGCAACTCGGCCCTTTGCAAGGGCTCAGCAATGTCACTTGGGAAAGGTGAATGCTGTTTTCCTGGGAGGGATGGAAGACCTGGTCCTGGAGTATGGGAAACAATTCCAGAGCTTGGAGTGGTGGTGGGGTTCAGAGAGAGGGGTATTGAATTCCTGTTCAGCTGTTCAGCTCCTTGGCTCCAGCTAGGGATAACTAGGTGGGGCAGGGGCAGAGGCAGGTTGCCAACGGAGGGAGCAGATGAGGCCAGAGGCCCTGGCAGAGGAAGCCCACCCACTGGTGTGCCCCTCACCTGTCTTCACTCCACTACCCAGGGAGAGAAAATGCTTTGATGACAGCAGGGCTGTCTGCTTGGCTGAATTGGCCCTGTGTCAAACCAGTGGACTGCAACCAAAGAGCAGTCCTCGAAGAAAGGGGTAAGGGCTGCCAACAGAGAAACCATCACCCTCTTTTAGAAAGCACCTCATGTTTTAAAGGACCACCAGGGAACTGGTTTACTCAAGTGCAATGGTGCATGGGACTGCAGTCGCTTGTGCGTGCACACACACAAACTCTTACACGCAGGCATAGGACTGGCTCCAAGGGGTAGCAGCTGCTTCATTCTTTCTTTGTCCCAACACTAGCTAGCACAGTTCAGTTTTACTTAGGGCCAACAAGTCATCAGATCCATAAAACACTGGTCACCCGTAATACCTGTATTGCCTGAAGAATATTCGCAGATGCAGGGGTTGTCTAAAGCGGAAATGGAAAATCCAACTGGCAGTATGCCAAAAAAAAGTGGTATCAGCCGAGACTTCTTGGATAGTATGTACATTGGGACTGCAATAATTTCAAATCCATCCTGTTGATAACTCTGGTATTTGGAGCTGTGGTGAAACCTTTACTCTTGGGAATTATGGTAGTCTTTGATATTCAAAAGGTACCTCCAAAAAATATGGAGACCTCCTAAGAGCAGCCCTGTTCTTCTTTCTCCACCCTATCCTCCAAAGCACCTCTCTTGGAAGTGCCTAGAGGTAAACTTCTTCCTATGCTGGGATTGGATAAGACTAAGTGAAAACAAAGCGTCAATTATGTCTTTTTACCTTATAAGTCTACATAAGTAGATGGCTTGGAGTCTCAGAGGATATGAAGGCGAATGATTTCCACTTGTAACCATATTTTTGTGATAGCACAGGAAGATGCTGCATTTTATTTTATTTTATTTTATTTATTTGTTATTTTTGCAGTGCTGGTGCTCATGGAGGATAGGCAAGCACTCTACCACTGAATTACAACCCCAACCCAGAAGCTGCATCTTATAAAAATCCAAGAGGCTTTGCCAGACAGAACCCCATGCTCTGAGTATCCATGGCCCAGTGTGGCCTTCTCATAATTCATCCTACATTTATTTTCTGTCCCCATGCCTCACTCTTTTAACACCCAGCAACTCCAGACAGCTCCCTCTTCCTTGAGGAAGCTGGACAGAACTATTCCAAAGTGTTCCTTACTTCTCATCTGCTAAATGACACAGCTTTGTACAATGAATGATGAATTACAATCTCGGTTGGTCTACTAGCTCATGTACAAATCTATCAGTAGCAACCATGAGGTTGCCCACTTTCTTTTTTTCCCCCCACTGTTCTTCCTTAACACTTAGTAAATATTTTTAAAAGGGCCAAGTGGGGTCTGGGGAGGGGATAGGCATTTCCACATTGATGCATTTATCTGGGAGAAAGAAAAAGGATAAGAGTTGTTCTGCCTCCAAACTGAGTTCATAACTAGAGCACAGGTACCCAATAACTTTGGGGTAAGGGAAGAGTTGAAAAGCCTGCAGCCGTCCATTCTCCATGTGTCCAGGCATTTCCTGTAACTCGACATTAATAATTTTTAAAAACCTATTACTCTCATAGCTCAGTTTTTAGCATCCAGCCCCATAGTGACATTTCTACCTCTAGCAAAATGCTAACCATAAGAAGCTTAAGATTGTTTTGGGTGTGGTCTAAGCATTCTTGGGGTGAGGGCTATTTGGTCCTGGAAGCATAAAATCTATAAATAATGAAAAGTTACCTCCTATAGGGGAAGCCATGATAGGGAGCAACAGTATGAAGATGCCTATGCTTTATTTATTTATTTTATTTGGGTGAATCTATACCTCCCCCAAGTGGATCCATTATTCTTTACCAGAAAGCCATGTGGCAATTTCCCAGCGAAGGATCACTGGAGAAAAAGCCTCATTTTTCCAGTTATTTAATTACAAGACTCATCAAAAATATTAATCAGGGCAGGCAGTCTTTCTTCTGCATAGGTTGTCAAACGGTGACCTCTAAAACATTTTTCACTTGTCTAGCATCCAGAGGCCTGCCCTGCTTCTTCTCATCTGTTGGCATCTGTCCTCCTTGGAACACTGTGCTTTTTCCTGCTCTGTTCTCATGATCCTTCTGGCACTGTCTTATGTGGTAGCTGGGATGTTGACACCTATGTCATTTCGTGAAAAGAACAGGACTTGAATTTCTTAATTTCCCATAACCTGATACTATGTTTTATACCCGGCAGGGGCTGGTTGATGTATTCTAATGAAGTTGTGCTCTCAGTGACATTCATCAGCCATCACGACACCGGTGTTTATGAGCAAAACAACTTTGTTCAAGGAAACTGATTTAAAACTGTATCATACAAAGAATGTTGAAGGGGAGGAGAGAAAGGGAGAGAGAGCGATAACTTCATTAAAGATCAATTGCTCTGATTTCAAGTTCGTGAACTTTTAGTCATATAAGTCAATTGATATTTGGTGCAGAGGAAAAGCTGTTCCTACATAAATGAAAAGAATCAGTAAAAAAAGCTTAAAATAATGAAAGCAGGCATATAAGGAAAGAAAAAAGTAGGGGCTAGACTATCTAGGGGGTGGTTTCCCTCAGCCATCAGGGGGACCCCATTGGGGAATAAATAGAGGGAGGTACAAATAACACTAAAAACACAGGAGTTTGTCTCTGAAGCATGGATTAGTGGGGTAAATATTCTTGAGGGCCTGGATTTCCACCTGACAACTACTATTTAGTACCTATGTAACTGTGGTAAACCAAATAGTCATTTCCTAGGTCTGTTGCGTTACTTATAGTGTTGGAAAAATGACATTTGCTTTTGTTTCTTTCTTGAGGGTGTCTGGAGGGTCAGATCAGATCACCATTTGCTTTGCAAAGGATACTAGACTATTTCAGTGTAGATGAGTATTCTTATTTTCAATCCCAGGAATCCTTTCTTTCTCTCACCACCATTTCTCTCTATTTCATCCAATCATAGTGGAACATATTTATATTTCTCTTAGGAACTTCCATTCTCATCTTCCTTCCTCTCATTTTTTAAGGGTTTTTTAAAAAATCAGTTATTTACACTGTAGAGCACCCGGAGGTTGTTCCCTCTTGAAGGAGTTCCTCATGCTAGAAAGGCACCAAAAGGAAGTGCTGTCCTGAATGCTACCAAACTGTTTGCCCAGTCTATTCACAAGCTACACTAGTTCTTTCCTACAGCTACCACTTTTCATCAATTTTAGGGTGTACTACTCTGTTTTGTCTTTTTGATACTTCATTCCTCAGAAATCAGAATGTGTCTTATAGTCCTTGTTATGTCAGACTTTGACAATTTTTTTTGGCAGGTGTTGGTTCATAAAATAATGGTGTATCTCACAATGAAGGGTTTTGCAGAGAAGAAAATCAACAGTGTTCTTAGGGAGATAACATTATCATAGGCAGGAGTGGTTAAGAAGAAAATTGAGGTAAGGCAGCAGTTTCCATTAGAGTCAGATCAGGAAACAAAAGATGGACTGTTTGATTTTCTTCTACCTTCCAGCTGCCAAGAATTACCTGGATATTTGGATTCTGCCCATTGATATCAGCTTTGGAAAGATCCGGAAAGTTTGGTAGATCAAGGAGAAAGGATCTGGGGCCATCTCTTTGCAGTGAAGGGTGCCCAGTCTCTTGTGGGAACCGCTGTCTGGGAAAGGGCTGATGTGCAGCCTGGTGCTCCAGAGGGTCCCCTGGTGCTTCTTTGGAGAGAGCAAAGTTGGTTTCTGATGTGGAGTCACTTTCCAGGTTGAGGTTATTCTGAAATAAAAAACAAGCAAACAAACAACTAATTAGGAGGCACCTGATTAAAAATACCACTCTTAACAGTCCATTAAATTCAGGAGCAAGGACAATCCCAGGGGCTGGAATTAAGCCAGAATAGTATTTCTAACTCATTTTACTATCCCACTGAGTTTAAAAAGCCAAAGCATCAGGAAATTTCTCCCAGTCTGCTACTTGGGAATTTTCTGAGGGTTAATGGGTTATTGACTATTTACTAAGCACCAAAATACATCAAAACAAAAGTATTATTTTGAAGGAAAAATAAGTGCTCCTTTAAAACTGGAACCAAATTATAGTTTCTTTTTCACACCTTCAATCGATTAACTGCCCTGGCTTGAGTTAAAGTACTAGCATCCAGTTTGGTTTCTTTGTTGTGAGCCATGAAGCAAAAGATTTGACCAAACTGGACGAAAGACTTAAACCAAATTATTATACCCATTCATCCATTTGTCCATCCATCCATCCATCTATCCATCTGTGTTCATCCCTTCAACCATCCATCCACCCATATCCATCCATGTATCCATCTACCTATCTATCTATCCCTCCATCCAATCAACAAACGCCAACTACATGCAAAGCAGAGGAGATACAGCAACGAACAAGATAGACTTGGGACCTATCCATTTAAAATACACATATAATTGAGGGCAAGAAACCATAAACACACAGATACATAAATAAGATCAGATCAGAGACTTCCACAAATAAAAGAAAGACAAGATGACAGAGAAAACATTGACTATAGGTGGCCAGGGGAAAAACCCTCTCTGAGAAGGTGACAATTAAGACCAAGATCTGAACAAGAGATGGAAGCACCCTGCCATGATCTGGGGGGAAGAAACTTTAGTAAAGGAAACAGCAAAGAAGATAATCTTTGTCGGGCAGAAGTCACTTGGCTAATTTGAAGAACAGAAGCCAATGGGGCTGGGTAGTGGCGGAAGAACCATCTAAAGATGAAGATAGAGAAGTGTCGGGAGCCAAAGTAAAGGGGACCAAAAGGCATTCTGAAATGGGATTGCTTCATTCCAGAAAGGGCAAGTCCACTTCTTTTCCCAGCTGGTGAAAAATGTCACTATTTACTTGCCACGGGGGGGACCATTTTTTCCTAGTGATTGGAGCGCATAGAAAGTTGTTGGACTCCTTTCCCAAACCAGCCCTTCTCCTCTTCCTTGTTCTCCCTGGACCTCTCTTTGGAGGCTTCCTCTGTGCCTTCAGGGATGGCAGCATTTTCATGTTTACTGGTAGAAGGAGATATGAAGATAGAATTTCATCAGGGTTTGGGTCAGTGGTTAATGTTCTTGTTATTCTTGGGCATGTTTTGGGGTCTGGGAGTTATATTTCAGCACACTGTCTCCACACGCACTCCCTGCCCCCCACCGCAGAGCCTGTAACCCAGCCAAAGGGGTTACATCTGGTATCAAAACACTCACGACTCGGAGTACCAAGGTCAAGAACAACCCCAGAAAGAAACATACAAAGACCACCTTTGTGAATGTTTGAAGAGGCCAAGTGGGGGACTCAGACAGCAGGTCTGCCTCCTCTGTAAGACAAGAAGTAATGGAGGGGGAAGCTGGGTGCTCTTCGTGTTTTCACTTGCCCTTTCTTTTCACTCAGATGTGGCCAGGGGCCGTGTCTTTGTTCACCTTTCCAGCCACCTCTGTCGTGGTTTTTCTCTCTTGGCACATCCCTGTAGAGGGAGTTGCCTTGGCATCCTGAGGCATTGCTCAATGCAACAGAGACCAGATCTATTATTCTTTGATCGAGTCCAACACACAGAGAACAAGTGGGGGCTGGGGGTGGTGGGAAGAAGTGGGTGGGGGGGGGGGAGAGAGAGAGAGAGAAAGAGAGGAAAGCATGCAGAACATTTCCCCAGCATAAGAGCTCTTGATCACACTCCAAAGGGAACATAACAGAATGCAATTAGTTTCTGAATTGTCTTCCTCTTATCCCTGGACACCCAACCTAAAACTTCCCAAGTGGTGTTAGGGAGGACAGTTGAATTCTCCTGGAGAATTTGTGCTCAGAATTCAGGAATATAAGTCACAGAAAGGGCCCAGTGTGTTATTCAGTTCCTTTCAGGATCTGTGCAAATCAAGCCCTAACTTCTTTGCACCAAGACACACTCTTCATAGGGTTAAAAATGGTGTGCTTCTTTCTTTTTCCCTTTAATGAAGTATTCTTTCTACATTTTAGAAGAAGAGGTAGGAAATGTATTTTTGCTGCTGTTTAACATTTTGCTGATGTCTGAAAAAAGACAGGAGGATGCAAAATTGAGTCCAGGCTGGGCAACATGAGGAGACCCTGCCTCAAAAATAAAATAAAAAGGGCTGGGGATGAAGCTCAGTGGAAGAATTCCTGGATGGCATGTGAAAGCCCCCTGGGTTCAATTCCCAGTACAAAACCAACACATACCCAAAACAAAAACAACAAAAACAACAAACCAAACACACACACACACAGTTTGATTGATCACTTGACCTGGTTTTTAAAATTTTTCCTGATAGGAAATCTACTAGCACAGGGATCCAGCTTAGCCTCAGACCAAACAGACTCCTTAAACTCTCCATGACTCAATGACTCTTCATGTAAAGCAGGCAGATAATGACCTTCCTGTACCCTCCCTCCCAGCAGGAGTTCAAGCTAACTGGGCTGGGTTAGATTGTGTCTACACAATAAAAGAGAAGTGTAGAGCTGGGGCCACTGGCTGGGCAAGTCAGGCCACAAGTGCCTCTGCCGGGAATAGTTTGAGGACTGGGACTCAAGTGTGTTTTGGCTTGAGTTTTGCACACAATTGTGGCATTGATCCATATGTCCCAACAATCCTGACACCAGACACCAGCTCAGAGTTCGAAAACTATTTGGAAGATGGTAGATCATAAAGCAATGCTCATCATGATCTTTGAATATCTGAATTATTCTTCTTAAAAGAGTTCCACTGGAGACCTTGATTCCCTGAACCACCATGCCTCAAAACCCTGGATGGCACTGAGAAGCTAGGAGCTCCAGGATGGGGAAGGGTATCTAAGAATGGGCCCTACAAATTGAAACTCCATGTTATTCAATTGATAATAAGATTTGGGAGTAGCTATTATTTGGGTAATCTAGATGTTAAATCTGGGGTCAGAGATGAGAGACAAGATCTGCTAACAATGCAGGAAAAGGTCTTTTTCAACTTTTCTCAAAATGACATGCTGTACATCTTCCCTGCAGAGTTTCCCTCAGAGGTCCTGATTGAGGACATCACTCCATCATTCTGGCTGTCACCAAGCTCACTCACTGAGGACCCTACTTAAAATTATCCTAGTAGCATAAACATTTTCAGAAAGTGTGGGTCTCAAAGCAACAATTTAAATAGTGTGTGTTTTATTTAGACAAGCAAACACTCTTCTCTGAAGATGATAGATCAGGGATGTCTGGGAATTTTTGAAAAGAGACAACACCATTCTTTCTGAGATACCACAGGATTCATTTTGCCTGTGACATTAAGGGGCTTGCACAGTTTGGGAAAATATGTCTTTCCCCACAATATTGTCCTTGAGTTGATCTTTAGTCTGTGCGTTCACATTGGCAGTGCTACAGCACAGCACCAGTAGCAATATTCCCTCTTAGGATGCCAATTTTAGAACTGCAACTCCCAATGAAAAGAGAAACAGAGTGACTTGGTTTACATGGTTTATGCACAAGTACCGTTCAGCTACTGAGGCAAGAGATCTAGGTCAGTCAGATTATCCAGCTACTGCGTGATGCTTCCTAACTCTGTGCACGGCTCCTACTCCTTCATTATTCTACAACTTATTATCACCAAAAATAGCAATACTCATAAAAACTCTGTGCTCTGGCAACCTAGTATTTTGCCTCTGGTAGCAGTATTATGGCAGACATTGCAATTGCCTACCCTTTAAAAAAAAATTCACTGTTTCAGAAGGGAATATAGCTAGGTAAAGCTGTATTTCCCAGCATTCATTGCAGCTGGGGGTGACCAGTGACATACTTCTGCTCATGGAGGGGTAAGTAGAACAGGTTGGCTCAAACTGCTGAAAAGGAGGGAGATTCAGTTTTGCCTTCTGCCTTTCTTTCTTCTACCTTTTCTGGTCAGAAGCGAGGACACAGAACTTGAAGTGAAATGGGACAGCTGGCAGACATGCAGATGAAAGCCATATTTAAATATGGCTGCTTATAAAGATGAATGGAGCCAGGTTGCTGCTAGCATGATGGAGCTGTGATAACCAGCCTAGAGTGGTGACCTGAGTGTCTTTTACCATCATCATTAACACTATTGCTAACATTTACAGTGCTGTAGCATCATTCCTAATGCTCCTGATTGTGATTCTAATTTTAGAGCTGTGATAATCAATAAATGGTGAAATTCTCTATTCTAGTCTATTGGTTTATGCATTGATTTTTAGTGTCAGGCTGTTTTGTTTACCATGGTTGAATATGCAACCATTAAAATAATTCACTCCTAGTTCTGGGGATAAATCTCAGTTGGTAGAGTGCTTGCTTCATATGCACAAGGCCCTGGGTTCAATTCTCAGCACCACACACACACACACACACACACACAAAATTAACTCCTGTCATTTGTGGCAATATGGATGGAATTGGAGGACATCACATTAATTGAAATAAACTAAATATAGAAAAACAAACACATATACTCACTCATTTGTGGAAGTTAAAAAAATTATTTCAATGAAGAAGAGATTAGAATGTGGTCATTAGAGACTGATAAAGAGTAGGAAAAAAGGGACACAGAGAGTACTGAAATGGAGTTAGATGGGGGGGGGGGAGTAATTGTGGTATTCCATTGCATAGTAGGGTAACTATAGTATTCAACAATTTATGGTATATCTCACAACAACTAGAAGAGTCCAAAGATTTCTAAAACATAGAAATGACAAACATTTGAAGAGATGGAAATACTGATTATCTTGGTTTAATCATTACACATTTATACATGTATTACCTACCGCACCCCATAAAGATGCAACATATTATGTGTCAATAAAAACAATAATTAAAAATATGAAACCCTTGTTTAGCTTAATTGACTATTTGTTGAATTTTCTGACTTGCAATTGAACTCAATCCCCTACTGACAGAAGTACCAGAAGGCATTTTATGAAACATGAGGATGAACGTCACAGTGGCAGCCAGGCTACAGATGCTGTGTTCTGGGGCTAACTTTCTTAATATCCTATTCTAAATCTATGCATATATTTACAAAAGCTTTTCACCATTTCAATATTAACATATTACTTCCCTCAAATCTACTGCTCACTGTGTAATGTAATATTTCCTTTGAACTGTCCTAAAGCACTATCAGTAAGTTTCAAGGGGTTGTCCTCACTAAAAGAGAGATTCTTGAACAAATGGTTAAGTTCAGTGCTTAGGCAGGAAAGGTACAGATGAATTTGGGATACCTCTCTGTGACAGAGAGCAAAGAAGTTTTCAATGAGTGACAAGGTCCTCTCAAAAGAACCAACTCGAATGGCCCTCATTGCTCAAAGATTAGATGATTTGGGCACTTAAAAAAAATTGAATGATGTACATTGACATTGACTCTGTGAAAATCCATGAGCTTATGATGATGCTTAGAAAAGAGAAAAAAAAAACAGAAAAGCTATTGACACTATTTGAGGTAGGTATTATAAACTTCCCTACTTTGAAACCTAGTATTAAAAAGAAAGAAAAAATTTTTCCTGAGGAAGTAATTAATGAGCTAAGTAAGTCTGAGCTGAAACAAAAAGGCAAGTAAAAGTTAAGCAGGTGAATCAGGTGAAGAGAACCAGGGAGGTGGGTCAGAACGATTGCAATCCTACAAAGGACTCCTAAGACCTGACAACCTGGTTTGTAAAACCAAAGGAACTTCAGAACTGCAATGGGGTGGGTATGATGGTCACAGCCACTCTGTGTTCTTGTTATAAAATAATTGAGTAAATGATATAAATGTCAGGTCTAACATCCAGAGGTCTCTGCCCACCAGCCTTTGGTCTGTGAGCTTCCTGTCATACCGTGTTGTGAATTGTCCACTATACCACCACTTCCCTGGTGGCATCCTACAGAACATTTGGAAGCTTGCTGAAGCTGTATGGTGCAAGGATCTTCTCTTTCCTTCTTTGTTCTCATCACCTAGCCCTGAATATCCCTGGAAGAGCTCTGCTGAGATGAACTGAGACATGCAATTTCTAAGATGATAAATCCAGATGCTTTTATAATCTGTGCTTCATGCTGAATACACCTCTGGTCTAAGATGTACAACCACTGCCTCCAACCACTGCAAGGGTACAGCTGCTCATTTTGGCTGCCCTTGTAACCAAGGTGGATTACCACAACCACTTCAAGAGTTAGAGTGGTCAGAATGGCCAGTCTCGCAGCTGGTCATTTGGCCCAGGCAAGTGAATACAAGGGAGAGAAGGAATGGGGTTCTTTGAATAACTGAGCTACGGGACAAATTAGGATGATTGTCTGGAGGGGGAAGATCAAGGTGTGGAAATGGGCGATGGATCCACTTGTGGAAAAAATGTGCTAAGCATTGTTGTTCTGGCCTACAAATAGCCACCTGTCTATTCTGAAAAGACCAGCTAAAGGCTGGCATGTGAAAAACAGAGCTGGTTTGACCTCTTCCAGAGCCTCCAGAAGAGGTACAAATTGTGGCTGTCTATCAAAATCTTAGTGCTTTTTCTTTTTAAGGCGGTGGTAACTATTCCCAGATTAACACAACCAGGCAGACTTCTTGGAGGCAGACTGGATGGCAAATTCCCGGAGGGCAAAGAACAGGCCATATCTGCAGTCTCCAAATCCCACACTCCCCAATTCCACAAGCTTAGGGGGCACCCAATAAGTACTAGTTGATGATAATGATGGCTATGGGCCTTGTTAGATTTTGTTTTAATTAGGCTCAGGCTACAGGCTTCATTACCCCTAATGTGGCTTTTATGTGGGATTCTAAAAGAAAAAAAAAATCCAGGAATCTTCTATTGAAGATATTAAAGAAGATATTATTAGCAATGCATTTGGTCTCATAGACTTTGAACAACAAACAGCAGAGATTATAATTAACGTCACTACAGTCTCTCCCCTTAAAACATACTAACAATATAGCTAATTAGCAATATGTCCTCATTTGGAGCTGGACATCTGCATATTATTATCGACAATGCTTGTTTCCTTTTTCCAGATTAAAGGAAGCCATACTGCACCCAGCATATGGCTGTGCTCCTTCCACATTAAAACACTTGGTTTTCTTCTACCCACCATAAACATACTGAGGGTTTTATCTGTGCTGGGCATCGATTTTGTCTGGAAAACTCCACACGTCTAAAAATAAATTCAAGAATGCCACTGGTAGGATTTCAAAGGGGAGAGCAAAAGTTTCCTCATTTGGAGAGATAGAAGAATAAAGGGCACGCTGATTATCTTTACACATGATTGAGGACCAAGCACTCCTAGGAAGAGAAAAGCAGGAGAATGAATAAGATGGGCTTCAGATCTTAACATGTTTTCTCAAGGGGCATGCTTCTTCTTAGCTCTCAGGAAGATGAGATGGAGATTTACACTCTAGCAATGGCAGCAGGGAATGGCAGAGGTTTTCCTGTGAAATACTGGAAAGAGGTAACCAGGATCCATTGGGCAGAAAATGTGCATTGTGAATATGTGGATGGCACAGTTGGCCACCTTCTGCTCTTGTGTAATACACCTGTGTGTAGTAGTCATCCCTCTCCCTCAGGCAGCTAGAACAGAGTAGATATCCATAGTTCTATTTTACAACAAGCACAAAAATGCAATGTCCTTTAGGATCAGGGCAGAGAGGAAATGGCCAGGCATATGTTTCAATCTTCATTTGGGGATACCAAAGACAAACCTCGGGGATAGACAGAGGATCATCATGTTTCAAGAATGCTGGAGTATTGCAGTTCTGGGTGGGAACCAAGGAGCCTTCTGTTGAAGGTCTGACTAATAGCTGGGGAATCTCTCGTTATGGTGGCAGAATGTATCATGATGATGTTTACTTTAGGGCATGGGAGTGACCTTACTTATGATCTCAGGCGATGCCTTAGAAGCTCATTGCACTTGGGCAAGGGAGCTGGCCCTGTGGGGGAGGGGGCCATCCATCCCTGTGCATCTTTCCTAATGAAGCCTCTTGGGACCGGCTGACAAATGGAAGTCAACACTTCACTGCTTCATCTCAAATACTTCTGTAAATTGCTTTGATCTTGAAACTGTGTGGATTACTGGTGATTTTTCAAGTTGTGCTTTCTCCATTGCTAGCAAAGAAAACAGAGGTAACTTTCCAAGACACATTTCTTTTATGTCCTGTTTAGCTAAGGAATGAACTAAAATGAAGCTTGGCTTATTCTTTCAAGTCTAAGATAACATGTAAGAAGTTGAGTACAAGGGTGTTGTGCCAGTTTGGCCAAAAAAAAAAATCTTGAATCCATCATTTGAAACATCCCTGCAAATGTAAGGAGATGAAGAAACTGTTCTTTTTAAAATACTTTTCAGGAAGGTAGCCTGGTCCAGAAGGAATATTTTTGATAAGCCCCTTGGGGGTGTGAGGCCAGCTCACCTCAGGATGAAGTTAAGGGCAAAGTTTTGTCTCTGGGTTTTTGAATTTGAGGCCAGAGCTCATCTGCCAAGTGCTATAACAGATAGGCCAAGGGTGGCCACCAGGGGGCTTCAGTCCCTGCTCTTTGGCTACATTAACGCTCAGCATTCCCTGGAAGACAAACTCTGAGCAAATATTTAATGAGTATGGATTACTGGTGATTTTTCAAGTTGTGCTTTCTCCATTGATGGCAAAGAAAACAAAGTAGTGATTATCTGGGACCCATTCTCCAGGACCCAGTTTGAAGAAGCACCAAATCATCAGTATGCTTATTAGGCTCAACTGTCTAAGTCCTCCCTTGAGCAGGAGAGGGTGTTCAGCAGGACAAGGAAAGCTGGAAGATGAATATTCCTTGCAGTGATTCTGTATCTCCCCATGTTGACGGAAAGGGACCCAAGTCCAGGTCAAGGATGGTGTTGTGTTATTGGAAGAAAGACCCTAGAAGACAAGTCAAAAAACATGGGATGGCAGAGTTCAGAGGCTGAGTCCTGGGGTAGAAGTGACTTGGGAAGCTTTTGCTAGTTTTCATTCAAATCAAGGAGATGCATTCTCTTAAGGAGATGCATTCTTTTAACACCTAAAGTCAAAGCTCTCTGTTCCAAGTACCTCTAAAATAGGTTTGAAAAGGAAAATGATCCTAACCTTGGAATCCTAGAAATGGGCTCCTGGTACCAAGAAGGGGCCAGGATCAGGAGTCATGAGGCCTGGGTTTGGGTCCCATCATTGCCTTTATCTAGTTTTGGTAAGTTACTGTACCTTTGCATCTATAATAGAATAGTTTGTAAAAATGCCCACAAAGTCTGTCTCTCTAAATATCTGTGAATTGAGTAGTTGCCTCTAATACAGTCTTTGAGCTTGACCATGCTACTCACTGTGGCCAAAGGGACAATAATGAAGAGAGACTTAACAGATGCTTGTGCCTTGGGGCTTGCTTATCTTTGTTGCTCTTTGGAATCCTGTGAAGAAGCTTGAGCTGGCCTGTTTAATGGTGAGAGACATGTGCAGCAGAAACCATTCATCCTAGACCAACCGGCCTACGAATGGCCAATCACTGAGATCTTTCTGGGCCATCTAGCTCCAACTGAGCCAACCCAGACAAGAAGAGCCACAGCTGAGCCAGAGAATCATGAGGAATTATAAATGTTTGTGTATAAATAAATCTAGAGTGATGTGTTACACAGCTAAAGCTAACTGACACAGGATCTCAGCTATTTCTTCTAAAAATGTTCATGGTGAGATAGGATGGGAAATGTAGGAAATCTCTCAGTCTATTCAGTTCTGAAATTCTGGGAGTGAAATACTCAAGAGACACTTGTTCTAGAGAAATCATGCCACAACAATATTTTTTAAAAGTCTTATTCCAAATACTGAACAAACTCTGGCGTGGAAAACCAAAAATCTGATGGTCCTAAATATATAAAATGCAGATACTATCTTCAATGAATAGAACACCTTCCCCTTTTCTTATCCTACCTGCTAACTCAAAACTAGGTTAAATGTCTTGGAAAATTCCAACACCCTGCCTGTTACTTCCTTAATTTACATGTGATTCTGTGTTAACAGCTCCATTGCCAGTTTTTCAAAGATTTAGAGCTGATACTTAACAGTTCTCCCTTGTACTTTCATGATGCACCTGTACAGCTCTGTGGACTGCCAGAAACTAGTAATGCTCATTTATTGGGGAACCCCTACTGACACTATAAACAATTATAGAGCTATCACAGATCAAATATGGCCTGAGGCAAAGAGAAAGCTATAAGCCACCAGGACTGGTTCTCTCTCCCACCTGCCTATCCAGATTGTTCTTATTTGCACTGTTGTTCTGTTTCCCCTCTAGGGAAATGGTTTGATCCTTGCTTGGAGAATTGGCAGTCAATGTAATTGTGGGCCCTTGACTTAGCTTTCTCTGGTTGGGATGTTTGTTCTCTTCATGGATTCATTCAACAAACACTTCTTAGATATCTGTTATGTACAGGTATCAGGATCAGATAATTTTAATAGCATATGGCTTGCTAAGCCAAATTATCCACATCTTGGAAATAACAGCAAAAAGATGACTACAAGCTTATCAGTTGATACTGGGACACAGTATGACAGGACTATCCAAGATTCATTAATTCTCTAGGAGAATGCATCTTTCTTTGTTTTGTTATTTACTATTGATTAGGGCCAATCTTAAAAGTTACATGCTAGCTTATAGAAATGCAAATGTTTTCAGTCTGATAGAAATAATAACTCAAAGCTTACTGTGTTATGGCCCTTTGGGACATTAACCAATTTTGTTTATGTCTAAAAATTTACTTCATCAAGATTTTCCCAACTAACTTTATAAATAAATGATCTTCAAATGCTTTGAACTGGCATTACTGTCTTCTTAGTTTCATCATAAATTGGATAAATCTTTGACATGTGTTTATTCTATATTGGTATGAGACTCATGTTTTTAAGATTATGAAAACTGTATTTGGATAGATTTTTGTCTTCAGTGAGTTCAGATTCCAGAGGGAAAGCTAAGGAATACTCAAACACATATAAAATGCAAGGTAGAAAGTGGAGCATTCTTAGGTGGTGAAAATTTTCAATACAAGGAAGTAAAATTACCCAGACTCCTAGTAATGACCCCCAAACTCCCTATATATTGCTCTTTTACATCTCCATCCTATGCTTTTTTATCTTCTCTAATGATTCCTTTCTGATTTCTGGTCTAAGACACTAACAAGCTGAAATAAGACTGGCGGATCATGCCTTGTAAGGAGGACTTTCCTTGGGTGTCACCTCTCATGCAGAGACCCAAGAGGAGGGCAGAGGGTCAACCGCGAGGGGTGCCCAACCTACTTTCAACCTCCCTGCTCCCTATACAGTTTCCTACTCTCATCCTTGAGAAACAAAGCATCTCCCATTTTTTTTCCTCACCAAGAATAATTCTTCAATTAACTGAAGTTCACAAGAAGAGCTTTTCAGAGGTTGTCTTTTAGGAGGTAATCATTAGGGGTAGCATTTGAAACAGAGACCATGTTTACTATTCTCCCCAGTATAAACATCACCATATTAGGATATATCAGTGTGAGGTAAAGGAAGAAATGCATGGTACTTTCAAACTTGGTAAATGAGGAAAGTTTAATAAAGGAACGGTTTACACATTTTAGGAGAAAGTAACTGGAAACTACCAAGCATGCTTCAGTACCTAGAGCAGTGAGATCAGGGAGACCTTACATCCCCAGACCCGAAGCTGCAAGGAAAGAGAAAGGATACTGTTATCCAAAGGAAAGCAAGAGTTGTATGTGTACATAAGGGGTGGGAAGGGGAAATAGGGGACTTACCAAATCCTTCAACCTCCCTCTCCTCTTCTTCTCATCCCCTGCCAAGTATAACACTGGCCAAACCCAATCAGAAGCCAGAAATCAAGGGATTCTATTGATGTAATACATGCAGACTGGGTACCCAAGGCATAGATTAGAATGAAGAAGGGTGAAAAAAATGGACCTAGAGAGACAAACAGAATATTTTTGGGAAAATAGGACACATGTGTTAAATCTGATCTTCACAACATCCATTTAATATAGACATGAGAATTCCAAATTCACAGAGGAAATTGAGGCTGAGTGGCTCCTCATTGGTAAACAGATTCTAAGGCCCTTGCTCCTTGCACCTCCCTGGAGGTGTTGTCTATAATAAGAGAGTCTGAATTTCCCATCTTCCACCCAAATGTAGCTTTACACATATGATCTGTGTCCCCCTCTACATGAAAGTTACCTCTGCACAGAACTTACATAACTACCAAAACCACAAAAGAAAACAGAAGAGGAATTACCCACCTTGTCTAAACACTTTTCTGCATCTTTCCAGCCAACTTCCTCCCAAAGATCCCCACCAGAAGGATACAATTACCATTAACTCCACTCTACAGATGAGAAAACTGAAGTTTAGAATCTTACCAAAGTTGTCCCTTCACAGGACCTTAGATAATGTGAACTCCAGGGAGCTGAAGGCAGAACCCTGACTAGCAAACACCCCAGAAGGCATCCTGTGTTGATGGAAATTATGGAGAGTAAGAACCCGCTTCCAATAGCCCCAGAGTAAACATAGTGGTAAGAATGCAGAGAAAGGGCTAGATCACTGGTTGGCCCACCTTCAGGATACTGGGGATGCTCAGTGCTTTAGTCATTTTAGTTTTAAAGCCATTTTCGCCTCCATGATCCCCTGTTAAAATGCAACTAGTCCTGAGTATAATCATACCAGACCTGCTTGGCAGGAGTAGGGAAAATTGGGTTTTGAGATTCAAGTTCCTACTTTTTTATACTCTGTGTATATACCAGGAGATCACTGGGGAGGAGAGAGGCACAGAATACAGGATTACTAACTCCAAGTCTGAGGCTGTAGCCCTCCCTGCTTCAGTGGCACTGCCTGGTTGCCCTCTGTGGTTTTACAGGAATGACAAGTAAACTTTCCTTATTATAATTGAAGTCTTACCTCCTACCCCCAAATCTGAACTCCACTAAATATCCTTTGAATGAATGGATGGGATGGGATGGGAGGAGAAGGTATGGGAGGGGGTGGGATGGCTCTGCTTGAACCAGGAGAAGATGAGAAATGAGGAACAGGCTGCTAGAAGCAGTAAAGGCATTGTTCTTCTAAGGATCGTGTTAGTAAAAGAAAATGGCATATAAGAAAGGAAGGGCTCCCAGAGAGTTGGTGCATTTTATCCTGCTAAAATGTGGTCAGGTAAATAGCAAATGAACTCCAAGGAATCCAGTCCAGCTTGGGGAGAGCCTCCGAGCAATCACCCACTACTTGGAGATCTCTGTTTGACAAGAACACCAGGAGGGGAAGGGAAGAACTCTTATCTTGCTGGGTTTCTGGGTTTAGTGACATTAGAGAACACCACGCAAAGTGAAAAGATAAAAATGTGTGAAGATGGAGGGAGAACTCTAGGATGGGGCTCACTTCCTGCTTTTCCCTGGTGTCAATATGTCAATATGTTGTAGCCTCCTCAGACTTTCTTAGCAAGTGCTCTAAACGTGGCCTCCAACTGATTTATCCCTCACCATGCAATCTGACTCTAAACAAGACAGATAGGTCCATGGGGAAGGCCAGGATTGAGTCCACATTGACTATTGGATAGGATAAATTTTCTTGCTCAGAGAGAACAGATTAAGGAAGAACTGAGGGGGCCTGGGGGCCTTGGGCAGCTCTAAGAAAGAGGAGAAACCTTCATCAGGGAGTGAGTGAAGTGGGAAGAAAGCAGATGGGAGACTGAGAAGAGAGTTGGAAAAAGGGTTTCAGTAGACTTTCTCCTTATTTTCCAGGGAGATCTTCCTGGAAACAGAGGCCTGATACACCTATGAGGCTGAAGGCTCCATAGACAGGGCCTGATTCTGCCAAGAATCCAACTCCAGGAATTGCTTTTGTTAAAATAATTGTACAGGCCCTAACTAGAAAGCTCACGTACCAACCGGAGCTTCACCTTCTTCCAGAAAACTTATATACTGTCCTGTAAAAGTGCCATTTGCTGGCTTCAGCTTGGACTCTCCCACTTACTCCTCAAGTCTGCAGATATAAAGACTGGCCTTTTAGATAGAGCCAAACTCATTTTTTTTAAACCAAAGTTCTGAGTATTCAGTTACTAAGAGCCTGACTCCCAGCTCCAAATGCTCACCCTCCCTAGTGGTCTACAAGAAGTCACACGGTCAGCAAAAAGTGCTCCAACATGGTGTGTTACACACACTTATGAATGGCTTCTTTCAAAATCCTGGCTTTTGAAAGCAGACTTGAGAAGGTCAGAAGATAGAGTTTGTTACAAGTGAATTTACTTGCTCTCTGACCAAAGGAAATATGTTTCTAGCTTTTCAAAAGAGAAAGAATGTCTTATGATCCCTGCCTCCCACGTCCCCCGCCACTCGCCTCACTCCCTGTCCCTCACTTTCTCTCATGCCAGGTCATGATCTCAGGCCTTGAGCTCGACTAAGAGAGGATCCCATTCCCCAGAATTCCACACTCCCCCTCCAAAGTGGAATTTCTCCCATTCCGGGTCTTGAACAAAGATTCCACGACGCATGTTTGATCTCTTCACGCTCCATTTTCATTAGTCCTTCACACTCTCCATCACTTGGAAAAATACAAACAGCATGGTTCAGTTTCAAGGTTAAGAACTGACAGTCTCCATAAACATTTTTACAATAAAGGCTGACTTATCCACTGCCAGAATTTGGTGTCTGTAGAAGGGGGGGTGAGATGGGATGGAAGCAGTGAGTGGGAAATGGAAACCTTCCCTGTCAGAACAAGGGAACAAGTGCTGCCCATGGAACTGCTGGGTAAAAGATGCCTCCAGGGATTCACTGATGAAGAACCACTGTGGTGATCTACCAACGAATAATTAAAGTATTATAGAGAGGTCTAAGACAACCCCAGGAACAGAGGAGCTCAGGTCTAAGTCCTGACTTAAGGAAAATGCAAAGCAATCTATAGGCACAAATGATAAAGTTGCCAGGTCATGAATATTAAAAATGATCCAGACAGGGGATTATAAAATCATTCTTAGGATATTGTAAGTAAAAAGAAGCAGAGGGTAAAATAAAGGGGGCAGGGAAAGGAAAATCTGAAACTTAAGTCACACTTTACCCTAAACAACCCAAAATATTTAAGAGCTGAAATCACCTAATTATCTGGGATTTGTTTGGATGGTGTGTGGGTAGATGAGCTACAAGACTTTTATTCATGTATCCATTTAACATAATTACTGAGAGTCAATTACTCTGTTAAAGGGGCTGGAAATTCAAAGGGGAGAAAGACAGAGATGGTCTCTACCCTCATGGAGCTTATAGATTGCAACAGGAGTACCCAGATTTTGCTGTACGTCTAATATTCTGCATTCACCCCAAACTATTTAAATCAGGAGTGACTGAAGTAGGACACAGATATCAGAACTTTTAAAAAAGATCTCCAGAGAATTCCAAAATGCTGCAAAGTTTGGAAACTGCTCAGGGTTCTTAACAGCATTGCCATGATTTGCCCCTTCAATGAGCACTGAAGTCTTGCCCACTCCTCACTTCAATCATCTGCTTTCCTGCTCTGCTTTCTAAAACTCCACATGACTACCAAGGACTTTATTCTCTTGTCCTCAGTATGAGTGTGAATTTCTCTGCAAGCTTAATCTACTCTGAGCCCTATTGAGAGATTTTCCTAACTGCAAGTACCTAGACACATACTGGAAAGCTGGTAGGAGAACTTTTTTTATTCTAAACCTAAATCTGGACATTGTACCCAGCAACCTCATCTGATAATGGTATAAAATATTTGAAACCCTAGGCCATCCCAGAAACCTCCTAGCTGCTATATCTACAGGGTCATTTCATAGCATGAATCCTGGGAGCAGTCTCCCAGCAGGTTAAATCACCAGATTTCTTTGTTAAGGTAGAAAAAGAGAATGTACTTCATAGCCCTTCTTCTCTGTTCTTTCTAAGCTTTTTATATTCAACTCCCCTTCAAGGAATCAATGGAAATCCATTATAGACTTTCTTGGGCCTACTCCTGGATTTCTGTCCATTTAGAAAGGACACATTATATTAAGCCTTTTTCTGGAAGGCCCCAGGAATTTTAAAAAATGAGAATAAAAGAAAAGAAAAAGAAGAAAGGAGTCTGCTTTGAAGTTGCAATGAACATGCCAAAAAAAGAAAAAAGAAAAAAAGAAAGCCAATGGATCCTGAGAAAAACATTTCAGGAGAAGTACTTCCCCTTGCTTCCCATTGTGTGCTCCTCAGGGTGAAGAGGTCCCCACTCAAACCACCAGAGCCTGCCAGTTGGCCAACCCAATGGCATTCCACTGCAGAGATTAAAACCAACTTTATGATTGTGGTGCAAATAATAAAGAACCTGGCAGGGTTTCCTTCCAAAATGAAAGCTCATTTATTTTCCGAGGTGTATAATTTGGTTGTAAATGTTTCCTTTGGGCCAAAACATCCCCTATTGGGTTTTTGCCTGGAACACATCACTACTTTGCTGGAGAAGAATGGACTCCGTGTGGTCCTGCTGCGCCTGTCTACGCAGAGCATGAAGGGGTTTCAGTGGGCCTGCACTTGCTTTGTATCTGGTGGCAGCAGTCCACTGGGCAGAGGCAGGAGGCGCAATGCCTGGACTAGCTGAAACAGCTCCCAAGCCCTGGACCATCTGTAAAATGGGCAGACTTATATGTCAGGCCTTACTCCAATCTCACCTGCTTTTGGCATTTCTCAGTGGTAAAGAGAGTAGAAGATCATTAGAATACATGCTCCCTGGGATACATGGCTTTTATTCCTGTTCTTTGTGTCCTTATTTTGTTTATCTTTTCAAAAATCATCCTTTAAAAAAAATCCATCCAACAATGACTAATACTTGGATCAAAACAAAGCCAGATTCTTTTCAGGGCTCCTGAGCTGACTGCACGTACTTGGGGTCAGAATTCAGCCCATGATGTTTAGCCAATCTCACCCAAACATAAACATCTTTTTCTCCTATACAAGCAGCTTAATAACAGCATTTTCTACTACTTTTCCTAACTCTTTTACATCATATACTTTGTCTTCCATTTGCATCCTCAGGATAATTCAAAGCCAGTGCTAGGTTTTACAGATAAAATACATTTATTCCACTGTTATTCCCTCCTCTAAGCACATCATACCAAACAAACAAACAAACATTTGGTGAAATCAAGGAAATGGCATCATAAGTACTCATGTACCATCCCCATGGGATATTTCAGGTTATTACTTTTAATACTGGGATTAGGGTAAAGGGGAAGAAAAGAAATGGATTGAAAGGAGAAAACAAAATTGGCACAATTCAACCAGGGCACATGAGAAGAAAACTGATAGAAATCAATGTTATGGGACCTGGTTCAACAGGTGAAGTTCAATGGTCTTAATTATTCTGAAATCACTTGCTGAGAAATGAAGAATTATGGGGCTGGGGTTATGGCTTAGCAACGGAGTGCTTGCCTCACATGAGCAAGGCCCTGGGTTTGATCCTCAGTACCACATATAAATAAATAAAATACAGTAAAAAAGAAAAAGAAAAAAATGAAGAGGTATCTTTAGCTAAACCCAAGGACCTCCCAAGATTGACTCTGAAGCAGTATGTTAAGTGAAATGTGGCTTTAAATTTTTTTTCCTATAGCATCTAGATATATCATGGCTAAGGTGAATGACTGATCAAATTGTCAAAATTATATCAGCCCATGGCCCCTTGGAGACAGTTCACACACTAGCTACACAGTTCATGCTCAGGGTTTTTTATTTTTTTATTTTTTATTTTTTTTAACAAACACCTATGTCATCCCCTAATTCAAGTAGAAAAACAAAAAATGTCCTTAAAGGAGGACCAAGCGAGGAAATACCAAAGGAAAAAAAAAGATTTCTATGATTTGTGCATAAAGAAACACACTAAAATGAAATGAGCAAGCCACAGCCTTGGTCACCAAGTAACTTGCTGGCTGAAACTAATTCCTTTGGCATTTCTGGCTGGGGCCATCACCCGCTTAGCTCACCTGGAGCTTAGAAAACCAGGTTCACACAGCATTTGGAAACCACAATACTGACATAGGATGGATAGATCATAAAGAAAAGTCTGACTTTCATATGTATCGGACCCACAAAAGCAAGAAATTAGGGATCATGTTTGCACAGTGGCTAGAGGATTTTGTAGAAAGACACACACACACACATCCTACTGAGTTAAAAGAGAAACTGAGATCCGATTTCTCTTTGAAAACCATAATTTCCTACTTTAGTACCTTATGTCAATACATCTGCACCTGTAGGGCTGTAGGTCACTTCCTGTCGTCATCAAGTTTCATCTCCTTTATGAAGCTTTCAGTACTTCTTACAGTTTCCAGGTGCAAACATGACTTGGCCGAAAGTCATTTTGAATGCTGAATATTGCCTAAGGAGGTCTGGACAATGGATTTTGAGAAATAATCATCCTTCATGCCTAAGTCCCCCAAATGCACACGTTGACACACACCCAAACACACCACTGTGCTGACAGAAATGTTTGTGGTTCCAGCCATGGCATCCTGCCAAAATGTCCTGGGTCATTGGAACCGTCTTGATCTGTGCAGGCTATGAGTTGTATGATAATATCATCACATGGTCAGAAGTGAATCAGGGGACAGCAAAAAGCACACTGACATTTAAGAACACGATGTTTCCCGGTGCTGATTTTTTTTGTAATTTGAAAAGATTAATTCCCAGAGCAACAAGAAATTGTAGTCCCAGGTTCTCCTTCTGCTTATGAAGCTCTTTTTATTCTTTTAAATCTCTACCCTACTGCCTCCTTTCTCCTGGGATGGTTTTCAAAAAAAGCAAAGAGGACATTCATTACAAAGCCAAGATTTGGAAAGTGATTGAACTACAATATTAAAACTCAAACCAAGTTAGGTGCTTTTTATATTTAAAAGGGAAGGGAAAAGAGCCCAGTATGAATGGAGGATCCCAAATCGCTCACTTTTTTCTTATAGGTCAGGATGCTGGGGAATTGAATGGGGCCTTGGAACTTGGGAACATAAATCAGGGCTCTGCCATTGCCTGATGTCAGACAAGTAGCTAAACTTTCCGGGTCTCAGTTTTCTCATGCTTTCCTAATGGGGACGAGGGAGGCACTTCAGAAAGCACAGCACTCCCTGATGTTCCAGACTTTATGGAACACTTGTGATATGCAAGGTGCTACCCTGCATGCCATGGGGAATAACAGAGAAGTCAGCTACTATTCCTGCTCTCCAGACCCTCCCCCAAATTGGCAGGCAGAGTTGGGAGTAAGGAAGGGCATCCATATCTCATCCATAGATAGTTATATAGGATAAGAATGTAATAATCACTAAATGGATCAATAATGCCAAGAGGTTCAAAAATGAGGTCATTTTCATTTTGGCAGTTCACAGAAAAGCTTCTGTCCTTGTCTACAATTTTCCCAACTGGAAAGAGGGAGAAAGGCATTGTTAGCTAATGGAATAGCATGAGTTGAGAGGCCAAAGAGTGTGCAGAGGGCCCAAACAACAGCAAGAGTCCATTTGGCTACAAATGCAGCCTCTACAGAGAAGGGAAGGAAGTGTTAATTAAATATAGATTTAGAGTTTCTCATTATTTGTATTGAGGTAACGAATGGGGAGCCATTCCTTGAAGTTCTTGAGCAAGGGAGAAGAGCTATTTAGAATAGAATGAAACTGGGTATTATATTTTGAATGGATGTGGAAGAAAAGTAGAAATGAAGGAAATCTGCAAAAGCAAGGAGCCAGGTAACCACACCAGAGGATGCAGAGGAACTCACTATTGGAACAAACAGGCATGGGCATGTACCTTGGTACAAACTTGTGCATGGGAGTTTGAAAGACAGCTTCTGAAATAGCTCAATCTTCCCATCTCTTGGAATGCACAGACTTGTGCAATCCCTTCCCTTTGAGTGTGGGATGGAGCAAGAGACTTGCTTTGAACAAACAGAATCTAACTACAGTGATGAGGGGTTGCTGAGATTAGGTTGCAAAAGACCATAAACTTTATCTTGCTCACTCTCTCTTTTTGGCTCTATTCACTGTTTTCTCTGAAAACAAAAACAAAAACAAAAAACGGCTACCATCTGTGAGCTGCTCTATGGAGAGGCCCACATGGCAAGGAACTGAGGGCTCTCTCCAGCCAACAGCCCATGAGAAACTACCTTATCAGTGCCCATATGAGTGTTGTTGGAAGCTTGTCCTTCTCCAGCCAGGACCTGAGACCACAATGCTCCTCTTTGATACCTTAATTGTAGTTTGTGAGAAACCACAAACCAGAGATGCCCAGCTAAGCTGTGACTGAATTTCTACCCAATGGGAATTCTGAGATAAAAATTATGAGGGCAATTTGTTACACAGCAATAGATAACTAATACAGAAAGGAAGAAACTTACAAGGGGATGGCAGAGAACATAAGTTCTTTGAGATTCAAATCACAGAATCATGGCCCAAAGTTGTTCACACTTCTAGGCTTTATTGATATTAGGAACATTTTATAAAAAGAAACCTCTGTACCACTTCTTTCACTATTTCCTGGAGTTGATTAAAGAAACATGACTCAATTTGCAATGTCAAATGACTCAGGAGGGTATTCCAATAGAATACAGGAATTAAATTAATGCTACCTATTCAAGATAAGGCAGATGCTTCTGAATCTGACACTTAGGAGAGACACACCTTTCCTTTTTATACATCTTCCTCATGTATGATTTTGTATTGGCATTTTTTTCCCTAGAGGAATAGGAAAGGAGAAATATAAAGTGGGTCATCCTATGGACGCATCAGCAGTACTAAAAATACCTGAATGATGGGTAACAACAACAACAAAGCAAAACAAAACAAAAGCCCTCAGCCAAGGGAATTTTAAGAAACCACATTATTTCTGCATTTATGTTTGAGTTGTGAAGTTGTATAGCAGAGCTAATGCCATGCCTGTGAACTATGCAATAAACCTCTGTGCTAAATCTCTAACATGGTTTTATAAGCAACATGACTGCTTGCAATTAAATTCTTTTCACTGTTCTTCTTTCTATGTGAAAAAACAATTATAAAACTGCTTTATCACATAGCTTGTAGGACTTTGGGTCACATAATATTCACATAAGCAACCACAATATATTTTCATTAGTGTGTATGTGTGTATATGTGTGTATATGTGTGTGTTGGACATCTTCCACAATAGCAGTAAGCAGAAACTTCCATACTTGAGCTCAACACCGGCTTGAGCTCAACACCTGTTCAGAATTGAGGTCATCATGATGGTTAGAGATTTCCCCTGTGCCCACAAGCAAACTAGTCAAAGATGAGCTGTTCTGAATCAAGTCTCCTGTTCTTGTAGACTTTTAATTCAACGTTTGAAGGTGCAAACAGACCTCTGCATTTTATCCAACCTTGGTCCTCTTGAGTGAAATATAAGATAGCAAATTACACTGTGTGTCTATAGGTATAGCCTTTTGAAACTGGCTAATGGGTTTCTCTCTTTCTTCTTCCCTCTCATCTTCAGATGAATCAGCACCAACCATGTTGCAGACGTAGAAGTAGATGAACACTTTCTTCTTCAACTATCATAAGCATTAGCAAATATATTCTCTAGAAAATTGACAAAGAAGTCCATCTTCCCTTCAAATATTTAACTATTTCATATAAACTGTGCCTGAATTTCACTCCTTTTCAGCTTTTTCCTGCTTTTAATTTCTTATCCAGCATGTGTGTGACCTTTAATATAGCCACCCTATTGCAACACCTCTCAACCCTGCTTGCCCCCTTCTCTCAGGTCTATGTGGCTGTTGAAACCTCAGTTTTGATTGACCTCAATGATCCAACTTCTGTAGGTTAGTAGCCAAGCAGATGAGTGATGAAAAAAATAAAACTGCCCCACCTGCAAAACTTGCTTCATTTTAGATTCATGTTCTCAAACCTCAAAAGTTCCAAAACATGACTACTCTTCGCCCATAATCTTACCTCCTACAGTATCCAAGATGATTATTTCAGATTTTCTTGCCTCATATTTTCTACTCATGGTCCTTGCTCTCCCCTCACATTTCACTGATAGAACAGGAGCCACTGGTTGATAACCCGTATATTCTCACCTTATAGTTACATTCCCATCGGCAGAGCTCTTCTCTTCCTTCCCAACTGTTACATGGAATGGAGATTCTTGCTTCTATCAAAGGCCACTCCTCACACTTAGGCTCTTGCCTTCTGGAGGAATTTACTCCTTGGTCCCCTTCATTCAATAGTACATCCTTAATCTCCCTTTCTCCTGGATCTTTCTCATCAGCCTCCAAGATGCCCAAGCATCCCTGATCTTAAGTGAACCGAAAAACCCTTCCAGGAGCCCCACATTCACAATGTCTCCTTCTCACAGTAAAACGTCCCTAAGATGTACCTATGTATTCTATCTCCACTTCCTTACCTCCCGTTTACTCCTTTACCAAGGAAACACCCATAATGCCTTTGACTCTGCTCCCATTAAGGCTGCCAACAAACAACATGTGGTCAAGTTGGCTTTTCTCTGTCCTCATCTTTGCCCTCACAGTAGCAGCTTTTGATAAGGGGGCCTCTCTGCTTAAAGCACTCTCCTCCCATGGTATTTCTGTGACACCACAACTCTTGGTTCTCTACCTGCCCCTTTGGTTATGTCACCTAAGTCTCAGCTCCTGGTGCATTCGACCACCTCCCTGCTTATTATCTTCATGTAGATGTCCCAATGGCATCTCATGTTCTACAGTTCAGTGAAAATCCATCAGCATGTATCCTTCCTCTTAAAATTGAAAGCCATCTTTGATTCTTCACTTCTTTTTAATTCTGAAATTCAATCATCAGGACACCCTTGTCTCTGTCTTCAAACTCTCGCGTACCCATCCATTCCTCTCTACCCTGGTCCGTGTCCCATCATTTCTTGCCTGGATTATTGTGAAACTTTCTAACATGTTTGTGTCCTTCCCTTATACTCTCTGTAACCTAGACAGAGGAACAATTCAAAATCTCTTCACTGGATCCTTCCTCATTAATCTTAAAACAGTCAGATTCTTGGTCATGACCTAAAAAGTCCCTGCCTTTCTCTCTTACTGTCTGGTCTCCAGTCTCTTTTTCTGTTTCTAGTCAAGCCAAAGTCCTTTCCACATCCACACTTTGGTGTTTGTGATTCCATCTACCTCACCAGCTCTCTCTAGTGCTTTGTAGAACTGGCCCTTTCTTATCTTTCAGTTGAGGACTCAAATGTCAGTTTTCCAGCCAGTCCTTCCTTGCTATCACACTATTTTAATAATGAGCTCTTGTTATTACATTTGTTCCCTTTTTATGTCTTGCTAAGCACCAATAACAAGCACCAATAACAACCTATAACAGTGACTTTCTATATAAATTACTTATTTTCAGTCTTCCCTTCTAGAACATAAGCTTGCTCTCTGTAGAGTCTCCAGTATCCAGCACAATTCCTGCTTATAACTGCCACATGATATGTAAGTGCTGAATGAACTAATGGAATGGTGAAATGCCAACTATGTAGTTGGGCAATGGTCTATACTTATATATACATTATTTCATTTACTTGACTGGTTTGTCTTTGAAATTAAAAAAAAAAGACACAATTGATGCTCTTTTAATTACCTTTCAGCCCCTAAAACAATAAAGATTGTAATGTTAGAGAATCCAGGTACTTTAGAGGTATGTTTGCTCTAATTTTCTTCAGCTAAGTAGGACCATGAAAACTCTTTAAGATGTTCAGAAATATGATTTTGAGAAAGAGGACTTACTAGGATTCAGTCAACCTGGATTCTGGTGCTGGCTCCATGATGAATGTGTGGCATGGTCTTGGGAAAATCCCTTCATTTCTCTAGATTTGGATTCTTCATTAGTAAAATGTGATGTTGGGGCTTTCTTGCCAATAACACAATTTAAAGATTCAGTAAGTGCCTGCAACCTGCCTTCTAACCAGTGTCTCAACAAGGTTATGGTGGGTTGAATCTCTGATGAAGCCTTGGTTCAACCCAGTGAGCAGAGTGGTGACCTTGCCTGAAGCCACATGCACAGGAGCACCTGTTATGTGTCCACATATGCTGGACATATAATCAAATGCAGTACTCGTAGATGGTGAGGACCAAGACACAGAATTCTCTGGGGGCACCATTTTCCCACCAGTATCTACCTTAAGATGAAATAACCAAGTAAAATCTTTTCTCAGATATCAGATATCGGGGAAAGCTTGCAGATGGCCTCCAGATGTCACTTCAGGCTGAACACTGGAGGTTTGTGGGTACTGAGTTTTTCTTTTAAAGGGAGCCTGTATAGCCTATGGACAGCTCCTCCCATCTGGGAAGGCGCTATCTTACTGGCCAGTTTCCATGACACTTCTATTTATACTGCATCCTGAGTGGCATGAAAAACACCAACCCAAAGGAACAACAGACACACACAGGAGCCCTCAAAGTAAAGTAAATTGAGTTAATGGTTTGAGCAATCTTGGAGCAACCATTGAGACCCAGGGAAAAGATGCAACCTCATAATTAGAGGGTAGCTCTTTGGAGTTGTGATTCCATCTCTTTGTTTTCCCTTCTCTTCACATAAGGAAGGTGGGGATCTGCTCTTCTTGGTTCCGTGGTATGCAATTTTCTCTTTATTTGGAGCCATATCATTCTATAATTGAATTAGCTAGGTCTGGTTCAGGCCACTTCCTTTCTTTTCTCCCCCCCTTGTCTCCCTATTTATGAGAGAATGTGAGGCCAAAACTGATGTTCATTTGGGAGTTATCTCAGACCTCAACAGATCGCCAAGCCTTGGAGAATAAGCAGTAAAACAGTCACTGTGAGGCATGGGAACTGCACCAGAATGAGCTTCAGGGCAATCCGGCTGGTGGGAAGAATTTGGAAGGAAAAAACCTGTTTCCAGCAGACAGGTACCTTTCTAAAAACCCAACCCATTATTTCCACCTGCTATTCAATAGTTAGTGCCCATCTCCTTGTGATTCCATAGCTCTCTATAACTATTTCCAGTTTTCTCTAATTGATACTTGCCCCCAGATTTATCTTATTTCACCAGTGTCTTTCAAATTGTTTTGCCTCCATCAAAATCTCAGCAGGGGACCTTCAGTTCTCAATGTGGTTTATGCATCTTCCTCAATGGACCAAGCAGGGGAGCAGAGAGGAAAGAACCCACTCAGTACTCAGCCATTTTCCAGCAAAGTGGAGAGCTCAGCCTTTTCAGGAGTAATGGATTAAACAGAATGGATGCCATGGTCATCTCCTGTGGGCTAACTGCTATAATAATGATCATATATTGAAAAAAGCCATTCTGGATTTATGCAGTTTTAAGCCGACTAGTAATTTTTACTGTAGATGCCTCTTTCTCCACCACCTGGGCTGGATTCCATGTTAACCAAAGACATCCTTTTTGTTATAAGTAACTCTACTTTTTTTCTCTTGTGAAAAGTTAATAATACTCTTCATTTTCTGATAGGCATAAAATACTAATTTTCTAATCCAGTTCTCATGTCTGCAAATGATAATAACTCCATGAGATTTCCACACCAGGATTATTTGGAATGATGTCCACGTGGACATTGAGAGGAAGCATATAATTGATATGGAGTTTAGTTTGGACATAATTGATAGGAGTTTAGTTTGGACTCAACCCCTAATAAAGGTTTACTTCACCGATGGGTGGCTTCAAATAAGTTAGTGAGTAATGTGATATGAACTTTGCCATTTTGCCTGATTTTAGTAAGGTGACCCTCTGGTTTGAAGGAGACATCCTTGCTCTAATGACTTTTCCCAAGACCTTGTAGAGTCTAGGGAAAGGGCTGGGGGCATAAATATATAACTCAATTAGCTCAAAATAGCCATCATGTCAAGTAGAAGGCTCTCAAGCCAATGGTGTGACTTCTGACAGGGTCTGGGCATGTGTAACCACAGTGATATTTATTAAATGGAATGTCCATCTCGTAGCACTCTCAAAGGTATTCTTTTTTTATCTTAAGTTACTGCTTCTCTTTATTGAACACAATGTCCTATAAAAAAGATATATGTCTACAATTGAGCTTTGAAAGAGGTCCATGGGGCCAGTTCCATTTAAAGGGAATGAAGTCAAGCAGTAAATTTGCTGGTCACTCTTTTCATATGGACTGTATCGTAGCCAGCAGTTGGTCTTTGATGTCCTAACAATAGCACTGGGCCCCAGAAGCAGAGGAGCACCTCCATAACACCAAAACTACTCCGCATTCATTAAAATTTGGAGACCAGTTTGCAGAGAAGCAAACATCACAGAGCCTAGAGTGCAGGCCTCTGGGCTGCAGGTTACTTTTCCCAGTGAAAAACAGTCATCTTCTCTATACTATCTTCTCTGCCTGCTGCATTTTGTATTATATTTTTAATTGAGGGTGACAGTCATAGAGGAATATGCACATTTATAGCTATACAGATCAGTGAAATTTCACACACTGAGACACCTGTGTAGCCAACATTCAGATTAAGAAACAGATCTCCCACCATGCTCCATTCTAGTCATTTCCTGGACAAGGTGGTAACCAGTGTCCTCATTTCCAACAGCAGAGATTCATTCTTTCTGTTTTTGATTTTTATATAAACAGTATTATCCATCTGGTAGTCCTCTGAGCCTGGCTTCTTTCACTCAACATTGCATTTGTGAAACTACCTGTTGCATGTAGTTACCATTGGTTCCTTCCCACTGTGTGCTTTTACTTTTTTTTTTTTTTATCCATTTGACTGCTGATGGGCATTTGGGCTGTTTCAAGGTTGGGACTATTTCAAATAATGCTGCCATGACTATTCTTTGAACAGCCTTTGAGTGCATAGATGAATACATTTCTGTTGGGTACATACCCAGGGTGGAACTGATGGGTCAGTGGAATATACCTATTTCATTTTAGTTGGTACTCTGGATAAACAGTTTTTCCAGTTCATATTCCCATGAGGCTGCTCAGTGTTCTCACCAACACTTGGTACCCCCAGGTCTTGATTTTTTTTTTTTATTATTCCAATGGCAAAATGTACTATTTTCACATGTTTAGTGATCACACATTCTTTTAAAAGTCATTTTTCCTTTCTATGTTAGCTATCTACCCAATTGATGCTCAATTTTGTGGCTTCTGGCAAAAAAAAAAAAACTAAATTATTTAAATTGCGAGAATGAGATTGGTTCCAACTCAACATTTGAGGCACAAAGAAAGAAGAAAAAAGATACAATATGATGGGGTCCAAGAGGTTGTGCTCAATAAATGACAGACATGGTCTATTAAAAACAACAACAACAACAACAAAAAACAAAACAGAACAAAGGATAAACTTCTTTGGGGATAGAGGGACCTGGAAAATATAACAGAAAAAGATCAGGAATCAGAGTTGCCCACAAGCTGTTAGATATTAGCAAAGTCATGACATAACTAAAAAAAGCAAATGTGATACAAACTATTCTCAGTAGGGGAAACTTTGAAACTGTTTCCACTTGTTCCCCAAGAGACCATGAGAAGATGAACTTTGTGACACACTAAGGAAAAAAAAGAAAATCTGATTAGTCACAAGGAAGAACTTCTTCTGGCCAGAAACAGTAATTAAAAAAGTAGAATATACAACTCATAGAGCTTGTGGAACTCCTGTCCCCAGGCATGTCCTGTTTCTCTTGTTATGTCTGGGAAAGGAAGGTAGGAAAAGGCGCCCTTCATCAGGGAAAGTGGTTGCAGGCTGAAACTGTTTAAGCCCCATGAGTGATGAGTAACATATTTGCGGGCAAAGTTCCACTCCTACCATGTAGCACATGATTTTTTAGCAGTGAAAGGGCAAAGGAAGATGGGAAGAGATGGACCCGTATATCTTGATTCAGAAACAGCCTATGTGGCAGGGGTGGGGGCAGAATCTCATGCTAGCACTACAACCATGCAACCAGAAGGATGGCTTAAACAGGAGCCCGTTCCAGCTCCCATTTCTCAGAGACAATTACCCTGAGGCTTGTCCTTCCCCTCAGATTAACTCTGGATGCACAGCCAGGCTGAGCAGCTTTACACCACAGCCCTTGTGGATAGTGGAGCCCACTGGAAATGACATCCTCCAGGCCTCTGGTCCCCTGGATTTTGCCATGTGGTAGGCAGAGAGAGCAGGAGATTTTGTTTGACCAGGAGGCCAGCTGCTTTCCATGCCTCTTCTCTGGCCCTCCCCTTGGTCCTTTCTTTCTTTCTCCCACATGAGAAAAGACAAAATTTGCCTTTTTAGAAACATCACCAATGGACACGAGGCAGAATGTGCACCATCTCTAAAGAAAGTAGTGATATGGAACCAACTGGTATCACATTGGTTTTGTGAGGTTTCCCTCTCCTCGAGGTGCTCAGAAGAATCCCATGCTAAATCTTAATTTCCTAACATTGCTCTATCTCAGTTTCTTGAACTGCAAAATGGGGATGACCCTTACTGGTCAATTATGAGAGTGAAAGGAATAGACACATACAAAATCCTAACAGCAAGTGTCTGTTGCGCTCAGTGTTGGCTTCTGTATCATCACCATCACCATCATCATCACCACCACCAGTTTTGAAGATGCAATTCAAAAATTAATAGCATTCTCCCCTGGGATGTCTATTCTTAGATAGGGAAAATGAAATTCAGAGAGTTGAAATGACTTGCCCAAGGTCATGCAATATCTATAAGTTAAAATATTATATGTGCCATGGGAAGTCCTTATAGAATTTTTATAATCTTCCAGTGATATAGCTGTTATTATTTGATTTTACTGACTAGAATACAGAGGCACAGATTTTTCATAGGGTACAAACTTAGAAGCAGAACTGGAATCTAAACAACTACAAAGCCTATGTCCACTCTTTGGAAGCTCTTTTGGAGTTCGTGACTTATTTTGGTTGATGGGAGGTATGACCAAGGCATGATCCAGCAAAGGGATAAAGTGTATTTTTGCATTTGAGTCCACCTTTGTCTTTCTGTACTTTTTCATCATCATGAGAGAAAGGTATGGCAGACAGCCTCCTGGTTGCAGAATAGTGAAAGATGTACTGAGCAAATCCAGACCTAACCCACAGCTTGGAGTCAGACTCCACCCATATCTTCTGAATTCTAGCTGACCCACTGACCCATGAAGGTGTGAGAACATGCTTATCATCATAAGTCTCTGAGTTTTAGGTATAGTTTGTCCTATAACATTATTAGGCAACAGCTGAATAACGTAGGGCTTAGAGTAAGTGATATCTGAGACATGCAAGGTACAAGAAAAGTTTCTTAATCTGTGACCTGCCTGTGAGCAATCTTGGGAATCTTATCAAAATTCTTATTTTGATTTAGTAGTTCTGGATGAGGCCTAACACTTCTTTTCCTTCCTTTTTCTTTCTTTATTTTTTCTTGGTACTGGGGATTGAATTTGGGTGTTTTGCCACTGAGCTACCCCCCCAGCCTTTTTTAGTTTTAATTTGGGGACAGGGTCTCACTAAGTTGCTCAGGCTGGTATTGAACTTGTGGTCCTCCTGCTTCATCTCCTCAGGAGCTAGAATTACAAGTGTGCACCACTGCGCCTAGTCTAAGACTTATTTATTTATGTATTTATTTATTTGTACCAGAGATTGGACCCAGGGATTGGACTCACTTAGCCACTGAGCCCCATCCCTAACCCTTTTTAATTTTTTTTTTTTTTGAGACAGAGTCTCATTAATTACTTGGGGCCTCACTAAGTTGCTGAAGCTAACTTTGAATTGCAATCCTCCTGCCTCAGCCTCCTGAACCACTGGTATTACAGTTGTTCACCACTGGACCCAGCTAAGACTTATTTTTTAAAAAGTTCCCAGGAGATACTGCTGGTCCACAGACAGAATTCTGGATACAAGGGCTGAGATGCCATCCTGGGCTTTTTTATCTGTTTTTCTGGGCCACAACTGTACCTGGTGAACATTTGAGAAATGTGCAAGGGAAGGACAATCCTTGTTCTCATAATGAGAATCCTCTTTGGATACTTTCTGCACTCCCCTACTGTCACGTACGGCAAGAAGGGCAGCTCATGTTAATGTATCCTCAGCCCATTTTATGGACTCAGAATTAGAAACACATAATGGAATCGTTCCTCTTTTAAAGTTTTGCTCTTTCTGTTTCCTGAAATTTAAAGGTTCCCAGCAATAAACCTGGCTTCCAATCCATTTGGGGCTCATAACCCATATCAGCCTTCCAAGTCATAATGTAACTGAGGTGACAGAAGACAGAATCTATTTCTGGTTTTCTTAACTTGCTTGCAGAAATGAAATGGGAAGTGGCACAGACCTGTAATCCCAGTGACTCGAGAGGATGAAGCAGGAGGATGGCAGGTTCAAAGTCAGCATCAGCAACTTAGCAAGGCCCCAAGCAACTTAGTGAAACCCTGTTTCAATTTTTGAAAATAAATAAAAATGGCTGGGATGTAGCTCAGTGGTTAAGCATCCCAGGGGTCAATCCCTCGTACAAAATACAATAATAATAATAAAAAAATCCTAGTATAAAAAATAAAGAAATGGGAAAAAAGACAGTGAAGGGACATGAGAAGGCAGCAGCACAGAAAAGTTAGGACACTTTTCTAATTGGGTTTCTTGTCTAGTACACAGTTTTCACCCCCAATTCCCTCCCCCACCATATCCACCCCCTTCACTACCACCACACTGGAAGAATCGAGCCCCATGAGATTTTTGTTCTTTGGGCATTCTGCAAACCAAGAATTCTTTCCAAGGGGATAGGTCTCTCTTCTTCTTTTAGTTTTTCATAAACTGAAGGTATATGGTCATATACTGATATTTTAATTATAGAAAAACATCATCCTGAAACTCAACTTTCAAATTCTGTGAAATTTACCAAGGGTGCCTTTGGGTAGTTGTCAATCCTAAACTTAAATAAGTTTATTAAAAATATTGCTATAATTTCTTAATAAGCTAAACATACAATTGCCATATGACCCAACCATTCTTCTCCTAAATATTCACCCAAAAGAAATGAAAGCATATGTTCACGCAAAGACTTAAAACCAAATGTTCACTGTGTCTTCATTTTAATAGTTCCCAAATTGAAAACAACCTAAGTGTTCTTCGTTGGATTAGCATATTGTATATCTAGCCATACAATGGAGTACTAATTGGCAAAAATAGGAACAAATTCTCTATTTTTTTTCAGAACAAAAAGAATAGATCTCAGAATTGTCATGGTGAGCAAAGAAGCTAGAGCATGTCATACTGTGGATTCTGTATGATTCCATTTGCATAAAAGTCTAAGAGATGCAATACTAATGTACAGAAACAGAAGGCAGATAAGCAGTCACCTGGCAATTGCTGGAAATCACAAAGAGGCACAAGAATACTTTTGGAGATGATAGATTTATTTATTATCTTCATCATGATAATGGTTTTTGCAGGTGTCGATATTGTTAAATTGTTCACTTTAAATATGTACAGTTCATGGTTTATCCATTGCTCCTTAGAAAAAGCTGTACTAAAAAATAGTAAAATGACTGCCACTGTCCTCCTTCTCTCCTCATTACTATCTCCAAGGGGTATCTGGGAATGAAGGTGTGATTCTTCTTTGTGTCTTTGTTATTGGCATGAATGTTCTCTGTGGATGATGTAGGTGTAACGTGACACCTGGGAGTGCTGTGATATCATTTCCAGCTTCCCTGCATCCTTCATCTAGATTCTACACATAGCTTGTTATTTTTGAAAATAGATATGCAGTGTCCAGCAGGAAATGGCCTGGCGTATTGCATGCAAAGTCTACTTGCCTTTTCACTGCTGTTGAATATCTGGGAGTTGAGGTACCCCAAAATGGAAGCCTGGCAGCTCAGGGACCTAGACTTGGAGATATAACCCTTCCATTCCATGGGCTCTACATAACTCTCTTCCAGGGGAATCGGGGATGTGGCTCTGTCATGGAGGCTTTAATGTCACAGAGAGCATTCTGTGCAAGATGACTTGGTTTACTAAAATGGGCATGGGTCAAAGCCAACAGGAAGAGGGGTAGTTAACCTCCTGTTTTTACTTCTACTCAGTTTACAGAAATAACTTTCCAGAGACACATGCTGGTCTGTGCTTGGGGAGTTGGTGCTAAGCTATTTATCAAAGTACCTTGGCCTCTGCCTTTTTCAGGCATTAGTTGACAACCTCACAAACCTCTGAGGATTTCCCCACTGTTCCCCTAATTGGGCTCAACTTCTCAGGAGAAAAAGAACCAATTATATCTCTAAGTATCAGAAATTGCAGTCTATGCCTAAGCCTAACCTTTTTCATCCTTGCTATTTAGAAGTCCCCTCTTTCTGACTGGTCTGAGAAGGTCTGAGATAGAGGATTCTGTTGCTACCCACAGCACATTCCTTTCTGAGGCTAATAGACTTGGTCATCTTTAATGACAACAGTAAGAAGCAGGTGCCTCCTGGAAACTGCTCTGTTGCTCCCTGCAGACTTGCCTCACTGTTACTATCTAGAGAAGTAGCTACTATCCCAGTGACTAACATTTAAGTAATGTGTCATTTAGTTTGGCTCCTCTCAGAAGCATACCTGAGACCTCTCCCAGAGATGGTCCTGGGAATTTCTGGTAGGGGAAAAGAAAGACAGACAGGGAAAGGGAAGGAAGAGTTAAAAGGGCATATTATAGAGCCAGTGACCAAGGTAAGCAGGGAGTACTAAATCCCAAGAGGGTCACTGAGTGCTGGCATGTTAGTTTGATTAGCCCGGTGCTCAATCTCATCTCTTGGCTCATATGCCACCGAAGGCAATAAATTAAGTTTTATATATTTTATGTTCACAGTTTCTTATGAATTTCTTATGGATACGGAGTACTTATATTTAAAATTTAAATAAGATGCAAAGTGAGAACTGATTTTTTTTTAACCCAACAATATACTCCATTGCCATTTCTTTGCACGACATAACATACAATCCACATATTGAAGTTATGCCCCATCCCATATTTTATATAATCTCCTGTCTTTGGTGGGACAAGTAAAGATAGAAGGACATTCTTAGTTGAGAGAGAATAAAGGGGCTTCATCACTTACTCTTTTCTTTACAAATCATAAAATCAATCCTGAGCCAAGCACTGATAAAGAAAGATATTCTCAGAAGATGGGGTGGGGGGGAAGCAGAATCAAGGAAAACACTAAAATGTTGTAAAATAAAGCCAACAAAACAAGTTCAAGAAATTGAGATAATAGAATGTGGAGAAGTCAGAGAGCTATTAATCATCTTCAAAACCCAGCTGAGACATTTCTTGGAAAGAGAATGGTACACCTGCTTGTGAACACTGAGGAAAAAAACAGTGATCCTGAAATCAAGATGTAGTAGTAAGGTTTTAAAGGGCACATTCAACAAAACATGTTCTGATAGTGACACTTGTTAAGCATTACTTGTATGACATACAGATGTTTGGGGATTTTGTTAGAGGTTTTAAAACCCAATCAGATTCTTTTTAGTGAATGGATAGCTCTCATGGCACCCAAGGACATCTTCCAACCTCAAAGATCAGTGCCTTTTAGATCATGGCTGGAAAAGAATGATTAGGGGGCTGCAAAAATAAGATAACATTTTTGTTGTTGTTTGTATAAAAGAAACCAAAATTATAGTGCTTCAGTTCAAGGTAGCCAACCAAGCATTTGCGTTTATCTGTTTTCCTTCTCTAAATTCTATGGAGAAGTCAGAAGAAATGCAAAAATCAATCTATAATATAAATGGAAAGCTAGGAGACGTCCCCCCAAAGAAGATGGGGAGATTTCTGGTAGATATAAAATAAATGGCAACCAACTGAAAATGATATTGCAGAGCTGAGAAAGTGAAAGAACAGTCTCTAAAAAGTGAGTCTCCAGAAAAATTCCCACAATAATAGCATGAGACCATGTGTCAGTCTCACCACTAGATATTTACTCAACTAAAAGAAGTTGGGGGGGGAAGCTGAGGGCAGGAAACTGAGTAAAATAAAAACATTTGTCCACAGAAATGTTTTTACAAGAATGCCAAAATAATGTTATTCATGATATACAAAAATCAGACACAATTCAAGTGTCCATTGATGGGGAATGGATAATCAAAATGATAGTACAGTCATACAATGGAATATCACTCAGCAATAAAAAGAGAAATTTACTTATATATAACATAAGGGAATCTCAAAAACATTATGTCGAGTGAAAGAAATCAGACACACAACAGAATGCATATTGGTTGATTCCATTTATGTGAATATCTGGAAGACACAAAACTCATCTTGTGGTGGGAGTCCTTTAGTTGCCTTCAAAAGGGTGAAAAGGCCTACAAAGGCATTCTCACTCAGGGAGCCTTCTGAGAACATGAGGGATACTCTAGCTCCTAATGGTGACAGCAGCTATTCAGGCATATACAGATGTCAAAAATGGAACATTTTTGATTTACCCATTTTATTCTATGTAAATAATACCTTGTTAATTTTTTTTAAAAAAATTTAGATGAAGGTAGGAGAGAAGGGAAGTAATGGTAAGGAAAGGGAAGTTAAAGGAAGTAAAGAAAATAGGAGAAGAAGAGAGAGGTGAGGCCAAGCAGGGCTAAAAGAAGTTGGAGGGGAAGCTGAGGGCAGGAAACTGAGTAAAAGAGATAATTGATTTAGGCCTAGGTTTCAGAGTGCCTGAATCTAACATTTTTACCTAATATTTACCATGAGGGCTCAGTTATGAGATACTCCATACATAACACCAGAGAAGATTGGCCAAGGCAAACAAAACAAAACAACAACATAACAAACAAACAAAACAACAACAACAACAACAAAAAGCTTTAAAAATACAGAGATAAAAATGTGAGAGCAAAACTTAAGGGGCAAAGAAGAGAGACCCCAAAAATCTCAATTTCTTGTGCCTATTATAAGAGTTTCAGGGGAGATTACATGGGTATTGGAAATAAACAAAGAAATAACTAAAGAAATTTTCTCAAGCTAAAGACAAACTCAGGGCTTCCCACTGAAAGTGTACACCACAGGCTGAACAGAACTAAAAGCTAAAGCCTTTTAATCTAAATCTCATGAAATTTCTGAACATTATGTATGAAAAGAAAAACCTTAAACTTCAAATTTTTTAAAAAAATCATCTTCTAAAAAATTTAATTAAATTTTCATGTGAAACACAAAGTAGTATAATAAAGTTGAATTATACCTTCAAAATTCTGATGGGAAACAAGATCAACCAGAGCCAACCTCCAGGCTAGCATTGCTTATTACACACACACACACACACACACACAAAAAAAAAAAAAAGATATGTCTAAAAATATGAGTTCTCAGAGAGTTTACAAGTGATAAACTCTTTCTGAAAGCATTCTTGAGAATTTGTTCCAGCAACATAGGAGATGAAAATATAAGAGCCCAAGGAGCAGCAGTAGATAAAAAAAAATAAGTAAATCTTATAGTAAAGTCAAGATAATTATTGGGAACATAACAAAACTGGTAAGAATTGATTGTTATGGTCAGTATAACAAAAAGGAAAAAAATAAATGAAGAAGAGAAGAAAGGAAAAGAAATATCCTACCACTAAAAATTCAGAAAACATGCTTAAGATTTTAGAGGTAGCACACAGACAAGACAGAAAAAACATGTGAGAATTTTGTTTTGAGAGGTTTTATTTATAGATACTGATTGATTTTCAGCATTGATAGAAAAGCATGAGTAAAAATGTTTGTTAAATTGTTAAAAGTAATAGAAATAGAACATATAACTTACATAATGAGAAAAATAAAAAATTATATTTATTAAAATAATATTTAAATATTAAGCATATAAGTGCCAATCTCTGATAAAGCAGTTAGCATACATTCAATCTTTTAATCTTTACAGTAGTACTACAAAACACTTATTATATATACATTTTATAGATGAGAAAATCTAGGCATAGAGAGGAGAGGTTAGGTCTCTTGCCAAAGTCACACAGATAAGTTAAGGAGGAGGAAAGGGAGTAAAAAGGAAAAAAAATGAAAAGTTTGAGAACATCAAATAAAATGGTAAAGTAACTTCAAATTTATCAGTACACAAAATAAATATAAGCGGGTTAAATTTATTTATGTATTACATGGGAAAAGAAAATTTAGCTGAGGTTATTAATAAGAGAGATATTTAATCATTGAAAAGCAGAGAAAGCTTGAAAATAAAGGTTGGAAAAATAAACCCCGAGAAATGCCAAAAGAAAACAAAAAGAAAGCAGGAATAGTAAGATTAATCAGACACAAAGTATTTAATACACAAGGCAATAAAAGAAATAAGGGTGCTGGGGTTGTAGCTCAGTGGAAGAGTGCTTGCCTCCTATGTGTGAGGCACTGGGTTCAATCCTCAGCACCACATGAAGGAAAGAAAGAAGGGAGGAAGGGAAGAAAAAAAAGGAAACAAAGAAAGAAGTGTCCATCTACGGCTAAAAAATGTTTTTTTAAAAAGAAATAAGAAATTTTACTTCAATAAAAATACAACCAGTAGAAAAGACATTTTATATCCTACTGTCATGGATTCTAAAAATGTAAATTAGAAAAAAAAAAAAGGAGAACAAGAACAGACAAGACCACTACTGCAGGGTAAGAATGCAATTATTTTCTTTCAGGAATCAGTGAAGAAGTAAAAAATAAATAAATCAAGACATGGAGGATTTGTATAATATAATTAACAATTATGAGCTCATAGGTCTTCTTGTATGAGCTTACTAAGTCTCCAGGATTATAGATATTCACCTGGTTTATGGAAAATAAAAATTATTAAAATTGACTAAGGAAACATTATGCAATTTGAATGGAATATTGAGCATATAATAAGCCTAAATATTAATCCCGATCTCAAAAAAGGAGATAGCAAATTTAAGAGAATTCATGAGTATTTTAACAATCTCTTAATAAATTATTATTCAAGTATAATAGTGAAAAAAAATGAAAAAAATTTTGAACTCATGCCATGAACTCTAAGGATCTCACTATTGAAATGGATAATGCTCTTTCATGCAAAACCAACCCCCCACCCCCCCAAAAAAAAACCTAAGAGTATATATTGCTAAGTATAGCTTTCCTAGATTTCAGAACTAACAAAGTAGAGAATATAACACAGTAACAGTCAAACCTAGAGAATAATGTGTAAAACAAAACATGAAAAAATGAAGAAACATACCTGTACCACAACCTCAATGAAATAATTAAAAATGGAAAAACTCAATTTTCCTCAATTTAGCCTAAAATATTTCAAACAACCTTCATTGGGATCTGTTATGGTTTAGAGATGAGGTGTACCCCAAAAGTTTATGTGTGGGACAATGTGAGAAAGTTTAGAGATGAAATGACTGGGTTATCAGAGCCCAACCTAATGAAGGCATTAATCCTCTAATAGCGATTAATTGGGTAGTAACTGTAGGCTGGTAGGGTGTGGCTGGAGGAGATGAATGGATGGAAGCAGCCCTTGGGGTTTATTTTGTTTCTATTAAGGGGACTCATCTCTATCTGTTTCCTGGTGCCGTATTCTGAGATGCTTTCCTCCACCACACTCTCTGCCACGATGTTCTATCTTACCTCGGCCCCACAGAATGGAGTTGGTCATCTATGCCCTCTGAAACCATGAGCCCTCCTCCTTTAATTTTCAGGTCTTTTGATTACAGCAGCCAAAAAGCTGTCTAAAATGGGATCCTAATGATTTTTAAAGCAAGATAATTCCAAAGTTCATTTGATAGAACACATTTATAAGAATCTCTAAGAAAAAAAATTTTTAAGTAGACAATTGCTCTATTAAAGCATACTATGAAGCTACATTACATAAATAGTGGTGTGGTGTTTGTATATGAACAGACAAAATAAACAGACTTATGTCTGAAAGAAAGAAACACATTGATGTATATGGAAAATGTTAGCATGTATTAAAGGTGGCATTTTGTATGAAGGAAGATAGATTGGAATGTTTAACAAGTATGGTAGGACAACAGGCTATTCACTTGAACAACAGCAAAGTTTTATCTTTATTTTAAACCCACAAATAATTTCAAAGTAGAATGCAGTTCATAGCAAACAAACAAAAAACAATAAAAATATTAGAACAGAATACAGTTAAAGAGTTTTATAATCTTTAGCCAAAAGTCATAGGGAAAAGATTCTGAGTTGATTACATTTAAGAGAGAAAGTTGGTACTTGTCTAAAAGCATCATAAACAACATTAAAAGACAGGTGCAAAATACAAAATATATGAGACAATGGATCAATATGGTATGTATTTTGCAAAGATGGCTTGAATAACCCCTCCCATTCACATTCACATGCTCCTTCACAATGTGACTTGGTGTTCCTTTTACCAAGAGGAAGAATTGATGTCCTGTTCCTAAGAATCAAAGCTGAGTCAAGGATTTGACTGGGTAATAGAATGTAACTAAAGTGCTTTTAAGAAAGTGCTAATAATTGTCAAGTTTGTTTAGAAGCCTTGCAACTCCTGCTTTTATTCCTTCCTGCTCTGAGTCTACCATGTAAAGACAGGTGACCAGTTTCTTGAAGGATGAGAGACTCTGGAGAAAGGGGACCTAGATGACAGCAACAATGATGAATGAGGTCATCATGGATCACCCCACCATGTTAAGCCAACATGAATAATTTCAGGGGAGACCAATTGAAAGAACCACATAGCTGAGCCCATAGCAAGTTGCTGACATATAAATTCACAAGCAAATGAAATGGTGGTTGTACTAAGCCACTAAATTATGGGGTATTTTGTTATGCAGCAATAGCTAAGTGAGACAAACATTCATCATTTATAAAGAATTTCAGCAACAAGAATAAAAAGTCTGACAGGAACATAGATAGGCAAATCAGGAAGCAAGAAATATAAATGGCTGTTGGTTTGAATTGAAGCTAGAAGAATCTTGTTCATAAATGGGAACAATAATTTGGGATCCACAATCAGCCTGCCTGGGTCAATTCCTGGCCCTGCCCCACTATGGCTGTGTAGCATTGGGCGAGTTACTTAGATTTCTTTAGTCTTCCATCTCCTTGTCTATGAAATGGGCTCCGTAGTACCTCCATCCCCTGCTTATCTGTGTTTCACTTTCTGTGGTTTTAGTTATCAGTAGTCAACTGTGGTGTGAAAATGTTAATGGAAAATTCCAGAAATAATTGGTAAGTTTTAAATCACACCTTATTCTGAGTAGTGTGATGAAATTTCTCTTATTATAGTATATTGTTACAATTTTTCTATTTTATTACAAGTTATTGTTGTTAATCTCTTACCAGTGCCAATTTGTAAATTAAATTTTATCATAGATATCTAAGTAAAGGGGGAAAACTCATAATATATATAAGATTTGGTACTATCTTAGTTTTCAGGCATCCATTGGAGGTCTTGAACATATCCACTGAGGACAAGGAGGATCAGCTGTCTATAAATATTACCCTTGTGAGGAATTTTACTTGTATGAATAAGTGTTGCTTTTGATTCTCTCGCTATATGGTTCAGATAAAGCAGTGAATATAAGATATTAAACTGTTTTATTAAAGGCAATGGATGGATGAAGAGAGAAAGTGTTCAGAAAGATGGCAGTTAGGAGACTGAGAACAAAGTCATTTCATTACATTACAAAGTCAGTTCATTACATTGTTATTGTAAAAATGATCAGTTTGGTGTTTTATGGTACTTGTTTAAATCTTACTGGCTTTAATGAGTTTTTGTTTTACTATTAAAACTCATAATTCTAACTATGACTGAGATTTATTAGAAAGGCACCCATTGAATTTCATAGAGCAGATAACATTACTATGATTATAATTACCATTGCCTGTGGAGTCTATATTTTGAGATGTTCTGTCTTTCAGACTGCTTTTATTACATATTATTATCTTCTCATTATTAATTGAAGATACATGAAAGAACTGATCTGAGCAGCTGAGGAACATAAGACAAAGTTATTCCAAAGAGGAGGTAAGATTTCATTCAAAAGTTTAAAAAGTTGATGTTTTTATGCATTTCGTTCAGCTACTGCAGACAACTAATTACAATGAATTGTTTGATTTAAAAAATATATAACAATACAAAATTAGCATCATTATTTTCATGAACCATTAAGCAATAGAGATAGTGTGTTCAAAGCATTTTACTGCCACCTAGTAACATAATACCTAGAGTACAGGGTTGGTACTTACATAATGTTGAAACTACCAATAAATTTGTTAATTCATGTTTGCATGTATGTGTGTATAGAATGTATGCATTATTCATGTCTATATAGGCATACATAGTTCATGTTTGACACAGTAACACTGTCAAGGTTCATTTGAAAATGTAACTTGTTAAGATATATATTTTTTTCTTGTAGCCAGTATTATGAGTTTAGTGGAAACTTGAAATACAAGTATAGAATCAGGAATTTACTATGCAAAATATATAATAACATTTTTTGCACTATAAAATAACAAAAGCTTCTAGCTCTGCAACCTTAGGGTAAGTTACCTAACTTCAGTTTTTCCATTTGAAATGGGAATAATGATAGTACTTAATTCACGGAATTTTCTTTTAGGATTAAGGAAATTAATATGTAAAAAGTGCTAAGAACAGTGCTTACCACATAAAAGGCAGTTAACTATTATTTTTGTTATTCCTACTGCTGTTTTATTGGATATCCTTGATATGTCCAAACCACCAAATCTTAAAAAAGCTGTGTCTCTTTTTAAATGATTCCAAATATACTGCAATTTGGTAAACTCAGCATTGCACATTCCTGACTAAATTAACCTCATGTTTTAGAATGTTGTAAGCAGAGATAAAGGCAGAAATAATGTGTAAGCCTTGATTATTTTTCATGTAACTAAGAAGGATTGTAGCAGTTTAAACACTGCAGAGCCAACAAATTTAGATGGGGTCTAAGAATTGGGTTTCAGATGTCTGGTAAACAGAAAAAATACAGCATCTGCAGTTTTGTTTTCAAATACACCTGCTATTAGCAAACTCACTTTCAGGGCCTGAAAGCAGCAGACTAATAAATGTCTTTTGCAGACCTCCCCACTTGGCAAAACATAATCTGTCCCTTTGAATTGTAATGCCTTTGGAGAATTAGAAGGCCAAAGAAATAACTTTGGTCAGGAAGAATATAAAACTTTTACAATAACAAATTACCGAGAGAGAGAGAGAGAGAGAGAGAGAGAGAGAGAGAGAGAGAGAGAGAAGAAGAGAGAGAAATTATGAACCAACCTGTTAAAGTCATCATTCTGCTTGGATAAGCATGGGCTTTGAATGGACAGAATAACTGAACCCTATTACAAGATACATTGAAGCTGGTGGATTAGCAGCTACTTGGGACCCAAGATATTCCTAAGAGCTTTGCTCTAAGTCCCCCATTTCTTCTGCCCTCTTGGGGCAGTTCTTCAGTTAAAGTCCCTTTTGAGAATTTGATCTACTTCCCTTTTAGAGTTGCCAGTTCCACCAGCTGCTTCTCTCATTACCTTACTGTTGGGGCGGAAAAGGCCAATCCCAGGTTATTCTAATGATAGCAAACACCTCATAAAGAAATCTGCCAAATTTACTTTTCCATAGAACATCATTTTTATGGCTTTTTGTGAGTCCACGAGGAAAGAAAGTATCATGTATAAAATATGACTTCCAGAAATCTTAAAGATATTAAGAATTATTCCTACATTGTTAGGCTGGTGGCTGAACCACATTCTACAGGACAGCCATATATTCTATTCCCGTACAAGAACCAGGTCTGTCTGTTGCTGTACCTGTTTATTCACAGGTATATATAAAAAAAGATCATTTTTAGAAATGTCCCAATTTTTAAATATTATTATTTTTTAGTTGTAGTTGGACACAATACCTTTATTTATTTTTATGCGGTGCGTGCTAGGCGAGCGATCTACCGCTGAGCCATAACCCAGCCCAAAATGTCCCAATTAAAAAAAAAAAAACTTTGTTTTGGGTGTGTACTTTTCCATGCCTGGTTTTGTATTTGTGTGCAAGGAACCCCTTGCTTTAGTCTATAATACCCTGGCAGACATAAAGCTTGGTGTAATTAATTAACGGTTGGGAATGTGTGAACGTTGGCAATTTTCTTAACCTCTCTTGTACCTCAGTTTTTGAATCTATAAAGGGGGAATATTTACAGTACTGTGCCTCACAGGGTTATAATAAAATTAAATAAGTTAAATTCTGTGAAGCACTTTGAACCTGTATCACAGACTCAAGTGACAGAATTATGTACGTGTATTCTTCTTTAACAGTAAAGTTTTAGCAACAAATTACATAAAGAATATGCTTATCTCAACATTACAGAGTCGAGTTTTAGAGGGGATGGTTTTAAGAATACTTTTTTTTTTTTTAGGAGCCAGAAAATCCCCCTGCCTGCTGAGAAAATTCCCACTCATTTTTACCAGTTCCCTAAAACAAGAGCTGGCAGACCCCTAGACCCAAGAAGCAGCGCTTTCTGAGGTAGGGTCAGGAAACCCCTACATAGGGAACTTTTACTCAAACATCAAAATTCACCTTGCATCTGCCTGCCCACCACGCCCTCCCTAGTCGAGACTCCTCCCCTGACTTGGAGCTGAATTAGATTAACTGAATCCTATGTCTAAAAGAACCTTCACAGGGACTGGTCCCTGGAAAGAAGTCTTTGCTATAAGTTTAAAATCCACAGGCAACCCCGGCACAAATCACAACAGGTGCCTTGATTTCTGCATCTTCCCCAGGTGCACCTCACCTCTGGTGAGGTCCCACAGTGGTAGAGGCACCGGAACCTTGTGGAGGAGAGGGGGGGTGTCTGGCTATTCTCTGGAAATTATGTTCTGAACTTTGGCATTACTTTCTAATGGGATAGATTAGTTCTTTCCTCCAAACGTAGTTTGGGATATTATTTTATAAGGTTTCCTTGTGTGTCCCATCTTTATTCCGCCTTATTTCAAGTCAAGTTATTCAGCCTCTAAAGGGTCATCAAAGACTAGCACCCCTCCAAACTAAACACAAATTCTCCACTTCCTCCACGCATCCCAAGCCTAGCATCCCAGGTACTTTACGTGGGACCGATCTGGACCAGCGCAACCCACAGACCTCCAAGTTCGGTCCAGTCTCTAGGTCCAGACCGCCGCTTTACCTGTCTAAACAGAATTGCCCAGGCAAGACGACTGCTCAAAGAGTCACTCTTCGGTGAGGTGGAGGACCCGCCTCCTCTCATCCATCAGGGGCTAGCTCAAAGCCCCGTCACCCCGGTTCTCCCCTGTCGCTCACGCCCCTCTGCGGCGGCGCACTCACCTGCAGTTGGGCCCGGCTGGCGTTGCCCGAGGCGGCGTCGGGCCCGTCGGATGCTCCTGAACCGCGCAGAACCGTGATGTGTAGAGTGAGCAGCAGCAGCCCCAGCAGCAGCAACAGCTCCGCCGCTAGTCGCACCATCCTCTTGAGGCGCGCGGCTTTAGGACCCGGCGCGGCGGGCGGCGGCGGCGGCGGAGCCGGGAGAGGAGGAGTCGGAGCCCGGGAGCCGGACAGCGCGGCTCCCGCCTCGGCCCCCGCCGGGGCCCCGCTCCCCGGGCCCGCAGGGCTGGCGCTGGGCGCGGCGGGGCGCGAGGGCCCCGGGGAGCAGGAGCCGCCGCCGCCGCCGCCGCCGCCGCCGCACCACAGCGGAGCCACCGCGGGGCCGGGGGTGTCCAAGCCGGCTGCGGAGCAAACCCTGGCTCTGCCCGGCGGTGGCGGCGGCGATGGGGACCCGGGGCTGCCTGGGACCCCGGCCTGTCCAGGGGCCACCCTGCGGGCAGGGGGCTGTGGGGTCGGCGGCGGGGCGGACGCAGCCGAGCCCCCGAGCGCACATGGGCGCCCCAGATGTGGCCGCGGCGCCGCAGCTGGAGCGGGAGCCGCCGCCAGAGGAGCGCGGGGAGTAGGAGGAGGAGGAGAAGGAGGAGGAGGAGGAGGGCTTCAGCGGCCGCCCGGAGTTACCTCCACGCTTGGCTCCCCCGCCCTTGCCGCCCCGAGCCACTCACCCGGCGAGCCACCTCCCTCACTCTGTACTCTTGAGAGCCGCCAACCTCTCTGCCCCGCACTCCGAGTCCTGGGGTGGGCTAGCTTCAGGTGGGGGCACTGGGTACACGGAGGTTGTCACTGTTTGGGGGCCGCCGGGGCGCCCCGCCGGCGCCCAAGTCCGCCTGATCGGCTGTGCCAAGTGCGCGCTGCCGAGATCGCTGTGGCTGGCGAGGGCAGAGATCTCCTGTGCGCACTGAAAATCAGGGCTGCGGGTGAGTGGAGGGTGCCTAGGCGAGTTTAGAAACCTTTATTGTCAAAGTGGAGCTGGAGTTGTAGTGGTGGAGAACTGAGAGGGCGCTGGATAAAACCAGGTGTCTGTCTAGGACTGTGCGCCCCAGCCCGAAGCAGGCGGGGATCGGAAGGAGGACAAAGTGTTGTTCCAGAAGGGTCTTGACACTTGCTTCTGAACGCGGGGATTTCTGATCCTTCGGTGCAGCGGATCCTGCGCCCAGTAGAACCTGGGAAGGGAGGTGGATTGGGTTCGCTGGGCGTGCGTCTAGTTAAGCGCGCAGGTGTCGGGGCAGGAAGCTACAGAGGCGCGTTGCCTGTGGCTTGGGCGCTCAGGACGTTGGTGGCCCTTAGAAGTGACTCTTAGCTCTGGCAGTCTGGACTCTGGGGGGCTCATCCCGGGGGCGCCGCGCCGGGAGGGGATTTGGGGGCTGCCGTAACGCAGCCGCTCCTCCTGGACCACCGCCTCATGACCGCTCTGCAGCCTCGGGCTCCCGCGCGCGGGTCATGCCTTTCAAGCTTCTGCAAGCGAATGGAGGAGCTCGGGGATCGAGCTGAGGGCGCGGGATCCTCGCTTCGTATGCCGTAGCGAACTGGGTTTGTCTGTGGGCTCAGGTCTCTACAGTGGCACCGCTCGTTTTCTTCCAGTTGGTCTTGCTCAGGCTCCCGCCTTCCCTCAGAGGCTCGGAGTGGCGGGCGCTCTCTAAGTCTGGAGCCTTTTATATTGGGTTCCCTCCGCCTCCCGCGCGGTTTCCTCCCTTCCTCCTCCCCTGCGCCTGCCCAGCTCTTCCCTCCCAGTGAGCCCAACCCAAGTCTGGGCATTCGCACACATCCCTTTCACAAATTGCCAAGCCCGTCTCTCATCCTAGACCCCAGTGCCACCGGGATGAATCCTTCGGATTCTCCCTTGGTGAATGAAATTAAGTAAACAAACTAAACTTTCTTATTGGCACTCCCCACCACCCCATTTTCTACCAGTATTCTCCGCGTCCGAAAAACTGATGAATGATTTTAAATTCAACTACTTTCCGAGTTCACTTCTTTATGGAAGGCACCCTAGCCAAGTCTTACCCTGATTAAAACAAATTCTTTCGCCATTCCTAAAGTTCCTCAAGTCACCGTGGCATTTTGCAGAATTTATATAGCGGTGGTTAAGGTGCCCTATGCTGATGAGGTTTATTTGTATCCGGGAAAGGAAGCGCTAGCTGCGTCTTTAAAGATGCCCGAAGCATCTTTAAAATTCTAGCCAGGCCCAGCATCTTATTGATAAATTGGCAGCTATTTATAGAGCACACAGCATCTTTTTCGTTTCCGTGGCGTTTTTTGTTTTGGTTGGTTTGTTTGCTTGTGGCAGAGAGAAGAGGTGTTTGGAAGGAGTGCTCGCCTGGGGTTTTTAGGCGGCCAGGCCTGTCAGGCATTGTGATCTTCAGGATCTAAAATGCCAATAATTGTCAACTGGAGCGCTGAGGGGAGAATTTGAAACAACAAACCGTCCGTGGTTCAGATGGGAGATCAAAGAGGGAATCCCGGCAGCTTTCAAATCCCATAAGGATCCTCCTGTGTGTTTTCTAATTAGAATCACTTAAGGGAGTGGGGTGAGGTAGAATTAGCCCAAGGGATGGAATATATATAAAATTCAGATGGCAAACTAGAATGCTGTAGCCAAAGACAGTTGAAGGATGGCTCTTACTGCAGTTGTGCAACATTGTGATGTGGACACACAGGGACAAATGACTTTCCTATTGCCAGAGGCAGGCTGGTCTAAATTAGAGTCCAGGAGTTGCTGTATCCTGCCATTTTTTTTTTTTCACACACAGTCCCCACATGTGAGCCTCAACTGCTTTTCCTCTCATCTAAAAGTCACATTTTTTGATCCTGAGGAAAAATGACTTTTAAAAAACTCTGGAAAGAAACCCTTGCAGTGAATGTAAATTCTTGTAAAGTGGTAAGTGGAGATTTGGAGATCAAAGTCTTTGTAAAATGTTGTAAAAATTGTAAATTGAATTTTGGGGACAGATGTCTTTATTAAATGTTCAACAAATGTATGAATGAATCCTATTAAAGTCCCTTCATGCTGGGCGATCCAAATTCCAGGTGAGTTTATGTTCTAGCAAGCACACATAGTAGTATTGATAAATATCCATGTTCTATGGCTAAACTTGCCAAAAGGCTATCAGCAGGGCTCTGTTTTTGAGGGCTTAGAGACATAGGTTTAGAATTTTTATGGAAACAGAATTGCAAATTTAAGAGCCTACAAATTGAGTTTCAAGCACATTTATGAAATCTTACTAGTACGTAATGAAAGTTTTAAAAATCCTGCCTCCTTTAGAATCCCCACAGCACTGTATTTGATCTTACTATATATTGTGTCTCTTTGCATGTCTGTCTTCCCACCAGACCTGGGTCAGGATCATCTTTGTAGTAGAACATTCTAGAACTCTAATCCCAGTATCCAGTTTTCTTCTTCCTGGGTTCATAGCTAGAGGACATTGTCCAGTAACATTCAATACTAAGTGGTATTACAGAGCTCTGTCACTTCCAGGTCTGCGTATAAGACATTCTGCAGAATCATTTACAAGAACTATCTTCTCTGTCCATTTAGCAAGGATGGAAGGAACCCAGGCCTGAGTCTCTGCTTAAAATAGCACCATTGGACCAGGAATATCTACATTTAACCTTGTGCAAATGAGAAATACACTTTTTTTTTTTTTTTTTTTTTTTTTGCTAAAAGACGCTGTGATTTGTGGGTGTTTGCTCAACACCTAGTATTACTAGTATTACTGATAAGAGTACAGGGACACCTGCCTCCTCATCATATATTTTTAGAGCTGAGTCCAATGCCTTGCTTCAGAGTCATTTTAATGAATGAAATAAATCTGGTGTTCATTTAGACCCTATTTAATAAATTAGCTCACCTTAGAATTCCTACTATAGGTGTCCTGCATCAATATTGTTAACTCTTTTCTCTCATGATTATACTAGGTACTCTAGTAGATTTTGTCTTATTATCAGTCCCATTTACAATACAGGCTAACTTATTTGACTAACTTAGGCACATATCTTACTGTGCTTAATTTATAAATGAAAATAAGAAAAATTAACAAGGACTCAGAATGAGTCCTATTGAAGAGATTATGGTTTCATTGTAGTTATTATGGTCAGGATTTTATTGTTTTTACTTTAAGCTTTACTAAATACTAGTTGAAAGCAGCAAAGGCTAGTCTTAGTGTAATCTTTTACAAATATATACAAACATAAAGAGAAAATATAATAAATCCTCTTATAATCTAGTTAACAACAAAACTCATGACCAACCTTCTTATCTATACAGTAGTCCTACTCTTATTTGTAATTTTGGTTACTGTGTTTTCAGTCTTCCCAGGGTGCAGTGCAGTCTGAAAATATTCAATGGAAAATTCCAGAAATAAACATAAATTCTATATTGTGTGTCATTTTACATAACATGATAAAATCTCCTGATGCCCCACTGCATACCATTCAAATGCAAATCATTCTTTTGTCCAATGTATCTATGTTGTATGTGCTACTTGCTTTTAGTCACTTGGTAGCCTTCTCAGTTATCAGATCCATTGTCAAGGTATTACAGTGCTTACCTTAAGTAATCCTTACATAGTAGCCTAACATGACCTCACAATGCCTACATCATTGACCAGACTTCATCTTATCATATAGGCTTTGTACCATATTACATCATCATAAATAGAAGGGGGAGTATACTAAAATAAGATATTTTGAGAAAGAGAGCATATTCATATAACTTTATGACAGTGTATTGTTATAATTATTCTATTTTATGATTAGCTAATGTTGTTCATATCTTACTGTGCCTAATTTATAAATGAAACTTTATCATGGAAAAGTATGTATAGAAAAAAGCAGTGTGTATAGCGTTTGGTACTATCAATAGTTTCAGATATCCACTGAGGGATAAGGGGACACCACTGAATTCTCATAAACTAACTCCCTCCCCCGATTATTTTGAAGGAAATTTATGATATTGCATTTCATATGTACATATTTAGTATATATATCAAAAAAGTAAAAGCTCAGTTAAAATTTTGGAGGTCAAAACTAGAGCCCTTTTCTGAGTGTAAGAACGATTAGTATTTAGGGATTTTGGTTGTGACTGTTACATGCTAACCACACTCTGTTTCCTCTTCTTCCTGCACATACCCTTAGACTACATTCCCCAGTATCCTATGCATTTGGGTACAACCACAAGACTGAGTTCTAGCTAATAGAATGTGGGTGAAGATGTATGTATCCCTTCCAGATCTAGTTCATGAAAGTCTACTGTGTGTGATTCTCTCTTTTCCCTTGTCTGTTGTCTGGATGTTTCTGCCCAGGGTGATTTTGGAGCAATTATCAGCTTGGGACCATGGAGCAGAACCCCTACCTGATTTCCACCTTTGCCCTGGAATATCCTGGTTGAGTTATATGATATAGAAATGAAAAAAAAAAGTGAGCACATTAAGACACTAAAATTTGGGGGTTTATTATAGAGGCTTGCATTACCCTAATTCAGAAGGTAATATTCCGAGAGAGGATAATGGCGAACTTTTTCTTTAGAGGACTAGATAGCAATTTTCTTTGTTTTTGTTTCCATTAGGTCCCTGTTGCAATCACTCAACTCTGCTGTTGCAGTAAGAAAATATATATAGAAAATATGTAGGTGAGGCTATGTTTTAGTAAAACACAGAAATAGGCTTCTGGTTCACATAACCTCTCACCACCTTCTCTTAGATGCCATACATGAAGAAAGTATAGCAAAGGGTTGTTCACATGGACTCCACTTATTATTGATGTAATCTTAGGGGAAAATCATTTTACCTCTCTGAGTCTCGATTTCCTCATCTGTAAATTAGGGCCAAAAATGTCTACTCTAGGGCTATTGTGAAGTTCATCTATCGCTTCCACAAGTAGAACAATATAACAAATTTCATGTCTCTATGTCTAATAGATGAAGGATACCACATGCTATCCATGAGACCAGTGAGCTTGTTTCCCTCCTTCACTTCAAAATCCACATAGTGGATACTCTATAATTACCTACTCAGTGAATGCTGCTTTTTAGAAAACTGCTGAAAATTGTAGTTCAAATGGGCCTTAGAGATAAACTCTAAGCCTTCAAGAAAACACAAACAAAAAACCCAAAGTGTTGTATAATTAGAGTCTCTCCTTTGAAATACGAAGGGGTCCTGGTGCTTGAAAGTGAGAAAATCACCACCATGAGAGGTGCTCTCACCCCCGAAAGGCAGCTGCTAGGTTTGTGGACACCTGGACCTCAGCAACATTCTGGTTCCCCATGCTCTAACACGCATGAAATATGTGAAGATTGAGGGGGCACCTGTGACTCTTTTTGCTTCACCTAAACGCTTCTAAATGTACAAAGAACCCAATAGACAACTGAGATCATGGCTTTCTGAAGAGGTCAAGAAGCTACCTGGCAGAGAATGTGCTGCCCTTCCATTGGCCAAGGATGGAATGGTGGTAACATATGATTGATTGGTTTCTCAAAAGGACTCATGATGCTTCTTCCTTACCCAGAGGCTCTGTTACCTCATTGCTAGTATTACATTGAAATAAGATGTTGTGTTCTTCCTCTGACTTCTTTGAAAATGGCCAGCCCTTTAGCTCTCCATCTGTATTCTAAAAAGACCACTTTACTACTTTTGCTTTGTTACAATTATTTCTGCAAATTCTTTAAAGGAAAATAAATGGAGGAGAAAAGTGCTGCATAATTACAAAGTTATATGTTATATACCACATGTTATTTTCAAAACTTCTAACAAATAACTTTTAGGCAGGAAGTAAACATACCATTCAGTCAGAATTGAATCTCAGGGTCTAGATGTTATTTTACCAATAAGGAAACTGAGGCCCGGAGAATTAAATAGGCATTCTCAATATGACTATGACTTGGTGGCAGCATCAGACTACTGTGAGACTCTGCACTATGTACAGGCAAAGGAATGAGAAGTCATGCTCCATTTGTGTACAATGTGTCAAAACGCATTCTACTGTCATGTATAACTAATTAGAACAAATAAGTAAATAAATAAATGAATAAAGTTAATATAAGTTGAATTTTATGGTACCTACTCTTCTGTGTCTGGCTTCTTGTGCAATCTTCTGTTCTTTGTTTTGAAAAATGTCAAACCTATGAAAAACTTGGGAGTTTAATTGAATGAACATCCATGGATCCTTGTAGTAGACTATTAAAAATGTTCCTATTTTTCACCCCATTATATCCAGGATCTTCATGAAGTGACTTTGCAACTTCTTTCAACACAAAGTGGAAACCGCCCCCTACCCTGAGCTGGCTTTTTGATTAACTTAATGAAAAGTAATGGACCAATTCTATGGTTAGGCTTCAAGAAGCATTAATTACTCTCCCCAACCCACCAGAACTTTGCCACTGTCATATGAATAATCCATGACTAGCCTGCTGGAGGAGGCTTAGTCATTCCTATTGCCCTTGCCAACATCTGCTTATCCCCATAAATAGAGATGCCTAGGTAAACCATAGCTGATCATAGACATCTGAGAGAACCCAGCCTGCTCTAAGGACCACCTGGATAAGCCGAGTCTTAATAGAATAATAAATTAAATAAATAGTTGTTTTTTTTTTTTAATGAGGTAGTTCATTACCCAGTAAAAGGTGCTCATTAAAACCTTTCACCTAAAAGTGAGTCTACATTATCACAATGTAATAATCACACTCAGGACATTTAATAATAATCACACTCAGGATATTTAAATGATATTTAAATATCATTTAAATCATAATCCACATTCAAATTTTTCTAATTGTCCTTGTATTATCCTTACATTTTTTCTTTTTGGTCTAGAATTCAGTTGAGAATTGCTCATTGAATTTAATTTTCATGGGGCTGGGGATGTGGCTCAAGCGGTAGCGCGCTCGCCTGGCATGCATGCGGCCCGGGTTCGATCCTCAGCATCACGTACAAACAATGATGTTGTGTCTGCTAATAACTAAAAAATAAATATTAAAAAATTCTCTCTCTCTCTCTCTCTCTCTCTCTCTCTCTGTCTCTCTCTCTTTAAAAAAAAAGAATTTCATTTTCATTATATCTCTTTATCACTTTTGTTCTTGAATAGTCTCTGTCTCATTCTCTTCCATTTTTATTTTGGTCTTTCATGCCATTAACACTTTTTAAAAGCCAGTTCATTTTGCAGAATGACCTTCAGTTAATATCTGTGTGATTGTTTCTCCAGAACCAATGTCAGATTATGCGCTTTGGACAAGAATACCACTCAGATAACATTATGTTCTTCTCAGTGCATCACATGATGGCGTCCGTGATGTTTATTTCTCAATGGTTGAGGAATCCATCTCCAGATACAGAGAAACAGAATCATTTTTGTGAGGTTAAATGGGAAGAGTTCTGGACTGAGAATATGTTGGTGTGTTGGATAATTTTTTTCAGTGTGGAAAGAAAACATGAATTCATCTAATTTTCTGGGAATCTACTTCATTTTCTTCCAAGTTGCTGTCAACATTGTCCAGCTCACATAGGGCAGTGGACTCTGACCATACTGTGACTATACTACCAGGTAACTATCCTCAGGCTGAAGTCTAGAAAGCAGTTATTATTTTTTTGTTCTAATCAAAGTTTATTGTCAAATCATTCTTAACAGTTTCCTCAGACTCTTTTTGTTGTTGTTTATTTGTTTCCTTTTTTAGGAGCAAGTCAGACATGATGTAAGATGAAAGAGAAATAAATTTGTGTCTAATCTAAAATGTGATTTGGTGATTTAAAATAATAAATATTTTAATTTTATAGTGCATTTTTTAAAAACAAGGACTCTAAATATACCTTGGGGAGGTTAAAAAGAGCTCAATCAAATGAAAAATCCCAACAGGCTTGAGATTTTAACTCTTTTCTCAAAATAGTTGAGATAATCTTTTCAACAACTCCAGGTGAGGTTATATCTGACATAAAGCTCAAACTGGCTAATTTGCATTTAGAAGTAGATTTAATCCAGCAGTTCCTCAGCAGAGAAAGATCAAACTGACACCTTTAAGACTCCACATCTGAGACATCTCCACTCGAAATAGCTTTGCAATGGACTGGTTCTAACATCTTTACTAATAAACACAAGATCTCATCATCAGTGCTGGTGGCAAGAATTTCACAATGATTGAGGGGCTAGTGCCTCATTTGTGAGCCAGATGTGTCTGAACTGAAATCTGAAGATTCTCACTTGTAAACTCTAAACAGGATGATGAAAGATGAGACATGGCCTTATGGAGGAATAAGCATGAAAGAGTTGCTTATAAATTTTTGGAGCTGAAGTTTGGGGTGATTGTTACTTTATGAAGGTCAAAATTTTCCTTTATCTGGTGTCTAACGTGCATCTGAAATTCTGGTTTGGTAAACAACTGTTGGCTTTTTATCCATAATAAATGACAAAAACTAGGCCTTTGGACTACAGATTTTATTTGTCATAGCTACAGAAACCCTTTAAAGGGATGTTTTTGTTATTCACAAAGATTGAAGGATGAACTACTCTTAGAGTGTGTGTGTGTGTGTGTGTGTGTGTGTGTGTGTGTGTGTATCCGTGAGTAGGTAGTATGTGATAATGATAAAAGGCATGGCAATTTTGAAAAATTTCTTATATTTGTATTAGGGAAAATGACAATAGCTGTACCAAACAACACCCTTGCCAAGGCTTAGTGACTTAGCCCAATAAAAGTCCATCTCTTGCCAGTATGCCATAATACTTTTAATGCTTTGGTATTCAAAGGGTAGCCTTTCTTTATGGAATCCAGGATCTTTCCATTTAGTGAGTATTCATTTTTTTAAGTTGGACACAATACCTTTATTTTTTAATTTTTAATTTTATTTTTTTGGGGGGGTGGTTTACCAGGGATTGAACTCAGGGGCACTCAACCACTGAGCCACATCCCCAGCCCTATTTTGTATTTTATCTAGAGACAGGGTCTCACTGAGTTGCTCAGCACCTGTCCATTGCTGAGGCTGGCTTTGAACTTGCAATCCTCCTGGTCTCAGCCTCCGGAGCTGCTAGGATTACGGCATTCACCACCATGCCCGGCGGCTTGCTTATTAATTAATTAATTAATTAATTATGTGGTGCTGAGGATCAAACCCAGTGCCTTTCACAAATTAGGCAAGCACTCTACTGCTGAGCTACAATCTCAGCCCTGAGTATTCATTTTTAGAATATTGATCCAGCAGATAAGGGAAGAAATACTATCTGGGAAATTGCTCAGGATACTTTAAGGGCCAGACCACACACTATTGCCAGATCTCAGTGACATGGCCCCATCCAACTGAAGAAGAGTTGGGAAATACAGAATTCCTATATGCTTATGAGGAAAGGGAAGTGGGTAGGTTGGATGCATGGGTGTTTCCACTCAGAATTATTTCTGCAAAACCACCACTTATTTCTACAAGTATGTGAACTAAGGCTTATAAAGTCATAGATGAATTAGAGCAGGAGTCAGCAAATGTGTTCCATAAAGCACTAGATAATAACATCTTCAGCCTTATGTAGCAAGAAGAAAAGTCAAGGAGATTACATGTCTACTTAAATAACCATTTAAAAGATGACCATTGAAAAATGTAAAAGACACTTGTAGCTTGTGAACTACACACACACACACACAAAAAAAAAAAATAGTGGGCAGGATTTGACCTGATGGTCATAGTTCGCTGGCACCTCAACTAGAGAAATTCTCAAAGGAAATGTTTGATACTATGGAATTTTCTCTTTCTTAGATAAGTTCCTAAGATTTTTTCTTAATTTGGTTGAAACTTTCAGATGATCTATTTGTGCAAATTATGTGAGAAAATAGACTTAATTGAGGCCATAAAGATTATGCAGAATAAAACAACAGTTACATTCTCAGGAAATAACACTTAAAAATAAAAACATTTACTTATATAAACTGAATAGTAAACAGGAGAAATTATGTTTAAAAATATGACAAACTACACGGCCTTACAAAAGGGTTCATTTGGGCTACCTGACCCACAGTTATCTCATGCTCTTTAATGTCTTCTTGGCTGTCTGACTGTAATGTTAAGATCCATTCAAAACTTGCATTATCTGAAGCTCTCAGATGTTGACTTTCTCCTTACTCTTCTTTCTCTCCTTGTTTTTGAATGTTTAGTTTTCTTCAATATTGTACAACTGGATAATAACAGTAATGAGAAAATATAATCATTAAACATTCTAGTCACTTTTGGAGGAGCTGTGTAGCCTGATGGTATCAGTCCTGATTAATTAGCTCTATGGTGAGGGGGTCAGACATTGTATATTGTTTAGTAATATGCAAAATAATAAAATGTTATTGTTATAATTTTGTTCAGTAATATACAAAATAAAAAAATAGTAAATCAAAGAGCATTGCAAAAATGTGGTTTGAAATGTAGGATCACTCATGAAAAGATTGCTATAAATATTAATTTTTATTAAGTGATTAAGTGATTTTTTCAGGAATATTTTTAACACCTTAGGATGATCCTTTTTAACCTTCTGATATAGCTCTTTTCCACTTATACACACACATATATGTGTGCATGTAGACATATACCAAACATCCATTTATATGCATGCTGATATGCATAGATTCCATCATATGTAGAAATTTTTACATAGTTTGGGTACATAACTGAAACCAAGTTGCACATGATTAATCAAATCTTCTAAAATAAGATTCTTAATGGCTGCTATGCGTTTTCTTTCATGAATATATCATAATTACCTTAGCTTAACCTCTATGTTTGGATACTTATGTTGTACAAAATTTCCTTCATTAAAATACCATTAAGAGGTTTATACCCAACAAAATGAGTACTTATATCAACAAAAAGACATGTGTAAGAATATTCAGAGCAGCTTTATTCCTAGTAGTCTACAGCTGGAAACAATTCCAGTGTATGTCAATTTTAGAATAGATAAACACATTTAATGTATCCATACAATTTAATACTAATCATCGATGGGAAAGAACTAATGGCTGGCTACTCCACGTCCATATGGAGGATTCTCACAGACATAATATTTAATGGGAAACAAGAATAGGTTTTGTACAAAAACATACATGTAATAAAGATTTTGTGCCATTCATTTATATGAAATTCCAGAATATTGCCTTTCCAAGGGGTATAGACTAGTTTGGGGCATGAGGAAAACTTCGGAATACTAAAAGCATTCTATGTCTTGACTTGAGTGCAGGTACATTTATGTGCAAAAATTAATTGAACGATATACTTCAGATTTGTGGAGTTTACTACACATAAGCTTTTCTTTAATAAACATACATAAGAATTAAAATGCTCTGGTGTATCTTTGACGATAGAGTTTGACTACTTTTAAGTTGCCTAGGATAGAATAATCTCCTACATTCTAAAACAATGACATTTTGAATTAAGTTTTCTTAAGTCTAAGATCTCTTTTTCTGTTACAGTAGTCTTACAAGTGCAGAATCTGACAGATAATGTTAGTAATGTTTAGATTTGTCAAAGGACAATAATCACTGAGGAGTCATAATTAAAACTCTACATTCTTCTTAGGACTTCAGATCAGTTTCAGTTTAACCTAGTATTGAACATATACAATCAAAATTCAAATGTCAATACAATTGAGGATATTGTTCCAAGAACTACAATTTGCAAAAAGGAATCACAATAGGACTCTTCATTTTGTAAAATTTCCTGAAATAGTTAAATTATGATACAATCAATAAGTAATTGCATTATGTTTTTAAGAATGTTACTGGTTTATGGAACAAGGTTATATGTATCCTATAGCACACTAACCTTATACATAAAAACTCTGTACATCAGATTTTGTAATGTTAATATTACTTAGTAAAAACACAATAATCTCAGTGGATTACAATAATAAACATTTTAATTCATACTCATGAATCTGCAAGTTGGCTGTGGTTTTACTGATCTTGGTTGATCCAGGATGGACTATGGGTCCAGGTCAACAGGTCTTCTCCTCATGTTTGCATCTCTGAAACAAATCTGAAGGAACAGAAACTAGCTGAGGATTCATGATAGAGGGTAAAAGCTCCAAGAAACCAGCCTACTTCACTCAGCACACTTGAAACTCCAGCTCATATCACATCCTCTTATACACCATTGGCCAAAACACCATGAACAACCCCAATATTCGTGCACTGGGGAGGTGGAACACTGGGCTGAGTATAGTCCATTGATACTAGGCTTAGTCATATGTAATGGTGAATTTTATGGGTCAACTTGACTGGGATATGTGGTGCCCATAATTAATCATTAATTATGAATATGTCTGTGAGAGTGTTTCTGGATGAGATTAGAATTTGAATAAGTGAACTGAGTAAAATAGATTATCCCTCTCCTAACATGGGTAAACAGCATTCAATCTCTTGAGGGTCTGAATAGAACATAAAGACAGAGGAAAGGGGAATTTGCTCTCTTTGATTGCTTTATCTTGGACATTAGTCTTCCCCTGGCCTTGACTGATACTTATACCACCATTCCCCCAGTTCTCAGACCTACAACATAAGCTTCCCTGGATCTCTAGCTTTCAGAAGTCAGATTGGGAGATTTCTCAGCTTCTGTGAGTGTGTGACCCAGCTCCTTCATATTTGTATCATCTGAGTCTACATCTACATCATATTGGTTAGGTTTCTCCAGATGACCCTGACTAACTCATCATGTGACTTGTTTTGGCTAGTGGCATATGGATAGATGCAATGTTATGTCAGTACTGAGGCTAGTTCCTAATAAACTAGTTCCTTTGCATGTATCTCATTCTTCTGCCTTGTGGCAGCTGCTGTTCTAGGGAGGATGAGAGACATGTGGAATAGACCCGGACCCAACCTGCAAACTGGGGCCAACATCAGCTTAGGCCCAGCCTAGGTTGGCCAATTCTCACCTGAAGATATGTGAATACATGATTATTGTTTTTAGCCATGGATTTTAAAAATGATTTTTATATAATATTATTGTGGACCTGGTTAATTTTCCAGAACCATGAGCTGAATCGTCTATGACTTAGTCTCACATTTACTGAAACAAAGCTTGAATAAATAAACTCTACATGAAATCTTATAATTGAAAGATCATGTACATCCCACCTTCAACATTTGTCAAAACTATACAACCCTTCCATTATTATTCACCTATTTTTTAAAAGATTATTCCAAATTTATCATTTTGATCAATACCTCTACCTACTCATTTTCAAGCAAATATCAAGTGAGATGTGTCAGCTTTATTTTTTTTTATTTGTATCTGTATCAACATCTGAGTCTCTCTCTCTCTCTCTCTACACACACACACACACACACACACAGCTATATATATAGCTGTGTGTGTGTGTGTGTGTGTATTCTGTAGCTGTATCATCTATGTGTTCATTTATCAGTCCCTATTTTTTCTGGGTACACAAAATTACATTTTTAGCCAGATGGGGCCCTCTGACTGAACTCTGGCCAAGAAGTAGTATTTCCAGAGTTGGTCTTTAAAATTTCTTGAACACTTCTTCTCTCTCTGTCTCTCCTTCTCCTTGTCTACTAGATGGATGCAAAGAAAACAGGTTAAGACTCTAGGGTCTTATGGGAGTGGTGGAATCAGTGAAGGAAAGGAATCTTGGCTTTTGAAAGACCTTATGGCTCAGAAGCCTCCCTCCCTCCAACTCCACCAACATGCTCTAGACTGTCCATGAGTAAGAAATCAGTGTTTGCTTATGTACATCCCTGAGAATTCAGGATATTTGTGTCAGCAGTTAGAGTCACTCTATATAATAAAAATCACAGCCCTTAAAATTAAAATCCATCCATCCATTATAACCTAACCTTACTTTCTGTACCACCTATAATATCTATATGCCACACTTTGGAAACAAATCCCCATTTTATAGTCAAAGAAGCAGAACCTCAGAGAGGAAAAATATCACCCAAGTGTGCTTAGAAAGTTAGAGCAAGATCTGGGGACTCAGATCCTAAATTCCTAAGTCCTAACCTGAACGTATTTCCAGGAAAGATGTCCATGTATTTAGTTTGCCAGGAACTACAGGGCCAGCTCCCCTCAGGATTATGAAATAGGTATTAACAGATTCTGCTGATGTCCTGTATCATCTTGGCAACACTGAGAGATGCCAAGGGCTGGGGATGTAGCCCAGTGGTAGAGCACTTGCCTAGCATGTATGAGGCTCTAGGTTTAATCCCCAGCATCATGAGGGTGGGGTGTGGGGGAGATTAAAAAAGAAAAAACACTGAGAGATGCTAAGGACTCCTTCTTCTGACTGCCTGTGACTTGGCTTAAGGATGTTCTTTGGTCACTGAAAGTGTATCTCATTTGCATGCAATGGTGGATGCCCTGGGAGCAGCCATCAACAAATGAAAGAGAAAAGTAGTGGGTAACTTCCCCCATGGGAATAACTCTGAGGAATTCTCTATACAATACCCAAGAGGGTTTTAGTTGCCCATGGTGCTAACTTGCCCATCAATACTCCCTGCCTTGGTTCTTTCCGTCTCACTTTTACTCCCCACCCCACATGTGATAACATAGCAGAAAGCATTTGATGGACTGTCTGCAAAAATTCAAAATGAAAACCCTCATCCCCAATGTGATGCCATTTGGAGGTGGGGCCTTTGGCCTGTGGTTAGATCATGAGGGTGGAGCCCTCGAGAATGGGATCGGTGCCCTTATAAGAAGAGATATCAAAGAGCTTGCCTTCTCTCTTCTCTCTGTCATGTAGCAGAGAAGCACAAAGACAGCCAGCTATAAACTGGGAAGCCTGCCCTCACTACATTGAATCCACCAGCACCTTGATCTTGGACTCTCCAGCTTTCTGCTACTGACATATGTCAGTAGTTTAAGCCACTTTTTAAAATGGTATTGTTAGAGACTCAGAGTAAGAGGAAAGCCATCTCTTAAAAGTGACATTTGAACAGAGACCTGAATTTGCACTAGAAGAAAGTTTCAAGCCAAAGATTCACCACTTAAAACATTCCTGGAGGTGGGAATGTGACCCAAGCCTCATTGTGATATCCAAGGCATCACAATATAAGTGAGGCTTATATGGCTACAGAGAGAGGCAAGCAGAGGAGAGAACACTTGGAGAGGTGGGCATGGGGCAGATCCCTGTAGAGTGGTTTGGTTTTGCCAGAAAAAAAGTGGATTTATTTTCAGAGTTCAGTAATAGACCTTTTCAGAAAGTGTGGAACCCAGGGCAACCCCCTTTTGGCAGGAGACAGTGTAGGTAACCACCAAGGTCTACTCCTAGGCTCCCTCCTGAAGGAGAGGCTAGTGCTGGAGGGCCCTGTGCCTCTGGGCACTGTGATAGCTCTTGCCTTCTGCCTCGCATTTGTACCATGGTCTGTTCTGTTTCTCTCTATAATCAGAGAGGGCCAGTAGGTGTCCTTAGGTCAGTGAAGGTGGCCTCATTGCCTTCCAAACAGATATCCTGGGCCCCATGAGGTCTTAAAATCCTTAAACTGCTTGCTACTTCATACCAAATCCAAAGTGGATTTCATTCAACTGGGAAGAAAAATATGAGCTCACAATTAAAGAGATATTTTCCCCACACTTTGACCACACAAAATAAATATCTTCTTGCACAACACCATGTTAAAATTATTAAAGGAGGCCCCAGCAATATTTCTGAACCCAGGGGAAGAATACTGTTACAGAAGTGTACAAAACAGGCCCTTGAAAATTCCAACAAGAGATCCTGTAAATGGCGAGGAAAATTGTGAGCTCTAAATGTGAAATAATTGAATAAAAGTAGCCCAGACAGGCTGAATAACTTGGCCCCCTAAGGAGTCTCTGTCACCCACCTCCCTTCAAAAGTGGGGAACTCTGTTGTGAAAGCAATTAGGTTGTTTCAGCCTTGAAACTAAGACATCTCAAAATTAAAATAAAACTATGGAAATCCAAAACCAATCAGTACTCAGGAGACTGATTAAGTCTGTCTTTAAACATATAGATGATTGAGGAATATTATTTGAGTTATTATATTCATGAGGATAAGTCTTAGGGCATTATTGAGTTTTATGCTCAATAATTTTGCAAAGCTGTTTTTGGTATGAGTCAATGTGACAAGCACTTGAACAAACATTTTTTCTCCCTCAGAGACGCACATTTATTGTAGTTTCAAAGTGGATTTAAGGAGTTGAGTCAGAAGCTGTTTTAAAAAGGTGAGCTTATCCTTACACTTTTTGCATTTCTTATTCTGAATTACTCAACCCCCAGCCTTCTTCTGAAGTTTAAAATGATGGTTTGACAGTACAAATTACCTTCTTTGTTTTCCATTTAGCATAGCTTGTGGTTTTTATAGGCATATAAACTATTTTTATAACTTAATTCTTTGCAAGTTGTGGCATGAAGAAAAAGAGGCAGTGGCTATAAAAATGTTACTAAATCACTGCTAATTAAAAATGCAGCAATTTTCCATGTTGATGAAATCAAATAATTGCCTTTTCATATTGTAATTTAATTATTTTTATCAATAAAGGCACATTTTATTAAAATAGGCCATAATTTCAAATGCTCTAGGCAGTGGAAAATGTAAAACCTTCCAGTATCTCAATAAGATCCTAAAATTTGATTTGTGATCATTAAAATTGGTGTTTGCACACAAAACAGATACATATGCATTAGGTCTTTATGAGATTGCCGAAGGCAGAAATTTTACTTTAGGTATCTTAACTTTAGAGAGAAGTTTTAAATTGTGGCATTATCACCTCCTAACCATCTCTGTACTCCAATTTTTCCTCATAAAATGGGGATAAGAGTAATAGTTACTTGTAAGGTTGTTGCATGCATTAATTCAGTTAATAAAGGATCTGAAACAATGACTGGCACCCAGTATAATTCAAAACACGTTTCTCATTTTCCCCAATCCCTAGCACCCAGTTATTGTGCACATAATTACGGCTTATTAATGAATATTCTGGTAAGGCAAACCTTTTCTAGAATTCAAATGATAAAACAAAATGTAAAAACAAATTACATTGAAATCAAAGGTAATACTCAAAATTTGTTTTCTCTTTGCTTTTTATGATTACCTATGCTCTTAAGTTTATTCATGTCTTTGTATCTGTATGGGTAGATACCATATAATGGTGTGATTCTGCCAAACTCTTCTCAATTCGATTATTATATGGAATAATAAAAATTCCCAATTCTGTGTCCAGTGATGTCACATCAATGGCTTGAAATCAGCTATGGAGGGAATGCAAATGTTATAAACCAGGGCTCCCCTACCTCACTGGGCCTCCTCCCCTGCTAGTTGCTAAATATTATCAGCACACCATTGACCTAGAGGGGGAGGGGTGAGTAGAAAGGGGTAAATAGCTTCAAAATGTTTATCACCTAAGAATCCACAGTTTTATTCTGCTTCATCCTATTTTTTTTCTTGATTTTCAAGTTTTCACATGTCATCAGGGAAAACTTAAACACATATTTGTGATATTTCTGAACACTCAGAGTGAAAATCTGAATCTCATTGCCTTTCTTGCATATGAATATTTAACTTTCAGTAGCATGTGTAGCATTTTAGGGTTTCTTATGATAATTAGGTATTATTTTTCTTTCATTTTAAATTGACAACATTTAAAGATCTGTGCTAATATAGGTAGCAATGGCATGTAAAATCCAAAATAACGCCATCCATCCAGTTACTTGAATTTCTTTCTTCCCTCGCCCTCTACAGTGTATCCATTTGCTAGTCCCATTGATTCTCTTCCTTCAACCACAAGTGAAATTCACCACTTCTCAGCCCCAGTGCCAGCCACTCAGCCAGGCTTCTACCATCTCTCTGCCAGGGCTCCTTCAACATTTGGGCTCTTCTCATTTCCTTTCTTGTCCTTCTCCAATTCTTGTCTCCTCACAATAGAGGGAATGATCTCTTCAACATGCAAATCAGGTCACACCACTTCCAACTTGAAACTCATCCATGGCTGTGCACTGCTCTTGGACTAAAATGAAACATCCTCATCATGGCCCATAGGATCTCTCTGGATTTTGAGGGTTGGCCCTATCTATCTGGGGCCATTCTTCCCCCGGCTTCTCAAGCGCTAGGTTCATTGTTCTTCTGACAGATTCTGGAACATGTCCGTTCTTTTCTGTTTCAATCCTTTGCACAAGCAGTTCTGTAGTTGTATCTTCCCTGTGCTTCTCCTTTCTTAAAAGTCTAAGTACTTTTTTCCTTCAGATATTAGTAGAAATGCCACCTTGTCAGGGAGGTCTTCCTTGATCATCTTGTATAAAACAAGTCCATCCTCTTGATCACAAGTCCATATCTCTTTCATTTATTTTGCTTTTCGTCATTTACCTATGTGTATCAATGACTTTTTTTTTCTTTTGTCTGGTTCCTTAACTAGAATGTAAGTTCCATGAGCTGTCTGTCTGTTGCATCAGAGTATGCCCTGAATCTGTCCAAAGCCTAGCACAGTGCTGGATACACACTGGCCTTTAGTAATATTTCCTGAGTGAAAAACAAAAGTGTGGCCATGCATGAGGATTTGTATAAACTCAGTCCCATTTTGCTATAGCTACATTTGCAAATGAAAAAAAAAAAGCCTTCCTATTTTTCTTTTGTAGTAACAACAGGAATGAGCTTCCTAGGTTTCTCATTCAGTTCTTCCCTATTTTGTACTTTTCCTTGTCTGTATTCCTTGGTCTGGTATGCCTGATGGTCCACTACAACCTGTCCTTGGTGAGGTCCCACCTTAAAGAGACCACCTCCAGGAACTTTTCCTGGGTCTTCCTACATGAATGTGCCCTGAACGGAGCCTCCCTGCTCCTTGCTCCTATATGTTCTTATCTTGCTAAATGTGATTATAAACTTGACTATAAACTTTTCCAGAGTCTGTACAACATCTACATCCCAAGTCAACTAGCAGCATGCTTTATAGATAACCCTGCCGTCAGTAAAAATCACTACATTAATTTGTTTATAATGAAAACTTGAAAAGCGGGTTTATTACCCAAATGTTTCCAAATATCCATATGTTTGTCTTCACTAGGAAAAAAGAAAACTATGAATGACTGACTAATCGTCTTTCTTCTCACCTCTGTGGTTTAGAATTGTTTAAATACAATCTCATGTTTTTTTTTTCTAAACCATAATTTCCCCTTGCTCAAACAGTGCAAACTTGCATATGTCTAGTGGTCCTCTTATTTTTTTTTTAAATTTAAAGCTTCCTCTTGAAAGAAAGACTGAGAGAAATTAAAATATTTATATCAAATAATAAAAATCACAAAATGAAATTTCGTTTTGTGCATTTTGTAGGAAGAGCTGAGGAAGATCTGCTAAAGGACTGGCAGTCTGTCTTTGCTGTGATCAAACAGCAAGTGACCCAGACTCTAGGCTGGTATTTGTAGCACCATATGCTTTCAACGTTGCCTCCAAATTCCAAATAAGGTCAAAACTCAGAAAGTATCCCGTTAAGACCTACATGCTCTCAATAACTATGATACATCCATTTTAAAAGGGAGCAGGGGCAACAATGAAAAGGTAATGCATGGGTACTGAAAAAAAATAAAATGAAACAGGGTCAAACAAAGAAAACAAAATACAAGAAAATAACAGAAAATTATATAATGTATCTAAGTGCAGCATCAGCATCACCAGAGAGCTTCACAGTTGGAACTGGGAAGACTCTGGCCTCACCACTGACCTGCTGATGATTCAGGATCTGCAGGTGAGCAAGATCCCCAGGTAATATGGATGCATATTAAAGTATGAGAAATTCTGCCTTAAAAAAGGGGGGGTGTTAATAAAAACAATTATCTTTCTATAAACTGAGGTTGATTATATCTGTTGGGTTGTATTGTTTACCTGTTATTCCAGTAAAAAATTTAGCCATTTCTTCCCTTTACCCCACTTTGCAGTGTCTCTCCTCTCTCTGCTCCACGCAGCCCCTGAGCCTGAGCCTGGCCCTGGAGATGTCATTTAGATTGAATTTTGTTCACTACTCAGTTGCTGGCTGCCAGAATGAGCCCAGCAAAATCACTTAATTCCGTATACTTCTGTTTACTCTACAAAAGAGGTCATGGTGCCGCCTACCCAGAGCTTAAATTAATTAATGTTTATAGGGCACTTCAAGCCTTGGGGATAAAAGACTCTTTGAAAATATGTGTAATTATCATCATGGCTAATGAAGTTCACTCCTAACTCCTCCCTCTCACTAGGGGGTGGGGAACTGCCCTGGGTAACATAATCCAGATTAGGAGGAAATTTAAAGTTTGAGGAGTTCTGTCTTTAAAAAAAAAAATGTGGGAAGATAAGGACAGTTATCTTCTCTAAACTGAGGCTGATTTTATCTGCTGCGTTGCACTGTTTACCTGTTATTCTGGTTAAAATTTAGCCATTTCTTCACTTTCCCCCTACTTTGAAGTGTCTCCCCTAAGCAGCCAACTAAGCCTGTGTCTGGCATTGGAGCTGTCATTTAGACTGGATTTTGTTCAAGACTCAGATTAAGAGGAAATTTATCTCTAATATAATTTCATCTTTTTGGTCACTTTAATGATTTTTTTTTTTATTTTTAGCTTTTTAGTTTGTTTTGGTAGTAGGGATTAAACCCAGGGGTGCTCCACCACTGAGCCACGTCCCCACCCTTTTGTATTTTTTGACTTTGAAACAGGGTCTTGCAAAGTTGCTGAGGGCCTCCCTAAATTGCTGAGGCTGTCCTTGGACTTGTGATCCCGCCCCCCCCCCAGCCTCCCAAATTGTTGAGATTACAGGTGTGCACTACAGTATCTGGCTTTTTCTTTTCTGTAAGGGGCAAACTAGGTTTAGATTAATTAAGCAAGTTTATGATAAAGTAACCCACATGAGTTCTAAACTAGTGCTTTTCTCCATCTTCCCTTTGGGCTTCCATTGTTTCTTTCCTGATGTGATCCAAACACTCTCAGAGAGGTGCTTTCGCTAGAAGGTGACTTGAGAGGTTTACAGTAACAGTTCTCATGACATTGAGGTTTAGTGTTTCATCTTAGGGTTGACCAACTTCCAGGAACATATTTACAGTTAACTGCAAAAGAGAAGACAGTCTCCATAGGTTTCCTGCTGTAGGATAATGATAATTTAAAGTGACAGATGCTTCTCCAAGTGGTGAGTGCTCATTGCTGACGGTGTTCAAAAGGCGACCCGCTTATTAAATACAGATTATGTGTGATGTGCGAATGACATTTGGCATTGATCAATTTAAATTACTTTTGATTCTTTTCTATGAATCTTGTCTTCAATTGGTATCATTAACCTGATTTCGGAGATGATGAAGGAAATCCAATGAAGAAAGTCAATTAAATAGTCACAGTGCCTTTGGGAATTATTTATTTATTTACATTACTGGAGAAACTGAGCCCAGGGTGCTCTGTTACTGAGGTACATCCCCAACCCTTTCTATTTTTTTTTTTTTTTAATTTTGAGACAGAGTATTGCTTAGCTGCCCAGGCTGGCCTCAAACTTGTAATCCTCCTGCCTCATATTGAGTTTCATTACTGCTAGATGGAGCTATATGTTGTCATCATTCGATTTTGGGAGTGGAACAGGAAGTATACAATCAGGACACTTGGGTGAAGGACTTAATCTACAGAACAGGACACCTTCAGAAGTCGAATCACTAAAACTAATGCACAAGCTATGACTGGACTTGGAAATTCCTAGATTTGGACACCATTCTGTGGCAGCTGCTCCAACTAGTTTTTTGTATCCTCCTCCGGATACAAGGGTTTAGGATTCAACCATTCACTAAATATCTTAATCAGAGTCCTAGAGGGAAATACACAAAGTCAGTTTTGCACATGGATTTAAAAATAATTTAAAGGAGAGTGGTCACTTTAAGAGGTATTCTTGATACCCTCCCTGAACCCCTGGATGAAAGTGGTCCTTGCTTTCAAGTGACTTGTGAGTTAAGTACAGAGACAAGATAAAGGGATTTGTGCTGTTTCTTTCACTAGAGGAGCTTTGTGAGGAGAGGAGCCAGGTCTCCTACTCTCTGTTGGCTCATCTTAAATAGTAGAAGTGTGGTACATATTTTGTAAATGTACAGAAGGGGGAAGGAAGGAAGAAGGATGGATGGAAATTATATAAACTATGCATGTTGTTGTAAGTTGGAAAAAGCTATTTACAAATAACAAGGATGACAATGAATTTTTTTGTTGTTGTTGGATGAGGCAGGAATTCATGGCAAAAAAAAAGTTTAAGTGTTATTCACTTAAAGATTTGCTGAGAGAGCAGATCTTACGTTAAATGTTTACAAGGGACTGAATATTTGCATCCCCTCTCAAATCACATGTTGAAGTTCTAACCCCTAATGTAAAAGTATTAGAAGTGAGGGGCTTTGGAGGTAAATAGATCATGAGGATTAAGACCCCAAGAAAAGGCTTAGTCCCTTTTATAAAGAGACACCCTGAGAAAGCCCTCACTCTTTTTTTTTTTTCCTGCCACTTTAGAATACAATGAGAAGTTGGCAGTCTGCAACCTGGATGAGGGCCCTCACTAGAGCAAGGCCATGATGGCACTTTGATCTCAAACTTCCAGCCTCCAGAGCTCTGAAAAATGCAACATTCCTGTTGCTTATAAACTGCTATCTAGTCTATGATAGTTGGTGATAGCTGCCCAAACTAACACATTGTTCTTATCACAATAATAAAAAAAAAAAACCCAGACATCGTTGTTTGTTCTATATGGAGAATAGCATCAAAATACTAGGCTGAAATTTTCCAGGTTTTTGACAAAGACTGTGAAAGACCCTAGGGAGGCTTTGGTATTTATATTCATCATAGGTGGTAAATTTTAAATGTATTCTTTTGAAATATTTTAGGAAGGGCATAATAATAATAATAATAATAATAATAATTAATAATAATAAGATATACATAAAAATCAAACTCTTATTTGCCTTCTTTGTAACCAAAGTATTTTACAGCAGGAATAACCTAAATCAGGAATCACAGATGCAAGGGGGTTAAAAAAATCTTCAAAGGTTTTCTGTAAATCATTGGACAGGAGAGAATTGGAACCCTAGACAATCTAGACATGAGTTCAAAATACATACCTTTCCTTCTTTCAATCCAGAAATCCTTATTCTAGGATAATATGGGGGAAAAACACAACTTATCACGTAATTCACTCTGTGCTTGGCCAACCCCAGATTTTTGGCTTTATGTAGAGAACAGAACTAATTCAGATCAAGGAATAAGTAGGTTTCGATATGGTCTGGACAAAATCTTTGAGTCTTCAGACAGGCAAATCTAAAAATAACAGTAGTGAGCAGAGTGTAAACTTTCTCATTCAACTTAATGGGGTTGTCAACTATGAAGCTTAATTATATCACTTATATAACACTGTTAGCCATTTAATGGCAGTTATGGGACTCAGAGGCCAGCAATTAGTGGTGACTTCTAGCCTAACGCAGTCCCTCTAGTTTCTTTATTGTTGTAATGATTGTTGGCTAAGCAGAAGGTCAGTTAAAGAGTCTGTTTGATCCCAGTCAATCACCTTAGTTACTGAGTCATTAGCTTCCCAATAACTGGCAAATCTTCTGGTGAACTGGATATGTTAGTTGGGTTTGCCATTCTGACCAGACGAAGCAAAGAGTCTTACATTTCTGAGGGCAGTATCATAAAGAAAACTGCAAAATACGATTCAGTAATGGCCAGAGAGCAAGTGCTGTTCATTCTGTGTGAGTGCCCCTCCCCTTCCTCCAGGGGGATGCAGTCTACCTCATTAACCCAGAGAGCACTCAAATAAGGTGGAAACACTAGCTGAGGGTCCCTCGTTCCTTTATTCTTTCATCTATTTATTTCATGAAATAGTTTTCAACTCTACCATGTGCCAGACACTGGTGTAGAATAAACTTGGCTGACAAGATCCTTGGAACTTACAGTATACAAGTAAACAAGTGGTAATTTACTTGTATAATTCCAGAGAGAGATAAAGTGCTTTGATGTCAAAGAGTGCTGTGAGGGTGGTTTGGGGATTGAGGGTGGTTTAGGTTTGCATGGAACAGTAGAAATATGATGTAGGCTATAGGTAGGAGTGACATATATATTTTTAAATTTTCTCGTGGCTACATCAAGAAAGTAAAAATAAACAGGTAAAATTAATTAATTCTAATATATGTTTAACTCAATATATCAAAATATTTCAACATATAATCAATATAAAATTTATTAGTAAAAGGATGTACTTCTTTTTTCACATTGTCTTCAAAATCCAGTCTACATTTTGTATGTGTAATACATCTGAAGTGCTCATCATTCACAAGTGGTTACTGTTTTAGATAGCATAGTCCTGGGTAGTGAAAGAAAAAGTCCTATTATCACTCAAATAATGAGAAAGAGCCAACCAAGCTGATTTAAGAGACTCTAAATAGGAACTAGCCAAGACCCTAAGGAGGTAGGGTTAAGATTTTGACCAAATTTGATTTAATTGTTAAAAAAAACAGATGTAGCTAGGTATCTATATTATACTACTTCTATAAAACCTTGCTAGAAACTAAATTGTTCTTTCAAAATGCTCATATAACAAAACAGGTCATCATTTCCTAAGAGTGAAAATGAAATGACCAGTTCAGTGCAGCCTTAATAGCTTGGTTACAATAGAAAAGAACTCAGTGCAAAATGAAACTTCTTCTTCTTCGTTTTTTTTTTTTTTTAATGATGGCTACATAAATGCATCTTGAACAGATTTTCCTTCAAACATGCAAATTTATCACAGTCTAGTGTGTATTTTACTGATAAATATACTAATTGTAGGCTCTACTTTCTAATAACATTATCTATCTTCAAGACAGGACTTTGTGAAAAATACATCTGGGTGCCATTGCTTGTGTTTTATCTTTCTCTGGAGGCAGGCCATGTTTGACCCCTCGGTTAGCCCAGCAACATAATGAATTAATTAGAAACAAAGGTACACTATACATAGAAAATGAAAACTTACACAGAAGCAGCTTGAAGAGAATCATTGAATGTGTTCTAAAATAAAATGTCTGGTATGTATTTTCCATTTCAAATATGTGTTGTCATATTTACATGATACTAGTTTAATGTACATCTTCATTTGGGTTCCTCCAGAAGTTGATCCTGAGACCAGGATAAGAGTGTAAAAAGTTTTTTGGGGAGATGATTTCAGGGCAAGGGTGGAAATTAAACCAGGTGGGAAGGAATAAAAAAAAAAATAGATGTGTCAGCAAGCTAATTGCCATACAGGGCACGTGGAGTTTAATCATGCTGTGCCATTCTGGGGTCTATGAAGAACATGTCTCAGAATTAGCTCACCTTCCAGATTACACAGTTTGTCAGTCACAGGTGGGGATGCTCCTGGGTTGGGGAGAAGGGCATCAATTCTCTAGCACAGGATGTCCATGTGGGCAGCAAAAGCCAGTCTTCAGAAAAAACCCACAAAGGGACATAGGTGCTTGCATTTGGAATTTGAATGGTGTACACAGGAATGGGAAAAGCCAAGTGAATGTGGACAGGTCACTCACTGCTAGCAGCTGCTTAATGTACATGATGGAAATCCATTCCGAAGCATACTTCATTGCTGAATATTTTATAGTTTACCAAGTACGTCCATTTAAGTTGTCTTATTTCATCCTTTCAAGGTGTCTCAGGGGTGGGTTGAACAGATCACACTACTTACAGGCTTTAAAGGAGGAATCTGACTTATGCTAACAGATGGTAAAGAAGCAATGTAGGAATCTGGCTCTAGTTTAACCATGGTTACCTTTTTAGCATCCCAGTTCACCTGCCTCTCCTACTATGTAGCTCTACACTTTACTTTTGATCAATCTCATTCCTAGCTACAGGAATGGGTCTTGGTTGGCTGTCACTAATCAGAACATTGTTTACTTAGTGCCACAGTGTTTGGTTCCACAGCAAGTATGCAACTAATTTGGGTCCTGTCAGAGCAAAGTGAAGAACTGTAACAAACTAAATGGCAGAGATAAAAGCAATTTTATATATCCATGAGAAGATATTTAGCTCTGCAGTCCTTGGCAGCCATCATGTGAGCATGAGGCAATACAATCTTATTGTGAAGTTGATATCATGGACAGCATAAAAGACAGATGGAGAAAGGAAAAAAATAATAAAATGGAAACCTTGGAGACATTTCTAACTCACTGGACCAACCTCTGCAGAAGTTGAGATCTCCTTTCATTGTTTTAAGAGAGTCATTTGAAATTAGACTTTCAACTATTTGCAACTAAGAACATTCTGTCTGACTCCTGGCTTGATACTCTACAATAAATGACCTAAATCATCCTAAAGTGAAATAATTTGAAAGACTTATATAAAAAAAAGTGGAATAATTTTGCATATCATTTGTATAATACATTTATCTAAATTTTCATCTAAGGTGTATGTCATAATGCATGCAAACATGAATATAGACTAGGATATAGGTCAGAGACCAGCTCTATGCTGGGGATGGAAAGGAAAAAGTGTCAGATAATGATAAGTGAATGTGTGGCTTATATACAGAATTTTCAGTGAAAACATTTTTCTTTTTTAAGGAAATCAATCCAAAGTGCAAACAAAAGAAGACCATATAAAACCAATAATAGGTAAATCATTGGATCATTGGATTTTCTATTTTCATCTGGATATGATCGCCACTCTAAGAGGATTGGTCTAGCTTTTTCTCTCTCACCAACATCAGTTTTATAGATTGAAGGAGCCAAATGCTCATTTTTACAGCCTACTTGGCAGCTACATGATATGGTTCATATCACTAAGTTGTAAATAGATGTCTTCTAGGGGGATTTCAGGGAAAGTATTTACTTTCTTGATGAAGCAGGAAATATACTACTAGCATGCCCCTTTCCTCCTCTATCCTGCTTTGATCAGTAATGGGAACTACCGAATCATGATGACCTCCTTGTGATAATCAGGCAATACACATAAGGACAAATGCCAAGCATAGTGGAATGGAAGGACAGAAACAGGCTGCTTGATAGTGCTGTAGGATCAGCCAAACCCATGCCAGAGACTACCTATCTCTGACTTTTCTTTTAGGTAAGAAATCTAACCCCCTATTTGTGTGAGCCAGTGTTTATTGCATATTTTCTTTTTCAGCCTAATGCATTCCTGATTCATATACCCAAGTACCTTAACAACTCTTTGAATATCTAAGGTCATTTTTTTTAACCTTGTTTTTTTTAATGTTTTGATAGCTATAGCTTGACTCAGGAAATATTTGAATATCAAAGAAATTACTGACTGAGTCATTTAACAATGTAATAGATATACACAGCTGCTTTGGTAAAGTGGAAAGAGTTTCTGTTTTGGATTCAGAACATCTTTGGGATTATATCTGGGCTCTTGCACTTGCCACCTTTTTGATTTTTTTTCCATCCACTCCAATGAACTATGTCTTTTAACAAGTGAATTTAGACCATTCAGATTTAAAGTGATTAATGATATAATTACAACTACCATACTCGTCATTGTTTTTCTTATGTTTTTAATGTTATTTGTTTTTTTAAATCTTTTTCACTTCCTCTATTCCTGCTTTTTTTTTTTTTTGTACTGGGGATTGAACCTAGGGGTGCTCTATCACTGAGCTACATATACCCCCAGCCATTATTAACTTTTTTTGAGACAGGTTCTCACTAAGTTGCTGGAAGATGTCTTTGAACTGGAGATCCTCCTGTCTCAGCCTCCTGAGTAGCTGGGATTACAGGAGTGTACCACAACTAGCCTTTTTTGGTTTTCATTGAGCATTTTCTGTGATTGATTTCTCTTTATCTCCTTCCTTAGCATATCAGTAATATTTAAAGTTTTTATTAGTGGTTTCCATAGAATGCATAATCAACTTTATTTTTTTAAAAAAAATTTCTTAGTCCACTTTCAAATAATGCTAGAACACTGTACATGAAGCACAGGTATTTTTCAATAGAATATTCTCTATTCTTTTCTTTTGTCCTTTATGACATTTCTGCCATTTATTTCACTAACCATGCTAAGATTTTTTTCAATACACTGTGACTATTATAACCTTTTAGATGTTATCATTTCAATCAATTAGGATAATAAAAGCAAAATATTTTATTTTATTTTACCTTTACTTATTTCCTCTTCATTGATCTTCTATTCTGATTATTATCATTTTCCTTTTTCTTAAATAATTTCTTTTAGCATTTCTTGTAGGATGGTTCTAGCACTGAATTCCCTCAGTTTTGGGTTGGTAGAGCAAAGTCTTAATATCCCTTTCATTTTTGAAGGATAATTCCACTGAATAATAGAGTTCTGGTTTAGTGACTTTTTTCTTTCAACATTTCAAATATTGTACATCTCTCTTTGTGCTGCTATGACAGAACATCATAGAATGGGTAATTTATAAAGAACAGAAATTCATTGCTCACAGTTCTGGAGATTAGATATGATAGCATATTGACAGTATTTGCATCTTGAGACATGTAATTGCCATTGCAGTACAACCTCAGGACTCCAGAAACAAGATCAAGGCACTGACATTTTGTCTGGTAGGATGTTTTTGCTGCATCATCTCTGGGCAGAAGGCGGAGGATGAAGTAGCTGACTGTGTGAAACCACCTATAAAAGGGATTTAATCCCATTAACAAGGGAGCAGCTCTTGGTTGCCTGAGTTGGGGTTTCTTTGTCAAGACAGTTCTATGGAAAGGCTAACATTTGGCTCCATGGAGAAGGTTGTAACAGTACCATAGTTGGCTGAGGAAGTTCACATGACTTTAAGGAGACCATAGACCTCAAGATTAGATGTTTGTGGGTAAAAGAGAAAGAGATGTCTTTTTGCTTGGGTCCACCTAAAATTATAGTAGGGACAAGTATTTGGGTGCCAGTCATTTATTTAGGAAGTGATTCCAAAAACATGGTGACAGAATGTTCATTGGCAAGCAAGTTAGGTAACTGGAGTTCTGTCCTGCTGAGGACATTCTGAGAGACAGCATAGAGCATACCTTCAAATTATCTCCCAGTGGGGAAAAAAAAAAGACTGAGGTGCTCATCTCCCAACTTTCCTGGCTTATGTGGGAGGGTGGCTCCTGGGACAGCAACTCCTGTCTTCTATGAACAAGAGGGAATATGAACATTTTGCAGGTAGGGACAGAGTAGTTTGTATCTTCTTTTCCCAATGTCCAGTTCAGAATGATTATATGGGGAGGGAATTTAGGAGGAGGGGGGAGACCTCAGCTTTTGAGGCCAAAGAAATGGCATAATATCTTGTAGCTCAGTAATTTATGTCATTATATTCCACTGTTTCTTGTCTGCTCTTTATTTCTTGATGTTTAATATTGGAAGAATGATACTGACCCAAGTTTTACTCTAGGAAGAATATGGGTTAATATATATTCAGTTATTGCTTTAGAATTTCTGCACTGGGAGAATTTTGAGGATACAAGAGTGGGGCTGGAAGAAAAGGTGTGGGCTGGGTTGTACTTGGCAGAAAATTGAAAAGGGCTGGTCGACACAATGGGGAAGCTAAAGAAGTTCTCATAGCACCTCTCTAGTGCTATAATAGGATCTAAAACAGGGCCTGGCAGGTTACAGGCATTTGATCAAATAAGGTTTCTTTTATTAGACTGTGATGTATGAGATTACCCAGCTTAGAAATTGATGAGTTTATAACATATTGACAGTATTTGCATCTTGAGATATATAATTGCCATTACAGTACAACCTTAGGACTCCAGAAACAGGAAACTTGCAGTTCACAGTAGCATTTACCCTTGAAATCACCATATTTCCCCTAGATTTCTCTCTTGCTAGTATCCAGGTTCTTGTAAGTGGCTGTCTACCCATGAGGGCTGCAATCAGGATTCAGAGTAAGGTGGGGAGCACAGCCCAACACCTAGATGAATGATTACTACAATGCAGGTCAGGCCTTCCTTCCCTGAACTCCATAGAGTAAAAACTCCAGCATGGTGGGGATTTGGTCAATGGCAATATTGGGGGCAATCCATGAATTAATCCTATAAAACAGGATGGGGTCCATCTCTGTCAGTATCCTCGTAGAAGCTATTATTTCCTGAAAAATTTGCAGGGGGCTGTTTAGGGAAGTCAGCTGAGGGGATTCGATAAAAGCTGGCCAGAGGTGCCTGTACATTCGAGATGTTGACCCTGTGTGACGGATACTTCATACCTGAGATCCACACTTCACTCTGCATGGATCAGGAGGCCTCTCAGGGAACTTCTTAACTCTGTTATCTCTGACTGCAAAGACTCAAACCTGTAAGCAGAATGGACTACTCCCTTTAGGGCTCAGCACTCAGCCAGTGGGGACTTCAATTAAGACATGAATCAATAAAGAATTTTAATCTGAGAATGATAATATGAGTTATTTGAGTATGTCAGTATTTTTCCTCAAAATCAAATTAATTTTATTTTTTAACTGTGGAAGATATCTAGATCTCTCTCTCTCTCTCTCTCTCTCTCTCTCTCTCTCTCTCTCACACACACACACACACACACACACTCACACACACACACCCCTGTTTACCCAGAGAAAATTAGGTATATTTTTCAAATCTTTTCTTGTGAATTTATGTAGATACCTGTTTTAAATACTAAAGCATTTAATTAGGTATGTAAAAATATTCATGCCTTCAATATCATTAGATGCATTTTAATGGTTATCACTTACACCAAGTTAATTAACTTAAATAAATTTTACAAAAATTCTAAAAAACAAAACATTAAAATTAAACAAATCTCATAATTATAAACTGTTACATTTGATTCTTGTTGCTTAATCTTTATGACATCCTTTTTTCATTCTCAAAACTTCTTTCATATTTTCTCTTTATCTCTCTGGATTGCATTTTTAATTGATTCCTAATTCTGTCTTCAGCTGTGTCTAACATCTTTTGAGATTTTTGTTTTCAATTATATTTTTTTTTATTTATGAAAGTTTTACTTTCCAAACCTATCCCATTTTTTTCTCATAATTTCTGTCCATTCTTTATATATTTAATCATTTAAGCATGATTGTTTTTTTTCAATGTCTAATGGAAGGTATCTATTATTATTTCTGATATCTGCTTCTATTGTTCTTGCTTATAGCAGATTATTTATCTATGTGTGTTGTAATTTGGGAGTGTGAGTTTATCTTCTGTGGGACCTCAGTGGGATCCCAATGTAAATATATGGCCATTCTAAGAGCTTTTATTATGCCTTCTTTCAGGCATGTAATGGGTATTACTAGCAAAGATCATATTCTATGTTAATTTATTGACATAAAAGTTCTGGTATATATGTGTATGCCAAACCCATCAGGCCAGGACTATTATCATGAATTCTCAGAGTACACCAATTTTTTTTCTCCATCTAAACCAAGACAGAAAAAGTTGATTATCTTTCTCTTTTCTAACTTTTCACCAATCTAAGTCTTCATCTTTAAAACCTCTGTTACTGAGACCAGAAAAGTCCCATAAGGCTGCCAGAATTTCAGCTCACCTATTCCAGTTTAAGATTTCAAGTTTCTTTATTTAAAATCCTGGAGATTTTTCTAACTTTCTTTCAGGCCCAGCCCTGCATGTAAAAAGATCTTACATTTACCTAGTGTTTCTATTTTATAAAGGAAGAGTTTCTGAGATTTTTTTTTTTTTTTTGGTCCTGGGGATTAAACCCAGGACCTTATGCATGCAAGGCAAGCACTCTACCAACTGAGCTATATCCCCAATCTGAAGTTTCTGAGTATTTAGATCACACTATCACTAAAAACTAAAGGTCTTAAGCATTTATTTAACGTGCATTTTTAGAGGTGAAATTGCAAATTTAAGAGATATGTACGTTTTGAATGTACCTCATAAGTTAAAATTTGGGCTGGGGTTGTATAGCTCAGTGGTTGAGTGCTTGCCTCGCATGTGTGAGGCACTGAGTTCGATTCTCAGCACCACACAAAAAAATAAAGAAATAAAACAAAGATTAAAAAAAAAGAAAAAGTATGTGTGCATGTAAAAATATTAAAATAATTGATAAATAATATGCAATGTTGCAAGGAGTTTGTCCTGTTTGAAATTCTTTAGGAGTGAAATATAAGAGCATGACAATGAACATAAGGCATCTTTTAAATAATTTCTTTGCTCTTTTTGTTAACTAAATCTGTGTTCAACTTGCCTCTTTCTCATTTTAAGCTTTTCCTCTTTAATAGAACATCTGTTTTATCATAAACTTTGGAAGTATAAATCCAAAAGACCTGAACACGCCCATGGGATTAGGATGAACAAGAATTTTCTGAAAACATGCCCTCACGTTCTTCCTTCTACAAGGTGAAGACCTACTGTATATAAATTCTATTTTCACATTACTCACATATGTTCACATTGAAGGCTGGAAGGTGGAGTGGAGGAGGGCCCTTCAGAGGGATGGGGCAAAAATTAATTGCTGTGCATGCTGTTATTTTTAGTGGCTACCTCTTCAAGTCCTTAACTGTCACTGAAGAGTAGCTTTGAATAAGCTACAAAACCCTGAAAGGTCATAACCCAGGAGAGGAGCGACTCCAGGAACATGTACCAGGGAAAATGCAGATGGATAAACAAGCTGTAAAGTGGACCGTATTTTCTCTTTTCTAGCATTTCACTAAAGAGTTGGCTCCAGGCTATTACCCTGTGAAAGTGAAATTTTAAGAGAGACAATTCCAAACAAATCTAAACGGAACCCCAGTTGGCTTGCTTTCCCCATCACTAATGAAACCCAGGAGGGTCCTGAAGTGAGGTGTGACAATTTGGGAAGCAGAGAGAAGATCACAGAGGTGAGAAGCCTATCACCTCTCTTTTCATATCCCAAGGAGCATATGGGCCAGACTAAGCATGCCCATGTTCTCGTGGCTGGGACAGCAGATGGACACCCACTTTTCTAATGCCCCCTCCTCCATCCTAGCCCAGCCTTTTCAAAGGTGCTTTATTAGAGAGCACTCACCTCTGACAGCCACCTTGCATGCTGTGAACAGAAATAAGCATATCATTCCTGAGGAATTAGGTTTATGTGTCCATAGGTAATGAGAAGCAGGGATGGGATGAGAAGTGACTGGTCTAGCCTATGGACCATTTGGGAGTGGGTTTATGCCTCTGGGTTCTAGGACTAGAATATGGATGAAAGTTTTAAGATTTTTTTTTTCAATCTGATGTAAGTAAATGAAATTGATATTGGAGCAGTGTTGGGAGAGGAGAGCTGAAACTCTAAGAACTGAGGTTATCAGGATGTTTTCTGCAGTGATTCTGCTTCTTACCAATCTCTATATACTCTGTTTACATTGAGGAATCAGGGTCAGCCAGCTCTCTCAAAGTGTGTTCAAAGAGTTAAGTTAGTCACCAGTTGGGGATTGCATGTAATGACAAAGTCCAAGGGGATGGTTGGATCACTAGCTGGAAACCAACCTGGTCCTTGAAACACCATGAGGAAGAGAGCACTGGACAATCAGAGATGACTTAGATTTTGATATGGTGCAAAAAGTAATTCATCATTTCTTATTGTAGCCATTTTATCTTGAAATGGTCATTCTGGAATTGTTCATTGTGCTTCTAGATAAATCCAGTCTCCTGGATACCACGATTTCTCATGCTTAGAAGTGTTTATTGCAGTATTTTTTTCAAGTAAGTTTTTAAAGGGGATCAAGGAAATAAACTTTCATGTAAAAATATCCCTAATTGGTCTCCTTTCATTAGATGGATTTTTCTGGATGTAGAATTTTAGATTGAAAACTATTTTCCCTCTAGGTTCTGAAGGCATTGCTTCACTGTTGTCTAGCAACCAGTTTTGCTAATGAGACATATGCAATAGAGAAGGAGGCAGGGATTACAAATAAAGAAATTGCAAAAGACAGACAAAAAACTAACATACATATGAAAAAATCATATCAATAGTAAATGGAATTAAATGTTAAAGATAATTTTTCTACCAGATTGGTAAAGACTATAAAAATGGTGACACCCAGCATTGGTGCAGAGTGAGGAAACGGATAATCTACACAATGTTAATGGATGAAAAAATTGTTATGGGCATTCTGAAGGTCATATTTGTAATATTTAGTAATAAGATCAATTACTTCTGGGTGAGATGATTTAGTTTTTTTTTTCTAGCTGGAAACTTTAAGTTCTTCACTTTACCCTTGATGTAATAAAATTTGATGAAGGTGTGTTTAGGTGAGAGTCTTTTAATATTCATTAGCTGAGCACTTACTAGTCCATTTCATCTTCTGTTTCATTTCAACCCCAGGGGAATAGTTCTTTTATTATGTGTTGATTTTTTCCCCCTTGCATTCAATATTTTTCCATTTCTCTCAACTTTTTTTTAAATGTAAGTATTTTTTAAATATTTATTTATTTTTAGGTGTAGATGGACACAACACAATATCTTTATTATTTATGTGGTGCTGAGGTTCGAACCCACCCGTGATAGGCGAGTGCTCTACCGCTGGGCCACAATCCCAGCCCTTCTCTCTACTTTTTTTATTAAGTGAATATTGATCATCTTGTATGAATCCATTGTGTTTTATATTTTCTTTCACATTTTTAATATATTTGACCTTTGGTTTATATTCTGAAGGAGATTTTGAAAATATTTCTTCTTTGCTTTCTACTGATTTATTTTCATCAAACATTTGAATATTAAATACTTTTAATATTCATAAATTCTGGAAATTCTGGGTTCCTTTTAGTATCAGACAATTCTTTTTTTTTTTTTTTTTTTGTTACTGGTGATTGAACTCAGGAGTGCTTAACCACTGAACCACATCTCCAGCCCTTTCTTGTATTTTATTTAGAGACAGGGTCTCACTGGGTTGCTTAGAACATTGCTGTTACTGAGGCTGGCTTTGAACCCTTAAACCTCATGTCTCGGCCTCCTGAGCATGAGATTACAGGCATGTGGCACTGTGCCCAGCTGCCAATTCTTATATTCTGGATATAATATCTTCATACAGTAGAACCAGTTTGACCTACAGGTTCATAATTAAAACACTTAAAAGTTTTCTTTTCCACTAATTATCTGTTTATGTCAGTGAAAAATTTCTCTTTTTTTCATCTTGACTACCCATTTGGTTTTCCTCAAATATCTGGTAATCTCTGTTCCTCTATTCTTATTCACAGTGGAGGGCCAGGTCAATTAGTATGAAAAGCTATCATGTTTTCTTTCAACTTGGCTATTACAAATACTAAATGTGCAAAAAAATGCAAATTTCAAAAGAATTTTCATCTTACTAGATATGAACCTACTTTAATAAAATATTTTAATGTGTGTGTATAATATTCTTAGAACAATTAACTATCTATGGGAGTTATAAAGTCATCTATATAGGAAATCTTTAACATTTGATGGACTTCAGTTGGGCTTGTCTTGTTAATAAAATCTCTTACAGATTTATACTTTAAAGTTTTATTTAATAATTTTTTAGAGCTCAAACTTCATAGCTATTTGGTTGGAAATGTTTTAGGGGAACTGAATTATATATATTTTTAACATCAACACACTATTTTATATAGAGTGGAAAACCCATTTTGTTATAGGTGTCTATAATTTGTGACTATGATTTATTAAAGTTTTATGTGTGTGAAGTTTTTTAAAAGACTTGTATAAATTATATGGAATTGGTATGGACACTATAAAAATAGTTGCATGACAACTGCAATTATTTACAAAATAGACACGTTATGGAGAAACCATGCATGGTTGAAAAAGAGATGATTTTACCCGCTTAAAATACTTCATAGATGGATTTGACTGCATCAGTCTGTTGAAAAGCTTTCATTTAAAAGATGCCAAGATCTTTTTCCATGACCTCACATTGCTACCCATTCATTTTTCACACACAGGGCTTTATTCACGCAGGGGATCACAGTCAAGTTGTAGGGTGGATTGATCTCATCACAGTGAAGCCAGTACACTTCTTTTGGTCTTCCTTACACATTTGCTCCATGCATGCTTCAAATCTGGAAAAAAACAAACTTTCAGGCAGGAGAAACAAAGAAGCTGCAATTTCCTTGCCTTAGTCCTTGGCCCGTGATGAAGTAGAGAGCTCCATGTAGTGATTGGAGCCAGACCTACCCTTGGCCATGGGCACTGCAGCCGACCCAAACCTAATTAAGAAAGATCCTGAATAAACTTGGGTGAGAGCCAAAATCACTAGTCCCTTCAATCAATATTTTTGATATAAAAATTAGCATCTGGCCTGAATAAAAGGGAGCACTGTTTCATGCTGCACCAAAAATCCTCTCTTGTTTCTGTTCTTACTTTCTGTTGTTGGAGATTTTATTGATCTGTGTCTGTGATAAGTTCTTAGCAGTTGACTTGCAAATGTCAGATTTCAGTCTGTCCTTTGGATCAAGGGATGCAGTGAGAATTAGAATAACAAGTTCTAACTTAAACCCAAACTGGCATAGGTGTCAGCCTTTTCCAAACATGTAAATTGATTTGACTTGTTCTCTCATTCTTGATTGAATAAGAGATTAATGGGATTAATGTAACTCCTGCTAATATATAAAGTTTAGCTGAGTAACCTTTTAAGAAAGTTGATTTGATAAAGAAGAGGACAAGCATTCCAAGAAAGAACCATGTACCATCAGTCATGGAGTCCTCTTTTGCTCTGCTAATCCACTTGCAAATTGGATCCTGTTGCCATCCAAGAAATCTATTACAAATCTCTACAAGAGCACCCGGAAGATGGCTTATGTTGAAGTTCTTAGTACAGTGTTTGGCATGTGGTAAGTTTCTGAAGATGATTGCATGGTTGTCTTTCAAGATACCACACACCTACTTTAGAAATAATTCCTAGTTTTGACCCAGGGAATTCCTATGCAGGCTATTATGAGACAGAAAGCAAAGGTTAACATTTGACTCATTTTGAGTCCTTTGCTATTCCTGAAGAGCTATATTTCAATGAGGTTGAGAATGGAGGAATAAATTAAGATATTCCCTACCTTTTAGAGAGTCTCAGTGAAATACTTACTCATGAAGCAAGATGATTTCTGGGGTTCCTTTTAAAGTAATCTGATGGGAAAGGGAGTAAAGTAGGAGACGGGATAGAGTAAAAGCCTGGCCATGAATTGATCATGTTTGAAGCTTGGTGATAGGAGTTACCATAAATGATAACAGCTGAATCCTTAGCTGAATAGAATTTTCTGACCCAAAGTCATGCATGCCTTACACGTCTAACCAGTCACTGGTTGATGGTAAGAGGACATAAAGGCCTGATTTCCTTTCCCTATGTTTGTGATAACTCTAGAGGACTATCTCAGTTGCACAGTTTCCCATGGAATTGACTGAGGCCTTTGTCATGATTACATCACAGTTCAAATTCTCCCCCTCTTCCTAATCTTGTTCCCTTACTTGTCCTAGGTATTGTGTCATTGTATATGATCTCAGTGGCATGCTGGCAAATGCTTAACAGCCATCTCTCCAGATCCTTGATTCATACCATTTTCCAGTTTCCATGGTATAAATACACCCACTGTGGCTAATTTTGTGCTCTCAATGCATTGCCACTGAACGAGGAGTTGGAAAGAGATGTGCTCAGTTGGTTCTCATGAGTGTGTAAGCCTGCCCCGATCAGCCCTACTAGTTTTCTCCAGTGAAATTCCTAAATGCAGATCTCCACCTCAGTCTTTTTATTTTCAGGGGAACCTAAACTAAATCAACAACAACAAAATCATTGATTATTTTTTTATACTGTAAATTTGGTGATTTGTTTATTCAAGAAACTAATATTTCATAGACAGAATGAAGTAAAATTGGTCACCTCAAATGTTTCAGTGAAACACATCACACACACCCATACACACACACACACACACACACACACACACATACTGGCCATGTATTGTATACATCATGACACCAGTATCCCACAATAATTGCTTAGAAAAATTTAAGATATGATCTCCTTTTAATTTCCTAAAGACTACACAGCTGGGTAGGCTCTGAGAGAACAAACTTCAAAAATGTCCTTCTTACAGTTTTGAGACCAGGAAAAAGTGCAAAGCATTCACCACATGATGTTCTCATTGCCATTATTACAATTGTTATTACTGCTGTAAATCAGAGTTTATATTTAACAGAGTGCAGGTTTCATCATCAGAACTTAGGCTTTTAAATCAGAGTAATCCATTTACGTATTTGCTGTCTTTGAAGAAAAATACAGAGGCATACTGCATGTTTGAGAAACTGTTAAGAATTTCACCCTGCTGAGGAACTATTGTTGGAATAAATAAATAATCAGGTTGAGTTTTTTTTAAGATAGGAAGAAAAAATAGGAAAAAAGAAGATACCACATTCAAGGAAACAAGGTGATGCAAAGAGAAAAAAAAAATCTTGTAAATATTGATGCAAAAGAAAACTGGAGAAGGAATTTGGCCCCAAAGCATATTATTTTTCACTTTTCTTTTGTAAAAAGAAAAGTAACTTAGAGAATGGGAAGAAAATGTTCCATTGAGGAGAAAAGGGTGGCCATAGAATAAATTCACTTTTGTATAAGCTTCTTTAAATACCAACAGAAAATCAGAATGAAGTTCCATGTTATGTTATTAGGGCCAACTGGTCTACCAAAACCTCCAATAATGGTTCCTAATTCTGGCATGTTTTAGAATCACCTGAGAAGGCTTATTAAAATGTAGATTCCTGGGCACCACAGCTATTTGATTCCATGGAGGTCTGGTGTGGGGCCCAGGGATCTGTACATTAACAAGCCTCCTAGTAAATTCTGAAGCCTGCGGTCTCTGTCAAATCAAAACATACTAAAAGGTTCTATGGCCAAATATCCACAATGCCATCTTTCCAAGTTAATATTAGCAGTGAGTCTATGCCATTTCCTTATTGTGCAAAGGTATCCTTATTAAATGCCAGTCTGAAACCTTTGGCTTTTGCTTCTCTGAAGTTTATCTTCTAGAACAACATTTTCCATCTCTCTATCATCCAATAAGATTCTCTTCTTTATACCTTTTTGCTCATTTCTTCTGCAAAGGAAAGGCACATTTGTGTATGTGTGTGTGTGCATTCAAATATGAGTGTTGGGGATGCAAAACATTATAGATCTGTTAGAAAATTCTTTCTCCTAATGGACCCAAACTCTGATGCAGTTATCAAGGCTCAATAATCCTTACTGAATTGAAATCATGGTCTTATTAACCTATCACTAGAGGACTCAGCTCATGAAAATAAAAAATTTCTCATTATTCACAATCACCCTCTCAATCAACCTTTTCCTCTTACATTGCTAGCTCTATGAGTCAGGGTCTCTTCTGGTGTACTCAAGAAGCATTCCACTTGGGTTAGAGTTGTTATTGTAAGTGTATATTCAGCATAGGCTCTCTGATAGAAATAGGTCTTTTCTCTTGTATATGGGAATGTATTAAATTGTCCAGGACTCTTGGATCTTAATGAAAAGGAACTATTCTCCCTGCCCCACATTCCAGGTGAGTAATGAATTAGACTCAGGTTCCTCCATGAAAGTTCTAAGGGTAGATATTTCTGCTGACAAAGACACCTGTTCATCTAGGGGCTTAAAACTCAAAGGTTAGGTGTGAAGGCATATGTGAAGATCCCAGACAGATATAGAAAAAAGGGGTATGTTTATTGCTTTGTTATATCTTAGGGAAGGCTTAGATGTCTGACTGCTCTCCTCACCTCTTTTGTCCTTTATAGAACTTCAGAATAGTCAGACATTTTGGACAATTCACTAGGAACAATGTCATTCAAATGCATATTTTAAAAAGGCCTACATGTCTCTTGTCTTTGCACATTTATATGACATATGCTTTCATTGCACAAATAATGCTGCACCAGTTCATTGAGAGGGTTGGAATTCGTTATCAAAACCAATCCTTGGATGAAGCAACTGAATTTTCAGAACTTCTTTTTTTTTCTTCCATCGCTAACATTAACCATTCATGAGGAACTTCCTCACCATGATTCACTTTTAAACTGATGAACCCACTGGGGGTTATAATTCATAAAAAGCTTTCCATGCCAATCACCTTTTTCCTTGAACGAGCTTTGAGCATCGGGGCATATTTCTCCACCAACACTGGTGCTGCGGGTTGAGTTTCTATCTCAGCGCACAGCTTGAAAGCTTGGGCCCATCTGTGTCACACAAAGCCAGACCTCTCTTGAAGTGATTTGTTTACAGTGTCATTTGATGGAGTGGAATGTTCTGTAACTCATTCGAACTGTTACAGAAGCTTGGCTAAAAGGTCACCACTGCTCTTTAGAGTTTCCAAATCTGGGCACCATCTGGGAGCTTGTTAAAGATAAGGTTTTCCACTGTTTTTTTCCATACCAACTAGATCCAATTAGCAAAGGACTAATTTTTCAAAGAAGAATATGTTCATATTGTATGTGTGTGTGTAAGAGAGAGGGTAGAGAGAGAGAACGAGAGAGTAAATAAATAAATTATAGTTAGTTGCTTGAACTTGTGCAGGCCCACCTTGCACCCAATCTGAGTATATGTGCCAAATTCACAGTATTATTTAATAGGCCTGAAGGAGTGTGGCAGTCTTGAAGGAGATGAGAGAATTCAATGTTAAGTGTCCTTCTTGAATCAATACATTGTTCAAGTGTAGTCTTGGGAGTCAGTTCTAAAGGAGATTGAATCTTACCTTTTACTCAGAATTCAACAGGAAAATGGCACGTTATTCCTTAAAGTAATAAAGGCTATGCATGCTAAACATTCACTCTGTATGGCACAAGCAATATTGGAGTAGTTATAATTTTACAGTTCTAGTCTAGGCCTAAAGTTGGCTGTGCTTGCTTTCTGTGCCCTCCTTTATGATACAAGAGTCTTGATTTTCCCAACCTCAAAAACTCAGCTGTAAAACCATAGAAGGGCAAGAGGAAAAGGAAAAGTTTCCTTTAAAGACGTCTCCAGTTGCTGCAGGCCAATTCTGCTCTCTCCCTTAAAACGTTAACTGTGTCTTTTGACACTTGTCCTTGGAAAAAGTCCAAATGTGGCAAATGGTAGAAGCAACATTTCTTTACCCTCCTGCCTGGAGCTTCCCATGATGTGGATGAGTTGTAGCAAGAACTTTTATGGGTGGAATGAGGAAGTCAGCTACTCCAGCTACTCTCCACAACCCTTACTGTTGTCTGTAGATGAAATACAGTAAACATACAGTGAGATTGTGGAATTCACCATCAAAATCCTCTCATTTGGTTGGAACTCCTGAAAGGTTCTGAACCAATCAGGCTGCACAGTAGCAGCTAAAGCAGACTCATTGCCATTAAAAATATTCTTAGAAATGTGCATGTGGGTATACGTGTGTGTGTGTGTGTGTGTGTGTTTGTGTATGTGTGTGTGTATGTGTGTGTGTGTTTCTAGCAGATACTTGGGAGGGGAGGAGAAACTTAAATCTGGAACCATATTTTCATTTCTGTAGTCACATGTTGAGACATTAAAAACACAATGATGTCTCCCTCAGTTCAATTAAGCTGGTCTGAAAAACAAAATTGTCCTTAGGAAGGGGGAGAAATCCATTTATATTCCTTCTGAGGCAAGGAGGGAGGTCTTTCTGGCAAAGTCTTTATGTTCCATCCAGGACCAGGAAACTTAATCGTCAAGTTCAAAGCTCATTTCGTCATTGAGTACAGGGCGTGCTGACTTCCTGTGCCGGGAATATTTCAGGTGCAGGAGATCACCCATTTCATCAAGGGCTTCCAAAACCTGCAATGAGATTGCCTTCCGTCAGTTATCTTTAAACCCCTAAGTGGCTCTGCCTTGCAAAGCCCAGATTAATGACAAGCTTCACAAAGACTCAGTCTTATTTTGCCAGCTCCTTTGATTTTAAAGAAAAGGAGCAAGATCCATATCATCAGGTTGTGGTTTGTAAGTCCTAGAGGAATGTTAGATGCTAATTCATTTTATTTAATGGCCTAACTCCACATTATGAATGTTTATTTTATTTGGGGAATGTGAGGAGAAGAATAAAAACAGCTGACCCATCTAAAACCTTTAAGGATTTATTTAAAATTTAATGACTTACATATAACCTTGTGGAAGAAAAAGATAAGGTTGCAGAATCCATTTGAGGTTGTGTCTTCATGACACAATAAACTAACCTGGCCAAGAACAAAATGGAACATTGTGGGAGCTAATTAGCATCACCCTCAGTCCTCCCATGCTTTAACTCTCACCCCAACCCCTGTTTTTAAAAATGCATCTCTTTCATTTCCACATTCCATGGAATAATGCAACTTAAATACACAAGGATCCAACTCATTGGCTGGCTAGATATTTATAAATTTCTCTCTATCTATATTTATAATAATGGTATTGAGCACACCTTTCCAATCTTTCTGACTTATTTTATTTTATTTTTGGTGCTGGGGATCAAACCCAGTGCCTCATGCATGCTAGGGAAGCCTTCTACCACTGAACCACATCCATAGCCCTAAGCCTGTATTTATTAACCTGCCAAATAAGGGGGAAAAAAACAATATTAGGATCTACTCTGTAAAAGTGAGAGTGCGAATTATTAACATTAAAGTGAATGATTAATGAGGCTTATGAACTTTCCTGTTTGAGAAGTCTTTCAAACTAATAGCAGCTAAAGTGTTCACTAACATGTTAAGAGAAATTTATTTCTTGTTGATAAGGTTATGTGGTTTAAAATGTTCTTTCCTATTTCTTATAAATCAAATCTGTATACTAAGAAAAAGCAACAAAAGTTGTCTTTTAAATGACTTCAATTTAGGGTAGTTTCTATTGATCTTTGCAGATGGGCATGGGATAGTTCAGAGATTTGCAAAGAGGAGTACCTGTGCCCTTGTGGGATATATGTGGCAATTATGGAGGACATGGGACGAGAATATTAGGCGTTTCATTCATTTTTATCTTAATCTTTTTAATTTCTATTTTTATATCTGTTAAATAATGTACATAATATATTGGGAATGCATACATAAACTATTTAAATAGCTTTTGTTAAAGTTCCCTGATCCAAGACTATCTAAAATGCACCCTACTCAAAGATAGATTTCTCCAGTTTGCTGCACCGGTACTCAAAGACAGGTTTCTTCAGCTTGCTGCAGCATGGGAGAGAAAAGCTCCAGAGCCAAGGGCAACTAATGACCTGAAGTTTGGAGGGGCTTCTTATTGCATTTGGTTTTGTGCTTGAGAAGATTTTAAAGCAGAAGAGACCAACCCAGTTCTGGATTGGATGCTGTGAAGTAGCAGGAGCAGTTCACCAGCTGGTTATTAATTTATAACCTTTATCAGGCAGGTGGAAGGATTAGGTGAAGCTAGAGCTGTCATTGGTAAAGGAGCAGATTTCAGTCAGAAAGGGAGAGTGAAATCATTCTGTGTTTTGTCCTAAACATGGTCTCTGGCCTCACTTGGTTTCATATTTTCTATATTCTGTGATGTTTCAGTTGCTGCGTTAAATGCCCTGGCTATTCAACAGGTCAAATTTCACTTTTTCTTAAACTCATATTAAAGAACTGCTCAAAATTTTTATGAGATGGATGCATGATCCCAGAACTTTAGAGCAGTCTGTCTAGATGCTGGCTCATTGCTTCTTTCACACCACGTATTCCACAGCAATGAAGAACTTTTGAAGAAAATCACAAGGGTAAACTTGGATACTTCAATGCTGATTGTTCTGCAAGAAACACAAATTCATCTCTGTTGTCCAATCCTTCCTTTCACTTCTGGGAGCTTGCTTCCTGGCCATGTCCTCTTGTCTTCTGTACCTGTAGGATTCCCTCTTCACTTTCTTCATCCTTCTATGTGTAAACATGTACACAACATGTACACGTCTTTCCCCATCTTCAAAGGCTTTTCTTAGTTCTAATTTCCTCTATACCTCTCTCCCTCCCCCTTTCTCTTTCCCTCCCTTCCTTCTCTAAGCCACATCTCTAGTCCTTTTTATTTATTTATTTTTATATTGAGGCAAGGCCTTGCTAAGTTGCTGAGCTCTCACTAAGTTGTTGGGCTGACCTCCAATTCGCCATCCTCCTGCCTCAACCTCCCAAGTTGCCTTAATTTTCTTGAATTTACAACCAAACTTTTTGAAGTACTTGCCTGCTCCTTCTTATCACTGTCTCACTCCATTTAAAAGAAGCAATATATTAAAATTAAATTACTGGAAATATAGACTCGTTTGAGAGAACCTGGAAAATATAGAAGGATATAAAGACAAACAACAGAGTTTACCTATCACCTCAAAACCTGGAGTTAGTTTGGTTATTAATGTGTCACTTAATCTGTTTTTATTGTTTATCTATTATGTACTATACACTGATTTAGGTCCTGAGGGGATAAATGATAAAGAAGAAGGAGATGGTCACTGGTATGTGTGTGTGTGTGTGTGTGTGTGTGTGTGTGTGTGAGAGAGAGAGAGAGAGAGAGAGAGAGAGAGAGAGAGAGAGAGAGAGAAAGCTCAAGCTATCCCCTTCATCCTGTTATTCTTTGTACTATTTCTGTTCTTTACATTCCCCTAAAACTGTCCACTACAAGAAACACTGAGTTGCTATGAATTATTAACTCAAGATGTTCTTCTCATCCCTCACCCCACTTGAAGTTTCTTAAGTTTTGGGAGAATATTTTAATTCTCCTCTTCCTCCTCAAAACTCTTTCCTCTTACTGTGTCCAACGCTACACTAGCCCGTGTCTCTCCTGACTGTTCTAGCTCCAGTTCCCACTGTGATCCTTGTGTCCTGGGATCATGTACTTCACAAGAATTTGCTTTTAGCCTGTTTACCCTTGTTTTTCCCTGGACAATTATATCTTCTACCTTGTGGAAGAAAAAGAATCCCCAATTCCTGAAACTACAGCAGTTTCAGCTTTGCACACTCCTTTAAGTTCTAGAATTGATTTTCTCTTCCACAGATGGCCCATGGACATGTAATCTCAACAAGCATATATATGAGTTTACTCCCATTGAAGACTTGCTGATCCTTACTGAATACCTTAGCTCATTTAACTAATTTACCATTCTGTTCACCAGGGTTAGAGACCTTGAATTACCTTTGCTCTTGTTTCTTCCCATACATGTTCTGCTCCAGTCATTTGACAGATATTGGCAATTCCTGCTTTTGTAATGTCAGTTCATAGATCCATTGTCTTCCTGCTGTCACAGTCATTGTCATTTCTTGTTTTGTTCTAACACCTCCATTTTAGATCCCTTCCTCTCGCCTCTTTCTTCTTCAACCCCTTTGTCACTTTTCTTTCATAGTGACATGATAATGCTGTACCACTGGTCAGAAACCTTGAATCATGCCCCATAATCTTTATTAAAAAGACTCAGCTGAAAAGTCACTTTACCTGTAAATCTTCCCCCATTATTATAATTCATTCCCACCTTCAAGCTCCCACAGTGTCATTTACATATTTCGTCTTCACAATTTATTCTGTCTGATGTTATCATTAGTTGTTTATTTGTATCTACTCCTAGACTTCTATTTTTGCTCCAGGGTTTGTTCATTGTAACTACATTGATATTATTAGATCATTCCACTAACCCAAACTGATTGAGATGGCTTAGTTCTCTGATATTACTCATTAATATAAAAACTGAAATCAAAGGACAAAAAAAATGCAGTTTTGAAATTATTTCCACCTGACTTTGATCTGGCTGATGTCATATATGTCTGTCCTTGTTTGTTTTCCAATGTATTGCTTAATTGGGTCCTGTTTTATGATGGAAGATTTAGTGGCTATGAAAATATCAGGATACAGGTAGTTAATGTTAAAACAGCATGGAAGGGGGCTGGGGTTGTGGCTCAGCGGTAGAGAGCTCACCTAGCATGGGCGAGGCCCTGGGTTCGAGTCCTCAAACCACATAAAAATAAACCAATGAAATAAAAGTATTGTGTCTAACTACACCTAAAAAATAAACATTAAAAAATAGCATGGAAGGTCAGCTTTCACATTGCAGAACAAGTCTATAGCACATTTGCCTATTTACTTGTCTTTTCTATGAAACCACAATACTGACTTGACTTACCTTTACTAACTGATTTTTTTTCCTTCAATTGAGTTGATCACTTTGTTGGGTATTGTTGCCATACCCTAGGTTTTTAGCAGTGAGTTTCATCTGTCACTTGTGTTGTGCTTTTATACTACCCAAGAAAAATGCAGAGAATCCCAATCTGGCTCAAGAAAACTACATGTTCAGAATCCAAGGTGCCACAAGTAGACTTCCCATTGGCCTGTGGGGTACTTACTGTGTCCAACATCTCCCGAGTATGTGCTGCCGAAATGCAGAACCGAGCCCGAGCTTCTGCGAGTGGAGTAGCTGGAAATCCAACGACGACCACCCCGATTTTTCTTTCTAACATATGCCTTGCAAAAGCCCTTAGGAAAAGGAGGAAAAGTTAACATACAGGAGACAGAATTATCCTGATCCCCACTGCCCAAAAGGAAGATGGAAAATTGATTTTTCTTTTTTATAATAACAAGTAGATTTAAAGTTATTAAACTCTGGTAAATGCAACTGAAAAGAGGCAGGTGGTCATTTGATATCTCCCATAACTAAGTGTGTAGTATTATGGGGTTATTATGGGGTCTGACAAACACATTTGATAATTGTGAGCACTAAGTCTGTTGTGAGATTGAGCAGAAAATGTTGATGTATATGACTCTGGTTTAACAAGACTGAATTGATATAAAACCTTTAATCTGCTGGGTTCCTTGTATTAAAAACACCTAATACATTACAATTACATTAGAAAGAATATATATTAAAGGCAAATCTATATGTTTTAAAACACTTAATACCAGTAAGTTATATTTGTTTATTATAATTTGAAGATCAGGATCTCAGGGTTTGTAGAATCCAATCTCCAACCCAACATTCCCATTCCAGAACCAAAGATCATATTTTACATAAAATCAGAAATAAGAAATAGCAAGGGTCTCATTTTTTTAAGCGCATGAATGAACATATGCAGGTATGCTCTGGGATAATAAACCCATTGACTGGGATCAAGGGGAATCAGGCAGGAGGGATGCAGGGTAAGAAGTGAGCACACAGAGAAATTCATGGGCAGATAAAGCTCTTTGATGCAGGGTAAACCTTTATAAGCTCTGATTCCTTCCCTTCATCCTTCTAGCCTTCTTTTTTTCCTAAAGCTAATCTCAGTAATAATTCTAGAATATTAAACTCAAAGTCTGTAAATTGCTTGTGCTGAGAGCCAAGGTCAGATAAAAAGGCACATACCCCCAAGTGAGTCTTTCCCTGCTTTGGGCTCTGTTGCTCTCTGCAGGAAACCTTAATTACTGAGTGGCTCTACCCATAAGTAAAGTAAAAGCCTCAGATCTGTTCTGAGCATTAAGAGTTTGCTGGTATATTATTTTAGGCTGGATACTGACAGAGCCACAAAAACCTACAGTCATAATTCAGGAAGAATTTAGAACCAGACATGGAGAGTAAGGCTGCTTGCCCATTCATCTGTCCTGCTGTTTAGAAGTCTGCCTTTTGGTTGCCTCATGCAGAAAGCAGGTTATCAAATGAAGCAGTGGAGATTGTGAGACCTACAGGACACACGGCCTCTTTGGCCCCCTGGCTTGGGCAAGGCAAGATTAGCCCTTTGATTTCTACTGTTCTGTCTCCTTCTTGATCACCCTATGGAAGGCTGCCCACGGAACTGCACAGGATGAGAGCTCATAATTGTCTGAGAAACAAGTCAAGTGCTTTTATTGCTAGAGTACAAACCACCTGACCCATGATCTCAGGCCAATTTTCGGGCCCCAGAAGACCATTTTCACTGTCTGCATGTTTCCCTTTGTACCGAAGGAAGCAAGTTTTGCCAAAAATGTAGAGCAAAATATATGACTCTATTGATTCATTAGGCTAATTCAGGGTCTCCCTGGAGCACTTTTGACTTGAAAACTTATACTACCACAGCTAATATCCTTATATTAATATATATGATTGCACTGAACATTTTATATAATGAGCTTCTGGGTTTTATTCCCCAAAGCAAATTAGAACTGGCATCTGCAGGAAAAAGCTAAACTGGGTGAAATAATAATGATGATGATGACGATATGATGAACATTAGCATCTCACTACATGCAGCATGACCACGTCTTGTGTACCACATCTTGTGTTCCAAGTTCAAGACAAGAACTGCGGAAGGAAAATACAAATCCTCCCTATACTACATACCAAATATGAAACATTCTTGATTATTGAAGTGCTCATTTCATGGGTGACATCACATTATTCTAGATGCCATAGATGATTCCAGTAGTAGAGTTGTAACAGGACTTTGTTCAAAAGGATAACTAGCTAGAGATTATCCTTTCATTTGACAGAAGTGGAAATATGGAGAAACCACAATGTTTTAATAACATGGAAGGTTTTTAAATGTGTAAGTGAAAAAAGTGTTTTCTACACTGTCTGATACAATCAACTCCCTGTTTCTCTGCATATAAACCTTCAATGGAAGAAGTATCATAGAAGGGAACAAAGACAGCCAGTAAAATAAGCTCTTGCCAGCAACTCCTACTAGCGATTATATTTTCTTTCTTACTTTTTCTCAGTTTCTGTAGGAAATCCAAACAGATATTTTTCTGTCACAGTGACTGATTCCTTTTGAATGACCGATGATGGCATTCAAGAGAGTTAAATTTATACTCTGTTTCTTTAATGAGATGTGAATTTTCTCCTATGGATTGAAGCTTGAACGGCTGTGTATTCAAAAGTGCTCAGGTTTAGGAGGCAAATTGAATTCTGAGCTTTGCTGCCTACAACCTGTGTGAGCCTTAGAAATCGGTTTCTAAACAGTTTCAACTGACTGTTGTGTCAATATCCCACCCTCAATGGTTAAACTCGTGAATGATCACTGAGGTCAAATACCCTTGTTTGGCATATAATCAGAATTAAGCAATTTTAGCTTCTCCTGGAAAACAATCTTCAACTGGAATGAACACAACACTTCAACATATCATCCAGTGCTCAATATAGCATCATCGATGCAAGATCTTTACCTGCTAATTTTTCTGGGAGTTCTGTTTTTATTAATGTAAACAAAATTGCAATAAGCATTCTGGAGAGTCATGTGACCACAATGACTCATCATTGTACTCAATTGAAACTAATAATCATCATTATGATAAAAGAACAATAATCACAGCAGTAATGATGGCTATCACTGGCTGAATGCTTATAGTAAAACAAGAACTATGTTAAGTGCATCATATACATTATTGATATTATTAATAACAGCTAACACGGTTATGTAAGAGTCAACATGCCAAATGCTGTAAAGAACTTACCTTGTTTAATCTTCATAATGATCTTAGGAAGTAGGTATTTTTATATCTCAATTTATACATAAGAAAACTAGGATTTCAGAAGGTTGGACTACTTTTCCAAGATTCCACAGATTCCTAAGAGGCAGTCAAAATTCTTTTTTGATTCAAAACCACTCACTATGCCATACAGCATATGTTTTACATGAGGCATATTGTATTAGTGACTACTTGAACTGGAATGCATTTGAAGAGCTAGCTGGCTATTGTGCAATAGGGTGACTATAGACAATTATGTACTCTATATCTCAAATAGCTAGAAGAAAGAATTTTGAATGTTTTCACCAGAAAGAAATGATGTTTTTTTTTTTGTTGTTTTTTTTTTTGTATTAGGTATTGAACTCAGGGGCACTCAACCACCGAGCCATATCCCAGTCCTGTTTTGTATTTATTTAGAGACAGGGTCTCACTGAGTTGCTTAGTACCTTGCCATTGCTGAGACTGGCTTTGAACTCACCATCCTCCTGACACAGCTTCTCTAGACACTGGGATTATAGGCATGTGCCACTGTGCCCTACTGAGATAGATGTTTTTAACCTGATTTAAACATTATATAGTGTATATTAATATACTGAAACATCATGTAATACCCCATTAATATGTATATATGTACATTTTTAATATATATAACAGTTATAAATAGATTTTAATTAGTAGAAATGCTTTTTTTGCCACCACCCCCCTTTTTTCCTATTCACAGACTCTTCTCTTTAGGTTGGTTCATTTGTCCAACATGTTGAGATCCTAATTCTGGCTTTCATGAAAGTGAGAACTACCTAGCACACTCCTTTATTGCTGCCACTCCAATATTGTGCACTGTATCCCCAAGCAAGTTTATTTTGGGTGCCTTCTTTTGAGCTAATGATCAAATATTAGTTACCTAAGAGCTAAATTTGGAATTTTCCTTCTAGGACATGCAATTCCCCAGCCACTTTGAGTGTGTGTGTTTTTTTTTGGTGTGTGTGTATATGTGTGTGTGTGAGTGTGTGTGTGTGTGTGTGTGTGTGCCTTCCCAAATCATCTACTACTGGGAATTACTGTTGTCATCCTTCACCCCACTGCCATAGAATGCCTTGGTGTATAACATTTCTATAGCACTCTGTCTCCTTGGATGCTCCATGCATTGTTTTCCTGAACCAGATTCATGAAGAGAAGGACCAACTAGTGGTTCTGGTGTGGCATGCTAAACAACTGATCTTTGTGTTTTAACTGTTATTTCATCATGGTGAAATGACACCAGAGCATGCTTCTAAGAATCAGTCTTCTGGGAACTTTGAACTTAACCCTACTCTCCCTAGTTTACAACACTGGTGCCCCACACCCCTTTCACTGGTACTTTTCTATTGAATATGTCTGTCAGTCTGTCCAGACTGTTAGAGGGTCAAACAGAAATTTCCAGCAATGGCCTTAAGTTGGAAGGGAATTTGGGCTCTTTAGAATCTAAGAAATATTATGTTGAATATTACTTTCCACCCTATGCTTGGTCAAAGACACCAATAAATATTTAGGAACATTTTAGGTTAACTTCTTTTTAACAGAGAGGTAATTAGTCTCACACAGGTTGAAGCATGGCTCCTGTATAAAATTGTCTGAGCCATAATGAGAAAAAGTAATTTTTTCCTCTATGTAGTTGTTGCCAATGCTCAATTTTTGGTTGAAAACAACCCCAAATAGGCTTACAGCAGAGGCATTAAGATTTGATGTTAGGAGAATGAGCTTTGTTGTGAATCTAGGTTTTGGATTTTGCTCTTAGTTTTACTACCATTTGATTTATATGACCTTGGGCAAGTTGTTGAACTGCCCTCAGCCTTGGCTTTCTCACACCTGAATGAGGATGCCCACTTCTGAGAATGGTCATGAGAGTTCAATGGGACAAGGTCTGATTTGTTTTGATATTGATATTGAGAGAACTGGGCTTTGCAAGTTCTCCCCAAGAAAGACCATGGATTAGAAGGAGGCTCAGGATCATTCTTAAATTATAGTGCAGATAAGTGACTTCCCCCAAATTTCTAGAGCTTGAAGATGGTAGCAGGGAGAGAGTTGGTCCTTAAGCATCTGACTCTTTTATTATAAGACATATGGAAAAACCTCTGCTATGTCTGGCATGTGGATTCTGAAAAGTTGTATAAATGAGTTCTGAATTTAAGTACCCCTTTCAAATGCATAATCTAATAACTGCAGGAAAACTGCAGAGGGTCAATAGCACCATCTTAGGTCAGCTTGGGGTTCAGGTGTGACTCCAGGAGTCCTTAGATACTTACGCTACTTTACTAGGCATGTAAAGGAGCACAGGAACAACAGGAGACTTATCATTGCCATAGATAATGAATCCCAGTTCCTTCAGTTTCTCTCGGAAGTATTTTGTGTTTTTTGCAAGTTGCTGTATTCTCTGCAATCCTAAAAGGAGACAGGTGTGAAATCCATCAACTTCCATTGAGAAGAGGGAAGCAAAGGTCAACTCAATTTGGCAAGCATTTCTAAGTCTTTCTGTAGGCATGCATATTAGCTGGAAGGGAAGGGTGGGGAAATATCTCCTGGTGAGCAGGTGTGGACACTTTTGTGTGTCTGGAAGACAGGATGAAGAAGAGGTGCTGCTAGGTGTTGTAAGCAAGTAAAGCTAAACAACTCATCTTTGTGTTTTATCTGTTATTTCATCATGGTGAAATATGGTTGGTGCAAAGATTAAATAAGTTACTAAGGCTAGACTTCAGGGCCAGTGGGGAAGAGGGGGAATATTTATTTGGTGTGAACTCTGTGCTAAGTGCTTTGAACACATTAACTTAGGAGAATCAAGTGTGATAAGAAGTACACACACACATGCACACACACACACACTCATTGTTGATAAATACATTTTAGCCAAATTGAGCTGGCCTATTAAATTACCCCTGATGTAAGTCTCTAATCAAAGGTTGCCTCAACCTGGTTTTGAAGAAGTAGTGTATCCTTGAACAAAGATTACTCCAGCTGATATCATGGTTGTTTTATGAAGTACTTGGTGGCAGTAGGAAAAAACAAAAGAGAAAAAAGGTGGGGACCTCTCTTTTCCTTAGGCGGGGTGGGGGGTGGGTAGCAGGGAAAGACAACAAGAAGAGTATGTTTCCTCCATCCCTCCATATCAAGGTCTTTCAAGCTTTCGTTCAAAAGCTTATTCCCTGTCCCAAGTATGTGTCCCAAATCAGGGTTCAAACATGTAAGACGATAAAGGGAATTAAAGAGTAGGAGAAGTTCTGAAAACAACTGCCTACTCCAGTCCTGCCTCCAAGTGGTAGGTGAATAAAGCAGAAAGAATTAGAGAGGGTGTGCTCAATGAAAATGAAGAGGGTTGAACATTTGAGTCCCCTAGATTCAACCCAGTGTTTGCAATCGATGCAGTGTTGCTGTTCAGTGGGAATGTCCTTCTACAGTTGTGCTGGTTGCTGGTAGCTTTCCTCCATTCTGATTGTTCTGACGTTCATTTAGACTGAACCAGAGGTCACACTCTATAAGCTCTGCAATAGTTTGAACATTCAGTCATGGATATTTGGAACTCTTTCGATGGAAAAAGGCTAAAAGTGTCAATAAACATGTCAATTGTTATCATCTAGTCCCTCCTTAGAAAAGATGGTCCGAGATTGTGCTTTCACAAAGGGTTGAGCAGTGGGTATCTTCTGCTGAGCATCTTTCCTCCAGGGGATCATGATATTTGTATAGAGTTAGCCCTACCTGTCCCTTTTGCTACAAATGTAGATCGAGGTCCAGGATTGGTTGATTGAAATACTCCATCCCTCTGATTATGGGCTCAATGATGGAACAGAACCTGGGATTTTAGGCTCTCTCTTAGGATCCATTGAGGAATAAGTGAAAGGACAGAGTAGTCCTCAAGCTACATCTTTGTTACCATGCAAAGGAAGCTTGCTTGAGAATAGTGTTGGCTTGGATGAAAGCCAAGGCACAAGGCAGAGTTCTTGGGTGGCATCATTTGAATACTTGGGTTCAGCCACGCTAAAGTTAGGCCATCATTTGGATTTCCTTGTTGTGTGAGCCAATAAATCTTCTTTCTGTTACTTTCAAGCAAATGTGTCCTAAGTGATACAGGTAGCCATTAATTGGATCAGGTGGCTTAAAGGACAATAATAATATAAACAACAATTATAGCCCACACACATCTAATGTCACCACTGTTGTAATCACTTGATGTTGGGTAACTTATTTAATCTTTGCACCAACCATATTACACATGAGGGGTAGCCAAGTAATTTACCTGAGTTCACATAGTTGGTAGATAGTCAAGCCAGAATTTAATCCAGAGTTTAACCCCAGGCAATCAAATTCTAGAATCTGTGCTATTAATCTCAACACTATAGTGCTCTGCCCAGGAAATGGATGGTGGTCATATCTTCTTAAGTTTAATAAAAATCTCATCTCTGCCAGCTGTTTAGGTCACAATTACATTTTTATTCATTTCTTCATTTTTGTAATAGAGACTATTGAAGGGTTGAATCTTGAGAAATTTTTTCACAACCTCAAGTTTTAAGGGGTTGGGTAAGACATCAAGGATTAGAAGCCAGGGCTGCTAAAGGGGAGAACTGGTGAACCCCTTTCAGTTTGGGTGGGGGCCTGAAGCTCTGCACACAAGACGTAAAGATGAAACAGTAGGGTAGCCACTAAAGAGTACTTTATCCAATACTCTGACATGTGTTTAGTAGGTTCTGTCATTCCCCAAATACTTCAGATCCTCCTTTAAGACTTTTTCTTTGCTCATCAGACCCAAATGGACTTAACCTGTGCATCTTAATGTGCTAACAACATATGCAGAGGAATGGAGATTTTGTTGAGCAGAACATCAACCAAGGAGCAGGATGTTGAATGCTACAATTTTCTGTGCTCCTTTTCTTTTCTATCTTTTTTATTCATGGTCCAATTTCATCAAGTTCCAAGGTGAACAAGCACAACTTGGAAGCACACCAACGTTACAATGGATAATAAGAGCTGTCAAATTCATTTGTATGAATTTTTCTACCGTGGAATATGGAAAAAAAAATCATGGTTTGAAAGTCTTTCATGGTCAGGAAAGATATCATTCTGTTCTATTCTTTACCATGCTTATTTTCTGTTTTATCCTTCCTACAACCTCAGTTTAAGGGAGATCCTTTCCCAACTATGCTAGTTCCTACCAAGCAGACTGTAATGAAGAAAGTATCTGGTGTATTGTATTTTCTTTTTTTTAAAAAATGTCTCAATTTTAAAAATATTTTTATTTTTTAAGTTGTAGTTGGGCACAATACCTTTATTTTATTTTTTTATTTTTATGTGGTGCTAAGGATCGAACCCAGGGCCTTGCATGTCCTAGGCGAGCACTCTACTGCTGAGCCCAAACCCCAGCCCTGGTGTCTTGTATTTTCTCAGGGCATTTGGCCTTTCAATCCCACCATCCTGGCCACAAACAAAGGAAGGAGGATGACCTTGACCTAAGTGAAGTCCACTGGGCATTAGACAAGGAGCCATGAAGTAATCTGTCAAAGGAACCTTGATAAAGACATGATAAATATGAAGTAGACCAACCAGGTCTCTAGCTAGTAGAGTGTGGATGCAAAAAATTTAGTGAGAACTGACAGTTGGCAGTAAGAGTGGAAATTAAAAGACAGAGAGAAAAGCTTATTAGCAGAATCTGCAAAACAGAGTAAGCCATTGGTTGGCAAGAGCTATGGCAACCTATGAAGAAGAAAGGTGGGAGGTGCAAAGTTAGATGACAGCAATAGAAAGAGAAGATATAGAAACAGAAAAAAGCTTATAGTCTAGTGGGGAATGTAGACATGAATCAAAAAATCACACAAATACATATAAAACTATAATTCTAATAAGTACTGTAAATAAATGTTATGGGATGTTATAAAAGCTCACACTAGGGAGGTTGGAACAAATCTGAGACATTCAAAAAATGATATGAGCTAGCAAGTGTTAATCAGAGCAAAACCCTGAAAAGAGTATGATGGTATAAGAAATAAGTACAATGGTACCATGGTTTGTAGGAGAACAGAGTGGTTGAGAAAGAAGCAAGATGTGGGATGTAATTGAGTATGAAGAAAGCTATGTCTGGAAACATGGAAGATTGTCTAAAAAAAGGGAGGGGGCATATGAGACTTTAGAGATCAAATAATTTCATGTTTAATGGTTGGGAAGAGGAGGCTGAACCTAAAAGGGAGACAAAACAGTGACAATCAGAGAAGAAGATACATCAGAAGATGGAATCTATTGGATTTATCAATACAGCAGTCATTGAAAACCTTTACTTTGGGATTCCCAAATGGCATGTAGGTTTACAGAAACAGTTGCAAGTATAGTTTCCTTCAAGGCATGTTTTAGTCAATTTTTTTTGCTGCTGTGACCAAAAGACCTGACAAGAGCATTTTAGAGGAGGAAAAGTTTATTTGGCACTCATGGTTGGCAAACTCCATTGCTCTGTGCCCAAGATGAGGTGGAACATCATGGCACAAGGGTGTGGCAGAGGAAAACAGCTCAGTACAGGAGACAGGAAGCAAAGAGTGACTCCTCTCACCAAGGACAAAATATAAACCATATATAGCCCAAAGGCATGTTCCAAAGATCTACCTCCTCTAGCCACAACTACCTGCCTACACTTACCACCCAGTTAATCCTGATCAGGTGATTAACACACTAATTAGGTTAAGACTCTCATAACCCAATTTCCTCTCTAAACTTTCTAGCATTGTTTCACATATAAACCTTTGGGGGACATCTAATACCTAAACCATAACAATGTATTTTCCCACTCACTTAACAAAATAGTATAACATTCCCCCATCTTCCAATTCTAGACTTGTGAAGTAAACATAAAGGATCTGAAGAGGTGTACAAATTTGTACATAAAAGTTCTGTTGCATAGAAACAGCCTCCTTGGTGTTTATAAAAAAAAAGAATAGTTTTGTAACATCTAAAGTGCCTCTTAGAAACTCATATATGTATAAAGATCAGTCTATTTGAAGATAAAAACTAAAAATTGGGAAGGAGAATATTTACTTAAAATGTTCATTCCTACATCAAAACTCTGTTTAGAGAGATAAAAACATGGGGAGGAAGGAAAGACTACAGGCAGAAGGAAAAAAAGAGGTAAGATTTGTTATAAAGGTGATTGAAATGAAGTCACAGAAATACATCCCAGCCACCAAAATTTATTCCATATGTCCTGTCCCCTTGTGTGTTCGGCTCTTTTGTTGATCCTTAGCTGCACAATGAATAGATGACTTCATCAGGCTGGGTCTGATGACTCCTAAATGTTCCCCCTCTAAGACTGGAAGGATTTCCTGGCCTGGAAGTGCCCGAATGACTTAAATTGCTTTTCCCAATGGCATTATCTTTGCACTTGCCTATAATGACTCATCTGTCATTGGGCTGTTCAGCTACTTAATTGGCCCCGTCTGTCCCTTCTGCCTTGATTAACCCAAGTAACTGGATCATCAGCTAATGTCACCACTTCAGTGCTTCTAGATCCTTTGGAGGCTTGACCAAATAGATCATAATATTGGCTCCAGGGATATCTGACTTGTAAGAGCTGAATGTTTTTGCTTTCGCTCTATCTTTGCTATCTTTGCATCAGTTATTAGCACAGCACGGTTGACAAACCATTATGACACACTCTGTGGTCACCATGTTTCCTCATATAGGTCACTATAAATGCTTTTGGGGTCTTTGGAGTTGGCCAAGATACAACTCCTTTCGATTACCTACTGCTCACTCTTTAAAATTGGAAACATTTGCATTCTCTCTGAGGGCCTGGGGGCAGAGGAGAATTTGTACATATAAAATGCTACTCAACTAGACAGGATGTGGGTGATTTTATTAATTATTTTGAGCTTTGAGATCCTCACTTGAAGAGTACTTTGCGAAAATGAAAGGAATATTTGGCACAAATCCTTTTCTATAGTATTGGTCATTGACAGGATGGTACCTGGGCACTTGGGAGAATGTGTACAACAAGAAAATCCTCTTTGAAATGCCAAAAATTCCTAAGAGATTCTTCTTCCATATCTTACATGGAAGTTAGGAAAGGTCCTTACTCAGATAAGAGAATAAGAAGATTTCTTATGCAGACTTCTGGAGAATTTATGTGTTTATTTTACCTAATTCTAGGTTCTCTGAGGAGGCTGTTGAGTGAAAATGAACAGGCTTTGGAGTTAAATGGAATGGGAATCAAACTCTACCTCGAGAACATAAAGCCTTGAAATCTCAGTGCTATCTGTAAAACAGAGATAAGCTTATCTCATAGGAAGATTGGGAGAAATAAAGGGATTCATGAAGGAAAACTGCTCAGGACTGTATCCAGCAAGTGCTCAAAAAGTTAATTATATTTTTTTAATAGCAGTAGCCCTCGGCATCTTCAGTGGCACCTTGGAATCATCTAGAGAGGCTGGAAAAATCCCATTGTCCAGGCTGTACCCCATGCCAATTGAATCAGGATCTCTGTGGATGAGACTGGGCCATGAATTTTGGTTTTCAAAAGGTGAATTTTTGTGGGGGTGACCTGCTCCCCTGACAGCTACCTGCTCCCAAGTACTCAACATGGAATCAGCCCCCCTGTCAACCTCACCTCTTTCATGAGGGTGGATAAAACCAGGGAAGAACCCATTCCGGCTAATGACCTGTATGTTGCTGTTCTATCTGACCAGATCTCTAGCCCTGTTGGCTTGAGAGATGGGCTAGGTTAACAGAGGCCAAGAGTGCTTTAACCTTCCCTCCAATGCTGTTAAAACAAAAACAGCTGGGGCAGAGGAAGGAAAACAAATAAAACACAAAGCATCTTACTACAAAGCTTTGCAGTCCCCTAATAAAAACAATGGTCTGTGGCGTTTCCAAAACTATGTTTGGGACAACTCGGTCTCCCAGAGGGCCAGAAGGAATTATGGACAGTGGAAACTACCAGAATGACCTATCTTAAAAAAGGAAAATTTCTTCCCTGTAAAACCATTGGTATGCAAAGAGAGAGAGAGAGAGAGAGAGAGAGAGAGAGAGAGAGAAAGGCATTTCTCCCTATAAGTTAAAGAAGAGATGAATTTGATGAGCCTGTGGGCCAATATCAGTGCCATGCTCACTTTCTAATGGAGGAAACATTTATATACCCAGAATCCACAGGATATATATTAGTTTATTATTTCCTAGGCTCAAAAATGGACAGAAACATACACAGACTTATGATACCCTCCTTAAATTATTTATCACATCACTATTGTCAAAATACAGACTAAGACAATTCAAATATGCTGCTAGGCAGTATTGTTTGGAAAATGTACTCCTTGTCTCTGGAGATGGAAAGTATCATTCCATAAAATATTTATCACCACTTAAGAAGTTCATATTTATGAAAAATTAAGCCAGAGAAAATCAAGTTGATATTAAAGAATGCCCGCAGTGGTCTAAGAATGTTCTATCCACTTCTCTGCCCATGGTGTCCTTGGCTGCTCCCCCTGGCATGGTGTTGGGGTACTGGGGAGAGATCTGGGAGTAAAATTTCAATGTGGCAGCAGAAACCCAGAGTCTGTTATTTTAAGTACTGGACACCAGACAGGACATTGTGTTTCCAACACACTTGGGGCAGAGAGATCTCAGTAAAGATCAAGAGGCTACAGAGCGGTGAGAATCATAAGAATCACATTAGCAGTGACAAGCTTCCCAGTGGGGTGGAGAAAACAGCATTTGGAGTGGTTTGCTGAGAAGAACGCACATTTTTATCAGGCACTGAAGCTCTCCCTTTTGATGTCAGGATTCCAAGGTTACGGCATGTTTTATAGTCCCATACACATGTTCCAAGGGCTCTCCAGGCTGCTCAGTCATGCCCCTGTGGAATGCATGCAGGAGCTGGCTGGTCATTAGAGTGGGTGGCTGGACGTCTGCATGGACAGATTTCAAGGGCTCTGAAGAAAACCCTGCTTTCACCTCCCCACCAGCTGCTCAACAACATCCTTAGGGATTTAATCCACAAGGAGGGGTGAAGAAGGACATGACTTGCATACCTACTGTGAGCCAGCAAATGGTGTTTATGGGTCCCCATTACAGATGAGGAAACTGAGGCTTGGAGATGAGGAAAGAATTACTCAGATGATCTGGAAATGGGCTGTGCCTGAGACACAGTCTGTCCTTTGGAAAAGCTGGCTAATTCATTCAGTATGATCTATGAATCCTATGACTCATGGATACATACATTTCACATGTGAAAAGTTCTATGTACAGGAGCCAGGCCAGCTGCAGAGGTGGGAGTAGAAGCTGAAAAAATTCTGAAGACTGGAAAGAAATGCTCTGATAGAAGACAGTATATATATCCAATAATATACCACTGAAAATAAGTACCCTAAAACAGATATAGATATTCTCACTGCACTGTGTCATGAATACTTACTGAATGAATAATAGGGCCTAATATTAATTCGCATTTAAGCAGAGAACAATTTCTTAGCAAGTCACCAATTATGGAATTTTACACATTAAGGGAGGTAATTTGGGAGGAAAGCCTTCTGGAAACCCTTGTAAATCAGTGATTCTTAAGTAGAGGGATACACCAAAGCCTTCTGGAACTTTTAAAATTTATTTTATTTAATTTTTAGAATATACATATTAGCCTCCCTTCTGCATATATTTTGTTCTAGAAGGGATGTTTATAAAACAACTCTCTGGGCAATTGTGGGGTGTATCCCAATTAAGAACCATTGCTCAAAGTAAAAAATTATATCAAAGTGGTTGAATCTCTAAAAGTAATGATTGATCATAACTGAAGACATCATTCTGTGTTAAAAGAATTTTTGCTGGGTTCCATCTGTCCTTTTTTCTATGAAGATGAGCAAGTCACTCATCATCTCTGAGCCTCAATTTACTATTAGATGGGGATGACAGTAATAGCTGCTTCATGTATTTCCTAGGACTTTGAGGAGGAGGATTAATTTAGCATCTGCTTATTTAGGACTTCTTATGTGCAGGTGGCTATTGTTTAGCAGACCATTGAAAGACAAACACATTCACTATTTACAAGAAGCTTATAAACTAGAAAATTTAATGCATTCATAACAGTAGGTGGAAAATCAAGTGCATCATGAAAGAAGTATTAGAGTTTAGAGCAGAGACCTGGAGGTGGTTAGTTCATGTCTTGGACACATAAGTTTGGTGAGGGTTACAGCAGGAATTTGCTCACTTGCCTAGAACATTTGGATTGGAGTCATGAAAAGATTACGGAGTCAGATGAGTGGGAGCTGCAATTTTTACCCTCAGAGTCAGAATTTGGGGATGGGTAGTAGGGAGCAAAGGCAGCATCATAAGCTGAAGACAGCATGTTCTGAGGGAGGTTAGGAAGATGAAGCTCATAGTGTATCACGCATGGATTCAGAGAAGGGAAAACCTAAAGTACAAGCTGGACAGCCAGAGTGGTGCACAAGTCCAAAGTAGGTGAGGAGATACATGTCAATGATTGTTTTGATTGTGACACAAAGGCAAAGGACCCGTCTTGGGTTGGGTAACCTGGTTAATCGGTCCCTTGAAAGAACTCTGAGAAGTCATGCAATTGAAGGCAGACCCTCTTTGGGACATCCACCTACATAATTAAAAATTATGTTTTCACAGCACTTGCTTGGGAGAATTGCACTGCAGAAGCTCCCAGAGGGGTGGGCCAGGGGGAAATAGATGGAAAGAACTTTACTTTGGCTTTTAACAACACTACCACAGATAGATGATCAAGGATTGTGAACCCAGTTTCCTGGGTTTAAAATCAACACTATCCTTTTGGGCAAAGTACTAAATCTTTCTGTAACTTGGGTTTTTCAGCTGAAAAATGGGAATGATGATGATGATAATTAATAATAATAACAATGCCCATTTAAGACTATTATGACTATTAATATTAAGCACTAAATAGAGTGAGGGGCTTCACTCTCTAACTGGTCCTGTGGTCAATGTCACTACAGCCTATCAGGCTCCTCTGTGCCCTCCTAGGTCTTTTTAGTTTGTGGACTATGTCCCCCAATACCTTCCTATCTCCCAGAGTTATAAGCGTTCATCAGAATAACTTTTGTTCTAGGTGCTCAGGTTGAATCAGATGATCACTGAGAATCTAACTATATAAAGTCGTCCCACTTTATAATGGGGTGAAAGCTTTAGGAACATGAACCAATAGTTAGCACCTGTCACAGGAAGCCCTTAGAGGGGACTCAGCTCTTCCAGAAGGAAGAGATTTCAAAGAGAGGCAGGAAGGGATTTAAAGGGAGGGAGACTCCATTACTGGTTTTGAAAACGGTGGGGCCAAAGATGAGGGATGAGAGAGGCCCTGGATGACAGACAACAAGGACATGGGGACCTCAGTCCTACAACCCCAAAGAATCGAATTCTGTCACAACCAGGTGATCTTGGAAGAGGAGCTGAGTTTCAGATGAAAGCATAGCTACTGGCACCTTGATTTCAGCCTCATGAGAGTCTGAGCAGAGAACATGCTGTCCCCAGACTCCTGACACAAGGAGACTGATAATAAATGGTCATTGTTTTAAGCCTCTGTTTGTGGTCATTTGTTATGCAGAAATAGGGGAAGCAAATACATTCCCTCTAGCCTAAAAACACACACACACACACACACACACACACACACACGAAGGGCTTTCTCGGGTAGGAGTCCACCTGCTAAATCCTCCCCAGCTGTGGCAGTTGAGGTAGCTGGTTTTCATAACAAAAGTCTTCAAACCAACTTAGTTAAAACTGAGACCATGTTGGGAAAAACAAAGAATCACATGCAACACCAGCTCTGGGAGATGCCACAGAGGGAAATGTGTTCCTTTTCCAGTTGCATTGAGGTAGCATGGAATTCCATGCACGTTACCTCACAACTCTCCCACCTCAGAGGCCATCCAGACAGAGGAGACAAATGAGAAGAGCAATCTTCAGTAGGAGTCATGATGTAAAAAGATCTTATTTGTAAGATGGCTGGAAGGAAGTGGCCACACTATCCTTCGGCCCCCATGCCATCTAAAAAACAAACAGATTTTCTTGACACTCTTGCTGGGGAGAATTTTTTAAAGGATTCCAAGCAAGTACAGAATTTCCTGGACTGCCATAAAATCCTACTCTTGGCTAACTTTTAAGAAGAAGCCAATGAAGGGGTGGAAGGTTCTGGAACAGACTGCTAGCCATTTTTCTACAATCAGGCAAATGTCCCCTCCTAGCTAGGGTTCAGTTTGTTGGTGAATTTTGTGTTTATTGGACAAACCCAAGTTGTCCTACATGTATTTAAGAAGCAATGCGGCAGGGAGGCAATGCCTGTCACCTTGATTGCTAACCCTGACCTTAGGTTTTCATACACAAAAAGACCAGGTAGAACTTTTTTTTTTTTTTTAACCCCCCAGCACAGGTGATTAATCATGGGTCCAGGCAGACCCTCCGTTGAAAGCCAGTGGAGCATAGCACCTGACATCTGTTTTGTATTAGCTATTACTGAAATGCCAGTGGCCTGAAACCATTTAGAAAACACAGCTTTCTGTGCCCTCTGTCTCTTTCTTAGCCTCTTTCAGTGTCTCCAGCTGGTTACCAAGTGGCAAATATATTTAGTAAGCAGCAGTTAGCGCCTTTCACAAAAATGCCAGGGGCCTTTGATGCCAAGGCCCTCGGATGGTGCATTTTAGGTGGAATTTTCTGTTGATGCCACTTGCATTCATCAAGGGACCTCAAAGGGACAGAACTAATCCTCCCTGGGAGGATTGTTGTGGCTGAGTTTGACAGAGAGCAAAAAAAGGGGGTGGGGGAGGAAGCCAATTTGGTATTCATAAACTCTTTGCTGTGATAAAAAATGAGAAATATGAAAAAAACTCAAACCTTTTAAAACTGGATGTTTAATTATCATAGTTTTATTGCTTTGACCACAGTTCTTTTTGCTTCCTCAGAGGAGAGACAGAATTTCTACTGGAGAGTAAAATTGTGCAATAAATAACAGACACCAAGATCGGCTTGATGATGTGGGTGGATATGTGTAGTTTGCATCCCCTAAACAGCTGGTATTGAAGAAAAGCAGCATTTGATGAGAGAAGTTTGTGACTGTATCTGGTGTCAAAAATAAACAGTAGGAAAGCAAGAAAATTCCTCTCTTGAGAGCTAATTGCTGTCACCCAATGTACTCCTTTCTCCCTCCATCCTCCCAGTGCCCTAAATCTTCCCACTTAGTCACTCCTGGTTTTTAAACCTATCAAACTCAAGTGTAAAAATATGTGTGCCCTGTTCCAGGGACCAGAGCAAAGGTTGAAGGTCACAGCTGGAAGGGGCTGGTGCCACTTTCTCCAAGTCCACATTGGTTTAGAAGCAGGGTCAATATCTCAACTGCCAATCTCATGATAAACTTTCCAAATGATCAGAATGAATGAAATCATCCTGACAAATTGAGTTTAAAATAAGGCATGTGTTTATTTTTTCAAAGTAAATACATTCTAAGTTATCACTCTTTTTCCCTTTGTCTTTTCTCTACAGAATTTACATAAAAGTGGTTGAGTTTTAAAATTAATGAAGTTACTTGAAAGACACTGGCTTTTTATTCAATTCCTCCTTTTAATCATTGGATGAAACCCAGAAATTTAAATTTGAGAATTTTTTTTTTTGTTTAAAAAGTCCCACATATGGCACAACATGAATTATATAGCATGAATTTGTCTACCTAGACATAACAACAGAAGCACACAACCTTCAGTGCTTCTCAAAGTAAATGAAATGCTGAAAGTGATGTTGAACAGGATTGTACTTTTATATAGCTCAAGCTTGATATGGAATCTCCAATTTCATTTCTCTGTCTGGGCTCAGAATTCAATCTTTCCCGGTGTCTGTTACCTTGGTTTGTCAAGAGCTAGGGCTAATAATGATCCACATCAGACCTTCAATACCCACACCAGCCTGTTAGCTTCCTCTTGGTCTGTAGTCCCAAAAGAACTCAATGAAAGCTGAGTGAACCAGTTGGGGCTAACCCAAAATAAACCCATCCAATTCAGATAATCAGCCTGTGTGTATGTTTTTTAAATTGAAATTTACAATATTCTGACAATGATGCCATTTTCTGTTTTATCTCATTTTGACAATAATAATAAAAAAGTCTAGGGTTTACATGTTAATATTTCCAATATATACTTTATCCCCTCTTCTGGCCCGAAACTTAGAGCTTTTGGAATTGTATGTCATTTTAAATTTATTTTGGGGAAGCCTTATCCTTGGAGGGATACAAAGTACACAGCATTGATAACGTGGCAACATCATGATGTGAATACCTGCCATGTGGTGGGCGGAGTTCTGTCCCACAAGCAGAAAAAGAAACCAGAAGTGGATGTATTAAAAGTCAGACTAGTAACCCTCACAGTCCCTATAAAAGGAAGAGATCCAACTTTAGTCCTTTGGACTTTATTTGCTTTTGTTTTTTAATTACTTTTACTCTATTCCAGTTCAAGAGCTTATTTATTAAGTCAATATAAAAAAATTGGGAACAATCTAAATATATAATATATGTGTATCTTACAGTTAGAAAGTCTGAGGAAAGCAAGTCCAGGACTGAAGTTAACTACCGTGACAAAGACTGGATAACGATTCATGGAACTCATTTTCTACTCATAGACAGATAATTAAGTTCATTTTCCCAGATTCCTTTGTGGTTAGGGGAAATCATGTGACAGAGCTATGGCCAATAGAATTTGGGCAGAAATGTGCTTCTCCAGTCATGGCCTATGAGAACAGTCCTCTATGCTCCTTACTTTTTTGGTGGAAAACTTGAAAGCCATATGTGACACTGGAGGAAACAAAAAATGGAAGGAAGCTAACTATGTTCCTGAAGGAGAACAACTGGCTCAACAGGAACACCAATTTTGGATTTCATATGAGGAGAAAGTGAATTTCTACTGTGTTAAGCCACTGATACGTTGGGTTTTCTATGTTATAACAACCAATTGTAACTAATGCTGACCACACAAAGAAGGATACTATGAAAAGCTACTAAGAATTCAAAATCCTAATGCCTCTTTACTTTTTCTTTTTTTCCAGGGACTTGCACATACTAGGCAAGTGGTGTATCACTAAGCTACACCCACACCCCAGCCCATCTCTCTTTTATTAGCTGTATATTTTTGAAATGTAATCTGCATTTTTCATGGGAGTTTTAGTTTCTTAGCCTCTCATTACTAGTCACCAAATTAAGTCATGAAAACAAGTAGTTTCTTGATTGAAAAACATCCAAAGTACAAAATCATCAAGAAGGGGGAGGAATTGGAGAGGGGAAGGTAAAGGCCATTTTGAATGGTTACGAATCAATCCAGTCTATTATATTGCAGAAATATACACAGCTGGACAGAGAGGAATAAGCTGGTGCCCCCAGACCCTGCTGATTATTGTGCATAAAAAGCTCAAATGGACTTTTAAGTTTTAGGTAGTGTCTTCATAGGGAACCTTAAGTGAAGGATTCAGTGAACTACTTGAATAATTAAAGGAAGAACTCCATTTTTTTTTTCCTGCAATTTGGGCAGCATTAGCTTGAATTATCCATCTTACTCCACTCATTTCTCTATCTGATGGTATAGATGAACCCTTACTGTACACAATGTAAAATCATTCATTTAGCAAAATCATTGAAAAGTGAATTTAGATTTTGTTTCATGCATGTACCCATCTATGAAGTGGTTATAACTTCAATATTTGAACCAAAATGATTTATAGGCCACCTCTAAAATAAGTTGGAAATATCTATAAATGGTTTAAATTCCAAGACTTGTACAGGAATTTTGCTTAGTCCAAAATCTAGCATTTGGTATCCATATTCATTCACATATTTAATTTTTAAAGCACAATTAAATAACAAATTACTGCCTATTTGGAGGGATGGATTAGGGGTGCATATAACTAATAAGAAGAAGAACCTTCAGAAACTGGAGGGGCAGCAGAGGATTATTTTCTGACTGGGATTATCAAGATAGTGTTCAAAAAGATTAAGAGGGGTTTAGGAGATGAAGAATGGGTACAGCAGGTTGTGGGGACAGATGAGAGCCTACCAGATGGAGGACAAACCCTGAGCACACCCAGGGAGGTATAAATGCCTGGGGAATAGTTGATGAGATGTGGCCAACCTTACACTGAATAAGGTCATTCATTTAGCCAACACACGACTGTAAAGAAAAATAGTTTCATTGTTTCCTCGATTTATCGTGTAAGCATAGGAGATTTTATTAGCAATAATGCAGGTGTAGTCTGCTGAAATAAGATATTATACATTAGGAAATCGAATTTTGTCTTCATTTTCTTTAGGAAGTAAATTTTCACTGCTCTTTTCCTTTCTACAGACATTAATGACCACTCAATTATAAACAAATTATTTCCATGCATGTGTTAGCAAAAACTGATATCATGATTTAGAAAGTTGATAGTTATTCCATCAGTGTTAACACTGAAGTAACAGTTGAGACAGCTTTGATTAAATTGTAGACATTATGGTTTTTCCTGTAGCCATTTCTGTGAAATAAAGAATGAGCTAGTCAATGGAGTAATCCAAAATTAATCACTAGCCTGCTAATTATAGCTAGAATCATTCCAATTATTCCTGTCTCTGGTTAACTCTTTATTTAAAAAGATATTTTTAAATGCAAAATTCTAAAGTATCCAAAGATTTAGATCTTCAGATATATAGTTGTGCAGATTTTAAAAGATGCACATTAACAAGGAAGCAAAGTGCCTGCTAATATAGTAGCTATTTCAGGGATAATGAAATTGGAGGTATAACAAGAGCTTAGTATAGGTGTGTTAGGTTGAGCAGAACTTTCTTAAAACAGGCTCAGATCACTTCAACACCATGTCTTCAAAATTGTAATCATCATGGAAGGACAATGATCAGCCAAAAGGAGGGTGATAATTATAGTGCAAAGTCAAGCAGATCCCACATAATTACCAGAAAAGCCATTCTTTCCAAGTTATGAATATGAAATATCGGTCATAATTTATTCCCATAATAAAGCAACACTTAGCAGTGTTGCCTGTTGGGGATCTCCTTCCTCAAACTTTCCCTTCTACCTATTGAAGATGCACTGACATGATAACAATTTTAAATAACTAATGTGAATACCATTCTCTTTAACCCAAGGAACATGAGTTAGTGAAGAAATGGCAGTATCTCTGTGAGATTCCTACTATCAAATTGCATAATACAATCAATGTTATGACCATGAAGGGTTATGACTTTACATACTTCAAAAAGTTGTACGAAAGCACAAGTTTTAGGGATGGCCTGTTGTAAGGAACATGCACTTCATGTGAGCAAAATCCTCTTTGTTAGTCTTTATGCCGAGATGGTCACAGGTATTGAGGAGGATAGGTGAGATTCCTGTAGTAACTGAGTGAACAGGGTTTTTATTTTGATTGAAATAAGGGTTCAAAGAGATGGATCAAAACATGTTTAATGCTTTCCTTTTTCTGGTTTAGTAATTTTATCCCTTGTATGCCCTCCCTATTCTATATCTGCTAGGCCTCCTACCTCTGCCTGCATTGGCCAAAATTCTATCTTCAGTTCTTGTTTCCTTCTGCAGGCATACACTTATTTCTTTTATTTTTTTTTTAATATGGAAATGTGGTTCTTAAACATGAGCCTGCATCCCCTAGAGGGGATTCTGACCCTACCCCTTGAGTTTCTGATTCAGAAATGCCTTCTGTAGTTCCAACAAGTCCCAGGTGATGCTGATGATGCCAGTCTAGGGACCATCCTTTGAGAACAACTGCTTTATAAATAAAGCAGTCATGGCTCCCTCCTATCAGGCACTCCTGTCTTCATGAAACTTGAAGTGATGATTGGAGACACATGGGCAGCTGCATCTATGGGATTACTACAGTCTACATGTAAATATAATGAGCAAAACTAGTTATGGAAACGGGCAAGAATTATAAGTCAGAGGCTGACCTTGGTGAGCAAGTTTAGTTACTTAGGCATCTGATATTAAGTACTCAGTTTTTCTGAGGAAAAAAAAATGTCCCCAGGTCTTCTGAGGAAAAAGAAGAAAATGGCCTCAAGTATTTTATCAGCCTCTTCATCATGACACAATTGGGACTTAACACATTTCTTCTTAATTCAACTTGACTCTATATGGAAAGCCTATTATGGGGCCAGGCACTGTGCTGATGGCTAATGATATAACAATGATGATTTCTATCCACAAGAAATTTACAACTTATTAGTGCCTGACGGGAAGCACAGAAGGTGATTAATAAGCATTGGTTCTCAAAGAGTGGTCCTTAGACCAGCAGGATTTCCTGGGCCTTATCAGAACTACAATAAGTATTTCAGGCAGAAATCTCTGGGGGGTGGGGTCCGTATCTCCACAGGTAATCTTGATGCAGAATCATATTTTTATACAAATATTTTTATATAGAAAAACATTTTTATACATATTTTTAAAACAAGGAAGGGTACTTGTGTAAAGGGAAATGCAAAGAGAACAGAGGCTGGGATTCTGGCAAATATCAACAGAAAAAAAAAATCCTTGCAGAAAAAGGGAGGGAGACAGAAAAATAAGAAAAATCTGAGGGAAGAACATTTTTTAAAAGGGAACGATGCAGAGAGGTCAAGTACAATCCGGCAAAAGGAGCAGGAGTGAACTTTGAGATGGCAGAGTCCATGGGGCAGAGGGGCAGGGGATAAGCTGAGGGGACTGAAAACAGAGCAAGTGGACAGTTGTCTGTTTTGAGATTCTCTGCTATGGAAGGAAAAAGGGAACAAAGGGCAAAGGGAAGGCTTTTTAGGATAAGCAAAACCAACAAGTTTTTGGTTGTGAAAAGGGGCCAGGGCCTTCAGAAGGAATTAAGTCACAGAGACCTAAAGGAGATCAGAGTTGTTTACTTGCCGAGATAAGAGGGAGAGAAGAATGAAGAATGCTATCTTTCCATAAATATTTGAGGAGAATTGGTGCTTGCCAGGCACTGCTCTTGGTATAGTGCATGAATGACATAGACAAAGAGCTGCTTCTCTTAAAGAGAGAAAAATGACAATAGGCAGACATCCGTCTGCCTATCATCTATCTGTATCAAATTTTCAGTCCCTCATAAAATGCTATAGAAATTAAAGCAAAGCAAGGAAAATGAGAGAGAAAAGGAAGGTGTACTATTTAGGACAGAGCTGTTCCCCTTGAAAGACTGATTCTGAGCAGTGATGGGAGGGAGAGGAGAGGAAAGAGTGAGTAGCCATGTGAGGGAGAGCAGGGAAGGGACCACACAGATGCTGGTCAGAGGAGCAGTTCTGGGGGAACCAGCAAGCACAAAGGCCTTCTGCAGGAGATGCTCCACATGATCCCAGAACTCCAAGGTTGTTGGCTGCCTGGCTGCCCAGAGGTCACTGAATAAAGGGAATTGTGGGAGGAAGTATGAAGGGGGCCAATCCACTAAAGGCATGAAGGCCAGTCTGCTTCTTATACTGGGTTACTGGGTTTTTTTTTTTTTTTTCTTCTTTATTTGGAACTGGGGATTGAACCCAGGGGCCAGGGATCCTTTACCACTGAGCAACATCCCCAGCCTTGATTATTTTTTATTTTGAGGCAGATTTTCACTAAGTAGCTTAGGGCCTGGCTAAATTGCTGAGACTGGCTTTGAACCTGCCTCAGTTGCACGCCTCTGGACCTTATACTGAGTAAGCTGGGAAGCTGACAGAAAGTTCTGAGTGGGGGAGTGGCATGGTCTGAATTATGTTGTTTTCTTCTTTTTAAATACCACATATTCGTTCTTGTATGGATGTTATAAAAAAAAGTCAATTAGAATGTAGAATAGCAATTATGGAGAGAGAGAAAATAGAGGAAGGTTGGAGGATGGGTACCCAAACACAAATAGAAAGAACAAGCTCTAGTGTTCTATAGAAGAGTGGGTGGGGGGAGACTGTAGTTCATAATATTCTATTATTTTATGAATAACTAGAAGAGCGGAGCTCAAGGGCTCTAAACACAAAGTAATGATATGAAGATAGAAATGTTCATTATCCTGATTTGATCAGCAATATTGCATACAATGTATTGAGATATTATCCTGAACTCCATAACTATGAAAAATTAAATGTTCATAAGAAATTCGCAAAAGTTGAAGGATATATAAACGTTAACTACCCTGATTTGATCATTACCCACAGTGTATAGATATATTGAATTACCACATTGGGCCCCCACAAATTTGTACATTGAAACTAATAATAACAGGGATGATTTTGGTCTTTTGAGAGCAAACCATAAAAAGGCAGAGGCAGAGTGGAGAGAATATTCAAGAGGCTCCTCCAGTAATCCAGGTGAGACATGATGGAAGGAGTGATGGAGAAGTGAGAAGTGACCAGATTCTGAAGATATATGTTAAAGGAAGTGCTGCAGTTTTGCTGATAGAGTAGGAATCAGGTGTTTGAGCAAGGGAGAATTCCAAGATGGGCAAAAGCTATTGGAAAATTTGTGAAAGGAAGGGGAAAACAGCAAAGAAGTTAAAAATAACGGTAGCTTTATTGTTTACTATGTATCAAACAGCACACTATGTTCCATATATCACATCATTTGATCTTCCTGACAACCTCAACTCTCAATGCAGGATTGAGGTGAAGAGAGGGCAAGCAACGATTATGAAGCAAATGGTAGGCCAGGCCCTGGGCCCAAGGCAGTCTGGCACAGCGTGTACCCCTTTATTCATCTATGTGATTCAATCTGTACTTTTTCTGAGAAGTGAAAGGTTATTCAGAATTGGGAAAAGTGGGTGTGGAGAGGAATGGTCAAGACTGGAAGCTGAAAAAAAAATGTTGACTGATGAATTGAAAACCAGGCATCAAAGACTTAAACAAAAGAAGACAACTGTTGACAATGTTTTCTTTAGGGGAGAGGTCTGTAGTTTGTGACTCACCCTCCTATGACTGCTTGTGCTATGTCTAGATGAAGAAAGATGCTGAGATGCAATCTTTCTGGACCTCTCCAAGAGTAATCTCAACCACTGAGTGATCCTTTCAGCTGCCACAACTGATGTGGAACTGATTCCGGGCTCCTAGTCCTATGAGATAAACATCCCCACAATCTTATTTAGCATAAACACTGACCTGAAATCGAGCAGGCTGGCAAGATGGAAGTTGAGTCATGACATATTTATTAAGCTGAGCACTGAGTTTGACACTCAGAGGAACACCAAATTAATTCAAGACACATTTCTTGCCCTTAAGGAGCTTACAGCATGGGTTTTGGCTGAGGGACCACCCAACATCCATTAGGATGGGGAAATCAAATCTCCACTTTGGGCTCATTGCATTGCACAGAGTGACAGGCCAGGAGATTAAACTGGTCTTGGTGCATATGGAATGCACACCCGGCCTGCAGCCCCTCAGCCTGTGTGCATTAACTCCACCAGCAGCCTGGCTGCAGAGTGAAGGTGGCTGTTTGTGCATAAACATTGTCATTTCACTGGGACTGCTATTTCATCTTTGAACCTTGGCATCAAAGGAACACTGACCTTATTCCTGTAGCTTGCCTTTCTTTGAAGCGTATGGCTTTGCATTGCAGATTAAAGTGAAGACATTCATCAAGGAACAGATCTGGCCAACCGCTCCCCAAACTCCACCAGAAACAAAGCCTTGAAAGGCTCCAATCACAGTTGCAGTGGAGTGGGCTGAAGATGAAGGCTTGGAGCCAGGCTCCTCTTTCTCAGATCCTGTAAGTCAGCTCTAGCATGACAGTGCATCCCTTTGAGTGTTGGGCAACTTTACCCTGAAAGGCAGTCTGTCTCTGTAGAAAGGGGTAAGCTAATGCAATATTCCCAACCTGTTTCTGTTCATTTTCTTTAAAGCAGGCATTGTTGTAAATGAGGCCAGTGTGATCATTCACTGTGTGCCTTTGAATTCTTCAAAAGATGTGCCAGGCAGAACCACCTGAAACTTGGCTGATGATTCTGTCAATTGAGTTTTCTATTGCTTTCCTTTGTTCATTTATTTGAAACGAAACTTTCCTATCTGTCTTCCTATTTCTGCTATCTTGGCTCTAAGAAAATAGACTGTACACCCAGAATTCTCTGTTCTTTTTTTTCTCTTTCTTTCTCTCTCTCTCTTTCTTTCTTTCTTTCTTTCTTAAGATGGCAAGAGGAGTAAAGTGAGAAACTTCAAGTATGAGGTTAAAAATAATAACCAAATAATTGCTTAATCATAAGACTGAGGGAAAGAACCAAGAGAAATAGTTCCCACCTCAGGGGAAGAAAAATTGATGATGGATGACTACTGAAGGGCAAATTATCATATCTTCAAATGAAATCTTTCTGCAGATCTTCAATTCTGATCAGATAAACAGTGAGTTCTGTCTGCAGTGAAGGGGTAAAGCAATCCAGAGGAGGGAAGGAAATGATTGTAAAGTTGTATACATATAAATCAACTGATTCTAAGAACAAAGCACCAAAGAGTTTAAGAAATTAGTGAAAATCCCTGCTGAGACTTAGGCTAATTTTCAAAATAACGTTTTCCTAGTTAATCATCTTCAAAATAATACCAAAGGATAATTTTGATTATTATGAGACAAGTCACTTGCATTTTTGCTTAAATCTCAAATAATTGATTTTCCATTAAGAAGTGCTTGAAGTTCAAGAAAAAATTAATACAGCTTTGTGGAAAGCCAATGGTTTCAGGCCAGTTTTTTTTTTTTTTTTTAAGTTTAGTATTATTCATCTATTTGTTTATTTTTGTGGTGCTGGGGATTGAACCCAGGGCCTTGAGCATACTAGGTAAGTGCTCTATGACTGAGCCATACTCCCAGCCCCTGAAATGTTTTTTAAGATAACTTGACACACATAGAAATGAATGTAACTCTAAATAGCTTTAGTTTTTAAAGGCTGAGAAATAACTGCTTATACAATCTCCATATCTCTTTTTTGGGGGGTACTGGGAATTGAACTCAGGGATACTCAACCACTGAGCCACATCCCCAGCCCTATTTTGTATTTTATTTTAGAGATGGTCTCACTGAGTTGCTTAATACCTCACTGTTGCTTTTAACTCACGATCCTCCTGTCTCAGCCTCCCAAGCCACTGGGATTCAGGCATGCGCCACCACACCTGGCCTAATCTCCATATCTCTTAATTTACCACCTCTTCTTTTTGGGTATGACTATGTGACCAATTTTTGCCAATGAACTACAAGCAAGGTGATAAGTGTCACTTGCAGACTGACCTCCCTTTCTCTCTACTTTGGTGACCATAGAGGCTATGAGTCAAGATGGCCAAGCCTGAAAACGACCTGAATCACTGCCCTATAGACAAGAAGTGTGCCAAGAGTTGTCTGATTTTATTAGCTTTGTTTGGTGCAAGCGATAAATAAAACTTGATTCTGTTAAGCCACTGAGATTTTCAGGGTTTATTTGTTATGGTGTGTAACTTAGTTTATCCTGACTAAGGGTCAGGATAGACATCTAGTCCTACTTTCCTCTGTAGTAAGAATTTTTCCTACGGCATCCTTGAAAAGTGTTCAAATACTTCTTGAACACTTCAGTAATAATAGCAAATAACAATAATACACAATTAGATAGGACTTATTATTATATCCAGACACATTTAAAACTATTCAACATGGATTAATGTACCAAATTCTTATGAAACCTAGACACATAAATATTATTTGCCTTATTTTACAGCTGGAGGAACTGAAGCACAGAAAATTTAAGTAATTTTCTCAGGGTTGAAAAGATAAATCACTTTCCGAAGGCCACACAATGCTAAGTAGATTCAACTACCTTCAGCCTATAAAATCAGGACTTCCTAAACTGGGTTTGTATTTCCTTTTTGCAAAGAGCATTTAACAAGATGCAATCCCAAGGAAGACCTTAGAGATCAATCAACCACTGAATTTTATAGGAGGAAGAGAAATTATCAGAAACCATTCTTCAGGCCATTTTCCTGATTTAGGGGGAAAAATGTTTTACTTTGTGGTTTCCAGGTAAGTATCCTGGGGAGAACTACAGCTTAATAGAAGGGCCGCAGTGGCTATAGGTCAGAATGTATGGAGACACTGCTTCAACCAGACCAGCCTTATTCTTCTCTGCTTTAAATGAGGAACACAGATTGTTCCTTATCTGAAATGCTGTGAGCAGCAGTGTTTTGGATCTCAGATTTTCTTGGATTTTGGAATATTTGCATATGTACAATGGGATATGTGGAGGACAGAACTAAAGTCTAAACACAAAATTCATATATGTTTCACATACACCTGATATACCTAACCTAGAGGTAATTTTAAAAATATATATTTTTTAGTTATAGATGGACACAGTATCTTTACATTGTTTATTTATTTTTATGTGGTGCTGAGGATCAAACCCAGTGCCTCACATGTGTGAGGCAAGTGCTCTGCCACTGAGCCACAACCCCAGCCCTCTAGAGGTAATTTTATAAAATATTTTTAATCACTTGCTTTGACTATGTCCTATCACATGAAGTCAGATGTGGAATTTTTCACTTGTGGTATCATGTCAGCTCTCAAAAATTTTGTTTCAGATTTTAGAGCATTTGAGATTTCAGAATTTCAGGTTGTGAATGGCCAACAGGTCCTAGGTTTCTGGTAAAACACATACTGAGTAAGTATTCTGCTGCCTTTAATAATATTTAAAAAAGAGGGATATCACCATATATCTACTGAAATAAGTTTGGAAGTTTGCACTAAACAACACAAGGCTTTGTACCAGCTGGAAGGAGGGACAAAATACAAGAATTGCCTAGCCTAGTGGCCTGTTCTGGGGTCAGTATAATTTGCTACTTCTATAAATGTGCTTACTAGCTTGCCTGGCAGGGAGAGTTGCTTTATTCATCATTGAAGTCCCCACTGGTATGTGACACATAGTAAAAACTCTATAAAAGAGATCTGAAAGATAGAAGGACAGTTCCAAGAGGCTTTGATGAAACCATTCTTCAAAAAGAAATTCTTCAAAAAGAAGATTATATTCATTTGGGTTGAACAAAGTAGCCAAATTTTAGCTGAGGTGACCCAATGACAAATAAATGACTGGAAAGCTATTGTGTGTGTTTTCCCCATAGGTCCTCAAGTGGCCACTGGTGGCTTTCCCTTGCCTAACCTCTGCCGGAAAAAATACAAAAGCGTTTCAAGAAATGAATATTAAATAGACTAATTTGGTCTCTGGGAAATATAGGAGACAGAGCTCAAACATGTATAGGCAAACACACACACACACACACACACACACACACACACACCACAATGTTTACTTCATTTTAACATGGATCACACAAAATGCTCCAAATTTGCTAATCATGTAAAAGGGTGAATTAGAAGATTTTCTTTATTTAACAAAGGATTTGTGTGTGTACATGTGTGTATGTATGTGTGTACTGACAACAGCTACAGTATACTTGTCACTCAATTTGATTTACAAATTGGACTTCATAAGACAAGGGTGTGTACTTGAGAAGGAGGCTGACTGACAGAGAGGTTTGAGAGAGGAGTTCAAGGGAACTGTGCTCTTTGAAGATGCTCTTACCTTGTGTGGTCCCATCCAGGCCCATGATGAGTTTCAGTGATCTGATGATTTGCTCTGCAATCGGGGGGCTCATGGATGTTGCATAAACAGCACTATGTGAGTGAACCCGTAAATAATCCACAAGTTCCTTAAAGAAAATAGGAAACCAAAAAAGAAGGCAAATAAATATCAGTACTGGTGGTGATTATTAAATCTAGTTCCATCCCCATTCATTGCAACAAAAGATATTTTGATTTTTTCAGCTCAAAAGATGAAGGTACTCTGGTTTCCAATGGGGATTTCCAATTGCTTATTTTTTCTATCCCTTTTTTCTTAGTCTTTCCTTCAAACACCTATGAACAGTATAAAGGGGGGTGCTACAAGTTTGAAGTTAAGGTCTCCAACTTAAAACCAGATGTATGAAGGAAAAATGATTTCTGAAACACTTCTGAATGCCTACTACATATGAACATTGCCTGCCTTAGTATTCAGGAGTATCCAAAGAATACAGGAAATAGTTCTTGCCCTTGAGAATATTACATATGATCATGCTTATGGAAGCGGAAGGGTACAAGAAATAATAGATATGCAAATACATGTATTTAACAGGGCTACAAGATGCATAGGAAAGAGAGAGGCTGCTGGTAGATAGTTGGAATAGATAGGGAAGCTTCCAGTGAGAAGATGGGATCGATTAAGCCTTGAAGAATGAAGATAAACAAGAAAAGAAAACTAGTAAGAAGTGGGTGGCACAAGGGAGAAATCAAAGGTGCAGAGAGGCAAGAGAGCGGAAAGCACGTATATTTGATTTGTTAGCAAAGAAATTTTTGTAATTCTTTTATTCCCTGTACCCATACATCTTTGCAATCCAACTTGGTAGGCCCTTCCATCGAGAGACAGAAGACTCTGGGCTGGCCTTCTGAATTACTTTGAGCAGTAGAATGTGGCAGAAGTGATGGTGAGCTAGTTCTGAGCCTATGCCTTAAGAGCAATTTCGTCCTTTCAGAACCTTCTTAAGCTGCCATGCAAACGAAGCCTGAGCTAGCTGGCTGGGGAATGAGAGCATGTGGAGAAGAGCAATGCCATTTCAGCAAAGGCCACTCCAGCCATCCAGTGATCAGTTGACCCAACAGCTGACTGTCACACAAGGACAAGTTCAGATGAGACCAAAAAGTAGCCCAGTCGAGCCTAGCCCATATTGTTTATATATAGAATTGTAAGCTAAATACATGTGGTGTTTTAGTCATTAAGTTTTGGGGTGGTGTGTTATTTAGCAAAGACTAACAGATACACATTTTTGTAGGCTAACAGAGAACTAGTTAGGTAGGGATAGTGGGAAATTAAACCAGAGTATAGGATAGGATCAGATAAATGCGGATTGTGCCTTAGGCCATAGAGACCTATTGGAATTTTTGTATAACAATCTTTGGAGTGCTGAGCCATTACAGAATGCTGGTTTTCAGGGGTAGGAACAATATTTAATCCACATGCCTAACTAACTTCTGGGGCCAATTATAAAGTCCCAGGAAAGTTTGCTGAGAGTCCTAAGAAGTTTCAAAAATTGAATGCCACAATGGGGAGGGACTCAGAGCTGGTATTTTCATGTGTTCAGCTTGACTTCACTAGCTCATGGCCTGGGACTCTCTGGATGTCCTGTAGAAAAACTAAGGCAGTTAGTGGTAAATATGAATTAATAGTGAGGTCTTTAAAGGACACACCATTTTCTCTAGGATATCATCATAGCTTAAAATTCCCTTTAAGTCTCTAAATTATTCCTTATGGCTGTGAACTGGGAAGAGCTCTTAGGAATTGAGAGCTTTTGTTTTTGGGTAGGTCCATATCCTCCTAACCCTCCTTCACTGGTCATATAAATATTCCCCCCTCTGAGCCTGGGAATGGGTCCTGCCTCTCATTTTCCCATCTTTTTTGGGGGTATTTGTGGGCATGTTTTTTTTTTTTTAATTTACAAGTATTTTGAACATTTGAAGTTCATCTTCCTCAGTAAAGTGGCTGGTCAGTCTCACATGTGGTGGGTGAAGGTTAAATCAGTAAGGTGATGACTCTACCTGGCCTTTAGGGGGAGCCAAAAGCTCCATTCTGTCCTTCCTGCCTCCTCCAAGGTCCTTCATTCTAAGTCCCCTCTTCCACTCTGCCTTCCTCTCTACTTTCTTCCTCCTTCTTCTGCACTTTAAATGGTTTATTCCTTTTGGTTGTTTCTTCTTTTCTTCCTAGGTTCTTTCTTTCTCTCTTCCTTGGACTCGGGTTCCCTTCCCCCCTCTTTATTTATTTATTTTTTTCATTTCAATTTTTCCATTGAAATGTTTTTTCCTTAGTATTTTCTTCCTTTCTTCACTTTTTTAAATTCACTCTCTCTCTTCTCCCCTTTCTTCCTCTTCCCACTCCTTCCTTCCATCTCTCCTTCTAGTCAGTGTTTGCCAAAGACTTGCTCTGACCTATGTGTGGCAGTCCAAGAGGGGAGGGAGGACAGATAGGGACCATACTCTGGTTCCTGGCATCCATTATTCTGTTCTTTTGTGAATCATAAATCAGTTTGGTGAAACTCTTTGGGAGAGTTTTCCTCTAGTCAAAGAGCATGTGTACGATGATGTCCTGACTTAAGGCATTAGCCAGGTAGCATTCAGGAAGTTCATTCTGGGGCATCTGGTATACCTCTAAAAGAAAGCAATCATTTTCCAGGTTGCTACAACCAGGCTGCCCTTCAAGCTCTGTGTCTAGCACCTCTAGGGAGAACCAGCAGGGATTTTCTTTCTCTGTTGAGAGCGAGTACCTTCTCCCATGATGCTGGAGGAACCAAGTAGGAGAGAGTGGGTGGGTCAAGCATGTAACATGGATGGGTAGAGGGGACAAAAAGATAAAACTCTGCAGAATGTCTTTATTTCAGCTCCATCATTTTGCAGGAGGTAATGTCCTAAGGTTATGTAACTACACACAGATAACCTTTCACCATAAGCCAACGACATTCAGCTCATGATCTTCTTTCATGATTAGAGGGGTGGTGCAACAGCAGTGAAAAGAAAGAAAAAGAGTGGCATTCTAAACAAAGGAATACTCAGACATGAAGACAGACTGAATGACTCTGAAGAGAAAATGGGGCTAAAAATTGACACCATTGCTAATGTATATGCATTTCCTATGTGAGGCTCCATTTTAAGAACTTTGTAGGTGTTAAACTTATTTGAGCTCCACAATAACTCTATGAGATAGGTACTGCTTTTATCACCATTTTACAGATGGGACCACTGAGTCACAGAGAGGTTCAGAAAATTATTCACAACAGGTGGCAGAATGAAGATTTGAATCCAAAGAATCTAGTGCTGGAGTCCACTCCATCCTTGGTATTAGACTCATTATCTCTCCAAACCAGACCAAGAGTGGGCTTAGTTTAAGGTGAGGGAGGGTCCAGGAGAGCACAAAAACCAATGAAACTTTTATTTACTTTGTGGTACTTTCTTGATCCACAGAGATAGTTCCTTTCATGGGGGAGAAGGGGAAGAATTCTGGATATAAACCAGTCTACATGGTCCTAAACCACAGCTTGAATTCTGTCTTTAAATGTTTCATGTCTATTACTTTTGTTTCTTCAAAGGAAAGAAAATCCCTTTGGGAACAGGGATAGAGCTAGTACACTTTCCTAAAATCCACAGAAGTGGGTATTTAGCAGGGGCCCAGCACATTCTAATTATCTAGTGGAAGGCAGAAAGGTTTCAAAGATGGAAGAAGGATAGCGGGACTCCTTGATGTATATAGGGAGTACTAAGCTGCATTCTTAGGAACAAGTATAGCAAATGTTCCTGGTCTGAAGGGCACTGCTGACCAAGACCAGACAAGGAAACAAAGCCTCTTTTGATTCCCACTGTCCCCAACTCCAATTTTCTTTCATAAACTGAGAATTTCACAAGCATTCTCAGTTTGAGTAAGTAGCCCATCAATACAACACAAAGACCTTCCATATTACATTATTATTCCTTTGGACTGAGTTCACTTTCTCTCAGTCTGAATTTGCTGGTGGGGGTTAATTTGCTGTGTGGTTCAGAAAATGGGAGTCTTTAAGTAACTTCTGGAGAGTGTCAAGGAAAGCCTCAATTCTTGCTTACTGATTCCCTTCCTTTCTTTCCACACCCCCCATTGGGCTCCTTGAGCCATGAATTAGGCGTTGGCTTTGGTCTTTTGTAAGGTTAGTCTGGGTAGTGTCTTTCTTCAGTGTGGGTTAGAGGTCTGCTCAGAATGAGGTTTCTAAGTCCATTTGTAAGTTCAAAACCCTGATTATTTTCTTTACCCATAGGCCTGGAGTTCAAGGACAAGGGTGGGTTTTCTGGAGGAAATCAGACAGGAGGCTCTTAGAATAAACATCTTGGTACTCATTCCATGACCCCTATTTACTTCAAAGGGCTGTTAAATACACCCAGGGCAGAGCTGGCTTCTGCAAGGGGCTTGCCTCCTTCTGGCATGCAGGCTGCTGGGGCTAATGATCACCCCAAACTCTGCTGCCCTATCCCACTCTCCTCTTTCAGAATTTCAGCCCTGCAACCTATCAGTCATAAGGACAACCTTTGCTTCATTCATTTGCAACTTTCTGGTCAGCCTTTGGAGGCTGTGGAAGCAAGTGAATAGCAAAGGCATGCAAGAAGTGTGCAGATCTATGCCTGGAGAAAAACCGAGGGTCTGCTGTGTTCAACACATCTTCCCAGCAACTGGATAAATAAAACTTAAAAGAAAGAAAGAAACGAAAGCAGAAAGAAACCTAGCCCTATCACCTCAGGCTTTCTTCAAAGAAGTCATTCATGGCATGGAGCTCTGACATGGGGAAGGAAGGGATTATCTGACATTTCATCTGAAAGGTCTTAAAAGGACAGGGTCCTCCAAATGGACTATTTACTCTGTATATATAGCAGCTCCAAACACCATGTGAGCAAAATTAAAAACTCTTGCAAGCTTTTGAGAAATTGCTTTGATAGTTTACCTGAGGTAGGGAAAGAAAGCCACAGCCCAGAAACAATCTCTAATTAGCAGAGATAAATTTGTAGGACATTTATGAGGGGAAGGCTGAGACCCAAACACATCTGAATCCAAAGAATCTGGTGCTGAAGAACACCCCATCCTTGGTATTAGACTCATTATCTCTCCAAACCAGACCAAGAGTGGGCTTAGTTTAAGGTGAGGGAGGGTCCAGGAGAGCACTAAGCCAATTTTTCTCAATCAATCAAGATATTGATTTCTTATATGATTTGTTCAGTTACTAATGTATAAAGCTGACCCTGACCCATTCTTCAAGGATTTCTAGAACTTCCCAAACACTGTTTTTGGGAATATCATCCTTCTACATGAGTAAGGCCATTTGAAGAGATTTCAGAGCCATATATTTTTGTCTTTTTTTCAAATCTTTTTTCTAGATTTTTGTATTTGCATGATTATTTTCCAATTTCAAGATTCACCAAGAACCTAAAGTTTCAGAAAAATGTCAAGACTAAGAGTGTGCACTTAACTTTTTATGGTTAATTTTGTATCCATTGGTTTTGAATCTTAGATCTATTTTGTAGTCCCCCCCACCACCTTGAAATATATACTACCAAATATCCAAAGTTTCATAAAATTTGAAAACTGTGCACTAGTTATTTAAATAGATGAATAGGAATATTTTTTCAAATGAAAATTTTTACTATTTGCCCAATCCTATGCTCTTTTGATTCAAAAGCATAGTTTAAAACAGACTTTAAAATGAAATTGTTCACAAAATTATATAAAATTTAGGGGAATAAAATATGTGACTTAAGTAAGAAGTACATATAATTTTAAATTAATATAATTAAAAATTACAAATATATCAAGGAGCAGATACATAAATTGTATTCTTTCATGGGCTATTTAGGTTGGAAGGAAATTAATTTATCTGGGTTTATTATGGTCTCACCCAAACTGTTCCAGACAGATATGGGTCTGACTAAATTTAAAATCATCAGAGAATTATCCACACACGCAGTTTTTTAGGTGTCCTCTGCTCACTCTCCAGGTCTTCCAAACTACCTTGTGTATTCAAGATTTCATATCTTGCTGGTTTAGGGCCCTGGCTGATGAACCTCTGCCAAACACTCTCTAATTCCTGCTGCCATCTAGTGGTGCATTCAGAGACTGCATGTAACATGGAGTTTGGGGACAAGAGAGGAGGGGAAGGAGAGAAGGGGTGTGCATGAGGCAGCTTGCTGGATCCAAATATGGTGAACAAAATTGAATTTTCAAAGTGCAAGGACATGAACAAATGTAAAAACTTATTCTGCAATCCTAATTAATGTAAATAATTTTACAGTTGCTTAGTCTCAATCCCCAAATGAATAGATGTCATGTAGGCAAGAGTACCTCCACTTTTAAATATGGCAACTGACTTCAGGTTGGAAAGTGGGAGAAAATCATAGCAAGCTGGTCCTAACTTCAGCTAATCACAGGCCTTTGTTTAAAGTGGGTAACAAACGAAGACACTCAAAAGAGAAAAATATGACATCTACCCAATTTGACAGCATTTCAAGGATCTGCTTGCTTCAGTTTATTCAGGTGCCTTTGGCTCAGGAAACATAGTTACGCTTGGTTACAAATTTTGTAGCTCAGACTGCTGCTAAAGTAATCACAAAACCACAACCTCACAAAGCAATGTAACCTGGATGAGGGAGCTTCTAAATTTGAGACCTTCTGATCCCACTGCTGTGACAGTTAGGGAGGGAATATTTAACCTTTCCTAGATTTAGCTGACATTTGTAAGAATCTGGGCCTCTCCTATGTTTTTAGCATTAGCCTGCTAATTCCCACGGGCCAGTAGAGTAGGATGAAAAACCATGCTTCGAGCACCGGAAGAAAGCAGTACTTACTGGAGGGTAAAAGACCACTTTAAACTCTGAACATTTTAAAGCATCTGTACATCTCATGGCAGGGAGAGTGGCTAAAATGAAATTCGTTATTTTAAATCACAGACTTTCACTGCTCCTCCCAGGAGGCTGAGCTTGTGTTCCTGCTGGTCACAGTGGGAAGGGAATTGGGAATTTTAGACAAGCTATAGATGCCACCTGCATGCATTAGTTTGGGGCCTGTGGTGCCATGAATGCAAGGTAGAACCAAACTCCATGGTCACACAATCTGTTTAGGACAGGTGTAGGCTTGTGTGAGATGACCTGCAAGAGTTGGATAAGGCTGTATGTAAGGAGGTTGACAACTCACTCCCTGATCTGGAGAGTTTGAATATTTGATTTTCTTCTTGTCCCTCTTCTTTTAAAATTTCTTTCCAATATTTGTTTTTGTATGTTTACAAACCCCTTGGTGATATATGGGCTCTCAAATAACAGGGTTAGAATTCATTTAATCATCTAATCACATCAAATCAGAACTTTTTTTTTTTAGTTATATAGATAAGAAATTAGAGAATGACAATATTTGGCCTATCACTTATCCAACAACATGAGTAAGTATGGTTTTGTAGACAAAGTGTCTTAAAAGTCTGTTCTTGATCCTGTCATTCTTTTGATCAACACTTTTAAAACCCATGGGGTCAGCCTCTTTAATATCTGTCTTCATTTAAAATTTAGATTTCAATTATAGATTGAAATTCGTTCTAAAAGATCCCAGATCCTACCCTGGAGAGTCTGGATCCTCTGTACCTTGTGCACACTGCTAGCATTTCTTTTTTTATTATTATTATAATGTAATCATTCAACCCAGGTTTCTCTTTATCACTGGAGTGTGAGTTCCAGGTTGTTCCAGGCCTTGTCTGGCTCTGAACTGGTAACAGAGATTAGACAAGACAAGGTGCATTGAATTGATACTTTCAAAGAATTCAGAGAAGCCCTTCTGACATGCTTTGGGGTGTTCAGGGTTTAAAAAGACATAAGGAATCCCTTCCTTACCTTTTTTCCAGCTATATAACCACCAGAGGATCCAAAGCTTTTGGTGAAGGTGCCCATGTACACATCAACATCATCAGGGTTCATTCCAAAGTATTCTCTGACACCCCGGCCAGTTGGGCCCAAGGCCCCAATACTGTGAGCCTCATCCATGTAGAGGTAGGCCTTGTATTTCTTCTTCAGAGCCACAATCTGGGGCAGATTCACAATGGAACCTTCCATGCTAGGAATAAAATGCTCATAATCAAATGCTCATAATCAACAAATACTTTCCTGTGAAGCTCTATTCGTCTCTCTTCTAACCATCCTAGATAGCCTGTTCTGACACAACTAGGGGGTGTCAGGGACATATCATTCCTTTCTTCTCAAGGCATATTTTTTAAAAAATAAGACAGTCCTCTCAATCTTGTAAGGGTGGTCTGGCACGTCTAAGCTACTTGAATAAAATAATTTACATTCAATGAATTTGAACCACTTTGGGTTCTTACAGTTAATCTCCAAGCCAACAATTAATCCAAGCCAACAATTAACCCACCTTATTTTTGATCCAGTTTATTTGTAAAGCTGATTATTGTAACTAGACTGACCATTTTTGGCTTCTAGGTATTCTACTAGTTATAAATTGCTCTATGGTGACCCATTTTTATCTACCTGCTTTTGCCTGTTTGGCCAGGCCTGTCTGACCTAAATTAAGTGCGTGGATTTGCCAAAGATTAAAAGAAGGAATTAAAAACACACAAAAAACTGACTTAAGACATCATGGCATTGATTATAGCATAATAGACAATCCCTAGGACCTCTGTTCAGTACTCACTACCGGTCAAAGTCTTATTGGAAGCATCCTGTGGAGTTCCTTCTTTCTGTTCCTTTTGGGCAATGGAAGGATGTTGAGCAAGTGTCAGAATCCCCCAAGGGTTTAAGTTGTGTTCCCTACCAGAGAGTTTCTGATTCAGTAGGTCTAGGGTGGGGCTTTGAATGTGTGTAAGCTCCCAGGAGACTCTGACACCAGTGGTTGAGGACAACACTTTGAAGACAAATGCTACAGAGGAATCCTTTTGCTTTAGACCTAAGTATTTTATTTTTCATGGGATTGTAAACTGCAAAAACACTTAAATCTTCCAACCAAGGGAAAAATATAATGTCAATCAATAAAATTAAAATTTATATTTACATGTTTTTTTTTTTTTTAGAATTCCATGGGTTTAGAACTTTGGACTTTCATCCATTCTCAGAAAACTGTGGGCTGTGTCTACACGGCACACAATTTTGATTGCCCTGACAGGCAAGTTTCACGAAAACACTCAAACTCAACATGCTCGCCACATGCTAGCACCCCTTTCATTTAGTTCAAGGACTAAATCAATTCAATCAAACAAAGTTGAACTACTGCTTCCTTTATAATCAGTTTATTAGATTAAATTTAGTGTATTTAAAAAAAATAAGCTTATATGTGAGGTTGATTGGATCACAATAGTGCAGCTGGTTGCATAGTTATCCAGACCAAAGTAGGTGAATTTGGGGAGAGTATGATTATCACTGAGCGCAACATTTGTGTTTTTTGCAAAGTTACTTTGGATGTCTTCTCTTATGTAAATTTGTGAGTTAATTCCAACATTTCCTTAGGTTGACTGCTTGTTGAACCTGTCTGCATGGAAGGGGAGCCAGGATGGCCATCTGACTGCCTAAATTTAGACTATGGCCACTAGCTGGAAACTTGGGCAACTTATGTACCATTCTCTGCCTCAGTTTCTTCCTATGTAAAATAAGCATGACAAGGGAGCCCTCCTCACAGGGTCTTTAGAATATAACTAGAAATCGTGCTCGTAAAGTGCTTGACACACAAGTGCTCAGTGAATTGTTATTGTTCCTGGGAGGAGGCATGTAGGAGGACGTGGTTGCAATGAGGTCTAACTTGGAAAACTGGGAGCTCTTGACAATGCCCTGCATTGAATCTTCTAGGAATGAGGCACGTGGGTGTCATTGTGGGTGTCAAACATAATAAATGGCATTGGGCCTTTGGAATTCTAGAACTTCCTTCTCATCTTTAAAATGTTATAAGTTGGTAACACAAATATGCTAAAAATATTTGACATGCCACAAATAGCCATTCTTTGTTCTGGAACTGGATTTGACAGGAGGCAGTTAATGTTGAATAGTGTTTATAGACACTCTCGGCAGGTAATTAACCATCCTTTCATGGGGCTAGTCTAGCTGATGTTAGGAGCCTGCCCACCTGGTTTATATTTCTTCCTCTAAGATTAATGACTGTACAGTACTGCTGATTTCTAAAGTTAATGCAGGGCACACATACAGTCCTAGGGAAAACTCAGCTTTTATACTGTTTTCATTTTCTCAGTGTGATCATATTTTAATTGAACCTTTTCTTTTAGTGGGATATTAAATCTTGCATAAAAACTATCTTATTATCATGAATTATTATTTAAAAAAGCACCCAAAACAACAAAGAAGAAAGAACAGCATTTTGTTCTTTGTAAAGGAAAGATTATATTTTTAACTTCAATAGAAGAAAAAACAACTAAAGTATAACTATAAGATAATTCCACCAGTTAATTTGAAGCTCTGTGCAGGGACTTGAATTATTCTTAAACCAGCAAGTCAGTGAATCATTTCTTTATATATTTTCTATTACACAGTGTGTATTAGCTAAGTGACAAGACTCCCTTTTGAAATCTCCCTCTCATCACCTTTCTCTCCACATATAAACCATAATATCCACTGGCAGGATTGGAAATTAAACCATTGGTTGGCCAATTTGCATGTGGAAAAATCACCCTGGTGGGTCCAAAGATGAGAGGAGGTGGATAGGGAGAGAGTTATGATTGAAAATAACTATTCTTTCATTATTCTTTGCTTTTACGTGTTTAAACCATAGAGATATAGGATAGTGTTTACCATTAACATTCTGAATTCTTAATTTATACTGTTTTGGAGAGCCAAATGGATTACTTAGTCTATTCTTAAATCAGATGGCATTCTGAGACTTCAGCATAAGTTTATATGTGCATTTTTTTGAAGTTTGGGCTCCACCCATGCTAGTTTAGGTTCCAGGTTATTTGGGATATTTTCCTTATCCAGTATGTTTTTAAATAATTAGGAGATTTCTGAACCACCACGAGTTGATAAGAAATCTAGATTTCTCAGAGACAAAAAAAAAAAACCCCACAAAAATATGATTTTAAAATAATAGGAAAATGCAGATCAGAATACTAAAATAATACTATTGCATTATAATATTTACATAGATATATGGAAATCATGGGATCATAAATCATAGATTTATTGAGACTTCAAGTTTCAATCTTCTCATTTTATAAAGAAACTAAAGTCTAGATAGACTAGTAATAAAGGTTGAAATGAGTGATCTTGGGTTTCCGTGGTTACTTCCTTGGATGTGGACAGATGGGTTGACTCTTGTGTTTCTATTGAACATTTGTCCTACCAAGGTCACTTGGGTTTAATCCTAGCTCTGCTTTATCTCATTTATCTATCTTGGGGAGAGTTATCTAGGCTTCTCAGCCTGAGTGTCTTCATCTTCAAAATAACCTCAGGGGCACTGAGAGGATTATTCAAGATTTTTGTGAAATACATAGCAAGGAGCAGACACATGGTAAATTGTGATTCCATCCTCTGACATCTGCTCTTGGTGTGAATGAAGAGCAAAAAGCCTTGTGGCCAATATATGTTGCAACTTCCTCAATTGTAAACAAATATCATGAAAAAGATAACCACTCTTTGTGTGGCTTTTCTATGGGACAGGCCTCTGACAAAGACCAGCTTATATGATCTCATTTAATACTTGCAAAATATCTCCTTTGAGGGTACATAGTTGAAGGCAGCAACATCAGGATTTGAACCCAGGTTCCAGACCTGCCTACAAATCCTGACTCCTCTATATTATGTATAAAAATAAAATAACACCTATGGTTGGTGGCATTAATCATAATTGATATAACTTAATAATAATATTTATTATTATATTACTTTTGTGGAGTTTTTTTTGACTTTTTAGCCTTGGTACCTAGTCTTTTTAAATCTTTTTTAAAATTTTTATTTATTTATTTATTTTAAAAATACATGACATTAGTGATACCTCTCAGGAACTTTCTGATTTGGCTGACTGATCTTTTTTGGCATTATGAAAAATATATGATATGTGAGCTCTTTGTGGTGGGGGTACTTTTTCCATGTTGACAGACCATGAGCAAGAGAAAAAAAGAAAATCCTAGAAGTTAAAATTCAAAGGAGGCTTTGAGAAGGCATCACCGTGATCCATGTTCATAATACACCTCTCAACACTAGTATGGCAATTTGTAAATCAATGGATGTGTAACTGATGTGATTCTGCAATCTGTGTATGGGGTGAAGGTGGGAGTTCATAACCCACTTGAATCAAAGTGTGGAATATGATATGTCAAGAAATTTGTAATGTTTTGAACAACCCACAATAAAAAATTTAAAAAAAAAAAAGTTGAAGTACAGTTGTAAACCATTGATTTTACATTTCTAACTTTGGAAAATCCTATGGGAATGATTCCATGTTTTGGTGATAGCTGGAAATTAGAACCCCTGTATGAATACTTTCCCATTGAGGTTTGCTGAAGAACTCTCCTAAGGCTAGCCTTATTTTACAGATGAGGAAACTAAGGTTCCATGTGGTATTGGCATTTTCTAAGAGGTGCCCTGATTCCTGTCTATGAATAAGACCTTTCAGGCATCCTATCATGTGCAGATAGGATAGGAGCCTCTTTGTTAAGGATGTCTATGTCAAAGGGAGACTTCACTCTGCATAAATGCCAGATTGATTGAGATGCTATGGTAAATTGCCTCCAACAAGTATAGCCTGCAAGTATTCCTATCCTTGTGTACTCAAGTTGATTCTCTTATCAAGAGACAAGGTCTAGGGCTGGGTTTGTAGCTCAGTGATAGAGTGCTTGCCTAGCATGTGAGAGGCACTGGGTTTGATCCACAGAACACCTAAACATAAATAAATAAAATAAAAGTATTGTGTCCAACTACAACTAAAAAAATTTAAAAAAATACTTAGGCAAGGTCTATTTCACCTTCTTGGAATCTGGGATGACCTTGTGATATGATTTGGCCAACAGGGCATGACAAAAGTGATGCTGTTTCAGTTCAGGGACAATCCCTTAAAATGATGGCAGCTTCTGCTTTTGCTCCTTTGGAAGCCAGTTGTTGTGTTGTAAGGAAGCTCTGGCTAAATAGTCAAACAGAAAGAGAATACATGCAGAAAAAGCCATGTGAAAGAGAATAAGGCACCCAAGTCAATAGCCAGTACCAAGGGTTAGAATTGTAAATGACATAATTTTGGATATTCCAGTCCCAGATGAACTCTCAGTTGAACACAGTCCCAGGAAGAATACAACATAGAGCAGAAGTACTGCCCAGTTGGTTCAGATGACCCAGGTAGAATGGAGAATAATAAAATCACTTCTGTGTAAACCATTGTGCTTTGGGGTGATTTGTTACATAGCAATGGACAACTGAGCAGTTACCATTGCTAATGCAACCTAAATTATAGGTTAATGCCACACTGGTTTGGAGCCAGAAGTCCACACCTGGCTTGCTTGTCCTTCTGATATCATGGTAGGACACAGGCCCACATACCATTAACAAATTCTTCAGCTGAAATGGTTTCTCTGTGTAACTAATGAGAATATTTGACACTAAAATGGTGGTGGTACTCTTAGTTTCAGCCAGGGTTAAAGTGCCTGAAACTTAATTTTCCATCAGTAGAGTCGAGTTCTGTTTATTTGTAATTGATTTCAGTTACTCTGGTTAAAGGAGATGACTAGTGTGCTTTCCCTTAGCCCATATATACTCCCACTAGTCCAAGTTGGAATGACAGGTGTTTGATAAGGGCTGTCTTCTTCCTTTCTGAGGCTGGCACTGGCACAAATGACACAAGGAGAAATAGCTATACTTGAGGTTATGACACAGAATAAATATGAGATTGCTTGTTAAAATTAGCAAGTTTAGGATTAGTGAAGAGTTAATTATTCTTGAGCAGGGTTTCTCAACCTTGGCATTATTGCCATTTTGAGCTAGACAATTCTTTGTTGTGAGGGAAGATGTCTTGTGTATTGCAGAATGCTTAGCAGCTACCCTAGCCTCTCCCCACTAGATACCAGCGGCATCCTATTGCAAATGTAGTAACTGAAAATTGCCAAATATGCCTACACTGGGGACAGTTGAGGACCACTAGTTTAGAGTCCCAAAGACTTCTGTATTAGTGCCACACTGCTGGGTAATGTAACCTTAGGAGGTAATGATAGGTGATACAGGAAGTGGGCTATGAGAAATTTAAAATGCCTCCTTTGCAACCCCTCAGTAGCTCTGGGAATATTCAGAACAGCAGTACTTTGGGAGGCAAGTACTAGAGTTAAATTTTTAAAAAAGATACCATAATTATCAATATTATTTTAAATATGGGAGAATTTGCTTATTTCTAAAAGGGATGGCAGTATATTTCTTTAGTTATTTGTTTATCAGCTGTTATGGTTTGAATCTGAGGTGTCTCCACAAAGCTTTTATGTTAATAAGGAATATTCAAAGGTGAAATTATTATGAGAGTTGTAAACTAAACAGTCCATCCTGGTTTGAATGGATTAACTGGGTGGTTAATTGTTGGCAGCTAGTGTACGCCTAGAGGAGGTGGCTCACTGGGGGTGTGTCATGGAAAGGTTTGTCTTCCCTGCAGCCCCTTCCCATCTCTCTCTGCTTCCTGGCTAGCATGAGGTGAGTAGCTTTCCTCTGCCACTTTCCTTCCACCATGATAATCCACCTTGCCTCAGGTTCAAAGCAATGAGGGTGACCAACCATGGACTGAGCCTCTGAAACTGCGAGTCTCAAATAAATTTTTCTCAGAGCTCTAAGTTGGTTTTGTCAGGTATTTTGGTCATAGCAACATAAAGCTGACTAACACATTACTTATGTAAGGGATTGATCAGACTAGCCAGCTGAAGGTAGCTAGCTCTTAAGTCTCCTTTGCAGTCATACTCCTCCTGGTTGGAAGGTTAAACAGCCTTTCTTTACTTTTAACATTTTTCTCTTCTCTATCATTATTTCATAGTAAATCTCTCCCTTGAATACTCTAACATTAAGATTGTTTGAGAATTGATTTAGGTAGGAATGGGTACTCCAAGATAATATTTCCTTGGCCTATGGCTTAGGAAACCCAACAGCAAAAAATGCTTAGATGTGATTTTCATTTTAACAATGATAATTCGTTTAGGTAGAGAATGAAGCAATTTATTTCATAACCCGAAATATAAAAAAGTACAGCTATGAATGGCTTAGTGTTTGCTCAACTTAAAAGGAGACAGAAAAACTTGATCCTGAGCATATATTAAAATGTTAAGATCATCACACTGCCATCCTCCCTCCTCCCTGGGCTCTGGAGAAAGCTTTTTGTATTCTGATGCCAGTCACTGAACTTGAAGTTGGCCAAATTCAGAAAGCAGCTGGTGGTTGAATGCACTGTCTAGTTAGCGGTATCAGGGGCCACTGATTGAAACAAATATTACAGAGGAAAGGCAAGGAACATTCTGATGTTGAGTAACTCAGTCACAAAACATGTCTAAAACTCCATCAACACACATTAATTATGAGAACACTTCTGATGAAGGCTTCAAGAGCATGTGAACCTCCCAGGTGTTCCACCATATGCAAAATGTCATTGAAAAGATGGAGACCCAAGGACTGACAACTCCCATAAGTAACTCTGTTTCAGGTTTTTTCATAATATCCATACCTAACTTGTTTCTTCATTTACCTAGGAAAGGTCAGTTTTCCCCCATCGATCATCCCTTCTATGGGTGTTAAAATGGCTGTGGTTATTTACACACCTGTAGATGCCCTCTACCAGGATGAGAATCTTCTTCCAAGCTCTGCGGGTTCGAGGCTGACCATAGATGATAGCTTCTCTCAGGAGCTTCTCTAAGTCTTCTATATCTTTACATAATAAAAAAATTAATAAGAAGAAGAAGAAGAAGAAAGAGAGGAGAGAGAGAAAGAGAGAGAAATTAAGTCATGAGAGGGTTTTTCTTTCCCTCCCTCATTTTCTCTCCTAAGAAGGTGTCAGATAATTTAGGTTCACACTCAGACTTGAACTTTCAGAGAACTAAGTTAGAATCAGAGAACATCAGGGACGACAGAACTCTATTTCTTAGTAAAACTTAACTCTCTTGAGATGAATAGCTGGATTTGTATGAGCAGGCAGAGTCAACCTTACGGAAGGTGCGTGTTTTCCAAGGCTCTTAACAGTTTCTTCTGCTACATTAAAGAGCTTGAAATTCTACATTTAATGCATCTCTTAAGCTAAAGCTTGTTGCCAGTTTAAAATGACCTCTGAGAGATACAAGTAACTCCCACTCAGGTATTGTGCAGACAAGTATACTAGGATTTAATTAAGTTTTCATAGCATGGCAACTTTGCTGGTGGGGGATCTCACTTCCTATGCTATGGGACTTGATTTTTTTTTCTTGGTACCTGGGATTGAACCCAGGGGTGCTTAACCCCTGAAACACATCCCCAGCCCTTTTTATTTAGAGACAGGTTCTCACTGAGTTACTTAGGGCCTTGTTAAGTTGCTGAAGCTGGCTTTGAACTCAGGATCCTTCTGCCTCAGCCTCCTGAGCCACTGCGATTATAGACATGTGCCATCAAGCCTGGCTGGGCTTGATTTTTGACATCTTTCAATTTTAGAAGTTTTAAAACTATAAGAGGGTAGGACAACTAGTCCTCCTTTGTAAAATATTTGCAGAGTTCTGGACACATTAATAATAGCTCCTAATTATTGAATCCTGTATGTGTGCATTCACCCTTCCAAGCCCATTCGTTCTTTGTTAAAGTTCATTTAATCCGCATAAGAACCCTCTGAAGAAAGTACTAAAAATATGTCCATTTTATGATTTAGGAAACTGAGGCACAGAGGGGTTTGGTAAACTACCCAAGGTCTAGATCATAAATGGCAAAGTCAGGATTTGACCTCATAGTCTGTACTGTGATTCTCATTTGTGACTGCTACCCTTACTGCTTTATGTGAAAACCATGTGCTATCTTCTCAAACTCCATGATAATGTAGAAAGAAGGAGGAAAGTCCAGCAGATCATCTTTGTTAACATTTACTGACAAATATAATTAACAGTGCATTTCATTTATCTGCAATTTGATGTAAATGGCTGGGCTTGGGTTGAGAGATTATGATGAACTTGTCTATCAACTCAGCTATTTGGTGTGTGTGTGAGCGTGTGTTGGTGTGTGTGTGAGTGTGTGTTGGTGTGTGTGTGTGTGTGTGTGTGTGTGAGAGAGAGAGAGAGAGAGAGAGAATGAATCATCAAGTACATTTGAGCAAAGTACATTCAATAAAGGTGCCTTCATCTGAATAGGAGTAAGCTTGGATAAATCAGATTTTGCTGGCTCGTTTCAGAACATTTTTGCAAAGGAAACCCTGGTTTCTTTGTGTCTCACAACCTGTCACCAGCACCAACATACTATCTTGAGCTCTGACATTCAGCAAAAGTATGTGACATGTAACTAGGAGCATTATGTTCTAGAAAGCACTCTTGGAAATCCAAGACTTAGCTCTAACATACTCTTTGACATCCTTTGATCTTCTTAAGAAAACTCATAGTGTATTTTATGAAGTAATGAACAAATGAAGAAATAATTCTTTATTCAAATAAATAAGGCCTTACATATTGGCAAGAGCCCCTTTTTAGTGTTTCATCAATCACATTTGGCATCATATGTGAACCAACAGATTAAAAAAAGTCACTTTTATTTCTTTAATTATCCAGAGACTAACTTTCCGGGTGATACATCTGTTTAGTTACAGAATTAATCAATGGTAATGATAACATGGGAATCCGTGAAAAAAAGAAATAAAAGAGATGGTAGATTTTCATTTTATTTCATGCCATTTTTTTCCTTTTGTCTGCAAAACAGGCTTAATGATATGCCTGGCATCAGTATTGTTTCCTATGCGTCAAGTACATCCTAATTACCAAATATATGGGGCTTTTACAATTATAGGCTTCTTTCCCCCCAGTCCTGTCCTATTAGACATACGAGTGGCATTTGATATAATTCAGCCTGTACTTAGCTTTAAGTTTCTCTCCTCTAGTGTTTGGACACCATTCTTCTTTAGTTTCGGTTATCCCTCTTCCCACTATTTCTAGTGTCCTTTATAGGAGCTGTTTCTTCTTTCTACCACTGTTCTTTTTGATGTTCATCTCTTGTCTTTTATTTTGTCATTTATTTGCCAGTGGTCTCCACCCTCAGTGTGAACAGAATACATCATCTAGGGTTCTGATCAACATGCAGACTCCTGATGTTTCTATTGAAATTGACTCTCTCCTGAGAGTTGGTGTGAGATGAGGCCCAAGTGTTTGCATGTTTGGGCTCTTAGAGCTCTTGGATGCTTAACTCCAAGCCAGATCTCTGTTCTGGGTTACAAACTGTTTTTCCAACCTTATAACTCTTTAGACAAATCCGTGGGTATCTCAAACCCAACATTTCCAAGATGGAACTCATGGCAGATTGCATTATTAAACTTATTTCCCACTCTCCCTTCATTTGAGTTTTTTGCTATATGACTTTGCCATTTTTTTCCTACTAAAAAGGTAGACAACCTGCCTCTTGACTGGGGTTCAGCCAAGTGAATATCTTGGGTTAATCAAGTTTAAAGAGGAGACAGTTTGCTAGTTCCAAGTACAGGTTGGAAAAAAGGCCTCATATATTTCTATTCTTTCTCTTTAGCTTCTGCTAGTGTCTTGATAAAAAAAAAATCCCCAGGCTAGTCCACTAGTCCCAGGATGGTCCCAGAAAAAAATAAAAGATAGGCAGGGCTTAGTTATCCCAAGCCTCCTACAATCTCAAGTGAGAAATAAGTGCTGATTTTTATGTGCTATTGAGGTTTTTAGGTTATTTGTTATAACAACAGGGACCTTATACAATCTCAAAAGTCCCTTTCTAGTTTAGCCTCTGCATATTTTTCCGACATAGTTTCTCAGTGTTCTCCAACACACAGTCTCCAAGCTCTTCCACACACGTCTTTTCCTGTTGTCTATGAAGAGTTCCACTCATCATTCACACATCAACTCAAAAGTTCCTGGTCAATAATGGGGCTTTCTCCTCAGTGCCCCTCATGACTCATCTATTCTTCTTTTAAGCACCCATCACAAGACTCATTATTGATTTTCATATCTCTCCTCCCTGGAAGACAGAGGCCTTCTCTTCTTTATCTTTCTAGCCAAAGTCCAAGTACAAATATTAGGGACACATCAATATTGGATTATTGGATCGATTCTCTTTTCATAAAAGTAAAGACCACTTTTAGATATAAGTAAAAATTATTAGAAAGGATAATTGCCAACTGTCTGTGACAATTCTTTAATCATCTGTGCTTTTGTTTTTGTTTCAAAGACAGGTCTATCTCTTCTGAATGTTTTTTTTTTTTTTGGTGCATGTTTTATCATTAACCACTAGATGGCAGCCAAGGAAACAAAAAGTAGCTCTGTCAAATTTTCAAGGGTCATCAACCCTCACTTGTGTTGTTGTTGTCATTTATGCTGTAGTCTGAGTGTCTAAAATGTTGAAAGGACCTAGTGATTGGAGGAACTTGTGTCCCTTTTCTCCATCTACTGCAGGCTGTTAGCCTCTGAATGGATAAAGCAAGCTCTATTTAATGGATGTTTTTCCTTTCCGGATTTGAAATTTGGAAGTTTTGTATAGAAATGATACATGATGAGGATGACTCAAATGCCATCCTTATAAAAACCAGCTCAAGTGAACTGCATTCACAGTCATTTTAAGATGGAGATTGCAAGATTTTGAAATATCTGTAAATCCACAGGCTTTTTCTTTCCCCTTGAAAATGTCCTATACGCCCTCTACAGGGCTAGTTTTAAAATGAATGCCACTAGTCCTACAGAGAAGTTTCTCTCTTCTTTTAATAGCAAGCAGAACATGAAAATAAGCCATTAAGTGACATGATACATTTTATGCCCTTTTCCCAATGAAACCAAAAGGATTCCTAGTGCCTCCAAAACTGTGCCTCATCATTTGTCACTTGAATAGCAAATTCCATGAAGAGAGGCTTTTGGTGGACTTCACAAAACCCCCCAGTGTGCACATACTGTATTCTCTGCATACAAAAAAAAAAAATCAGAGATTTTTTTTTTCCCTCCTGGTTTCCCCTGGGAGGGACAAAATCACTGACCTAGAATCACAGAAGTTGGACAGGGAAAGGGATGACTTCACTCAGCCTGAGTTCTGTACCCACATTAGCCTCGCTTGGGCAGTTTCCTCTCTGGTTCTGCAAGTCTTGCTCTGCAAGTCTCTGTGTGTCAGTTTCAAACCCGTAGGATTCAGGGGATTGTGATTTATGTTCTGTAGGCCTTGTGGGATTGTGCCATTTCCGCAAGCCACCTGCTAACATCTGCAAGGGATCTTTAAGTAGTAATACTTACTACATCCCTTATTCTGGCATTATGTTAATCCTTACAACAACTCTGAGAAATAGGGAAGAATGACTAGGTGATTTTTCTTTTTTTCAGAGAGCAAACTAATGCCAAATTTGTTTAGAAAAAAAAAAGTCCCCCAACAAGCCCATTTTTGTTGTTTTATAAGAAAACTCTGAGATGTGGAAATTCAAATAAAGGAATGAGTTTTGACACTATCAAGGCACACGGTACTATTGTACAAAGTTGTTGTAAAGTCATAATGACATACTATGTGATTATAATCACTGTAAATGTGAGCATCAACAATGCTTTAGATGTTACTCACCACAAAATCTGACTCACCAGGGAGGTTTCTTTTGCTCTGTGGAGAACTAAGAGGATGGACCTGACAAGATGGTTGTGAATATTTAACTATCAAAAATGAAAACGTGGAGGCTATGGTCCATGGCTGGTACAACAGGCCTGGTCTTTCACAGATATGGTCAACTGGATTGCTGAATTACTACATATCTGGAATAATCCAAGGATGTGTTGAAAACTGCAATCAAGCTTGGATGACACATATACTTGGCAAGCCTGAGCCTGTGCCTGTCCTTAAATTCAAAGCCCTGATAACATCAGCAAGCCTGCTAGGTGTGCAAAAGCTATATATAGATATGATCTTAAGAAAAGAGAGCATCTGAAAGCATGGACACCAGAATCTTCCAAGAAGGGCAGATTAGGTGTAGTTCCAAGTGTGTCTTCCTGAAGATGAGAACTGGATGCTTATTTCTGTTCCTTTTTTACTATAGAGTGACAACACCATTCCTCCTCCCATATTTTTGTCATTTGTCTCTTCTTGTGGATAAAGCCTGGATTTTGTGTGAGGGCTTCCTTTATTGCCCATTTCTCTGCCTTCTCTCTCTTTCAGAAGAAGATCGGGGCTGCCTGCCTCCTCTGCCTCCCCTTTCTGTATGTTTCCTGGTGTGGTTGGTGGCTTATCTTTTATCATTCAGGGCTTCTCAAAACCTATCTCCAGCTGCATTAAGACTTTTTTTAGGGGTGGCATGGGCATGGGGATTGAACACAGGAGAGCTTTACCACTGAGCTTCATTCCTATATCTCCAGTCTTTTTTTTTTTTTTTTTTTTTTAATTAATTTTAACCCAAGGTCTTGCTAATTTGTTGAGGCTGGCTTTGAACTTGTTATCCTCCGGCCTCAGCCTGCTGAGTCCCTGGGATTTCAGGCGTGCACCTCCTTGCCCAGATACAGATGCTTTTTGGTTCTTACTCCACGGGATACTGATCAAAAACAATTTCACATCTGCATAGGATAGGCACTCAACAGATATTTTATAAATTAAAAAATGGATGGATGATAATGAATGAATGCTACTCTTTAGTGTTTCTCCTCTCTTTTTTCTTGTCATTACTTCTTTTGTTCCCTTGGAGATTTGTCCAGTTTAATCCTTTAATATTCAGCCCAAGTGTGGGATAATTATGAGTAGGTATTTAAATGTGAATGATAAAGAAATTATTCTTTTATGATGGTGATAAGGAAGACTGCCCCCCCACCCCCTTGTTAAGTCTTTTGGGGAAAAAATCATAATGGCTAACTTTGACAAGCAAAACAAATATTTTTCTGAAAGTGATTTTTATGGAGTTTATTTTCTATGAAATCACTGCGAGTATTCTTGGTGCACAGAAAAGTTGGTGCCTTTACATTTTAAAACATATTGGGCAAATACATTGGTACAGATTTTCTTAGCTCTGGATTGAACCAAAGTATTCACCCAGGACAGATGTCTTGGGCTTAAATCCCAGCTCTGCCTCAAACTAGCTCTCTGTCTCTAAGCAAGTCACTTCACCGCTTTGTGCCTCTGTCTCTTTTCCTATCATAAAGGGGAAATAACAGCAGATGTGATGTGGTATAGTTGTGAGACTAAAATTGTCAGTGTATATAAAAGGCTCATTATAGCAAGATTTCTATATTTTTAACTTATGTTAAAAGATAATCTAGTTGAAGATCTCAAGTCGGACCTGGAGATCTAAAAGGCCATGACTTGCAAAGGAGTGTAAGCAATGTTTATAGGTTTGACCTTTCACGTAAACAACCTCATGACCCCTCGTTATACAGAGGAGGCAGTGCTCAGAGTTTTCCAGCAAACACTAGACTCTTTGTTCTTCCTCCTCTTGGCCTTGAATTGCTGCTAGGTAGAATTTTGGTTCCTCTTCACTTTTTTTTTTTTTGTTTTAAACCACTCCAAATTCTTAGCTCACTTGGACTTCTGATCTCATGGCAACTCTCTTAGCAAAGAGACATCTTCTCTTCTGCAAGACTAGCTTAAGAAATCCTTTGTGACACACTTGAGGATAAAGGTTGCTTGCTCCAGGTGTGGTCCTGCACAACAGCATCAGAATCAGCTGGGAGCTCTTCAGAATGCAGAGTCTCAAGTCCCTGTCTAGGCCCATGAAATCAGAGCAGTGCTCTACCACTGAGCTACATCCCCAGCCCACAGTCTGCTTTTTAACAGGACCCCCAGATGCCTTATCTGCACACTAAAGCTTGAGAGACTTGTTCTTGACTCTAGATCATATGTAATTACCAGTAATGTGAGCAGGTTGAGGGAAGAAATAACTTAGTCTTGACTTCTCCAACTATCAGAAGAAGATGCTGCCCTTTCCAGGGAGTTAAAGCCTCTCCAGGGTTTGAGATCTTTGAATGCTCAGGGGGTTAATACATTCTGCCCAGAAAATGTGTTTCCCAAAGTTGCACAAGTGTCCCACAGAGGCTTTTGCTCATTTCTTCAAAATGCAGCAGAATCACAGTGGAAAACAAATGTGTTGGTTCCTGGGTAGATCTGGTTCCTTAGCTTAGGCTGCAAAATAGCTGCAGAGTGTTTTGGGGTACGCAGTGAGTCAATCTGAGGATGGGCTATTTCATTGAAGCTTCATACAGTAGAAAATGCAAGAAGATATTCCTAATACTTAGCTGGCAAGAATGCAAAGGCCAAACTGTAGCATTCTGAGTGGAAATTTAAGCAACCAATAGGATAGGACTCCAATAGCCATTACATTGGAATGGCTTTTTTTACATAAGGGGATACAGTTTTCTGGGTCCTACAAGTGATCTAGCATTACTGGACTCAAGCAGAGTTAAGAAATGCTGTGGGTGTTCTAATGTTATCCTTCAATGTCAGCTCCTTTTTGCAAACACAGGCCATTCTTTATACAAGAACACTTTTTTTGACTGTGAACATATACATACTTGGCCTGAGAAATGAACAGTCCTCAATTCATCCCAGATGGGAATTGGAGGATCCCCAGCTCCCTCCCTTATCAGGTGGGATAACACTGAGGTATCTACACTGGTGCTCAGATCTCCCTACTAGGATTGAGATCCTAGTAGGAATTGTCCGCTGTGGAAACTTATTCTACAATGCACCCTGCATTTGCTGCCTTCTCTTCCCTGTCTCTGTCAGCAAACTTCCTTCAAAAAGCTAGATAGTAATATCTTAAGCTTTGTGAACCCCATATGGTCTTCATCACACATTCTCCTCTGTTAACTATACAATGTAAAATTAAAATGTAAAAACTGTTGTGCTTGGTGGTACACACATATAATCCTGGCTACTTGGGAAGCTGGGCAGGAAGACTGTAAAATCTATTCTAAGCTTGCAGGGGTAGGTTATACAGACATCCCCTTCAGTGTATTTAACAATGACATATTACTCTTACCTAATATTATCTAATCTATTGTTCATCTTCCAATTTCGTGCATTGGCTTGGAAATCGCTTTTATAGCAATTTATTCCCATCTCTTACAGAATGCATTCTAGGACCAGGTATTGCACTCAGTTGTCACAGCTCTTCAAGTAGCCTCTATTCTGGAGCATTTCTTCAGCCTCTCTTTGTCTTTTATGCTATTGACATGTTTGGAAAATGCAATTCTATTGTTTTAATAGAACATTTCTAATTTGGGGTTGTTTAACAATAAGATTGTGTTCTGATCTGCATCCTTTGTATGTAAATGATGTTGAATCCTTCTCAGGTGTCACATCTGGAGACACACAATGCTCACCTGCCCCTCACTGATAAAGTCACTTTTTTCTTTTCTTTTTCGCTGTCGCTGTATCCTTTGATTTCTCCCTGGTATAGTTACTATGTTCTCTCTTGAATGTAATTTCAGTGGAACTGTTATCCTGGAATTGAAATCTAAAGGAGAAGATACTAAAATAGCTGCATGTCTGGCATGGGCTGGGTCAGGAGGAGCAGGTTGAACTACTTTGTACCACTGAATAATCAATCGCTGAGCAGTTGAAACTGGCAGAAAGATAATCTGTGGCTAGATAAGATTTATTTAAATTTTTAAAATAAAGTTGCCTTGTAAGGCTCTGCTTAGAAATCTTCCCATCGCATGGTTTTTGTTAAATTCTTTGTTTTGCAGTTTTTGTTTTAATATTTTCTTTGAAAATTGATGTGTTTCCATTGTGGGTATCTATTTCATGTATCTGTGGACAAGAGAAGCCCTCTTCATAACTTTGTGAGATGCAAAGGTGTTGGTCTTCTCTTCATATTTCAACAACAGTGCAAGAAGTACTTCAAGTTACCTCCCCAAAGGCTCCCAAGGTCAGAGTCTTACATTTCTCGGCCATGTTGCATTAGTTGGTAGGAAACTGTGTCTGAAGAAGTGAAAAAGTATTAGCCAAGCTGCATTTTACTTCCTGACCTATGTTTCACAGGCTCTCATGATTTCTGTCTTCATGCAGACTAGGAAAGGCTTGTCCTAATAGCTGAAGTTATTCTCCAATCTGTTCCATTTGGGGCTCTTTGCCAGTGACTGTGTGGTGTGGATAACACAGTTCTATCTGCTCCATAGAACTTACTGGAGGAGGAAGTAAGAAGCCATACTTGAGTGTCTGACTTGTGCCTCAGCAATGGTGGCCAGAGAAACTGTGTTAGTTATCTATTGCCATGTAGTAATTTACTTCAATTCTGTGTGTCTTAAAATTAATATTAATCATCTTATAGATTCTATGCATCAGAAATTTGGGATACGTGGTTGGGTGATTCTAGCTCAGGAAACTTATGAGGCTGCAATCAGATGTTGGCTAGAGTAACAGTCATCTGGAGGCTCCAGAGGTCAGAGATTAGTTAGAATGCCCCATTCATAAGGTTGTTAGTAAGGGTCCTCTCTTATTCTCCATAGGCTGCCTAAGTGTCCACATATGTCCACATATGTGACCCAAAAGAGAATGAGAAAGGCAGAAGCCACATATTTGACTCCTAACCTTATTATTTTTATCTGTAGTCTATTGATCTCATTTGTCTACTTTGATACATTGCAGAAAAGGACCACAAAAAAAAATAATAATACTAGATGGGGATCATTGGTGTCCGTCTTGGAAGACTGATACCTAAATAGCCTTGAGATGAGTAGAAATAATTTTGGAAGTTCTCAACCTAAGAATGTCTGAGTTGATGGATATGCCAATTACCCTGATCTGATCATTGCACATTATATACATGTATTAAAATGTCATACTGAACCCCATAAATATGTACAATTAGTATGTATCAATTACAAATAAAAAATGAAAGCCTTAATCTGCAGAACAAGAATGTGTGATGAGGGCTTAATAAAGCTTGTGCTTAATCTTCCATTTGGGTATGCATGTATATATGTATGTATATCTATCTATCCATTAATCAGCCACTGAAATTATTTATCAGCTATCTCTATAAAGCCTCCAAAAAAAAAAAAAAGACTAGAAATGATAGAATTTGGTATGAATTTTAAACAATAAGAAATGCAGGGTAGAAAAAATATAGGATGATACTGTTTGGGGAATAAATAATCTTGGTTTTTCTATTCAATGTTATTCAAAGCTTCAGCTTAATTCAAACTTGATCTCTGTTTCCACCTCTGAAATCCGAGAAGGCACTGGACATACGGCAAGGCAACTAAATGTTTTGAGAAAAACCAGTTCACCCATGGAAGAGCATAGCATGAAACAGAAATTCCCAGGCACCTGTTGTTGCTCCTTGAAGTACATACATCTTAGCTGGCATATTCACCTTAATGAGTCTACATTAACAGGCTGGATCTTAGTTTTTAGCTTCTTCTCTAATAGTTTGGCCCCGCACTCAGGTCACACTGGAAGTCTTGCACACACAAAATGGTTCCTCTGATTAGAATTCTCTTAATCCTTTAAAGACTATTGCAAAATGCAACCCATTTCATGCAATACAAGGTGAACTGACCTCAGCCTTTTCTATTGTCCCTTAGTGACATGATGACAACATGAGGATAAAAATACTAACAACAACACTGCAGCCTTAAATGATTTAGTAGTAGTTCCCATTGCCAGACACTGTGCTCTATGTCCTTCAACACATTTTGAATTAGTATCAATAATTATCCTCATTGTTTGAATAAATGCATTGAGAACCAGGAGTTTAAGTAATCTGTTTAAGACCATAGGATAGTAAGCTGTAGAATGAGGACACAAATGCTTGGATCAAAGCTTATACTTAAAAAAAATCAAATCAATCTTAATTTTTTTTATATACTACATGATATACAGTATACTTTTAGGTACAATTTATATAGGATACTTTTAGATACAATTTTCTCTTAGGAAATGTAGAGATCTTACGTTTGTAATTCAGAGTTTTAGTAAAAATATAACCATTACTCCAATCAAGATATCACATCTTTCCATCACTCCAGAAACTTTCTTTGTGCTTTTTCACATCAGTTCCCTCCCATACAACCAGAGATGGGCATGTTATGATTTTGTCTCCATAGACTGGCTTTGTCAAGTCTTATATTTGCTATAAATACATTGACAGAGTATGTGTGCTCCTTAAAATTTTTTTTTTGTAGTTGTAGATGTACATCATGCCTTCATTTAATTTGTTTATTTTTATGTGGTACTAGGGATGGAACCCAGTGCTTCACACGTGCTAGGCAAGCACTCTGCCGTGAAACGTAGCTCCAGCCCTGTATACACTTTTGTTTGATTTATTCCCTTAGAAATTATTTTTCCTGAGAGTCATCCAAGATGACAGTATCTTGTTTATTTTCTAATGTTTTCTATGTATGAATAAGTTAAAAAAAAAAGTGTTCCTGTTTTTCTGCCAAAAGACACTTGAGTTATTTCCAGTCATTAGTTATTATGAATAAATCTTCTATAAACATTCTTATACAAGTCTGTTTGTAGACATATGCTTTCATTTCTGATGGGTAAATAATTGGTATGGAATTTCTGGGTCATAGTATAGGGGTATGTTTAGCTTTGTAAGACTTTGTCAAAGAGTTTTTTGAAGACACTGTTCCATTTTATACTCTGCCAACAATGGGTGAGAGTTCTAGTTGCTCCATATCTTTTCTAACAATTGGTGGTGTCATAATTTTATTTTATCTGTTTTTGTGGGTGTGAAAATTACTGTGGTCAAAGCCTGTGCTCTTAGATGTTGCCTGATGCCATCCTGGTTCTTTTATATTTTGATCCACGGTATAGCTGCTTGTAAACATACCTGCCTGTCCTACTAGATCATATGCTCTCAGCTAAGATATTATCTAATTATTTTTATAGTCCTCCAAAGGACTCATATAGTATCTGAATCAAAATAGTTATTCAGTAAATGCTCATGGCATTTTAGGTTGGGACATTGTCTCTGCATTATTTTTACTCAGAATTTATATCAGAAGTGTAAAAGAGTGGTGAGAGGAGGAGTGAGGTTAGTTAGTATGTGGTGAGTACCTGGTGATACTCCAAAGCACACTGGCAAGATCCAGCAGCAACTCAAATAAATGGAAGTTTAGAAAATAAGACTGCAGGTCTTATGGTGCTCATTATGCATCATAATCATTCGTAGGTGCCTTGGTCCCAACCCAGATAATTGGATGTAGCTGATCTGAAGGTAGGTATAGTCATTGATCTTTCAAAAATATTCTCTAGGTTCTTATATTGTGCAAATAGGGTCATGGGCCACTGCTCTCAATAGAATGGAGTGAAGAAATGAGAGATTAACATTGGCCATGATATAGTTCATTTGTTCCATATAAATAACAATATGACTATTTCTCCTTCTGGAAGAGAGATTATCATGTTAAACATATACATGGATGAATCTACAGTTAAATAATTATCAACAATCCCCTTTATTTTCACAGTAAGGCAAAGCCTTTGATCACCAATCATCTGTCATGCTAAAGATTTCATAAGGGCATAGTATACTTGAGCTATACTACCAAAAGAATTTGCTCTGGTCTCTTCACTTCTGGAGGCCCATAACATGTGTGCCTCCGGAAAAAAAATCAATATTTTTATCACGAATTCCCAAAAGTGCCAAAATAATTTGAGCCTGGATATAACAAATGATAATAAATCAAGCAGAACTGAAGGGATTTAACTTGGCTTATTAAAGACTAAAGCCAAGTTTGAGTGTTTGATGCAAAATTAATCAACGAGGTCCATGTATTTTGAATGGCATCTAGCTGGACATTGTAGACGAGCCATTAGGGCTCACCATCTGCTTCTTCTGGAGGGCCTGACCCTAAACTTCACTCCAAAGATTTACCTTCAACAGAAGCTGAAAGTGGTTCAGTAAGGCATAACCAGACCTCACTCCACGCCCCTAGTCAGTGAGAGCAGGAGCTTTTTTAATTTGAACAGCTCTACAAGGTGAAAAAAGAGGGTTTACTTGAGAATACTCCTATGCAGTTTCTTTCCTTTCTCATCAATTATTTTTTGGTTTGAGGTTGCTGTGAGGTGAGCAGAACAGAACTGGGAGCATTCTTTCTCTGCTTTCTATCAATTATCTTTGTTTTACTTCTTTCTATCAGTTATCTTTGTTTTACTTTTGCTACTTTCTTCAAGGAAGAAGTACCAAGCAAGAGAAACAAGGAAAAGTGGAGGGGAAAGGGAAGTGGTAGAGAAAGGGGGTTGGAAGGAAAAAAGAGAAAACCTTGTTTGTGTGGTGGGGTGTGTGTGTGTGTGTGTGTGTGTGTGTGTGTGTGTGTGTCTGTGTATCTGTATGTTGTGCCCTCAAAAAGAAAGGTCTCTGATGACAGTGCATTAGAATCAGAACCTTTGAACCAGGAGATCCTTGTAGATCACATAGTTCAACACCCTCAGTATACAGATGAGGAAACTGAATGGAAAGATTAAAGGATTTACACAAAGAGACCTAGCAAGTCAAGGGAAGAGCCTGAAGAGATCTCAGGTGTCCACCACCACCTACCTTTTTCAGAGTGTTTCCTAAGACTAGCCATGCCATCTCATCAGATCTTTAAAGAAGAAATAGCTCTTTGACTTCTGACCACTCAACCTCACAACCCAAACTGACCCTCAAAGGACATTTTAATGAAGTTGAATAGTTTATGGGGACAGTATCTGAATAGAGAAACTAGTTGTGGGTGGTAAGAGCGAAAGGAGGCATTACACTACAAAATAAGCTCACCTTTTACCTGACTATAAATAACACGAAACTTAAATCTTCACACTTGCCCACAGCAGTTTCAGGAAGGGGAGATTTATAACTCTCTGTTAACCCACGATCCTAAGAGATCAATCATGTCTTCAAAGACCACATTGTAAGACCACTAACAGTGACACTAATGTGTTTGGGTTACACTTAGCAATCTGGATGTTTAATACACTCAGCCATTTGTTCCAGGTCACCAGAGGTTAACAATCCAGCCACGAATATAAAGACAATTGCTCTTCATTAGGAAAATTTGCCAGTTTGAAGAGCAAGGACAAAGCTTTATCAATAATCTCTCCTTTCATCCAGGAGCAAGCCAGTACAAGTTGAAGAAACACACAATACTCACTGTTATGTTTGAAGGGTCTTATGGTTGCACCGGAGAGTCGGGCCCCAAGGACAATAGAGGTGTGGTTTAACTCATCACTTAAAATGAGACATCCCTATGCAGAAAACAAGCACACAGAACACAAGCCAGTATGTAAAATGAAGGGAGCAAGAAGATACTCTAAAACCTATCACAAATTCCTAAAGCCTTCTTAAATTTTCAAAGGCCAACAGTTTAAGCTGGTATCTTTATGAATAAAATACTGATAGCAGTAAGCTCACAGAGAGGAGAATTGCTTTAAGAGATTACATCTTGACTGGAACATTTACACATAGTTTGCAACAGAGAAGTTCATCCAAGATCTTGGTTGAGCATCAGCTAAAGTCTAGAGGATTGACCTTCTGACAGGAAAACCTATCTGTTTTGCACACGGTTGTGGACTTTCTGGGGTGGTTCAATCCATCCTAGATTATTTGGGATGGTCCTTGAAAATCAGGGCTCCTCCAGCAGGATGTTTCAAGCTCTCACGCTGTGATTCTCATTCTTCCACAGTGTTCACATGCATAGAGACAGAAACACCACTGCTTTGCAATTAAAAACCTTGAATTTGGGAACGTATGGATGGCCATCTAGCCTGAGATAAGTGAGAAAATTCAGTCGAATTTACTGCTTATAAAATTACTGCTTGTAAATTTCTTTTTTAATTCAAAAAATGTCTAAATTGTAGAACTGTTTAAGCATACCAATAATGCAGTGATGAATTATGTTGGACCTTTGTTTTTGGTGGCTGCCTAGACCACAAAAATGTGTTCTCTCCTACATTTTGGTACTCTTACACACGATGTGCTTTAAGATTTTGAGGCAAAAGCCAGCAGAATTCCCATATTTCCACACTGTGGGCATGTGTCTGAGACAAGTTAAATTTTTTTCCATCAAAACATTTGAGATTTATCATAATCCTCATCTCTATATCCTTTATCCAACTTCCTACAAAATCAGAATGCAATTATCATACCCAAGACGTCCCATATTTACAGAGTACTATTATCTAATACATAATTCAGATTCAACTTCTCCAACTATTCTAATACTGACTTAACATCTTTTATAGACATTATCTTTTCTTTTATATTTTTTAAAGCTGAATCCAAATCTAAGGTCACACATTGCATTTAGTTATCATTAGATATCTTTAAAATATCAATATTGTTATCACACTTATTTATGTAAACTAACCAACTACTTCCCATTTGTCTTAGGAACAATTTCAAACATTCCAGGATGTTTTACCCTATAAGAATTTTTGTGATTTGAAACATGCCTTATATCTCTAGTCTCTTTTTTGGTAATTATTATTGCTCTATTTCCTCCAAACCTCTGTAATTTGTACATGTTGTCCCTTCTTCCTTGACTTAAGGAAATAACTTATCTGTTAAAATTCTGTTCTCATGCCACCACCTGCAGAGTTGACAGTCTTTCTCAAGAAGACTTTGAAACAACTCTGTAGTGCGTTACTTTTTATGGTATTTCCCGAATTTTACTTAGTGTATTGTTTCCCCACTAGACAGTCAAATACATAAATTTTCAAGGTGCAAGCTTTGTTCATCCCTATATTGTATCTGGTCTCATTCCATGACACAGTAGATTTTCAATAAATGGTTCACTAAATGAATAAATGAATGGATTGTATAGGAAAAATATTTTGTCTAAATAAATGCTTAATAAGTATTGTAAATAGGGATTCAAGAGTCTAAAATTTTGACCTTGCTAAGTCATCACTGATGTTGAAGCTTCACCCACTATTAGGTCTGCAATTCTATAACCAGGAACTTCAAGGTGAAGAGATCTGCTGTACTAAGCTGGCAACCTACTAAAAAATCTGAATCTCCCTAAGAAAAAGATCATCTCAGCCATACCTCTATCAAAGGACCTGCTCAGAATTACAATTCATAGGAATATAGTAGAAGTCATTTGTATTAACAGATTCTCACCTTTCCAACTAGTGCAGGAATATTCATTGAATTAGTTGCAAATCCCATCCCAAAGACCATTGCTGCTTCTACATTCAGGAACTTAGCCATAAGGTCCTCCAGCTCTTTGTGCTTATCCAAGGTACCTGCATATGGAATTAAATGAAAGTGATTTTTCTCTTTGCAACAAGCCCAAGAATGAGAAATCAAATTTCAGTCGATACACATCATCTGAAGACCTGTACAAGACTGTGCATTGCAGGGATATTTGTCACAGTTCCAATATAGAAAACAATCCAAACGTTCATCTACTGTAGCATGGATAAATATATTGTGGTGATATTTTTATAATGAAACATAACACCAAGCATAAACTACTGCTTCACACAACAATGTACAGAAATCTCACAAAACACATTGCTCATAAGTCAGACATTTAAAAGAGTGCAGGCTATAGAAATCCATTTATATAAAATTGATAAGCAGACAAAACAGACCTAGACTGGTAGATGTTTTTTTGTTTGGAATGGGAGAGGAGAGTTTTTGAGATTCTCTATTTTCAAGTACTTGGGTGCTAACCACAGAGATTTGTTGGTTTTGTGAAAATCCATTGTGATACATACTTATGATTGTTCCACTTTTCTGTATGTATTCTATACTGCAATAAATCTATAAAATGTACCACAATTCCCCCCATACCTGACAATTGATTAATTAAATTAAAACCTCCTCAGAGATTTCCCCCCACACCTAAATGTAAATAGATCCCATGATGTCTATAGATATAATATATATGTATAATTTATTGAATCTTTGGGATGTGCTATATACTATGCCAAACCTGTTATTTAGATTATCTTATTTAATCTTAGGAGCTCAGAAGTGCAGGTTTATTATTTTCCAGATTAAAACACTGAAGTTTAAAGATTTCATAGGTCAAAAGCAGAGACCATCTAGATTAACTCCAAAATTCATGTTTTCACCTCTCTATAACTTTCTGTGTGCTTGCTGTCTGACAGCTTCTTAAACATGATTCCTTCCTGTCTTGCTGATAGCTAATGTTGATGCTACTCGTAATTCTTACATGCCATAACTCATTCCACTTTTTACGTACACCATCCAATGGAGTTGCCGCAGGCTGCCTGTAGGTAGTGCAGCCAAGGAATTGAATTTTACATTTAGTTTAATTGTAAATAATTTAGTATTTAAACTGAAGCACTGTAAAATATTTTTAACTAAACAAAACTTCATTATTTTGATAGGATTATATTTAAGATTATTCATTCAAACCTTAGTGTATATATTGAGATGTTCTATAAATGTAAAAAATATACTTTTTTTGAAGTCTTAGTACAATAATGAGTATAAAATAGATCATTCAGATATTTTATATTGATTACATGTTTAAATGATAAATTTTTGGACATAGTAGGTTAATTAAAATATGCTATTCAATTAATTTTAGTTTTTTGGGCTGGGGTTGTAGCTCAGTGCTAGAGTGCTTGCCTATCACAACGTGTAAGGCACTGGGTTAGATCCTCAGCAGCACATAAAAAGTAAATAAAAGTATTTCATCCATCTACAACTAAAAAAACGTTTTAAAGATTAGTTTTAGTATTTATTTATTTATTTGTTTATTTATTTATTTATTTTGGCAGTGTTAAGTATGGAACCCATGACCTTGAGCCATGCTAGGCAAGCATTCTGCCACTGACCTACCTCCCCAGCCTTTTGTTTTTTAGTTTTAATGTGACTATTAGAAAATTTAAAACTATAGGTTTTGCATTATATTTTTATTGGGCAGTATTTTATTTGGCAAAAGAGAAAAAGCAGACATATGCCATAATTTTTTATCCACAGGCTGTAGGAAGCTATTGTTGAGATTTTAAGTGAGAAAAATATTGTTAACATATTTAGGACTATTATAAACATGGTTCCTTCAACCTAAGGATAAAGATATTTACTATGCAGAGTGGAATATCAGAATTCTATTTAAGTGGGTTATGAACTCCCATTTTTACCCCAAATACAAGTTGCAGAATCACATCGGTTACACATCCACATTTTTCCATAATGCCATATTAGTGACTGTTGTATTCTGCTACCTTTCCTATCCCCTACTATCCTTTGATATGTCATGAGTTATGTAATGTTTTGAACAACCAATAAAAAAAGGAAAAAAAAAAGAATTCTATTTAAATTGGTAAATTGGCTTCCTTACTACAACTGCATCACTGTAAGTCTTTAGAATAGCCGAAATGTGCTGTTAGGCAATTAAACAGACAAGTAATTATGAGATGTGGGTTTGTCTAAGACCATCCTACCACTAGTTTTGGTTGAAAAAAAAGTGTGTGTGTGTGTGTGGGAGGAAATGCAGTGGTTCATCTGTGGTCTCCAGATAAACCGGCTTTTTTTCCCCCTGCCTTTCCAGAAAAAATTGGCAGAGCATAGTAATTTTAAATAGACTAATTTCTATGAACAGATGTCTAACAGCTGCGTTATGAGGGTCTTGCATCTAAAAGTTCACCTTTGCTTATGGAAAACAATATTCTCCAAATCCCACCATCATGGAATGTCTATTTAGTGTTCGTAGCTCAGGTTTTATAAACAAATTTGAAAGAGTTCCAGGATGACTGTTTTTTCCACGTGAGGAAGACATGGGTCTTTGAAAGTTAGTCTAGGATGATCTGGGGTAAGGTCAAATTTGCTAAAGAATATTAAAAAAAATACAATTTTTTTTTGTATTAAGTGAGTGCTGCTTTCCTCTCTTAATTCTTATTCAATAAATAAAAAGGCATTATGAGTAGAGCTTAGAAACAAAGTAGTCACTAGAAACTTGATTAGCTTCCTTTCCACACACATTGAAGCCATCCTCTATTTGAGTAAAGATGTGAAGCTGCAGTCCATGGTCCCAGTACTAAAGATGTTCCAGGAATTATATTCAAAATTTTGTCTTTGGTATACAAATATTGACTCTTTAAAAATCCCAAGAGAGCTAAACTATAATCCTAGATGAAGGTACAAATAAACCCATAGTAGTGTTTATTTTTGTTTCTCTCAATGACATTTTAGTTTGTGAAGGTCAATAAAAGCTATAAATTGGCTTATGACAATGCATCTCCAAATTGCTATGCTATGCATATATTGACTCTTATTCTGATGGTTTATTTATACAGTGTGATACTCATAACCTGCTTCATGAATAAACATATTCTCTTGCCAGTTCTCTAAGCAATATTTTAATGTGCCAAGCACTGGGTTCACTTCCATTAGTCAAATTGATCAAAATTAGATTCAGGATAAAATATCAACATTCTGTTGATGGACTGTAAATTCCTGCAGGATTTTCACTGATACTAACGGGCTTACATGCATTAGACAGAACATGAAGATTGCTGGTCTTCATACTGACATATTATCATAGATTAGAAGGAAAGAATGTGGGTATAGTTAATAAGCTTGCTTCCCAATTACCAATTTTTCCTTTGTAGCACGTGTGAAGATATTTTCCAAATTGCGATCATAGTCATTTTGGTTCTGAATGTCCTATTTGTGACTGTTCCCACACTTGGCCTAAGAGCAGGCTGACATTTATTATGGGGACCTGCCAGCTGTCCCATCTATCTGTTCCAATTATGCCATGGCCATCAGTCCACATCTGGGCCACTTTGCTTGAGCCAGGGATTCCTGCATTCAAGTCAGTATCAATCCTTCTGCCTAAAGGATTCTACCTTAAGACTTTGCTCCAAAGCTTTTGTGTACTCTGGTTTCTTCCTTCCCCACTGTGTTCAGTTTGATGGAGGTTATGGAGCCACGATGCCTCGTGAATGATTTTTTCTCCTTTTCTTTTTGTGGTGCTGGAGATTGAACCCAGGGCTTCATGCATGGCCAGGCAAGCACTGAGCCATATCCTCAGCCCAGTGACTGTTTTTCTGGCCAACATTCAGAGAAAGAATGAAAGGAGTCAGACATGGTGTCTTTTAACTGTCACACTGAACATCAGACCACTGCTGCTGTGTTCAGAGACCCTCCTTTTAGACAAAGTCTGGTAAAAGAGCAGAAACAACTTGGAACTGCCCATCTATTTTATTTTAAACAAACCTCATCTCTTGGCAGGTTAACATATCAGGAGATAATCAGAATCAATGTAAACAAGGATCAAGGGGAGATGTGGACATATAATTATGATGAAACTATGGTAAATAATACTAAGGAGAGAAGAACTTTTAAGTAAAGAAAATAATGACTTCTCCCTCACCTTCTTTTCTCATTTTTTAAATAGTTTTTTAAACATTTATTTATTTATATTTTATATATGTGCTATATAAATGTGATGTTTGATAAACATGTAGATATTGAAAAGCCAACATTTACATATTCATAATCTAAAATAGTTATTCTTTTCATGTGTGTGACAAGAGCTCCTATAATCTACTTTTAGCAAAATTTCCAAGTATGGTATGATATTGTTAAATTTAACATACCATGGTGTATATTAGATTTGTAGATATGCTCATCCTGTATCTGCTACTTTGTATGCTTTGATCTACATCTTCCTTTTTTCTGTTCTTCTATAACCACTGTTTTATTTTCTTCTATGTATTTGACTTTTAAAAATAGTCTACTTATGAGTGGAATCATACAATCTTTTTCTTTCTGTGACTGACCTATTTTGCTTAGTGTTGTCTTCCAAATTATTTGTTGTGGTTCAAACATACAGAAAAGTTGCAAGAATAGTAGCAAGAATTCCAACATACCCTCCACTCAGATTCAGCATGTTTGACATTACAGTGATGCCTACTTCATGGTCTTCTCAAAGCAAGAACTATTTTTTATTAAAAAAATTTTTTTTGATGTTATTGTAGATGGACACAAGATCTTTATTTATTTAGTTTTCTGTGGTGCTGAGAATTGAACCCAGTGCCTCACACATGCTAGGCAAGCACTCTACCACTGAGCCACAACCCCAGCCCAAAGCAAGAACTCTTGATGGCTGCAAGCCTAAGGCATGCCAAGCATCTGTATAATTTTAGATAAAGAGTCATTATTATGAATACTATAGGACAACCAATTACTAATACGTAGTAATTATTATATATTACATACATACATACGTGTACTTTCTTTGAACTATTTAATGAACTACAGTCATAATTTCTTAATTAGTCTAAATAGTTCAATGCATGCTTCCTATAAACAAGAAATTCTCTTATATACTGATAGTACTATTATCATTGATACTGCATATATTATCTATTTTACAGACTTAACTCAGATTCTATTCTGTCACTATTAAAACCCATCACCAAAATAGAAAAGTAGAAGGAAATGGAATGAAGCAACTTGTAATGAGTGCTTACAAATGTGCTGTGATTAATTATTTTAATCCTTATACCTGCACACACTCTATAATCCTCACACCCACAGATGCTTTATTAAAGTAGGATATTGTTTCCTTACTTTACCAAAGAGTAAATAGGCACAGGGGTGCTGTTACTCACAAAGAACCAGAGCTAATAATATAGGCCATCTCCTTAACTGTGTGCCAATTTACCATACTGAAAAATTTCAAGGCTTACCTTGGTTAATTATAACACAGCTATTTGAGGTTAGTACTAGAATTAGTCCCACATTACAGATGAGAACATAGAAGCTTGAAAGTTTAGTTCACTCTCAAGACTCCTTAGAAGCTCCAATGTCATACAGTTGAAAATCTAGAGCAAAGATTTAAATTCAGCATGTTTGACTTTAGAGTGACCCCTTCTTCATGGTTCTTCTCAAAGCAAGAACTCTTGATGGCCTAATGTGTGCCAAGCATCTGTATGCTTTTAGATATATAAAGATTAATTGTTACAAACACTATGGGACAAATTATTGAAATACTAACTATGCATGCTCCCCTTAAATAACCTTTCCCCCCTTCTCTTTGAGTAGGTGGTCAGACACCACTTTTGCTTCTGGGGAGGTTCATAATATAGGATCCAAAGTGGAAAGTTTCCTTCATATCTTTAGAAAAGCTTACACAAGTTGAAAGGATTTCATTAGAAGTACTAAAAAGAGAAAAATCAGAGTATCTGAAGCAGAAAGGGTAAGAGAGATTTGATCAAGGCTGGGATCAAGGGGTCCATGCACATCCCTTGGTGGTAGCTGCATGCAGATGGTTATAAGTTTCCTGAAAGTAACTTGAACAATAGATTCTGGTTTCTATTTTCACTAGAGACTCCCAGAGCTCCACATGTGACAGAAACACTGGGCTGCTAGACCACAAAGATTGTGTTGATAGAAACAGTGGACCATCAACATTGAATAATGTCATCTTTGGTCCAAACATTAGGAGACAACCCTGATGTTTGGGAGTTGCAATGATATCCTAGAATCTTCACTCCATCTTGAAAAATGAGAACCCCAAAATGACTAAAAATAAAAGAGCCAGATTGGGGCTTGTATTTAACTTGTTAAAAAAACAAACAAACAAACCTTAAACACTTCTTGCATACTCGAGTTTGTGATACACATGACCTTTTTATTCATTAGCTATATGACCTTGAGAAAGTTTAGTGAGACTTTCTGAACCTTGGATTTCTCTTTCACTAAAGTAAACTAAATCTATAGACATTGTGCAAAAACCCAGTTATCATTCTTTCTGTTTTTTACTTCAATTTAGTGGCAGAGATCTAAGTCTCAACATGGTGTGTGACAAGATGGGTAGTCTCTATGATATACATTGGCTAGAGATTAATATATAGGCTCCTATGTGGTCTTTAGTTCATTGGAGAGTTTATTATTCTCCTTCTTAACTCAGGAAAAGACACTCAAAGTAGATATGGTGTCCAGTTTGTCCTGAAGGATGATGATTGACACATGAAATAGGTAGAAGAAAAAGAGAAGAACGGATAAGTTTTGCAACTCAAGATTTTTCAGTTTTACTAGTCAACAAGTGAGAAGTGAAGTGAGGTCATACAATTAGGTTGTGTTCTTTGTATCAGAAGAAACATAGGTGCTAAATAATCAGAATTGAACTCCATTGTTACCAACATACATAATTCTTGCATTATCAGGAGGATACAAAATAAATGGATAGGCATTTCTGTCAGGTTTTTTTTTTTTTTTCTATCCCAATTGCTCCTCTTTCCACAGATGATTGCACCAATGTGAGAAATTAGACTTGATGATGTCCTTGGTCTCCCTCAGGTTGATAATAGTGACCTTAAAGGATGTACACAGGTGCAGATGTTCATTAAAACTAATCTGCATTCTTAATGTGCTTGGAAATAATAGGATTTTAATTTAAAGGAAGGAAGCTAAAGCTTAATGTATTGCTGATATGCACTAAATTTGGATATCTGGTCCATTGCTGTTAAATGTAGATCATTTTACAGAAGTTCAGAGAGTTAATTATTGAGGCTTTGCTGGCCATATGGTTGCTATTGCATCTAGTCAACTCTGCCACTGTAAAGTGACAGTAGTCATAGACAAAACATAAAAGAATGAGGGCGGCTGTGTTCCAGGGAAACTATTTATGGACACTGAAATTTGAATTTCATATAATTTTCATGTGTCCTAAAGGATTATTCTTATTTTCATCTTCCCGGTGATTTAAAACTATAAAAACTCTTAACTGCAGGCAGTGCAAAATCAGAGGGCACCTGGACTAGGTTGGTGACCCTTGATCTAGATGGCTTCTGGTTTTAGCTTGAACAGTAGGGAACAATACAAAGAGCTCTTCAGTGGGACTCAAGAGAACCCACGTCTAGTCTTGACTTTGCTACAGACAGAGCACTGATTGCCACATCATTAAAAAAAAACAAAAAAAACTCTGGACTTCAGGTGCCCCATCTTATGGTATTTTTTAGGGTGGGGAGGTAAGGAGGGCGATGATCTACAAATTCTGCAGTTCTAGGAGTCTCAACTTCTGTCGTCATCCTAGGTATCACCTTGTTGGCAAATATTATACTTACATAAAATTATTGGCACACCTTGTTGAATCGTGCTTGCTTGGCTTTGTCGAACCTGCAGAGCCAAATTCTACACTTTCCGAAATACCCAGCTAGTTGAAATTTGGCTGGACTGTAATTTCTATCACTGTCAAAAGAAGGGCAATTTCCTTGTCAGAACTCTACTAGGTCTCGGAAAATTGTCAAAAGGCTTTCAGAAACCAAGATATGCTTTCATTTTTCTACTCCCAAACAATTCCTCTGAGAGTCCCCTTTTCCTTACAAACATTATTAAAGGAAAATTAAGAGGCTTGAGAGAAATGTAATAAAATCTCATTAATTAGAATGTACAATAATTTGGTCTGAGCAGAATTGGCTTTATTTATGAAGAAGGGTTTTGCTACAGAAATTAACTAATTGGAGTGGGGATGTTTATTGCTTATTTAATTTATTTAATTAAATTGACTACTGCTTAAAAACACTTGTAGCATTTATTTTCATAAAAAATGTGTCCATTAAAATTGCTTTTTCAAAGGAAGCAGGATCACTACTTGGTAGCAGTTTCTTAGAAACTTCTCAGTCATGAAGGAACTCAAAGGACCTATGTTGCTATTTATTTAAAATATGCTTTAATTTAGACATTTTAAAAAATTAGGCTGGCCCTTTCTTCAAATTTCAGGTTAATGAAACTACATTTCCTAGATTTAGCTACAAATCTCTGAGTAAGAGACAAGGGAAGAACCTTGATAATTGAATTAAATGATAGCAGAGAATGTGTTAGGAAGATTAAGTTGCATTAAGAATGAGTAAGGTCAGTGTTCTCAAACTGAAAAATAGACATTTCAGTAAAGTTGTATATAACCACTCATGTAAAAATCACACCTGAATCTCTAGACAAGAATCTTCTATTACATCCAGTTGCTTGGATGCCTAAGTCAACATGTACATTTTGATGTTTTGGAACATGAAAGTATTAGAGGCTCCTTGAAAATCACAAAATTGCAATTACAGTTTGAAGGAATGTCCTCAAGGAGGCTATCTTTAGGCATACCTGCTATTCAGGCACCCCTAGTGAGAAGCAAGCGTGAGGTTTTCCTTTACAAGGGTAGAAATATCACCAAGCTGGGATGAGCTTTCATTGTCATAAGAATTAGGCTTGTGGTTATTCCATGAGTTTGTTTTCTTAGAAGTGAACTTATGAATAACAGCTCTGGATGAAATAAAGGTAGCACAAAGGACTAATAGATTATAAGAATGAAAATTATATGCTGTTACTTCACATCTGTTCCTCACCCTCAGGTGCTCAAGGAAAGAAAGTCTAAGAAACTATACACCCTGGTAGAGCAAAAGTGTGAAAGGAGGAAGAAGTTAAAGAAAAGCTTCTCTATGGTTTGCCTGAATTTAATCTTTCCTGGATTTGGAAATCTAGACCATAAGTATGTGTCCAGAGATGTTCAGTGATCAAAACTAACTTGCGGTGCTAACTTTTGGCATGTTTATTAATCTACTTGCAATTTTTGGTTTGCAGACTCTGTCTCTCAGGCATACCTGGTGTTCATGCAACACAAAGTGACTTTTGGAAAACTTTTGACCAATTGGGTAAAGAAAGTTAGCCATGCTATATCGTTTCAGGTCCCCAGAGCAACAGTGTCAACCTGGAGGGGAATCTCACTAGAAATGCAAATTCATGGGTCGTATTCCAGATCTACTGAATTGGAAGCTGTGTTAAGTGGAATCACTAACTATCTTTTCTTAAGCCCTGCAGGGGATTCTCATGTGAGCTAAGGTTTGAGAGCCACTGGTTTAGGTGGAAGGAGACATATTCTCTGTTCCACAGCCCCTCAAATAGGTAGCGAACTATGGTCTGATTCAATAGCAACATCTTGGAAGTGCAGGAACTCTCTTAATAAGACTGTGTCTAAACACTCAACTTCATTTAGGCTCCTGTTCTTTTTCTTTTTTTTTTTTTTAAATGTGGTGCTGGGGGTTGAACTCAGTGCTTCAGTCATACATATCCCTGAGTTACACTCCCAGCCTTCTTCTTCTCATTTTTTGTGATAATTTTGAAAATAATTTGCCCAAAGAATATGGTATGCTTGTGAAAAAAAATGAGAAAATATTACAAAATAAATATAAACTCCTTGATGCACATATTCATATGTAATACATTCTTAAAAGAATGCTTCATATATACATTGTTCAATAACTTGTTTTATTTTTTCGGCAATGTATTTACAGTTTTTCATGGGAGAAAATCAAGGAAACAAGTTTATCTGTGGCCATAGCTTGGAAAGAGAGGAACTAGGATTTGAAACCAACCAATCTTAGGGCCTTTGCTCTCAAATGTGGAGCTAAGAAACCTCATTATAATTTTAAATGCCTAAATAATATTTTGTCGAAAAGATACACCTAATATATTTAATCAGTTTCTTAATGTTGGAAACTCACTTAGTTTTCTAAGTTTTAATTAAGCACACTGTAGTGGTTATTTTTGAACACACATCTTTAATTAGGTATTCAAGTTTTTTTAAGGCAATATTTTCAAAATGACTAAGTTAAATAGCTTGCTGTTGTCTTCAGTTTCCTTCATCAAATATATAAAAGTGGTCTTTTCCTCACTCTTTTGAAACTACCAGATATTATTATAAAAATAATAAGAAAAGTTTAAAAAAACTTTTGTCAATTCGGGGAAAAACGATATCTCAATGTCTTAGTCTTTCTTCACTAATGGGTCAGAATATTTTTCATAGCTCACTGGCCACATTTTTTTCTGGTATTTTTCCCAAGTTGAGTAAACTTTATTCTTTAAAAACTCTTCTACTACTTAACATTTCAATTTCATAGGCTCACTGGCAACTTATGTATGTTCCACTTTGGGGAATTTAATGAGATTTCCTTTATGGCATAACTTATAGTGAAATTATGTGAAAATTTAATAACTGTTCAAAAAGATGAAGTACACAGATATTATGTTTTAAGGTTTAGTATTCAATACATAGTTATTAAATTAACATTAATCATTTGTAATTATAGGTCTTCATTTTCTATATCTTTTTCCTTGCAGTTTTTGGCTAATTCATTTTTTTTCTTTTTTAGTTGTAGTTGGACACAATACCTTAATTTTGTTTTATTTATTTATTTTATGTGGTGCTGAGGGTCGAACCCAGTGCCTTGCACATGCTAGGTAAGTACTCTACCACTGAGCCACAACCCCAGCCACTGGCTAAGCATTTTTAAGGATTGAGACTTATGGTCTTCTATTATTCTTTCATGTTCTAATTTTTTTTCTTTTGTTTCTGTGGACTGAATATAAATTGACCTTATGCTTTTTGAAGGCTTCCACAATTTCTTATCCCTTTAATTGCTGGTTGCACACACACCCACACACATAAACAAAATCCATACATGTATCTGTTGTGTTATATGATGCATAGAGGAGGTGTATTTATCTTTATTATTATTTTTATGATGTGCATCTTTTATTCTGTTTAATGATTCATAAGTGAAGCTTAACTTGTGCTTTGTTTTCTGTTCATATTTACACCATGCATTTAGTCCATTTGTTTATTTATTTTTAAAGTTTCATCTTACTCTTTATTTGAAACTCAACTCATGTGAAGGAAGAGCAAGTAATTATGCATTGTTTTTGCCTTAGGGGTTACTGCGCTCTTTTCCATTCTTAAACCAATTTAGTCAAATAAATATCTTCTATGTAGAGAAGAATTAAATTGTTTTTGAATATAAGGAAATTCAAAGATCAAATGTGGAAATGTCTTGCATAATAGGTATTACTTATTGTTGTTTGATGTTTAAAAATCAGACATTATGAACAATTTGCACAAAATTCTCAGTCCCAGTGCTGAAAGTCTAAAAGTCTATGTAATTTTAGAATCCTTTTGCAAATAGTTCTTCTAGTGACTTTCCAGCCACCATGAAAAGAGTAAATTGAGCTCAGTTTCTTAAAACTTTGATAAGTTGTTAGGCCTAGAGTTCTCTATTGCATATCTTGATGTCACTCACAGATTTCTAACCTTTCACAACACTTGAGCAATATTTTTAAGAGAAACTAGACTGTCACTATGTAGCTACTGTTAAACTTGCACATGTAGCACATAATTTGAAAGGGAGTTAGCCAAGATCCAGGAGCATCAGAGAAAAAAAAAAATCACCAGTAGAAGATATTAATTTTAAATATTTTAGATATTTTAAATACTGGATTATTACTCCAAAATACCATTTCAGTCTGTCTCATAGTTAGGATATGAAAACTACGCATTTTCTTTTATTATCATCCTGCACAATGTTAAATTGATCCACAAGAGGATTGAAATCTCCCTGAATTCTGTATTTCATTATTTTTTAAGGTGTATTTAAATAAAGAGCAGTACATCATTTCACATCTTGAAAATGGCATTTGCATTTCTCTATGTGTATTTGTGGAAATGTATCATTCCCCGGATTTATTTTTGGCCTTAGTTCTAACAGGTGTGGGTTTCACAAGCAACTACTTTCTTTGGGGGCTTTCATCACTTTTTCCACTGGCCTGGCCTCCTCTTGGCCCCTAGGGGTGTGGTGCTGGTGGTTATTGTTAGTTGCGGAGCAGGCTGAACAAATGTTGGCTGCAGGGTAGCCTGGCCACTCGACCCTCACCCGTCTGGTTCCTTATTGCTTGTTGGCCTCAAGTCTGAACACTCAACCCCACTCAAGGCTGAACACTCGACCCTCACCTGTTTGGCCCAATGGAAACCCACATCTAGCCCCTGCCCTGTCTGCCTGAAGACAGAAGATGACATTCTTAGCAACTACTGTATGGTCCAATCACTGTACACCAACAAAGCAGCTTACAGACCCAAAGACCCCATTAGATTTTGGCTATAAAAACTCTCTCCTGTGGGGACCCCCTCTCTTGCTCTCTCTTTCTTGTTCTCTCACTTTTGCTCTCTCTCTCACTCTCCCTCTTGTTCTCTCTTTCTCTTTCTTCTCTTTCTCTCTCTCTTGCGCTTTGTTCCCCCCTGCATGCTCCCCCCCACTTTTATCAGACTTCTCACTTCTCCTTCCCTTTTAATCAGACACTGCCACAATAAAGATGTCTTGGACGCTCTGAGTGTCATGGTCACTTTCCTTTCAGTTATAGCAGGGAGGTAGGAACCAGGTATCTGGTTAAGACCTATCTTTATACTTTTCATCCTTTGTAATAACTTTAATTTAATAATATTTATTTTAATTTACAGCACGTAGTTGAGTTTGGGTTTTGGGGGCCAAATTTCAATCTTTTCCATTTAGTAGGCAAATCTGTTGTTAATCCATTTGTGCAGTTAAATATTTTCTTAAGACTCTAAAGCACATGTTTTCCAAGAGTTACTTGAATTTCTTAGAATAAATGTCTTTTGGATTTCTGCTATTCCAAATTGTTGCATGCCATGTTAAGATTATTATTTATATTGCAGAATACTTTCCAAGTCCCCTCTTATTTACTCACTTCTTGACTGATTGCTTATCTTTATGTTTCAGTCTTTCTATTTGTCTAAAATTTGTGTGGGTGACTTCTCTTTTGAGTCTGTCATTATAAGCACACTTGGAAACTATTGAAATCTCTTCTTGGAACTTGACCTAGAGTGTTGCATGAAGCAGGTAAATACAAAAGATTAGCAATTCAAAAGTATTAGTAGGCAGAGAAAGAATTTAGGCTGTGATCAGTAACAAATGGAAACTTCATTTCTGCAGAGTTTCTCTGGGTTTGCTGAACCCATGGAATCAGGGATCCTTATTCCATATCTACTTTCCTTTGCAGGTAAACCATAGCCAGTGTCAAACTGCTTTCCTTCAGATTCTGCCAGCTGTGATGGCGGAGTGTTCTATCTCACTGAGTGGAGGGGTCATCATCTTTAGGACTCTATCTTTTGCCTGGTCATTATGAACCTGATACTGGATGTCACCAGCACCAGAAGAAACATTCCTAAAGGTTTCTTACTTGTGCCTCTTATGGCTGGGGTATTGTTCCATTCTCTCTCCATCTCCAAATGGGGCATCATAGGTGGGTTAGCACCAACCATGCTCCCACCACCCACCAGCATCCTGTTATATCTCCAGCTCTCATGCTAAGAAAGCTTTTCTCTGTCTTTTTTAAAGAAATCTGAGCAACCACATTAAAACTGGAGCTTTGGCTATTTGTCAAATGCTTGCTTGAATAAATAAAGTTACGTTGTGCAATTTGAATTATTTGTTCTACTGTTCAAATAATTTTTGATCTTTAAGCCCTTATACTAATTATCTAAGAGGGGCATGTGATTCATTATTCATTAATGGTAAATCCCTTTTCATCAGACTTCTCACTGATTCTTAGTCAGGTTCGGACTAACCTGGGAAATTTTGCATTTGTCCTCATGATGGGGAATCATAATAGTAGAGAAAGCTGAACTAGACTGAAATATAGGATGGTTAATGAACCACTTGGACACATTACTTAGATAACATGATATTCAGTTTGTTTTAGAAGATGGGAAAATACCACCTATGCTGCTTACAGTACAGGAAGTTATTATTTATTTTTTTAAGGGGGGTAGCAGAGATTGAACTCAGGGGCACTCAACCACTGAGCCACATCCCCAGCCATATTTTGTATTTTATTTAGAGACAGGGTCTCACTGAGTTGCTTAATGCCTCACTTTTGCTGAAGCTGACTTTCGAACTCGTGATCCTCTGGGATTACAGGTGTGCGTCACTGAATTTTATTTTTTAAGGAATAAATGATATGATACATGAAAACAATCACTACCACATACCAGCTATTGCAAAGCATTCTCCAAGAGCAAGTTCACAGTATTTTTTCTCCCTGCAGTTGAGAGGAGTGGAAGTTTCCTTATTACAAATTTTATCCTTTGAATAAGATTTTTATTTATTTTTTGCTAGAAGGTAAATAAATAGGCAGTCTGTGCCATCTTGTCTATTCATGTATCATTCATTCATTCAACCCAACATTCCACAAGGCTAGTCCCTCTCCTTATGAAGCTTATGTTGGAGTAGCAGAGACAGGTTATATGTAAACATAAAAACAAGATCATTTGAATCAGTGATGAATGTTAATACTAAAAGTGAGAGAAAGTCAGAAAAGGATCTGTTGGAGGAGGCACAATAGTTGCTATTTTAGAAATATGAGCAGAAATGTTATATTTTCACTCATGCATGGGAATTAAAACACATTTAATAAACCACCTGGCAAGAGCACAATGCTTGAAATTTTCAAAAAGACTCTTATATCCCTTTTGCTCCTTGAAGTTTATAATAGTGATTTGAGGCACATAGTCTAGATACAATCTCAACTTGAGAAGTAGTCACAAGGAATCTGAGACCGGACTGGATGAAATTCCAAAGTGGCGGATGCACATACCCATTTCATGTCTGGTGCTGGCCACACCTGAGCCATATGTTTCTAAAACATCCTTTATTGTCTTCATAGACTCATTGTATTTGACTGCGAGCCCAAGGAAGTTATAGGAGCCCATGTTGATGACATCTTTGATGATTCTTCCAGTAAACCTATAGGGAAACAGGCAAGTGAACACGGAGGACTATCTCATTTAATATTCTCCCAGTGCCCAAGAGACTGGGATTTGGGCCTGGCCCAAATTATATGTTTTCTTTTTCTTTTAAATTGACACTGTTTTCAGCATATCATGGATTATCCTTAGAGGAAAGTAACCCGTAATGAAGTGGAGACGAGCATTAGAGAAAGATATCCTGGGTCACGGTGTACTACTCACTCTTGATTTCCCTTGGGCAATTGCTTTCATAAAAATCATGCTCTGGTTCAAAGTCCAACAAGAATTTCTAAAGGAACAAGAGCTGTGTCATCACTGTCCCCATTAAGGAGAATAGAAGGGTACAATTTGACAGGAAAGCTGAAAAGGGTTTTTCAAGGCTGACTCTGTACTTCTGACACAGGGTTTCACTTTAATTACATTATAAATAAGCCACCTTTTCAAAGTAATTACTGTGACTTCCTCTATTGGCCTCATGAGAGCTGCCAAGGACTAGATGATGAAGACCAGCTACCTTTGTATTTTGGGTTTTTCAGATCTGGTGCCCATGCTAGAACTTCTTGAAGGGATTTTTATTTTTCCACCAAGCCCCTCCAGGTGTCTGCCTCACCTAAATGTCCAGTTATAGTCATCAGATACTCTTTCCACCACATCAAAGTGAGGCCCTGGAGCACTGCAGATGGGCCGGTTCCAGTTGTCTCTGATTCTCATGTAAAGGTTCCGCGTATAAAAATTCTCAAAGTCTTGATACAGGGGCACAAAATCCTGTAACAGAGGTAGAAGGTTAGCTTTGGGCTCTGGGTTTTTAATTTAAATTTATTTCATTTGCAGTTGAGGGCTGAGAGAAGACCTGGGAGAGCCCTGCAAACAATCCATCTGTGGACTTCTGTTTTGTTCTGTTTTGAGCAAGAGTCAGTGGCTGAGGAAACTAATGGGGCCCATAAATAAAATCGTAAGACCTCTCTCCCTAAAGAGCCTGTCCTTTAGTGGGGAAGGGGGTGTAAAAATGTGATAAATAAGGGTAACAAGGAAGACAGCACCACACAAAGCAAGTCCCAGAACAAGTGGTGAAAACAAGGAGTCCCTGCGGTGTTCCCAGAGAGAATTACGGCTGAAGGGGAACAGCAGGTATGTGTTTATGTCCAGACAGTTTAGTTCGCAAAAAAAATGGTTGAGATGATAATTTGGCTTTAATTGTTTTTGAATGTCCATATTCCCCTTTACCATGTTTTTAGATGAGTGGATGGAATTGAATTATTGGACCTATTGGCAAAACTGCTGATTGGCAGGTGGCTGGTTGTCATATTGCTGAGGGCCTGGAAACTGGGCTGAGAAACTTGTGGGACACCAGCCAAAGCTATAGCACTGTGTTCCTGTATAAAATGTGATTCATGGCTGGAGGGATCTGCAGTCTAGCTGAAGACATGTCTGATTTTGTCCTTTGACTTATACTAGTACATGCTAGGCAGAAAATGCAAAAGTCATGACAGTGGTCTAAGCAGGCATTCATAGGATTAGAGCAGGAGCAAGCATCACATCTTGCTGAAGGAATCAGAGAAGCTGATTAAGTGGGAGGGACGCTGAGGTGGCACTAAGGAAGAATGAGGGTATTATGATTAGGAATATTTGGGGAGGATTGTCAGGGTGGACGAGTTTGTATGCTAAAATATGGAGAACATTTGAGAAGAATGAGTAAGGATAATACATCAGGCATATCCTGCCACTCCTTGCTCTGAGCCTATATTGGCTCTTCTCTTACTCCAAGTCAAAGCCAAGGCCCTGATTTATTTGGCTCTGGTTACCTCTCTTATCCCATCCCTTCACTATTCTCTGTTGCATGGATGAGGCTGAAAGGTTACTTTGGCAGAGAAAGCAGGAGCCTTAGGCTTCTGCATGAGGAGTCAAATTTTGTTCTCTAGGTAACAGGAAGTCACTAAATAATTGGGAGTGAGTGTCTCATTTGCTTTCCTATCCTCTTGAGTTCTTTGCTCTTCTTTCCCTTATGAGATGGAGAGCAGATTTCCCGAGGGAACAAAGACCGTGGGAAGGCCTTTCTGGATGATCTTCTTGTGCCACTAGCTAGCCCACTCATTTTCAGAGCTGTTCCTTTCTGCAGGAGAATATAGAGAACACACAAGTCTTTTTTAAAGTCTTTAAATAAAAAATTAATTAATTTTAAAATTCTGATTTGTTATATATGACATCAGAATGCATTATAATTCATATTACACATATAGAGCACAATTTTTCGTATCTCTGGTTGTATATAAAGTATATTCACATCATTTGTGTCTTCATACATATACTTAGGGTAATGATGTCCATCTCATTCGACCATCTTTTTTTACCCCCATGTCCCTTTCCTTTCCCTCCCACCCCTTTGCCCTATCTAGAGTTCATCTAATCATCCCATGCTTCCCCTCCCAACCCCACTATGAATCAGCTTCTTTATATCAGAAGGAACATTTGGCATTTGGTTTTTTGGGATTGACTAACTTCACTTAGCATTATCTTTTCTAACCTCTTCCATTTACCTGTAAATGCCATGATTTTATTCTCTTATATTGTTGAGTAATATTTCATTGTGTATATATACCACATTTTCTTTATCCATTCATCTACTGAAGGGCATCTAGGTTGGTTACACAATTTAACTATTGTCAATTGTACTGCTATAAACAAGATAGCGCTGTGTCCCTGTAGTATGCTGATTTTAAGTCATTTGGGTATAGACTGAGGAGTGGGATAGCTGGGTCAAATGGTGGTTCCATTCCCAGTTTTCCAAGAAATATTCATACTGCTTTCCATGTTGGCTGTACCAATTTGCAGTCCCACCAGCAATGTATGAATGTACCTTTTCCCCCACATCCTCACCAACACTTATTGTTGTTTGTTTTCTTAAGAGCGGCCATTCTCACTGGAGTGAGATGAAATCTTAGAGCAGTTTTGATTTGTATTTCTCTAATTGCTAGGGATGTTGAACATTTTTTCATATATTTGTTGATTGATTGTATATCATATTCTGAGGGGCATTTGTTCAGTTCCTTGGCCCATTTATTGATTGGACTGTTTGTTGTTGTTGTTGTTGTTTTGGTGTTTAACTTTTTGAGTTCTTTAAATACCCTAGAGATTAGTGCTTTTATGTGTGAGTGGAAAAAATTTGCTCCCAAGATGTAGGCTTTCTATTCACCTCACTGATTTTTCTTTCATAGAGAAGAAGCTTTATAGTTTGATTCCATCCCATTTATTAATTCTTGATTTTAATTCTTGTGCTACAATGAAAACTACAGAAATTTTTTTTCTAAGGAAAAAATTAAAGAAGAGCTTAGAAGATGGAAAGATCTCCCTTGTTTTTGGATAGGCAGAATTAAAATTGTCAAAATGACCATATTATACAGATTTAATGCACTTCCAATCAAAAGCACTATACAGATTTAATGCAATTCCAACCAAAATCCCAATGACATTCCTCAAAGAAATAGAAAAAGCAGTCATGAAATTCATCTGGAAAAATAAGAGACCTAGAAGAACTAAAGCAATCATTACCAAGAAGAGTGAAGCAACAATCAGAGATATAAAAAACTGAGTTGTGCTGTGTATATGTAATAAGAATTGTAATAAATTCTGCTGTCATTTAGTTTTGTTTTGAAAATCCATAATGTAAAAAAAATAAAAAAATATAATGTGAAAAAAAAGAAGAGTGAAGCAGGTAGCATCACTATACCAGACCTTAAACTATACTACAGAGCAATAGTAACAAAAACAGTGTGTTATTGGCACCAAAATAGACTGGTGGACCAATGGTACAGAAGAGAGGACACAGAAACTAACCCATATAATTACAGTTGTCTTATATTAGACAAAGGCAACAAAATGTACATTGGAGCAAAGATAGCCTCTTTAACAAATTGTGCTGGGAAAACTGGATATCCACATGCAACAAAATGAAATTAAACCCTTATCTCTCACCATGAACAAAACTCAACTCAAAGTGGATCAAAGACCTAAAAATTAAACCAGAGACACTAAGCCTATTAGAAGAAAAAGTAGGCCCTAATCTCCATCATGTGGGATTAGGCCCCAACTTCCTTAATGAGAATATACAGGTCTTTTATGGCAGGTGGCCATAGTTAAGCCACAGTCCTTTGTGTCACATGACCCTTTGGTACTCAGTGATAATGACATCATTCCAAGGGGTCCCTATGGAAATCCCATTATGGTATTCTGTACAAAGAAATTTCATAAACATACACGGTACTATTACATGTGAATTTGAAACTCTACTGGTTACATTTCAAAATCTCATACCAAATGCATTTTTTCTAAATATCTGTGGTTTCAGTTTTATTATCATTTAAAATGATGAGTTTATGGTAATTATATGATCCTTTTACATTCTCACGGGGAAAAAGACATATTTTTGAGACAAGATTGCATACTCTGGAAAATTATTTGCAAACTATTTCCCCTTTGATTAAATATTTTTTTCAGACTATTTACTGTTCATGGATTATTTCATGTCCCATATGTTATTTGTGTCCTTCTATTCATTTCAAGACTTATTTAAAATGTACCATATAAACTTATTTTTTTATGAGGAGAAAAAGTAAAAGTAGGTCTATAGGTAATATTTTCGGGATCTAAGTAGAATTACAGTTTCAGGTTTTTTGATAAATCTTACTCAAAATAAAGCAAAATTTGATTTTGGAGAGAAGGAAAAAACCAAACCATTCTGTCTATAAAATCAAAACAAAGTTAATTTCAGATTTGTAACCCCTGGATTCACAAGGCAGCAGGGATGGAGAGGACACGGATCACAGAACTCAAGTGTCTGCTTGACACATCAGGAAAATCAGACCCAGAAAGAGGAGTGGGTCATCCTCTGGCTTCACTCCCTCTCCCAGAAGAGACTTCAGGATGATTAAAGAAATGCATCTTGAACAGAAAGATGGCGGCGAGGGGAGTGCATTGCCCCCGTGTGCTGCTTCACTGTGTGGGAGTATGACAAGTCAGGACGGCTAAAGGATATCTTGTTAGGAATTTCCAGCAATAGTGGGGTGCTCCGGAACCTGGAGGAAGGATTTCCATCGCACGAGGATCAGCTACGGGGACTCAAACGCGAGAGGTTTGTCGCACTGCTTATTCAGCAAATCGGCCCGAGGCTAGAATCTGCAGCGTGCGCTGGGATAGAGACGCAGGGTTACAGCGCTGCAGTTTCTGCCAGCCGCGCAAGCACCGTACTCAGGGCTGAATTCTGGGTTCGAGACGGGGGAAGGAAGCGGTTCATCTCGGTTCTCCACACCGGTCAGACCACAGAGGAGGCCAGCAGCCACCATGTTGGTAAACTGACGTCACCACCGCTGTTTTCGACTGACCGCAGCTCATTCAGCCATAGAACAGGTAATTTCAGGCTGCAATTCGCCTGCGGCTTGCAGACAGATTGCTAGGGCTCAGCGCCTGGGTGCTTCTTAGAACCTGATCTTATCGGAGTGAATACCCAGTGCGGGGCAGCCGAGTTCCGGCTCCCAGAACCGCCCTGGCCCAGGGCTGCTGAGCCCGCAGAGGCTGCTTCTTGGACCCTGCGCCTACCAGAGCATACAACAAGCACTAAGCAGCCGAATTACGGCTCCCGGAACTGAGCCCGCGGGGACTGCTTCTTGGAGCTTACATTTATAGGAGCTTACACCGAGCACGGAGCGGCCGAGTTCCGGCTCCCGGAACTTCCCTGGCCTGGGGCTAGGAGCCCGCGGAAACTGCTTCTCGGTCCGGGTCCTGCTGAGGGCCGGTCAGGACTCACCCGGTGCTTTGGTTGCCCGGCAAGGGGAACGAAATGCTGCCATTCGCATAGGATACCAACATGGCAGAGATCTGATGTCTGCAGAAAGCGGCGGAGGAGGGAACTTCATCAATACCAGTGGTGACATAAGCAGTTGGTCTCCTGGTAGGGGGGGTGAGGCACAGTCACCCGAGTCTCCTCAATTTGTCGTCGAGCCAGAGGGAAGGAGCCGGGCCGCCGCCAGCGCCCGGAGCAGGCCCAGCGGCTCGCCAGCGTGGTGACCGCGTGACCCCAATTGGAGAGGGGGCGGAGCGGAGCCGCCACCCGCAACCGCAAGGTGGGCAGACCCGCGACCCAGTGGTACATGGGCGTGGTAGGAGGGGCAGGGCAGAGCCGCGGTTCGCGCTATGACGAATGAGCGTGCAAGGTAAACAGACCTGTGACAGCCTGGCGGGTCAGGCCCAGTGGCCTGCCAGTGTGGTACACACGTCACCCCAACTGGAGTAGGGGCAGAGCAGATCCTTCTCCCACGCCCGGATCAGGCCCTGCCGGTGTGGTGGTCACGTGACCCCAATCGGGGGCGGAGCAGAACCGCCACCCGTGCCCGCAGGGTGAGCAGACCAGTGATCAACCTGTAGATCAGGCCCAGGGGTCCGCAGGCGTGGTAGGAGGGGCAGGGCAGATCCGCCGCCCGCGCCTCCAAGGTAGGCAGACCTACAACAGACCTGCGGATCAGGCCCAGGAGCCTGCCGGCGTGGTACAAACACCACCCTAATTGGAGTAGTGGCAGAGCAGAGTCGCCGCCCGTGCCAGGAACAGGCCCAGTGTCCTGCAGGCGGGGTAGTCACGACACCCCAATTGGAGTAGGGGCAGAGCAGAGCCTCCACCCGTGCCCGAAAGGTGGGCAGATCTGCGACCGACCAGCGGGACAGGCCCAGTGGCTTGCCGGTACGACAGACACGTCACCCCATTTGCAGTAGGGGCAGAGTAGAGCCGCCGCCCGCGCCTGCAGGGTAGGCAAACCTGCAACCGACCGGCGGATCAGGCCCAGTGGCCTGCCGGCGTGGTACACTCGTCACCCCAATTGGAGTAGGGGCAGAACAGAGCCGCCGCCAGCTCCCAGAACAGGCCCAGTGACCTGCCGGCGTGGTAGCCACGACACCCCAATTGGAATAAGAAGAGAGCAGAGCCGCCGCCCGCACCTGCAGGAAAGATACGCAAGCAGTATGAAAAGACAAGGAAAGAAAGGACCACAAGCAATGCAGGTCAACGCAACTTTAGAAGAGGTAACAGCTGCAGCAGATGGAATGTCAGATAAAGAATTCAGGATATACATGCTTCAGATGATCTGGAGTATCAAGGAAGACATTAAACAGCAAAATCAGACAATGAAAGATCACTTCAACAACGAATTACGCAAACAAATCCAGGAAGCAAAGGATCAACTATACAGGGAGATAGAGGTTATAAAAAACAAACAAACAGAAATCCTAGAAATGCAGGAAGCAATAAACCAACTTAAAAACTCAATGGAGAATACTACCAGCAGAGTAGAACACTTAGAAGATAGAACATCAGACAATGAAGACAAAGTATTTCAACTGGAAAAGAACATAGACAGCTCAGCAAGACTGTTAAGAAACCATGAGCAGAACATCCAAGAAATATGGGATAACATTAAGAGACCAAATTTAAGAGTCATTGGGATACAGGAAGGTACAGAGCTCCAAACCAAAGGAATGAGAAGTCTATTCAATGAAATAATACAAGAAAACTTCCCAGACTTGAAGAATGAGACAGAATCCCAAATCCTAGAAGCCTACAGGACGCCGAATGTGCAAAATCATAAGAGATCCACACCTAGACACATTATAATGAAGATGCCCAACATACAGAATAAGGAGAGAATTTTAAAAGCTACAAGAGAAAGGAAGCAGATTACATTTAGGGGTAAGCCAATCAGGATAACAGCTGATCTGTCAACACAGACTCTGAAAGCTAGAAGATCCTGGAATAACATATTTCAAACACTGAAAGAAAATGGGTTCCAACCAAGAATTGTGTATCCAGCGAAATTAAGCTTCAGGATGGAGGATGAAATTAAAACCTTCCACGATAAACAAAAGTTTAAAGAATTCGCAGCTAGAAAACCATCTCTTCAAAACATCCTCGCCAAAGCATTACAGGAAGAGGAAATGGAAAATAACAATGAAAACCAACAGTGGGAGGTAGGACAGTAAAGGGGGGGGGGGATAATCAAAGAGGAAAACAAACCATGTTTAGTAACAGAAATAAACAAATATGGCTGGAAGAACAACCCATATCTCAATAATAACCCTAAATGTTAATGGCTTAAACTCACCAATTAAGAGACACAGGCTAGTAGAATGGATCACAAAACAAGACCCAACAATATGCTGCCTACAGGAGACGCATTTGATAGGAAAGGACATACATAGGCTGAAGGTGAAAGGTTGGGAAAAATCATATCACTCATATGGACTTCGGAAACAAGCAGGAGTGTCCATACTCATATCAAATAAAATAGATTTCAAGCCAAAGTTAATCAAAAGAGATAAAGAGGGACACTACATACTGCTTAAGGGAACCATACACCAACAAGACATAACAATCATAAATATTTATGCCCCAAACAATGGTGCAGCTATATTCGTCAAACAAACTCTTCTCAAGTTCAAGAGTCTAATAGACCACCATACCATAATCATGGGAGACTTCAACACACCTCTCTCGCCACTGGACAGATCTTCCAAACAAAAGTTGAATAAGGAAACTATAGAACTCAATAACACTATTAATAACCTAGACCTAATTGACATATATAGAATATACCACCCAACATCAAGCAGTTACACTTTTTTCTCAGCAGCACATGGATCCTTCTCAAAAATAGATCATATATTATGTCACAGGGCAACTCTTAGACAATATAAAGGAGTAGAGATAATACCATGCATCTTATCTGATCATAATGGAATGAAACTGAAAATCAACGATAAAAGAAGGAAGGAAAAAGCATACATCACTTGGAGAATGAACAATAGGTTACTGAACGATCAATGGGTTATAGAAGACATCAAGAAGGAAATCAAAAAATTCTTAGAGATAAATGAAAACACAGACACAACATATCGGAATCTATGGGACACATTGAAAGCAGTTCGAAGAGGAAAATTCATTGCTTGGAGTTCATTCCTTAAAAAAAGAAAAAACCAACAAATAAATGATCTCATACTTCATCTCAAAATCCTTGAAAATGAAGAGCAAAACAACAGCAAAAGAAGTAGAAGGCAAGAAATAATTAAAATCAGAGCTGAAATTAATGAAATCGAAACAAAAGAAACAATTGAAAAAATTGACAAAACTAAAAGTTGGTTCTTTGAAAAAATAAACAAAATCGACAGACCCTTAGCGATGCTAGCGAAGAGAAGAAGAGAGAGAACTCAAATTACTAGCATACGGGATGAAAAAGGCAATATCACAACAGACACTTCAGAAATACAGAAGATAATCAAAAACTATTTTGAATCCTTATACTCCAATAAATTAGAAGATAGTGAAGGCATAGATAAATTTCTTAAGTCATATGATCTGCCCAGATTGAGTCAGGAGGATATAGAAAACCTAAACAGACCAATATCAATTGAGGAAATAGAAGAAACCATAAAAAGACTACCAACTAAGAAAAGCCCAGGTCCAGATGGGTATACAGCAGAATTTTACAAAACCTTTAAAGAAGAACTAATACCAATACTTTTCAAGCTACTTCAGGAAATAGAAAAGGAGGGAGAACTTCCAAATTCATTCTATGAGGCCAACATCACCCTGATACCTAAACCAGACAAAGACACTTCAAAGAAAGAAAACTACAGACCAATATCTCTAATGAACCTAGATGCAAAAATCCTCAATAAAATTCTGGCGAATCGGATACAAAAACATATCAAAAAAATTGTACACCATGATCAAGTAGGATTCATCCCTGGGATGCAAGGCTGGTTCAATATACGGAAATCAATAAATGTTATTCACCACATCAATAGACTTAAAAATAAGAACCATATGATCATCTCGATAGATGCGGAAAAAGCATTTGACAAAGTACAGCATCCCTTTATGTTCAAAACTCTAGAAAAACTAGGGATAACAGGAACATACCTCAATATTGTAAAAGCAATCTATGCTAAGCCTCAGGCTAGCATCATTCTGAATGGAGAAAAACTGAAGGCATTCCCTCTAAAATCTGGAACTAGACAGGGATGCCCTCTCTCTCCACTTCTGTTCAACATAGTTCTCGAAACACTGGCCAGAGCAATTAGACAGACGAAAGAAATTAAAGGCATAAAAATAGGAAAAGAAGAACTTAAATTATCACTATTTGCAGATGATATGATTCTATACCTAGCAGACCCAAAAGGCTCTACAAAGAAACTATTAGAGCTAATAAATGAATTCAGCAAAGTGGCAGGATATAAAATCAACACACATAAATCAAAGGCATTCCTGTATATCAGCGACAAATCCTCTGAATTGGAAATGAGGACAACCACTCCATTCAAAATATCTTCAAAAAAAATAAAATACTTGGGAATCAACCTAACAAAAGAGGTGAAAGACTTATACAATGAAAACTACAGAACCCTAAAGAGAGAAATAGAAGAAGATCTTAGAAGATGGAAAAATATACCCTGTTCATGGATAGGCAGAACTAACATCATCAAAATGGCGATATTACCAAAAGTTCTCTATAGGTTTAATGCAATGCCAATCAAAATCCCATCGGCATTTCTTATAGAAATAGAGAAAGCAATCATGAAATTCATATGGAAAAATAAAAGACCCAGAATAGCAAAAACAATGCTAAGCAGGAAGTGTGAATCAGGCGGTATAGCGATACCAGACTTCAAACTATACTACAGAGCAATAGTAACAAAAACAGCATGGTACTGGTACCAAAACAGGCGGGTGGACCAATGGTACAGAATAGAGGACACAGAAACCAATCCACAAAACTACAACTATCTTATATTTGATAAAGGGGCTAAAAGCATGCAATGGAGGAAGGATAGCATCTTCAACAAATGGTGCTGGGAAAACTGGAAATCCATATGCAACAAAATGAAACTGAATCCCTTTCTCTCGCCATGCACAAAAGTGAATTCAAAATGGATCAAGGAGCTTGATATCAAATCAGAGACGCGCCGTCTGATAGAAGAAAAAGTTGGCTACGATCTACAGTCGGTGGGGTCGGGCTCCAAATTCCTCAATAGGACACCCATAGCACAAAAGTTAATAACTAGAATCAACAAATGGGACTTACTCAAACTAAAAAGTTTTTTCTCAGCAAAAGAAACAATAAGAGAGGTAAATAGGGAGCCTACACCCTGGGAACAAATCTTTACTCCTCACACTTCAGATAGAGCCCTAATATCCAGAGTATACAAAGAACTCAAAAAATTAGACAATAAGAAAACAAACAACCCAATCAACAAATGGGCCAAGGACCTGAACAGACACTTCTCAGAGGAGGACACACAGTCAATCAACAAGTACATGAAAAAATGCTCAACATCTCTAGCTGTCAGAGAAATGCAAATCAAAACCACCCTAAGATACCATCTCACTCCAGTAAGATTGTCAGCCATTAGGAAGTCAAACAACAACAAGTGCTGGCGAGGATGTGGGGAAAAGGGTACACTTGTACATTGCTGGTGGGACTGCAGATTGGTGCAGCCAATTTGGAAAGCAGTATGGAGATTTCTTGGAAAGCTGGGAATGGAGCCACCATTTGACCCAGCTATTCCCCTTCTTGGTCTATTCCCTAAAGACCTAAAAAGAGCATGCTACAGGGACACTGCTACATCGATGTTCATAGCAGCACAGTTCACAATAGCAAGACTGTGGAACCAACCTAGATGCCCTTCAATAGACGAATGGATAAAAAAAATGTGGCATTTATACACAATGGAGTATTACTCTGCATTAAAAAATGACAAAATCATAGAATGTACAGGGAAATGGATGGTATTAGAGCAGATTATGCTAAGTGAAGCTAGCCAATCCCTAAAAAACAAATGCCAAATGTCTTCTTTGATATAAGGAGAGTAACTAAGAACAGTGTAGGGACGAAGAACAGGAGAAGAAAATTAACATTTAACAGGGATGAGAGGTGGGAGGGAAAGGGAGAGAGAAGGGAAATTGCATGGTAATGGAAGGAGACCCTCAGGGTTATACAGTGGAGGAGGTAGAGAGAGAAGAGGGGAGGGGAGGGGAGAGGTGGGGAGGGGGGAGGGTGGAGGATGGGAAAGGCAGCGGAGCACAACAGACACTAGTATGGCAATTTGTAAATCAATGGATGTGTAACTGATGTGATTCTGCAATCTGTGTATGGGGTGAAGGTGGGAGTTCATAACCCACTTGAATCAAAGTGTGGAATATGATATGTCAAGAAATTTGTAATGTTTTGAACAACCCACAATAAAAAATTAAAAAAAAAAAAAAAAAAGAGACTTCAGGATGACCTCAGGATTATTCAGATTCTCTCTAGCGTACCACTGGTGACACAAATACCTCACCGACAATATGTAAAACTGTCCAACATATTTCCAGTCTAGAGCAGGAGTGTCTACTAGTCATGTGGAGCTCTACATTGATGGGAGGAAACAATGTGTAGCTTCCCCATGTCCTGCTTTATAGAGATACATCATCATTAGTTTCATTTTGTTGCATATGAATTTCCAGTTTTCCCAGCACCATTCGTTGAAGAGGCTATCTTGGCTCCATTGTACATCCTCCCACGATTTTCTCCCTTCTGACTCAGAGATGTAGAATCTGTACCATGTGGAAATGGGCAGTTACCTTTTTATTGAAACACACTCTTTGAGGACAAGTTAGAGGGATTCAAACCTATTGTGTGGGGTCAAGGAAGACTCCCTGCTGGGAATGATCTTCGCATTCAATAACAATGTTACAGATTAGGTACTTGTGCCTCCCTTGTCACAAAAGGTAGGTTTTTTTTTAATCACAGAGGTGTGTTTTTGTGTATGATGTAAATACTAACCCAGATCCGATACACAAGTTCAGCAACCTACATAGTCCTGAGATGGACAATTGAGCCTAGGCAGCCTCCCTAGAATGGAAGATCTGGTCTGGGAACAAACTGGCTTGCTTTGGGACATGTTCCTCTTCTCCCCCCACACGTGGCTTCCTGCCTCTGCTTGGGTGTGTTTTCACTCCACCCCATTCCTGTGAGCAGCAGTGAATTTTCTTCAGGAACAGCCAACACCTCTAAAAGGTCAATGCCCTCTAGTCTCAGTCAAGCTTCCCACAGCAATATAACTACACCAGAAAACGAAGCTAGACTTGATATTTCATAGACAGAAACATCGCAGCAGGACATATATTTATCTATACATTTAATTTATCACTTGGCTTACTCACTATCTTTGTTTATCTTTCTGACACAAATGGATAAACATGATAGGTAATTCTAGGTCATCAAGATACAACCATTTTGGGGGGGTCAGGTGTAGGAAAGAATGAGTCCAACCTAAAAATATAACCAAAAGAAGGGCTTGATTTCTTCCTCAAGGTGGAAATCATTGTATTTTCCTACCTTGGGTGGTCGTCTATCATTTTCCAAACATAGTAGATGTTTCCATCTAACTGTTGTGGATAAATAGATGAAAAGTCAGAAAACACTGCAAATATTGGAAGTTGGAATAAATTCTACTATCGATGCCTTTTTCAATGAATAGGGCTTGGGGTTTATTAGGAAGTGAAAATAATATATTCATGGTCCAAATATTGTTGCTATATTTGGAAGTAAGTCTCTCTTAATTGATTTAATTACATGCCTGTTAAGTATCAAATAGAATCATAGCTTTTTAGAGAAAGAAAGTCATTATCAACACCATTTATTAATTTATGTCTACATTGACACTTCTTTTCTCACCTAATATTTATTTTTATAACTTTACTTCCTTTTGGGAAATATTACCAGAAAGCTCAGAATAATAACAGAATATGCTTGTAATTTTCTTTTTGTTAGTAAGGTAATTTTAGTTCTTTGAAGCATGAGAAACTTAAATTAATTAATTAAAATAAATTAATTTTTATTTTAAAGGAAGTAGGTGATGTTATGGTTTGCATTTTGAATATCCTCCAAAGACTCATGGGTTAAAGAGTTGGTTGCCAGCCTCTGGTGCTATTGGTGGGTAGTGGAACCTTTCAGAAGAAGGGCCGCGTGGGAGGAAGTCATTGGGGTTATGCTCTTGAAAGAATATTTGGAACTGAGCCCCTTCTTCTATGTGTCTCTCTCTGTTTTTGCTTCCCAGTCACCATGAGGAGAACAGCCTTGTACTATGTGCTCCCTGACATGTTTTTCTGTCTCGCCTCAGACTCAAAGCAATGGGACCAAGTGATCATGTGCTAAAATTTCTGAAACTGTGAGTCAGTTTACTTCTAAGTTGATTTTCTTAGGTTTTTTGTCACAGCAATGGAAAGCTGATTAACACAGATGGGGACAGAATAAAGATGACAGACTCAGTACTTATATGGATCCTTTCACTCCTATAAAAGTTCTATAAAATGAGATAAAATTAAACATTTAATGAAGCCAAATGTAGATATAAATGCCTAAAAAGATTATAAAAATATCCTCAATAAATCAGAAGAATCGCAAAAGACAGAACATAAATAAAATCTGGAGAAATAAAACCATAAGAAACCATAGTTTGAAACATTTTTGGGAAGAATGGTATGAATATAAACTAACTTCAGGGTAACTCCAAGTTGAGAGTGAAGAGCTAGAGTAAGTTGATATTCAGGGAGACTAACTGGGAAACTAGATCCCTTTTTGGCCTAATAAATAAGTAGCAGTAATATTCTCCGGAGGATAAAGCTTTGTGATGGGCAGTAGAAACTAAAAGGAAGAGCAGTGCCTCAATATATACAGACAAAAAGAACAGTGCATGTATTAAAAGGATAAAACAGTTCAAGAGTATAATGGCTACAGCCCAAAAGAAAATTAATAAGCTTCAATATTAAATTGACTAAATTTCCTAGAACATAGTGGAAAAAGGGACATAGAGAAAAGAAAATATGAAAGAAAAGTCAAGGGATATGATGGATTGATACAAAATATTCAGTGTCTCAGTGGCTGGCATGACAAAATTCAAAAAAGGCAATTAAGCAGATGAATAGAAGGACGAGGAAAAGAAGGTGCAGTAGGAGAAGGAAGAAAGAGTGAAATTTCTAGAGATGAAGAAAGGATTGAAAGGTAAGATGTAAAGAGCCCATCAAGTACTGCTTAGAGAAAAGGAATAGTTTCACATCCAGATACATCCTACTTCAAATCTCCAAGGGTAAAGAGAAAAGTCCCCAAAGGTTTCCTATAGGAGGTAAAGCAGTTTTTACATAAGGGAATAAGAGTTAAATTGCTTTAGACTTTTCTTTGATGACAGTGGTAGAAAAGATTTTGAGGACAAATTATTTTGAACTTAAAATCCTATACTCAGCCAAATCAATAATCAACTGATAGAAACACATTCCCTTATATGTACGCTGTCATGGGTTTAATAACCACAGACTTTTCTGAATAACTGAGAGGATACTATACTGGGTTTCAAAATATACTACAAAATAATAGTAATAGCAACAGCATGATACTGTCATAAAAACAGACATATAGGCCAATGGAACAGAATAGAGAGCCCAGATATAAGCCTACACATTTATGACCAATTGACACAGGTGCCAAGAACACATAACGGGGAAAGACAATCTCTTCAATAAATGGTGGTGGGAAAACTAGATGTCCATAGGGAGAAGAATGAAACTAGAACCTTATCTCATGTCATTAAACAATGAACTCAACAAGAGGTACTGGGGACTGAATTAGAACAAGATATTCCATGCTTTTATAATTATGTCAAAATGGATTCTCCTATCATGAATAACTAAAAAGAACAAACAAAAAAAGAACTAAAACTGGATTAAAGAATTAAATTTAAATCCTGATACTATAGAACTACTGAAAGAAAACAGGGGAAAAGTTTCTTGACATTGGTTTATAATATAAACTAACTTCAGGGTAACTCCAAGTTGAGAGTGAAGAGTTAGAATAAGTTGATATTCAGGGAGACTAACTGGGAAGCTAGATCCCTTTGCTGGCCTAATAAATAAGTAGCAGTAATATTGTCCAGAAGATGATTTTTTTTTGGATATGACCCTAAAAGCACACCAAAAAAAAAGAAAAGAAAACATAAGATTATGTCAAACTAAAAATCCTCTGTTCAGCAGAGGAAATAATCAACAGGTGAAGAATCAAACAATGGAATTCTAGAAAATATTTTCATACCATGTATCTGATAAGAGATTATTATCCAAAATATATAATAAACTCAACTCAATAGCAAGGTAACCCAATTAAAAATAACAACCCAACTAAAAAATAACCATAAAAATGGGCAAATAAATCAAACAGATATTTCTCTGTGAAGACATACTAACTGACCAATAGGTTTATGAAAAAAATATTTAGCATTATAAATCATCGGGGAAATGCAAATCTACCACAGGAAGATACTACTTCACACTTGTTAAATTGACTGTTATTAAAAAGACAACAGATAGCAAGGGTTGATAAAGACTTTGAGAAAAAGGAACCTTATGCACGGCGAGAATGTGAATTGATAACAGCTATTGTGCAAAACAACATGGAGTTATTAAAAAAATTAAAAATACAACTACTATATAATCTAGCAATCTCACTCATGGATAAAATTCCTAAAGAAATGAAATCAGTGTCTATAAGAAGGATATGCATACTCATCTTCATATTGTCATTATTCACAATAGACAAGATATGGAAATAATCCAAGTGTCCATCACAGATAAATGGAAAAAGAAAATGTATATGTACATGATGGAATACCATGAAGCCTTAAAAAAGAAGAAAATCCTCTCATTTGCAACCACATGGATGAACCTGTAGGACATTAAAATAAGTGAAATGATATTAAAATATAAATTAAAGAAAAACAAAGAAATGGACCATGGTATAAAGGGAGAAATATTTTTTTAAAAAAAGACAACAATGTGTACATAAAACATAATGAAGGCAGAAATAAGTCTAAAATGACTCAACAAAATGATAGGTTTAGTTATATGGAATTGCTAGTGTGAGACCATCTTTAGCCTATGAAAGCAGTGGTTTAATATACTTTAAGTAATATTTAATGTTATTATAATACAGAAGCTTTAGTATTTGTTTAAAATCAATATAGAGGCTGCTTATAAGAGGCAAACATTCTCTGAAAATTGTGAAGCGTGGAAAGAAAGGAATGGCTAGTGAAGAAAAAGTAGATGTATAACAATTAAACCCAGACAACAGAGTATATCTTGAAAAGTAATGTATGAGGGAAAATCCACCAAGAACTGGTAGAACCAGGAACTTTTATGTATATGATAGTTAACACTAAAATACATATGAGAAAGGTATTAACACACATTTATTAAAAACGTTTGAGTAGACAAAAAGTAAAACTAGAGGACTTAACTAACACAATTAGCAAGTGTCTTGAAATAATCACCTAATAGATAACCTATATTTTTTTGTGTGAGACACGAAAAATTTCAAGAAATTTTAATTTATCTATATGAGAAACTATAAAGGAGAGAAATCATTAAAGCGGTACATTTGAGATTAAAATATGAAAATATCAATAGGCTTTCTATATGATAGCAATAACTAGTTAGAAGATGTTATGGGGGAAAAAAGATAATCTCAGTATCACTATAAAAATTGTTCCAAAACAAGAAATGGTGAAACTTTTATGAAAAAAAAATTATAAAACATTTTTAAAAGAACATTAGAAATACATAAAGAAATGGAAAGAATTTTTCCAAGTGAGAAGACTAAATATTTTGAAGATATTACATGTTATAAAGTTATTTTATAGATTTAATGAATTCCCAATTAAAGTAGCAAGCTCTTTTTCAAAATTCAATACCTGACTAGTTAATTCTCAAGTACACAGAGGAAAAAAAATCTAATATTTACTTAAAAACTTACAGTTATCTAAGAAATAGACAGATTGATCAATATTTCCTGACAGTGGGTTAAAAATATTTAGTTAATGATACTGGAACAACTAGAAATCTCTTTAAAAATTAGTCCTTGTACTTTTCACAACACATAAAAATAAATCTAATGGATTTGTGTATACATATATAAAATAAATACCTGACATCATAAAAGTATTGACTGAAACTGTAGAAAAATTTATCAAGACTTTAGCTGAAAAAAGGACCTTCCTAAACATGACTAATCTCCCTCTTCTCAAAGATAAAAAACAATAACAACATAGAGAACATAAAAGAAATGTTTGAATAGCCATTACAGGTTTGGCTAGAGGTCTTGCACCACAGAGCCAGTTATTAAAAGAAATGTTTGATACAAATGAGCCGATAATTTATATACAGCTAAATAAAATTACAGGTCAAGAGCCAAGAAACAGAATTGGAAAAATATTTAAAATAGTCTCAGAGAATAAATGGTTGATATAAGGATAGATAGAGAGAGTACTGCTAAATCAACAAGAAAATTTAATAATATTTTGAGCAAAGAATTTAAATAGACAATTCAGGAAAAATAAGTATGAATACATAAAAATTATGTGAAAAGAAGTTTAGCCTCATTATTACTCAGGAAGATGTGAAATAAGATATGAATAAAAATGTTCTCCCATGATATTGGCAAAATTTAAAAAAAAATAATGTTGATAGTATCAATATACCCCAAATCTGGACAAGGAACCACACTCAGCTATTAATCACTTGAGTCTTGCTCTGCAAGCTTTTCGGAAAGACAATTTGTCAGTTTCTCACAGAAGTTAAAGCATGCATTCCTTCGAGGCAGAAAGCTACTTCTAGGAACTATCCTAGAATGATGCAATGCTACTCATTGACAAATTATTTACAATAATAAAAAGGGATCATAAATAAATTATGCTACATTTATATTATAGAATACAAACATTAAGGTACTAAAAGGAATGAAGTAATCCTGTATTGGCCTGAAAAGACATCCAGATACATATTATAGTTAGGTTTAAAAAAAAGAAGTTAGTTACACAGCACTGTGTGTAATACAATCTCATTTGTGTTAAGGAAAGGACCGGGTGAATGCAAAGGAAAATAAGTGTAGTGAGGTGCACTAAGGGACTGGGACACAGGAAGTGATTGCTTTTACTCATTATTTCCATAATAAAAGGAAAAGGTAAAAAGAAAAAAAGACCAGAGTTTGATAAGTGGCTCTTTGTTAGGGCTGTCATAATCCACCCATTCCACAGCTTGGCTTTTGACCAGTTAATGTAGTCCATCCTTCCCACTATCCTATATTTCCTGTTGCTGAATAAACCAGAGGGGTCTATACTGTAAAAGAAATTTAAAAAAAACAACACAATTTGACTAACTTTTGAAGGCAACATCAGAAATTATTTGTATATAGGTATCTTCTATGTAACATATTAATTATAATAAAATTATACTGTCAATTGCATTATAACTAATATATAATATATAAGATGTATTATATACATGATGTATATATTGTATGTGCATATTTTACACATACACGTTTTATATATAAATATATATGTATATGTACATATACATATACATACATATATACATATGTGTATATGCATATATATACATACACATACATACACACGTATATATCTCCAAGTCAATTCTGGACTCTCTGTGTACTCATTGTGAGAGGTTGTGATCTCATTTAATTGATAATCCTAGTGTGCAAAATATTTTTAGAACTTTAATATTTTGGAGTTGTCTTCCTAGGCTATGGGATCTGCTCTGATGGATGCACTAATAGATAATCTCCATTTTAGGCCATCAAATATTTGGAACCAACCCTGGTAAGGGAGAAGGGGGATTTCACTGGTCAGTGATTCCTACTGCATTTAAAGGTATTTGTTTCTTTGTGGCACTTGAATCAAGGAGTGAGGGAATAAGCCACACAAATACCTGAGGGAGGATCACTCAAGGTAGAGGGAAATGGGAGTGAGAAATCTCCGAGGAAGGTATATGTAGGTGATGCTTGAAGAAGAGTGAGGAGATCCTAGTGTTTGAAGCAGTGCAGAGTAGGGGAGAGTTGTAGAGGAAATGAAATTACAGACATGAGGGGGCTGTATTCTGCAGAGCCTCAGCCATCTGTGGCTCTTTGTCCACATGAGTCAGAAAGGCATGGAAGGGTTCTGTATAGAATTAGGTGTTAAAAGAATAACAGTGCTTGTAAGTTGAGAGAAGGTTGTAGAGTTTAAAAGTAGAAACCGGGTACATAAGAGAAGGTGCTAATGAACACAAACCTGGAGGCAGCAGTATGGCAAAATGTAGTCTGAGATATATATTTTAAACATAGAACTATTATCATTGCCTATAGATTTGATAATATATAAAATGTATTATATACATGATGGAGTCAAAGAGAGAAGTCAGGGATGACTTAAGCCGTTTTTGTCTAGAGCACCTGGACTGGTGAAGTCATCACTGACTGATCTGAGAAAGATTATGAAAGGCACAGGTTTGGAAGGGAAGTTTAAATGCAGAGTTTGAAGGTGTCAAGGCTAAGGGATTGCTGATGAATGGGATCTAGTTCACAGGTGGAGGGCTGGCCTGGAAGGGAGTCCATCCCCCTTCTCCATGGGAAGGGAGTAGAAGGTGAAGTACGTAAGCACAGGTGTCGGTAAGGAAGTGGTGGAGGAGAGCCAGCAGGTGGGAGTTCTGGCTTTCTTCTATTTTTTTCAGTGAAATAGGAAGCAAAATTACTTGCTGAATGTCAATAGGGCCTAGAGGTGTTGGAGGTTTGAGGGGAAAGAAGAAGGTAGTGACTAAATGTACAAGGCAAGGCAGAGTGATCGTCAGGAGGCACTGAGCCACCTTGAGCCTAGTGATGCTGAATTTAAAGGGAGATTGGTCATCTTAAGCAGGGATGTGCATCAAATTGAGGGTGTATCAAAGTTGTGGAATTTAAGCTGGATACAAGGAAGAAAAAGAGAATATGGGGGAGTTTAGAACAGAAAGAGACTAAAATCAAGGGACATAGACTCTAGGGATGAAGTAGAGTAGAGCAATTTGGAGGTGATACTGAAGACAAAAGTTGGCAAAGACAAATTCCTGGGGCAGATCAATAGATAAGGTTGGCACTCATGGTGCCAAATACAGCTCTGAATCTGTATTTTCAACTGCTAATATGGATTGGTTGGCATCCCAAAAGCTACCAAAATAAAGTATAGATGGGCTGGGTCTCCATTTCACGGAAGTGATGGTAGAATAGCTGCACAAGTGAAAGGTGATGAGCACCTAGAGGCTGTGTGAGATGATGCTGTTTTCACCTGATCACAGGTGAACTTCAAATTAGGAATCTCTTGATTAGAAGTGCTCGTCAAAATTTAGTGCATGTCCACATCATCAATGATCATGTTAAAATAAAGGATCTGTTTCAGAAGTGCTGGGCTGGGCCTGAGAGTTCTAACAAGCTGTCAGGTGATAGCACCAAACTGGATCAATATGTGATCCCCAGACCAGCAGCATCACTTCTCTTGGGAGGTTATTTAGAGATACAGAATCTTGGTGTCACAGAATCTGCACTTGAACATGACCACCAGATAACTTGTGTGCCTAGTAAAGTTTGAGAAGCATTATACTAAAGTATTTGGCTGCATGTGAAAATCACCTGGGAAACTTTGCCAACGATTGTTTTGTCTTGTCAGGCAACGCATTCTGCATTCTTAGTGACCAGTTTTTAAAATGTAATACTCCTTTCCATTAAAAAGAACCAGGGATGAATAGGAAAATAGCATATTTCCTGTTTTGAGCAAAAGACTTCAAGATGTGCCTCAGATAGTTCATTAACAGGAAGCAAGAAGACTATTCAAAGGATAAAGAGTCAGTCTGTAGGCATGATTGAGAATAATCAAGTCCCATCAGAAGGAATACAGTGATCACAGTTAGTCAGAACCTGTCACTCTAAAAGGCTCTGAATCCTTTGAGGGTTTCAAATGGGACAAATAATAAAAGATGTACCATATAAAAATGTATGCCATCAATCAATGTGAGCATATTGATTGATGCTCTTAATCTTATAAAGATCAAACAGGGTGGAAACCATTTATTTTGTAAAGAAATGTAAATTATCAATTTATTTAAGGCAGGGCCTTCCCCATATAAAGTGGGTTAAGCAGTTCTTGTAGCAATTTGGACACCTGTTAAAGCATAGGCTGCCCACAGTCCCTCCTTTAGGACTGAAGTACCCATTCTCCTAGTTGTTAGAAGCATTGGAGGCTAAAAATTTCTCTGAGCATCACCTGGGCCTGAAGGGATCTTCCTCAGCCAGGATCCTTAGGAACAACCCCTATCAATGCCAAAGTTCAAATGCCCAGCCTCCTTCTCACAATTCAGAATGACTCTGAAGAGCCTTCTGTCTTCAGAGCTCCCTGTGGGGCCTTTCCTGGGTCTATCACCATCCTTTGTCAATATAAGATGGATCTGACACTGCCATTCACATGTCAATCCAAGCAAGAAATCTGGGACCTCCCTGTATTTGTTCTCCTATCTTACCTTCCACGCATTCAGCCACCAAGATTTGATGACTTTCTAAATGTCTCTACAATGAGTTCCCTTTTGATTTCCTTCCTTTCTTCCCTATTTTAAGCACAATGACCTCTTTTCTAAGCTACCATTAGCTTTCTTTGTGGTTGCTTTGTTTCTAGTCCTGAATTGGAATTCCATCCCTGACATGTACTAAATTCTTGAAGTTCATTTTCTTTTCATTTTCCCTCTCTCTCTTTTTTTTCTTTTCAGACCTGCCCTGGGAGATCTTGTCGACTTCTCTGGCTTTGATTCATGTCAATATGCTGAAGATACACTGAAGTTGCCATGGTGTCCATCTGAGACTTTTCTCTCATGGTCCAGATCTCTATTTTTAGTTGCCACCTCTTCCAACTCAACTTGGTAAAAAAGGAATTGACAAGTTTTCCCCTCCATCTGGATCTTTATTCTCTATTTCTCATCTCAATTAATGACACTACCTTGTGCCCATCTACGTAAGTCATAAATGTGAGTGTGGCCATTGATTTGTCCATATTCCTAAATTCCCAGGTCAAATCGATCATCTCTATCTCCACTTCTTCTACATCTCTTGGCCTAATCACCACCCCTACTGTTACTACCTTGGTTTCAGTATAAATTTCTTGCCCATGTTTTCATCTCTATGTTCACTTTATGCCACCCATTTCTCGTAGTACAGTGAATGATCTTTTTACATATACCAATTTGCATTCTTCTGTCTGAAGTTGTTCAACACTTTCTTGCTGTTTCTACAATATATGTCCATGGCTTATAAAAACCCATTATAGTCCAGCCCCTGCTTGCCTCTCAGTCTTCCTCCTCACATACTCTTGCTCCCACTCACAACACTCCAGTCATTGGAATTCCTTGAATATACAATGCCTTCTCTTACCCTGGACCATCTTGCCCACATACCTTCTCCCTAAAGAATCCCTGCCCCTCCCCACTGGGTCTTGCCTCACCCTTTGCCTTACTGCTTGCTCTTCGGTCTTCAGAACTCACTTCAACTTTCTGTCCCTCCCAGAAGGCTTCACTGAGCAGAAGGTTCAAGTTAGGCATATCTCTTTCCTCCCCCAAAGCTGTTGCTTTTTTATAATTTAGTCTCTGAGTGCAGGAACTACGTCCGACTTGGTTATTCTGGTATCCCCAGATTGTGGCACAGTCCACAGCACAAAAACCCATGCTCAAAAAGAAACTGGCTTGATTAATGAGTGGACACACACCTTGGCACAAGCAATGCCCTCTTTTGAGAATGTTTTCCTTTGTATCCTTGCTTACTTGGCAAACTCCTGCTCTTCATTCAGGCCTCAGCATCATGCATGACTTCATCATTTCTTAAGAGAGTCAGAGGGTAAAGATCCCTGTGAGCCACATCTCTGTTCCCTAGCTTCACCTCTGAGCAAATGAATTACTTGTGAGCCTGTTTGTATACTAGAATTCAAAATTTCTGATGGCATGCCCTGTATTTTCTTCTGTGTAGATCACCCCTAACATGTGCTAAAATATTTGTAAAGGTCAACAGGGATTATAATAATAGAACTGAGTGAGATTTTCTTCTGAAGGTGATACACTTCGCTTAAGGAAATTCCAAAAGAAGTGTTCCACATGATTTGTTCATGGGTGTGTTAGTGTGATAAATATTTATCTTACCAATGGTAGTGCTTGCTAAATCACATGAGTTGAGGTTCTCTTGTTACACTGACATTCATGGCAATATTCATAATATCCAAAAGCAAGTTTTGGAAAAAAGAGATTCATGGCATCATAAATATTTTAAACCAATTTGAAAAATGTATCAACACAATGCAGGGTTTTGTAGAGCTCTGAATACTTTCCAGGTTGTTCTCTAACTCTTTGCAAACACCAGATGATGTAGGCTTTTATAGGTTAATTATAAAGAGTGACTAGATCAGTGGTTCTAAATCATGGGTGATTTTGTATCCCATGAGACATTTGATACTGTCTGGAGGAATTTTTGATGAGCAAATGTGTGTGTGTGTGTGTGTGTGTGTGTGTTGGGGGTGCAGTGATTAATCTAGTGTGTGAAGGCAGGTATGCTGTTAAAATTCTTACAATGCACAGGGAAGCCTCTCACATCAAAGAATTATCTAGTGCAAAGCATCAATAGTGGGAAAGTTGAGAAACTGATGAGATGAAATTAAAATATTAAATTTCATTCAGATATACTTTCCTATTTCAGGATAGGGTGTAAATATTCAATCTATAGTTAGAAGATGAGAGTATGATCCCACTCAGGTGTCCTTACTCTTATATTTTGATGTTTTTATCTTTCAAATGATATCTATTTCCTGACATATATACATATATAAATTAAACATTTAAATGAATAGAAGAGCTTACATTCAGTGTCTGGCAATTAGCAGTTGCTAAAAAAATGTTTGTAAAAACAAATCTATCAATTTCTATGCATGTATGAGCTTGTCAAGAACTCACCTACTCTATAAATATAAAGCTCTAATTAAAAAAATCCATGAACACACAGGGAGTGAGGTTTAGGGGGTAGAAATTAGTAGAATTTACCCTGAATAGTTCCAGACCATCTAGGTCTTGTCTCTGCATCCCCATTTCTGAGAGCATTTCAGAGCAGACATGGACACAGATCCAGCGAGATGCATATACATACCTTTTGTTCTTCTCGCTCTACGGCTGCATTGCATTTTTCTATTCCCCAGTTTCTCAAAAAGTCTCTGAAATAGCCAAATAAGGTTCCAATTCCATATCCCATGTAGGTGAAAACCAGAACATGAAGAGGTGCTTCCTCAAAAGATTCAACAAAGAGATTTTCATAAAAGTGTGGCTTCCCATTTTGCTGAAAACACAAGAGAAAACCAAAGATGAGTAAATCTCCATTACAAATATCCTGTCATACTTAAAAATTTGGATTTTTGACCTTTTATATTTTAAATAACATACTTAAGATGTAAAAACTGCTTGGGAAAACTGGAAATTGATCATTGAAGAGGAGAAACAGAAATATAAAGTTTACTTCATAAAGTCTAATGAAATAATTGATTCAAGAAAAAAAATAAATAACTCAACCAATGATCAAACCACTGAATGAAAAGTTAGCAGAATAGGGTGTTCACAAGATGCCAAAGCACAATCCCTTAAATTATTCCTTAATCACAAAGCTGGGGTTAGTTCTTTAACCATGTAATTAAAATACATCACAAATGTTGTAACAACCAGATACTCTGTACTCTGTTTTGATGTAATAATCAACACACAACATCACCTATGAAATTTGATGTAATACTCAACACACAATATTTAACCTGAATTTAGTCACGCTCTTATATTTAGCATCCTTTACAAGAAATTATAATTATATGATAAATGACATTATAAGAAAATAATGAGATAACCCAGGATGTGAAACTTTCTATATGATAATTGGCCTGGTCTATTCAGAAAGTCAATTTTCATTAAAAGAAAAAAAAAACAGGTAGAGAGGGGAGACTTAAGACAAAGAACAACCAAATTGGATTCTATTTTTTAATTATTATTATTTTTTTGCATGTGTGTGTGGATAAAAAGGTGAAAATGCTATGTTTTGAACAACTGTGGGAAAATTCAATATGAACTATAGGCATTGTTAATTTTGTTAGAAATGGTTGCAATATTATAACTACATAAGGAGATATTTTAATCCTGTAGATGCATGCTGAAGTATTAAGGGGGAAAGTGTTATGACAACTATAATTTTCTTTCAAATTGTTCATTCAAATTGCATGTACACATGGAGCAATTCTAGGAAAATGTTAACAATTGTTGACTCTGGATGGAGGTTATATGGGTATCCATTTATATTATTTTCCTACTTTTCTATATGTTTCCAATTTTTTATAGTAATAAGCTAAAAAAACTTTTTCTTCTATTTTAACATTTCTATGGACTGTTAGCACTAGACTATTCTGATTATTATTTGCTTAGCAGACAGTAACATAACCAATGGTTGTTCAATGTATGAGTGAGCAAATGATTTCTAATGTTGATATTTAATTAATTTTTAGTCCTTCATAAATATTTATATATTCATTTTTTATTTCCTTCAGTCTATATAAGTCTATTTGAAGATTCCCTATTTCTTAAGGAAATGATCCATGAAAAAGCCATTTGACCACTTGGAATGTGTAGTCTTCAGATATTTACAAGCATCAAATATCTACTAATATTTAATGATGTATTATATTAAGTAGTATTAAATAGAAATGCTGTGTGATTTAGTCTCTTGGAGTATTTTTTGCAAGGTATACAATAGATGAAAAAAATCTTGTAGATAAACATTTTGATCTCTACATTACTTTTTTTTTTGAAATTGGAACTTTTTTTTACTAGAAATGAGTTCTAAATTCAATTGTAACATATGAAGCTATAAAATTTCTTGAAAAAAAAAGCTTCACAACATTGTTTTTGGTGATTATATTTTGTGATATGAAAGCAAAAGCACAGGTAATAAAAGCAAAACCAGACAAATGGTAAAAATCAAACAAAAGGGTTTCTTCACAGCAAAGGGAACCATCAAAAAAGTATAAAGGAAACTTACAGAACAGGAAAACATATTTGAAAAGGGCTAAAAGTAAAAACATAGATGGAACTCACACAATTCAAAAGCAAGACAACAAAGGCAACAAAAATAAATAAATAACCCAATTAAAAAATGTGCAAAGGTCCTCAAAAGTATTTTTCCAAAGAGAACATGCAAATGCCCAACAGACGTGAAATTTTGTTCAGCATCACTAATCATCAAAGAAATGTAAAGGAAAACCACATCTCATATTTGGTAATGTAGCTGTTTTCAAAAGAGTATGAGATAACATATTTGGCAACAGTATAGGAAAAAAAATTCCTACATACTATTGATTATGAATTGGTATAATTAATATGGAAAACAGTATGTACATTTCTCAAAAAAGTTTTAAAAAATAGACCTAATATATAATCCATCAATCCCATTTCTGAGCAAGAAAATGAAGTCTGTGCTTAGAAGATACATCTGGATCCCCATATTCATGGAAGTAATTTACAACAGCCAGTCTATGGAAATAACTTGTATCAAACAATGAATGGTTGAATAAAGAGATCATGATACACCTGTTCAACCAATGTTCTACAATGAAGCATAATTCCACCTGTGGTTGAAGGTCAATGTGATAAGGGACAAATCACAAGAGCAAAGAGTGACAGCCTTGTAACAGAATTTTGGGTCACAGTTCTTTTATGGGCACTACTCAGAACTTTATTGTAACCTGCTCACAAATAAACCTTTTTGGCTGATCTAGAGGGTGGCTACGTTATGTAAGTGCTTGTAGGGCAATAAACATGTAGGATGTTCAAGGTCAGCCTCTGAGGATCAGCAGGTTTTCTCTTTCTCCTTTCCTGCCCACATTTCATCTTTAAACTCCGCATATGCCCAAATGAAGTAGAGCATTTCCCATGAAATCCATGGGTACTTTCTGCTTGAATAGGCTCTGAGGCAAGCTTCCTCTCTCCTAGTTGAACAGATGGTTCAACTAGATGTAAATAAGGCCCTCAGTTGGTTGCACATGCTGGGCCTGGAAAACTTTGTTCTTTATTCTCCCTTGACATGTTTTATAACAAAGGAGAAGTTTTCAAAGTTTATCAGCCCCAAATAATGTCTATTTTCTTGTCTTATTTAATTTAAATTTTATTACACAGCGAGAACATGAGAGACCTTCATGGAGAACAAAAAAATTTATTGGTGTTTTTCTTAACAGATGGAAAGTGACTCATTTACCACATTCCTTTATTTAGAGTTGAAGTCAGTCACACCTCTTGGAAAGGATTTCTCAATGTGAGATTGGATAGTTATTTTGAAATATGGGATTTTTGTCCTATTAAAGTAGATGAAGCATAACATCTTGCTTAATGAGTTTGTATTAATTAAGCATGCATTATTGCTGCAGACACAGCACTATGATCTGTAATACTTGGTGGTTTGGTCTACCTTTCCTTACACATCTTTCAAAATAAACAGAGCTTAAGCCACCTTGCCCAGAGTGATTAGTCACTTGGAGCCTGGTGACACCTTGAAGTTTGTTTTCTTCTTTCACTCTTATCACATCTGGATATAAACAGGAGCTTGGACCTGCTGGGAGAAGCAGATGATTTATCTTCCACTCAATTTGTCAGTTCTTTTGCCAGGTGTCATAGGGTAACATGAAAGGTGATATGAAATCAGTAAATACAATCTCTTTCTCCCAGAGTCAATGGTGCAATGGTGTGTCCAAAGTCCTATTAAAGTGTGTGTGTGTGTGTGTGTGTGTGTGTGAACGCAAATGACCATGATATACTGATAATGTAAATGACATATGGAAGACACAAATGGGATCCTATCACATTAAGTGATCAGGAGTGCCTTCCGGAAGGAGGTTGAATTAGAGTCCAGCCTTGATGGAGCTTAATGATGGAGAAGATGTGCACAGGTGTCAGGCTGCCTGGGCTCAAATCCAGGCACTGATTTCATTTGCTGACTATGTGACCTTGTGCAAATCACTTAGTTTCCCTGGATATCAAATGTCTCAAGGGTAAAATGGGGCCAACAAATGTTATTTTGAAAATTAACTAAGATATACATGTGCATCATATTTACTTGTTGCAGATCTCATTAAATATTAGAATTTTCATGATATCTTCTGACTACAGATGACTGTTGAAGCTGTTAGAATGGATGGTGCTACTTTTAGAGAAACTTTTGGGAAAGGAGAAAAGAGAATATATACACACATACACAACACACACACACACTCACACAGAGTCTTGTTCAATACCTATACATAGGGAGCATTAGAAGACTGAGGGGCCAGTAACAAGACAGAAAGTGTAAGAAAGAAGAGAGACATGCAAGGGCTCAAGAGTCATTGAGGGTTAAAAAAGACCACTGTGTATGGGGAGTCTCACAAGACAACTTGAGCAAGTGGTTTTATCAGCCTATTATAGCTACCATTTTATTAGACCAACAGGACTTAAGAAGAGAGAGGCTGGGGAGGTGATAGGGCTGAGAGTTTTTACTAATCATCAAAGAAATGTAGTGGTGAAGAACAGGACAGAGAAAAGGTGGTGGCTTTGGATACTAGTAGTGATGGGAGATACTTATTTTGGAATAAAAAAAATATTGAGTGTCTTTAGGAGCTGAGAAAAACATTTCATAGATCAAGGTTAATTGGAGAGAAACGTAAGAGATACTGTAAGTTCTAGAATGGGATCTCCTAAGGAAGATGGAATGAGGAGCCCACATGACTATCCTAACCATAACAACACACCATCTCAGCAGTCTGGGGAACTTGGGTTGCAGACTCTTGTTCTGCTCTAGGTTCTTGAGTATATAACAAAAAAATGAAAAGGGTTGGGGATATAGCTTAGTGGTAGAGTGCATGCTTTAAAAAAAATTCAAAAGACTGAGAAAATCAAGAGAATTCTGTTGATTTACCACCCATTCACAAGTAAGCTATTGTTGTCAGAATGAGGTATCCCAAGTAACATGCACATTCATTCCATCATGCTGCTGGGTCATTCCTTGGAAAGGAAAGTCCAGATGAGGAGGCTTTCAGGCCTCGGTCACTCTACAAGAGCAGAATGTTTAGCATGATGTTGAAATGCCAAAGGAAACCCAGAGCACTGGAAATAAGGAGATCATGTTCCTTTCTGAAGTGGACTAAATACAGAGTTTTCCACATTATGATCAAGAATTAACATGTAGGTGCTCCTCTGAGAACACAAACTTTCAAAGATACTGGCATTTGGGGAATGAATCTCCACTTACATTGTACATGAAGTTTTTACAGGGATGCAAAACTACTGCAAAATATGTGGAATAAGAGATTTATTTTAAATATTGTACTGTATCCAGATATAGGAGCTGATTTAAAAAAAAAAAATTAGTGGCAGGAGAGACCATTTCCCTAATGGTGGCATAAAGAACTCCATAGATGCTTTTTAAAAATAATAAAAAAATCTGATAAAATAATCAAAATGAAACTTTTTAAAGTGTCTGGAAATTGTTTTAAGGGCATATAGCAAATGAAGAAACGATTGTTCAAGATGGCCTACTGAATAACCTAAAAGAGACTGTGAAAATAGTGAGAGGTTGTGAAAACAGTGAAAGACTGTGGCACCAAGCCGTGACCCATTCTCTCCCTCCACTCCTCCACCTTCCAGCTCAGCATGAAAAAATTTCCCTTCTGAGCAGGTATAGCTAAGAGAATGGGGCTTCCTCTCCCCTGATCCAGTCCAGGACTATGATACATTCCCTGAGAGAAGCATGCCTTTCTTATCACTCCAGGTCTATTTTGCAGAGGCTAAATTCCTTGCAAGTGTGGCTGAGAGATTGGGAGTTCCCTTCTTCCTCTGAACACCCACTCTTAATGTGGAACCTCTTCACTAGGCTTGGCATGCTGGAAATACTGCAGCCCCAGTTGTCCTTACCCCAGCTCACTAGCAGGATATGGTTTCTGTGGTGGAAGAGGAAAACCGGAAGCTACTGTCCCACCCACATCTCTGCTCATAAAACTCTGCTCATGTCCCATCTAGAGAGTGAGGCCACCATTCTGCACCCAGCTCAGAAACAGTAGCTTATTGACTTTGCCCAAGAAGAAGGATTGATCATAAAAACACAGATTAGTAAAGGACTCACTAAGGGAATTGATTGTATTTGGAATGGAGAGCAGGAAAGTGTAAGGCTACAGGATACCCTTGGAAACCATGGAGATTTTGCTGGTAAACAATTCAGATGGGATTGGTTGCTTCACAAAAACAAGCTAAACTGTGGGCAGTTGTCAGTTCATTGAAGAGAACCAGGGAAATAAGCTAAGAAGAGTCCTCTTGGGGTCAGAACCTCAAAAGACTGGCCTCAAAACACTACTTACATCAAGGATCATGAATTTGATTGGATCGAATTGTGGAACAACTTGTGCCCCAGGGTACTGTCAAAACCAATAGAGCCAATAAATAGTGGAGACCAGCTGCTGGGACTGATACCAATAAAAGCAGATAGCTTAACAGATTAGGGAAAAAGATAGTAAGAGACTTGCTACAGCCACTGTCATTCCAGGGTAGATAGTAAAGGCTGCATTCTCTAAGGAGGGTTGTTAGAGACTCTGTACTGTGAGGTAAATAGATGAGAACAGCTCAGCTATATCTCACTGAATTTAAGTTTGTATAAATCTGATCAATTTTGAAAAGTTAACACACACACACACACACACACACACTATTTATGTTAAGCCCTAGAATCATCACAAAGAAAACTTAAAAAAATATGAAAATCATTGAAATATATCAATTGTAGAAAATTGCCACACTAGAAAATATCCATGTCATGGAAAAGAAAGCACTAAAGTGAAAATAGGGGAACAAAAAGGACATGAGACATAAAAAAAGTAAAAGTTAAAGTGGCAGACACAAATCCAACTCCCTTAAACATAACTGTAAAAGGTATGGATGAACCAATTCAATCAAGTGGCAGAGTAACAAGCTAAATAAAAACAAAATTAAATCCACCCATAAGTTGTCCACTGGAGACACACTTCATAGTAACAGATCCAAGTAAGTTAAAATGGAAAGAATGGAAAAAGATCATAAAAACAGCAATCAAGGGCTTGGTATGTAGCTCAATGGCAGAGTGTTCACATAGCATGTGTGAGGCCTTGGGCTCAATCCCTGAACCACTAAAAAAAAGAATAAAATTTTACAAAGTAAACAGTAGCCATAAGAAAGCTGGACTGGCTATATTAATAAACTTTAAACCAAACTGTAATCAGAAGTAAAGAGGGACATTTTATAATGATAAAATGGTTAAGCCACTGGGAAGATGTGATAATGAAAACGATATGGGATATGTAAGTTTATCTGAAAGGTTTGTTTTTATTGTTATTTATTTTTTTAAAATTTTTGGATTTTAACCTAAACCAAGCCTCAATGGGTTGCCTGTGTTAGCTAATGCTCTGCCAGGAGACACAATGTGCTCACAATAGACTGCAAACTGACTATCCATTAGAAAGAGAGATGTACTATAGAGAGATATCCAGAGTACTGTGGGAACTGGGAGGAAGATGCACCTAACACTGGCTAGAACATGGAGAAGATATCTTATGAACCAGGGGATAATTGATCAAAGACTTGGAGGATGAGAGTAGGGAAGATAAGGGCAGTGGCAATGGATAGAGAGAAAGATCCTTAAGATATAATTGAGAGAGATACTAATCACCTTTCTCTTGGACCACTGCATTTACCTTCTGTGTGGTTTGTTTATTCTATCCTGACTCCTCAATTCTGCATTTGCTAGATAATTTTATCTCTAGCTATTTCCAAAGTGTTCCTTTGGATAGAGATAGAGAGAGAGATGACCATCAACACAAAGGGTTTTTAAATACTACTGACCTCTGCCGCCTCTGGAGGATTTGCAGTATACAAAAGCTGGGTTGTAAGAGCCAGAGGAGAGAACTTTCTTGTTCATTACTGCATCCCCCTTGTGTGCCTGTGGGCTTATGCATGATGCTGAACAAATATTTATTGAATCAACAAATATTTGCTTATATGACATATATCATATACTTGGTAGACATCATTATCCAAAGTACATGTATGAAGACATGAATTGGCATGAACATACTTTATATACAAACAGAGATATGAAAAATTGTGCTCTATATGTGTAATAAGAATTGTAATGTATTCCATTGTCCTGTATTTAAAAAAATAAAAAAATTAATGTTTAATAAAAATACTGAAGTGAAAAACAAACTTTGGATAGCCCAGTATGTGTATCAAATGTGTTTTCCACCTTTTATATAAATTTACCTATGCCATGGCAAAAGCTTTCTTTGGGAAGTGTTAGTTTCAACATAAAGCTAAGTTGCTTAAAGCAGAAGATAAAGCCCAGCCTGATTCCCATCTTCCATTTGTTGTATGCATCATTAAACTATGTCCACTTCATACCCTGCTTTTTATACTTTCCTAATTTTCTCGTGTGCTGTCACTTTTCTGTAATTTCTGCAATTTTTCCCTAGCTGTACTTCCTGCTTTTTATCTATTTATCTATCTATATATCTATTTATTTTTGCCTGCTTTATGACCAGCTCTGCTTAAGACCCAGCTCTGGCTTCACTAAAACAATCCAGGCTAAATATTCTTGCTGCATGACACCATCAGTACAGTTAACTTATTGTTTTATAAAACTATTTTGACAATATATTAAAGGACATGTCATTAAATAAATATTTTCTATTCATTAGAAAGAGAACAGAAAATAAAAGATAACTTGCAAAAATAGTAGCTTTCATTATCTCACACAAAGGACCTTCAAATATTTTAACACTACTGTTCAGTGTGGCAAAGATTGGTTATTCACCAATCCCATTTTTTTTCTCTTTTCTCACAGTGAGGCTACATTTTCCACATCCCTTTTATACAAATGTAACCATGTGTCTTAGTTCTAGCTAATTAGAAAAGGGTAGATGTGAAATGTGCCACTTCTGCACCTGGACAATAAGTCTCTCTGTTCTATTGTCATCTGAATATTGACAGCCAAGGTGACCTTGGAAGCTACACATGAAAAAATGTAGGGCCTTTGTTTGTTGATCCCCTGAAAAGTTTTGCAGAGCAGAGTCTTCTCCACCTTTCCCAACTTTCTATTACTGACAATTTGACTTAATATGAGTGAGATAGATATTTCTATTGAGTTATGCTATTGAGATTTGGTAGTTTACACATTATAAAACTTAGTACCTTAATACATACATACAATACAAATATTGTTAAAATTCTTGTACTCCAGAGGACAGGAGAGTAGTGTGTGCTTAGCAAGCTGAGGTCCTGTATTTAATTACCAGCACAAATTGATTTTTTCCTCATGTCTAATCCTTACTTAAAAGGGTTTAGAAGCAGCCTGAGAAGAAAGTCACCTCTTCAAAGAAACTTCTACCTCAGGACTCATCTGAGCTGACCAAAATTCTAGTTTGAGTCTGGGAAAATGTAAGCCAGAAAACTCAAAGATTCAATTCTTGATTTAATAAGCATCTCTTGGTATTAAGTAGTACATGTTGGAAAATGGTACATTGCAAGTTTGAGGCTTCAGTGACACTAGAAGTCAGAGATAAAGAGACAGGTTATAAACAGAACTTTCTATGTTAGCTACTCCAACCCTTTCTTTTTACTGATGAGCCAGTTCAGTATTTGAGAGGTGAAGTTGGTTTCTTGTCATCACTACTTTCAGGTTCATTCACCTGATAAGTTGGCTAGTAACCAGGGCAGTCCATGAGGAAAGCCACAGACTTCAATAGGTACAACCAGAATGGTGAGTTGAGAAATTCACAGGAGCAACATGATTGTACTGAGTGGGTCTAAATGGAGCCTTAGTAGGATGACCAGTGAATATCTTCTGAAGGAATGAATGAATGAGGAAGAGCCAAGACTGGGAAACTTGGGAGAGGAGAGGAGGAAGGAAATTCCAGGAGAGGAGACCTGGCTTGAACATTCATTGGTATGAAATGAGGACCTAGGTCCTTGAAGAGACCTCTAGCTGGATCTCCCATCATACATCCTTGAAGATGAGATGCACACAACCCCCTGGAATTTAATATTAGAAAGTTTTCCCATGGCAAGGTAAGGCAGACATTCTCTTTTAGGTACTGTGTAAGAAAGTTGTGCCATCGTTGGAATGCCACCTTATCATAACTGCAGAAGGAATGCAAGGCACAAAGATCTGTAAACTACAACCTACCTGGGGAGGCAGCTAGGGTGGAGGTGCCAAAGTTTATTGGACATGATTCAACTTTGGAGCTGAGTGGCTGTCATTCACCACCTTGTAAGGTTGCATTCTTTTGACCTTGCTTATAATCACCTGGCTCACTTGAGAAACAGAGAGCTTTTATTAAGTTGGGCTGATTAACCAGAAAAAACAATGCACCAATTAAATATCTCTGAGAATAAATACCACATTTTTGACCAATTACAGTGTGCCATTTGAGAATAATGCTTATCTGTAAGGTGCTCAAAAGCTTTTATGGCCATTACATGATATTCTTAAGAATTTATTTATTTATTTGCATGATATCCCTAAGAATTATCTTCACTTAGTAAAAATGATACAAGGGTGTTAAGCAACTTGGCCAAGATTATAAAGCAGAAAAAGCCAAGACTTTGAATCTGTTATCTCCACAACTTGAGAATTGAAGCCAGAAGGAAGCATGAATTTAGACCTCTGAGACAAGACAGATTGGAATATATTTCAGAAATAAAGTAACCATGGGATGAATCTTTTGTTTCTCCACTAATACCTGCAAACACTCTTTGGGAAGATTGACTGTTCTGTGCAAGAGAAGGCATGAATAGATTACTCAGGTAGTCTCATTAGAGATCGCATCCTCATCAAGCTCATATGTAGTAGAGAGATAAAAATGCACACATTGATTATGACTAGAAAGCAAAAAAGTATCCCAACATCTAATCAAGTACCATAATGGTAGCTAAAAGGAAATAAGAGTTCCATTATCATTTCATATTTCAGCACTTTTTCATTGATTCATTCATTCACTCATTCATTCAATAAACATATAGAGTAGGATTGAATACCTACCCTGTGCCAGCTTTTGTGCTGGGTCCAGGTGACACAGAAGTGAGCAAAAGGACACAGCTCCTGACCTCATGGTCTAGACCTGTGCTGTCCAATACAGTAATCATTATCCACACATGGCTAAGTTACTTTTAAACTTAACTAATTAAAATTAAGTACATTTAGAAATTTAGATCCTCTATTGCACTAGCCACATGTCAAGTGTTCAACAGCCACATGTGGTTTGTGGTTACTATACTGGAGAGGACTTAGTAGAACATTTCCATCATTGTAGGAAATTCTGTTGTTCAGATGTTTGAGAATTATGGCCCAGAGGCCAGATTTTGCCCACAGCCTGATTTGGTAAACAAAACTTTATCAGAACACGGCTACAACCATTTGTTCATGTTTTGTCCAAGGCTGCTCTTGTGATATGATGGCAGTGTTGAGTAGCTGTGATGGACTGAATGGCCTACAGAGTTAAAAATATTTACTATCTGCCCCTTAGCAAAAAAAAAAAAAAAAAAAAAAAAAAATTGGGCAACCTCTGGTATAGATAGAAATACAAATGTAAAACAATACTTACAAAAAGAGAGATGGTGATGTTATTTAAAATGAAATTATAAAGAATTAGTAGGAGTTTAACAGGAGTAGAAAGTCTCTCCAAAAGAAAACAGAGCTTGGGGAAGTGGAAGAGGGTTGAGATAGCATGGGAAGTGAGGGGTAGGGGTGGCTGAATGTCAGTTCCACGACAAGGGACTCTCCACTTTGTCTATTGATAGTACTCTAGTACCTAAAGCAGCCTCTGACAGGTAGCAAGTGTTCAGTAAATATTTGATGAATAAATGGATATATAAATGAGCAGTCTGAGGTTATGCAGGACAGGTAAATCAAGTTATGAATTGCTGCCTTGATCCTAATAAGAGAAGCCACTGATGAATTAAAATAAATGATGGCCTGATCAGATATACACTCTCAAAAGTGCCCTAAGAAGGTGGCATGGAAAAGGATATTCATGCAGATTTCACATGCAGTAATTCATGGCAATTGGTGGAAGAAAAAGACAACAAAGGCAACTTGCTCAGTTGACTCTGGAATTTTGACCCTCTGACTAAAAATCAAAAGAATAGAGTCTCCAAACTGTACAGAAATGAACCAACCGAGGAGGTTTTGAACATCACAGTGTGGCATGCACTGTGGCATTTCTTCATGGTGCTGCTGGGCAGCCATGACTCATAGATGAGTTATAAGGAGGGTGGGGCTCCTGAGTCATTTGGCTGAGTTCAGTGAACCGAACTTGTACTAGGAACAATGTTTTTTTCTCCACTCTTTGAATCAAAATGAACCAATTTCTTCTTGTTCCTAGTTGATGCTGAGCTGCGGTTTTTGGTTCCCACCCCAAAACTTCCCATTCCCTGGGGCTAGACCAAACAAGGTCTGCCATTCAGCAGCACGCAAAAGCACAAATCCTTCTGACCCAGAAAGTCAGAAACTTGCCAGGGAGTCAACTGCTGCTTCTTTCTGTGTTGGTTAGGAATTGACTCTTTGTTGCACATACCTCTTGCTTCTCTACCCTCCTTCACTGCCTGTCACTCCATATAATCTGGATTATCATTTGAAGAGATAATGCCAAGTTGAGTGTACATAGATTCACTGTGTTATTCACAGAAAGCAGCACATCTTGTTTTATTTTCCATAAAAACCTTTCAAGTCCATGAAAAATAAGTATAATGTCTCCAAACAGCCAATTCACTAAGAATAAAGCACTATGATTTATTTCGTTGCTTCCAAGAAATCTGGTATCAATGGCAAATAAAAGAAAAAAAGATAACATCTCCTAGAACAATCCTAACCTTGACTAGTCTTTACCTGTACTCCAGGATCAACTAGTTTAGCAGATGCAGGCATTTTTTTAGCCTTCATAGTTTTTGAGCCTGAAGTAATGGCTGGGCACAAGGCCTAAGTCATTTGATTGAGGTACTCAGACCTGGGACCTAGGTGTAGCATGCATGTTATACTTAGTGAAATAAAACTGATATTTGTGACTTACTTTGGCCAGTAGATCATTTTTTTACAGATTACCATGTTCAGTACTTTTATTTCTGAGTATAATACTGAGTCTGTAGACATTTTATTCCATTGTATTGGTAAAAATTTAACCAAAGGGAGGCATGACCCCTTAGAGAACAGGCATCCTCTCTTGTCATAAACTCACAATCCTGCTGTGGGATTTTCCTAAGCACCCTAAATCATTCCCACAAGCTGACAAAAAGTGTTAGTGCCAAAGGCCCCAAGAGGGTTTGTTCTTGGTTCTGTGATGTCCAAGGGTATATTGTGTAGAGGTTATTTTGAGAACTTGGGCAAAAGACTACACCTGTTTGAGTCTCTGTTGCTTCATATATAAAATAAAATCAAATAGCTCTACCAGTAGTCAAAAGATATGAGTGTTAAAGATTGGGTCCCGGGTATGAATTTCAGATTCTGGTGAAGACAAAAAGCAAAAGGGATTCAGTTTTAAAGGAAAAGGAAACTGTAACTGTGGTGAATTTTGACTTGGGGGTTTGTGTTAGTCAGCTTTTTAACACAATGACCAAAATATCTGACAAGAGCAACTTAGGAGAGAAAAACTTTATTTGGGGCTCACAGTTTCAGAGATTTCAATGCATGGTCAACTGATTCCATTGCTCTGGGCCTAAGGTGAGGCCGAGTATCAGAGGTGGAAGAGCATAGCAGAGGAGAACTGTTCTGCTTGTGGTGGCCTGGAAGCAGAAAGAGAGAAGGGAAGGGGCTGCAGAAAAGATGAACTCTTCCAGAGCGTGCTTCCAGTAACCCACCTCCTCCAGCCATGCTCCACCAGCCTACAGTTACCACCCAGTCAGTCACTCAAGCTAGGATAACTGATTAGGTTACAGCTCTCATCATCTAATCATTTCACTGCTGAATATTCCTGCATTAACACAGAGCTCTTGGGAGATTTGTATATCCAAACTATAACATTCTGCCCTGACCCCCAAAAGCTCACGTTCATCTCACAGTGAAAAATACATTTAGTTCATGTCCAAGAGTCCCCATAATCTTACAGTTACAGCACTGCCCCAAAGTCTAAGTTCAATGCCTCCTCTGAGGCTCTTAGCTGTGGCCCATATAAAAATTAAAAGCAAGTTACATTTATTCAATATACAGTGACACAGAGTAAACCTTTCTATTCTAAAAAGGAGGAATAGAGGCATTGAAAGAAAGGATAGGACAAAAACAAGACTGAAAACCCAGCTGGGCAGAGTCCGATAGCTACAACTCCTGCTTCTTGGCACATGGTGGCAAGATGCCATCTTTACAAGGCTCATGCTTTGGTCTTGCTTGTTGCAGTTCTCTTCCCTTTTTCTGAGCTTGGTTCTCTCTATACCCAGCAGCTGTCTTTTGCAGACAGTTCACTTTACTCGTTTCTCTTAATTCTTGGGGTCTCCATTTCAGCTTGGGCCTCAACCTCACAGCTTCACGCATCACCCTGTCATAGGTAGCCTGCAGGGATTCCAATCCTGCTACATTTTTTTCCTGGCCTCCCAGGCTTCCTTTGCAATATTGGTGGACATCTTTAGGAACCTCCTAACTTTAGCATCCTGCATTCCTGCAGAACCACCACCACATGGTCTGCCACCAACTCAGGCAGCAGCTGAGCTCCCTGGGATCATGATTGCAGTAGCCTCTGAGTGTCTGGATGGATGGGCATGATGGAAAGACCTTCTAGGTCATCCTGTGCAGGCAGGGTGCCCCCATGAACTCTTCTCAAAGGAATTTTTACTTTAACACCCTTGAGCCTGAGATAGGTGTGGTCTTGTCAATTTTTGAGATGCTCTCAAGATATCTTTTCCATTGTTTCTGTGGAAAAAATACTTAGAATTTCTTTAGTGCTGATAATTTGTTCAACTAACATATCTTCCTTGCCCTCAGTTTTACATACACTTTTCTAGCCAAACTGAAAGTTTAAAAAATCCTTCTGCTCTGCTTTTCACTCTTGATTCTCACAGTAAACTTGGCTAAATGCTGCCAACAATTTTCATGCCACCTCTTGAATTCTGTACTACCTTTGAATTTCTTCCACCAGGTTAAGTAGTCCATCACCTTGACATTCAGCCTCACAGAAAGTCTCAAGACATGGGAAAAATGTCGACAACTTTTTTGCCATAATGTAACATGAATGGCCTCCAGTCCAAATCCCAAATGAGTTCTCACTCCTCTCTAAAATCTCATAAGCACAGTGTTTACTGTTCAAATTCCTATGTGCATTCTGGTTTTCTGAGTGCCCGCCAGACTCACCCATTAAGCTCTGCTTATGACATTCTAAGGCTTCTCTAGCCTGCATCCCCAAACTTTTAAGAACTCTTACCACAAACCACTTCCAAAAGCTTCTGAACCATGTAGTCAGGTTAATCACAGCCATGATCAATTTCTGCGTTAGCCAACTTTTCATTGCTGAGACCAAAACCAGACAAGAATAACCTAGAGGAGGAAAAGTTTATTTTGGGCCCATGGTTTCAGAGGTTTCAGTCCATGATCGGCCAACTCCATTGCTCTAGATCTGAAATGAGGCAGAGTACCTTGGCAGAAAAATGTAGCAGAGAACAGGATCTTTGCTTGTGCCAGCCAGGAGGCAGGGAGAAAAATGGGAAGGGGATACAGGAAAGATGGACCCTTCCAAGGCATGCTTCTAGTGACCACCCCCTCTAGCCAGGCCCCACCTGCCTATAGTTACCACCCAGTCAGTCCACTCAAGTTAGGATGGATTGATTGGGTTAAAGTTCTAGTAGTTTAATCATTTCCCTTGAATATTCCTGCATTAACACAAGAACTTTGGGGGAACACCTCATAACCAAACCATAATAGGATTTGACAAAACATAAAACCAGTGAGGATAAACAACCCACTCCTATTTTTGTATCCTTCTGTCAGTTATTATTATCATTCCCAAATGTTCATCTGCAGCTCTATGAAGATATTTGCTAAATTTTTGCTGATGTATGGGAACATTAGAAAATAATATATATGCACTTATTTATATACTATATTATACATACATATAAATATATATATATATATATATATATATATATATATATATATATATATATATATATACATATACACACACACATATATGCATGCATACACATTATTTTTCTTAAGGACTATCCATTAATCAGATATGACGTCATCACTAATTTTTTGGTTGACAAACCATTTTTTTTTTGTGGATGTATAGTTGATGATGATAGCAGATCATGGGTTATAATTTTTCAAATCATGGTAAAAAAAAAGTTGGCACTCTAAAATTCATTTTTAAAAAATCTGACAGTTTTCTAAAGTCTGAATTCCACTGGGCTGAATCACTAGACATCAGCCTTCTGAGTTTTGACACTTTATGAATAGAAACTTCTGGTCCTATTGAAAAACATATCAATAATATGTAAAAGAAATTGTAGATAACATGGTTTCTGGAGATCTGAGATCCTTTCTGCCGTTATTATTCTAATGCTTGAGAAGATTTAAAGCGAGATTTCTTTAGGATTAAATATCAGAGTTGGTGGCTTAAAAATATGCCAAGTTGCAAAAACCCAAGGGTCCCTACCAACCCATTGATGTAATTAGCTTGAGCAAGCTCAGCAATGAGTAAACTAATTCATTTTCCCTTGCTCGGTCTGAAAGCAAATTTTTACTATGTCATGATTTTAAAAAAGGAGTTGAAGCTGATCCAAGACTCAGAGGAATGTAATTTTAAGGAATATCCATCCTATATAACATAAAGATGTGAAGACAAAGGTAAATAATTTTTAAATAGAGATTTGTAGGAAGCCTGGCTTTCTGACATGCCTTGTAAAATATCTTTATTGCTTTGATTTGGAAATCTAAGATAGAAATCAACATTATTCTTCCAGTCTTTTAGAATCATATTTTTAAAAAATTACTAATCCTGACCCCCAAAGTTATTTTTCATTTCTTTTTTTGTACTTGCATATGTGCTAAATTAAAATACTGAAGAACAGAGACTGATTTTTTTAACTTCCTACCTATTTTTATAAGGAGCAGCTGATGGAGTTTTATGTACTAAATAAGTGCTTGACAAAATGTCTGCTGCAGCCAATCCTTCAAGACATTCCAGATCTTAGAGTCAGCATGTCTGGGATTATTATCCTGCTCTTTTCCCATTACCCAGATGACTGTGGTCTCATTAGTGAGCCACAGATTTTTTATCCTTAAAATTTACTTACCATCATCAAATCACTCACTGGACCTTAGAGGATTCAGTTAGATTCTGGATGTAAAAGTGATGCATAAGTGATACATAAAAACAATAAGGATCATTATAGTTAAAGGTAATGGTTAAAGGGATACAACTTGGTTATGCATCCTTAAAAATTGTTTTCTTTATTTAGGATTTCCCAAAAGCAGACCCTTATAAGGGATTCATACGTAATCTGTTTATTTAGAAGGTGATTCCAGGAAGCACTGGTAAAGGAGCTGATAGGAGACAGGGAAGGGAAGGAATCCCATAAATGATGTGCTGTCAAGGGAGTTACCCGTGAAGGAAGCTGGAGCTCTCTTCCACTAGGGAATACTTGAGACAATGTGGGACACACCAGCATTTATCCTCCAGCTTGCACTGAGAGCTTCTCCTGGGGATGCTCATTCCCCAGCACTTTTTGCCTATTTCATATTAGGGCAGAACATCTCCAGAAGGTTGCCGCAGTCTGGCTGGGCACAAAATAACCAAGCCACCACAAAAGCCTTGTAGATTGAAACAGCAACTCTTTATTCCCGAACCCTCACAGGCACTCTAACACGCAGGCACGTTCTGGGAAAATACTCTTCCTCCACCGGGCTCTGCTTACCGATTCTCTTAGAACCCCGCAAGAACTCAACGGGAACTCCAAAGGAGCAGGCGCCTGAGGCAGCAGGATACGCCCTAATCCTGGAGCCGCCCTATTCCCTGAGCAGGGTCACCTTTCAAACCAAAATGCCATGCCTCATTCCTACTTGGCTATGGCTCTCAGCAGAAGGTCACCCAAACAGAGGTCACAAAAGTTGGATGTTAGAAATTAAGATATGTACACAAAAATGGAAGAGCTAAGAGCAGAAGTGGATATGGCACTGAGAGGATCTCCAGCTGTCACCTCGATGTCATCACTACACTTCCTTAACACCTAACTTCCATTGCTCTGTATGATTACACTTTAACGTTCAGTTTGTTTTCACTTGAAGAATTGTTGCTATTTTATTCAAGTATTTTCTTCACAATGTACTAAAGGCTTCTGCAGCCCAGTATGAATCTCTTTTCCTTATACTGTTTCACCAAAGAAGGAATAGGGATAGAAATAAGACAGATTTCTACAAGGGCCAACATTAATAATAGGATACATTTATGACTTATCTCTGGAATCTGGCACTATTCTGAGGCTTTGCATGTGTTAGCTTATTTACGTCTCACAACAGCCCCATAATGTAGGCACCACTATTACTCCTATTGTTCAGATGAGGAAACTGAGTCACAGAGACATTAAGCTACTTGCTCAAGGTCACAGAGTTTCCAGTGTGAAGCTGGGATTCAAGCCTAGAAAATGTGAATAGAAAGCCCTGCTCCCAACTCTATGTGATGATTTGAGTTATTAGTGCACAAGATCTGAGGAGTGCGGTAACAAGTTATGTGATTGATATTAGGAATCAGAAGATCCTGATTCTATGACTTGCTAGCAGTATATGAATATTATCTTTTCAAAGTTTGATTTCTTTTTTTTTCCTGAAAGTATTTTTTATTTGTCCTTTTTAGACATACATGACAATAGGATATATTTTGACATATTACACAAATATGGAGTATAACTTCCCATTCTTGTGGTTGTATATGATGTGGAGTTACACTGGTCATGTATTCATACATGAATAATAGGAAAGTTATATACAACTCATTCTGTCATCTTTCCTGCTCCCATCCATCCTCCCTTCCCTTCATTCCCCTTTGCCTAATTCAATGAACTTCTATTCTCCCTCCCTACACACTCTTATTGTGTGCTAGCATACACTTATTAGAAAACATTCTGCCTTTGGATTTTTGGAATTGGCTTATTTCACTTAGTATAATATTCTCCAGTTCCATCCATTTACCAGCAACTGCCATAATTTCATTCTCCTTTATAGCTGAGTAATATTCCATTGCGTGTGTGTGTATATATATATATATATATATATATATATATATATATATATATATATATATATCACATTTTATTTATCCATTTATCTCTGGAAGGGAACCAATGTTGGTTCTGTAGCTTAGCTATTGTGAATTAAAGTGATAGAAGCATTGATGTGGCTATGTCAATATAGTATGCTGATTTTAAGTCCTTTGAGTATATGCCAAGGAATGGAATGACTGGTTCAAATAGTGGTTCTATTCTACAAACTTTGATTTCTTACATGAAATTTGAAAGCCTGTTGTTAGGATTAACACTGTTTTAAAAAGGGCAATTACAGAGTAGATCCTCATGTGTGAGGACTTGAATTGTCATTGATTCTGTGACTTGAGGTCCCAAAACATGCAGAAAGGAAGCTTTCTACATGTGGCTCTTATTTTAGGGCTGTCTTTACTTCTGATGAATGCAATTTTGAAGTATCAATTTTGAAACTGCAACTGGAGAAATTTGTAACTGCAGATGCCACTTTGAGACTCATCAAATAATTACAGTCACTGATTTTTCCCTTAACAAGTTGAGGTTTCAAAAAAAGGTGCAACTTGCCAGAAAGGATCTGGAAGGGAAATCAAGAGACTGGACATCAAATATTGGTATGATCTTAAAGGTAATCACTTACGCTTGCTGATCCTTGGTTCCCATGTGTAGGAAGACAGGATAAAGGGTAATCATAAGGATTTCCACACCTAACCTCTCTTCCTACTATCTGGATTATACTAAAAACCCAAAGAAAAATAGCTTTTGATCCTTTCGGTATTATGGGTATATAATAGGGATGTTTCTCTAGTTGATTGCCTTCTAGTGAGCCCTTCCTTTACCTGATTAGATGCTAATTTAAAGATTGACTATCTTTTCTAGAGATTAAACCCCTTAATATTAACTACAAAGTTTTAGAACACCATCAGTCAAAGCTGTCTCATGAAATCTTATCTAGTAATAACAAATGTTATTAATTAATTGTTATATTTGAGTTAAAATTTACATGCAGTGAAATACACAGACTTGAGGTATACCATTAACTCAAGTAAAAAAAATGCTGTAGTCAAATATGGACATCTGCTTAGCAATATGCATGCTAAAGGTTTTAGTGATAAATTTTATTGATTCTATAATTTTCTTTTAAATGAACATAATATATGTATTGATTGATGGATTAAGGGAAGGATAGATGAGTAAACATGATAAAAATAGAAAAAAAAAACTTGTAGAATGTGAGTGGTAGATATATGATTATTTCCTTTAGAATTATTTTGCAAATTTTCACAATAAAATGTTGAAGGAAAAGGCATTTCATCTAATGATAAAAACACAGATCCTGGGACCAGTTCACACTGCTAAACTAGCTACTTAGTCAATTAACTTTGGTACAGCTCAATTTACTTATCTAGAAAATGTGCATAGTAATACTTTAACCTCATAAGGTCAGTTGAGGACCAAATAAGTTAGAATTTCTAAAGTTATTAGCATGTAATTCAATATATAATTTCATTAGATAAAATTTTAGAAAATTATCTCATTTATGGAGTCATTAGTGAAAAAAGAGATCAGGCTGATTTTTCTCAGGCATTCAACTATGAAAATGCAGAGTTTTATTAGTACCCGATGACAGGCCAATATACCCTGGGGGATTATCCACTTTCCCCTTTAATCCTGATATATTTTATCTTCTGCTAAGAAGTAACAAGAATTTTTGGAATGAGTTAATAATGTTTAATTTCTATTTTCATTTTCTTCAAAAAGTTCCAATTGCTTAAAACATGCTTCCTGTCTCAGTCTTGTAGTACATTATATATAATAACTGGTTAACAGTATAAAAGTGGGTAGCTACCTAGTCACACAAAACAATCTAAAGATTTAACAATTTTCACAAAGAGGATCATAGTTAGTATCCATGTTCTTCAATAAGAGTTAGAAAACCTGTGAATTAATTAATAAGAGGTAATATAGCTTAAAGGTTATAAAGAAAGCTGCATATAGTCTGAGCAGGGTAGCAAATAGAAATTTGAATTAAAAAACAGGATTAAAAAAGAGATTTCAAACAACATATTAGGAAAAAAGTGAGTAGTCTTATTCATTTACAAATATTATTGAATACCTACTATGTACAGGCTCTGGTGTAGGTGTAGAAGATTGATGAATGAATAAAACAGAAATCCATGCCCACACGGAGCTCATAATCTAGAGGTGGAGGCATACAACGGATAGGAAAATAAATTAGTGTGTTTGTATGTGTGTCTTTCTATGTGTAGGCATGTATGTGACTGTGTGTGTGTGTGTGTGCGTGTGCGTGTGTGTGTGTGTGTGCGTGTGTGCATACACACAGATTGTATTAAATGGTAAAGAAAAAAAACAGGAGCTGGGCACAGTGGCACACATCTGTAATCCCAGTGGCTCAGGAAGCTGAGGCAGGAGGATTGCAAGCCAGCCTCAGCAAAAGTGAAGCACTAAGCAACTCAGTGAGACCCTGTCTCTTAATGAAATACAAAACAGGGCTGGGGATGTGGCTCAGGGGCAGAGTGTCCTGCGTTCCATCCCTGCTATGCCCCCAAACAAACAAACAGGGAAGGGACAAGTAAAGAATTTTGCAATTTCATTTCTTTCATTTTCAGAAAGGATTGTGAGCCTAAGTCCCCCAGAGCATGTGATGAACTAAGACTTGAAAGGAAGGAAGGGTTAACCTTTGGATGTCCAGGGAAAGGGTGTTTCAGGCTCAGGTAAGAGGAAGTACGAATGTCACAGACCAGCCAGCTCAAGGAGCAGTGAGGCGCTGAAAGAGAGTGAATTCAAAGGAAAGTAGCAGCAGATGAGTCAGGGAGTACCAGGCCCTGAGGCCTTAGGTTAATGTAAGGATTTTAGCTTTCACTCTGAGTAAATGCTAGCCATGGGAAAGAATTAGGCAGAAGAACAGCAGCTGTGGATTTCCTTTCAACAGGATCTCTGGTTGCTGCATTGAGAATGGTCTTACAGATGGCATCAGACAGCGGGCAAGGGTACAAGCAGAGCCTGGCACTTTTAAAACATGTCTAGGAATTCTTTGATACTGTTCCCATTGAGAGGTAGGATGGTCCCTTCCCCAGAACCTAGTCATCTTGTTTGAGATTGCTTCAATCCCGTTTAGTCCTGGCTTGTCTAACCCTTCAGCCATCATAACCCAGGTGCCAGACCTGGGAGTGAGGACTCCAAGTTGGAGGTGGATCATTCTGGCACAGTTCTTCCAGCCCTGCCAATTGAGTCTTCCCAACTGAGGCCACCAGACATATAGAACAGGGAAGAGTTGTCCCCACTGTGTCTTTTCTGAATTCCTGACCAGCAGAATCGATGAGCATAATAAAACAGTTGTTGTTTGTGCCATTATGTGTTGGGTTGATTTGTTATACAGCAGTAGGTAACTGAACACAGAGAAAAGACATGGAGCTCCTGCACTAATCCAGGCAGGAAGTAATGATGGCTGAGGCCAGAGGGGTTGCTGAGAGAAATGTAAGGAGTGTTCAGATTCTGGATCTGTTGTAAAGGAAGGATTACGCTTTGCTGACAGACTGCATGCGGAATATGAAGGATGAGAAAGAACAGTCATGAATGATGCCAAGGATGTTGGTTTGAGCCACAAAAAGAATAGAGCTGCTATTATTGAGATGAGAAAGACTGTAAAGTAAACAGGGTTGGGGAGGGAAGGAGGAAAACCAGGGAATCAGTTTTGTAGGTATTAAATTTGAGAAGACTTTTGATGATCCAAGTGGAAAGACCAAAAAGAAAGACAGAAATGTCTACTATGTGTGTGTGTGTGTGTGTGTGTGTGTCACACAGTCAGTTGAAAATGCCTCTCTCTCTTTATATGTGTGTGTGTGTGTGTGTGTGTGTGTGTATATATATATATATATATATATATATATATATATATATATATATATAAAATTACATATAAATAATAATGAGACAATATTAGATCATCATGAGAAATATGTGGTTAGGAGAAAAAAAATACTGGGATTTAGCCTGGGGTCACTCCATGGTTTATAGGTAAAAGAAATGAGAAGAAACTCTAACAGAAACTACAAAAAAAGTAGCTATTGATACAAGAAGGAAAATCTAGAGAGTCACATCCTGGAAGCCAAGAGAAAAAAAGGCTTTAAGGAGGTGTGTATTAGTCTGCTTGTCTCTATTGAAATGATACACCTGAAGTTGGGTACTTACAAAGAAAAGAGGTTTTGAAGGCTAAAAGTCCAAAAACATAGTGCTGATCCTGGCAAGAACCCCTTTGACTGCATCACCTTATGGCAGATGGCACCACAATGATAGAAACATGTGTGGGAGGAGAGGAGATCATTTCCAGACAGGGGGTTGCAGGGAGATTCAGGGGTTGGGCTCATTTTTTTTTTTTTTAACAACTCTCTTTCATGTGAACTAAGTCAGCAAACTGACTTCATGAGAACTAACATTCATCAATTCAAGGGCATGTCCCCAGTGACCTGTTGACCTCCTACTAGGCTTCACCTCTTAAGGTCCCAGTTTCAACACAAGCAGAATGAGGACCAAGGCTCCAATACATGAAGCTTGGAGCATAAGATGAACCCATATCCAAACTATAGCAAGAAGGGAGAGAATACTTGTGTCAAATGCTGCTGACCGGCCAAGTAGAATGAAGATCAAGAAGTTACCATTGGATGAAGAAATTTAAGAGTATAAGACTATTATTTATTGAGCACCTATTATATGCCAGGCATCATACTGACCACTCTTATGATAGTAGTAGAGGTGAAAGAGATAGCTGTAAGCTTTAATAGATAATAGTTATAATTTATTGAGTATATACTGTATAACATATTTACTGGGAATCTTTCATGTTTTAAATTATTTAAATCTTCACGATACCTTTGTGAGGGTTAGATCAGAGGCAAAAAAACTGCCTGCTCAATATGGCACAACTAGTAAGTGGAAGGCTTGTGAATCTCACTGTATCTGAGGTCCTTAAGAAGTTTTGATTTACCTGGAAAATTCAAGGGGAACTGTGGTATGAAAAGTTACCACACAAATATCCATCTTGGGAGTATAGTTTTACTCAAAAGTTTTAAGTGAAGACACGAAAGTACTCTTGTAGTAAAGGAAATATAAATTTATTACAGAGTAGAATGCAAAATTCTAGTATAATTTTAAAATAAATGTTTTACACACAGGGAGTTTATGGACTGATTTTCTATGTGTGGTTTTCTGTCTTTGGTGACTTTCTGTGACGCCTTCACCCTACATCTTCTCTGAGATAGATGATTTGTTGGTACTTTTGGCTGGGTTGTAAGTATAGGGTTACCATAATTGATAAAGACATTTCAGCACTAACATTTATATCCTGGGGATCTGAAGACATGAGGGAATAGATGAATTCTCTACATAGAAATTTCTATGATCATAGACATATCTACTTTTCTATAACAGGTATCTGTCAGGTTCTCAAAGGTATCCCTGACCTCTCAAAGGCTAACAACCACATGGCAGAGGACAAACAGCCACATATAACTCATGGTTAGAAGGATTATCAGGGTTTACATATAGTTTTCTTGTTAGACAACTTCTGAAGGCCCAGTTAGGCCAGATCTAGAGAACAATAATGGTGACCAGGCTTTGAGCATTCATGGTCTAACAGAAGGTGTCTGTGTCATTTCCTTCCAAGTCTAAAAAAAATGGGGTTTGGACAATACATTTTGCCAGGTTTATGACATTTTGATGAACATTCTGAGACCTAATGTTTGAAATCAGGGTTAGTCAAGGAGATTTAGTGCATGAAGTTATCATAAGGGTCCCTCCAACCTGCACATTCTGGGACCAGGAGTTAAACATAAAAATTCAGGAAAGCAAAGACGGAAGAATCATCTATTGCTTTTTTAAAGTACAAAGTAAATCTGAAGTGAGGGGAGCCAAATTCCTAGAGCCATTTTTCCTAAATATACATGAGAAAAGAGGATTCTAGTGAGAAGATTACAAATATTTCAAAACAAAGGCAATAGATTCTTTGCAAGTAGTTGAATATCAATTTACGGCTAATGGTATTTCCAAAGAGAAAAAGACTTCTAGAAAACATTAACGAATAAGTAAAATTAATTTATGATTGGCAGATAGTAAATATACTTAACAACATGTTTTCTTTTAAATAACACAGTTAAAATATATCAAATAAATTTTAAAAATATCTGTTCTTTTAATTAATGAAACACTGAATACACACGTTCTCTTGAGCCAACTCCTCATTCGCAGAAGGCACAACACATTACAGGCCCTGTCAGATTGAATAAGTACACTTTATGTTTGGAAATATTTAAATGATGGTGCTTTTTGCATTGATGGTATTTACGTTCATTGTATTTGACTTTTACAGCCAAACACTCATCACTGGGTTAAGAACTTAAGCATACAATCTCTTCGCCAAACAAAACAAAACAGAAGTTTACAGTCTAGGGAAAGGCATCATTGCCAAAAACAGATGGCCAAAACAAACTCTTCCCTCAAAAAGTAAATGCAAGCACTGGAAATAGTTATAAAAAAAAAGATTGCAAAATGACTTTTGTAGGCATTTTAAAGAAATATAATATCCATGTGTGGGTTTCTGCTGCTGCTTAATAAACTACCGCTAAATTTAAAACAATGATCACGTGTTTGCTCAGAAAAACAATATCTGTAATTTGGGTAGAGCTCAGTTGGGACATTTTCTCTTTGTGCCATGCAGTATCATTTGGAGCAGATAGAAGCTAGGGCTGGAAGATCCACTTATTCGAGGTCATTCATACCATTTGAGAGTTGGTGCTACATCTCAACCAGGAACACAGCTCGGATACTTGTTTTCTTTCCACCTGGGCTCTTCCTGGGGCAATTTGGGCTTCCTCCAAACACGTTGTATGAGTTCCAAGATTCAAACTGAAATGTTTCTTGTGACTGAACCTCAAAAAATCCCAGATTGTCCCTTTGTCACATTCTATTGGCCTAGTAAGTCATTAGATCAAGGCAGATTCAATGGGGGCAGAATTAGATGATATCACTCAGTGGGAAGTGATCTACGTCTAAAATAAAGAATCTACACCTACTTCTCCTCTATCACATTACATATCTAAAATAGCCGTATTACCAGGAAATACTGTACAAAAGGAACTGCCTATTGAGGGAGGCCACGTGCCCTGCAGAAAGTTTCTGAAAGTTCCAGGTGTTCTAAGTGCCAGGCAGCTTATCCCTTGAGCCCAGATAGGGCTAAATCTGAGTCCAGATGACTCAGGGTTCCATTTATTTAACTCAAAAGTTCTTTAAAGTGAAGCATGGGAGGTAGTCAGTTCACTTGATACAATTTGTCTATGAGTGGGAAAATGTTGCATATTAAAAGTTCTGATATGCAACATTTCAGTGTCATTTGTGAAGATGAACTCAAATTTTAGTGAAGAACAAAAAGGCTAGCAAGCAAAACAATTCATAATGCCTTTGATTCACACTGACTCTGACCTTTAATACTGAATCCAGTTGGCCTGCTCTCTGAGGAAGCAGGTGTCAATTCTATTCCTAATCATATTTTGCATTCAGAGAAGCCTGAGAACTAAGGGAAAAAAATTAGGTTATAGGATTGGGCAGACTTGACTTCCAAACCTGGCTTTAATACTTGTAATCTGGTGACCTTGGTTAAGTTCCTAAGACTGTTTCCTCACTGCCATGATGAGTCAAACAATAATACCTCATAGGACTGTTGCAAAATGATGTCATAAAACAGAGTGCCTAGCACTTTGAAAGAACTCAATACTCGTTAGAGATTATTATAATTATTATTTCCTTTTTTACCTCTCAATGTTTTTCACTGCAGAATAGCTTGTATTGGGAATTGAAGCAACATGTTCTTTGATTCTGTGATTACAGGAAATACTAAACTCTTTTCTCATGTATTGATACTTTAGGCAACTGGTTTTATATTTGGTTCTTGAAATAAGAATCTCTAGGTCTGTGGTAATGACACCATGGGACCCTGCAATGTTACTGGGAGTAAAAAGAAGTTGGGCTAGCATGGATAGTCTCAAGTTTATGTCCCAATTTCCTCCTGGCTGTGTGAACTTGGGTAAGTTAATTATGGTTTCAGAGCTTCAGTGTCCTCATCTATTCAAACATGGTAATAATATCCACTTGGCAGTATCAATAAGAGAATTAAATGAGGCAAATTATACAAAAGGGCCTGATGTATAGTATCTAACAACAATCTTATTCATTAACTGTATTATTATTATTATTATTATTATTATTATTATTATTTATAAATTTACTCTAATTGGTATATATGACAGCAGAATGCATTTTGATCCATTGTACATAAATGGAGCACTAGACAAAGATGTCAATAACATATACTGGTGAAGCGACAGCCTCTTCAACAAATGGTACTGGGAAAACTGGAAATCCATATATAGCAAAATGAAATTAAACCACTATCTCTGACCATGCACAAAACTCAACTCAAAGTGGATCAAGGACCTAGGAATTAGACCAGAGACCCTGCACCTAATGGAAGAAAAAGTAGGCCCAATCTTTATTATATAGTCAGATTAGGTCCTGACTTCCTTAACCAGACTCCTAAAACGCAAGAAATAAAATCAAGAATTAACAAATGGGATGGATTCAAACTAAAAGGCTTCTTCTCAGCAAAGAAAACAATAACATGAAGAGAGAGCCCACAGAGTAGGAGAACATCTTTACTACATGCACATCGGATACAGCACTAATTTCCAGGATATATAAAGAACTCAAAAAACTTAACACCAAAAAAATAAATAACCCAATCAATAAATGGGCTAAGGAACTGAACAGACACTTCTCAGAAGAAGATATACAATTGATCAACAAATGTATGAAAAAAACTATGCCATTATTTTTATGCTCATCTAAATAACTAAATCATTCAAACTAAGTTTCAAATTGCTTTTGTATTTTTTATACACAAACTGGAAAAGTAGATTTTTCTTTCCCTTCTCATAAAACCTGATGTGAGCATATAACTTTTCTTCCCTTTTCTAACTTTCCTTCTTTCTTTTTCCTTTCCTAAGCTTTAGTGTCTCCTTTAGTATTTCCTTCCTATATTTTGCCTATTATTGTTTCTTTAGTGTTTAGATTTTTTTCTGTATTGATTTCCTAAACTCATTTATGTATTAAAAAGTTTGCATTTTGTGATGTAAATTGTAACCATTTTCACAGTCTGTAATTTGCTTTTTGATGTTTTTGAGGTTATCTTTGTTTTGTTTTTGCTATGCAGAAAGACAGTTGATTTTTGTGTAAAGATAATTCACATATAAGTATCATTTAAAAATCTACATGTTTTACTACTTTATGAATCGAGGTTAACACTTTCAAATAATATTTATCTATTTGTATACTATATGAAACTCTTCTAAGACTTTTATTGCATAATAGGGTTTACTAGTTAGCAGTGTTAGTTACCCTTCATTATTATTCTAATTTTTTCTGTTTATTCTTCCTTTTCATTTTTCCATAAAAAAATAAAGTCTGGCTCAAAATATGGTGTCTTACTGGAATCACATGAAATTTATTGATTATCAAAGGTAGAATTGACATATTTTCATCTTGAGGCTACCTATCCATGAGTATTACATGGATTTCCACCTATTCCATCTTTCTTTCATGTTCCTCTGTAGCATTTGATATTCTCTTCAAATTAATTTTCAACTTACATCTTACATCTTTTCCCAAGTCCTTCATTTTTCTGGTGCTACTGTAAATGTTTTATTTTTTCCAATTACATTCTCCAATTGATTTTTATTCATTATCCTTTCTGATGTCTTTTACCATATATTGTTCAATTTCGTAAGATTTCATGGTTTATTTTTTTCTTCTTGCTAGAATGCAAAGGGAGCAAATTATGATGGTGACATTCAACATGGATATATTGTTTTCTCCTTGCCAAGTTTAGTGAGTAAGTTTGTTCATGTTGCTCAATAACATTATCCTGTCTTCTATGATGATTAGCTCATTAGTTCAGGGATAATTCACAAACTGTGTTCTAAAAGTCATCATAAATTAAAATCACAGAGAAAACCACAGCTAATCACATCAATCCTCTTCTAAAACCTCCGTTACTCACAAATAACTATGATTATAGTAGATGCTCTTGGTGGTACAGCCAGACCCTCATGGGTTCCGGTGATGTCTGGTGTACCACAACACTGACACATCAGCTTGAAGGCTTTCTCTGACCACAGAAGTATACTCAGCCCATGTGTCGGAAGGGTAAAAATGCTGTCTCTGGGAGTACCCCTTACCTGATAAAGGACAAGAGATGGTTGATAGAAATTTTGTTCTCATTGTGCCTCAGTTGAGGAAACTTTGAGGCATGTTCTACACCAACTCCCTGAAGTGGGTCAAATTTTGATGTCTTGAGTGACGTTTTGTCTTCCCAGCTAGGTCAGATTCCCTCTCCTCTGTGTTCCCAAGCATAGTGGATATATCTCAATTGTATTGGACTCTTTCAAAAGATGGTTACATTAATCTTTCCAGTCAGTCACAATCTTTACCATTTTAACTTCGTTGTTCCTCCCACAAAGAAATAGAGTCTATTTCCCCTCCCTTTTCATCTGGGCTGGACTATAACTGATGTGGATGACAGAATGTAACCAAACCATTTCTGAGATATGAGATAACTTGCAGTGTCCATTTATATGCTCTAAGAAGAAGATACCCTGTAAATAAGTTAGGGCTATTCTGTGGACTATTTAGAGAGCACATAGGGGGATGTCCTTGTGAAGGTGCCCTGGACAACAACCAACAGTAAAATCTTGAACACTAAGTATCTTGGATACTCGGTGGTATGAGTTGGAAATAATTTGAGTTATTCCCACATGGCTCATGTGTTGGAAGATTGGTCCGCAGGGTAGCAGAGTTGGGAGACGGTGTGGAACTTATAAGAGGAGAGGTAAAGCCTACTGTAATGTTCTTAGGTCAATAGGGGAGAGCAACGACCCCCATCTCACTCTGGCTTCCAGTATAATGATGTCATCTCTTTCTCTGGCCTGCACTGTCACCATCATGATGCCACCCAACTTGAGGTCCTCACCAGAACTGATCTGATGTAGGCGTCATACATTTGAACCTCCAGAAGTGTGAGCTAAATAAACCGCTTTTCTTATAAAGTCACCTAGTATCATTTTGTTACAGTAACAAAAAACTGACTTAAAAGAAGAAATTGTTATTCAGGAGAGGGTTGTAAATGTAAATACACCGGAAAATGTGGAGGCAGCTTTGGACCTGGGTGACTGGAAGATGTTGTAACACTCTTTAGTCATATTGACAGTGAGACCTTGGGAGCAAAAGGAAGCAGAAAAGAAAAATTTGAAAATCTCACAGTATAGTGAGGAAAGGAGTAAAAGAGCATAAGGGTGTAGTGGAGCAATCTCTTGGTAAAGAGATTATCATGGATAAAAGGAGACCATGAGGCAATTCCTGGAGGGCATCTCAGAAATCTTCAAGGCTATCTCTCCCATCACAGGATCAGAGGCACTCCAGGCAAATTTGCTCAAAGGACCAAGTCCAGGGCTCTCTTCTAAGGCATATTGCCATGACTGCTTGAGGATTCTGGCTTTCTGGTAAAGTGCTTTGTAGCCACTGCAGCTTTGGTTCAATTAGGCCCAGGTTTAGTGCATGCCAGGGACAGATCTTGGTGTCCACAAAGTGTTGATTTTGCAGACATACAAAATGCAATAGTTATGGCATCTTGGACACTTACACTGAGATTAAAAAAAAAAAAAAATTCTTAAAGGCCAGGCAGAAGTCTGCTCTGGGTCAGAATAGTCCCTGATGGGTTGATGCCTAATAAAACCATGGGAGTAGAACTGCCCCTAAGATTCCCCAAAGGAATGGCTACAGGTGGTGTGCAACACCTGCTAGGGAAAGCTGCAAGCAGAGTGCAAAACGAACCTGAGAGAGTAACCACGTGGCCTTTGACCAGCAAAGCTGTAAGGGCGGGGTTGCTGGAGGCTTTGGTGCCTACCAGTCTCTCTATGTGCACAAGATGCCAGACTTGGGGCTTTAAGATTTAATGTGTTCTGGGCTGGGTTTTGGTCTTGCCTTGGAGTATTACTCCTTCCTTTTGGAATAAGAATGTTTAACTTATCTTCTCATGGTCATTGTATCTTGGAAGTCTATTACTTGCTTTCTGATTTTATAGGAACTAGGAGCTTCGAGGAATTTGCTGTGTGTCTGGACTTGGACTTTTGTGTGATGCTAAGATGAAGTAATACTTCAGGACTATTAGAGATGGAATGAATATATTTTGCATTGTGAGAAGCTCAATTCACAATAGCTCGACTATGGAACTACCCTCGGTGTCCCTCAATAGATGAATGGATAGAGAAAATGTGGTATATATACTCAGTGGAATATTACTCAGATTTAAAGAAGAGTGAAATTATGGCATTTGCCAGTAAATCCTTGGAGTTGGAGAATATCATGCTAAGTGAAATAAGCCAATCCCACAAAACCAAAGGCCAAATGTTATCTCTGATATGTGGATGCTAATTCACAATAAGTGGGGGGAGGGAGGACTAGGGAAGAATAGTGTTAGATTAGGTAGAGGGAACCGATGGGAGTGGAGGGGAGGGGATCTGGGGATAGGAAAGATAGCAAAATGAAACAGACATTATTACTGTGTGTATATATGTGACTGTATGACCAATATGATTCTGCAACATATACACTCAGAAAAATGAGAAATTATATCCCATCTATGTATGATATATCAGAGTGCATAAATGCATTCTATTGTCATGTATAACTAATTAAAACAAATTTAAAAAAAAATTTAAAAAAAGAGAGAAGGACACGAGCCTTGGGTCCAGGGGTGGAGTCCGATAGTTTGGAAATGGCTTGAGTTTGTCTCTCTAGGGTTCATATGTAGAAAACTTGGTCCCCATGGTGATGGAGTTGGGAAGTAGTGTGGAAAAGGTAAGAGGTGGCCCAGTGGGAGGTCCTTAGGTCACTGAGGGCATGTCCTCAGAGAGCATTGTGGGACCCCAGGATCAGTCATTATACTTTATGATGTGTCCTGTGCCCCATTCTCTAACAACTCCTACATTCATCTCTGGGATTCCTTACCCTACATTTCCTCATTTGTCCCCTAGGAATAAACTCCCCATTTTATCTGTCATTGTCAATATTTCAGGCTTCAATTTGAGTCCTTTTAGTTCCCTAAAGCTGCCCCTATAATCCCTACTTTATGCTTCCCTAGAAAGTAGTGGAAAGGAAACTGGCACCGGAACAACACGAATTTGGGTTTAGATTTGGGCTAGGCTACCTGTGATTCTGTTCAAAGTCCTCAATGATTTATGATTCTTCATCATTGTAAGGTGCATGATGCTGCCACTTCATGGGGCTATGTGCTTAGCCTGGTCCTGGTACCTGGCAGAATCTTGATATAAGTCACTTTCTCCCGTCTCTCTGAACTTCTCTGTGTGTACCACTAATTTGCCCTTAAATCATACCTGCTTTATGATAGCTCTTGTCCTACACTATCATTTAACTTTTATTTGGGGTTGTGGAGGTACCAGGGATTAAACTCAGGGCACTCTGCCACTGAGCCACATCCCCAGCCCTAATTTGTATTTTATTTAAAGACAGGGTCTCACTGAGTTGCTTAGTGCCTCGCGTTTGCTAAGGCTGGTTTTGATCTTGTGATCCCCCTGCCTCAGCCTTCTAAGGTGCTAGGATTACACACATTTGCTACTGTGCCCAGCTCATTTAACTTTAATATGAAAAATATGATAAATGTTTTCTCCTAGTAGGTAAATTATAAACTTATTTTGATCTTTACATGTCCCAAGGATAACAGATTCTTACTAATTACTGGTGAATGAGTGAATGAAAGATAGTAAAAGCAACTAGCTCTAAGGACTTACAACTCCATACCTGGTAATATTACAATATTCAGTTCAAGAACTCCATAAACACTGGATTGCCTCTAACTCCAGGACTTTGTGTTTTTCAGAAAAGAAATGGTTAGAGGAAAACCTCCCTATTTTTTTCTTTATCCTATAGAATCAATTTAAATAAGAAAATGCAGAGCTTATCTTAATAAAAATGCATATCCAGAGGCACACAGTTAAGACCAATGAAAACACAATGTCTACTGCCCAAGGTTCAGGTTTCCTAATAAATGCATGTAGCCAGATCAGAAATAATTAGTGTGAATTAAAAAGCAATTATGGAGACAATATAATTCAAACTAATTTTATGAAATTAAGTCAATAGGAAATTATAAGAAACCTCATGTTTATGGATTAAGGACATTAAAGGCCCCCTCTCTATTTTCCATGGACTTGCTCTTGAGGCGGGAGAAGGAATCCTTTAGGACAACAGTGTTCTATTAAAAGTCAGATAGAAGGACGGATTAGCAGTAAACAAAGAAATAGACCTAAGCACTGCTGAAAACCACTTTCAGTGAATCTTCAGGTTAAATGCGGTTTAAAGAAAAGAAGAGGAGGGAAAAAATCAAACAGGCAATGTGATAGAACAAAGCAAATAAACAAACAAACAACTTCAGAAAGGAACTAAAGAAGGTTCCCAGAATGTAAAGTGTGTGGCTCCTTGCTAGCCTTGAGGTTGGGGTAGCAAGCCTGCAAGCCAGAGTGAGGGGGTTCAAACCTGGCTACATTGGAACAAAAGGAAGGAGGATTCCCAAACTACTGTCTAACAGGGATTTTCAAATTGTTATGCCAAACCCTCCATCAACAGAACCTTCAAGGATCCCTCAATATATAAAAGAGATAACTCTATTTCTATATGGTTCCAAAAAAAAAAAAAAAAGCTGGTAGAGAAAGGGTGAGGGAATTTTCAGAGAAAGTGGAAGAATTTTAGATGATGCTCTATCTGGAAGATGCTAAGCTTGGAAGAAAGTATTTGTAAGACCACTGTCTCAGATATGTGTAAGGTTTTTGTTCAAGACCTAGTTTGTCAAAGGGCCTATGGGGTGAAACTAGTGACTGAGGATCATGATAGTAAAGACAACATCATTCACATCATGGAAGAAGAAAATAGGCCCTTTTTGCTGTATTACACTGTGATCTCATTGGGGTTTATTCTTTTTGGAAAATATTTTTTAAGCTATAATTGAGGCTCTTGGTGGAAGCCAATTTCAACTTAGCAACACCTAAATATATCTTAGCCAACAGGCTCTGGATGGCCCTTCAGAAAGAGCTGTCAGAAAAGACAACAGCAGCCCTTATATTTTTGCCTGCTATTAGGGAAAGCTCAATATTCAAGGTTTTTGATAGTCTTGTAGGTACAGTTAGTGGGAAATCTTTAGGATCTTAGAGTCTTTCCTTACATAGCAGTAACTATAACATACACAAACATTAGAGTATGGTTATAAAATTAAGATAGAGAAAGGGAAAACAAGTTTTGAAGGCATCTGTTTTCAAAAAAGAGCCCTCAGGGACAGAATGATCCAGAAGGTGCACGGGTGAATGGTCAATGAGATACAGACATTTGAGGGACAAGGAACATCTTGGGCAGTGATCTGAATGCACATTGAACAATGAATACACGTTGATATTATTGTGACTTTCCCCATGCTAATAGCAGAGAATGAGCACTTTCTCTTTACCTTGCTCATATACTCAGTTGGGAGAGGTCAGGCCTGAGGTTCTGGTAGATACTTCCCAGGCTAGGGGAATGTGAAAAGGGGAATACATTTTGGGATCACACTAATTTTTACACACAAACCAGACTCTATAGTGCCTCCTGCCTCTTGCAACTGGACCCACAGATTTAATTCAATGAATGGAGGGTTGGCTCCAGCTAGCTCCACCTGTACTGTGATTTTAGAATAATCTGACCTTTCCCCTAGGTGGATGCCGACACCTTAGGATGAATGAATAATGAAAGATTGCCTGGGGTTCCCTGTGTAGCGTCTCATTTCTCAACAAATAAGGCTACCCGTTTGGCTACTTAAGTTTGCACCCAGGGCTGATAAGCTCACCCCTTCTGCGGGAGCAGAGTGACAGGACATTGTGTGGGAAGTGTGGAACTGTGGAACTGCCTTTAAACAAGAAACTCACAGATCCAGGCTCTTTGAATAATTTCTTGAATTCTTGCTCCCCCTTAAACATTCCCTTCCAATTTTCTATTAAAGCAGAAGTAAAAGCAGAAAGAAAAAAATAAATAAAAGCATCAAATCCGGGTGTGTGGGGGGGTGACCCTAAAAAGTCTGTTTTAAAGACACTACTTTGGTTTCTGCATGCTCGTTACAGTAAACTACACTTTCTAAACTGTTTCAGGAAGGAATTTTTGTGATGCCAAATTTCAAAAGACCGGACTCAAATCAAGTTGTCTAAACTCTGACAATGCTCTATTAAACACCCAAAACAACTCGCCTTTCAGAGACATTTAGCGAGTACCAGGGAAAAATGCCATCTACATCCCATAATGGGAGCACAATTTTCTTTCACTTCTTCTTTTCCTTCTGAAGCATCGTGAAGGTAACAGGTTTCTGGATGGACTGCAATTTAGCTGAAGAGTCTGAACCTTCACAACCCTGCCCCCTCAGTGCTTGAGAGAAACTGAAAGTGCAGTAGGTTAAGTGTGTATTTTCGAAAAATCTAAAGCTGTGTGGGTCTCTGTGTGCTCAGTCTTCTAAAGAGAAAGAATTCCCTCCTTTTTTTCCACACCTAAACTTTTTGGCAGCCGAGCGTGTCAAAATACTAGCTGCGATGAGAAGCCCAGACACATCAAATACACTTCACCAGAGGACTTCCGAGTTAGCCTCAAACAGCTTTGCAAAGACAGTATTGAAATGTGCAGAGCAAGGGGAGCGGGGATGGCCTCTTACCTGGGCTTCTTTCATGATTCCATTCTTGGTGCCGGTTTCACTTTGCGAGCCATGGCTGGGGTTCTTGTGATTGTGAAGCGTCCCATTGCAAACAGCACCACCTCCAGGATTAGCCATTTGGGGGAAGTGATGGAGCCGGCAGAATCCCCTTCAGAGGTTTCCTGGAGCTTTAACTTTTAAGTAGGCGAGGGGATGGGATAAAGCTCTTGGGGCTGAGCCCTTAAAGGAATCCTACCAGTCAGGCTTTTCCAGAAGAAGAGCAACAACCTATCTTTTTGCCAGATCTTTGAAACTGAAAACAAATGGTCACCTTTATACACCTCGACTCCAGTCAGAATGTAGATTCCATGGCAACAGACCTGCTTCCAAAATTACAAAGGAAATTGGCCATGCTAGCTCCTCTAGGAGACTGAGGAAACTTGGGGAAGAGAAACCCAGTAGCAAACTGTAAGGAGGCGGGCAGGGAGGTGGAGAGTCTTTTAAAGACACACACACACACATTGCATACCCAGCACACTCACTGAGTCTTCTAAGTACTATATAGCCGGTTCTGAATTTACCTCTTTCCTTCATCGTCTGTCTTCTGCATGTAATTACTTTTTTTTTTTTTTGGTTGTAAACCAAGCTCATAGGTCATGATTTCTCTTTGCAATAAAATAAAATTCAGAAGTGGTTGCCAGGGACTAGAGGGATGTGGGAATGGGAATGTGTTTAATGGGTACAGGGTTTCAGTGGAGCAGAAGAAAAATTTATGGTGGTAGATCATTCCATGACAGTGTGAAGGTACTTAATGCTGCTGGATTTACACTCAAAAGGAAGGAAAATGGTAAATTTTATGCATTATATACTTTACCAAAATAAAAACAACACTCAAAATCCATGTAAATATATGAACATATGTAACCAGATATAATGAGGGATCATAGGAATTCCAGTAAGGACCAGTGTAACTCCACATCATGTACAACCACAGGAATGGAAATTTATAGTCCATGTATGTATTGTATGTCAAAATACATTTGACTGTCATGTGTAATTAAAAAGAATACATACAAACATTTTTAAAAATTAAAAAAAAACTCCAGTAAGATAGAAATCTGTGAGACAGAATGTTTGATTTCTCATTATTCACAAATGTATTATCTTTATCATGTGACCTTGGTGGAGTCATTAACCCTCTTTCTGCTTCAACTTTACTGCCTATAAAATGAGACAAAATGTTTTTGGTGGACTTTTGTCTAATGGGGCATTAGGAAATAAAACTGTGGCTTTGGTTTGTTACTAACACAGGTATGTGAGGCAGGTGGTGACTGCAGGTTCCCAGTCCCCAAATTCCTCTCGGTTTATTCATTAACTCTTTTTCTCTCGATGCACCAATTATCAGAGGTCTGTTTCTTTCTATCATCATCAAATGGCACTGTAGTGGCACGGCTTATTAGAGAGTGTTAATCATTTACAGCCTGTTGAGTCTGTCCAAGCCCACCTTCATGGTTTTCCTATGTTGGAGATGGGAGAATGATACCCCAAAGTAAAGGCCTTAGAAGTAAAGCACCTCTTTCCCCTTCTCCTGACCCTCTGTTTCCTACTCACCTTTATCCCCCACTTCCCCCAAGGAAAGCCATAGAAGCCAGAATTTCTGTTGTTCAAGATAGTTGATAAAAACTAAAACCCCCTTTCCCCAAGGTAAGGCATAAACTTGAAAATAGGTTCTGATTTCCTTAGATTTTTGTTTTGAAGCCAAACAAAAAGAAATTCTAGAGTTTACCGTTTTCTGACAGTAAATCATAAGATCTCCATTTCAGGAAGGATCCTGCCCCCCATACCTAGGGAACAGAATGCTGCAGAGAGAACAAGAAGAATCTAAATGTATAGGTCTTGCTGGGTTCCCCCACTCAGTATAAAATAGATAGCAAAAACAGTATAAAACCGGATTATTCACCCTTAATCTTTGGATCTGAAGGCTCCCATGCCATGTAAAACTATGATCACATATATTTATATTTGTCTCTTATTAATGTGTCAATACAGAGATATACACCACCACCCTATCAGGAAGGGGATTGTTCCCTTTTCTACCTGAATCAAAACTTTTCTGACATCAGGTACTTAGCAAATAAACCCATTTATTAGATCAAGAGATACAAACAAACCATATATATATATAATCTTCCCTATTGCTAAAGCCTCATTTTCTAATTCCAAGAGAGCTTGGTTGGGGTTTAGGGCTTTATTTCTTTTCCAAAATAATGGGCTACCAGAAGAGGTGATCATCATGCTTTCTTGACTTCTTGACCACAATTTTCATGTGAGGGTCCCCATTCTGCCCATCCCAAGGAGTGCTGGAGGAATAATATTAAGGACTTTGACCAAACGGTGAAATGGAATAAATATTATGTGTATCCATCCCAGTGTGTGTCTCCAAGTTAGAATTTTTATTGTATTTCTCTCAACCTCTATCATCAGAGCAGAAGGAACTTTTCACTGGTCTCTCTTTTTCCATAGCTGTTACACTGGGTGTTGGGAGCTAAACCCTTATTGGCTTATTTATCTCTAAGAATTACAAAATGGAAAGATAAAGAATTGGGAGTGAGTACTGATTGCTGGTGGCCTGACTGCCTCTTGTTACTTAGAAGGACAAGTTGAAGACATTGTATTATTTTGACTGAGCTCTATTATCTTATACAAAGATTGTATTATCATTATTATTATTATTATTTGGTACCTGGGATTGAACCAGGGCATTGAGCATGCTAAGCATGCATTCTACCACTGAGCTACACTCCAGCTAAAAACTATACATACATACATACATACATACATACATGTGCACACATATTTTTTTCTTTTTCATGTTTATCTTTTTTTTTTTTTTTTGCAATATTAGGAATTGAACTCAGGGCCTTGCAAATGCCAGGTAAACACTTTAATGTTGAGTTACAACCCCAGCCCTTCTTTAAAACTTTATTTTGATATAGGGTCTTGCTAGGTTTCCCCAGCTGACCTTGAACTTAGAATTCTTCTGCCTCAGCTTCTTGAGTAGATGGAATTTCAGGCTTTTGCCACTGCACCCAGCTCCAAAAGCTATTTTTTGAATAAAGATTTTGTGATAAAACTAACTAAAGTGAGAGTGTTTCTTCTTTTTTTCTTTCCCTTTCCTTTTTTACACTTTTCTTTTTTTTAACCCCCTCTCCCTCCTTCTTTTTCTTGTTTCTCTGCATTTTCTTTTTACAAGTGGACAAAAGACATGCATTTAAAAAATATATCAATGCTGGACTCAAGGAGCTTCCTAATAATCAAATTATTGGAACAGATTGAGAATGATTGGCATTAGCTCTTCTGTAAATGTTCAGTACAATTCTGCAGTGAAGTCATCAGGCTCAAGGGTTTTTTTCTCAGAGATTTTTAATTTTCTGATTCAGTCTCATTACTAGTTATATTCAAAGACAGTTCCCTGGGTAATGTTGGGCTGATACTATTATCCTTGATTCTTGCTTGAAGTTATCAAGAAAGAGGTGGAAATGCAAAGACACTACAAGAAAGAAAACTAGAGGCCAAAATCACTTATGAACATTGATGCAAAAATCCTCAAACTAGCTGACCAAATTCAGCATCACATTTAAGAAATATAAATGATGACCAAATGGTATTTATTTCTGGAATGCAAGAATGGCTCAACATTTGAAAATCGGTCAATATAATATGTTGTATTAACAAATGAAGGGGAAAGCCACCTGATTGTTTCAGATGATTCAGAGAAAGTACCTGAAAAATTCAACATTTGTTCATAATAAAAATACCAAAAAGCTGGGAATGAATGAAACTCACTTTGTTTTTTGACTAACTTTTAGGTAGGTAGACTAAGGAAAAAAAACGAGAAGACTCAAATTACTTAAATCAGAAATTAGGGACATTACTACCAATTCCATAGAAATATAAAGGATATACTACCTCAATTTTATGTCAATAAATTTGAGAGTTTGTGTGAAATAGGCAAATTCCTTGAAAAATGCAAACCACCAATGCTCTCAAGAAGTTTATATCCCAAACAGTCCTGTATCTAATAAAGAAAGTAAAACTGTTCTCTTATTATTTCTGTTCATTGCTGTAGTGGAGGATCAAGTAAAGGCATCCAGACTGAGAAGGAAGAAGTTAACTTTATCCGAAGATGACATAACCATCTATGTACAAACTGTGGAAACACTTAAAATGCTACTAGGCCAATATTCAAATAAAAATTGTATCTGTATATACTAGCAACAAATACAACTTTCTTATACAATTTATAATAGCATAAAATATGAAATATTTAAGGATAAATCTGTCAGAATTTTATTGAATCTATAAAACATTCATGAGATAAATTAAAAAACCTAAATAAGTGGAAAGATCTACCATGCTCCTGGACTAAAACATTAAATATTGTTAAAATGTCAAAAAAAAATTTTAAAAATGTATCAAAATACAGCTGAAGTCTCCTTCACTACTTACCCTACCTCCCCAATCCCAGCTGCAAATCTAGATATTCACACGTAAACCTTTGGGAACCACCTAGTATGATCTCTCACTCTTGAACCTTTGCTATTTTACTTGCTATATTGGAATATGGGTATTGTTGTGTGCATGAAATCATATTAATCCAGCAATCTTTCTGCATCAGCTACTGCTGGCCCATGTAATCACTGGTGGGTCAGTGCTTGGCATTATCTCCAGTCACAGTAACGTGGAGTTCTCTTAATATGAGCAGTAGCTTTTAGTTTAAGGATCGGGATGGAGGTAACAGACTAAATACCGAGAAACATCTGGTCTCTTTGAATAACTAAATGCATTTCAAATTGAGCAGTAAACTCAACAAATGTTTTAAGAATGAGTGTTTAGTGGGTTATTTGCTAAGTCCCTGGATTCAACAATGAATAAAAACGTACACAGTTCCACCATCTTGAAAGTAAGAGTTAGCAGCCCCTGCTTAGCTTCTACTGAAGTTGTGTCATTATTGAATATAAAAGTAAATCTGTCCATTAGTGACTAAAGGTGAAGTTAATGTTAGCAATGGATTTATATTCTCTGAAGTGACTTTTTTTTTTTTTTTTTTTTTGCCCAGAAGTCTGTTTCTCAGCTCTTGATGAAGCAGACAGAAAAAGAGATCACAGAGTAGGGATAAGCCAGAAAGGGATGTTCAGAGGCTGAATAGTACATTCTGGAAAATACTCTTGAAACCTGTTGGAGATAAAAAGTTGAAAGAAAAGGGAGGAAATGAGCAAAACGAATGGGGACAATCGTGTGGTGTATAGAGATCTATTGATTCTCAGTGACTCAGTCTTTCTCTGATGCTGATGTGGGAATTAATGTTCCAACAGGTTAAGTGACTTTTTCAAAGCCACAAGTATAATGTGTGGTGGAAGTAGGTCATGAACTCAAGAATCTCTGGGCCCAAAGTGAATTTCCTTCCCCTGACACCATGGTACTGTTCCTTCAGCTGTTGACATAAGAGCCATCAGCCACCAAGGCAGAGATTGTTGTGACATGAGTGATTACATTGAATTGACCAAACCATGAATAAAAAGACACTCTGGTTCCCTGCCTTGATCTGTTAAAATCTGACAATCTATTAAACAGGTACAAAGAACTGATGACATTTCAATATCTCCTGACAATATTTACATGGATACATTTGAATTTTCTGAAGAATTTAGAATAAAAAAAATGTTCAATGTAGAGACAATTCACTTCCAAAGATTTTTCAACAACAGATTATAAATATAATGATGTAAGGTCAAACTATAGATGACCAAAAATTAAATCTGCATTGACCAAGAGGTCATTGAAATTGAGAAAACCCAGAAAATGACCATGTCATTTTTTTTTCTATTTTCAGGTGGAAATTTTGAGTCTTTGTCAAGATCAAGTTAAATTTAGTCTTCCCACCTCTGAGTTTTGTGTAGTGGTGTGACTGGGAAAGTCATGTACATATTGATTATCACATAACTTTTCCCTGAAATGGACTGTATCCATGGTTGCAGACTCTATCAGTTTCTCATTAATATTCTCTTGGGTTAATTGGATGTCCTTGAGAGATAGTCCCCTTATAGGTTGGCTGATGTATGTATCTCTCTATCTGAATAGTGCATCTGACCACAGGTGTTCCCTGTTTTGGTATGTGGGCCAGGTGTGCTGAGTTCACATTCCTGGGATCAACCCTCAACCAACAAGGCACAGGAGTTGATGGATAAACACCCTCACAACCCCCACACTCCCGTTCTTGTCTTCTCTATGGGATAATTCTGAGGTCTATTCATCTTCTCTGGTGTGTTCATAATCAATTCCCAGCGACCTTGTTACCCTAAGCAGTAACCCTCTTGTGAAATCATCTGTTATTGGCCGTCTTCCCATACTTGTTTTACTTGTCCACTCCTCCCAAAAACACCCCCCAAATAAACTACTTGCACCCAACTCCTTGTCTCAGAGTCTGCAGGAACCTAAATTAGGACAATCAAGTCCCAACTGATCCCTCATATCTGTAGCTCAGAGATTAACTTGAATCTTTTGAATGATAATGATCAATATTAGATTGCTCCCAAATCAAGAGAAGTATCATATCAGAAAGCTCAATATGTTCATTGAATAAAACCTCAATAAATTCAGGAGAGAAATAGGAAATCTGCACTCTTCTATCTTCCATAGGAAAAGTTTGTGGGATACATAAGGAGAGAGTGTCTACAATCTTAGGGAAAGAAAATCATAAACTTACAGTATCATAACAGCAGCACACATTTGAATTAAGGACAGACTCCAAAAAGTCTTTGAAAATATGTTATTTTTTAAGAATAAATTTTATTGGTTTAAAAAAATAAAACTAACTTATTATCCTTTCCTTAATGTTTTCTTTGAAAGACTCCTTTTACCTTTTTAGCTAGCAAGAGATGGTAAATGGAAATGAAATGCTCAGCACTTTTATCAGTTTTTTTTTTTTACTGCTACTGTAACAAGTTATCACAAATTTAACAGCTGAAGTATCATAAATTATCATTTTGGAGCTGTCTAGATCAGGAATCTCATTGGGCTAAAATCAAGATGTCAGGAGGGTTGTAGTCCCTTCCAGAGGCTCCAGGGGAGAATCTGTCTCCTTGGATTTTCCATCTTTTAGAAGCCACCCAAATTCCTTGGTTGAGACCCCTTCCTCCTATCTTCAAATTAACATTGCTGCATCTTTGGGATATCTTTGGGATATCTTTCAGTCATTTGCCTCTGCTTTTAAGAAATCATGTGAGCCGGGCGTGGTGGCGCATACCTCTAGTGGCTCAAGAGGCTGAGGCAGAAGGATCCTGAGTTCAAAGCCGGCCTAAGCAAAGCAAGGCACTAAGCAACTCCATGAGGCCCTGTCTCTAAATAAAATACAAAATAGGGTTGGGGGTGTGGATCAGTGACAGAGTGCCCTCCAAAAGAGAAATCATGTGATTAGATTGTGAGTATCTGGACGGTCCAATAAAATCTCAGAATAGTCTCAATGATACTTATAAAGTTTATTTCATCAGCAAAAATAATTTATTTAAATTATCAAATAAAATCATATTTATTTATGGTATACCACATGATGGGTTTTGTTATACATATACGCTGTAGGATGACTAATGTGTGAGTATGGTAAGAACACTTTTCTTGAGCAATTGTCAAGTATATATTTCATTGTCAGTAACTATGGTCATCATATTGTACAATAGGTCTCTTGAATTTATTCCTCCTGCCTAAGTGAAATTTTGTGTCATGGGTCCAATATCATGTAAAGTCCTTTTTGCCATATAAGGTAAGGTATTCATAGGATCAGGGATTATGATTTGGACATGTATAGGGAATCATTATTCTACCTACCACAGTACCTATTGCCACTAATGTTAAGTGTGCAAAAAGTCACAGAGGGTGTCTTTTATTTAGTTTATTTTTCCTGTCATTTCCTTTTAAATAATGTGCATTTAAAAGTTTTTCATAGTTTATTCCAAAGTTGAGCATCTAAAAACTTTTTTTTCCAGCAAATTTTTATTGCAATCTATTTTACAGAGACAAAGATACACGGTTTAAGTCTACTACTCAGTGAATTTTCAAAAGTGAACACACATGGGAATTGTCACTCAGACCAAGACATGGGAACTTTCTAGAATCTGGAAGCACTCTTCAAGCCCCACTCTCACTCATTACTTCCTGTCTCCTAAAATAAACCACTATCTTGTTTTCTGTCATGCTTGATTAATTCTGTTTCATAATTTCATATGTATGGAATTATAGCATTTATTTTTAATGCCTTCCTTCTTCTACCTAATTATACTTAAGAATGTTTTCTGTACTCTAGCATGTAGAAGTAACCTATTTATTCTCAACCGTCAAATAGTATTCCATTGTATTTACACACTGTAATTTGTGTATCCATTGTATTGTGGAAATTTGGGCTGTTTCCTATTTTTAGGTGTTAAAATTATTGTTAGTGAGTTTTCTAGTATATTTTTGGGTAACTGTATTTACATATTCCTGTTGGGTATGTACTTAGCAGTAAAACCACAGGACATAGGGTGTGCATCAGTGTAACTTTGGAAGATATTAATAAACAGTTTCCAAGTGGTTGTGCAACTTTACACACCAGTCAATAACAATTGGCATGGTCAGTGTCATTAATATTTTAACCAGTCTGGCAAATGTGTAGTGGTATCTCATTAAGGTTTCTTATTGTTATTGCTATTGTTTTTAAGGTAGACTTCACATATGATGAAATGCACAGATATGAAGTTGAAATTCAGTGAATTTTGTTAAACCCTAAACTTGTTTGAAAAGGTTCCAAGTCATTTAATTGTGAATTTGCCTCTTAAGAGGGGTTTGGAGATTAAATCCCTCATGGTTGAAGAGGAAAAACAGTATTTACTTCCTGTCCCTCCTCCCAGTGATAGTGTGACACTCGGGCATAGGCTTGCACATATATAAGGTCAGTGGAATTAATGAAGTTAGTATGAGTTATCTTCTACCTCAGAGGCCATTTGCCTACTGACCTCTGGGTCACTTGGCTGGAAAAGGGAAAGTCAGAACCATAGCTTTTGAGTCCCAAGAACATTTCAGAAAAGCCTGGCATCAGAGTCTGATGTTCTTCTCTAAGGTCTTGCTGCTGGTGCCACAAGTATGTCAAAAAAAAAAAAAAAAAGATCATCCAGACCTCGAAATCCACCTCTTTTCTTCTTCTTTTTGCTCATTACATTCCTGCATGAGTCATGTCCAATGAGGTATTTATGGCATGGTTGAAACTCGTTCCCCTCATACCCCTGGCACACACAGGTTCTGATGCTTCTCATTTAGTTTCACCATAGGAAATGTACCACAGAGTCATAATTTGCCTGCACGTAAAGAAGGTTGGAAAAAACCAGTCAGCTTGTAAAAAGATGCAGGCTTGTAAAAGATGGACCCATCCACCAAGACTCCCTCTGCAGCTCTTTTCCTTAGAGGCACCACCTGGGAAGCAGAGCAAGCCCCTCTGCTGCTGTGCTCCTGTGCCCTTGACGTGTCCTTTAAAGCTGGAAACGTCTTTCTTCTAGTCTAGTCTGCCAGAACATCCCATTCTACTGAAAACCTGCTGTTACCACTCATGTGTGTCTCTGTAATTCCCCTAAAGACTTCTGTTTTGGAACCCCAAAACCCAGAAGACTTAATTATTATTTTATTTCTCTGTATTTTGCTCTGTTACTTTCCTTCCTGGTTCAATGAGAGTAGAGCAGCCCAACAGCTAGGGGAGAAGGAGTGATGATGCCTATCAGTTCCTATGTTAGGATAATATTCTACTAGAATCCACCTGCCTACCCATCCATCCTTGTGGCAAACACAGACACACAGCAAGTGTATTGTACGACCACAGTGTTTGGAATGGATGTGATCTTAGGCATTTCAAATGGTTCCCAATCAGCTACATAAACATATATGCTGTTATACAACAGATAATTTTGTTTAAAACTTGTTCAATACTTGGGAAGAGGCAAAAAAACAAAACAAAACAAAACAAAAAAACAACCATACAGAACATTTTTTAGTGGAGGGCAAGGACATAATCTAGTGAACTTTCAGGAGAGCATCTGATGCTTTAGGTGTATGTACCTTTTTTGTAGACTGTTTTACAATTTTTAAGGGATAGAAGTTAATGTGTAGAAAACTGATAGAAATACTAGTAACCCTTGTGGATAGCAATGTAAATGAAATTTTACTACTGGAAGTAGAGTTGATTTCTGCCAATTTGATAAAATAAACCTAAACAACTTTATATTCTATTTCCCTGAGGATACGACACACCTTTATGTCTATTAAAAAATTCATTCTGTATTCCTCTCTCTCTGTATACATCTATTTATATTTTTCCATCCTTCAAGTTCTCCTGTGAACCAGTCCTTCCATATTACTGTTGATTAGTTAAATGAATTGGATAATTTTTTTGACATATTCATTTTATATTTGTATGAAAGTCAAGTGTTTTCACATTTTGAAAATTATACTGTAATCATTTGTAATAAAGGATGTTTCCTTGGTATTTAAATTGCCCCTTTTATCCTCTCCTTTTTCTGAATATCTCTCAGGGTTTTTCCACATTCAATCTAGTCTTTGCAATAATATTCACAATTAATAGATAATATGATTTCCATTTTTTTTACACCAAAATCTGGCGAGGCTCAGAGAAGGGTCTTACAGTTACTTATTACTATGCAACACTGTTGGGTTTCCAATGAATTCCAGCTTACTCTCACCCTTGGTGCCTCCTGTGTGTCAATCTGGATCATTTTAAATTCAAAATTGCTGAGGATTATACAGTTTTCTTGTAAAAGTATTGAAGACACTGTGCTCCTTATTTAAAGCCTTTTTAAAAAAAGACAATTTATTCATTTTGGAGATTTAAATTCAAGGCAAAATTTGCCCCCTCCCTACATTATAGAGGATATTGAGTATGCATGTCAGTTGCATGAAGGAATGTATGATATTTATGAGGCTAATAATCAACAATTTGTTGGCAGAAGAAAGGCAAGAATATACAAAATAAAAAAGTTCATAAAATTTAAAAAATGGTTAACAGGATTATTTGTTGGTTCTTCTTAGTTATACCTGACAGTAGAATTCATTTGATATAATTATACCAGCATGGAATATATCTTATTCTAATTAGGACCCCAGTCTTGTGAATGTACATGATGGTGAGATTCACTGTGGTATATTCATATATGAAGATAGGAAAATTATGTCAGATTCATTCCACTGTCTTTCCTTTTCCTATCCCCCCCCTTCCCTTCATTCCCCCTTTTCTAACCACTGAACTTCTATTCTTCCCTTCCCTCCCTTATTGTGAGTTAGCTTCCCCATATCAGGGAAGACAATTGGCCTTTGGCTTTTTTTTTTTTTTTTTTTTTTTGGATTGGTTTATTTCACTTAGCATGATAGTCTCCAGATCCATCCATTTACTGGCAAATGCCATAAAGTCATTCTTCTTCATGGCTGAGTAATACCCCATTGTGTACATATAC